>NW_024467122.1:1375000-2750000 GCF_017591425.1 Ochotona curzoniae | reverse complement strand
TAACAATATACATCAGCTGCAAACTATTTTTTTTAATTATCATATATAGTTGGAAGTGTTCCACTCAACATTGACTGCAAAGACAGAAGAACCAGGGCTGACCAGGGCCGGGATTCTAATCTAGGTCTCCCACAAGGATGCCAGGGACCCGAGTATTTGAGCCATTGCCACCAGCCCTAGAGTCAGCATCAACACAAAGATGCTGGAGCTGAGAAACCAACCTGCACAGAGCCCTTCTGATGCTTTGTGTTGTTTCATTCCATGTAAAATCTTGACTGAGCTAAGAGATGCCCATATATTTGATAAAACATTACTACTTGGTGCATATATGAGGATGCCCCCATAAGAGATCAGCGTTGGAACGTGTAGACCGAGTCGAGAAGGTATTTGATAACAATGTGACCCACTGATGGAAGGTACAGAAATCAGAGAAAGGGCATGTTTGCTCTTTGCGCTTGAGCTGGGACATAGCATGTTTGCTTGCTTTGGGACACTGAGGCTCTTGGCTCTTTAGGCATGAGAACTCACTCCAGCTCCCCTCCTGCCTCCGTACGCTGACTTTGTCCTCAGAGTTGAAGTTACATCAGCAGTGTTGGTTTTCAGGCAGAGAACTGCACCACTTACTCCCCTAACACTGTCTTAAACACAGCAGCTCAAGAGGCCTCTCACATCCACAACCATCCGTGAATCCATTCCCGTGAGGAGCCTCCTCATCTGTCTGCCTAGTTATCTATCTACTTTATTATCCACCGTCTATTCTGTTGATCCAGTTTTTCTAAAGGACCCTGACTAGAGCAGATATCTGGCAAAACTCAGAATTCAATTTTGGTGGTTAGTATACTGATATTTGGCAACGACAGGTCTTTACAGCGTAGCCTAATGCAACCTAACTGATGCTCTTGAAGCTTACAGCATGTCCGCAACAAAGAGAGGCCTTCTGGCGTGACAACCACCTCTCAATTCTGGACTAAGACTTCCTTTGCGCAATCTATCCTTCATCTCTAGGGAAACTGGATTGGCTGGCTCTCCTCCACTAAGTTCCCTTAAGCTGAAATCCTCTGTGAAGAGTCCCCACAAATAGAGCTGGCGCAGGCATTCTGGACTCCAGGTGGATGAGCTCAGAGAGCCCCAAGAGGGCACATCTCCCTTAAGACAAATCTGAAAGAATCTGGCTATGGCATTGGCCTTGAAATTAAAATAACTGTTCAAGCCCAACCATTTAT
Source organism: Ochotona curzoniae (assembly GCF_017591425.1). Taxonomy (NCBI): domain Eukaryota; kingdom Metazoa; phylum Chordata; class Mammalia; order Lagomorpha; family Ochotonidae; genus Ochotona; species Ochotona curzoniae. The sequence continues at coordinate 2,748,777 of NW_024467122.1, read as the reverse complement.
TTCTGTAAAGATAACACAGATGGGCATTGGGTTTGGAATCAGGGAACATGATTTAAATGCAGAGACAATTTTAAAAAATATTTATTTGAATATCAGAGCGACAGAGAGAGGGGGCAAAAACAGAGCAGATAGCTCATTCCCTGGATGGTTGTGATGACTGGGGCTGGTCCGGTCATCCTAGCCAGAAGCTAGGAGTTTCTTCTGGGTCCCCCACATAGGTAACAGGGGCCCAAACTGTTGGGCCATCTTCTGCTTCTTTTCCCAGGTCATCAACAGGGAGCTGGTTCAGAAGTGGAACGACTGGGACAGCAAACCAGCCTGATACCATGCCTACATCACAGGCAGCGGCTTTGCCAGCTACTCCACAATGCAGGCCCCCAGAGAGAAGGCTCTAATGAAGGATGAAGGATGAAGGATGGGATTTGCAATTGTTTGTGTTTGGGGGATCTTTAAAGGACAAAAGGAAATACTTGAGAGGGAGACGGTGAGCATGTGTAGGCAGAGTGGTGCTGTACTTGTCCACTTCCACAAAGCATCTCTGACCCTGCTGAGCCCTCCATCCTGTGCTTCCCAGGGAGACAGCAGTGACGACAAGTTTACATGGCTTCACTGCATTACGACTTCATCATTTTACCATTAAAGATGAGAAGTTTGATCTCATCCTGAACCACATTTTTTCCCATGTGATTTCGGCAGTAGATGAAAACATCAACCTAAAAAAAATTACAACTGTCTTTATAATGATTTAGTGATTCAAACACTACATGATGTGAATAGCATTTATCTGATACTTGGTACTCAGTAAATACTAACTCTGCTTACATCCTCATCATTTCCCAGTGTGACTTTCTTAGGGAGACCGTAGCCCTGCATGCTCTCTTCCAGCCTACACCATTCTTCTCATAACTGGAATGACTACAAAATCTATGATTTTTGAGCAGTGAGATCTTACATTATTGAGAACTGTACTGGTTTTCTGCACAGGGATTAAAATAGAGACACGCCGCTATAGAACATGCATGCCACAAAAACTAACCACCCTGTAACTAAAATTCTGCCACAATACGTATTGCTTTTGGGGAAAGAGCCACTGTGGAAGGCCTTCCAGAAGAGATGCCCATAGGAACCATGAGACATGAGGTGGACAGCTCAACCAACAAAGCACCTGAGGCCTTACAATAGGCCCGAGCACATTGTGTCCGGCTCACACAAGCAGGTTATCCTTGACTTTCACTGTCATTGAAGGCGTTTGCAGTGATGCAAATTAAGGAGTGTGGTGACGCTGTGACTGATTTTTGTGCCTGGAAATGCAAATCCTGACTGGTGGAATGCAGCTGAAGGTTGCCATACAGACAGGCCTATTTCCCATGGATTTATGAGTTAATTTCAGGATTCCTACAGCCTAGGTTTGCCTCATCTCTTTGGAATTTTTTAAATCTCCTGCAACATTTTACCTATTCCTTACTAATTAATAGAGTCCTTGATCCTTGGTCACTTTGTATCACTTGAGAGTGATGGTTACCCAGCTGATGAAAATCCTTCTCTAGTAACATGAAGCATAGATTGCTCTTCTAAAAGGGGAATAGCACATTGGACTTCTCCAGGGCTGTCAGCAGACAGAGGCATCACAGAATACAATGTTCACTCCGCCAACTCCAATGGGAATGGAAAACACAAACCCTGGGAAACACACCAGACAAATTGTGTGGTCTACCATGAAGATGTTGAAAGCTCAGAAAATAAAAATTATAATAAAGTCAATGGAGGAATTATGAATTTAAAACAATTTGCGTATGTGTCTATAAAGCATACATTTTAGAGTGTGTGTTTGCAAGTCAAGTGTTTGTTCCATTGATGGTCCAGACCCTTTCTTACAGGGTCTCACCTGGACTAGGGGTCAGTTTATCCATGCACTGGTGGAGGTCATCAGGTGAGGGAGAGCAGGTGTGACCAGGATGGCCCCACATGGGCAGTCAACCTTCAGTCCACCCACGGTCCGTGCTGTCTCTCTTGCTCCCTGGTGTGCAGCTGAAGAAATGTTTGAGAGAAATGAAATCCATGAGAGAACAAGAGGAAGCTCAGTGTGGTAAGTTAAACCCACGGCCTTTCCCATCAATCAGAGGGAAACAAACAGGGCCACAGTGAAAACACCATCTGTGTGGGACACAGCACATTCTCAAAGATCCAGTTTTCTTCCAAAAGATTGAGAGAGGAAGAGTTCATTACTCCCCCCAAAGTAACTGACGTGATTTATATAGCATTTAGCAGAAGTCAATTTATCTCTTAAGTCTGAAACGGGAGGAAATAGAAAAATAGCCACCAGTCTGCAACTGGAAAAGGATGAGATTATTTTGAAAAAGAACAGAGAAATGGCATAAAAAAGTTTCAAAGCAGACATGGTAAGTAAAGAAAATGATTTCTTGTTAAACGTTTCTAAGGTTGGATCAGAGAAATGGCAGTTCCACTCTAGGTGGTGGTGTCAAGAACAGAAGTTCTGTGTCCTGAGTCTCTTTACAAACATCTGATTACTCACAGCCTAGAAAAAACATGGACAGCGAAGGACCTCTCGTTTGGAGGGCCGAAGCCTGCCTAATAGTGTCTGCCACACACCGACAGGCAGGGAGGTCAAAGTACAGAATGAGAACAGAGCTACCAGGCTGAAATGGCAATGAGATCTTCTATGGATCCAGTGGTGGACAAAATCATGCACACAAACATTGGACACATGCAAAAATCCAGAACTAGCCAACCAGTAAGTGCTGGAAAGTGAGAGTTCAGATCTAGTCGTGCAGGGCAATTTAAGGAAACATATTACGAACTGAAATATCAACGCAGTTTTTGATACAGAAATTTTCACTGAATGAAATTTTACCCTAAGGAAATAATTATGGCTGTGCCCAAGGATTTGTTGAATATGGTGTAGATTAAAATAGAAACTAATAAAGAAGAGCAGGCCTACATGATTAGTGAGCAGATTATTACACCTCTGTCTGAGCAATTGAAATATCATTCAGAGTAAGGTAAAATTGTAATGACATGTAAATGAGACAAAGTACAAGGCGGCTCACAGCATATTTTAAGTGAGTTGTGCTACTGTGAATACACCCACATTAGGAGTGCTTCTGATGACTGATGTGTCGGTAAGCACTGAGCTTTGAAGGTGCCAAATTCAGGGAGAATCAAGTGTGGATTTCTGAAAACTGTTTGAGGATTTTCCATAGCAAATAGTTCTCATGTCAATAAAACCAGTAGTGTGTTTCCTACTTTGAAAATTTTTGTAAAGATTCATTTATTTTTATTGGAAAGTCAGATTTACAGAGAGAAGGAGATACAGAAAGATTGTCTGCTGGTTCACTTGCCAAGTGGTTGCAACAGCTGCAACTGAACCAATCTGATGTCAGTAACCAGGATTTTTCCCAGGTCTCCCATGCAGGTGCAGGGTCCCAAAGCTTTGGGTCATCCTCTACTGCTTTCCCAGGCCACAGGCAGGGAGCTGGATGGGAAGTGAAACAGCTGGGATAGGAATTGGCATCCATACGGGATCCTGACAGTTGCAAGGCAACTAGTAAGGCTATCATGAAAGGCCCCTAATTTTTGATATTTTCAATGTGGAGGGGCTGAAAGAAATCTTTATGAATATGTTTAGATATTCTTGATGCTTAATGCTAACTATATAATTTGCACTTTATCCCAAGCATAGCAGTAAAATACTCTTATTCCTTACTTTTCAAAAAATTGGCTTTATTTTTATTTGAAAGGCAAAGTTACAGAGAGGAAAGACAGAGATCTTCCACCTGCTAGCTCATTCACTAAATGATTGTGATGGCCGGAACTAAGCCAGTCCAAAGAGCCAGAAACCAGAAGCTTCTTCTGGCTCTCCAACATGAGTACAGGGTCGCAAGGACTTGAGCTATCCTCTTCTGCTTTCCTAGGCCATAGGTAAGGAGCTGGATCTGAAGTGGAGAAGTCTGGACATGAACCAGTGCTCTATGGGCACTGGAGTTGCAGACAGAGGATTAGCGTACTAGGCCCAGGTGCTGGCCCCAAACTCTCACTTCTTCCTAACAACAAGCAATGGTCTGTACTGGAGGTGAAGTGGCTGGTGAGAGTCTGAGAGCTGACTCCCTGTGTAGCTCTGCTTTCCTTTACTCTCTCTTTAAACCTCTAAGTGTCCAGGATTGATCACGGAAACCAGGCGCGTATGATTGTGCTAAGAGTAGGATTTGGTGATGTACACTTAAAAGAAATGTTTGGAGAACCAGGACTAAAATAATAAATATCTAGACACCTAGGCACGCAGTAGTTGACCGTGAACCCCACGGAATCCGGCACACTCTTGTGATGTATAACCCAGAGGATGGCAACAGCATCGCTATGCTTACCGAGCAGTCACCCTGCACTTGTGTGCAGGCTGTGGGGCCTGTCTGCACTTGAGCTGGGCTAAAGAAAAGGGTATGGGAGCAGTGTGTGATAGATGGTGCTTCCAGGCCTTGGCCATCACTCTCAAGTGGAGTAAGAGTGTGTCTGCTTCACATCCATTCCCTACCCTGTCCACCTCCCACCAGCTCATCCCAAATATGCCAGGTCTTCTTCTCTCTACTTGTATCTAGACACCTCCCCTGCTTTTTATTCTCAACCAGCGACCTCGCTCTCTACGTGTCTGAGGAGTGGAGCAGCTGAGGGGAGGTTCAGCTTAGGTCTGCCTACACCACTGCCCACCTCAACTCTCGGCCCTGACTCAGCCTCACGTCCTGCTGGTAGGTGTGCAAATCTTCCTGCTCCTGGCTGAAGGCAAACTGGTGCCCTCCCATTTCTCCTGGCATTAACTCACTCCAATCAACACTCTACTAAGTGTAACTTGTCAAGATCACGGCCATGTGGATTAGGCAACCTGGGCTTTGGCTGCCTGCACACAGAGTCCAGCCCCTGCTCTGCGAGGCATCCACCCCCCTCCCGACTCCTTGTGGGTCCCTGCTGCTCACCCACTTTCCTCTCCTTGCCTTGTTGACCTTTGATCCGTGGATGATGTTGGGATGTCACTTTCGGCTTCGCTTCTCTTCCACCTACAGTCATGCGTTTCATGACTTCGCCTTCCACTTACACTCTTCTAAATCCTAAAGTTACGATCTGAAACAATCCTGTCTGGGCTAAGGCCTTCCCACTGATATATTTACTCAGTTGGGAACTGTCCCCAAAACTCAGCATGTCTTTGGGGGAGCTCTCTCTCTTCCCCCCAAGCTGCTTCTCCTGAGATTTTTCCCAGATGATTCTGTCACCTGTAATTTTCCCGTTACAACACCTAAGACTCCTCTGTCATACCCACGCAAGCCCCTCTGAGTTCCTGAGATGAAGCGTAAGCCAACGCAGCCACTGCCGCCACCTGTCCCAGGCCCCAGCACCGGGTCCCCACATTCACATCACTCACCTGCGGCAGTCCACCTGGAGTCGGCTCTGCTCAGTCAGCTGCGATCTTCTGCTCAAACACTTTCCTCTCTGTGACACGTTGCCCTTGGGATCTGAGATCCTGACGTTGAACTATTCTGCCCCACGTCCTTTGGGGACTTCTCTCTCACATACAATGTGTCTTTACTTGACTATCACTCTTCTGTTTTAAATGGAGATACGTTGTCCTGTCAGAACTCGTTCCAACTTGCTAGGCTTCGTGCTGTGTTTCCCTTGGAGCTTGTGCCCTCTCACATCACACACCATGCTTGACCTTTTTTTTTTTTTTAGGATTTATTTTATTTTTATTGCAAAGTCAGATATACAAAGAGGAGGAGAGACAGAGAGAAAAATCTTGCGTCCGATGATTCACTCCCCAGGCGGCTGCAATGGCTACAACTGAGCCAATCCAAAGCCAGGAGCCAGGAGCTCTTCTGGGTCTCCCACGCAGGTGCTGGGTCCCAAGGCTTTGGCTGTCCTGGACTGCTTTCCCAGGCCACAAGCAGGGAGCTGGATGGGAAGTGGAGCTGCCGAGATTAGAACCAGCGCCCATATGGCATCCCGGCACTTTCCAGGAGAGGACTTTAGCTGCTAGGCCATGCCGCCGGACCCCATGCTTGACTTTTTAGCTTCCGTGCAACTGCTGGGATGAACAGCCAGCAAAAGTGGAAACTTCTGGGTTGGCTTTGTCCATGACCTTGATTCTTCTATTGAGAAGACTGCCTAGCACAAATATCTGTCATAGGAAGAAGTCAGGCCACAGGGAAATAAAAATGTAGGCATATATTGGGCAATTGTTTGCTGTATAAAGATGTTGTAAAGCCTAGCAGAGGCTCGGGGAGAGACAGAGTGATGGGAACTGTTCTTTACTTCATGTTCTTCGTTTTCTAGCATTTGAGTCATGTGAGCGTATTAACTGATAGAAAAATTTACTGAAATTAGAGAAGATCTCCCAGTCTTCTCTCCTGCAAGATCACCGGATTTGCCCGAATGATTGTGTCTCTACAAACTTGTTTACTTTTATCTGCCCAAATCTGTATATATTTTTCTACTTCTTCCTCACCAAGCTTGTGCCAAATCTTCAGCCACCCCTTGCTTTTGCTCCCCTACTGCGAGTGAGCTGACGGTGCCTACCTGGGAGGGTATTTCCGCAGGGTCTCTCTTAGCCTTCTGTGGTGCAGTGGTCCGTGGGGATGGTGTTTCATTTTATTACTCATGGAGATCACCACCATGGCTGCATCCCAGCCCTCAAAGCCTTTCCTGCGGATTCAGCCAGAGCACTGATTGCCACAAAACACCAGATGGTTTAGATAATTAAGGCAATTCAGCAAAGATCATATTACAATACCTGAGAGAAACAAAAGAAAACAGCATTTATCTAGCCCCATTATGTGGCTGGAGCTAATCCAGGGCTGCCAGGAGAGCCACGATATGACTGTGGACTCACCATGGCTGTAGTCCCTCAGTGTGGGGGCCACAACGTGGCCATGCAGCCACTACGGCCACAGCCCCTCAGTGTGGGGGCCACAACATGGCCATGCAGTCACTGTGGCCACAGCCCCTCGGTGTGGGAGCCACGACGTGGCCATGCAGTCATCACGGCCACAGCCCCTCAGTGTGGGAGCCACGACGTGGCCATGCAGTCACTGTGGCCACAGCCCCTCGGTGTGGCACCCCCTCCACAGCTGCTGTCCATTCTTATGAACTTGCCTCATTGTCATCACCTTTAAGAGGTCTTCTCTTTTTTTTTTTTTTTAAGATTTATTTTTATTTTTTTTTTTATTGGAAAGGCAGATATACAGAGAGGAGAGACAGAGAAGAAGATCTTCCGTCTGATGATTCACTCCCCAAGTGAGCGCAATGGGCTGATACTATGCCGATCCGAAGCCAGGAGCCTCTTCCAGGTCTCCCACACGGGTGCAGGGTCCCAAAGCTTTGGGCCGTCCTCGACTGCTTTCCCAGGCCACAGGCAGGGAGCTGGAAGGGAAGCGGGGCTGCCAGGATTAGAACCGGCGCCCATATGGGATCCCAGGCATGCAAGGCGAGGACCTTTAACCACTTGCGCCACCGCGCCAGGCCCGAAGAGGTCTTCTCTTATCCTCCTATCCTGTCATGTCAGTTAATTCTTCTTCCCCCCAAAGGAGCCTACATTTTTTCTTAATTGCATGCTTAATATGAGTTATTTCTGTTCGCACTACCGTGTGAGCCTTTGAAGCAGGAATTTCCATGTGTCATTTGATGCCCTTTCTCCAGTGTCTGCCACAAGGATTTCCCCACAATGAGTGGCTCCCAAAATTCTAAAATGTTCCTTGTAGCTTTATTTGTATCAGAGGCAATGCTATAGTTCATGAGCACATGAGGGAATGTATCTACATAATGAAACACAACTTTGAAATAAAAAGTAATGAGCTATTGACACACTCACAAATACAAATGAATCCCAATATCTTTCTGCATGATAAATTCCTTTAAAAGCATACATGTGCTCCTATTGTCATAAGTCTGTGAAATTTCCTTCCATGTATTTTTTGTGGTGGTTGTGCTGAGTCACCTTTCAATCTTAAAGAAAGACAGAATCACCCAGAATCACTTGGGAGGGAATAATTTTGTGCCATAATAGATCATCAAAGCTGTATGCCTTTCAAAATCAAAACAAACACTAAGGAACTGGTAAACCTAATGCTAAGATAAATAAAAAATGCTATTCCCTTTAACAGGTACCTGAGACAGACGTTGAAATGAATCCTCAGCAGCACAAAAAAATAGATTTTGCTCTGCAGAAACACTATATTGAAACATTATATTGACTGTATTTCACATTCATAATGTAAAGTACCCTTCACTTCTGAGAGAGAACTGAAATGCAAATATCAAGTTAAAACTGCATATAGAAACCTAAAGCTTAGTTTACAGTGTGCCAAGGAGAACAAAGTGTCTGCTAGGCCAGTCTACAACAGCTGGATTAGGTTGTGGTCACAACCTCATGGAGAGGTGGACACTGCTTCCGATAACCCACTCTCGGTGAGATGGGGCAGGATGGTCAAGGACCTCAGAAAGAACCTCACCAAGATGATCCAGCGCCATGAAACAGAGTCATGTGGCACACTGCCAGAGTGATTCAGTCTCTCCCTCCCTCCCTCACACGACCTGCCGTGTCATTCTCTTAAGGCCACTGTGTGAGATCCACTGCTCTCGTGGTCTGTGTGACAAGTACCGGGTTAGACAAGAATGAGGCGGACACACACACAGTTTCCCACCCATTTTCCCACTCCCTCTAGCTTGGGAGAAAAGCTTCCCCTTGAGCACCGCACGGATTCTCCAGGGAAGGGGACCGCATTAGGGCTTCAGTGTTTACCTCCCCTGCTGGCTGATTGCAGAAGATGCAGCCAACCAACCTTGGTGAGCGGAAGTCCACCTTGCTGACACCATTTGTAACCTTGACCTAGCCCATTCCAGTTTGTAACCTTGACCTAGCCCGTTCCAGTTTGTAACCTTGACCTAGCCCGTTCCAGTTTGTAACCTTGACCTAGCCCATTCCAGTAACCCTAAAGGAGGAAGTTGGGGGCAGAATTTCACTGAAACCCACACGATGGGTTACTCTGTCCCCTGAACTATTAGAAACTCCTCCTGTGTGGGTGGCTTGGTGTCATGGCAAGCTGGTCCTCTGCCTCCAGTGCCATTTCCCATGTGGGGACGGATTACGTCCCAGATGCTCCACTTATGATCCAGTTTCCTGCTTGTGGCAGGGAGGCAGAAGAGGAACATTAGGGTCCTTGGCCTCTGGATCCATGTGGGAGACCCGGAGGAGGCTCCTGGTTCCTGGTTTGGGATCGTCTCAGCTCTGACCATTGCAGCCACTTGATGAGTGAGCCAGTGGCTGGATGAACTCTCTCCCTTTCTCTGTCTCTCCTTTTCTCTGTAAACCTACCTTTCAAATTAAAAAAAAAATAGTTTTTAAAAAAGAAAATAAACACTCCTCCTCTGATGAGGTTGCCCTTTGGCAAGTAGTCACATGAAGTAGGAATATTTCCATATCATTTGCCTAGGGAGATCGGCAACATGTTATCAGCAATTTTATAATTGTTTCTCCCAAGTTCCCCATCACTTAATCCAGACACTGACCTCAGCCCATGGAGCAGTGCAACATTTCACATCTGGCCATGCTTCCATCCAAAGTGAACAACCAGGTCCCAACTCCTGATAACCAAAAGATCTATATGTGACAACTCCAGCTGTTGTAATAAAATGGCACAGACTGTGTGGCTTAAGCACAGCAAGTTATGTCTCACAGTCAGAAAGCCGGAAGGCCAAGGTCAAAGCACCAGCATGACCAGGTTCTGGTGAGGATACGTCTCCTGGACGTCAGAAGGCTTTCCTGCTGTGTGCTCACATGGCCTTCCTCTCCCTGCCTTCCTCTTTCAAACGCCCACCAGCTCCATTAGATGAGGACTGTCTTTTTCTGAACGTATCTAAATTCAATTGCTTCCCCAAATCTCTGCCTGTCAATACAGTCACATCAAGAGGACTGGAGAAGCATGGAACCAGATGCTGGGACTCACCAGTAAAAATAGGCCATTAGCTGTAGGACTGTGAGGGTGCTGGTTGAATTTGCCAGGGTCCACGTGTCTGGGTACAGCTGCTGTGGGCTTGGGCTCCAGTTGCCCTTTACTGCCTGTGCTGTGGAGACCACATGCTAGGGGTTGACCACGGAAGAACTAATTGCCAGAGGAGGCAGTTGCCTCTGGGGGCTCTGTGGTCTTCCAGGTCATAGTTAGGACTGCCCTCCTTTATGGGCACATACGCATGCCTGCCACGCAAGTGCCTCTCTGGTAAAGATAATAGTCTCCTTTGTTTAAAGAAAGACGCTCTGGGAGTTCTGCTTTTGCCTTAGGAAACCTCCTATGAGGACAATTGAATCCACATGGCCAAGAGGGGAGATATGTCACATAATGAGACAGGCCTGATTGTCCAGCAGTCAGGCTGCAGGCAGCAAAGGAGGCTGCATTTAGCAGGAGATATCCCAGGGAAGGATGGGGAAGTGGCACTGGGACCTGAGGACCCAGAGCTGGTGCATGCCCACTTTTCCCAGAGCTCAGACTCAGCCCGACTGCTCACCAAGTGTTCATCAAACGCATCTTCCACATAGATAACTGGATCAGGATATTGAAACAAAGTACTGTTAAGAGTAAGGAGAAATACATGGGTGTGATTCTAGTAGGAGTGGTGTGTGTGTGTGTGTGTGTGTACGTGTGTGAAGGCATCATACCACTTTCTCTGTGTGTTCCATATGGCATACACTATGTACAGCTGGTTTCTTAGTACCTTATGTGCACCTGGCTGTTTATCTCTGATCAACATGAAATCTCTCTGCTCCAGCAGTGCATGACCCTGCAGGGCAGCCACCTAGGTCACAGGTCACAGTGTCTGTGGCTGGCTGATCCCTGATAATTCACATAACCACACTGATTCCAGATTCTCTGCTCTCTAAGATACACACTGTAATTGTGCTTTACTAGTAAGTTTCCTCTGCATCTGAAGATAATTCGCTAGCTATAATTATAGTGGTAGCTGCTACATATTAGGTGTTTAATAAATGTGTTGCTATTATTAGTTCTCCGTGGATCCTTCAGTGAACCATATGATATCATCATTATTTATATGTTGATAAAAGTTGTCTGGTGACAGGAATTAATACCCAGACAAGAATCCAAAATATTTTCTGACTGGTGTGTGTTCCACAAAATAACGCTTTGTCCTTCCCCTTCCTTAACTGGCTCTCATCCAATCTGTTCTTTAACAAGTGCCGTTTCTCTGAACTGTGTCTTGCACAGAGAAAGGACTAGCTGATCTCCTTTTCCCAGAGGACTCCAAGGCCATGCTTCAACCTGTGTCACTGTGGCTGAATCCCAGGGATTCTGGCAGCTGTTTCTTACTCTCTGCATCAGGCGGGGGCAGAACCCCAAGCCCACCCCACACTCCCTTTACCGAGTACATACACTGAGCAGTGCCCTGCTGAGATAAAGAGGCTGAGCTGCAGTTCCAACCAATCCGTTTCTGCAGCAAGTGCAATCAGAATGCTGATGTTACCAGCTGTTAAGCCCATAAAAAGTTCCATATTGTCTGGATAATTAGAATCAACTTTATTTAATTTTGGCAATTTAAATGACTTTGTATTACTAATTCCTGGATTCTGTGAAAATTGGTTTCAGATTTATGAAGCTAAGACAGGTAAATAGGTTATTGCTTCTACGGTAAGACAAATATGGCAGAACTGACTCAGTGTGACAAAAGAACTCTATTGATTTTAGGAGTCTGAGTTCAGACCAGTTCAGTAGGTCACTTTCATATTAATCATAAATGAAGCTTTCATCAATGGTGGATGAAATACAACGTAGAGAGTCTGACACAATTGCTCAGTGGTTAAATTCTCACCTTCCATGAGCCAGCATTCTATATGAGCAGCGGTTCATGTCCCAACGACTCCAGTTTCCATCCAGCTCCCTGCTTGTGGCCCGGAAAAGCAGTAGAGGATGGCCCAAAGCCGTGGGACCATGTACCTGCATGGGAGACCTGGAGAAAGCTCCTGGCTCCTGGCTTTAGATCAGCTCAGCTCTAGCCATGGTGGCCACTTGGAGAGTGAACCAGCAGATGGAAGATTTTGGTCTCTGTCTCTCCTTCTCTCTATAAATCTGCCTTTCCAGTAAAAAGAAGTAGATAGATAAATAGAAATGTGAAATTTGGAATGTAAGTTGTTGTAGTCAATCATCCTCCCAGGAGACACGGTTTGGCCATCACACACCAGCTCTGGACAGACGCAAACTACTCCACTTCACTCCCCTGATTCTCTGCTGCTTTCTTCATGCCCATGTCTGGATTAGGAGAATTAAAGGGCACTACCAACTGGCAGGTGTCTCAGTAGGCCGTGGCCAGAGCCATGATTTACCTGTAACAATGGGCAGTTCTTCATGGACCATACAGAGTGATTCAGCTGGAAAGTTGAAGTCAGTGAATCCAGTAAAAGAGAAAAGTTGGGTCAAATGTCAGTGTTGAAGGCTAAAACACAGAATTAGGGCCCCATGGACATGGGGAGCAAAGAAAGCAAGGGGCAGCATTTCGACAGGAACCTGAGTTGGATGAAAATGGGCTCTGCCATGCCTGTGGTCCTTCCACTGCATCAGAGACTCCCTTGTTCAGTGAACCAGAAACAGAACTGAGAACAGCAGGTGGTTTTCATTGGCATGGAGGACATCCTGTACTCATGTTTTAACCAGTAACTGCTGTGATTATGCCCCTATCTCTTAACCAGGCTCAGGTCTACTAGAGATACCAAGAGTTGGCAACAGATGGGGAAAAGGTATCTGCAGAAGGAGAAAACCTTTCTGGCCACCGCTGTCCTAGAAGACACAGTTTTCACAGTACTTTTCTAGGTACTTGCCACATCTGTAAGCAGTATCTAGATTGTAGTAACAATATGGATAAAGAAAAGTTCCAGGTTGATATGAGTGATCAATACCAATGAGTTAATAATATATATACTAGAATATTTGTGAAAAATAGAGCACATGCACTATCAACATCCACACACTCTATATAAGCCAGATTCTTAACGAATATTTCAAAAATATTTCTTATGGTTATCTACAACACTTGTGTGCTCTCCATTTTGATCAATAGCCCTCACTGTGGAAAGGTAAGAAAAAATAACAAATAGTTGTGTGGTACTTGTTACCTGGGTCTAGAGTAAGATCTTCTGTTGACCTGGAGTCTCCCCAGACGTGGGCTCAGCACTCACACAGAAGGGACACGTGGAGCACCGAGGTAGCCGCTGGAAGAGGGTCGGTCATGTGCAGCAGTAACGTTTCACTCCTGGAGTCTCCCCAGAAGTCAATCTCATGTCCAAGAAACTTTGCAGTCTCCCTTCAGTTGTTCGGTACACTGCGGTGTTGTTAAGACATCATCAGGAACCCTCAGTGATGCTGTTGTGATGCTGCTCCGTTTCAAAGGGTCGTGGAGTCACAAGATGTAGACCTATAACTCTGGGACAAACTCGGGGACAGAATTCAATGCGTCAGTCTGAATATCTCAATGGGCTATCCTGTTGTGATGAGATGGTCAGGTAGGTCCGAGCCATCCAATTTACCAATGTACACAGCAAAGAGGGAGCACAGGCTGTAATGAGATCAGATTTGACAATAGCACAAATGAAGTGCCAAAGGCAATTACCTTTTCTACACGAGCAGATAAACTACCATTTGCCCTCAGATCCAGGAAGCAGAGAAAGGGTGATGCTGAAGCAAATGTGGTGACTGTGTGCCAAACCTGGACAACATGCTCCTTGTTTAAGGTGCCAACCAACAGCTCCTGCTGAGCAATGAGATGACCGTGGCATGACGGCAAGTGCAAGAGCTAGCATTACATCCACCCTCCAAGTACCTGTGGCATCATCTTTAAAAATGTGGAAGACACAGTTCTAGAATCACTGATGACAAATGAGGAGAATCTAGAGTTCAAGGCTGTCTACTCTGGGTAGAATTTCTCCATTTGCAGGTTGGTGTTCACTCCCATAGAGTAGTTTTATATTGTTTCAAATATCCATTGTTTTAAAATAACAGCTTTAAGAAAAAATAAAATTATACCATTTGTAACAAAATGATCCTGACTAGAGACCATTATGCTCTGTGAAATAAGCCAATCCCAAAATGACAACTATCATATGCTGTTTGATCTAAGGCAATCATCATGCAAAACTCATGATCAATAGATGTATATGTAAACATGTATGTACATATAGTTATCTAGAGGAATTGTATAATAGAGACTAGCATACACTGCAGTATGCATCTCTACTCCTTAATAGAAGATGAACTGCCAGTGAAACTGTGACAATATGATGCTGGACTCTCAACCCTTGTCTGTACCTAGAGTGTCAGGACACATTTAAATGGCAGAGTGAGAGACTTGTAACTATTGTTCAAGGGCCTAGTATTGTCAAAATTTAGGGGAAATCAACGGGGGAGGGAGGGAAATTGGGAAGGGTGTTAGAGGAAATCCCTGAGCCTGTGTTATGAAAGATAAAAATAAATTAATTAATAGAGTAGAATAAATAGAGGGACATTCATTGAATACAGTCTAAATTTCTCAAAATACTGCCTGGCTGTGTGATTTTTTTAAGATTTATTTTATTTTTATTGGAAAGTGAGATATACAGAGAGGAGGAGAGACAGAGAGGAAGATCTTCCATCTGTTGATTCACTTTCCAAGTGGCTACAACAATCAGAATTGCACTGATTCGGATCTCCCACGTGGGTGCAGGAACCTCTTCCGGAGCCTCTTCCGGATCTCCCACGTGGGTGCAGGAACCTCTTCCGGAGCCTCTTCTGGATCTCCCACGTGGGTGCAGAGTGCCAAGGCTTTAGGCCACCTTCAACTGCTTTCCCAGGCTGCAAGCAGTGAGCTGGATAGGAAGTGGGGCCATGGGGATTAAAACTGGTGCCCACATGGGATCCTGGTGCTTGAAAGGACTTTAGCCACTACGCTACTGCACTGTGCCCCTGCAGTGTAATTTTAAACTCTTACCATCAAGGCTGTCAAAGAGTTTAAAATCTTCCTCTTACGGAAAATGAATAGCTGGGCAAAAAGAGAGCTATTTTGGCAAGATGATTGGGTCCAAGGCTGCTATACGCTTCGTGACTCTGTTCAGCAGTAAAGAAAATTCCTGAGTCTCAATGTGTTGTTGGGTTCACAGATACAATCATCTCAGGAAACCTAACATCAAAAATTGTTTAACAGGGCCCTGCACAGTGCCCTGGCAGCTAAAGTCCTCGCCTTGAAAGCACCAAGATCCCATATGGACACCAGTTCTAGTCCCGGTGGCCCCACTTCCAATCCAGCCCCCTGCTCATGGCCTGGGAAAGCAGTCGAGGACGGCCCAAAGCCTTGGGACCCTGCACCTGTGTGTGGGAGTCCCAGATGAAGCTCATGGCTCCTGGCTTTGGATTGGCGCAGTACTGATAGTTGAGATCACTTGGAGTGTAAATCATCGGATGTAAGATCTTCCTCTCTGTCTCTCCTCTTCTCTGTATATCTGACTTTGCAACAAAAATAAACAAATCTTTTAAAAATTGCTTAACAGTGGGTAGGTGAGGGCAAATATTTCAAAGAAAAACAAGGTAATAGAAAGTATTTAATACTTACTAATTATACAATAAGCAATCAGAGTAATGCTGCCAGTTCTCAGAACAACTTGGTAAGGTGGGTAAATCTTACAGTTGAGGGAGGAAAAACTTAGAGAACAGCAATTTCTCAGCAGGTAAAACACTGGATCCAAAGCCTCCTTATTTTGGGGATCTGGATAAGAAATGTGACCTGAGTCAAGCCCTAATCAATATTTGTTTTGGTTCCAAATGGCCCCCCAGGTATCAGGCCCTCACCTCTGCGATCTTCCCCTCCAAGTTACCAGAACTGTCCGGTTCCTCTTTCATTTTGAGCAATGCAGTAATCTTTGTCTACTGTCATGAGAGACGTGAAATCACGCTTCTCCCCATCCACTGAGGCACTGGCATGTTCCTTATGACGCCTACTTTCTCATTTTTGGTCTTTTTGGTGGAGCACCTGTTCTGAGCAAGCTGCTGTGCTATGCATTATCCAACCAATGACAGGGTGTCAACAGTACCTGTTTTCAACAAATTCCGACATTCAGAAAAGCCACAATGATATTACAGTGACTACTAGCTTGCTATTAATCAAAATAAATAAGCAGGATATTTATTCCATCACGCTGGCTACATTTTAAGTGCTCAATAGTCCCACTGTTGAATAACACCCCAAACTGATTGGAGGCATCACTGTAGAACCCCCAACTTGGGTCCGCTTACCCAGCTCATGGAAAGCTAATCACAGACACTGATGTGGTGAAAGAAAGCGGATATTTATTGCAAAGTGCAGAGCAAGCAGCCGGACAGCTATCACTTCCCGATTCCTCAAGGAGTTAAGAGTATAGGTTTTATGGATTGAAATTGAGGCTGCAAGGCAACTCCTCAGCTTGTGTCCAAGTTTCTAGTTGACCTTCCTTTGACTGGCCAGTGATGCTGTGCCCTTCAGGCATTTATGATGGCCAGGTGGGCTCCAGTCGGTCTGGGGGCTACGTGAATATAGCTGTTACATCCTTTCTGGAACTGGGACTTCCCTACCTAAATCACTCCAGGACAAGACTGGCCGTTCATGTTTCATATCTATTGAAGAAGCAAATGACTCCTTGATTCTGGTGACTAGATCCTTGCAAAGTCAACTGGATCACTGCATTAAGTCATGAATTCCTTTTGATAAAGGACATGCAAGGACACCTTGGGCTAAGGGAGAGAGATGGAAGCCTGGGTCCCGCTTTCATGTTACAGGGTTCCGTTTCAGTCCCGTGTAGCTATTGGTCAATGAGGAATAATCTGCAAATCTCCATAAGCTCTACTAGACTGCTCTTACCCTTATCTTATTTTCATAACAACAAAACTACTCTTCGGTTTAGTTGTATTTTTTGTCTGTTAGCTCTATGTTCTCCAATCTATTAGAACAGAATGCATCACATAAAGGCAGGTCTCTGGTGTAAGTCATGCTGCCTTCAGTGTTGACCTGACTAGGCACTCAGCAAAGCTATTGTGTGAATGAATTAGAGGACTGCTAGCCAATGTGATACTTCTGTGAGTTCAGTTTCAAAGAAAAGTATTTAGGAATAAAGGAGAAAGACACAAGAAAAGAGAAGAGGATAGATGTGGGGTCTGCAACCCCATCATGGGTTTAGACTTCACCAACGACTAAGGAGATGAGGGCAGCAAGCTCAGAGAGCACAGTCACGGAGGCTCTTATGGGAACGGTGCTTCTCCCAATGGAAAGAGCTGAGGTCCTTCTTCACATGTGCTGGTCCAGTCTTCCGGAAGAGACAAGACCCGAGTTCCCATGACTGCATGCCATTTCTCCCTGTGACAAGAGATGGCCTCCATATTGTGTCTGTCTCACTGCTGTCAGCACTCTGCTGTCCTTTGCCTAGAGACTGGACAGAGCAATGCTCCCTGTGGCCTAGACCTGCCTTCCTGAGAGCCCTGCTTTCATTCTAGCACCAACAGTCATCACACTGCATCTGATTCTACTGCATGCTTCTAGTTCATTCACCGGGAGCTTCCCTGCCCAGGAGACTCATGGAACTGACCTTTCCCAGGTCCAGTGCCACTCCCATTCCACACATGTGAGTTGGCTCAGTCCCAGCTTGACTTGCTCCTGAGCGTCTCTCACCTGTGAAAGTCTTAGTCCATTTCTGTATGTCTCAGTGAGACTGTGACAATATAAACATGTACCCCAGTAAGGTCTCCCTGTGGACGTACGCTAAGCTGAGCCTTCTGTGCTATATTCTCTTCATTCTCCGGGGATGGATGGGATGCTGCTGCTCTGAGAAGCCCAAAGGAGAGAGCAGAAAATAGATATCAGCATGATACTCACATTCTTTGGTGTTCTGTGCCTGATAACCACCAAATTATTATGCTGATTTTACCCGACATTGATACTATTAGTCTCATTTAACACCTTAGTGATTTAGTGACACTTGACATAACTTTTTGAAAATAATTTGGAAATGCATGAAAGTAAAGGAAAGCCATGATAGAGATCTTATGGATATAAATGCAGATGCAAATCTGGATAGATAGATACTGATGTATGTATCCATATATGGAGATGGTGGACTAGATGGATAGACAGATGATGGAAGGACGTGAAAAGTGAGAGAAAGAGATTCATAAGGGCTCCTGCCCTCTTCACCCACACTGAGAGGAACATTCCTTTGTCTGCTCAGCCTCACCCACTCCTGTCCCTACCTTTCCAGGAGCCTCAGGGATGCTCTGCCTGTTCTAGCAGATGCAAACAAGGGCAGCAGCTAAACGTGGAAAGAGCAGAAAGCCAGCAGCAGGAGGGGAGAGCAAATTGCACTGGAGGGACAGGAGAGGGAGACTGCTGGTGACGGGATGGGGAACCTGAGAAAACACGACGCTCGGGCTTGCTGTCTTTCAGGAACACGTTCCAGATGGTACATTTCACACTCAGCTCTGTTGGTTACGCTTCCATGCAGGGCTGATGTTTGTTACCAATCACTGGGCTGGCATGCAGACACTGAGGAGCATCTAGCGCTGTATTCCTGGTGTTCACCCGAAAATTCCCCCGAAGGTGTTACAGGAAAAAGTCATGTGCACAGAAAAGCTCATCCAAGGGTTCCGTCCTAGAGACACTGGGGGAGAAGTACCCAGCGTGTTCCTGTGCTCGGCCTGCCAGGGAGAGCGGCGACAGCTCAGCCCAGCCATTGGCTCCTGCTGCAGTCCTGTTAAGTGCCACTTTCTACACATTTTTAAGATAACCACACACTGAGTTCTCACAAGAGCCTTATGATGCTGATCGCATTGCCATTTTACAGAAGGCATTACTGAGGCACAGACAAAAGCCCTGAACTGTAAGCCCAGGAGATGTTACTCCATGGCTGCACACTGTCCCCATGACATGACACTGCTTGGTTGCTGTCACAGTTGCTGTGTCTGTGCGCCCCAGGCAATGAGGGACAAAGAAGAAACTCCTCTATCAAGTGACGTGAGATGCAGCTCCAGGTGCTCACCAGTCACGTGGCAGCCGGCCGTGGGATCATGGCAGACCGGCCTGTTTGTCCTGAGTTTTGTAATATCAAGATAATCGTGACAAACGAGAGCGCCAAGCTGGGGTCATCAGACAAATGCCAACGTGCAAGCCAGCCCCGGTTCTTCCCATTTCTTCCACATGCTTCACATGAGAACATACTTCTCTCCTTTTTCTTGCTTTCAAAAATTTGTCACGTTCTTTCTCTTCGACAGAATTTTCAAAAATGTAATTATGTCCACACAGAAACATATGGTTGGATCCAGTTACACAATTAGCGGGGACCGATGGCATGTAATCATCATCTAATTGGAATGACACAGCACGTGGTGACACAATTACAGCAGGTAGTGATGGACAGCCTGCTTGGGAAGCCAGTGAAAGGACTGCAGCTTGAATTGGATGGGTCTTAAATTACAATCTCCCGGTTACTGTAAGAGTCCCTCAGGGACAAGGGCAGGCTGAATTGTGCCTATTGTTCGAAGGAAAAAAAAATATATAGCGATTTAAATACATAAGAAAATAAGGTCAGGTGAATGCGATGGCTCCTATTTTAATCAGAGAGAAAAGACGGAGCTCAGCCAAAGGTTATTTTTAGACGATTTGTTAAATCAAAATTGCTTTCAAGCTGAGACAAAAATCTATGATTCCAGGCAGCCACGGCCGGCTCACCTCGGCAGGGCACACAAGGTGTCCATTAATCATGGCTTGGGTCGAGGACGAACCACTGCCATCCTGGCGGCACCTCCCCCCACAAGTCACCCATCACTGCCTCCCCTCCCCTCCCCCATTTATCTGCAGTGGGCTTTGTGTTGCAAATGTTTTGTCCTTTCGCAGAAAGTTCAGCTTCTGGAAAGGGCAAAAGATGACATCCTTGCCTCACAGCGATCACTGAAGGGAGGGACGTGAGCTCGCCTCTGCTCTGGACACCGTGAGGAAGGGTCTTGAGGGTGGTGGATAAGGTCAGGAAACACATGCAGAAGATCAGATGTCAAGGAGTGAGGCTGAGAGGAATCAAACACATGAATGATGGGAAAATAGGAGCACAATTTGGAAGTGCCCCCTTGAGCTGACCTGCATGAAGTGTGACCAGCTGCCAAGGATGGCATGGCTGTCCACGGGTAGGCAGAGGGGATCTGCCCCCCAGCTTCCTTGATTGAAAGCACCAGAGAAGCAAAACATGTGCATTCCTAGTGCTGCCTGCTCTCTCGCCAGGAAGATGGACTCCTCCGGAGGCATCAGGGAACCAGGCCTGATGGGACAGGGGAGGGTGGGGTGGCAGATGGGCCTCCAGCTGTCTGCCTGGCCTCCAGCTCCTGCCAGCCCTGGGTTCTGCTGTCCCCAGGAGAAGTCCAGATCCAGGCCCACCTGCAGAATCCCTACCACATCATTCTGGAAGCAGCACTGGGTTTCTCCCAATCGTGGCAGCATTCTCCTTTCTTGTAATCATTTCCTCTTCTTGTTTCTTGATCACTTCTTGAAGGACCCTGGGATGCAGACCACGAGTGGACCTATCCATGCATGAAGGATTCATGCTACTGATCCGCTCAGAGCCACGACCCACCCCACCCTTCATGGTTTCCACTCCAGTATCTTCTGTCCACTTGCTACTGTACAGCAAACATGGATCCTTAAAGCAATGGGGCGTGCATCCTCAGGTCATTAATTAGATGTGCAAATAATTATGGTGCATTTGATGTTTTCTTTTGTTGCAAACCTTCTTATCCCCTGACCATTAAAATTGAGAGCCCTGTTTATAAACAAGACTCATATTTTCCTAAACAAGTATCTTCATTCTTGCATATAGCATGCTACATGTTTTTCCCTCAAGCATTGTGACTGTGAGCTGCCATGTGACACCTTCATACGTGGTGAGGAGAACCTGAACATTCCAATATGGGCAAGACTCAGGGTGGATTCAGGATCTCCAAGGACAAGAGTAAAAGTCAGTAGCCATGAGTGTGATGCCAAAATGGATGTCTTAACCAGGTGTTGTGGCATAGTGAATGCTGCTCATCCATTGAGAGCTGTAGAGTGGAATTTGAGATTTCAGGATAACTGAGCTAGAACTTTTTGTACAACTCTTGGGTCCCTCAAACTGCTTCCCAATCTAATTTAAGGCTATGACTGTATTGAAGAAGTTAGAGAAACAGGGTATCAAAATTTTAAAAAATTCTGGAGCAAGCTGTGGAGTCTTGTCCGTGCCTCTCTCCTACACCCACCCATTGGCAGAGCAATGGTCCCTGTACTGAAAATATAATAACAAGTTTTTCAGCAGCCACCAGGCAAGTGCAGAAGGCTCTGACTGTGAGCAAACCAGATGCCACGGAAGAAGTAGGAAAAACCTGTAGAGGTGCCACATCAAATCAACTACAGACAGCACAGCTTCAAAATGCAAACCATGTCTGTTATTTAACGTCAGCTGCTTGTCTGCCTGTGACCTCAGAAGGAAGGGATGTGCTAAGTGCACCTGCTGAGGCAACCTGAGACACGGGTGACGTTGTTGGTCATGGAGCTCACTCTGCGCAGCTGCTGAGACATTTATGAGGTATACTGGACTTGGTCCATGAGAAACCACTCGCTCCCACTTAGCATGAACAAGCAAGTTCAGCGAGTTTGGAGCAGGGTTTGAACTCTGCACTGTCTTAGACCGTGAGGAAAATCTTAGAAGCTTCAGTTAGTTGATCTGTTGAGAATCTGCAATCCCTGCTTTGTTATGTTTTCAGCACTACCAAATGACTCGATTAAAAAAATGCAATCACCTAAAGAAACATCCAGTTTACTGATAACTGATTAATAACTTTTTTCAAAATTTATTCATTTATTTGAACAGAAGATTTATGGACAGAATCAGGGAGAAACAGGTCTTTCATTCACTGGCTGCAACAGCCAGGGGTAAATAAAGCCAAAATGGATCTCCTACATGGGTTTAGAGGCCCAACTACCTGGGCTATTTCTGCTATAATCCCAAGTGCACTTAAAGGGAACTACAGAGGCCAGTACAGTGGGGCAGCAGGCTCATCTTCCACCCTGTGGTGCTGGTATCCGTTTCTGGCACTGGTTTGAGTCCAGGCTGCTCCACTTCAGATCTAGCTCTGTTTATGACCTGGGAAAGCAGCAGAAGATGGCCTAAGCCTTGGGATTCTGCACCAACATGGGGGACCCAAAAGAAGCTCCTGGTTTCTGATCAACTTCTGGCTGTTATAACCAGTTGGAGAATGAATTAAAAGACTTTATCTCTAATCTGTCCTCTCGATCTGTAAAATTCTCCTTTCAAATAAAAATAAACGAATCTTAAAATAAAGGAGCTACATCATAAATGGAGCAGCCAGGACACAGACTGGTACCCATATGAAATGCTGGCATCACAGGTGTTAGCTTAGCCTGTTATGCCACAATATGGGCCCACTATTGCTGTTTTATTATGACAATGGTGTGGGGAGTGCATTTAGCATAAAAACTGAGCCATAAAAAATATTTAGGACCAAAGATTTTATTTGAATGTAGTGCACTATCATAGAATTCTTGAAATAGCTAAAGCAAGAGGCTTCCTGAAGCATCATTTTAGTTACACTGAACAACTCAAGCATTTGAAAGGGGATTATGAATCTTCACAAACATGATTGGAGAATCCAAGCTCGTGAAAAAAGTGTCTGTCATAAGCTTTCCCAGTCAAGGAAAAGCAGCATTAAAATACGAGGCACTTTTTCTTTGTGTACAAACATTTGAAATCCATGCAAGTTTTTGCAGGATCAGCATTTCCCATGCTTTTTGTGAAGACCTTGGCTTAGCTCAGAACTTCTGTTCCAAGTTGACATTCCGAGAGCCTAGGTGTGCCTGGTGATGCTCTGCTTTCTTTATGGGTGCCGTTCTTCCCTACACCTGCTCTGAAGAAACTGAAGCACAGACAAGGCTGCCACATGCCCCAGCAGGCAGGCAGGTAGTTGAGCATGCAAGTGGGCAGGAGGGCAGGCAGGCATGAGAGAGGGCAGGTGAGCGGGAGGGCAGGCAGGGCAGGAGGGCAGGCAGGTGGGCAGCAGGGCAAGCAGGGCAAGCAGGGCAGGCATGAGGGCGGGCAGGTGGGCTGGTGAGTCTGCAGGTGGGTTGGCAGAAGGGCAGAAGGGCAGGCGGGAAATCAGAGGCAGTGGCAGCGATGGCATGCCGAGGAATCTGTGTGCCCTTCTGCTGCACACAAACAGACCCACCTTGCAGGCAGTGCCAGCTGGGAGCGGCTCCCTCAGATGTGCCCAGCAAAGGCAGCTCTGGGGAAACCCAGTGACAGTCACATCTCAGGACAGCTGCTGAACAGGCAGAGGGTTTGCGCCTGGCTGCCTCCTCATCCAAGGCCTGGCTTCCCCATCCAGTACATGAATCCCATTTCAAAACAGACCCATGCTTTCTCTGGTTAGGAGCTGCTATCTTGAATAAGAAAATGCTCAGCTTTTTATCACCGTCATAAATTACAATGGCACTGGGAGAGACCAAGCGTGGTTTCTAGTGCCCAACCCCCAACACTGCATTGATCATTGCTCTATGAAGTCAGTTAAAAAATACAAAACTTTAGCCAAATATTAAAAAATCAAACTCAGTGCTGCCCCATAAATCTATGTCTCTGTGTGTGTTTCATAGACAAATTTATAGTTGAAAGCTAGAGTCTGTGTCTTTAAAAGCAGTTCATGCAGTATTGCATCCTATAGGAAGAACTCATGCCTACCCAATAGAGGAGAAAAATTTGCAAAGTGATTCTTTCATGCGTGTTTGTATAAGCCACTGTTGTAACAAACAAAACTGAACAGATAGAACTCGTGTTTCCTAAGAACATTCAGAAGTCACACCTGTGCCTTGCACACCTGGTTTGCACAGGTCAAGTTGCCAGCTGGCAGGTGGAGAACGCACATCTCACCTGCACATTTGTTCTGAGCATGCTCTGAGCAGACCTCTACCTTGCCCTCTCACCAGGTACTCTGCTGTTTGGATCAGTCCAACTTGTTACTGACAAAATGCAATGATTTTCTTTCTTGGTGTATGAAAATCAATTCTACTTTCACGAACTATTAACAACTTGAACATGCATTTGAGAGAATAATTCCATTAAAATCAGATTGAAAGGAATAAAATACTTAAGAACCAATTAAACGAAAGACATACAAAACTTGTACAAAGCCAGGAATGCATGTGAGGAAATGTTGCTAACTCCTGTGGGACCAAAATGACCAGAGAAATTGACACGTTCCCCGTTTTAGTGGAGTAAGGATGGGCGAGCCTGTTCTGTGGCTTGGGGACCAAGTGGTCTTGATTGTCACTACTTCCTGTAGGTGTGCTGGTGTCACAGCAGCCACAGACACACACTGGATGAGAGCCGTTTCCTGCTGGTGACGCTGTTCTAGAAGCACAGGTGATGGGCTGGGTTTGGCCTGAGAACAGTCTCCCAATTCCTGTTCTGGAATCAGGAGCCCGGATTTGGAGCTGTGAAGGCCAACTGTCTGTCTCCGGGATTCTGTCTTTCTGTGTCTTCTCACTCCCTTGCTTTTCATGCTTCTCACTCTCCCCTTAGGGCTAGCACTTGGTCACCACGTGTGTGCATTTTGCCATACACACCTGCAAAGCCTCACCTCTATTCATTTACAGCATCAGGCAGTGCCCGGTGAATGAAGAGGGTCAGGCCCTCGCCCCCGAGGTGGTGCTTAGCTGTGATTTCCCTGCTTTGCTCCAGTTTGAAACTGTGCTGAGTGGTTACAGTCTGGCTCCATCCTAATCCCCTGGCCCCTAGTGATAACTGCAGGAGCAGCAACAGCTATGGTTAGGGACAGGGAGACTCATCTGCAGGAGGAAGGGGAGTGTTCTGGGTTCCAGGGGCTGCTGCTCGCTTGCTGTTGGCTCTCTAGCACGTTTGAGAGCATACTTCTCGCTTTGCGGTCTCCACTTACCGTTTCTGGTCGCCGCTGAGAAGCACTGATGTTACAGATGTTCACTCTTGCTTCCACGCTCTCTTTCCTTCCTGAGATTCTATAGCTAGACGTGTGCTGTGGCACAGTGGGTCAGGTAACAGCTTCAGATGTCCACATTCGCCATCCCACGTCAGAGTGCCTGGGCTTGGGGCCTGCCTCCACTGCCGAGCTAACTCTAAATGTGTGTCCTGGGAGGCAGCCGATGATGGCTCAAGTGACTCTGCTACCCACGTGGGATTTGAATACCACTCCTGGTCCTTTAGGAAACAAATAGGTTTTCTCTCTCTCTCTCTCTCTCTCTCTCTCTCTCTCTCTTTCTTTCCCTTACTCTCCTTCCCTCTTTTTTTTAGAAACCTAGATATAAGCTTTACAGACAGTGTGCCATTGCCCCTTCTCAAAGGAATGTCTCTTTCATGCACAACCTATTCTCCAATGACGCTTTGCTATAGGAATTCTGACTTACAGAAATAGTATGATCATTTTTAACTGCTGATTGTTTCTTTCTGTAATAGCATCAAAATAAAGAGCTTTTATTTTTACAGAATTTTAAGCTTTATACTGTACTTTACTGCCATTTTTTCAGTCCTCTTAAGAATATGATACACAGGGCAGATCTCAATTAAGCTAAGAGAAAATCAGAGCCAGGGAGAGTCCAGTGTGCATGGTGATTGCCCCATCTCATTGTAACTCAGGTCTGGTTTTACACTGCCACGGCATGTGATGGAAACATAAGCAAATGTCTGATGCTCTACTGGGTAAAGCAAGGCAATAAAGAAACATTATAGCATCCAAATTCATTGAGTTCCAAATGATTGTAGGTTTCCTATTGCAGGAACACCCAGGGATAGACAAGAAAAAGCAATGAGGATCGTTCTTCCCAAATGGTGTTACTCCAAGAGTTAAAGATTGTAGCTACGCTTGGAAAGGCCCACCAATGTTTGTTGTCAATGCCCAGCACAAGCAACCTGATGCTCTCCGGGATGGACAGAGGGAGTGTCAAGTCCTGAAAGAGACAGAGTTGAGCATCCCTGATCCTGAAGTCCAAAATCTGAAAGGGTCGGAAATCTGAGGTTGGTAGAAGCAGCCGGATACCCTCAAAGCATTCTGACTTGGCATTTGCTGGATTAGAAATGCTCAACCAGTGACGGCTCAGCCAGCATTCCTGGTTCTGGAGAAGCCTGGAGTCTGCACATCTCTTACCCTGAGCAGTTTGAACAGAGGGTGCGCCTCCTGTAAGATGCATTATCACACATCGGTGAGCAGCTATCACAGGCAACACATTTTCCAAAGTATTTTACTTCCATCACTCATTAGCTCCTTGGAACGTAAGGTAGAGCTTAGATCATTGTAGTTCCAGTGTGGGGAACCCAAGGCTCAGGGAGATCTTACACCTTGCCGAAGGTGGCTCAGGGGGAGCCTTTCGAAGCCTGGACTTGAAACCAAGTGTGCTGAACTGTAGAAGCTATACTCTTAATCCTGGGGGAACCTAGAGACAAAGTGAAGGCTCACTTCTGTCTTGTATTGAGCCCTTAGAGCTTCTCCTGATCCAATGCCTCCTCCTTTCTGTTGAGGCTGAGTTAGATAACTCCAGGGGTGTCTACAGCCATACCACCCTGAACGCGCCCGATCTCATCTGATCTCGGAAGCTCAGCAGGGTCAGGCCTGGTTAGCACTTGGATGGGAGATAACTCCAAGGGTGCCACCAGCTTCGTTTGGCTCTTTACTAAGACAGTCTCAGCATTGCTGTGGGCTGGCTCCATGTCCTTGGGAAAATGCTACCATCTGCAAGCCTGTTTCTTCATGACTATCAGATATACACTTGTCAGAAGAGTCCTGGGCATCTGTCATGAAGTGACCTAGCACTGGAATGTCTGTGCTCTGTGTGAGTGCTGCCTTGGCCCTGCACACCACTCCCTGTTTTGTGTCACGTAGAAACTCACATAGAAAGGCTCCAGTGAAAGAGCCTGGGTGAGAGTTGGACCCTGTGTGCAACATACCCCAAAGACAACAGACAGCCACAGAGCAGAGCAGTTCCCTGTTGACGATAATATTCCCACACCTACCAAGTGTGGAAACTGCCCTTTCAGACAAGGGCAACACAATACATTCCATATGGGATCCTGGTGGGTGCAAGGTGAGGACTTTAACCACTATACCATCATGCCAGGCCCTGTAATAGCTTTCTCTTTCTTTGAGCGGTTGCAGGCCAGCTGAACTGGTATTTACTAAACCACTACACACATGAGGAGGAGTTGAGGGCCACCCCTCCTCTGAGCCAAGCAATGCTTAAAAACGCTCATAGGGCTTGCATGAGCCTGTCTGCAATACATGGTTGTCAGAAAGCTTTCTGTTCCCTATGGGGCACAGTGAACATTTCCCTCCGTGTGTACAGTGTCCCGATCAGCTTGCCATGGTTGGCGTCGTGTGCTCTGTCATTACTTCATCACTATGGCACTCTGGTCCCTTCTCTTCTGTTCACTCAGAAGGCAAATGCCAACAGATTCTCACCATCATCAGCACACTCTAGCACTATTGCATCTAGCTGTCATTGAGCATCCACTTGGAATCAGTGCTGCAGCAGGATGCAAGACCTCTCAACACAGAACGCAAACCCTCCTGACACGCGAGTCCTGCGTGTCCACGTGCACTTTGGCCTTAGGAACCATTTTTTGTTTGTGTGGAAACAGCATAAGGGTACAGGGAAAGTAGAAGACACGGAAAACAGCAAGTATTTGTAGGGAGGAAATATACTAATTTTTATAAAATAAAAAGTGCTGTAAATATTAATTTGTCTTGTGTTTGTGTTAGGATAATACAATGCTGATCATTTTCTGTGGAAGTATCTGAGGCAGATTAGACATGTGAAGACCGACAAAAGCAAAAAATTTCTGGGAAAGTCTATGCTGTTACTGAAATCTATTCCCCATGCAATCCTCCATTGCATAGGAAAAAAAAAAAAACTCTTAAATAATCAAAAGAGAACAACCCCTGATTTGGTTACTTATTTTTAAAAAGATTTAATTTTTTGATGATGTCTACTTAGTTGAGAAGGATATACACCCTTACGGACACATGGTTAGGTTGGGAAAGGTCAAGGAATATAGAAAAGTAAATGAGACAACTGTTTCCACTTTTTTTCTTTCTATATCTGGAAGAAGGGAGGAGAGAAAAGGAGAGGGCTGCTCCCAGCAGCCTAACCACATCAGTACCTGGGGACAGGCTATTGTCATTTGATGTCCTCGTAGGACTCCCAATGTGGAGCAGGATCCGAGGGTACTGCTTAAGTGATTTCCATAGCTCTGCGATGCTGTTTATTTCATTGCTCTAAGGCTGAGGAAATCCTTCCAAGGTCCACTGGTCGACATAGTTCACCCTAGAGTTTCCGCTCATCCAGATACTTGCTGTCAAAGCATGGCTATGGGAGCTGTCCAAATGTTCTGGCCTCTATGGCACTAGCTGTCCTCAGTGAGCTGCCATGTGCCCCATGTGCATCTGGACATGCCTCCACTGCACAGACTTCAGCAAACAAGGAGGTCCAGTTCTTTGATTTCCCCGTGGTTGGAGTTTTGAGACAACAGTCTAGTTGGAGGGGTTGTCCCCAAAGAAACCTCACCAAAGGGGACTCCAGACCAGACTCCTGCATGTGCCAGCCAGGATGGAGTCTGGCTCTATCTGTCACCCGTACCAGTCAGCACACACACTGGTGGTTGCAGTTGCTCTGTCAGTTCTGTCTCCAGCCCCATCTCATATACAAACCAAAAGGATGCTATGGCCCAGTCCATTTCTATACAGCACACACTTGGCCCTCATGCACACCAGTGGGAACTGCAGCCCAGTCATGGTGACCCCAGAAAACCCCACCAGGCCTGCCCTCTTCCCCGGTTCCTGCATATACAAGTATGTGCAGCAGACTGATCCAGTCAGTCCTGCATCCCATTCAGCTCTCACACTCATCAATGAGTGCTTCAGCTAGCTCAACCTGACTGAACCCATTATCCAGCCCACACTTGTGATGGTGGGTGCTACCACCTGTCTAGCCAGACCTGCCCTCCGCCCTCGTTCTCATGTTTACTGGTGGGAGACGCAGCCCGTAAAATGGTGCTCAGAGTTTCCCTTCCAGACTCACTCACAGCTCTTGATCTTACTCCTTCCATGGCACTGCAATCTAGCCTGAGAGGACTTGCCCCTTAGTACTTGCCAGCTAATGCTGTGGCAAAGCCCAATCTGCCTCCACTTACTCTGGCTCATGCGTGCACCAGTGGGCAATGGTCACTTAGCCTAGCCTGGCTCTCCCTATAACCCAACTTGCATAGAGATCAATGGGCTTTGTGGGCATACACAGCCTAATCTGCCCCAAGTCCCAGCTCTCACCCTCACCAGTGGGAACAGTGGCCCAGCAGGGGAGCTCCTGCAGCCCCCTACCAGGCTCACTTCCCACCCTGGGTTGTTATGTGTGCTGATAGGTACTGTGGCCCAGTTTGGAATGGACTGCCTGACCTCAGCATTCACCAACTGGTGTTGCAGCCTTGTTCTACTTGGCCTTCCCA
The DNA here is from genome assembly GCF_017591425.1 of Ochotona curzoniae. Taxonomy (NCBI): domain Eukaryota; kingdom Metazoa; phylum Chordata; class Mammalia; order Lagomorpha; family Ochotonidae; genus Ochotona; species Ochotona curzoniae. Next base: position 2,719,181 of record NW_024467122.1, on the reverse strand, counting down.
CAGTACCAGCTCATGCTGGTGGGTGCTGCAGTCTAGTCTGGACCAGTCAGCCCCGAGTCCCAATCCTAACGTGAACTGGCTGGTGGTGCAGCCCAACTAGGAATGTCCTGCACTTCATTCTGGTTCTCAGATCTGCCAGTGGGTGCTCTGAGCTGTCCCAGCCTGGTCTGCCCCCAGATCTGAGCCACACATATGTTGACAGGTATTATATGGCTAGGTCTGGGCTGCTCCTAGCCTTGGATTTTATGCTCACCTGCAGGAACTAAATTCTGACAGAGGAGTACCCCTTACTCTCCATCAGGTCACCGCCTAGTCACAGATCTCATGCACACCAGAGGGTTCTTGACCCAGGCTGACTTAGTATATTTCCTGTCTCAGCAGGTATGGCAGCCTTGGCCAATGGTTAGCAATGGTCAATGCTAACTAGCCAAGCTCAGGTCTCCCATGTGGGCAGGTGAATTGCTGTAACATAGAAAGGTCCTCTGGGGTTTCTCCTTGAAACCTCTCAATCTCAGCCCTCTTACTTACCTCCAGCTACAGTGGCCTTGTCAGTGGAAGTCTCCTGGAAGTCATTCCTCACCAACAACATACTCCCTCAGCGCCACCCCCCACACACACATCCTTTACCCCCTTCCCTCAAATCCATATGCCCTGTTCTGTGAGCACATGGGTTCCCATGCCCAGAATCCCAGAAGGGTACTATGTTGGCCTGAATCCCTACCTGCCCACCTGGGACCCACACAGGACCCATCTGGACCTCAGATCTAGTCCTCTGGCCTGGGACCCTCTCCTTTTGCATTCTACTATCTATTTATTCGCTCCCTAAATACACATGACCAACTTGTGGCAGGATGAAGCCCAAGTGCAAATTAATTACCAAACCATTTGGTTAGTTTAGAGCGTGTGTGTGTGCATACGTGTGTATATGTATGTATGCATATATACTATTAATGGGGTTTGCTAAGTCAATGCCAGTTTTTGTTGTCAGTGGTATATAAATTGTGTCTGTGCTTCTTTATGTAAGATCTCTTACTTTTATTTCTTTAAATGATGTCTAAAAATTCAGATTCAAAGCTTCTACTTTTCTAAGCGATAATTAGTATAGATTTTTGATGTTCTTCTCATTCTCTTTTAATAATGTTTTTGAATGATCCACTTTTTTTTCCTAACACACTTAACTTAATATGATCTTTAATTTCCTCTGTAATCCTATTTCATGACTGACACAGGGCGCCACACTTGCTCTCTAACTCCAGTTCCAGATGCTTCCCCCAAATACATGATCATGAATAAACTTAACTCTTGCACAACTCACAAGGACCTTTTGGGATACTGGTATTGAGCTAGCTCTCTAGATTCTGGTTACACAATGTCGTTTTACTTGCATAGCAATACATTTTAATCTACATGGATTATCCTTGAAAATATTTTTTTCCTGTAAAACTAGATCTGATATCTGATAAATATTTAAATCTGGCAAAAAGTGTAAACTATCTACCATGACCTTTTCTCTTCCTACATTCAATTTGAATATTGCCAAGGTTTGAGGTAAACTCAACTTTAATTACTGTAAGTTTTGTGGTATAAAACTGTAGTACAAACACAAGGAAAAGAGAAAATTCATTAAAATTTTTTTTCACAATATGAAACAATTAAGAAGATAAAACAGTAGAGAGAGCATCCTCCTTATTACTGAAGTTGGTCCCTGCTATGACTCACTCTGTTCACCTGGTATTCAGCTAACACTTCAGTTGGTCAAAGCTCTCTGCCAAGTGGAGCAGCGCACCCCTCCACCTGTGGTCACAAAGGAGCTTAACTTAGTGGCTCTCTCCATGTAGAATATTGGTTTCAATAACTTCACTGCTGTTCCCAGGAGTTCAAGGATACTCTCCACATGCTTGGGTCATATGACAATGAACTCATTGTTAACAGCTTGGATCAGACTCAAGAATTCAGACTCCAGCAGAGCCGAGAAGTAAGAGAAGAGCTGTGTCACACACAAGAGTTACCTGTGCAAGGATGACAGGGTTTTCTTCCAATCCTTACATCTTTTTTCTGTGACTTATCTTTTTTTAAGATAGTATTTTTTTATTTTAATCATATTCAAAGACTTGATGGATCTTCTTAAAAAAGTCAACAAACGAAAAGCAAAACAGGCAAGGGGTTTAAACAATAATCAAGTGAAAAGATGTTGGAGTTCATGCACACAAAGTAAACTTTAAAATAGTCACAAAATCATTAATAGACTTGAGAGAGCATGCTGAATCCCCCTGGAGTTGTAGTACCTGTCAGGCTTCTCAGTGCAATAGCCAATTAGCATAATCACTTGCACTGGAGCCCTCAACCACCAGCCTGTGTATCTTAGGTTGCACCCCCAAACTGGCAGCTTTTCAAACCATTTAGCAAATGACTTCAGGCAGCACAACAAACTCTCACGACTTGCCAAGGAAATGCAAAGAGACCCTGAAAGTTCCTTCTCAGCCCCTTGGTAAAGTGGAGTGAATCAAGCAATCTCCCATTGCAAGAGGCGCGTTTGTTCTACTCCACTTCAAATATCAGGCCTTGGGCACTCACCAAGGTCACACACACCATGTGTACAGTGGCTGTTCTCCTATTCACCTTCGAAGGAGAACACCGGTCTCAGAGTGGTCCTCAGGCCCCTGCTGTTTCCATCCCTTGCTTATTGCCAGCACGATCTCACCCAGGGAGGGCCAAAGTGTGATGTCCTATGAGATGGTGAATACATGACTGCTAAACTTGCTAGGGACAACTCACCCATGAACTGAGGAATAAAGAATACTTTTGTTGCCTTCCGTTGGAGGTAAACTTGTATGATTTCTGGTGATAACATGCAAGGCGGAATAAACATTTTCTGGAACAACAAGAACAAAATGTATATCAGGACCAAGAGGCTTGTGGTCCGTGTTATAGTTACTGTTTTAACTGATGTTTGATGTCTCAGGCACACACTGTGAAAGGGTCATTCGCTCTCTCCACCTGCAGATTCCTGCAGAGCTGAGACTGATAAAGTAAGGGAAGTTGGCTTATTTTGCATGGAAACTGCAAGCAGTAGCCAATGGTACACCATTCTTTTCACATCTTTGCTTATGTAAGCCAGGTGAGCAAGCTTCACCAGGATGGGGGGAAGCAGAGAATGAGGCCAGGAGAGTTTCTAAGGCAAGCACAGTGCAATGACTTCTCAACCAAGGAAGACTTGGTATCTGTGTGTGTAAGCCAAGTGGGTGGTTTCTGAGAGTCTTGAAGATTTAAAGTGTTAGCAGCACTCTGAAAACCTCTAGGTTTCCCCCATTTAACTGCTCACATCCATTCCTTCTCAGTAACTTGCAGTATCAAGACCAACTAGACTGGTTTCTTTCTAATCCAGTTGATGTTGCAGCTCAGCAACACACGTGGTACATCTCAGGATGCTTCCAGGGATCTCAAAGCTAAAGCCAGAGCGTCACAAGAGTCTTGTAATATGTTCCCGGAATTCAGTGAAATCCAGGCTACACCATGGAGGCAGGGTTTAGAGTTTTTCCAGTTTTCAGTTATCCAAGGCTCTCAGACTCTGCTTTCTCAAACCACAGCCCTGTAGAAATCTGTCTAAATCAGTGTCCTTTTGCACCACTAATCCACAGCACCACTACTGTTTATGTGTAGTTGGCCATGGCTTGAGACATTCCCAAGAACCCCAAGAAACACTTCATACCTGTCACTGGTATTAATTTTTTATTCAGTGGAGTTCTGTGCTTGCATATAATAGGAGCTGTAGCTCATTTACAAAGACAGTTTACTGGGAACTTACTAATGTCTTCAAGGAGAAAGTCAAGACAATCCTAGGGGACTGGCCTGGGGAACTCGATGCAAAGGACATATGTAAGAACACCTGCGCTTCAACATGGCCACCTTGCACATCTTCCAATGTTCAATTCAATAAATCTAGTGGCCTCATTGAGATCATGGCCATTTACCTGACAGGAAAATAAGGCTATTAATGGATGGTTTCACCAGACTGTCTGCCAAGGAAAAAGGCCTGCCTCAGAAGGAATTGCAGAGGCTCTTAGGAACGGCAGCTGGAAAGCTACAAATAGAAGAGCAGAGTTACCAGCATGACCTGCTTCCCATGACGTGGCAATAAGCATGTACTTCGTTTTGTATGCGATCTTTACAATGTATGTTGTATATATTAGAGTGATCTTGCCCAAAGTCACTAGGTGATGGGTACTAGTACATTCATACTTTAACTTTGTATATTTTCTTTCACAAAATTTTTTGCAAAAATATGCTAAAAAGGCAAAACACCCCAAATACAAAAGCAGGAGAGACTAAAGGGAGATTGAGAAAGAGCTCTGGCCTCCTAGAAGCTCACTCAGAATGTGTTGCATATACATATTTCGGACTTTTCATCTCCCTCTCACCCTTTTTTCTAAAAACTAAAATTCCCATCTCTGAGAATGCCACGTGAAAGGAGAATAGTCAACAATGAAAAGAACGCTAGTAAATTCCACCACGTGTGTGTTGTCTGCCCGGTGCCTCACTGGATGTGCCATATGATATAGGTGTTTCAATCATTTCCATCTTGTAGATGAAATGACATACGCCCAGAGACGCTAGGCAACCTAGCTCAGGTCACCTGAGCAAATGAGGAACACGTAATTCAAATATGCGCTTCCTTTCTCACCTAAACATCTTCTGCAGAGATCTTAGAAACATCTGTGCACGTGTCCTAACTCCTGAGCCTTCATGCACACACATGGAATGTTAGCCAAAACATCACCACGGTTCCTGGGCAGCTGACGTCTCTTAGTTCATGCTTCCAGTATGTGGTGAGTGTTTCCCTGCAGTCTGTGATCTTGAAGGCCAATCTGCCGTCTCCCTAGGTCGATCCACAGACAAAATGCAATCCTTGTCCTCCTACTAGCAATCTTGAACATGGCAGTGTTTCTGTTTCAGAAGCAGGAGAACAAGCGCACAAAGCTTTGCTTTTCTATGCCCTGGTAGAGATGTTAATTTATTCTTTACATTTGCCTCTTTTGACAGTTGAATACCTTATGCACCTGCAATAAACAAAGCAAATCAGTTTGCTACTGTAGGAAATACAATTAGATATAAGGGGAAGTACATCCAGAGAGCTATATGCAGTACATACTGTCCACACCTCCACGAAGTTCAAAGTCAGTATAGCCAAGTACGAAAGCCACATCTGTCATTTCACTGGAGTTTTTCCACATCAATAGCAACTTGCCGGGATGAACTTTAAACCTGATTTCAGTATGTCAGATTGTCATTTCCCAAACCCTTCAGCACTTCTCTGTATTTCACAAGATTCATCCAATTTCCATTGGAATAAGAATTTCACAGAATTTGTAAGTTGACATTTCCATCGGTATCTTGGGATTTCACTTACCCCTGACATTTAGATGTTCTTTCGGTAAGACTATATAAACAAGCTGACGACTTACTGCCTTAATCCAGGAAGGAAGCAGAAACACTTCACTGCGGTAAATGTCATTACCTTTTAGACAACCTGTGTCATACCAAGCTTCATTTGGTAAAAGCCTGTGGTTTTCAAAAGCCTTCCTATATACTTTGGATAATCCAACAAGCAAGCACTGAGAACCTCCCAAGTGCCAGGCACTGTGGGAGGTGTGGAGTCTGTTCACCATCGGCTCTCTGACCAACACCTGCCCAGCTCCCCTCCAGTGGCCTCCCACCCTCATCCATCATTTCTGGACTCCCCGAGAGGAGGCTGGATGGAAACAGGGCACCATACAACTAGAGACAGATTATGACCACTTGCACCAGTTGGTAGAAATAAACAGACAAAGGAATTGACAGCACTTGGTGAATAATTGGATTTATTGCTGGAATTTGGTAGAGACATAGGAATAAGAGATAAGGAAGGCTAACTCTCAGGAGTTTCCTTGGCTTTTTTTGTTTTTAGCGGTTGCAGTATAGATAGAACATAAGGCTAGATGGAAATGCAGGCTTGCACCGTATATGAAGGGATCACACAAGGGCAGCTCCTCCGGTGACACTGAAGTGAAGCCCAGAAGGAACCCAGGGCCTGCAAAAGCACCTGGCACGTGGGAGCTGTCTACAAAAAGGGCATGCAAAGTGTACATTACGAAAAATTATTCATCACTTGCCAAAGTTTCCATTGCCCAAGGACTTTCTGAAGCCTTCATGTACGCATTGTTTATCAACAAGCACAGCAAAAAACTAACTAATGAAAGTGGTACCACAAAAGTTCAGTGGATTCTTTCCTCGGGTTAATATAGAAATTAAAACAAAACAAAAAAAAAAACAGGAATTGGCTGCAGAGAGAGAAGTGATATTTGCAAAGCGAACAGGTGACTGTGTAAAGAAGAGCGAAGGGGAAAGTGCCTCTAGGAGAGCCAGGAGAGGGGGGTGCCTCTTGAAAGGAGAGAGGGAGAGACACCAAAAGTTTTCAGAAGAGTCTAGGGATTTTAAACATTCCCTGACGCCTCCTTTGTGGGTGGGAACCAGCAGGTGATACATACCCACCAGTGGTCCCTTAACCAGTTAGGAAATGGCTGGAAAACTCTTATGTCCCCACTTGAAGGTGTGGTCAAGAATTTAGCAGGCCTAGATGTCTCAGAAAGGATGAATCAATGTAGGAAGGCAGATGTTTTCTCTTTTTTTAAGATTTATTTATTTTTATTGGAAAGGCAGATATATAGAGAGGAGGTGAGACAAAGAGGAAGATCTTCCATCCAATGATTCACTCCCCAAGTGACTGCAATGGCCGGTGCTGTGCTGATCCGAAGCCGGGAACCAGGAACTTCTTCTGGGTCTCCCATGTGGGTGCAGGGTCCCGAGGCTTTGGGCCGTCCTCAACTGCTTTCCCAGGCCACAAGCAGGGAGCTGGATGGGAAGTGGAGCTGCCAGGATTAGAACCAGCACCCATATGGGTTCCTGGTGCATTCAAGACGAGGACTTTAGCCACTAGGCCATGCCGCTGGGCCCAAAGCAGATGTTTTCTTAATGAATGAATATTTGAATAAACACTGTCTTTCCATGGCACTCTTGTATAGAGTACTGTGAAAACAAGGTTAAATGTCTCTTGATAATTAACTAAATGTTATGATGAATATAGTAGATTATACATGGAATGCATCTTTCTTAATTTAACCGTAAAATGCTTGATCCTAGGAAAAGCGCTTTTATCCGAGAGTACAATGATACAATTCATGTTAGAAGGATATCTAAGATAAAGCTTTTTTTAGAAACTATTTTTTGAATAAGGAGTTATTGACATACAAGTTTCACTTATTACTTTGAAATTTAGAAATTATATTTAAAAAACCAACAGGAAGACAGTAGAGGAGGGAGAGTTTGTTCCTTGGACTGTGATGCAAAATAGCAAACATCTGAAGGGAGTTTTGCAAATGAAAACCATCTGAAGGAAGTGGAAGACGATGAGAGAAGAGCAGTTCTGTCTGCCTTGCCCAAAGCCAGCAGCAACCCCACCACCAGCCCCCACAGCGGAATCCTTTCGTGTCACAGGCGCAGAGCCCTGGGTCTGTGTCCCATCAGTGCTAACTCAGCGAGATTTGGATTAATATCCTGGCCCCCTAAGCATGACCTGAAATTCCTTTCAGATACCCAGTTGGCTGATGAAAATTTTATTTGGAATTTAAAATGCCTAACAAATTGAGGCTTCTTTGTCCTCTTATATTACAAAGACCCTCTGGAGTGGTTTGGGTGTTTGAGTTTCGGTAATGGGTGTTTGCAACACGTTCAAAAGGAAAATATTCCTCGTGCAAATCATTCTTTTCTTATCCATCAACTCACGGCTCATTCCCATACGTTGCTTGGGCATGTGTGTCTCTCTTCACTTACCTGAAGGAGGTAGCATTAGGTGGAGGTGAAGGAGCAGCCAATTTCTTAATCCAGTCTATCAGCTTGCCAAAGGACTTCCCTGGGGTTTGGTGACATGGGACTTTGGAGGGTGCTTCTCTTCTGATTCTGGTGGACTTACGATTCTTACAGAGTGCCAGGGCCTGCCCTTGCCCCTTGGTGACTCTCAACACCACCACTGAGTTTGCAGGAGAGATCCATGACTGCCCTTAAGAAACCCCAGGGAGAGCATACAGGTGAAAAAGCAAATGAAGGAATGGGAATGGCCCAAGGAAACACTCCAACGGAGTCCAGTCATCTGCATGTTCCAGTGAAAGTGTTCCAAGGGAAAAAGCTCAGACCGGGGAGAGCCATTCTAACAAGAGCTCGGTAGCATCAACCACTTATTCAAAAATAGTAGCTATGTAGACGTTTCGTAAGTCACAGCCATTCCTGTTCTTGCCCGTCCCTGGTGTCAAACGCAGTCTCTGATTCGTTCTTTCCCCTACTTGGCCGACTCCATAGAAGAAGGGTTTTCTTAAGCAGTTGTCTTAATAGATACACCCTCCAGGCAAATCAGTGTAGACTCCTCTGATTTATCTGGGACCGTTCGGACTTCATTCCTCTCCAAGTTAGTGAACCTATTAGGCAAAGGCCAAACCTTCATCAGTAGACTCGATTTCATCTAAGAGTAGCACAATCTCTCGGCGTACAATCAACTCTAAGTTCAAGAAGACCCGGTTTGTGCTCTCTGTTTTCAGCTTGGTAGAGCTTTGGTCTCTTCATTTACAAATGGGGATTATATTAGCACCTAAGTTTTCATACAATAATCAGAAATCATGAAACACTACTAATATATTCATTATAATGCTATCATTCATGATGTCTCAAAGCCATCATGCCCAGCGGGACTTCCATTGCTGCAATTGTTAGGTGAAAAGAGAGAAATCAGCCTACTTATTTGAAAGAGTCCTAAGACGAAAAAGATACTTCCAGAAAACAAAAAAAGATCCTAACAGTTCTGGAAGCATGCTCTGGAAGCAACCCAGCCATTTATACTTCAGAGTCCTTGCCTCACCACAGGGGGTCCTGACCTTCCCCTGCGGTACCCAGGCTGATACCACGGAGCAATAAAACCTTGAAAGTTTTGCCTAATTCACACCCAGCAAAACTTCGGTGAGAATAGAGGAGGGGAGAAACAAGAGGACAAATTGGACCCATCTCCTTACAAGCCCCAGTCTAAACACAAACCAGACACTCAGTTCTTTGCTGAGATACCAACAAAGTTTGCCACCATGCTTACCCCAGTCTGAGTGTAGACTGGGCACCCTCTAGTTCCTTCTGCAGAGACGCTGCTCATCAATGCTGAAGGATACACTACCTCTTTAAACCTCTGTATCTTGCTTACTAATACTCTGTCTGGTCAGAAATTCCTTTTTTTTTTCCCATTGGGTCACTAGCAGGCATTCTTTTTTTAAAAACAAACTTTTTTATTGGAAAGTCAGATATAAAGAGAGACAGAGAGGAAGATTTTCCATCTGTTGACTCACTCACCAAGTGGCTGCAGTGGCTGGAGCTGTGTCAATCTGAAGCCAGAAGCCTGTAGCATCTTCAGGGTTTCCCACACTGCTGCAGGGTCCCAATGCTTTGGGCCGTGCTTGACTGCTTTCCCAGGCCATAATCAGGGAGCTGGATGGGAAGCGGGGCCACTGGGATTAGAACCAGCACCCATATGGAATCTCGGCGGTGCAAGGTGAGGACTTTAGCCACTAGGCTACCGGGCCAGGCCCTGAAATTCTTTTCTTACTGAAGGAGAAGCAGCTCTATTTAACCATCTTTGCTAATCATTGGTTTTACAGGTGTCCGTGAAAGTAACTGTAAAGTCACGTGTGAGTGCCTGGCACATGGTACACACACACAACCATTCCCACGCACAACCGTCCCTGCTCCTGAGTCCTTGGTAGACACGTGACTGATGGGTGTGAACAGGTTGATGATTGATGGGATCTCAAACAAATTTCATCAGAAAATGTTCATAGATCTTTAAAATTAGCCACGTCGTATGATGGTGGGGGATACAGTTATGTCTGTGACAGACTGAAGAGTTGAAGTACCTGCATTTCTTATTTCATTCAGTAATCACTAAAAACCTACACAGTTTTTGTTTCAGCTTTTACATATTATACAGTATATAGTCTATATGCTTATGGTATATTATGTACTATATGGTTTTGGTGTATTACATACTATGTGCTTATGGCATACATTATATGGTATATATATTATATACCATATTATATGCTGTATATTATATACTATATGGTGTATGTTATATATGTTAAACATCATATCATTGCACATGTTATATATTACACATATATACATGTATGTGTAAGCTGGGTAAGCCACAATTCCCACTGTTTCTTCAGTACTCTCAGCAGCACCGGTGTCTGCAATTGCAAGCGTCACTTCCCTGCAGCGAGGTCTTCAACGAGGACTCTCCAGGTGAGCCACGGCTCTAAGCTCATTTGCTCTAAGAGTCTGACTGTTCTGCATGTTTGATAGCAAATTCCTGTTTTTTCGCAGCATCTTATTCCTTTCTTCACCTAGGGGGGCGCCATTGTCATTTGCACACATTGCTGAAGGCTTGGCCTTGCTTCAGTCTTTCCCTCTTTCTGTTCAGACTCCTAACTCCTGCCCAGATGAGCTTGTACCACTCTGGGGAGGGTGCTGACAGGGGCTAATAACCGAATCAGCAACTAGCAGCCCATCTCCCAACACCACTACCACTGCTGCGGTTCACTCAGGACAGCCTGACCTTCAGAGGACACAAAGCAGACCAGCTGTCCAGACCAGCGGACTGACCTGCCCTTGAGGACTATGTAGCTGTAGGCTTTCTGAGGACTGAGAGGCTCAGGTTAGCATCACTCAGCCTTCCTCCTTGTTGGCTATTCCAGTCTGCACACGAGCCCTGGCACTGCCTCGGCGGGCTTCCGGGTGAACAGGAAGGACAGAATTGCCCTTGAAGAGTTTAATCAGGTCAGCAAAGTTGCTCTCAGATGAGGGAAGGCCTAAAGGGCTTTACAAATGGGCCATTAAATTCTAGGATATTTCCCTCTTGTCCTCCACTCTTCAGGGCTCTGTGTGGATTAAATAATATTTCCCTGCTTTGAATACAAAAAGCTGGAAACGTGAAGGCTTATATTCTTGAAAGTCTGGCTTGAAGGTTCTCTCGGAACTTTGGTAATTTTCACCCAATCAGGCTGTGAAGATGCATTCTAAACAGGATTCCAACCTCCCTCAGATATAGATTACCAGATAAAATGTACAAAGTTCAGTTAAATTTGAGTTTCAGGTAAACAATAGTGTTTAGTATATGTGCAACGCATGTCTGTGTCCAAATGACCAAGGATCTTCACAAACTTCACGGAATATGGAATTACTAAAGAATTTTGCTTCGGGTACTAAAATGTTTTTAAATCCATGTATAGCTTCTTCATAATATGCAATTTCCATTAAGTTTTGAGTTCCTCTCATATGTGAAAATTTTGTTTCATATCAGTATTTTTTATTTGCTACATCTGGCCAACTTGTTTAGGTATTTGCGATTAGCTGCAAGGTAGAAGAAATTCCAAAGAAGGAATGCAAATGAATGATTTATTAAAATATCAACACAATATTCATTCTATCTATTAATCACTGATATGTTCTGATATGTTACCCTAATTATTGATATGATGTTATACATCAGCATACTTTTATTTCATCTTTAGGATATTATATTTCTCGTCCTTGAGAAATGGGCCCCAGAAGTTCTGAGAACCTTGCAGAGCCATGTACTTGCTTTTAGAATGCATCATCATTGCAGCTGGCCTCCAGTGCTTGGTTTCTTAGAAACACACAGTGTCCCGTCTACCCCAGGAAGCCAACAAATACCTGAAGGATGAGCTCCAGTGCATTGGGGCTGGCATCTGAAGCTCACAACATAATTAGAGTGCCCTTGGCATCCCACACAGGCAGGCATTAACATGCTAATTAACCCGTCATCTTCATTATCAGGGTCTCCAAGGAGGCTGCTCCCCAAAGCCAGTATTTCCTAAATAGATCCGAAAGCAGGCATCGTGTTCCCTTCTGGCAAACAGCATGTGCTGAAGGCCAAGGTCTAAAACAGGCAGTGAAACAGCGCCACAAGGACTCCTCCTGAAGGCTGCACCTGCAGCCGTGCCCTGCCAACGAGGGCTGAGCCCAACATTAAGCTCAGAGGCAGGGACCCCCTCCCTAGCTGAGCCCCCTGGAGCAAGGCTCCCTGAAACACAGCGGTAGTCTTCACAGGGCTGGGCTGGGCTGTGTCTGAGCCCTGCATCTCATCAATGAGCTTGTTCAGACTTAGCTGGCTACCTTTCCCACTTGGGCTCTGACTCAAGTCTGGCTTCTCCTTCCTAAGACCAGATATCCTTATTAACGCGGGAGCCCAAAATATCTGGTCAGAAAGAAAACAACTCAAACCTCTGCACTTTTAGATGGAATGGTCTTATGCTAGAACAACCCCAAGCTGTGTATCTGACACCACCACTGCCTGCCCCTGTGAGCCATGCACATGGTGAGCACACCACAGGCAGCGCCTGTCTCACTCCTCTCGATCTTAAACTGAAGGCGCTGAGGGTGCAGAGGCGGACACGGAAAACCCTGTGAGAAGCAGCTAGCCAATCAGCCACAACCAGGAAGACTGCCTGGCAACCTTGGGCCAGCTGTGGGTGGTTACCGCACAGGTGAGGGAACCCACAATTGTGACAGACACTAAGTTTCCGCTGGGCGTTGTAGGGTGCTGTTCTCACTAGCTCAGCAAAGTGGGGTCTGCCTTAGCATTCCTGGGCTATCTGCTGCTAACAGTCTTTCTTGTTTGGATGGTGACTTTCCATTCCCCGTTGAGAACAACAATAATTTGCTTATTTTGTGTTACCAGAATTCAGCCACCAATATTATGTTTCTTGTATGTATGCTTCTCTCATCTGATCTATCTGAATGATTCCAGATCAATGGTGATTGATGGAGTGATCAGCGAACTGCCTGCTTCTCTCTCACCTGCCTTCTCTTCGCAGCCTGCGTGTGCATCCTGGCCCTTCCCCTCACAGGTGCAAGTCCTCAGCTCTAAGTTCCCCTGGATCGTGGGCCTTGCACGGGCACCTGCAACCCTCTTGCTGTCATCTTTGCAGTCACACCCTAATTCATTAATTTTTTTTTCTCTGCTGGCATCATTAAGAAGGCTCAAGGTTCCACATATTTTGAAATTGTACACAAAGTTGTCCACAGACTGAAAGCAAAAAAAGGTTAGCTGGGCAAGCAGAGCTTGTCCTTATTTAAGCATCTTATAGGTGCTGCCCATTTCTGTTCATGAAAGATTCATTTATTTTTATTGGAAAGGTAGATTTACATAGAGGAGGAGAAACAGAGAGGAAGATCTTTCAAACACTGATTCACTGGCCAAGTGATTGTAATGGCCAGAGCTACCCCAATCAGAAGCCAGGAGCCTGGAGTTTCTTTCAGGTCTCCCAGGGGGGTGCAAGGTCTCAAGGCTTTGGGTTATCCTTGACTGTTTTCCTAGGCCACCAGCAGGGAGCTGGATGGGAAGCAGGGTTGCGGGGATTAGAACAAGCACTCATATTGGATCCTGGTGCATGCAAGACAAGGACTTTAGCCACTAGGCTACCGTGCTGGGCACTAAAATCATAGTCCAAAGCGTCATTTCATTCATAGTTTGATCTGCTTCAAGAAATTCAATGAAGCTCATTTTATCAGTTGTGTATATTAGGGAGTGTATTATTTTCTTTCTATGTATTTTTACTATTCCATTTCCTTTTGTTAAGGTTAGGTTCCCATTTTCATTTCCTGTGTTATAATTGTGACTTCCTTTCTACTTATTCTGTCTTGTATGCTTTTCAACTTCGTCTTGAATTCTGTCTTTCTTTCCCCTGAAGTATGATGGCTTCTAATTTATATGATCCTGTTAAACTTATTAATTCTTGCATTTTGACTTCATGGTCTTCATCACAGAGATAATTATTCTTTAGTCCCATCAAACATATTTTGTCACAATTTTTATTTCTCCCATGTGACACACACACATGTGGGTGAATTTATGTTGACATTAACATTTCTCAGGGAACCAATATGGCCAAATAGGGTAAGGACACATTTAAACACGTGAGAATCAATAGCTATGGTCAAACAGAGATGGTATGTTCCCAAAAGAGGAGAGGGCACTCCAAAAGCAGAGCAGCACCTGGAGACCAGTGGACATGTGGAAGCAGTGGGGACAACAGAATGGTGTTGCAGTGACCAGAACCGCAGTGACAGTCAGCAAGTGGCAATCTGAGCTCCACTAGCAGACAGGGGGGAAGCTCAGCAGGTGAACCCAGGCAAAGATCTGCCTGTCCTTCTGACTTGTTTAATCCTACCAGGAGCAGAGACAAGCAATATACCCCAAGCATGTGGTGCAGGAACAGGGTAGATTTCACAGCCCAGGCCCCCAGCAGTGCCTCATGGGGCACCATTTTGTATAATGTGGCAAAGACTGGGGAACTGGAAGGTCAACAGCAAGCTGCACACGCACTAAGCCAAGAGTGAACTCCTTTCCAGCTCAGTGCATTGCACTGATCCCACAGGGAAAATAGTACCAATGTGGCATCCTATGGGTTCAGCTCAAATAGCTCTGAGTAGCCCCCAGACCTAATGGCCAGCAGATCCAGAATTCCATGAGTGTCATGTCAAGTGCCATTTTTCACAGTGTGGCAAAGGTTGTGAGACTGGACAGATCACAGTGCTGCGCATGCACTAAGCCGGGAGCAAACTCACTTCCACCTCAGTGCTTTGCACTGGTCCCACACCAAAAGTAATACCAAATTTAGCATACTACAGGTCATATCCAAAATAGATCCAGGTGGCCCTCAGACTTAATGGCCAGCAGGTTCCAGCAAGATCAACACCAACAGCAACCCAGATATTTAGGACCCCTGGTATCTTCCTAGCTCTGGGAACTCTTGAATTGAAAGTGGGAGAACTTTTGTACAGACACCGGTGCAGCCACAGCACGGGATCATAGGAGATAGAGAGTGGTGAGCCAGGTGCTTGGGCTACAGAGACCGACTTGGAAGCCCAGCACAAGAGCCCAGGTCTGAAAATCACTTGAGGAAGTGGCACAAGTGACTACAAATAAAAAATTGGGTACCAAACGCAAAATTGAACTGTAGACCTGTGGATAACATAGCTTAGAAACCTGCCCTAAGGAGAATCTGCTAACCAGAAGTACAATGACCAAGAGCAAAAGAAGAGACAAAGGCACAATGAAGTTAACTGAGGAATACATCGAGGAAATTGGAGATAAAGAACTTTAAAAACTTGTTATAAAATGTGCTATCAATAATGAGAAGCACATACAGGAACTTAAGGAATGTGGTCCATGGTTGTTAAATGTTTTCTTCTTTGGCATCATGTTCTTTCTTAAGGAAAATGTGTTGGAAGATTAAGTAAGTTTATTGTTTGGCCTACTGTAATTCATCACACTGCTGATTAGCACAAAACCCACTCCAAAAGATGAGCTCATCACTCGCTCGGTAATAACTGGAAGGTTCTTTGTAGCTGAGGAACAGACCAGATGTTACCATCCAGGTGTGTAATCGAAGGCCAACAGAACACTTGGCCCTTCAGCTCTGCTCATTTAGATGACAAAAAATCCAAAATATTTGAATAAATACATTGTCATCACTTGCATAAAAATACTTTGAAACTCATCCACTAAAAACAATATATGTTTAGTAACTCACGTAACTTTTAAGGGTCAGGGACCCTTCGGGACTCTTGTGAGATCTCATTCACATGGTTGCCCATGGTGCAGTCATCTGGACCCGTCAGGGAGCCCGGGTAGCTCACCACATGGGGCTCCCGTAGGGCTGCTTCCAGCACAGCAGGTCATGCAGCCAGGGTGCTAAAAGATGGAAGCTGAGAAATGGAAACTGCACTACTTTACATGTACAACACCATCACTTCTGCCATATTCTAGGACTCACATAGACCGGCTGTGGTGCCATGTGGTAAGACAAGACAAGGATTAGGATGTCAGGGGACAGAGATGACTGGGAACCATCTTGGAAGCTATTCACCATGAGGTCCTAAACTTGCTTAAGGGGATGCACCGGTCATACATAATACATGTTTGAGTAGAACTGTGTCCAATCCATTCATTACTCTCACGACCAATTGATAGGTATTTAACATAGGCCACGTTTAACAGCAGGCACTGTTAGACATGAGGGTTTTTGAAGCCAGCAAACCATGGTCTTCTTTCATTCTTGCAGGAGGCATGAATTTGTCAGCGAATAGACAATGACATTCTTGTCTGGGATAAAATACTTACACCAGGTACTCTAAAGCTATTACGGTGTAAATGGCTTTGCTTAGAGAATGCCAAGATAGGCACCCACTCCTAATGTAGGCCATCTTAAAAGCTTAGGGTGGAATGAAAGTTGGCTTTCAGGGGGAAGAAACCACTTGAGCATAGAAAACATTATTTTCCAAATATGGATATAAATCAATATTATTTTCCATCCTGTGTGATCTTGATCTTCCCCAGCAAGAAGTGATGTCTGTTTCTCCCTGCTCCTAAACCTGAGGGTCTCTGAGGCTGCTCCCATCATGAAACTCTGGAAGTGATGTTGTTTTATTCTGCCATTTATCCCTTACCTAGCGGGAAGTCGTTGGCTTTAGAAGCCAGCCCCGCCTTTCGTGTCCCCCAACCCTGAAAGTGAAGATTCACTTAGATGTCTGTGTTTCACTAAGCTTTGTCATGTGGGCATACTCAGGAGAAGGGTGAGCCCCATGGTGTGTGTGTGTGTGTGTGTGTGCGCACGCAAGAGTGGGGTGGGGGGTAAACTCCAAGACTTTGGATGTGTGAATGAAGGAATCATTTGAAGAAGATTCTTCCACACCAGCTGACACAATGCTAAGCTGAAATGCCCACCTAGTTCAGTGACGCATGCACTTCTGAACTGTAGAATCACAAGCAAAAAGGACTGTTGCTTCTAGCCACTGAATTTCGGGGCAGCTGGTTGTGTGGTAACACATGATGAGAATACCGCATTACACATTCATTAACCCCTCCAACAAAGCTACCAACTTATCTGCAGACGGGAGCGACAAGGCATGCAGCCAGGATAACAGACCTGCTGCGTCTGCTAACTGCTGTTGAGGAAGAGACAGGTGAGGGTGTTCACTCCCTGAATGCTGAAGTGATGCAAACGGAGATCAGAGAATAATCCTAGGGGAAATGCAGAGGAGACACATTAGAGGCAAGAGGCTGGAAACAGACCAAGCAATGAAGATGGACGCAGAACAGGGAACAAGAAGAGCTGTGGCAGTTACAAGGACTCTAGAACCATTGTCATTGAAGAAGGCAGTAAGTACAAGATAAGGACCAGGCCTAGCAGCATAGGGAATAATAGTTAATGACTTTAATTCCAGATGTGTTGAATTCAAGATGCTGCTGGGATTTTTAATGATTGTAGTCAAGTCCTGGAAAAGCAATTGTGGTGTGTTTTATTGTAATCATTGTACCGCATTTTTCACTTTTTCTTCATGCTTCCTAATTACTGTTAATAGAGGGCAGTGATCCCAGAGGTACTGGTTGCTACTGAGTTCCCACTAACAGCGCCATACAGATTCTCCTACAATTGAGGTCCTATTGCCCCACCACCTCTCTTCCCTATTTACTAATTTTTTGCGATTTCTAATTACAGCCATAAGATCGAGTGACGACTGGCTTACAATTTCTGCTAGACAAATTACGAGCGTAATTACAGGCACATGTTTGGTGTGATACTGGAGCATCTGATGCTTCTGCAGAGAAGATAATTGTCCACCTTTGCACTGTAATTATACCTAAATGGAAATCCTCATCATTTTCCAAATGAGCAAACAGTAAGCCCCTCTTGACGAGCTGTTTCATGGCAGCAGTTGAAACGGATTTGCAATGCAGGTTAATTAGTCATCTACAAATGTCACAGCCCTCAGAAAGTGCCATGCTAGGTTTAAGTATCGCAGCTCATTAGCTGCGTGTTGTTGCAGTGCTGTGTGAGTCCTGCCTTGCTCGTCTTTGGAGTTCCAGCTTCTCTCAATTCTTTTGTTCTCCCACATCTTTCTTCCAGACCAATCCAAAGCAAGTCATGTGAATTTGCTACTCCTAACTCCAGTACATGCACAAGACATTGGAGGCACAAAGATATATGGTGAGATAGATTCAGATTTAAATCTCTGCAAATTTCATTCTGACAGTGCAAATTTGAACTATTTATTGTTGATATTTCTGTTTCAATAGTTTCAATGATCACGGGGAATCATCTCAGTTTGGATGAATTTTTCAACAAATATAGACGGCAATAATTTGCTTTCCTAAGATTTTATACATCATTGATTACTATCTGCCATCTATTTTTTTAGTTTTCTTTCAGCATGAAATACGTGGGAAAGGCTTGTATGAATCTTAACCCTGTATGTTCTGACCTTCGCAAGCACGTATACATGTGGAAACCAAACCTCTAGTAAGATACAGAACATGAAGGGCACTTCTAGAAAGGTTTCCTCCCAAACAAATCCCACCTGCCACTCGGACAGTGACACATCTTCTGACGATTTTCTGTTGGTTTTGTCCTTTCCAGAACTTCATGTGGATAGAATA
Source organism: Ochotona curzoniae (assembly GCF_017591425.1). NCBI lineage: Eukaryota > Metazoa > Chordata > Mammalia > Lagomorpha > Ochotonidae > Ochotona > Ochotona curzoniae. The sequence goes on along the minus strand of NW_024467122.1, from coordinate 2,700,592 downwards.
ATGCATTCTACAACTGCTGCATGGAAAGCGTCTTTTCGTTCAGCACGATGTTTTGGGGTCCATCCACATGGCCCTCTTAAAACCTCCTTGCTGCAGGAACAACTAACACCGATGACCTTCAGTAAGTTCTTGGAAAATGCATATTACATAAAGAATACATGTAGGTTTCAGAAGTTCGTTGTCTGGGTAAATTTTATCCAAGTGCTTTCATTTGGGTTCAGGCCCACGATCTTTCCCTCCCATAACACTCTGTAAGGAAGAAAGAATACAAGCCTGTAAGCTGATCACGTGGTACCCATGGACACCTACCTTTTAGCTCTATAGGTCAATTATCTCCTAGTTCATGCAGTTTTCCTCCTACTTTTTCTTACCCATGAACATATTGCTGCTTCTGGGTGTAGTTGGATATCTCCAAGGGCTTTATACTTATTTATTTATCTTAGTTTTGCTTGAGAGAAAGACTGATGTTGAGAGAAACATACAAAGAGGGAGGCAGGGCAGAGGAGTCCCATCTGCTAATTCACTCCCAAGAGCCTGAAACAGTCAGAACTGGGTGGATGCAATGGCCAAGGGCCAGAACTCAAACTCAGTCTCCCAAGTGGGTGGCAGAGACCCAAGTCCTTGAGCCATTCCCTGTGGTGTTGGAGGTTGGGCACTCATGGGAAGCTGGAGCTGGAGATGGCAATCAAAATCGGAAGAGGGAGTTTTCACCACGGCCTTGACCACTAGGCCGAACACCTGCTCCAATGAAGGCAGCTAGTTCCTTTAAATATTTATTTATTCATCTGGAAAACACAATTACTGGGGGGAAAAAAAAAAAGAAACACAGAGAGAGGTCTTTAATCCAATGTTTCACTCCACAAACGGCCACAATGGCCAGAGCTGGTCCAATCCAAAGCCCAGAGCCAGAAGCCAGGAGCTTTTTCGGGGTCTTCGACAGGAGTGCAGGAACAAAAGCTGCTTTCCCAGACCATTAGCAGGGAGCTGGATTAGAATTAGAGCAGCCAGGAATCAAATGGTGCCCATAATGGAAGCCAGTGCTGCAGGCAGTGGCTTCACTGCTAACCCGCAGCACTAGTTTCAAAGGCACTTTGTTGTTTGGCCCCTGTTTTTTCTTTCACTTCATTTTTAAAAAAACTATCATATCATCAGCAAGACTCCTGCACCTGCGCTGAGAGATGCATGACCCAGCAAGCCCTTTGCCAGAGGTTTTCACAGCGTTATCTCAGCTGTTGTTTTTCCACGAAGATACAGGGACGGATTCCCTGCACAGGCACACAGGTGCAATGGAAAGGCTCTCAGCCTTCCATACTCATTTTGCTTTTGTTGCTCCAGCAGTCACTGGGCCACTCTGTCATATCTGATTGCTGTAAGTATGTGTTCTCCATTACCATGTAGTCTATTGTTTGCTACAACAAAGGTTTGCCTGTGTACTGACAATGAAATGCAAATGTTCCTGCCAAAAAAAAATAAGGTATGTTTTGCGGGTGGTATGTGAAGTTACTTTGTGTGTCCTTAGATGGGGGCCTAGTCCAAACACAGCTGGAATCTCAGTGACACACACCTACAGTGACAGGCGTCTACGTGCGTGGATCTAATATGGGGAAAGAGATTAATCTGTGCATCGAAGAACAATAAAGGGTAATCACCAAGTCAGTCCACAAAGTACTTTTGGGCATCTCACTGGTCAGCACAGTTGTGACTGCTTATAGAAGCTTTCAGGAGGGCTGTGACACTCTGGTCACATCTCCTTCCTTTGTTCCAAAGCCTGAAACTGCTTAAAAATCTGTGGAGAATGAATGGAGCTTTAGTGCATTTTCACACCAGTCACTGAAGGTGGGAGTTCAACAACTTTTTCTGAAGATCATGAATACATGTATAATATATGATGAATCTGACTTTCAAACCAATTATTTTTTTCTTCTTCTAAAAACCATGGTTTTGGGGATTGGCTTATGTCACTATGCATAATGGTCTCCAGTTGGGACCATTTTATAATGTATGTTCTCTCTGATATAAGGCAACCCCCATGCAAAATACAGGATAAATACATATATAGGCAATCATATATACACACATATATTCTCATAGAAAAACTGTATAATGGAGACTAGCACATGGGAAAAGAAAGCTACACTGCAATATGCAACTCTACCTTGAGTAAAAGGAGGACTCCCAATGAGATTGTTAAGTATGTATGTCTTGGCAATAGGATGCTGGACTATCTACATTGTCTATAACTACAATGCCATGATCCCTCAAATAGTGCAATGCTGTACTTGTGACTGTTGTTGAAGGGCTATTCTATCATAGTAATATCGGAGAAAACAGTGGGAGGGCAGATGGGGGTTGGGAGGAATTCCTGTGCCCTTGGAACAATATAATACTAATAATGATGATGATGATGGTGATAAATGCCTTTAATTCCTAGGCTTCCTTAATCTGTGCTTTAAAATAAAACTCATACAACATAAATTTAAGAGAACAAAATGAAAACAGTTCAGATGTAAGTAAGCCAGAGTACACACACCATGTGTGGTTAGTGTGCAGCCACAGTCTGGGTGTGTCACCCCGTGTTTTCCATCCTGGTGCCTCGTGGATGCCTTGGGGTAGCTTGCAAGGAAGTCAGGAGACCAGCAAGGAAAGAAGGCCAAGTTGTGTTTCCCTAAGCAGACTTGGAACATGAAACCTGTAGGAGTGGCCTCGCCCAACAGGTGAGCGCTATGAGAGCCCAAGAGAGATGGGCTATGCCCTGGTAGGAACATGCCCTCTTCGTAACCACCCTCTACCCACTGCTTCACTCCAGAGTGATAGAATCACAGTCACTTGGAACCACTGCAAAAGAGAGAGCCGGAAGCGGTGATCATGGCAGAATGCCATGTCAGCCTGATTTCCATGACTGCACAGCATGTCTAAGCAATGCTGAATAACTTGGAAATCCAGAGATGGGTGATTTTCCACACTGCAGTGCTGTGAACAGACAGTTGGGGTGGGTGCTCAGATCTGCAGCAAGGGCTGCACAGATCTTGTGGGAAAGAACCCCGGTTTCAGATTTGGAACCCCGGTTTGCTGATTCTTTCGGGAGCTGAGGTGGCACAAGTCATCATACCACTGCTGCCGGGCACTCTGGCACTTTGTCAGCCTCATTGAAAGTGTGTATTTCAAGTTCAAGGATGAACACACTGCAAATGAAAATGTGTGCTCTGCTTAACACACCCGTTTGTCAGAATTGTACAAAGTCCCGCAAGCGTTAGCCAGATCCCGCAAGTACCACTCGACATCCCAACAAGTGAACTTCTACATGTGGTGTCTTCCCAAGATGTGTGGCCAGATTAGGATCCCAAGAAGATTTGACGAACTAAAACAGAGAGGACAGAGGAAGAGCTGCGTAGAGAGGATGAGTTGGGATAAAGTTGCAGGAGCTCTGGAGACTTCATTTCAAGGAACTTCCTGTATTCATTTGTTAAATAAGCACACCCAGCTTTGAGAGCAGTGTTACCTCCCAGGAATATGCAAGAACCATGCAAGGTCATTGATGCATAGTCTTTCTCTCTCTGAGAGAGTCTCCTATTTAATCAATGAGTCGGACACGTGGAAAGATGTTTACCTTAGTAGAGAGACATTCATGAAACGTAACAGCTACACATAGCATAAGGAGCTGCCAGTTCACAAGCTGGAATTTCTAAAAGAAGCGATTCAAGAAAGGCAATCTTTTGGAATGCTGATCATGCAATGTCCTTTTCGGGCCTGTGCTGGAAGGAGGGACAGCTTTAGGATTCTCTTGTAGTAATCCATATTCTAGCCACAGAGGGTTTGAAGAAATCACATCCGATATGACAAATTGATTTCATGACTGTTTGAAAAGAAATTGACTTCCTCATCCGTTCCCTTGCAGGTCACCCTAGCAAGCCTTCTGCAGTGCTCTCAAAGCTGTGGCCTTTTTCATGAGCCCACTAAGCTCCAACAGGTGATTTTAACAACAGAAAAACGTATCAATCGTGAAGCACGTTGATGTCTAAGCCTTCAGTTCAGCTGCACAGAATTGCCATGGCCTGGGATAACCGCTGGAGAGGCACAGGAGTAGATGATGTTCGCAGGACACCTGCTCTCCAGGAGGAAGGGTCAGAATTGCTGAGACTGCAAGGAGAGTCTCACAGCGGGAGTTTGCACGCATCTGCATGCCGGGGCCACAGCTTCACTTTACACACAAACGATCAGTTCACACAGACAAAAACGATCAGTTCACACAGTCTTCGTTACTGTCATCAAACCAGTGGTCAGGAATGTTGTACCACTGTAGTTTAATAATCTATGATTTCTTTGAAAGTTACTGCTTATGGGTGAGATTTTTGTTGTGACTATCAATTGCTGTTTATAAACCTTGCCTGCACTTGCATTATATCTGGGCCGTTTTGCTTTTTACTTGTTAAACAACTTGGTAAAATGCTAAGCCTTTTTTTTTTACTGTAATGTGAAGTTAAAATATATAAAAAAATAAATGAACAAATCAAAGAAAGATAAGGAAGGAAATAACATTAGATTCTTAGAACTGTATCTAGGAGTCATATTGAATCTGTTAAATACTAATTGATGTGACAAGAATGTAAATAAAATGTTATCCAAAAATAAGCTAATAAATAAAGTAGACTAATATTTTAAAAATTTGTGCAGAATTGTTTGACTTAAAAAACAGCAATGGGGCCCGGCGCGGTGGCGCAAGTGGTTAAAGGTCCTCGCCTTGCACGCCCGGGATCCCATATGGGTGCCGGTTCTAATCCCGGCAGCCCCGCTTCCCTTCCAGCTCCCTGCTTGTGGCCTGGGAAAGCAGTCGAGGACGGCCCAAGGCTTTGGGACCCTGCACCCGCGTGGGAGACCCGAAAGAGGCTCCTAGCTTCGGATTGGCGTAGTATCGACCCGTTGCGCTCACTTGGGGAGTGAATCATCGGATGGAAGATCTTCCTCTCTGTCTCTCCTCTCTGTATATCCGCCTTTCCAATAACAAAATAATAAAAATAAATCTTTAAAAAAAAAAACAGCAATGTAGTCTACTTTTAAGTATCTATGGGCATTTTTCCTCAACATCTGGCTGAATGTGGTGGGCTGTATTTTGTGCACTACCTGGGAGAAGTTAGTCACTATGTTAGCATATATCTGAAGACCATGTGCTGAAAGCGTACAGATCTCAAGCCACTGCAGGGAGCAGGCACTTTGCATTTGTTCAAACTCTGTGTGGGGAGTGCGTGGGGAAGTCAGGAGGACTTTGCACATGCAAGGTTTTGCCTTTAGAAGAATGAGAATACACGGTGAGTTGTACATTTGCAGTCCAACTTGACACATAAGTAGTTTGTAAAAACTTTAGAATGTGGTATTTAACAGAGGGAATACAAAGCCAAGATTGGCCGAGTCTAGTTCATGAATCTGCAATTCATTTGAGTCTCACAACATTTCCTGGGGCGTGGGGGTAGCTATGACCCTGGCCAGCCGTCTGCAGGTACTCTTCATTTTCCGTGTGAAGTCCTCAGGGGTCTGAATGTTGCAGAAGGTGAGCGCTGAAGCATCCTGCAGAGGAAGCAGCTCCAAGAGGAGGCGACCATGCAGAGGTTCCCTAACAGGAGACAGCAACAGTCCCGGCTGGGAAACCTCGCTTTTCCAGATGCTGGAAGGATGGAAAATGTTTTACAAGCATTTCTTTTCCAAGTGTTGGAAAATTCTAATTCTTTTCTTGTTATAAAATATTGATGTCCCAGCCACTAAAAATAGTGCAGTATGAAAACTTGCTGATGTGCTTTTTGTCAGGGGAGAGAAAACAATGTGTTTGGCACAAGCCATTGCTTTTTCAGCAGTAGAAGCAATAAAGGGACTGAATTTTTAGGAAAAAAAGAACCAAGTCTGTCCCCAACCACTTGACATTTCCAGAAGATCCTGCACACTCAGCTCAGAGTCCAGAAACGTTTACAATTCACAGTGCTTAGTAAACAAGTAGAGTGCTTCCTGTGCTACAGGCAGAGCCACCAGCTCCTAACTATAATTACCTAATAAATAATGATAACATCACTTCTTGAATATTCGGGTTCTTCTATTTGTCAAAAATTATGCTTGAATTAGTTCATTTTATTCTCATTATAATAAAAATACTTTCTGTGATCTCACTTTACAAATAAAGTGGAAGATTTAGGAAGATAAACAACTTCGCTGAATGAACAAAACCAAACTTAGGGTAAATCTAGGTCCATCTAACTGTAAAACCGGTATCAGTAGCATTTATTAAAATCATAAACGGGACCTCAAATGAAAAGCCAGTATTCCTTCTTTGTGAAAGACATATTGTTTTGCCATATGCTTAACAATAAAGTGAAAGCAATGACAAAGAATGAGGGAGAAATAGTCTTCACATATATCCTTTTGTCAATCACAATGGCTGATTCTGTTCTTACCTCAGGGTAGAACTTTTCTGTAAATTCTGGACAGATGGGTCAATTTCACAGTTTATCTGGGGGTAAAAATGTAAAAATGAAAATTGTAGTCATTTTAAAACAAAATAATTTCTTTTATAATATATATAGTGAGAGAATAAAATACAAAATTGACTCAAAGGTGAAATTGCATTCATTCTACATTAGAGACACTTAAAGCTTATACACAATGGAGTAAATTACTTGCAGAAAATACTGTATAATTTAAAACAAAAGTGAGAACGTGTTGTGAATGCCAGGTCATAGCAGGCAGTGGTAAGTACCCATGTGTGTGAAATTTGCAGAGGGACCATGGACCCTTGGATTCTTAGGAGCAAGAAATAATAGGTGAAGGAAAATAATAAGATATTTTTAATCCTAAGGAAAAGTTAGAGCAAGACAATTTGAGAAATTAAGACAAATATGCTAGGAAACACACACAATTAACGGCCAGAAAAAAAAAAACATGTGAAATCATTATAATCTCGGCTTAGCATAACCTCAACTCTTGGCGGCTATTCTTATGAGTCGGTAATCTGGTAAGTAAGTCTGTAAAAACTAGATGTGATTATTTTCTTAAGTGCCTATTATTTTCCAAGGATCACTAAATAAAGAAGGAAAAAGAGAAACATAAATAGGGAAACATAGTCCATTGAAAGAAACCAAACAAACCTCCAGAAATAGTCTCAGGGAAACATCCACAAAGAATACACTAGATGAATTTAAGACAAGTGGTCTAAATCAGTTCAAACAGCTAAAGAAAAATACCGAATAGGAACTTTAAAGGGGTTCATGAATCTTCAACAGAAGTTCTGAGAGAACAGCCCAACTTGAACATTTCACTGGAAGTGTTCAACAGCAGACCTGCAGAAAGAAGAGAAAATGAATGAGTTGAAAACATCATTGCCAATGATCAGGTCGCAGAAACAAACAGAAGAACGAAGAAAAGCTCAAATAAACCAATACTTCATTACAGAGGTCTTGAAGGGTAAGACAGAGAAAAATAGGAGAGATTAGTTTATAACGCATTGATGAAATATTCCCAATCTTGAAGAGAAAAATAGATGCGCAAGTGCAAGAAGCTCGGTGAACTCTAAGCTGACCCACGCAGAGACACGCACCAGGATGGCATTAAAACCAAGAAGTAAAAACCAATGAACAGAATGAGACTCTTTAAAAACCCACAAAATAAAAGCGAGTTGTCACATAAACCTTTCTCAGCAGAGGCTCAGCAGAAAAGCATAAAAAAAAAAGGCATGAAATAGAAACCAGACCAGCACAGAAATGGCTGCACTCTGAGTCAAGCACTGCAACAAAGATTGAAAAGGGAAGTTACGGGGTGACAAAAGAATCAGTTCATGAAGATATAACAATTACTAACTTACAGGCACCACATATAAAATCTCTAAACTAGTAATTAAACATTGACAAATGGAGAAGAAAAGCAAGAAACTTCCACATTCTGGTTTCAATCTTGGATGAGAGAATTAGAAGATTGATTAGGAAGTAGATTTAAACAACACTTTGGTTTGCCCTTACAAACAATATAAAGCACTACATGAACAACACCAGATTGTGCACATTTGTTAAGTACTATCCAGGATGGGCCACGTGCCAGCTACAAAGCAATTCTCGGCTAAAATGACTGAAGTCCTGCAAAGCATTTTGTCTAGTCACAACAGACTTAAAAGAGGAATCTGTAGTAGAGAGAACTCTTGGGAAGTCCACACACGCATAGGAAGCAAGCAACGCACTTGAATAACCAAAGTGTCAGAAAAGAAACCGCAAGGGAAATTTAAAAACACCTTGAGGGAAATGAAATTCAAATTCTAATACAGCGGAACTTGTGGGATGCGGTGAAAGTCAGACTCACAGGGAAATTTGCAGATATTAATGCTTATGTTTAAAAAACGTGACAAATCAACAACTTAGTTTCACAATGTAAGGAACGAAAAGGATAAGGGGGCGGGAGAAGAAGGTAAACCTCAAGCAGGGCAAAAGGAAAGAAATAGCAAAGATGACAGCAAACATGGCAACTTCTCAAAAGGTAAAGAAGAGTGTTGTGCATGATGTGGCAACTCCACTGTGACTAGAGGAATGCAACCAAGAGAATTTTTAAAATTCGGTCTCAAAAAGATATGTCTATATTCTTGGTCTTAGCAGCATTTAGGAACATAAAATATGGAAACAATCCAAGCCTTGAAAAGCAGATGAATGGGTAAACTCAAGGTGACATAAACATTTAATGAAATATTATTCAACTTGTAAAAGGAAGGAAAATTTTGGCAAATGCTAAAACCTGGATGAAGTGCAGGGCTGTGTTTGGTACGTTAAGCCGATCACAAGAGACAGAAATTGCAGGATTCCTCATTATATGGACGCCTAGAGAATTCCAAGTTGTACAGGCCAAAAACGTGCTGGAGTTGACAGAGACCAGGGAGCCAAAGAGTACGGAGATACGACTGACGAGTTCCAGGGTGTAGAGATTAAAGATTCCGTTTCAGAGCAGGATGGGTTGCTGACAAGTACTGTATTACTGCACAGCAGTTCAGATCTCGGTGTGATCGCCTGACGTCACACGTTCCACAGTGTGCGTGATGAGCTGCAGCTCTGTGTAGCTTGCTGCAATGCAGCCATTTCAAAATGTATCAAAAATAACGCAATCATCCTTGTTTTTCTTAAAAAAAAAATCAGGAATCTGACAAGTCATTAGCTAGGCTAACAGAAAATGAACAAAAAGAACTCAAATCAGATATGAAGCTGGAGTACAGTTCTTTGTAGTATTTTTCTATTTATTTTCTTAATGGTTGCAGTGTCTATTGTTATGTTAGCTTTTTCATCTTTAATGCTGTTAACTCTTTTTTTTTTAAAGATTTATTTTTTTATTATTTTCTCATTGGAAAGGCGGATATACAGAGAAGAGAGACAGAGAGGAAGATCTTCCATCCGATGATTCACTCCCCAAGTGAGCGCAACGGTCGATGCTATGCCGACCTCTTCCGGGTCTTCCACGCAGGTGCAGGGTCCAAAAGCCTTGGGCCGTCCTCTGCTGCTTTCCTGGGCCACAGGCAGGGAGCTGGAAGGGAAGCGGGGCTGCGGGGATTAGAACCGGCGCCCATATGGGATCCCGGGCGTGCAAGGTGAGGGACCTTTAACCACTTGCGCCACCGCGCCGGGCTCAATGCTGTTAACTCTTGCTTTCTCTTGCTTTCTCTTGCTTTTTTCTTTGTCGGGTCAGTGGGTGTCTATTTTGTTTATCTTCTCATAAAACCAACTTTTTGATTCATTGATTTTGTGTGTAGTTTTTTATTTCTATTTTTTTTAATCTCCTCCATTTTTTTGATGATTTCTTGTTTCCTATTGTTTGTGGGGCCCTTTTGCTGCTGCTTTTCCAATTTCTGGAGGTGTGTGCTTAATTCCTGTATTTTGTGCCTTTCTCGGGCCTTGACATGAGCACCAATTGCAATGAGCTTATCCTGTACAGAGCACTGCTTTGGTGGTGTCCCTCAAGTTTTGGAATGTTGTGCTTGCTTTCTGTCCTATCATATGGTTGATCCTGGAGAAGGTGCCATGCACTGCTGAAAGAAATCTATAATCTATCGCCTTAGGATTAAAAGTTATATAAGTGTCTACCAACTCCATTTGTTCTATTATTTGTGTGAGCTCTGTTGTTTCTTTGTTGAGTTTTTGTCTCATTGATCTATTGGTGTTTATGCGGTGTTGAGGTCACCCACAATTGTTGTATGTGTATCTATGACTCCCCTAAGGTCTGTAAGTAATTGCTTCACATAGCTAGGCATGTTGGGATTTGGTGCATAGATGTTTACAATGGTAATTACTTCCTCATGAATTATTCCTTTCAACAATATAAAATGTCATTCTGTGTCCTTTTTGATGTTTGTCACATTGAAGTCCATATCATCTGAAAGTAGCACAGCTACCCAAGCCTTTTTTTCTCATCCATTGGCATGAAATATCTTTTTGTATCTCTTCACTTTCAGTTTCTTAGCGTCTTTTCTAGTTAGATGTGTCTCTTGTAGGCAACAGGTAATTGGGTCCTGTTTGACCATCCGTTAATCTATGTCTTTTAATTGGTGAGTTTAGGCCATTTGTGTTAAGAGCTAATATATTGAGAGATTGCGATTTTGCCCTGCCATGCATGTGTGTTTTTGTGGGTGTTGGTATCTGTGTAATTGCCCCTCCTTGTGTGGACTTTAGTGGGGAGACCTCCCTGTTTTCCATCTTTGCTTATGGTTTGCTTCCTTTTTTTTTCTGGATTTAGCGCATTTCTAATTAGATTTTGTAGAGCTGGTTTTGTGCTGGCATGTTCTTCTAGTTTCTCTTTGCTATGGAAATATCTGATTTTTATCTCAAATACAAATGAGATCTTTGTTGGGTGCATTATTCTTGGTTGACAGTTATTCTGATTCAAGATTTGGAAGATCTTTGTCCATATTCTCCTTGCTTATAGGGTCTCTTCAGAGAAGTCAGCAATGATTCTGATTGGTTTTTCCCTGTATGTGATCTTTTCTCTGCTTCGTACTTTCTCAGCATTCTTCCTTTGTCTTCTTTGGAGTGGAGCTTGAGCACCATATGTCTGGGTGAGGATCTTTGAATCATATCTGTTGGGAGTTCTCTCTCTGTCCTGAATTTGGGCTGGGTTCATGTTCCAAGTGTTTTGAAAGTTTCTCTGTATAATTCCGTCGAGCACCATTTGCATTCCTGAATCTCTTTCCGCTCCTTTGGGAAGGCCTACAATCCTGATATTCGATTTTTTGAGGTAGTCTTTCATTTCCTGTATGGTATTGTTGACTTTGTTCAGACTTGTCTCCAGCTGTTTAATGAGCTGGGTACCTTCATTTTGCCTGTCTTCAGTTTCAGAGATCCTCTCTTCTGTTGTATTTATTCTGTCAGTTAGACTCTCAACTTTGTGCTCTAATTCAAGGATTTTGCTTTTGACCTGTTGTATTTCTGTGACTATGTGGTTCTTGAATTCCTTGAATTCTTCCCAGTTCTTCTCATTGTCTTTGACAAATTTTGTCATTATTTCTTAAAATTCTTGTCTGGTAGAACTTCCATTTCTTCATCGCGCATCCCCGAAATACATATTGGCTTTTCGGTTTTTCTTGGTGGGATGCTGGCTCTCTTGTCTAGATTATTACTTTTTCTGATATCTCTTCCCATTGCGTTAATGTTTCTTGTTGATTTGGGGGATTTATTCTCTGATTTGTTTATCCACAGTTTCTGGTCTCAGTGCAGTAGTCTGGAGTAGGTTTGAGTCTGCTACTGCTTTTTCATTTGCATGTGGAAGAGAATTTCTCTGAGTTCTATTGGGGATGTTTGGTGAGGGTGGGTTATAGGGTAGCTTTGCTAACCCCTGGATGTATATAACCCTCTGTAGCTGGATTTCTCTAAGGTCTGTTGGCTATGGCGTCATTCTGTGTGCATCTTCAGGGATAGGGCGTAGTGGCAGCACTTTGTAGCTTCAGGACTCCATGTCTCTGGTCTGAGCGGATTTGGGAGACCCCCAGCTCCCCTCAGGCCTGTGAGGGAGTAAGTGTCAGGCCATGAGGGGCTCTAGCTATGGTTGTTGGGACCACCACCCATGAAGGCCTGCAGCCCCCCACTACTGTTTTTCTCTTCAGTCTCTGCTGGAGATTCTTCTCCCTGGTGCCCCCACCATTGTGATAGATTAAGGTACACTCTGCCTGGCCCCTATGCTCAGTGGGACCCTGGGTGCCCGCACGTTGCTGTTGCTAAAGTAGTTGCAATTTCAGGGAGCACTCTGCCTAGCCCCTGTGACTGCTAGGGCCCTGGGCATCCACACGTTGTGTATGCTAGTGTCGCCAAGTATTTTCTTGGCATGACCACCTGTCCCCTATGCTGATGGGGACTTCAGGTGCCAGTACTATGTAGGAGCCTGCAAGTGCAGAACAGCACGGCCCTGTCCTGATGTGAGACCCAGGCACTGGTGAGCTGAGGGGTCTCCAAGAGCTATCCTGTAGAGATTGGAGCCTGCAGACATGGAGTAGCAGGACGCAGGAGTATTCAAGGAACTCTTGGTGCGTACCCAGTGCACGGGACTGCAGGGTGAGGAGGGTTCAAGGTGCTCTTTCAGAGAGTCTCCTGTGAGTGGGTTCAGAGGGCACAGAGGATTCAATGCATTCTCTTTGTGTCTCCTCAGTGCACAGGACCACTGTGCGCCACCTCGAAGGCACAGTTTAAGCTGTTTCAAGGCACTTGCCTTTGGCTTCAGTTGCTCGAAATTCTACGGGGAGGGGTGGGGAGAGGAGCACCAAGGAGGCTCTGGCTTTGTGCGTGCCCCTAGGGGGAGAGCTCTGGGAGCTGCTGACCCACTGCTGCCCCTACCTGGCTCACCCACACCTCAGGGTCTCTTGCAGTCTGCCTCTGCCTCTGGTGAGGATCTTCACCAGGGATGATTCCTCCAACATTCCATATCCTCTGGGTCGGCTGTGTCTCCTGTCAGCTTCCTGGAAATGTGACTCACCAGGTCTGGAGTGGGTTGCTATCTTCTGAGTCTTTTGTTTTGCTTTGTTTTCTTCTGGTTCCTCTTCCGAGTTGTGTGGGTCTTTTTGTCTCCACACTGTCCAGGGAACGTCATGCACCTCTCCCTAAAAGTTCTTTGCTGCTCCACTTACACTTCTGTCATGTTCTATCCCTCTCTCACTGCGATCTCCTTCACATCCATCCTCCTATGTTGGCCATCTTGGTTTTTCCTCCAAGTCTCATATTTTTAAATACATTTTTATTTTGAATGTTGAATTGTGTGGCACAGTTTCATATAGGCTGGAATCCACCCCCCCATCCTCTCCCCAAAACAGATTTTCCCCATTTCACTACAATGGTGTAGTCCTTCATAAGGAATCATGATTCTATCAGTCTCTTATTGAAGTATACCCCGATGTTGTTGGTACAATGTCAGACAATCCAGCATCCTACTGTCTACATATGTCCAACAGTTTCTTTGGGAATCCATCTTTCGTCTGCAAGCAGGGAAGTATGTTCCATCATACCCCACATCTATATATGATAGGCTCAAGTACCCTGTCACTATACATTTCCAAAATTGAGGAGCCATGAAACAAGGTAAACAACTGCTATGAGTTAGAACAGTCACAACAATAACAAAAACAACATCAACAAAAAAATTTAAAAACACCCCATGAAAAAACGCCACACCGAGTAACCAACACATGAGTTACAAAAAGAAAACACAAACATCTTTTGGGAAAGATAATGCCACTTTGTAATCCATGAGCCAGTGATGACCAGGATTTTGCCTGGATTGTTTTCATTTTTCATGTCAAAGATTAGTTGACTATACATGTGTGGGCTCACTTCTGGTGTTCTGGGATTGCATGAATCACTATATTGCTGTTGGTGACATGGCCATTTTGATAATGTTGATCCTGCCAATCCAGAAACATGGTAAGGTCCTCCAATTGTCAAGGTCTTCTTCTATTTTCTTTTATAATGTTTTATATGTTTTCTTTTATAGTTTTTATCATAGAGGTCTTTCACATATTTAGTTAGCTTAATTCATAGGCATTTAAGTTCATCTCCTCTATTTTAAAGGGGACTGTACTTACAATTTCTTTCTCATCCACGGAATTATTTGTTACACTAGTGCCATCAATTTGTGTTCATTAATTTTGTATCCTGCTACTCTGCCTAACTCTCTTATGAGTGCCTAAGTCTCTTGACTGAGTCTTTGGGTTCTCCTATGTAGAGAATCATGTCATCTACAAATAGAGATAATTTCATTTCCTAGTTTCCAATTTGGATTCCTTTAATTGCTATTCTTGCCTAATAGCTCTGGCAAGGACTTCCACTACTGTATTGAAGAGTAGTGGTGACAGTGGACATCCCTGTCTAGTTCCATATTTTAGCGGGAAGGCTTCCAATCTTTCCCTATTTAGTATGATGCCAGCATTGGACTTTTTGTAAATTGCTTTGATTGTGTTGTAGAATGTTCCTTTTATGTCTATCTTGTTTAGAGTTTTCAGCATGAAGTGGTGTTGGATTTTATCAAATGCCTTGTTTGCATCTATTGAGATGATCATATGGTTTTTATTTTTCAATTTGTTGATGTGATGTGTTACATTATTTATTGATTTGTGGATGTTGAACTATCCTTGCATGCCTGGCATGAATCCTACCTGGTCCTGGTGAATGATCTGCCTGATGTACTGTTGGATCCTGCTGGCTAGTATTTCTCTGAGGATCTTTGCATCTATGTTCATCAAGGATATCGGTCTGCAGTTATCTTTTTCTGTTGTTTCTCTATCTGGCTTTGGTATTAAGGTGATATTAGCTTCATAGAAAGAGTTTGGAAGGATTGCCTCTCCTTCTGTTGTTTGGGAAAGCTTGTGTAGGATTGGGGTATGTTCTTCTTGAAAAGTTTGGTAGAATTCAGCAGTGAAGCCATCTGGACCAGGACTTTTCTTGGTTGTGAGGACTTTAATCACTGATTCAATCTCAGTGCATGTTATTGGGCTATTTATATTGTTAATTGCTTCTTGATTTAATTTTTGGTGGGCTGTATGTGTCCAAATATCTATCCATTTCTTCTAGTTCTTCTGATTTTTTCACATATTGTTGCTTGTAATAGTTTCTGATGATTCTTTGTATTTCTAAGGTATCTGTTATATCTTCTTTCTCATCTCTGATGCTATTGATGCGTATCTTCTCCCTCTTTATTTTGATTATTTGGGCTAGTGGAGAGTCTATTTTGTTCATTTTCTCAAAGAACCAGCTCTTTGATTGGTTGATCTTATGTATAGTTCTTTTGGTCTCTGTTTGGTTTATTTCCTCCCTTATTTTGATTATTTTTTCCTACTAATGTTGGGATTGCTTTGTGATTGTTTTTCTAGTTCCTACAGCTGTAAGGTTAGCAGATTTACTTGGTGCTTTTCTAGTTTCTTGACATATGCACTGACTGAAATGAATATTCCTCTTAGCACTGCCTTGTGTCCCATAAGTTTTGATATGTTGTGTTGATGCCTTTGTTTGTTTCAAGCAATTTTTAAATCCCCTTTTGATTTCCTCTCTAACCCATTGCTCATTTGGTTACATATTATTCAGTCTCCATGTGTTTGTAAGTCTTCCTTGGTGTTTTGAATTCTTGGTCTCTAGCTTCACTCCTTGAAGATCTGGAAAGATGCATGGTATGATTTCAGTTTTTAAAAATTTGCTGAGGCTTGTTTTGTGGCCTATTAAGTGGTCAATTCTGGAGAAGAATCCATGTACTAATGAGAAAAAAGTGTATTCTCTATCTGTAGGATGAAAGGTTTGATAGATGTCAACTAAGTGCATTTGCTCTAAAGTTGGGGTGAGATATGTTGTTTCTTTGTTGATTTTCTGGTTTTTTGATCTTTCCATTGATGTTAATGGGGTTTTAAGGTCACCCACTGTGATCGTATTGGAGTCTGTTTCTCCCTTTAAACCCATTAATATTTGTTTCACCTAGCTAGATGCTTGGACATTTGGTGCGTATACATTTATTATGCTGATCTCTTCTTGCTGAATGGATTCTTTGATCATTATGTGGTATCTTTCTTCATCCCTTTTGATTCTCTTAACATCAAAGTCTATATCATCTAATACAAGAATGGCTACACCTGCACATTTTTCCTTACCATTTGCTTGGAATATCTTTCTTCATCCTTTCACTTTCAATTTTCTCTGATCTTTGTTGGTGAGATGTGTCTCTTGTAGGCACCAAATAAATGGGTTTTGTTTTCTGATCCAGTCCACTAATCTATTGTTTTTGACTGATGAGTTTAAGCTATTTAGATTCAGAGTTATTATGGATAAGGGACTGTTTGGTCCTGTCATTTTAGAGATGTGTTGTTCCATGATTTAGTCTCTGTTACCCTTTTAGTTGGATGTTCTCTACAATTGTTTTTGTTTTTGGCAGTTGTTATTTCTTTCTTCTTTCATGGGAATATCCTTGAGTATCATTTCTAGGGCAGGTTTAGATGAGACAAAGTCTTGACGTTTTTCTTTATTGTGGAAGAATTTTATTTCATTTTCAAAGACAGAGGAGAGCTTTGTAGAATAAGTTATTTTGGGTGGAAAATTTTTCTCTTTTAGAATCTGGAAAATGTCACTGCATTCTCTTCTGGCCTGTAGTGTTTCCTCTGAAATATCAGCTGTGTGTTTGGGGTTCCTCCATAAGTCACTCAATTTTTTTTGCACATTTAATGACTTTTTATTTTTGTTCAACTGAGAAGAGCTTGATTATCATGTGCCATTTTGATCAACACTTTTGGGAGTTCTGTGACCCTCTTGTATATTTTTTTTCAGTTCTTTCTCCAGATTAGGGATGTTTTCATTTATTATTTCATTGAATACACCTTTAATCCCAACTTCTCTTTATGCATCTTCAGGAATGCCCATGACTCTTTATTTGGATCTTTTAATCATATCTTTCAATTATTGAATACTTTTTTTTAGCTCTGCTTCCAGCTTTTTGTTTGTTTCTTCATGGTGACAGGAAATATCTTCCATTTCTGAATTTTTTCTTCTTCCTCATTCATTGTATTTTTGAGACTCTCCACTGCATTTTTAATTTGCTCTACTATATTCTTGATTTCTGATATATCAGCCTTATCAGCCTTGATTTGATTCACTGCTGCTATTTCTTGTGCAACATATTCCTTAAATTCTTTTAATTCTTTTATGTATTTCTCATTTTTGATGAGAAGCTTTATAATGAGTTTTCTGGATTCTGTGCCCCCCATATTTTCAATATCTTCTTCAGTTAACTCTGAGGGTGGGTGAATTTTTTCTGCTTGACTGGAGAGTCTTTAGTAACATTCATGTGCCTTTGTCTTTTCTTTTACCTCTTTTATTTGCCATTCTGGTTGACAGACTCTTCTCTAAGATGTATTACCCACAGGTCTACAAGTTGATTTTTATGTTTAATCGGTGCCCTGCACTTAGAAAACTCAATTTTCCTGAATAATTGCTTTGTCGGTGTCACTGTGTCTTCCACTTGGGTGCAAGGTCCCAAGGCTTTGGACCAGCCTCTACTGCTTTCCCAGGCCAATAGCAGGGAGCTGGATGGGAAGCAGAGCCACTGTGATATGAACTGGCACCCACGTGGGAGCCTGGCACATGCAAGGTAAGAACTTGGTAGCTGCTAGGCTACGATGAAGGGACCTAAAGAGAAGATTTTAATGAATGCATAAGTAATAAAGCCATTGAATCAGTTATCAAAATCTCCAATAAAGTCCAAGGTTAATTCTTCCTTTGCGAATTTAACCAAATATATAAAGAGGAATTAACACCAATTATGCTCAAAAATATTCTCATGATTTTAGAAGGAGGGTCATTTTCCAACTCATCCCATGAAGCCAGTGTCTTCCAGGTTTTTGTCAACCAAAAGGAATTTTGTTTAACAAAAGCCACAAATCAATATCCCTAAGGACTATTGAAAAAAAAATCTCCTCACAAAATATCAACAAACTGAGTCTGACAACATGCTAAAAAGGCTTATTCTTCATAAAAAATAAAAATGTATTACTAGAGTACAATTATGGCTCAGCATTTAGCAATCCATCAAAGCAACACATTATATCAACAGAATTAAATGCAATAGCATATTGTTATCTCAATCACTGCAGACATTTGATAAGATCAAAAGCTCTTTCTATTTTAGAAACTCAACAAACCAGAAGGAAGAGAGGAAAATTGGTTCAATATATCCCAGGTCACCTATGAGGAGCCAACAGCTAACATGATATTTAAGAGCAAAGGCTGAAAACACTTGCTTTAGAATCAGCAATAAAGCAAGGATCTTTGCTTTGATGCTACTTGATGAAAGTACTGGGAGTCCTTGCCAGAGCAATTGGGCAAGAAAAATACATGAAAACCATGAAAATTGAGGAGAAAAAAGTAAAATGTTCACAGATACCTAACCCTCTATGTAGAAAATCCAAAGGATTCCACACGCAAAAGCAGTAAAATTAATAGAATTCACAAAATTCCAGAACATGAAATTGATACACAGACGTGAGCTGCATTGAAAGTGAGCATCGTACACAGTGATTGGGAATACAATTGCATTTACCAGAGCATCCAAATGATGCGACACTTGTAATAACTCCGCCTCGGAATCAAAGACCTGTGCAGGGAAAACTAGCAAACTAGACCTTGTTGAAGGAAAGCATGAAAGATGACACCCCGTGCAAAGTAGCCGAGGGTTATGAACCAGTAAGCTTGAGATTGTTGAAATGTGGATGATTCTCACAGCAATCTCTACATTCAGTGCACTATGTCCCAGAAAGCCTTATCACAAAGTCCACGGGCAATCCGAGAGATTCTGAACAGTCAAATCAATGTTGGAATAGAAGGAAGTCAGATAACTCACATTTCCATATTTGACATTTGCTACAAATATGTAATATTCAAAATAGCTTGACATGATCTGATAACAAACACCCATGGATTAGAACAGAAGCCCAAACATAGAGTTACACACACTTATATGGTCCAATAATATTTGCCATGGGCAAAACCTTTACAGCCACATGCTTATATCTCTGCCATTGTCCATGCCTGCCATGACGGACATGTGACTGTGTATGCAGAACTATACAATAGCAATGATATAGGGGAACTCAGTGACGGGGGAGAGGATATGGAGGAGATAGAGAAAATTCTAGGGCTTATGGAACAGTATCATAAAGTGCTGATAATTTTTAAAAAGTAAAAAAAAAAAAAAAGAGAGAGAGAGAGAGATGTTAGCTGCAGCAAGGTTTGGCATTGCTTTTTAATGAGATCCAAGAAGGAAAAGACTGAGTTAATATTAATGGAGATAATGGCTCAGCATTTTCCTTAGTGACACAAAGGTATCTATCAGGAGAGTCAAGGAATTCTGACATACAAATACTATCAATAAAAGTAAATATTCATAGCCGGTGTGGTGGCCTAGAGGCTCAGTCCTCGCCTTGCATGCAGCGAAATCCCATATGGGTGTTGGTTCTATCCTGCTTCCCATCCAGCTCCCTGTTGTGGCTGGGAAAGCAGTTGAGGACAGCCCAAAGCCTGGGGACCCTGCACCTGTGTAGGAGACCCAGAAGAGGCTCCTGGCTCCTGGCTTTAGTTAGGCTCAGCTACCGACATTGCAGCCGCCTGAGGAGTGAATCAGTGGATGGAAGAGCTTCCTCTCTGTTTCTCCTCCTTCTATTTTAAAAGAGTGGAACTACTGAATTGCAAGTCAAAACTAGTCTTAAAAGCAGCAGGGACATTTTTAAGATATTATTTTTATTAAAATAGAAGTACACAGCTATTATTTGAAGAGCAGCGAAAGTGGGAAACAAGGAAATGATGATTTCAAGGAAACAGAAGAAAATGTTTTCTGTGTTAGATCACTACATCCAGAAAATAGACTTGAAGAATGAAGGTTAAATGAATACATTTATAGATAACTATAAACCTAAGTGAAAAATTAAATTACCTTTAATATGTTTAGAAATTAATTTTACTAAAAGAGATAAGAGTAAAGGGAGAGAAGACGGGGATAAATCTAAATTCATGGTGTTGGAACAAGACAATAATATTTTCAGTATATGTGATTTTGTTTCTCTTTTCTTCAATTCTAACAAATACAAAACATTTCCTTGCATTTATCTCCATTTATAATGTTCTCCTGAGAAATAAAATCTTTGATTTTACCAAATTTCTATTCAGTTGCTTACTGTTTTTGTTATTGCCCACTTATTTCATAAAAATTATGGTAGTTCACATCTTTTCTGTTTTGTTCTGACTTTAAAACTTCCAGGTTTTTAACAAAGTTAAATTCATAGCTTTATAGCACTTTTGCTTTAATGTTTAAGAAATCCTTTTTAGGACCCAGTGCAATGGCTTAACCGGCTAATACTTCCCCTTCAAGCACTGGTATGGGTACCAGTTTGTGCCCTGGCTGCTCTCCTTTCCATCCAGCTCCCTGCTTGTCGCCTGGGAAAGCAGTAGAGGACGGCCAAAAACCTTGAGACTCTGAACCCATATGGGAGACCCAGAACCCATATGGGAGACCCAGAAGAGACTCCTGGCTCCTGGCTTCAGATCAACTCACTCTGGCCATTGAGGCTACTTGAAGAGTGAACTAGCAGATGAAATATCTTTCTCTCTGTCGCTCCTTCTCTTTGCAAATGTTGCTTCCCAATAAAAATAAACTTTTAAAAATATTAATGTTTTTTATATTAAGGCTAAAAGTTAAAACTCGATGATGATTACAGCATTAGGAATGCAGGCTTAGATGTGAATTCTGTTCTCAGCTAAAACAAATGGATGGGTGGTGATTTCTTTGAGAAAGGGGATACTAAGAATTTTTTAGGGAAAAAAGGAGAGATTTATGCTCAATCTTGTCTGCATCCAGGTTGAAATGCATGAGATGTTTACTATTGAGCTATCAGGACACATCAGAAATAGACATGTTGTTGATGAGTCATTTGTGTGGTAATGGAAAATGTAACACTAGTAATGAATGGACTCATCCAGAAAGAGTGGCAAATATATTTTATTGTGGTTATTGTTAAGATTTATTTACTTGAAAGGCAGCGTTACAGTGAGAGAGGGAGAGACAGAGATCTTTCATCGATGGGTTCATAGGTCATAATCAGGACCCAGGAACTCCAATCAGGGTCTCCAGGAAGGGGTGACAGGGCCAATGTATTTGTGCCATCTTCCACTGAGTCATTATCAGGGAACTGGATTGGAAGAGGAACAGCCAGTGCCCGTGTGGAATGCTGGCAGTGGTAGTTCAGCTCACCAATGCCAGCCCAAGAACGGCAAATCTTAATTATCTTAATTAGGAGTGATTCAAATGTCTGCAGAAACATTGGCAGCGGCTATTTCTGGGGACATGTTTTTGTTGTCACAACCTGAGGATATTTCCTGCAGAAACAGGGATTCTGTTAAGTGTCCTACATGGGCCTTTTAAACTCATAAACTATGTGTTTACAGAACCACCACAACTAACAACCTCACTTCATAATTTGCCCAGTCCGCATCAACAGGGTCAAAGCTGAGAAATCTTGGCGCAGAGAGCAATGGGCAGCCCCGGTCAAGCTTTTGACATCATTTATTGGCTGGTTAGAAAAGGGAAAATTTTCACAGGATTCTGAGGAGCAATTTCTACTTTAGGAAAAAAACCTGAGAAGATTACCATGGAGGCCATGGAGGGAGCGACCTGTGACACCAAGTGCTTCAGTCCACATCAGCTGAGCAAATGGTTTCAGTTAGATCCACACAACTTCTCTGAGCTTCTGCTGACTCATGGAATGGCGTCATGGTAGCTAAAGTAACTGAATACTTACAGTCTAGCTGTGTATGAAAAGGGAGTATGATTCCTGATTCAAGCTGTCTCCCAGCATAATCACTAATACTGTCTCTTCCCTTTGTAGAAACGGTCGTGTTCTTTTTCAAAGTCATATTATTATGTGAAAGGCAGGGTTACAGAGAGAAGGCAGGGGAGACAGAGAAAAAATCTTCCAGCCATCTCAATAGCCACAATAAAAACCAGAGCTGAGCCAATCCAAAGCCAGGAGCCAGCAGCCTCCTCTGGGTCTGTCATGCAGGTTCAGGGGCCCAAGGACTTGAGCCATCATTTGCTACTTCCCCAGGCTGTAAACAGGGAGCTGGATCCGAAGTAGAGCAATGGAGACATGGACTAGTGCCCATATGGGATGCCAGTAACCTGAGGTGGAGGCTCAGCCTATTGTGCCATAGCACCAGCCCCCAAGTAGTTCACATTTCAACAAGACATGTGGCCACTACATAAGACCGATAATGCATCAGAAAATGTCCGGGGACCAGCTCTGCAGAGAGTTTTTAAAAACAGATTTCTAGCATTTGTAGCCTCTAAAGTGTTGATATCCCCATGTGCCCAAACTAAAACTACAAAGATTTTTAATTCAAAAGATTCCTGGAAATTTAATCATAAGCCTTGAGGTGTCTGTCATTGGAGTTGTGGTATGAGTCATAAGACAGTGTATAGAGATCATCCAAACAGTAGCAGTATCATCCCTTGGATAGGGCAGGGAATCAAGCTAGAATGCTCAATCCTGGGCTAGGAGCATGCTCAATCCTGGGCTAGGAGCATGCTCAATCCTGGGCTAGGAGCATGCTCAATCCTGGGCTAGGAGCATGCTCAATCCTGGGCTAGGAGAATGCTCAATCCTGGGCTAGGAGCATGCTCAATCCTAGGCTAGGAGAATGTAAAGGTAGTAATTTCACCCCAGGAAGCCTTGTACCAGGAACAGGAGAAG
The DNA here is from genome assembly GCF_017591425.1 of Ochotona curzoniae. Taxonomy (NCBI): domain Eukaryota; kingdom Metazoa; phylum Chordata; class Mammalia; order Lagomorpha; family Ochotonidae; genus Ochotona; species Ochotona curzoniae. The sequence continues at coordinate 2,677,842 of NW_024467122.1, read as the reverse complement.
TATGCAATTATTCTAGATGTGGTTTGATATGTAATGACTCCTAATTCAGTTCTGGAACACATCCACAAAATCTGTGTGCAGGACCCTGCTAAGACAGGTGGGAGACACCATCACTCTTATCTGATGAGTTCATTGTAGGGGGAGGAAGATCACAGCAAATTCTAACGAAGATTTTCAGTTCAAATGCGTAAAACTGTCTTCCACCATTTAGAAGTAGCCAATTATTATGGCGATTAGTCCCTAGAGCTATTTTCATTATGTGTCCTAGGCTATTTTTCTTGGCAAGAGGGATTTTTTTTTCTTTTTGTATTTTTTCAACAATCCCAGAAAGTGTTGGTTTTTAAAAGGAATTAAAAGCAATATCTGCAGATGATTTATTATGTAAAAGATCAATGTTCCACACCCCACAAAACTGGGGAATCAGCAGCATCAACGCCATAGGGGAATTTGTTAGAAACACGTGGCTAGGAGCCAGCATTGTCCTGTAACAGGTCAAGCTGCTGCCAGCAGCTCCTGCATCCCAAATAGGCACAGGTGCAAATCCTGGCCATCCTACTTTTTTTGTTTTATTATTGTTTGAAAGATAGATTTCACAGAGAAGGTGAGACAGAAAGGCTTCTGTCTGCTGGTTCACTCTCCAAGTGGTCAGGATGGCCAGAGCTGAAGGGATCCAAAGCTGGGAGCCTGGAGTTTCATCTTCCACATGGCTGCAGGGTCCCATGGACTTGAGCCATCCCATACTGCTTTCCCACACCATAAACAGAGAGCTGGATGAGAAGTAGAGAAGCTGGGATATGAACTGGCACTCATATGAGATACCAGTGCCACAGGTCAGAGGATTAGCATCGGCCCCTCAGTTACTCCACATCTGATCCAGCTCCTGCACCTGGGAAAAGCAGCAAAAGATACCCCAAGTATATGCACCCTTAACCCATGTGGAAGATCCCAATGGAGCTCCTTTCCTGGTGTCATCCTGGCCCAGCCTTAACAGTTGTAGCCATTTGGGAAGTGAGTCAACGAATGGAAAAGTTCTCACACTCTCGCTGTCTGTAACACTGTCTTTCCAATAATTAAAGTAAATGTTGAAAAAAAAAAAAAGAAAGAAAAGAAATGCAATTGCAGAACACCATCTTGGACCCTGACTCAGAATCCCTAGATAGGAGCAGGAACCTTCAGGTGAGTCGAACATCGATGGGACTTCAAGAGCTGTTCTGCACACTTCCAGAGAACCAAGTCTTGTCCAGCTATCTCCAGCCAAACACTTGCCTGGGTTTCCTTCCTGCTAATACTTCCTACAGGAATGACAAGGCGCCTGGCTCATGTAAATAAAGCAATATAGGCAAGGACAAAATGAAGTCACAGCATTTATCAGAACATGAGGTTCTTGTTGATTGATTATAGGATCCAATCCTCTCCACAGTCTTTGAACTATGTGGTATTGTTCCCCCTGCATAGTTGAAGATGTTGAGATCACATAGAGTAAATCGGAAGGACCCGCACAAAGACCCAAGCCTGTTCTCTGTTAGCGACACATCTTCATTTCCCGTTGCCTCAGTTAAGTTAACAAATACAGCTTTCGAGGGAGAAGTAATTCCAGCTATGGAAACATGAACTTCAGAGCCTGAAAGCCAAGTGTGTACTCATTCTTCTGTTGCTTTTCCTTCCCCATGGCGAACTCTGCAGGAGACAAAGGTATTTCCATTCTCAGGGATCAGGGTTGTTTTAAAAGAAAACCAGGAGAAAACAGAAGATCATGAAAACAAGCGTGGAAATGCGTGGCGTGGGTGCAGAGGGGTTCAGACGTGTGCGAGAAAGAGGCCACGGAGGCCCACAGGTCTTGGGTGGGATTTATTAAGGGGCAGGACAAAAGCAGGCTTGGGAGCTGAGTCTTATTTAAACAGCTGGAGGAAGGCAGGCCGGCAGCTTTGTAGTACTACATACAGGTCACGGTCAATCTGGAGAGGGCGAGATTAGGCTCCTATTTCCCTCCTTCTAACGAGAGTCTCTTGAAAGATGTCCTCATGCAACTCACTGCACGAGCCTGGTCAGGCCACTGACAACCCAGAGGCTGCTATCCAGAGCAAAGGCAAGCCATGGTCGTTACCATCCCCTGGATGGAGTCAGCAACACGTTTCTATTTCTCCACGCTGCTTTCCTCACAAGCCGAAAGTACCAGTCAAGCTAACACATGCTCTGGTGCACTATATGATGGATATAATATCAGATGTTTTGCTTGATTTTTTTTTTTTGCAAACCTGTATTGCATAAGTATAAAAAAAAAACACAGCAGGTAAGCAAGGGTTCTGAATTCAGACAGAATGCTAGTCCTCCCATTGAGCTTGAGCTCATAGCCAGCTAAGTCCCATGCCGGTGGGAAGTAGGGCTCCCAATGGAAGGTTGCTCAGCTGGCCAGCATCCACAGGTAGATGTGGGACTCGAACAGCCACACTCCTAAGCTGTTCCCCTTGACCACTGGTGATTCAAGGAAGAGGCATGGCGCGAAATGAGCTGAAGAAGTCGCTTGGGGCTTGTTCCGTCTTCATCAATGGGATTGAGACCGAGTGACTTCTTAGGGTGGCTCCAAGGATTTCAAGCACAAGGAGTGCAACGCTCCAGAGTGGCCAACCTCCTTGCTCAGGGATGCTCCCTAAGCCCCTTTCCAGCACCGCCCCCTGCTGAGCTCATCAAGCACCCTGCTCAGCGTGAAGGAGGGGAGCCTGCTTGTGTTCCAGCCCTGGGTGTGCCATGATGGGCATGCTGTTCGGAAACAATGCTGTTTGGGTTTTACTCAGCTGCAGGGAGTACAGACAGCAGTGATCCCTGACAGCAACACCAGCGAGCTTACATTCCATCAGATTCTTGTATTTTAAGATATGATTCTGAGCAGTGAGCTTGGAAACTTAATCAACCTTGCAGACCCTTCCTCATCCAGGGACTCGAGAAAATCCCACACCAAGAGTTAAGAGTTTATTTTGAAATTTTGCTCATTGTTCCACTGTGAGATACAGAAAAGAAAAAGTCCATTTTTTTTTTTTTCATTTTGGAGCAGCTGGATCCCTAAACCACCAGCAGCTGCTCTGCAAATTGCCCAGCCATTAAGTAATTATTTTCTCATCATAGGAGCAGCTGGGAGAGACTGCTTAGCTGCCACCCCAATGCCACCCTTGGTGCCTCTGGCCTCCTCCTCCTGCCCCCCTACCCTGCCGAGGAGAGAAGTCTTGGTTTTCTTCCTGTAATTGAAGTTTGCAATGTATCATTCTGATGGCAGATTAGTTTTCAACAGCCTTTCGAGGTAACAAAGGAATGACTTAGGGATATGAGTCAGCAGGCCTCTAAGTGACGTGAAACACTACCTGGGATGCTTGTGTTGGTTTGTTGGCAAGGACCAAGTACAGAGAAGTGTTTTATTCAAGTTCTGGTTGGCAAGCAATGAGCCGAGCCTTGCATTCGGGTCTTAACCACTTCTTGCCCAGTTGAATGTTTCTTCCCTTAGACCTTAGAAATGCGCCTGGACCCTGAATTCACCTCATCACTGTTCTTGCTGACATTTATTGTTTGGTGTCAGAAGAAACATATACAAGCAGATTATCTTTCTTGTAAACTGTTGAAATTTCAATGAAAGGACCTGGAAATTTCAGCAATTTATATATGCCTTCCCAAAGCATATGCAAAGCACAGAAATGCTTCATTAAGCTCTACCACACATTCAAACGTATTGATCCAACCCATCAAACTGCCTCACACCAGGGGAAGGTCACAAAAGAGCACAATTTACAGGGCGCAGCCGACTTCAGGGAAGACAGAATCCCATAGCAGCTGTTGTCTGGCCTGCACTGGGAGGGCCTTCACTGTTAAGTCTTTCTCCACTTCCCACCTTTCGCCTGTTTTGTAACATTTGTACTTCCAATAGTGGCCACCCCTCCAGAAAGACTTCCCCTTGTTCTAACATCTGCTTCCAGGCCACTTTGCAAAGCAGGAAGAGGAGGGGATTTGCTAAAAAGGCATGTTTCCAGGCCCTGCTCCAGTCATGCTGAGTCCAGATTTCTGGATGGCCGAGTGTAGGGAGAGGCAGGAATGAGCAGGTCTGCCTCTGGAGAGCCAGCCCTTGGACACAGCAAGGCTTCATGGAGCATGTGGCCTCACCTTCAACACCTTTGCAGTTTGCTCCATGCCACCCACCTGCTATGAAACCACAGTTGTCTGCAGTTTCTTTAGGAGCAAACAGCTACTCCTAGTAGGATCTATGTTCTGGGTTGCTAGAGTCAGAGACAGTGTTTGGCGGGTGCAGGGATTAAACCCTGCAGAGCAGCTGTCCCCCTGCAGAGCCGACCCAGAGGCATGCTGCGCAGTAAGAGAAGATCTGGTTGTCAGTGTGACTTTGAACTTCGATAACACAGCTTAGGCCTTCAATCACTCCCTGTGCATGTCACAGCCACGCCCTCCCCTCCTTTTGAGAAAGGACAGCTTTCACACTTGGCCCTCCCTCTCTACCGTAACCTGGCTTGAGTTTGGGGTGTGCTATGCCACTTCCCTATGACTCACCCTCCGGTCCTGAGCTAACACCACCAACATCCTCTTCACAATGATGCTTGGGCCTCCAGAAAGCGCTGTGAGTCCCAATCACACTGAGTGAAACGTGCCTCTCTCTTCATTGCTACCTGTAAGTCTTCATGCTTTTACAACTGGTCTGTGACTTATATCTCCATTTTATTTGCTGTTACAGGGATTTGGGGCAAGCCTGCATGACAAAATATTAACAGAAAAGGAAAAATAAAACAGGGGGACAAAGAGGGGGAACAAAATCAGGAGGAGGGAAAGATCAAAAAGCACAGAAAGGAACTGTGGGTAGAAGAAAGTAAAAAAAAGTGTACAAAGCGGCGAAGAGTGAGCAGTGGAGCAGTGATGACGGCAGTAGGTGTGATTTGTGCAGTGTTTATGCGGGGTCATTCCCGGGCTGCTTGTGTGCCTAAACAAAAGTCTCAGTTCAACAGCATGTTAAGATAATGAAGTGAGGCAGGCATTTGGCTTACTGGTTAAGACACCACTTGGATGACCACTTTCAATACCAGAGTGTCTAGGTTGGGGGCCTGGCCCTGCATTCCATCGCAGCTTGCTGCTAATGAAGACTCTGGGGAGCAGCTGTGATGGTCTAGGAATTGGGGTGCCTATCTCCAAATGAGAGACCTGGATTGAGATCACAGCTTCTGTCTACTGCTTGCCCATGACGCAGCCACTCAGGCCTTCGTACGTGCTGCAGTAAAGGACTCCATGTTCTGCTGTGGGGTCATGCTGCCATCTCTGAACTGGCCACACATTTCCTGACCATCGCCTGGACTGGAAGTGCATGTTCAGCTAATATATAGTGAGCAAGGGTTTGAATCAGGGTAGACAGGTTACAGTTGACCCTTCACATACACACCTTATGCATCTGTGGATTCAGCCATCACAAATCAGAGATAGTTGAGAAAAATCTCACTGAACACATGTAAGCTTTTATCTGTCATTATTTCCTAATCAGTAGTATGACAGTATTGTCATAGCGGTTATAACATATTAGGTATTCTGGATAATCCAGAAATGATTTAAAGTATACAATAGTATATACAGATGATAACACTTGTGCAGATTCTACAACATTTAAAAGAAGGGGTTGGCATATTTATAACTTTTGGTATCCATGGCAGGTCCTGACACCAATCCTGTGAAACGACAAAGGGATGACCCCTGGCAAAAACAAAGCCTGTATATGATCAGTTGCAGAAAATAATAGAGATGTTGACCCAAATTTTTAAATCTGTCAATGCTCATTGGTGACTGACTCAGAAATTCCTCAGCCAGGGAGATAGGCAGAAACTGGAACAGGATTGGCAACTATGTCTTCTCCCATTCATGTCAGCAAGAAAACAAGTGCCATTGTTGCCCCATCACCCTCTTGGATGGGCCTTGGAAAGAAGGGGTCAGATTTAGCATCCCAGCCTTCTCTAGTTCTGGAAGAGGCCAACATCATTTTCCTGTGTTGGTGATCTAGGAAAAATAACCAAATGCAAATGCCACTGAAGGCATGCTGAAATTAGGCAAACTGCAACAAGCACACGAAGTAAAGCGCATTGAGCTTAGCTATGGCATCAACTTACAGATTCCCACCAACCCTCACGTCTTAGTCTTCAAATGCAAGAAAAGCTCTATGCAGACCTAATACTGAAAATCCATATCCCATACTTGCAATCTGCTAACTGTTGTGCCAAGTGCATGTTAAAGGCATTATTCAAGCTCATAGCATGCAGTTTCTCCACATTCTAATTGCACTGTGAGAATTTGTCTTTTTCTCTCTCTCGCATTCATCCAAAATTAACAAAAAAAAAAAAACTTATTGTATTTTTTCTTTTAATTGTCATCCAGAAATCCTGAAAGGAATATAACAGCATCTGACTGCAAGCCTCCAGACTTGGCACTTGCATTTCTTATTTGTTTCCAAGGTTAGGATGCAAACAATGCAAGCCAACAGGCAGAGATGAGGTCTAAGATGAGACGTATGAAGGGTGACTCCACCTGCTCCATCCCCAGAGGATGTTGCACAATGTCTAGCGACATGCTTAATTACCACAATTTGGAGAGGGGTAGTGGCATATGGAGAATAGAGGCCAGAAAGTTGATCAATAGCATTCAAAGAGCCACTCCAGAAAAAATTAATATTCTACCCAAAATATCACTGTTTGTCCAGCTTCAGGTAATTCGGAAGGCCACCAAGAGCTTACGTTCGCCCTCCGTGTCACTTGGTGTGCACCCTCGTGCATGTGGAGCTGGGATTCCATTTAGAAAGAACTCTGGTTGATGTGACTCCATAGGTCCTAGGTGCTTTTCTCTGCAGGAGCTCTTGCAAGGGAGCCGTAGCAGCAAAGCTCATCCTTGCCATCCACACTTGCCTGACCCCCAGCTGGTCTGTCCCCAGACATGCGTGTAGAGCCAGCGCGCCAGTCATGGAAAGTGCCACAGAGAGCAGCAGAACCCTCCATGGAAAGCCTGAAGAAGATCAAGTGGGCATCTTGCAGGCAAAACAGCAGGAAATTGCAAAGATGGGGCAAGGCCAAGGATGCTGAGCCTGATCTAGGCATTGGGAGTGTGAGGACAGCCTGCGGTAGTAAGTCAGCCTAGAGATCCCAGGATACCCAGTGTGCAAACATTCTGTCGTGGGCTGTACATAAACATCATTGCAGCCAATCACAGACCATGGGTATGATGATCTATGGTTATATTACCTGGTGACATCATATCCATCACTGTGTGCACACTCTGTGAGGTTCAGAATTGCTTACCACATTCTTCAAACACATCCTTGCTATTCGGGGGTCATCTACCTGCATGAATACATACACGGGTGCAGTATTTACATGTGTGCTGGTAAATATATGTATTACTTGTTGTCTGTGTTAATTCAAGACTGGCTCTGCCACACTTGAGAAAAGTCCTGTTATGATGATTCCTTTATTTAACAAATAATTTTTAAAAAGCCAAGCTTATCAAGAATGCCTTTTCTTTCTGCCCTTTTCTGCCACCCATGAGTAAGTAAAGCAGCGCCAAAGCCAACACCTGGATGTGGGTGAACTGAGTATGCTGCTGCAGTCAGCCTGAAGTCTGCAGTTCCACATTTGCTTTCCCTCTCCAGAGCACTTCGGTAGAATTCCTGTCTCTCTGCCATCAACTTGGACATTTATTCTTTTATTAGATTCACTGGCTCATTAATGTGTTTACAATCCATAGGGATACTAAGCAAAGACATATGCTCACCTGGAGCTTGATTTTACCAGGGATAATTGGCCAACACGCATAATGAATAAGTAAATTCTTTACAATGTTAGGAAATAGCAAATGCTGTTGAGAAAACGTACGGAGCTGGGTAGGAGCAATGGCAGTGCTGGCTAGGCTGCAGTTCAGGTGTGATGGTCAAGGCTACAGCTGAAGGAAGACTGCAGAGGGTGTCAACTTCACCATGCAGACAGAGCGGGGACAGAACGCTGACTTCAAAGGCCAGTGGCAAGAGCATCCTTGCATGTTGGGGGAACAGCAAGGATGTCACCCCTTCTGGAGCCGAGTGACTGAGGGAGAGGTTGCTGAGAGGAAAGCAAGGACGCCACTGGATAGGCTGTGTCCTTCATCACATGTGAAATGGGCCAATGGGGAGTTCTGGGAGAGCAGCCACAGAATCAGAGCCTGATTCAGACAGCAAACCTGCAAGTGACAACTGGACTGCGAACTGGGCAGCCTGTTCATGAAGACTCAGCTCTTAGGCCCAGAATAATGAGTCTTAGAACACGGTCCCAGCTGCACGTGTGTGTGTGCGTGTGCATGGCCGCCCTAATGCTCGCCAGCTCTGTTGGCTCATTCTGCTAGTGGGCAGTGCCTTGGGCTCCACGTCACCCCTCTGCTGTCCTAGCTGTGTTCCGGGCACATTTCCTCTGTCCATCAGGAACGCTGATGCCCTCTGCCGGATACAGGTATCAGCTCTTTTTCTGATTTCCCAGGTGCAGGAAGAGACATTTTGTTTATAGAGCAGTTAATATAAGTGTAAAAATTTCTAAATTCCTGTGTGTATATCTTTTGTTTTAAGAGTTATTTATATTTATTGGAAACTCAGATTTACAAAGAGGAGAGACAGAGAGAAAGATCTTGATCTTACATCCACTGGTTCCCTCCCCAGGTAGCCGCAATGGGATCCCAGTGGTTGCAAGACAAGAATTTAGCCACTAGGCTATTGTGCCAGGCCCCTTGTGTGTGTGTCTGAACAATACACTTCCTTTCAGACCTCCTTAAATAATGTTCAAATTATTTGTTTCAGTTTAGTCTAGACCAAAAATCCTTGGCAGTTTGAATCATTCCTGGCCTATTCTTTATATCAGATCCCAAGTCACTTAACATCTTCAGCCCCTATCTCCTTACAGCGCAATTGTTCCACCACATAGCTCGATGCCAGGCCATACCCTAAGGCAACAGCTCATGCTCTTTGATTGCAAGGGAATTGGAAATGTGCTTTTGACAGCTCACGCCAACAGTATGAAAAGGGAAGCAACTGGAGAGAGGTTTATTACAGGGCATTTTCAATAGTACAAGCATGGAGACTTGAGCTTCATAAAGTCCAAACATTTGTTACCAAGACCACGTATGGAATAAGACATCGCAGCTCTTGACCACGTTGAGCTAAGACAGCCTGAGCCTAGAATAGAGAGTCTTCTCTCAGAGACCTCAGGGATGACCAAGCAAAAGAGAGGAGGGCTTAAAGTAAGAATTTAATAAACTCCTAGAAATACAGAGGATTCCTGTCCAACAGGGCCCAGGTCTTCTGATCTGGGCCCTTGGGCCTGCCAGCCCCACAGGGTCCATGAACCCAGGAGGTGCGGGGTGTGGCAGGGCCCAGCCACCTGTGAGGGCTTGACCTCCTCAGTAGAGGAGTCAGAACAGCACACGGCAGGCCTGGATACACAAGGAGGATATTGCTGCTCATTGAAACATGCAGAGGACAGCTGGTGCCATGGCAGAGGGAGGAGAACAAAACAAACCGGACATATACTCCAGCCGAATGATGACAGCAAAAATCGGGGTGAATGGGGACTCTGAGGTGGATCATGTCAGCCAATGGACCTTGGAAGGATTTCCTCCTCCTTGGATCGGCAAGATCAACAGGATTTCAGAATTATCAAAATCACGCATGCAGAACCCTCAGAACGTATGCCACATCAGGACCCTGGGTTGGTATCAGGTGGCCATTCCCCATCCCAGGTACCGGGCCAGTTGAGAGGCTGAGTCACCCTTCTCCCCTTGTCTCCCCGCTTCCCCCAGATACATGAAGAAATGGAAAAACTGGAATTAATGATCACACCTCCATTCTCCTAATCCTCCATCCTTCCCACCCTGATCAACAAACATCATTAAAAATAAATTTTTTAATTAAAAAAAGAAAAAGGGAGTATAGGAATTTCCATGTGATAAAAAGCAGTAAAAAAGCAAATGGAAAAGGTGAGCTGCTGTAAGACCCGTGTGAGCTCTGAGCTGTAACAAGCCTCCACAGATTCAGGCACCAGCTGGATTCCGATGACTCCCAAAGCCGGTGTAGCCTTCACCCAGAGCATCCTCTCGGAACTACGGACCCAAGTTCCCAGTTACTCCAGATCTCCACTTGGAGCCCAGCAAGTGGCACTGAATCACCACCAAGGTCTGGACCATCTCCAGCTCTCCACACTCTCCTATTACACTCCCTGCAGCTTTTGTTTCTGTGACGGGCACTTAAAACCAGTTCCATTTCACAGGTCAGGAAACCAGCAACTGTCCTATTTTAATTTCCATCAGCTCTGAGACACAAGTATCTCCTAAACAATCTTTATATCTATCCAGATACCTCCTTCAGCACTGTCAACCACCAAGGTAAAGCTCTCTGCTGTGCTTGCCTGGACTGGGGTACTAACGGATGCTGCCTCTGATCCATTGCTGGGAGATTTCACGGCCACCCCTGTTTTAGGAAAACTGTGCCAAATGTTCACCTTGCCTGTTTCTCCTTTCTCTTGATTCATTCTCCAGGCTGTCCTCTGACCTCAGGCATCTGAACCCAGATCCAGGTCCTTAAAGATGCTGTAATTCTTTCCAGTGATGAGGCCCTGCAGTGCACTGGGTCCCCTTCTGAGATGCTCATCCCACTGAGCCATCTCGACCTGGCTCACATCTCACCTGCGTGTCCCAGGTTCACCATCACTTCCTCTAAGACTCCACGTGCTGAGCTGCTGTTCCTACATGATGCACTCCACAAGATCGGCATTCCTATTCTTCCCAGGTTTTACATCATTCTGTTATTATCCCATTACTGATGGTATTGCTTATGTATTTGTCCAGTAGAGTATGAAATCCAGAAGAGGAAAAGCCATGTTACACCCCAGGCATGTAGAACAATGACCAGCCTGAAGTGAGACTCTGACAGCAGATGGCTACAGTAAGTGGAATAAGTGCCCAACTTAAGACAAGCCTCTTAGTGCTTCTGAGCTTGATTCATCCATGAGTGCACTTCAAAACACCATGGACAAAAGAACTAAAATGTATGTTCATTTTGGCGTCAAAATTACCTAGGTCTGTGCCTATTTTTTTTTTCATAATATGAGTTTACTAGGAACTTCCCTGAAGAGTCTTCATGTACGCAAAGTCATTGGGATGATAGAAAGCAAGTGCACCTGTAAAAGCTCTTAACAAATCCCACTGAGCTTCGGTTGGCAGCTGCGGTGTTCTGCATGGCTCCCTCTCCATGAAGGACCCTGGGTCAAGCCTCAAGCTTTCCCTCTGCTACACAGTTGCACATTGCAGACCCAGCAAGTTGATCTCCACAGCTCTGGCTTGTGCACTGTTCGCTCATTCCCTGAGCTGCAAAGGTCATGTGAGGCTGCCAGTGACGCATACCTGGTTGATTTGAATGTTCCTAAATTTTCAAGGCTCAGGGTACGCAGAGTTCACAGGCTTAAAAAGCTCTTCAGCCAAGCATCTAGGGAATACAATCTCCTTCCAAAAGACAGTTTATTTTAATGTCAGGGTGTGGTGCAGACACAGCTGAACATTTGAGGCCAAGGCTATGTGTGTGTGTGAGCATCCAGCACATGTGTTTCCAAACGCACACCCATACATACACCCCCACAATGCAGGGAAAACAACTCTGGGTGGCCACCATGTCTAGGAACAGCGTGCACCCTCTGAAGGTCAAGCCCAGGACCCACCAGGGCATCTTGCCCTTCCAAAGATTCTGACACTTATTTAGGGAAAAAAACCAGTATTTTATTTCTAATAATTCTGTTTCTTTGATCCTCATTCTATCCTCACTCTTCAGCTTTAAACCACACCTAGAACTGTTACCAGATCTTGAAATAGACCAGGATTTCTACGGACCAAATGAAATACATCAGAGAACAGTGGAGAGGCCAAGAAAATGGTGCAAACAGTGAGAAGGATGGAGTGTTTTCGCAGTACCTGCTTTATGACAGTGGCCAGGACACCAGTAGGCAGCAAGGGGCTTGTACCCCACCTTCCCATGCACTTTGGCTAGGGATGGCCACCGACGGCTGCGGATATGCATCTGTAATAAGCTGAAATGGGACATCATCCCCACCTTCCTTCTCCACAGCAAACACACACACACACATTTAATTAGCGACAGGAAGAAGGAGCCTGAGCAATTCTCTGCTGTGTTTGGTCATGTTTCTCAGTTCACTCCAGTCACAGAATGATGGGATTTCACAGATATGGAGCCAGTTTAGATATGGGATGGGATTCTCTCACATTGTAAATAGCTTCTATCACGTTTTTTTTTTTAAAAAAAAAAAACATAGAAACAACTATTTTAAAAGCCAATGATCTGAGAGCCCAAATAGCACCTGCTGTTATTTTCACAAGGAAAGAAGCAATTTTCATAATTATGCAATGCAAGGGCAGTCGCTCTCACAAGTTTCTTGTGTTCTCTTTAATTGAAAACAGTACAGCAACACAGCAGCAGTTTGGCCCAATCATCCATCTGCTGCATATGCTCTTCCTTTTCATCTTCTTTCACAGAAAACCTGTGGGACCATCTTTAAAACGTTTTTTAAACATGGGGATTGTCAACCAAGTGTAAGCTCTGTGTACCCACCACACAAATTCAGCAGTTGCCAATAGTTGCCAATCTGTTTCATCGAGCCTGCGGGCTTTTTCTCCATATACTACTTTTACCATTGTCATCACCATTATCAGAAACAAAATTAGCTCCTTAATATCTAATTAAAATTCATGTTCAAATTCTCCAAATAAATCTCAAGTGCAATGCTTTAACACTTCTTAACACTTGGTTTGTTAGGATGGAAACTGGTATGGTGTTGGATGGCTCTGCCTGTTCCATGCAGCTGGATCATGATTTTCCAATTGTATTATGATATCTATTCTTAATATCTGCTGATTGACTGCCCAAATATCCACAACAGCTGAGGTTGGGCCAGGCCTGAGCTAGGAGCCAGGAGCACAGTGTAGTCTCCCACGCAGGTGGCAGGAATCCCACTCTGAGCTGTCATCACTGCCTCCCACTGTCTGCTCCAGCGAGAAGCTGCGCCCAGGAGCTGCAGGCAGCTGTTGAACACAGCGCATGCACACACTTAGAAACATCATTGTTTCAAATACTGGATGCGCCATAGCTTTGCTTTGACCTACACAGTTTCCAGGAGGAAGAAACGCCTTTGCTGTGTCTTCCTGTCTCTGCTCTTGCTCTGGCCCCTCCTCTCCTTTGATCTTTGTATGATCTTTGATCTTTGTATGATGCTTTGTCCTTGTAGGTGAATTTTCAAGCAGAATAGTTTTGGGGTTCCTTTTCTTTCAGAGTGTCTCCATTACCGCTTTATTGTTGAAGGACGGTCTCACTGGATCCGAAAGCACGCGGACGGTGCTTCCAACAGCTCTTGACACAGGTTGTGCCACCTGCCGCACAGAGGATTCACCCAAGAACTCTGACCTCTTTGGAACTGCTGTCCCCTAGAGACCAGATGCCATTCCCTCACTGCTTTCAAATGTTCTTCTCATGACCTTTAGTTTTCAGAAGTTTGATCACACGTCTCATGATGAGGATTTCTTTGCCGTGTCTCGTTTGGGACTCACTCTGCTTCCTGAATCTGACAGTGGTGTTCTTAGCCAAGTCAGAGAGATCTCAGCCAGCCTTTCTCAGTGTCCTTACCACCACATCCTCTGTCCTCCCTCTCCCAGGATCTCCAGTGGCACAGAAGGTAGTTTTGCTGTGGGGCCACAGGTCCCTGGGCCTCTCTCTGTGATTACTTTCACAGTCTATGTTCTCCAAATTGATTAAAAACAGTGAAAAGATTCTCAAGTTTACTAGTGTCATCCCCTGTCATCTTTACCAACCACTGGGTTATCTAGCAAATTTTATTTTTGTATTTTCTGGTTGCATACTTTCCGTTTCAATTTTTCCTTTTTACAGATTATTTAATTTATCTGAAAAGCAAGGTTACAGAGAGAGATAGAGAGGAGAGGAGAGAAATCTTCCATCTGCCGGTTTACTCTCCAAATAGCTCTAACGGCCAAGCTGATGCCAACAACTTAGGCCTGCATCTGGGTTTCCTACTTGGGTGGCAGGGACCCTGCCACCACCCTGCTTCCACGCACCCATTGGCAGGGACCCAGGCTGGAAGTGAGACAACTGGACTTGAGCCACCACTCATGTGGAATGCCAATGTTGCTGGTGATGGTTTGATCCACTGTGACACAAGACCAGACCCTGTAGTGCTTCTTGTTGTGCCTGTTTCTTTGACATAGTTCTCTGTCTTTGAATTTGTGCCAAGATAATCTGGAACCAATTGTTAAATTATTTTTATGAGGGCTGCTCTGAAATACTTGTCACGTAATTCCCACACCTCACTCATCTCAGTGTGATTTCAGTTAACAAGCATTTCCTGGTCCAGCTATGAACTCCTTGCTGTGCCCAACAATTTTCTGTTACAAAACCTCTTTAATTTTAAACTCACAGTTTTCTTACGCTAAATTAGAGGCTGCTTAACAGAATTAGGTCTTGGCTTCAACTTACAGTATCGCTATAATGCAGTGAACAAACACAATAACTGTAATGCAGTAGACAAGCGCAAATATTACAGATGGTAGTAATGCTTCAAAGCTGAAGAATTGTTTTCAGTTTGTTTCCTTTAGAAAGTATCCTGGTAGGGATGTGCAGCTGAAATATTGTGGTCAAAGTCACTTGAAATCGTTATTTTCTCCTTACAGTTGGACAGTCAGGTGAAATACCTTTATTATTACTCTGATTAATTGAAGCTTGCTTTCAAATTTAGACATTCCAATGTTTTGTCATTAGCTTAGAATTTTTATAGCTTATGAAATATCTAGAATCAAACTATAGAAGAACATATATTTACAACAGCTCCCTTCCACCCTGCCCCCTTCTGCCTTGATCTCTGCCTCTGCAGAAGAGGCAACTTTTGGATAGATTTAGACTTACTTTTTAATTTATCATATAAATAACTGTGTTTGTAAAGACTTCCCTGTATTTCTTAGTCAGTAGTTCACTTACCATGCACACACCTCTGCACTTTGCTTTTGTTTTACTCTACTCCAGATTTAATTCCATTGGGCTCCCCCATGCTACTGTGGGGGGATTTTTCCACTAAAATAGGAAGATTTGACTGCATGATTCTAGAAGTCTTCCCCACCCCCATCTTGCTGATTCTCGTACAACATTTGGCAACACTGTGGCTCTCTGAGTAGAAGTGCTGAAGTACCCCTAAGTGAACAGCAAGACAAAGACCAGTGAGGACCGTGGAGGTGCTTGCATCTCCAGCCCTGTGTGAGGACTGTGGAGCCAATTGCATCTCTAACCCTGTGAATATTGGACAGATCCCAACACCTTGTCCATCTAACACAAAACTACATACCAATTGCTGAATTGGCTCAGTGTCCATTACCCAGTATATGCTGTATATCTTAGCAAAAACCCAACAGACATGTTAAAGAACAAAGCAAAGCCAAACTGAAAGGACAAAGCAGTTGTCACAGCCACACTCAATACGAATCAAACACCTTGATTATCAGAAAGGGGATTTTCATGGTCCTCAGTTCACATGGTTCCCAGTAGAAAAAGCCAACAATATAAGAAACCTGTGAGTCACGGAAGCAGAAATAACAGGTCTGAGAACCAAATCAAAAGAAAATTCTAGAAAAGTTTTAAATGTTTAACAAAAGTGGATAATGTCTTAGAAGGCTTAGCAGTGGACTGGACAGTGGAAGAAGGACTTGGGGACCTTCACCTTAACCAAGAGAGGCTTCCCAGACAAGTAAGTGGGAAGAAAACCGTGATTACTCAATGAACACACTCAAGAGCCATGGGACATTCAGAATCTAAAAGAAACAACATTTGAAGGAAAAATGACTGAGAATTTTCCAAAATTAATACCAATACAAAACCACAGGAATGTGAAGCCCAAGCACAACACAGAGCAGTTCGTATTAAAGGTGGTCTTCAGGAAAATGCAAACAAAACAGTATAAAACAATTGCATCATATTCAAACTGCAGAAATCAAAGGCAAAAAAAAAAATGCGCTGAAAGAAGTCTTTTTTTAAATGGCAATTTATTTATTAGCTTTGTTTATTTTTTAAATGTTTATTTATTTTTATTGCAAAGCTAAATTTACAGATAAAAGGAGAGATAGAAAGATCTTCCATCTGCTGATTCACTCTCCAAATGTCCACAGTGGTAAGAGCTGAGCCGATCTGAAGCCAGGAGCCAGGGGCTTTTTCTGGGTCTTCCATATTGGTGCAGGATCCCATTGCCATCCTTATTGCTTTCCCAGGTCACAAGCAGGGAGCTGGATGGAAAGTGGAGTAGCTTGGACCTGAACCAGTGCCCATATGTGATCCCGACACATGCAAGATCAGGACTTAGTCACTGATCCGTTCTGCCAGGTCCAAGAAAAACTAAATCTTATGGATACAGGAAGGACAACAATCCCAGCAGAATCCCACAAAACCAAAACGAGGGGGACAGACTGCGCCACAGTGTTCCCCTAAGCCTACAACAATGTTAGATCTCAGGAAACTTATCCTCCAAAAATGAAAGAGAAATAAACAGTTTCTCAGGAAAACCAGAAAACCTAAACTGAGACAATTTATTGCCAACAACCCTGAGAGAATGTATACACTTCCTTAGAGAAATAAAGGGGTACAGGATGTGGTGCAATGACTCAGCTGCTAAATCCTCATGTTGCACATGTCGGGATCCCACAGGAGAGCAGGTGGGAAACCGGGAGAGGTCGGCCCAGAGCCTGGGGACCCTGGACCCACGTGGGAGACCCAAAAGAAGCTCCTGGCCTCTGGCTCAGATCAGTTCAGCTCCAGGATTGGTAACCACTTGGGGAGTGAACCAAAGAATGAAAGATCTTTCTGTCTCTTCTTTCTGTAAATCTTCAAAATAAAAAATGGGCATTGGTAAGAAACTTGGATCCATATAAACAAAAGAAACATTGGCAGAGGAATAAAGTAAGATAAAACATTGTGTTAGTCTTAATAGATCTAAACTATAACTCACTGCTCCAAGTACAGTAAATAAGGTGACTTGGTAGCATTGGCTGAGTATGTCCCATGTTCTAGACTATGGGCACTTAAGGTCATCATTTAAACTTCACAGAAAATGCGCGGTGAGCATTCTGTCGGCTTAGAAATACGAAAAGTAAAGCTGAAAGGAATCAGGGAAGACCTCCAGCATCCCCTGACCAGTGAACAAGTGCTCCAACCCAGTGCCTCACGACTTTCTGTAACCACAGCTTCCACCCCCTAGATCCCACTGCACTGGACTGAAATGAGGCCAGCCAATCAAGTTCCAGGTCTCTAAACACGGCCAGTTCTGAGCACAAAGAAGCACATTCTATTGTTTCCAATCACTAGACGTCTGTGAAGCCTCAATCTAGGCTAATCAAAACAGATATGAAGCTTTCTAGGAAAATGATCCAAAGGGAAATAAGTTGGGGGACATAGTTTTGCTGATAACTATGCATGATCGTTAATGGGGTAAGAAATGAAGGAAACTTGCTTTGCGGGGTTCCCAGCATGACAGATGATTCTCTGGCACTTTAGTCTACATTCCCACAGCATAACTGCAAGGTAATGCCAGGAAACCCAAGAAAGACAGCATTGGTCCCCTCCAGTGGTACACAACAGCAGATATGAGAGAAGAAGGCAGGCAGCAAAGTTCAAAACCTAAGGGACCTGGGTGATCTTTTGACGTGGCTGCAAGGACGGCATTCAGAGTTCCCAGGCCCTGGATCTCATGCTTTCAGATAGTGTCGAGCTTTGCCATGCAGATGCCGTTTGCCCAGGGGAGGAAGCTCACTTCTTCCAAGAGCCAGAACTCCCATCAGTCACACCCCTCATGTGTCTGGGTTTTGAGAGAAGCTTCCAGGATGAGTCAGTGCCTGGGTCTCCAGGTATTCTCTCAGCGTAAGAGCTTGGCAGAGACACAATGCCAGATACTGAGGAGGGAGTCCTAATCCTGCAGACCATGGATGGTTGTTCAGGTGGAACTTGATGCTGACTCAGCAGCTAGGAAGCAATCAGCTCCTTAATAACATGTGTGGGATGGGGGGAGAAAGGAAAATTTGAATGCAGCATCCATGGAAATCTAGATCCTTTCTCTATTTCTACAAGAACATTTAGAAGACCAAGATCCATCTAAAATAATTTTCCAAATGTATGCTGCCAAGTTCTCTGCAGTATGATTCACAGTAGCCAAGACAAGAGCTCAACCAAGGTCCCCAGTGACAGACAGATGGACGGAAAGAATGTGGTTTAAAGTTGTGTACACAGTGGAATATCATTCAATCATAAATGAATCACATGCTATCGTTTGCAGAAAAATAGGTATAACTGGGGGGTATTATGCAAAGTGAAACGAGTCAGACGTATGAACACCATGTTTTCTCCCTCATATCTGAATGCTGAACTTGTTAGCCATGTTTGGTCCAGTAGTTAAGAGGCCAGTTAAGATAACTGCTTCCCATAGGAGAGTGGGTTCAAGCCCAAGTTTCCACTCTCAGTCCTAGCTCTCTCTCACTGTAGACCATGGGATGCAACAGGTGATGATAGCCAGCTCTGGCTACTCCACTTCTGATGTAACTAGCTTCCTCCGGATGTGCACCCTGAGAGAAAGCAGCCATGGCTCAAGTACGCAAGGCAAGTCTCTCCCCTCTACTAGGAGACCCAGCCTGTGTGCTGGGTTCCTGGCTTAAGCTGGACCTAGCCCTGTCTGCTGTGGGCACTGGCAGAGTGAACCAGTACAAGAAAGCTCTCTCTGCCTATTGAAAATAAATACAAGAAAAATATTTTTAAAAGAGAAACAAACAAACAAAGATAAAATGAATCTCACACATAATTTTTATCCTTGAGGTTGGAGTATCCAGTCTGAGGGTGAAGACGCCCACTAAGAGCCTGATGGTGTCTGGCCTGGTTGTCCCCCTCTCTGTTGAGTGAGCATCCAGAAGGTTTATCATCATCATTTGGGTCCATTTGAGATGCATTCCCCATCATGGAATTCCCAAAGTGTCTTGTGTGTGTCAAGCTCAAAGGCACCCTGCTCTTCTCATAGTTCTGCCTAAGGAGTGGGATTTGTACTTTTGTCACACCTTTTTTCTCTTATCAAAACATGGGTTTTGGTTACCAACTCTCAGTCATTTGTTGTCTTTCTTACCTGTTACTCTTCTTCAGTTTGCTTATGTACTCAAATTACGAGCATTAGTATTTTCCAATTTTTATTTAAATTGATTTCCATTAGAGAAGCAGGAGATTAAGTATAAGGTTGAAATTTATTCTTCCTATGAGCTGTCCTTCCCCAAAGCAACACTCATGATGCATTTTTTAAATGTTTTGATAGACACAGAGGTAGCCTACTAACAAGAATGGTATCTCATTGTCTCCCTTTTTTAACAACCCAAGAAGTCCACTATATAGAACAGATTCCAATGATTAAGGGCATGAGGGTGAGAGCCCAAGACATTGTGCCAAGATGGAGTGCCGTGGATATTTCTTCTGTTGCTCATTCAGGAAGCCAGAGGCTGAAGCAGCCCTTCCAAGTCGTGCCTCTTGCAGACAAGGGCTGCTGGTTGTGGCGGGGAGCGGGGTGCTGGTTTTCACACTCAATTTGACCACTCAGTGATGGCTGACTTCTTCCAGGGAGCGGCTGCCTTTGTCGGCTGTGGACCATCTGTCAGTAGCACTCCCAGCAATGGGAGAAATGAATGTGTTTGTTTTAAATGGGGGCTGGAGCATCCACTACTGCCTTCACTTGGTGCCACTTGGCGTTTTGTAATAAGTTCCAGGAACAACATCTCAACAAGTCTGATTGGTTCTTTTCCTTATTTTTATTTTTCATAATATAGTTCCTTGGGCTTAGGGATATGTTTTGCAAATATATTCTCCCACCCAAGTCGTGTTTTTTAACCCTGACTCCAGCATCTTGGTTTCCTCATTCTTCCATTTTCACAGTTTCAAGAAGTCTGAGGACATAAATTCTCGTTTGATTTACCGTAACTTGTCTTTCAATTGTGGTTTGAGCTCTTTTTCTCTTATCCAAGAAATTCTTTCCTATCTCAAACCCAGTTATCTTAACTGGCCTCCAACCCAAAGCCTTCTATTCTCACAAATTTGGGAATTATGTGTGAAAACATGCTTAGCTTTATTATCTTATAAAAAGTCTTCTAACTCTGAGTTTATTATTTACTTCTAATATAATGGAACCGTGGGCCAAAACATGTGATATGAATCATTTTGATATTTTCCATTTACCAAGTTATAGAGTAATATGTTGCCAAAATAATTTTTAACTTTAATTTGGACTTGACAACATCACACGTTCTATTTGTTGGTTGAAATACACATTCATGTTTGTAAGCTCTGTATATGTGACAATTAGGTATAAATATGTATATTTATACAACCTATTTGTTAATATATTGTGTACATTATACTCCATATAATATGCAGCATATTATAAGCACACATGTATATAAATGCAAAATTTATGATTATACCTCCATGTGAGTGAACACAATTGCTGAAAGCAGTAGTCAACTTTGTTACCATGTATAAATTTTTTGTCTGCCTGTGTTTCTGAGAGGCACAACTGAGCTGTTCTCTGAGGACTGTGAGCCTGTCAGTTTGACTTTAAACTTTTTGAGTTTTTCTTGCTCACTATTCTATGTGATATTTTTAGATTTATGCCTTTGTCGTTGTGCTGGTGATCTTCAGTAGCATCTTAAGGACACCTGCTCGTCTCTATCACAAATCTGATTCCTCTAACATTACTGCTGGGTGAGCCTCTTTTCATTGTCTTTAGTATATGCTTTCTTACAGTCCTTTTCTCTTTCTGACCTCTCTGCTTGACGGCATCACCTATACCTCTTGCATTCCATGCACAACCTTGACTTGGGCTGATCCACTTTCTGTTATTGTTCTCAGGAATGTGGGCCCCATCTTGTTTTACCTCTCTTAGAACTCATTATGAGTCTTTAGAGTCAAGCCGTGCTGGCTTATCTTGAACACGCGAATGCTCATTTTGGATCTGTCACTCCTCTGGTCTGAATGTCCTGCTTTCAGAGATTGCATTTCATTGTCTAACAATGCATTACTGTTCTCATCCTGCTGCAGGTTTCATGATTCCTGCTAGGCAGTTACTGATTTCCACTGTGGCCTGTCCTGGTTAGTCTGCTGAGCCTGAGCTGTGTCTGTCTCTCTAGCAGACTGCTCTGAATTGGCCCCAGCCACGGGCTGCAGGGCTTTCACTCTCTACAGGATTTTGACTCATGGCTCTGGGTTACTGTACCATGTTACAGGCTGAACTCAGAACTCGCAGCTCCTCATGGTGCTGGCTAGGCTGGCACTTTTCCCATCCTAGGTCTAGAGACACAACAAGCAGGTTCCTTTGCTGAGGCTGAGTCCTCCCTTGAGACGCAAGGCAGGCCCACCCACAGCCACCAAGGCCTGTGCCATTTCCACAGTTTACCTGGTGTCTATGTGAATCAGTTCCCTGGCATTGTCAGTAAGTTGCTTCTTCATACATTTGATTCTGCAATGGCTTTAGCTATATGTAGGGTTTTCCTGTATCATTTTTTTCTTTCCTTTTTAGCCTTTCCATGAGTTGGAAATGGGAAGGTGTTTCCTCAGGGATCTCAGTTCAGATAACTGACTACAAGTCTGTCAGCAGCTCCTCTGCTGGCCTGCACCCCCAGGTCATCTCCATCAGTGCAGTGACTCTGAACTGCAGCTCTCCGGGAGAGCCAAATAACCTGTCTGGTCTTCAAAGTGAGCTTGACCTTGCGGTTCACTGAGGAACAGGGCCTTGAAAGGTCAGCTCCTAGAGGCAGTGTTGAGCTGTGCTCCTAAGATTCCATGTGCTGGGTCCTGGCATGGTAGCCTAGTGGCTAAAGTCCTCGCCTTGCAAATGCAGAGATCCCATATGGGTGCTGATTCTAATTCTGGAGGCCCCGCTTCCCATCCAGCTCCCTGCCTGTGGCCTAGAAAAGCATTGAGGACAGCCCAAGGCCTGCACCCAAGTGGGAGATCTGGAAGAGGCTCCAGTCTCCTGGCTTCAGATCAGCACAGCTCTGGCCATTGAAGCAGCTTGGAGAGTGAAGCATTGGATGGAAGATCTTTTCTGTCTCTCCTCCACCTCTCTGTATATCTAACTTTCCAATAAAAATAAATCTTAAAAAATAAAAGATGTTTTGTGCTGGTGTGCCAATGTGCTGTATAAGTTAACTATGAGTAACGGTAAAATAAACTTCACATATAGAAATTAGGATCTGTGATAGGCATGCAGGATCTCGATCCTTATAAGAAAAAGAAATGACGTGGTGAGGCAGGCAGAAGATGTGCAATAGAGACAGGCAACGTGACTGCAAGGATGAGAGTGGCCGGCAGCCATCAGGAGTGTATTCTGCCCTGGAGCCTGCAGAGGAAGGCTGGTTCTGCTGAGCTCTGGGGTTCAGATCTGACCCCAGAAGCAGGAGAGGAGGAATGACTGTGGTGGTAGTTCCTGAAAGCCTGGCTATCTATTACAGCAGCTTTAGGAAACTGACATGCAAGTCAGAGGAAACGAGGCAGCCCACAACTGCAGCTCATTTAGTATCACTGTGTCTGCAGCACCTGTGTGGATTTTCACTGGTGGCCACTCTGCTTCCGCACCTTGGAAACCCTTTCCCATCAGTGTTGAGTGGCCTTGTGCACTAGACATCTAGGCTGACCAGGGTCTCCATCTCGAGGTGGTCATCCTTTCCTTAATCAGACTCGGAGCTGTTTCCCAAGCATGAGCTGGAGAATGGGCCAGAATCCTGGCACCATGACCCTGCTTCCCTGTACCATTCTTCCTGTGCAGTGTGTCTCATCCTGCCTGCAGAACCCAGCCCATCGTTTGACTGACCTTCACCTGACATTTAAGGAAGTGCCTTGAACTCATTCCGTAGATGCTCAGGTGCAGCCATGGGCATGTGCCTCACCTTTTGCTACAACCTCTAACTTTGCCTTCTTGTTGGTCTCAGGAAAACCTGCCAGCAGGCCCCGAGCCACCCGGGGGGAGGTGACAGTGTACTTGGGCCACAAGAAACACCGGGGACTATCTGCTGGGGATCTCCAGTTGATTGTGCCCAAATTACAGGCTTAAATAGGCTAGAGAAGAGGAGGGCAGGAGCGCGTCACCGTCCAGCAGTGACATTATAATTGACTAGAAAGCACATGTATTATCTGAGACCTTCCAATCATGTCAGAGTTCATGTTTCAGATGCTCAGCTGAGAGCCGTACTTCAGGTCATGGTCAGGTAAGTTGTGAGCCGTGTCCATCAAGTAGCGGCAGACATCCAGGGGTGATCTCCCACACTTGGGTATGAGCATTGAGGTGGGAGAAATCTTTTAGGCAACACACCCTTGACCCCAGTATAAAGGCTACCTGATTCCTTCAAAATTTATGAGGAACCCTTGACTTCACACATAAGTGTATTTGAGCACAACTTAAAAAAACTGCATTTTTTCATAATGCAAAATTTCCACGAAGTTTTTGAAAAATTTCCCATATCCATAAATGTTAATATCTTTATATTAAAACAAGCCTTCTTCTTTATTCTCTTCTCCCATGAGTTTTTAATAATAACTTGGTAGTTAGGAAATGAAAGAACTTGTTCTACTGAAACAGAAAAATGACAGATTAATGAAATCTCCACTTCTGAAAGGTGTAATACTTATACAATGTGCCATGGAAAATGCCTGACCGAGAAAAGCTAGTGGGAGGAACCCAGAGCAAAGGTCAGGCACTCCCTAGGAACGGCCCTGAGGACATGGAGGACATGAAGAAGTGCAACAGACTTGCATGAGCCTCTGAGCTTGAATGTGCATGTGTGGATGGGTGTGCTTGTGTGTGATTGCGTGTAAATACACGTGGATGTCTTGTGAGTAGTTCCTGCTACAGATAAGGACTGGAGTAACCTGGGCTGTCAGTCAATCCCCCAGCCACACCATCACTGAGCCCTAACATGTGACTGCTATTTACCGAAGCTGAAAGGACAAACCCAGGCTTCAAGTCTATAATTAGGATTGGTCTCCAGGATTACCTGAGTGCTCCACGAGTTATGAAATAATACAGATGTTATCAAAGTCTCCAAGGGTGTGCTGAAAATAAGATAAGAAAAATCCATGAGAGAGTGACACTAACCCATACATTCTTCATGAGGGCAATAAGGCACCCTGTGGCAAAGACTGGCTCCTGGGGAACAGGCACATTAAAGAATCTTGGATGTGACCATGGCTTGTGGCCCCCCAAAGGGCTGCATTTACACAACTCTATCAAATTCCACGGGAGAGTAAAACAAGCAAATGTGCCAAAGTGACTGAGAAGTCTTTAAAGGGGCTTTAAGGTGATGGGCTATAGGAGGAAGCAGCACAGCCTAACTCCACACAAGTCTCCACTGGTTACAGGAACAGCATTAACAGGACTGGAAAGGAGAGGGATTTTCCATGCAGCTTCGTTTGACTGGAGAATTGGTTCATGGAGAGGGTAACAGATGATGCACTGGGCAGCACACGGCCTGACTCCCCTGAGTCAGCTCTCAGGGGATCATGGATCATCACACTGGCTCTACAGTCAAGGCCCATCAGTGCCCACAGCCAGAACTGACCAGATGGGCATATCTTGCAGCCTCAGCTTTCACTTGCTCTTAAGTTTCTTTCACTTTGATGTTGGTTAATCCAGGTGTGTACCCGGCCAGTTCACATCCTACTTTGTTTCTGAGGGTTTCATGACAGTTGGCCAGCAATCTCCATTTTCCCAGCACATGTGAATTTCAGAGCTGAAGCCAGGAGAGTTCTGGACAGGCTAGGTGATTTAGTCCCTCTGTTGAGGACCCAGTCCATGTCCTTTTGATCCTCAGCAGGCACAACAAGTGGAAACCACACATCATTGTGCTGGTGTCTAGCCCTTGGCTATTGAAACCCCAGGCCCGTTGCTGGTGGAGTTGCTGCTGCTGATGGGGCAGTTCTCAGCCAGAGCTGTGTGCTGGAATCACCTGGCCTGTTGCTTAGATCACACCCTCAACCTGTTAACTCCCATCCCCTGCAGTAGGACCAAGCTTAGCTACTTTCTTTTTCCTGAGGGGGTAAATATTTTTATTTTTAAAACTACAAAAGTAAAATTTTATGATTCTCATATTATTTTATTTCCCTTTCCCTTCCTCAATTCCTCTCCTCATACTAATTTCCCCATATTGTTACAGTAGTATAGTCCTACATAAGCAGTCATAAGTCCATCATTCTGCTGTTAAAGTGTGTCCTGACATTGTAAGTACAAGCGATGGCAGAGAGTCCAGCATCCAGCTGCCAAGATTAATTTAACAATTTCACTGGGAGTTCGTCTTTGATTTGGAAGTAAAGATGCATATTGCATTGTATCTTCACATCTGGATATGATAGTTTCTGTTACACAGTTACTATACTTATCCTTAAATGAAAAGCAATAAAACAAAATCAACAACAGGAAGAAAAATAGAAAATTTACAACAACATGAAGTGAAGTACTATGCAACTGAATGATCCATGTGTCACTCAAGAAATGAAAATCAAAGACCTTCTTGAAGAAAACGGTGTTATTGTATGCCCTATGTGTCAGTAAAGAAACTAATAAGAACAAATACATTTTTGAAGAAATGAAGAAAAAAATAATCAAAATTCATGAGATGTAGAAAATAGAGTATTGAAAAAACATTCATAACATTAGGTATTTACAAAAAAATCAAAACATCTCAAATAAATGACCTAATAATCTGTTTCAAAGACTTATTAAAAAGAAAAAATGAGCAGTGAGCAAGAAATGGTAAAACTCATAGCAAAAATAGATTGAATTGAAACTAAGAAGTACAAATTACAACAAGAGACACTTTTTTAAGAAGGTGAGCAAACCAAACATGATCTTCAGTACAACACATAATCAAGCTCTCTTCAGTTGAACACAGGGAAAAGATCCTAATATGTGCACATGAAAAAATTCAATTAACATACAGAGGAAAGCAATCAGACTCACTGCTGACCTCTCAGAGGAAACTCTACAGGCCAGAAGAGAATGGAATGAGATATTCCACATTCTAAAAGGAAAAAAAAATGTCATCCCAGAATAACTTACCCAGCAAAGCTTTCCTTTGTCTTTGAAAATGAAAGAAAATTCTTCAACAGTAAAGAAAAGTTTGAAAAATTCACCTCTTCCAGACCAATCCTACAAAATATACTTAAAGATATTCTATTACCAAAACCAAGGCAAATGTGAATAATGTGCCAATAAAACAATATAAAAAGACTACATAGAACAATGAACAACCCATTGCTAAGATGGCAGCCAAATTACCACCTATCCATATCTACCCTGAATCTAAATGACTTAAACTCATCAATAAAATGTTATAGATTAGCAGACTGGATCAAAAAACAAAACCTATATATCTGTTGCCTACAGGAGACACATCTCAAATACAGAAATGCAGAAACTGAAAACAAAAGGATGGAAAAAGATATTCCAGGCTAGTGGAAGTAAGATCGAGCTGGTGTGGTCACTCTTATTACCAGATAATATAGACTTTGACGTGAAAAGTATTGAAAGAGATGAAGAAGGACACCGCGTAATGTGAAGGATCCGTTCAGCAAGAAGAGATCACCTTACTAGTTCCTTACAGTGTTTACTTTTTCATCTCTGATTTTACTTGTTTTTTCTCTCTTGCTTTTCTTTGATAGTCTGGCTAAAAGCAGAGCTACTTTCACAGCTTCCAGAGGATTCCCCTAGAAAGCCTGGGCACAAACGCAGGCTTAGCACAACTGTGGTGATTAACTATTTGTGTGGAATGATTATCACTTTGAGTTGCCTCTAATGGGAGGGAGCATGAAGTTTTAACACACATGGCTAAACAGTACGACCGCGCACATTTGGGAAACTGGAGCCAAAAATGCAGCAGAAGCTAGATGTCAAGCCCTTTTTTTGTAGCATCCACATGACTTTGCTTCCTGTTGTTTCCCATCCAACGCTTTTTGAGAGGTTAGGATCAAGAGGTTTGCAAATATTTGTGTCACATGACAAGGACTTCAGGTTTGAAATCAGCCCAGAACACTCAGGATTAACGGTCCACTGCTGTTGACACCGGGGAGACACTGCTGGAGCTTGTGAGCAGCTCTAATCATTGGCATCAGAACCCTTCTACGCCGTGTGCCTCAAGTGTCCCTGGGGATGCCGTCACCATGGAAGGTGCTTAGCATGCATGGAGACACTTGCTAAAATAAGAAAGGAAGGTTGAAAAAAAATCAGGCTACAGCTGAAATGTAGATTGACACAAAATCTCAGATCAAAGCATTGTGTAAGAATTATTGTTAAGCCCCCTAAAGGTTCCTGGATCTTGCATGATGTCAGACCTGCTAACACATCTGCCTGGATTATCTAGGGATTGTTCGATTCTTTAACTACACGAGTAAGTGAGGTACGTTTGAGCATCTTTTGATTAAGGGCACTCTTTCATCAATGGGATTTAAATGGAAAGAAGGGATGATCACGTCTGCCTCCTGGGAATAAGATCAGTATAGCCATCTTGTAACTGAAAACACTTTGAAAGCACTCAACCACGGCCCCTCCCATACTTCTGGTCTCCCTTCAGTTTCATGTGAGCTCATGTGGGAACTTAAGTCATACATTTAGAAGGACAGATCAGGAGGCCTCCTCCACCAGGGAGCAAGCAAAGGAAGAGTTTCTGAGGACAATGAAAGAAAGAGAAAATTCCCAGCTGATCAGGGACAAGTGAAGAAGACAGCAGGTAGGCAGACAAAGGTACCCTGAGTCCATGCCCCCCCCCAGGTCAAAATCCAGGAAGGCAAGGGATGAATCAGGGTCTGGGGTGATCATGGCACCTTCAGACTTGCACAGCCATTGCCCATTCCAGGGCCCAAATACCCTGTGAATGTTGGAGAACAAGAGTAGGATAGTGCCCTGTGGTCACTGAGCATCTTATTCCATGTAGTTTTGGCTCACACGAGTGGTCAAAAATCTTTAAAGAATAACGAGTAGTTATTCTTTAAAACAATTTATCTTTATTGGAAAGACAGATTTACCTACAGAAGGAGAGACAAAGAAGATCTTCCACCTGCTGGTTCACTCTCCAAGTGGCTGCAGTGGCTGGAACTGAGCCCATCTGAAGCCAGGAAATTTTCCCAGGTCCCCCGCCTGGGTACAGGATCCCAAAGACTTGGGCCACCCACTGCTGCTTTCCAAGGTGACCAGCAGGGAGTTAGATGGACAGTGGAGCAGCCAGGACACAAAATAGCATCCCTGTTGAATACTAGTACTTGCAGATGAAGGATTAGGCTGTTTAACCACACCATGTGGGCCCTGAGTGGTTAAATCTCTTTTTTTTTTCTTTTCTTTATTTTTTTAAGATTTATTCATTTTTATTTGAAAGGCAGAGAAACAGAGACAGAGAACAGAGAGATCTTCTATCTCCTTCTTCACTCACCAAATGGCTGCCAAGCCTATCCAAAGCCAGGATTCGGGGGCCTGCTCTGGGTCCCCCCCATGCGTTCAGGGTTCCAAGGACCTAGGTCATCCTTCTGTGCCATCCCAGGCCACAAGCAGGAAACTGGATAGGAAGTGGAACAATCAGGACACAAACTGGTGTCCATACGAGATCCCAACTGTTACAGGGGGTGGATTAGCCAATCGAGCCATGGTGCTGGGCCCCTGAGTGGTAAATTTTCATAACAGAAAGCACATTGTTGATTGCATTGGTTGTATGATCATCTGTATTCTGTGTGAGTCTCCATTGCCATTAGGGTGTGTCAATGCTTGAGTATGGGACAAAGAGTGCAATATTGAGTAATATGGTGGGGAGAGGCACTGGTCCCTGTGTTCATTCCCATGCCAGAGCAGCAGATGGCAGAGGGATTAGGCAGATGGGATGTAACACATGGGAGCCCGGCAGGTATCTTTCCCAACCCCCTCAGGAAGTCACGTGTGCACCAGAAGGCATGTTGCACCGGGAGGGCATTATGAAGGCGAGGATACCTGAAGGGCTGACTAATGACCCGAAGGAGACTGGGTTGTCTGAGAGACCTTCACTTTCAGATTAGTCCTTCTGACCACAAGTCCTCCCAGAGCCGAGCGCCTTGCCCTCAGCACCCTGAAGGCCAAAGGGAAGCTGGATCCCTGGAGAGAACTGGAAAGGATGCCTGTGACAGAGCAGAGCGACTTCCTCTGCACTCACTCCACCTGGGCAAGTCATTCACAAATGTCCTGTGGACGGTCCCATCGTGGGTGCCAGGAGTATAAAACCAAGCACAGGGTACCTCCTGTCCCTGCTTCCCTTACAAATGCAAGGTCTGTACTTAGTAAATCTTATCTCTCCCCTTTCTCTGTGCCAATAGAAGGTTTTCCATGATTTTAAAAATGAGACAGCAAAACTAATTTTGTTGTTAAGAATTAAGTGGAATTGGACATGGATAGAGATTATAGACATAAAAATGGAAAAATACAGGTGGTTCTTGGAGAGGCCACTTTGTCATTCCCCCACCTCCAAAAGGAAACACCAAGGAACTTGAAGATAAACTTCCCCTGACTGCATAAGTCAAATGGCAACCCACCATCCCCCGCAGGGCTCTTATCCACTGAGTGAGGGTCCATCCTTTCTTCCTTGCCTGCCCTCAGCATCACCATGCCCCGAGCCATCACTCCCACACTCTTGGAAGCATCAGTTCTTCCTTGGCTCCTTGCCCACAACCCTGAGCTCAGGCAGCCAGTGCAGTTTCCCGTGAGGTGGCAGCGGTTAGAGGATGGGGTAGCAGGGAGCGTTTTATTAGGAGATTGTTACATCCAGCTGTCAGACTTGAACCTGTCTGGTTCAGAATCAGCTCTTCTCCCTCTAACAAAGAACCATGATGTTCAAATATTAACTGCAGGATTTCGGATCACTTTAGGAAAGTTCCAGACCCTGCCCAGAGCCTGGTTTTCTCCAGGATCTGTGTTTCCCTCCCAATCATGGAGTCAGGGTACTAGAAAGCCGGAAGCACATTTTGCCTGTGGAAGTCCTCACTGGCTTGCTTTAGCCAGACATGCAATAGGATCAGCTGTGGTGAGTGCAATCACACTTCATGTTCAGCTGTACCTGCCAGGAAAATTCCCCTGTCCTAGTGGGTTCTTCCATGCTACTGTTACTGCACTGTGGGCATACATGCTTCCATTTCACGTTCACAAATGCCTTCAGATTCCTCTCTGCAAAACGAATCTGGCACACACATAAGCTCCCCTCGAGAATTCCTGGAAGTCACGCAACGAGTCACACATGGGCACACACGCACATACAGCTGTTCCAACACAAACACACTGTGCACACACACTGACTGCAGACACGCACATCCGTGACTGTGCATCACCTGCGAATATTCGTAGACACTCTCCACATATGGGCGCACACACACGCAACTGGAAAGGACCGCATGACTGTGAATGCACACACGCGTGACTTTGCAGACATATAAACCCTGAACCATCAGTCATGCATGCACACAACTGTGAGGGTCCCTTGACTGTGAATGCACACATACACAAAGCAGCCACTCGGAGGGTGATGAGGACAAGCAGTGCTTTGAGAGCCCTTCGATTCACAGTAACACAGAGAGGATCCCAAAGAGTTTCACGCTCGTGTAGCAACCAGTCACAGCAGGATGGAGGAAAAGTCAGTTGTCCTCTGGGGCTACTGGGCAACAGAGTTTAATGAAAGTCCTGATGAACCCGGCAGTTGCACCTGTCTTACTCTACAAATATACAGGACAGTTTGGTAGTGGAGGCAGAATTCTGCCCTAACCAAAAGTTAAAGACATTCAAACACCCATTTGTAGGAGCTAGCGAACCTCATGGTGGTAGTCACACTGGTGAATAGTTCTGAGCAACAAGAAGCTGGACAAGGAGGCATGTCCCAACAGCGGAATCTCACAAACAGTAAGTGGGTGAGAGCTGCCAGAGAAAGAAGGGCACGTACAAGAAATTCCACTTCGTGTCAGTTTTGTTGGGATCCCAGCAATCATAACAGGGGGTACTCATGTAACCTCGGGAGTCCCGTGGGAAGCTTCTGTATTGATGGGATTACTTTACAGGCTTGAGGGGTGTCATTGACATCCACGTATGCTAGATATACATTTGTCACACTGCACTTAGCACCAGTGCATGTCACTTTGTGTCAACTGCCTTTAAGTCTACATCAGTGAAAAGGAACACACAGGAATGCATCAAGTCACAGGATTCAAATTCACTCATAACCTGGAAATAAAAAAAACTACAGTTTCAAAGGAGGTATTTAAAAATACAAAGTTTTCCATAGATTTATTCTACATTCCAAAATGATGCAAAGAATGGGGTTATATGCCCCTGTGTGGTATGAGTCTACTGCATGTCCCTGGCAGTGCTTTGAGCGGCATGTCCCTGGGAGGAGCTATGAGTGGCCTGCATGTCCCTGGGAGGAGCTGTGAGTGGCCTGCATGTCCCTGGGAGGAGCTGTGAGTGGCTGCACGCACTTCTCCGTTAGGTATACCTGATCACACAGGCTCTGCAGCCCTCAGGCCTGCATTGCACCCCGGTGTCCTGAACACTCAGTGGGCCTGGCTGGTGAGGCCGAAGGTGCCAGGTCTGGACCCACAGGCTGGGCAGCTACTGGCCCAGATGAAGGCTGTCACCCACTGAGCGCTCTAGGGCAATGAGTATGTCTGCTCCAGGGATCGCTGCTGTCTGAAGGACAGCAGATTTTCTCTACTCTTTCATTCCAGCCATGTCAGTTTCCCCAGAGTAACTTCCTAGTTAGAGTGATGCAGTGGTCACGGGCTTAGGTGAAGCCCTTGTTCGGGCATAGCCTGAAACAGGGCACGGCCATGGAGAACGGGGCTGTCACAGCCTGCCAGGTGCGACCTGAACACAGCCAACAGAAGGAGCAGGGAAAGGGACAGCCAGCCATGCTGCAGCGCACTGGGAACAGTAGTTCACAGACCCCTCAGTGACTCCCTCACATGCTGGATCTGTGTACACGGGTGGAGATGGCGCTTCCAATTCAAGTCTCCACAGCACAAGCCCGAGGAGTCCCACATGGTCTGCTAGCCAGAGTGCTGCAAGCATGCATCAGGCAAGGAGACACTTCCTGGCAAGACTTTGCTTACTTTGCTGAGAAATTTTCCAGAAGTGTCTCTGTTTCAGGCTCAGAGCCCCTAAATCCACCAATGCAAAGAGCAGGTTCTGCTTGGGATTGGTGTGAGAGCCTGGAAAATGCAGGGCTCAGAGAAGCTTGGGAAATGGGGTGAAGACCCCAACCAGGCCCACTCCCCTGTGTCTCCAGGCAGGGAGTCTACCGACGCTTTCTGTTCAAAGTGCTGGGCTGGGGTCGGGGTCTGCTCACCAGTGGCCAGGAAGTCCTTTTTGGCTTTGTGCCAAACACATACTGGTTAATTCCAAAATTCCACGGAAAACAGAATTGAAAGATGCATTTAACAAGGTGCAAAATCTGCCTTAAAACTGTGTGCTTTCTTTTTAATTTCATTTGCTATGAACTTTCTGATACCCCGTATGGCATCTTTGTGAATCTTCACGACTGTGGACAAGATCGGTCATGACTGGCAGTTTAAAGATGCTGCCCAGGGTAGCGTGCAGAGAGGTAACCTTAAGACAGTGCACTGAGCAACAGGCAAGTGTCCTGAGCCAGCACAGGAAAGGATGTGAGGATTGCTCCCTGCAGCAGTCGTCACGTGTAAGACTTTGCCAACAAGCTTGCTCTGTCTTAGTGACAGTTAATGTTTAATTACAGAGTTCTTGGAAAACCTTCCAGGCTTCATAACTGGTCACTCGTGACTGGAATCAGATGGTGTCTGTCTCTGAGCAACAGTTGTTACAAATCCTGCGAGAGTGAGGATGGTCGTGGGATCAGGAAAACCCATCACCCCGGTGCATATGGAAGCGATCCCCTCACCCCAACTGCGCAGCGGTTTTACACAGCGTGAGTTCACTTCCCTCAATCATACTTTATGCTCTCCAAAAATAATGCCGAGGAAACATACATTATGTCCTTAAAGATAGACCATCTGTTTCCCTTCTCTGCCCAGAGACGAATTCCTTGCTAAAATGAAAGCCTCAGGTCATCATAGGAAGCAGAAAGCTA
The DNA here is from genome assembly GCF_017591425.1 of Ochotona curzoniae. Taxonomy (NCBI): domain Eukaryota; kingdom Metazoa; phylum Chordata; class Mammalia; order Lagomorpha; family Ochotonidae; genus Ochotona; species Ochotona curzoniae. Next base: position 2,644,599 of record NW_024467122.1, on the reverse strand, counting down.
AGATGAATGTCTTTCCTCATGGTCCCACCCCCCAGCCCCGGCCTCAAACACATGCACAAAATGTTTCCCATGGCCACTCAATAAAACAGGTGGATGCACTTAACTTTCACACAGCCTGAGATGCCTCAGCAAGGAGGCAATACATCTGATGAAAAAGACAGGAACAAAGGCTGGGCTGCAAGATCTCCGTCTACAGACAGCGAAATCCTCTGGGGCCCAAAGGGAGTCTTATTCCTCCACATCCTCTGAGTCCAGGCCTACCAGGCATGAGGAGGAAATTACTGTAAATGTTTGTCTCATGAGTGAAAATGTGAACCACCACATCTACTCTACCAATGTATCAGGCCGGTAATCCAATCACCACACCCTAAAATCACCTAAGACATTACCAAAAACCCTTATGTGGCCAGTAAAATCACAATGCATTCTGCTCCGTCCATTCAGTTTATACAGAGGGCTCCTGTTTAAAGACTGTGATTGCTACTCATTTTGCCATAGCCCATCCATGCTGCTAGAATAGCTTACCATGCATTGGGTAACTTGTAACAGCAGACATCTCTTTCTCACAGTTCTAGAGGGCAGCGAGCCAAAGCCTGTGCCATATAGGTTCTGCATGTGGTGGGAAGGCCTGGGTTTGTTGCTGAGTCCACACACGGTGGGAAGGAGGCAGCTGGGACAGTGGGCAGAAAGGGAAGAAGCCCATCCTGTCACACCTCTGTTTTCAGGGTGGGAACTCTGCTGTCCTGAGTCAATCACTCCTAAAGATGCTGCCTCGTCACATTGACAATTAACCATAAAAAAGGAATGAAATCCTATCTTCGGCAACAAAGTGGAAACAGCTGCAAACCATTAGGCTTAACTCAATAAGGCAGTCTCCAAATGACAATTATCATATGTTCTCTCTGATGTGTGACGGTTAATACAAAATATAGAAATAAAAAACAAAAAATGGAGCTGACATCTTACGATTTGACTGTTGCTCATAGCCATCACCCATATCCCTGTGGAACAGCTCTCTTTTCAACTTGACTCACTAAACATTAAGCCCCTTGTCTATGATTATAAAGTCCATTCAAAGTATGTCATTGCAAAAATGAAAGGAAATAAAAAGAGAAAAAGCAAAGAGAGGGGGACAGAGGAAGGGAGGTGTGGCTTTCTTCTTAGAATTGCATCTCTGAAACATGAAATCTGTTTACATCAGTATTATGTGTTCAGGCTTCAGCACAAACATTGTGTGGATATATTCTGAGCATAGCCACCCCCATTCAAGGACAGAGTGGGATTTGGAGATAACCCCAATGTATATCAAAATTAGACAGTGATCACAGAACTTTGAGAAATAATTTTAAAGTTCAGGAATTTTTAAAATAGCTTCCGTAAGTTAATTTCAGTAAAGCTTAAAGCAACACTCAAGAACACTAGGAAAATTGATTTCCAACCCTCTAATATTAGACCAAGCCCTGAACAGAGGATATTAAATGCAAATAGCAGGATTTATAGCATTTCCAGGCCAAGAATGCTAATTCTTTGGAGGATCTGTGGACCTTCAAATTGTTGAGTTTCATCAGCCCTGAAAGTTACTCTCTTTAATAAGACCTCTGAGGCCAGATGCTGGTTTATTACCTGATGTGTATGTGTCAGCTAGACCACTTCATCCTTTTCTCTTAAAATAGCATTTACGCCTGGTCCTTGATGCTGTGCTCTGAGCCAAACCTACCAAGTCAGGACCTACCTTTGAAGAAGATTCATGAAGACCCAGCTGTCCATTCAGGTTGGTGTGCACCAATAAATCCAGACTGTCGAGCCCTGGCAGCAGCATTATGCACAGGCAGACACGCTGGAGACCCCGGGTCCAGGAGATAGCAAAGCTTCTCCCTTGCGTCTTCAGCCCGCAAAGTGTTCCTTCTGGTAGAGGCTCACAACCCCCAGGGTTTCATGTCTCTGCTTGGGGAAAGAGATGCATGTTGTCCACTGCACCTTCCATTCAGCAGTGACTCCTGTGTGACGTTAGGCAAAGGCCCACTGGGACGGTTGGCATTGGGAACACACACCCAAACCCACCACAGCTCTGAGACTCCACCCCTGCGAGAAACACCAAGGAGAAATGGGGTAGAATTGACCAGGGCTCAGCCCAGAAACACTTGCCCCTGTTTTGCAAAGTGTTAATCTTCCCAGCACAGACATCCATTGAGAAACATGTGTTTTCAAGATGATCAGGTTAAGGAACTGACCTACTCTGCGTTGGTCACTGTTCAAAACCTGTGCCAGAAAAGAAATCAGAATTGTTCCCCTTGCACCCCCCAACACTCAACTCACAGCCAGTTCCCATAATCTCACCACTTTTAATAGCTTCCAATGCTCCCCAAGTGTGCTCTCGATTCTGTCACAGTGTCATCCGCCTACAAGCATGCTTGGTGCAGTGGTTGTACTGTCACTTGAGATGCTGGCATCAGACTGCCTAGTTCATGTCCTGGCAACTCCACTTGGAATCCAGCGTCCTGCTAATCTGCACCCTGGGAGAAAGCAAGTGGTGGCTCAAGCAGCTTGGTCCCTGCCATCCACAGGGGAGGACTGGACGGAATTCTAAGGCTCTTCCACCAGCCTGGTCCACCCCCGATGTTCTCTGCCTTTGGGATGTCAATCAGCAGGTGCAAGTTATCTCTCCAGCCCTTTCTCTCTCTCTCTCTCTCTCTCTCTCTCTCTCTCTCTCTCTCTCTTTCTCTCTTCAACAAAATGTGAAAAAATGTATTATGAAATTCCTATAGTCCAAACTGGAACATAAATTCACCTGTGAAATACATGGTGTAGAGATTAGCACTTAATTTTTTCTGGCTTTCTGTTGCCCAGGTTCACATTAGTAAGAAAATGTCCTTAACTCCACGACATGATAACATTTATCTTTTATTTATTTTATTAATATAAGGAGAACTGATCTCTAGTATTTCACATGTACAACTCTAAGAAGATAACTGTCTGAGTTTTCTTTAGATTTTGCAAAAGTGTAATTTCAACCAACTCTATAATCACAGGGTTAATGCACCATTAAGCGTTTACACAGACACCTGCCACCCTTAAAGGGAGATGCTTGTCGTATCCAATGATGGCCTTCTCAAGCAGAACAGTTTGGGCGTGGAACTGAAGCACTCCTGCTCAGTGTCTCCCAGCAGGTGCTTGGGGAGAATTACATGTGCTGATTTATGCAGTGTTCCTAGCACAGCATCCCTCTGCAAGGGAAGATCACTCAAGGTTTCCTGTCCACCTTCCCCACCCCAAACATGGAGCACTGAAGAGAAGTTCAAGGAGCATTGGAGGGGCACATGATAGTGAAAGTTTGGGGGAAGGAAGGGAGGAAGGAAGGAAGGAAGGAAGGAAGGAAGGAAGGAAGGAAGGAAGGAAGGAAGGAAGGAAGGAAGGAAAGAAGGAAGTGCTGGTGCAAGTGAAGATGGAGTCTCCACACAAGGAGGACAAGCAGACTTGGGCAAGTGTGGGGTGAACAGAGGACAGCAGGCAGAGTGCATCCAGAATACAGTGACAACGTAATCTCTCCTGCAATGATCTTGAATGAAACTGTGTACTGGGCTGACTAGTTTCTTACATAAAGAACGTGTAAATCATACCAAGACATTTTTTTTTCATTTTAAAGTTTTTATTTATTTGACAGGCAGAGAGGGAGACAGGCAAGGAGGGAGAGAGAGAGAGAGAAAGAGAGATAAGAGAGCAAGCGAGCTCCCATTCACTGGGCCACTGCTCAAATGCCCACAGTTCTTAACTTGGGCCAGGGCCAGAGCTGGGATTCAGGATCTCAGTCCAGGTCTTCCATGCAGTTGGAAGGAACCTGATCCCTAAGCCTGCTGACTACCAGAATCTGCATTCAGACGAAGCTGTTATGGATCCAGAGCTGGACAGGAACCCAGCAGGGCAATGTGGGACACGAGCACATTCACTGCTAGGTCCAACACTCGTACTCCAGGTCTTGTTGAATCTGCTTTGGCTTTTTTCAATGCCACGAAGATTTGTATTTAGAGAAGCCCATTCACCCAGGACACGGAGGCCCATTATTTAGGAATAAGCAATCTTTGTGCAATGAGGAGACAGATCTTCTTCAAACCACCTTCCTGTGGGCTTCAGATCTGGAAAATCCAGCAATGACCATTTCACCCCAAGCCTGTTCTTTTTCACAATACTTGTTATTGTTGGGGACACCTGACTAAACAAATGAAACAGAAGAATGTCAGACATGCACAGCCAGGACCTAGCAAATGGAAAGGATTTAGTAGTGCATTTTCCTTGACACACCCTGGATGCAAAATCTCCTTTAAGAGTCTTGGGCCATGCATATAACAAAATCAACTTCGTACCTTCTGGGGAGGGGCAGTTGTTAAAAATTCCATATGCCTTGATATCTTCATTTGGAAGGCAGAACTCATAAACAGGCTGAAAGAAGGATATTAGCTGGAACTTATACAAGTACCAAGTCCAAATTCTGGTCTCAGAGTGTGCACACTCTGTGACACATCTGTAATTGTATCACAGAGGCCAGGCTAACAGCTGCTGTGCCATGGATCAACAATGCTCGGGATCAGCCTTGAGCAGACCCACTGCACCCAATACACAGCTTCTTTTCCTCTTGGAGCATGGTACTGAGTTTGCTGTAAACATCCATTCTGTCTGCTCTGGTGTGCTTAATAAAATGAGATGAAAATAACCAATTTCTGTTAACATACCCTACTTCGGTTGGTAGGATTTGTATCCTAAGCCTCCGTTGTTTCTTCTGCAGAATGCGGAGTGGGAGCAAGTGGATGACTATACACCCCAAGTTATTTTCTGCACCCCTCTGAGTGTGTGCAAGCTCCAGCCAGAAAGCCAGGGGGTTGCATTCACATGTTCTCTCCAGTGGAGATGTATTTCTAATCAAGCAATTTCCTGACCATAGAAAGGATACCATCCATCACGCCGCAGAAGGCGACAGCTGCTACCATCTGTTTGATGTCTCAGAAGGAATTTGTAGCCAGGCAGACAAGGTTAAATTCGGATACGAACTTTAGTGATCCATCGCCCAGCACTGTGACCACAATTAAAATCTTACTGCATATACTAAACCTGCTACAAGAATGGATTTTAAATATTTTGACAACAAACCAGTAGATGAAGGAGGGCATGTTAATCACCTACCGTATGTGCATACTTCAAAGTGTGGCATTGTCCCCCGGTAATATGCACACACTATCACCACAGTAAGAAAATAGTGCAAGGCAAGGGGAATCCCATGAACACCAGAGCTAGTGTGTGGGAGCAAACGTGCAGACTTCGGGGGACCCTGACACCATTGTCCACTGAGCCTTCAAGGGCCCGGTGAGGGAGGAGTGCCAGCAGCCCCACCAGGGCCTTGCCCGGCTGACTGGTTTGCTCAGGAGCAAGCTTAAGAAGAGTACCAGCAGTTCTCCAGTTCATACGCCATCTCACGTCCCCCGCTCTGGAGATTCCCTGTCATGCATGGCACGTATGGCATGACAGCAGCAGCCAGCAGCAGCAGGGTCTGACCCAGGAGCTCTGCAAACGACCACGAGAACCCTGTGAGAGCCTAGGGGGTCCGCAGTGTGCTTACCAAGGGCTGAACTAGACTGGACGACCAGAAAGTTCCCCTGCAGGAAAACGTCACTCCAAGCCCATTTGAGCCTACACAGCGGTGCTCAGCGAGTCTGCCCAGGCCTCTCCCCGCCACCCCCCCTGGGAACCATTGCTTTGGGGCTGGAGAGTAACCCCTCATAAGGAGGCTCAGAGTTCTCGCCCTCCAACGATTTCTCATCTTCAGCAAAGTGATGCTTCCAAGACAGACTGGCTATGTGCATAAACACTTGTCTCTCACACACATACGCTGACATTCACCCACACTCACACTCATTCACTCACTCTCATGTACTCTCACACAGACGTACATCCACTCACTCTCACACACATATACTCGGTCACTCACACTCTCTCACACACATTCACTCACACACACCAGAGGCTGTTTCCACAAGCACAACAGGGTCTCTGCGCAGGACAAATGGCTTTTCCTTCAGCCAGAGATGCAATCCCTCCTAAATTACATGCCAGGTGTGAAACAGGTTTCCTTCTGTATGTTCTTCTGCAGTGAAAAAAAACAAATTCCTGCGCAGGGGTGAGATAATCCACACATAACTCATCACCGGCCCCGCTTCCCAGATGTGCAGGCTGGAGGCTCCCCAAGGGTGGAGCTGTGTTTCTCGGCCACAGAGCTGGCGCTCTCTCTCCCCTCCCTCACTCCCTCCCCTTTAGCCACTGTCTCAATCCTAGAGCTTTGGCCTACGTGGACTTTTGTGCTTCACTTTTCATCCTACAAAGTTGAAACTGAATTCCCCTTCATTAAATAAACATCTCGTGTTCCACGGGGAGGATTTATGGCTTCCTCTTGCTGTCCTGCGGAAGGCCTTTTTCGGGGGAGGCGTCTGCATCTCCGCACATCGCAGGGCTGGTAGCCTCACTGTGAGAGCTGTGAGATGGTCATCTCACGTGTTCACCTGCACTCAGCCTCCTCGCTCCTCAGGGTCTGCCCAGTGCCCAGGGCTTCCCGACCATACGCCCTCGTCTAAGCTCCCTTTCCTCCTCACTGGAAAATGAACTCTCAGGGGCTGTGCAGCAAAGCGCCTGAAACAACAGAGCCTGGCAAATAAACGCTTCCCTGTGTGACCTTCTTGAGTTAGCATGTGGTGGTGCTATTAAAAGTCTTCTTTTCTGCAGACCTAAGCATCCAAGTCACACCCCTGAGAGGACTCCTGCACCCGCACCCTATAGCCTCTGTGACTTCAGCAGGCCATGCTTGAAATTCTGGATTTCCACGTTGGCATGAAAAGTAACAACAGCGCAAAGTCAGAGGCTGGATGTAACTTTCCCCAGGGCTGCATCTGGCACCTCAGGACGAGGAGCCGCTCTCCTTCCGGTGTCCTGGCCATGTAAACTATGTTTGCCTTTCCAGAGCCAGGTCAACCCCGGTCACACTGTGCTGTTCATGATTCCACCTGGGTGTCACAGGTGGCGCTCTGGCAAAGGGATACAGCCCAGCTCATCCTGCAGGACCCATGGCGGGTGACTACTCATCCTCCACGTCCGTCCTCTGGCATCTGGGCTTCTACCATTCACCTGAACTGAGAAAAGCATTTGCACACAAGGAGCAACTGCGGAGAGCCAATGGGGTCACCTCCCACGCCGCCCTCAGAGGTACAGGATCCTTCCCACACCGCCCTCAGACACACAGGGGATCGCTCCCACACCGCCCTCAGATGCACAGAGGATTCCCTCCCACACCGCCCTCAAACAGGGGATCCCCCCCACACCGCCCTCAGATGCACAGAGTATTCCCCCACACCGCCCTCAGACAAACAGGGGATCTCCCCCACATCGCCCTCAAACACACAGGGGATCCCCTGCACACCGCCCTCAGACAAACAGGAGACCCCTCCCACACCGCCCTCAAACAAGGGATCCCCCCACACCGCCCTCAAATAGGGGATCCCCCCCACACCGCCCTCAGACAAACAGGGTTGCTGTGGCAACCCACTCCCTCCTGTTGGAGGGTGCCTTGTTTCAGTCGCGGGTGTAAGTGTAGGTGTCTTCCTTGGAGAGTACAACACAAGAATTACTTCAGTGAGTAAGCAAAATGAGGATTTTCCAGATCCCGTAGGCAGTGGAGGAAATGAGACCTTGTATTTTGCAGACAGTGAGAGAGGCTGATTCCTGTAGGAGAGGAGAAGAGTCCTGGGGAACGCACCAGGTTAATGACCATGCTTTAGGAACCAGCACAACCTCAAAGCAACTCAACGCACAGTCAATAGGGGATGCAGGAGAGAGGCGAATTAGCCTACTTGAATGTTTCAATCAAGTTGATGCCTAGATGAAAACATTACATTATACCCCATAAATACACACATCGGCTTTCTCAATGAACGTTTTTAAGCACTAACAAAAAAATGGTCAAATTGGAAGATACGCTACACCCCTCAGGAAGAGCCATTGACCTCTGGGTGACCCTGTGATTTGGAACCAGCTCAACCTTTTTGGGTGTGATGGCTCCAGAACAACAAGCCCCACTGGGGTTCTGGTCAAGTCCTGGATGAAGCACATATCCTGCCACTCACTGAGGTAGGAATGAGGTAAGATAGTATAAGACATACAACAGGTCCGCCCTGGTCTCCTCCCATGCTCCTGAAGATGCCCTCTGCACAGGATAGATTGTGGCCTTTCTTCCCAGAAAGGCCTCCCTTAGCTATCAGCCATCGCTACCCATCAAAACTGTTGCTGTGCTTGTGGCATGTTGGGTATCCCAGGCTTTTCCAGTGACACTCTGAGTGCTGTTCTGTGCCCTCCGTGGACATCCAGATGAAGGTACTGGATGACACGCAGACCTGTACTCTCACCTGCTCATGGAAGCCATGGGTCTCCAGTGGGGTCCAGATCCAAGGCCACTGGCTACAATCTCACTTCAGAAAGTGTTGGCCTCTTGCTGACTGGGGGTGGGAAAAGGTCACAGGAGAAGGACTTGCCGTTTGGCGGGTGTAAAGATGTCTTTCTTCTGTGCGCAAGGCGACACTCTGGAGCTTGCTGGGATGGGTCTCCAGGCAGGGCACAGCTCACGTCAAGTGCATTGGCTCTATGTTAACATGGTCCTATGTTAACATGGCCCTTGACACAAAATTCCAAGGGGAAGTAATGGAAAAGGTGAACATGGCAAGAGATGACATGATGCGCTGCACGTAAACAAAGGAAGCCCCTGGAGGGAACTTTTGAGGTAGAAATCTATGTGTTCTGGCATCAACCAGAACATACATCATTTTGTAACTAATAGGGAAAGTCGAGAAGAAACATTAACTATTGATTCCAATTAGCTTTGGGGTCTAACATAATTGTTTTCTTACCAGCTAATAGCTGGTAGTGGGGTAGAGCAATGTACTCTGACCCGGTATGTGAAATTGTTCTCTGATTTTACAACTTTTTGGTCCTGGTTGCCAATTCATCCAATGTCAGGTTGCAAAGGTCTTAGATCATGTTGCAGCCATGATTCCTGCCAAAAGCCAACATGTTCAATGCCAATCAGTATTCACTGGGTCTTGTGATTTACTTTAAGTTTGTTATGTGAAGTCTAATAATCATTGCAGTCAGACGTTTATGAAGCACTCTCTTACTTCTTCAGCTTTGTAAAGGGCTCTCCAGGGGATGTCTGGGAATCCTGCATCCCGAGGGCAGGGTCCTTCCTCCGCCCCTTGAGTTTTGAGTGTAACACTCACGCCGCTCTCTGGGACCCCTATATGTTCACTCACCTAATTTTTCAGCATTTATTTCACTGACCATTTCCCAAGGGTTTTATTAACAGTGTCCAAATGTATCTATTCTCATATCCCTCCTACCAATTGTAAGAGACACAAGAGTTGGAAAATAATCAGATATTAGCACTTAGTGACGGTAAATACTTCTCTTTGTTGAGGAAGAAATGGATTTTCTTAGCATTTCTAAGGCTAATGTCTTTATAGCAAGAGCCAGCTCCAGCAAGCGGGAGCAAAAAGATGCAGCACACCGCGTCGTGGAACTGACTGTGTTAGGATAGAAAAGATTGGAGAAGTTCCTATAGCAAATTTCACAACCTGGAATGGAAAACCCAAGAGTCAGGGATAAAGAGCAGAGGGCTGGGCTCTGCACCCAGTGGGCTGGCCTGCCCTTTAGATGCCAAGCCTGTTCCATGGCATAGTGGATAGAAGAAGCAAGAGAAGCCTCTTAAACAGCCATCCAAAGTGGCTGGGTCCTGAGGGCATACACAGAAGGGCTAGGCATCTATGGACTGGGAGAAAAATTGGGGTTTGCAAATCCAACAGGGCAAATCACTGCACATCAGCATAAAGATCCAGGAGAGAGACCAGGAGCAAGAAGTGAAGATGGGACAGAGTGCATCATTTCTCTTTCATGATAGCTAGAGGCTGGGGTGACCCTTGGGGACGGAAGACACATAGCTCTGAAAGGATGAGAATTCTTACAGGAGACTGAGTGTAGACCTGAGCACATGCTGAACATACCGTGTCATTAGCCTGCAGAACTGATGCCTTGGGCAGACTAAACCAGAGTAGGGCAAATCAAATGGCTCTGCTCAAGAGCAGATACGTTGAGAACCATGGGGCCAAGTTCCACGCCAGGAAAGTCCTACTGCGCAATTGCAGACCTCCGTTCTGAGCACATCGCTTGGTGCTGTTTTTCTGCAAGAACTGAGCTAGCTGCAGTTACTGAGGAGCTAGCACAACTGAGTCTTGGAGTGTATTCTCAGCTCTCACCTCCCATCTGTGCCACTTCGCTGAGAATGTCACGTGGCCTTGTTCCTTGCACACAGGCACCGAGCCCATGGAGGCTATTGCTCATGAGAGTTCCACCCTCTGAAGCCATGCAGGAGCAGAGCAGTCAGCAGGGAATTCTAGTGAGAGAAAGACTGAAATCAGCTTTGAAGCCAAACCTCACAGGCCTGAACTGCAGCAGTACATGGAGTCGGCAGAAGGGCAAATTCAATATGGATGTGAGTGGAAGGTTCCAGAAGTCATGACAGTGTGGGCTCTAAGTGTCTTCTGGTCACAGGTGTACTCTTAATTATGGGTGCTATGATGTGGTCAGAAAGGAGGTTTATCCAATATGTCTGTCCTTCGTTACCTGATGGAACGAGCTGAGCTTCCACGCACAGAAACCCTAGTTGCCATCCTGAGGACTCTTGCAGGAGCTGTTCCAATTTCAAGTTCTTCAATCATTTTTCTTCTGGAAGCAAAACTGAAAGGACAAATGCAGAACAACCTTTTTTTCCCCAAAATGGATTTCCTTTGTTAGGGGGTGGGGGAAACTGTGTTATGTAAAAGGTCAATACCCAGGTGAGGGGTTTATGCTTTCTTTGAAGTGACAAAGAAACTCATGTTTGTAAGGAACCTGTGCATCTGCATACATGAACTTGCTCATTTTGCCAGCAGCATCTGGGAAAGAATTGCTAGCATGCACAAGAGGGTCTGTGTCCCTGGCTAAGGCACGCCATGGTGCAGCCAGGCCGCGAACAAGAAGGCTAGAGGCTCCCCAGGGTCGGAGATAGGGCTGAGCCCCTGAGAAAGGCAGCAGAGCTGGACCTCTTCCTCAGAGCCTGGCAGAGCTCTGGTGAGAGCGGAGTCCTGCCTAGACCTTGGGAGCGTGGGCACCCCTCAGCACACCCCACAGGAACCCCACTGCCGCAGGGACCCAAGAATGTTGCCAGCAGCACACAAGGGCAAAGTGTGCCTGAGGTGGGTGCCTCCGCCCACAGCCACAGCTGAGATTCCTGTCCGAGTTCTGCCCTGTGGGATTCAGGCCAATCATTTTTCACTCTAGATGAAAAAGCAGATACTTGCCCTGTTTCTAACATTACTCAAAGTTTCACGTGTCACAGGCAGAAAGTAAAGAGCCCTGGGACTTCTGAGGTAAACCAAAAGTAAGTATGACCCCGACTGGCTTTGTTCCCCAAGTAATGAACTCGAGCATTTCTCAGGAAGTCAAACCCAACCTTCATGTAGGATAAAGCCAGTTTCCCTATAGAGAGATTAGACTTATCTAATCACCTTGGGAACTTGATTTTTTTTCTTCTTTAAACCCTCACATTTTGGTGGTGAAAGATTTCAATCTTTGCAAAGTCCTACTTTCTTCCAAACACTGATTTCTTAAAGTTCCCATCTCTAAAATCCTTCTTTTTAGATATTCCATTCCTGAAGATTTCATGACGATAAAGCACACAGGGAGTCGCACACAGCAATTGGACCAGTCCTGTGTGTGTGTGTGTGTGTGTGTGAGAGAGAGAGAGAGAGAAAGCTAGCTTCCATCACCCCTCAGGGAGTCCCATCCAGCAATGAGACCAGTCCTGCTGCAGGACAGGGCAGATCCCTGTGTCATGAATGCATGTTCCCACTGGTTCCCACCTCTTCAGGGCCCCCAGACATCTAAAAGTGCCACCCAGCAGACCACATTTCCAGCACATGAATTGACCAGGGGACAGGAGCCATGCTGAAATTGAAGCACGTCCAACTTCATCACAGTTTAAAAGACCACAGTATCAAGTCAAGGATCCCACATCTTGGGAGCAGAGAATTGACTGTAAGAAGATAAAAGTGAGCAAAAAAGGAATCTTCCACTTGTTCCAATGTGACAGAAAAGTTCATAAACAATGGGGAGACAGACATAAAAAGTCAACTGCACCTGAGATAAACCAAGCACAGCAGGGACATCCTGACCTGGTCTAAACCCCAAACAATAAAACCTTTACTGTTTCCCATAAATCACGACTCCCTAAGGTTCCTGGTGCCTGAGCCACCTCAGCCACGGTGTGAGGAAGCTGCTGGCTTTTGCCTCCAACACAGCAGCATGGTTTAGGAGCTTTGAGATGTGGTATCGCTTCCTTTCCTTTCTGATTGTGCTTTCAGTGGGTAAGCCAGTCTCTCGGCAGTCTCACTCCCCTGTGCTCATTTCGCTCACAAATGTTTTTGTCTCTGAGTCTACCTTTCAGGATCTGCAATTAGAGGCTCAAGTAACCCTTGAGTGGCTGTTTAAATGGAATCCCGGCAATTACCCACTGCCTAACGTAGTTACCACAATCCCAGATTGTACCACTTTCTCATAGTAGAAAGCCTTTAGTTTCCTCATTCAGGACGTAATACATGTGCATACTTAAAGAATACAAAATTATATTTAAAAACACAACAGCTAGAAGCCACCAACCGTTAAAACTCAGGTCTTTGTGTGTGTTTAGTTTAAGTTGCAATAGATTACCTATCAAAGGCTCACATGTAGTTGGAGATGTATTCCCACTCTTCCTCATTTTTGGCTTAACTTCTAGAAGCAGATTCATTGAGCTAGCGTTCACAGAGTTAAGGCTTTTGAAGCACAGTGTCGTCATTCATGGAATTTTCCTGTCTTTGCCACCATGAGTATTGGATTTTTCTTTTCCTAAATATTATAGAATCCATCTAAGTAAATTAGTTATGCCATTGGCTTTTTAAATGTAATTTTATTCTCTGTGTGCAGAATATGGCCCTTGATAGGCAGCCAGCGTTCACATCTTGTAGATGAGATTATCAGACATCAAGATGATGAGACCAGATACTGCCCTTGCTTAGCCAAAAGACTGAGAAGCAATTATACCATAGACTTTTTGATGTTAATATTTGAACATGTTGGGGAAAAAGATGTATTTAAATATTGGTGTTATTTCCAAGCTTATTGTAAAGATTCATCATAAATACTGTATTGATTGGGAGTGTTAGCACTTAAATACCTTAATAGAAATTCCAACATTTTTGCTCAAATACTTGTAACTACTAATAAGTATACTAATCATTGTAACTATCATTTAAGGACACAATTATTTCTGGAAATAGCAGCTTTAACTAAATACACATGTGTGAATTTGTAAGTGATTCCTTTCTATGAAGTCCACAGATTCCACTTGAATTTTAGGTCTGACATGGTACCCCACCACACATATATATCACACATGTGAATACATAAATCATAGTCGGGGGTAAGTACCAAGTCAACTGAATTTGATCCCCTTGGGATGTAGCTTTGCAGTTGGAATCCAGAGTTGTGCTAAATAAAGGTCACACAAAGGACAGGATCAAGAAATAAATATTAACACAATGTCCTGGTTGCCTCTCTTGTGCTAACGACCTGTTGAGAAGTGCAAAGCACAGAGGCACCCTGGCGCGCTAATCTTTCAGTGAGGCCAGTCCTTGCCCACTCACCCACACCCACACACATGAGTGCCTCTAAGAAGAACCAGATGTGGAGTGCACTGTAGGAGGTCAAAGATGCATGTGCTGAGGGCCTGATTCCTCAAGGACCACAGTACAGGAAGCAGCCAGTCTCTTCACAACGACGTGTAAAACGCTAAGAAAGACTTTGAATAGAGTTGGCTGTCTTCCTCTGTGATATGGTGTTCACACTTGCACAACACCATGATAGCAGAGTTCAATAAGGATAGCCACAGGGTTCGGGGATCCTAATCTGCTGGGAGCTCATGTGGCCTATGGCAGGGCAGCCATGCTCCTGAGCATGCACAGTGTCCCTGGCATGCATTTATAATGGGGCGTGCTCCAAAGCCCCTAAAGGTGCAAATGAAGTCACACAGGGAACTGTGGAAGAACGCAGAGAGGAACTGAGAGGCATCATCCTTGTTCACTTACAGATGAAACCCATGATGAGTCATGAGAAGGAAAACCAAAGGTGTGGGGTAGGGGCTGTGACTTGAATGAATCAGGTGGCCTTCCTGTTCTGCTGCCCAATGGGAGCCACGCTCCTGAGGATTATAAATTTTGAAAACATTTGCTTGAATTCTATTCCAAAACCACGTACCTTTCATTGTTCTGCCATGGGAATGCACGTGCGCTCAGAATAGGAGGCAGTTTGTCGGCCAGGCATTTGGGTCAGACAATCATGACAAGTGATTGGAACCAGGAAAAGGCGCCTGTACACCTGCACCAGGTGTGGCAGGTCAGCAGATGTGCAATTAAGAGACAGTGAGCTAGTCCTTGGTGCATCACATTAGAAAGAAGAGTGAAGCCAACTCTGCCGCGTCCTACCCTCCAGGCAGCTGGGGCAGCCTCTGGGAGCAGGTGCCTCTGGCTGGCTGCACAGAACACAGGACAAAGGCAGCAAGTCTCAGCCCCAGATGAACTTGACATGTTGGCTGCTGTGCCATGATCACGTCTATAAATAGCATACCTAGAACTTTCACACATGAAATCATACATATTTAAGTGGTATCATGTGATGTTTTCATATGTGTATGCATTATGTAATTTTGTAATGTCCAATCAGGGTAAATTTATATCCCTCATTAAACATCTAAAATGTCCTTATTGAAACTTTGAAAATCTTATCTTCAAAATTTCTTTAAAAAGGCAGACTTGTAAGTACATTACCTATATTTATCCTGCTGTGCAACAGCACCCCAGACCTTACTCCTATTTAACAATGACTGAGGACCTGTTAACCAACCTTCGCCCCTCAGCCCCTCCCTTCCTCCTTCCTGTCTCCGCACTGTTACACTTGTAACTGCTGTGGAACGCAGTGTTGGGTTTAGCACCCTGGCACTGTGGTCTCTCACCTAACTCCCACGGCTCTTGTGAATGTGACTTAGTATGTGAGTACTTACATTGGGATCTCTGTGGGGAGACTGTCACTAGTGCATCATACTCGGGCTGTTTTCCTGCTCCACCTTCTGCCCAGTCACCTTCGTATCTTGAAGTAATTCAAGGAAAAACTCGCCTTAAGAGTGCCCTCTTAGGAGTAACAGGATCCTGTTAATGCTGACATCATTAGGAACTAGCTGCAGTAGTGACAATTTTCCATGCATTGTTTCACCTGAATCTTGCAGTTCTCTCTCACCTATTTAAAAATACCTTGGTCCAAGTCCACAGTGAAGGCAACCAGCAAAACCAAGATATGACCTCAAAGCCTAAGCCTTTAGTACATGCTCTGCTCCGACACAGTCACACTGCCACGCCCCAGGGCGCCCACTGCACCTGGCTGACCCTCTCCCACACAGTCACACTGCCACGCGCCAGGGGGCCCACTGCACCTGGCTGACCCTCTCCCACAAGGTCACACTGCCACGCCCCACAAGACGCCCACTGCACCTGGCTGACCCTCTCCCACAAGGTCACACTGCCACGCCCCACAAGGCGCCCACTGCACCTGGCTGACCCTCTCCCACAAGGTCACACTGCCACGCCCCAGGGGGCCCACTGCACCTGGCATACGGTGTTCTGCTCCCACACAGCCAGGCTGGAGCCAGATCTCGCCGCTGTCTCCTCTGCTTACTCCTCACCCAGGGATGCTGGTCCCCCAATGCTGGAGGAGACAGCCTGGTTCCACCTATATTCTTCACTGGCATTGTAATCTCAGCTCAACTACCTACTAATCCAAACCTCAACTTCTCCATTTTCAAAAGGAGGCAGGCAGAGATTAGAGTAGTGGCAGAGCAGGTAAAGGCATTATCTGCAAGTCCAGCAATCCATTGGATGCCATTCAAGTCCCAGCTGCTCTGTTTTTGATTCAATTCCCTGCTAATGTGCCTGAGGAAGTAGTTTGTGCCCCTGCAGCTATAGGGGAGACCTGGGTGGAGGTTCTGCTTCCTGGCTTCTGCCTTGCCCAGCCCTGGCCATGACACCCATCTGGAGTGTGAACTAGCAAATGGACTCTCTCTTTCTCACTCCCTCCCTCTCTTTCCTTGCCTCCCTATCTCTCTCTGTAACTCTGATATTCCAACCAGATAAATAAATCTTAAATAGAGAACAGCATAGCATGAGTTAAGTCATGGATTTCTGTATAGCCTCCAGCACCCTTCTTGATCCACAGCAGGTCTGGGATTCTCGGGTTGACTTTGCTCTGGCCTGGAAGAAGCACAGCAGAGGGTCCATCCCAGCCATTCTGAACAGCCTGAGAGCATCAGGACTTCTCACCTAGAGGACAGGACATTCTTCACACCCGGAAGGCCAGCATTGCAAGCTAGTGCACTCACGTGTGTGTGTGCGCAAACAGCTCTGCCCCTTCATCACACTCTGTCATCTAAAAATTCTTCCACATCTTCCCCCAACTTTTGTCCTAGCTGGGAAAATGATAGGGCATAAGAGGATGAGGAAATGCCCACCAGTGTTAGAAACATTTGAACCCCACCACCCCCTTGCCAAGATCAGCCAAAATGGGGCACGAGGAAAAGCCGCACTGCCTGCCACTCTGCGGTGGTGATGCTATGCGATAATAAATCGACAGTGTGACACCCAATAATGACTGCTTAGAAAAACACGCTGTCCTAATCACCTCATTTGAGGGAGAGACTCATTCTTTTTGTCCCTCCTTGATGGTGAGCAATTTACTTTTATGGGTGGTAAAAGGAAATAAATTTTCCCAAAATGGTCCCGTGATGGAATGAGTCCATGCAGCTCACTCTGTGTTTACAGATAAGCAAAGGTCAATTGAATGTGATGGCACTGGCATGGGGCTCAGGCTGCAGCGCATGGCGTGGGACAGTAGCTGGCAGGCGCCGGCCCTCCCACCATCTCTCATGGCCCAGATTGGGCGGGATTCCGGCCAGGAGCTGTCAGGGGAACGTGTATCAGTCATCTGTCACAGAGCATTTGTTTTCCTGGTGGATTTAACATTGCGTGGGGAATTAGGGAGTGTTGCTTTTGTCACTGAGGAAAACATGGAGATAGTTTTTCAGGCACACAGCTGACAGGTTCCCAAGCAGTAGTGTACGTACATGAGAATAATGTGTTCCCCCTGGATCCCTGCAGCCTTTGTGACAGTTATCACACAAACACAGACACCTGTCTGGAGGTGGCAGCAAGGATAAGGGACCAGAACCTCGTGTTCTGGGGGACACACTGAGGATACAGCGTCTCTAGACACACACGGCAGATGCACAGTCACCACTGGAAGCTCTCGGGGGCCCTTGCTTTCCTGGCCCCATCTCCCATGGATGCAACAAAACTTTAGTGAGGAGAACCCTGCGTCAGACTACCAGTGGGGCTCAGAGAGGACCTCCCCCCTAACACATTCAGGTTCTGTTCAAGGCAGGAAGGGAAGCAAATCCAGTGAGCAATGACGGTTCTTTTGCAGATGCCCCTTAAGTCGTGACAGTCTAGTTGGTAAAAAAAAAGCAAGAAAAAGCATCAGTTCCACTGAGCCCCGCTGATACAACAGGCAAGGTGACGGGCACTTGCACAAAAACTGTCTTTCTTGGTCTTGCAAGTATTCTCATTTTCATCTTTTCAAATAAGAAAGTCAAGACTCAAAGAGATGTTGGCCCTAAGTGACAGCTAGGGATGAACAGGTCCTCCTGTTCCGGCCAAGTGTTGTCCACATGGCTTGCTAAGCCATTGTGTGATGCCCTGCTGGAAGGTCCACCAGCTACACACAGAGGAGAGAGCTAGCTTAGGGCTCACAGCCTTCGATCCCAAGACTCATACAATCAGCCTTGTTGCTGCTGCTCCAACAGCGCGATTAATTCTTCCAGCAAATCCCGCCCTCCTCCACCATCCTGAGCACTCTTGCCTGCCTCCCATTAAATCTCGCCCATCTTACACAGCTGCATCTCACCCCTCACTCACAAGCTTTCCCTGGCTTTCAGTCACAGCTCCCTCTGGACCCGAGTGCCAGGGAAGGTCTTGGACTTCCTGTGCTCCCCCCACCCACACCGGGGGCCTTCCCAGGAAGGCCTCTGCTCCACTGCACCTCTCTCTCCAGCTAAGCTCCCGGTCCATGTGATGTTTGCACCTTCGAGGCACTGCGCATGAACAAGACACTGAATAAAGCTGTTGTTTTCTCACCTCCCACAACTTACAAAAGAGCATTCTGTCAAAAGTACCCTGCCTTTGTTGCATGAGTCAGGCCCCCACCCTCGTTCCGTGAGCACTCCCGGTGCAAGCCCGCTCAGATCCCGCACACCCAGCTTCTAGGACGTTTCTTCCCAGGCAGCTGTGTCTGTAGGGCACGGGCCTGTCCCAGCTGGCAAGCAGGCTGGGTGGGACATGGAAACAGCAGGTTCGGTTAGGGTCTGCGGTTCAGTTACAGTGCTGGATACTGTCATGGGAGCCCCTTGTTCTCATCCAGTGAATTTTGGAAAACAGTCTTCCTGCCATCAGAAGGAGCTGCTGAGTTAGCAGCTGGAGACTTTCCATGTGCACCCTTCTGCTGCGCCCAGAAACTTGCTAGGTGGGTTTGCTCCAAAAGGGCCTAGACAGTACCTGGCTTCTGCTAGAACATGCCACCTGATGAATGCTACACTGACTTTCTCAGCTTAATTAAATGCCTACCTGGAGGGATCAGAGCCAACCATGAACTCAAGCCTGAAATCTTAGCCACCTGCATGCCGTGTGCACCTGAGCTGAAACGCCCCGAAGAAAGAAGGTTGCTGTTGTGTGGAGGCCCGGGAGGTGAATTTTCATCAGGCCGAGAATTTTAGACTGCATCAGACCTTGAGACCTTCGCAAGGGGAGAAGGGTCAGCGGGGACGTCTCGCTGAGTTTGCCAAGGAATCCTGCTTGGCTTTGAGACTGGGACAAGCCCTCCCCTTCCCACCTGTTTTAAAACAAGAGCCAGGACTCCAGAGCAAGGGTGGTATTTCAGAAACAACCTCCGTTAACTCTTCAGGCACCTGCAGGGCTCCCTGCAGACTTGTGATTCAAAGCTTCACGTTGGTATCGATTTGCTCCCAAATCAAAGTTCACCAGTTGCATACGAAGTGCTGGCTGAGGCTAGAAAGTCAGCCCTGTTCTTGTCCGTGCTGTTCCAGCAGCAGGAATAGAGCAGTGAGAGGAAGGCTGAACCTCCTAGGGACCCAGGCCGACTGTCCTTATACTGACTGCGCAAGGCAATCTCGCTTTCACAGCCTGCTGCACCTTGGCCATGGTGTGCCTTGCAGTCCAATGCTAATCTCAGAAGCCCGTCTGTTGTCAGAATCCACGCCAGAATCCCACTCCTTAGCAGAGTTCGGGAGACACGATAGGATAGGGGAGAGTCGCTCCCTTGTTGATGTTGCTAAAGATTTAATAACTGCAAGGATTAAGTCAGTGTTTCCTTGTCAGTGTGTAAGAAAGGCCAGCATCTTCCCCAGGAGTGACTGACAGCGGTCAGGAAGCTATACATGTCAATGTGAGCCCGGTTAGGGCACCTGTGTGGTCTTGCTGAGCCTGGTTCCACCTCTGAGGCCAGTGAGGATGCAAGATGTGCAACGCCACTCCAGGGCCTGACACACAGTTGGTGCTCAGTCTGCACGAGGAGCCTTGGGACTGGACCAGGCCCAAGAGGCTGCCATGGCTCATAGACACCTGCTGGAGCCCACAGGGAGGGTCTTGCTATGGCAGTGTTGCCTCCACTCTTTCTTCCCAGTTCTTATCTCCATTTACGCTCAGGCCCGCTCTTCCTGACAGCCTTCCCTCTCCCTGCTCCACTCATTCAGTTCTGTCCTCCGGCTTTGCCTGCTGACGAGGCTGGGCTCCACTGACGTTTGTTGTCCATCTTTACCTGCACATCCATTCAAAGTCGTCACTTCAGTCATTTCCTTCCTGGCTCCATACACCGCCACCCTGTGGGAAGATTGCCATCCCGCTCAGGCCCCTCAGGCTTAGGGTTACATCTGCTTCTTCTGGATCATGTAGGACACCTTCATGGCCTACAAGTTTCCTGACAGGCAATCCTTCAGCAAATAAGAGGCTGTGAGTCAGATGATGCACCCTGGTAGTACAATGGACCAGAATGAGAGTGGGGAGAGAAATGAAACTCTCCAAGAGGACCTCTTAGTGGGAGACCTTCCTTGACTACCAGGGTTTAGTTGGCTAATCCTAATTCATTCCCAAGGGTCAGAAATGATGATGAGTACCATGTGCAATTCTGGTTGCATCCTATGCAGACCCCTTCCAATGCCCAGGAGAAGCTGAGAGCAACAGGGCAGTGCTGTGGGATTGTCACTGCCTGGACTGTCCAGCTCACAACTGCAGGTGGCAGACCAATGACCTTGGGCAGTAAGGTCACTCTCGAAGCCTCCATTTCCCTCTGAAATCCAAAAGCAATAAGCGCCTCTATCTGGAAAGCTGTTCATGTCTGATCTACACCAAGCACTCAAGAAACACCCATCCTTGTCACTCAAGTCTACACAGTCACCAAAGAATCTCTTCTTACTTTTATCTAAAAGAACAACCATAAAAGCTAGAAAAAATAACCAAAAAATCTCAGAGATTCTCATGGGTGACAGTGCCCTATAGGGTCAGAGAGGGCTCCCTGCTAAGATGCTGGGGACTCATCCTCCTTGCCTTGATCTCCCTCCTTGCCCAAGGACATAATGAAATAATATCTGAGACATCCAACCCCCAAACGATGATCCAAAAACTGCCAATACCCTTCTACTTAGCATTTTCCACGTGTCCATTTTATCCCTGCAATAGCTCTTTCCGATGCATATCATCACCTCACTCGACAGCTAAAGCCCCTGGACAGCTGTGTCATCGAGCTGTGAAGGCCACCCGTGGGGTGCAAAGGCAGGTGTATGCAGGCACAGAACCTTTTTTCCTTCTGACCCAGCCCATCTTTACCTCTCACAGAATTACTGCAACTGGCTTCCCAGGAACCAAAGCCCCCAAAGGGTTGTTGGTGGTTTGTTTTCCCCGATGGCAAGCCAGGAAATCTGCCATACTCTTATCTTTTAAAAGTTTAGCCAAGAGATGACATCAGGAATTGTTTATTTCAGAGAACAAAAACTACACCATCCTTCATCTGTTATGCAGACCTGGACTCACTTGTGGCGCCGCCCCTGTACTCAGTCTGTTTCCTTAAGAAAATCAGGGTCAGGCTGTGCAAGCTACAGCCAAGGATTCTTCCAATTGCCTCCCTCGAGATGAGTGATGCACAGCCCTGCTGATCGACAGCCTTCTCTTCCTGGAACTAGTACCTTGGCATCCATTTGTGCCAAAAAAGAAAGAAGAAATGCAAAGACGAGGCAGAGCGAAGGAGGAAAGTTCATCCCCTAGCAAGCCTGGCTCCATCAGGAGCTCCACTCCCCTGCACAGCTGGCCCTCCTGCAGAGCTGTGTTCCCACTGCCAGATGTGTCGATTCCCCCACGCACTGCACAGCTTTCAGCTTTTCCGACACTGTGCTGACTTCCAAAGGTCACGGTCTCCAAGCTCAGCACGTTCCTCACTTCGGCAAAGCAGAAATGGCACACCGGTGTGTTGTCCACGCTCATCCTCCTCCCAATCACGCTCTTCTGTCAAGGGACAGGCTGGTGATGGCTGAGCAACATGGACGAGGAGCGCCGGAGTGCCCTTCCACGCCATCAGGCCGCAGCGCAGCAAGCCCTGCAAGGGCCGGTGGAGAGCCCCACTGTCGTACAGACCATGTTTCCAAAAAGCTTGACTTAGGCCCTCGAAATTGATTTTTATCACCCAGTGTGTGAGATGCTATTTCAGAGTGGAGAATTTTCACAATAAAATCGTGACTTGAAGCTTTGTGAAGTACAGAACCTCATTGCATCTCAACGTCAAGCCTGATCATGGAGTCCCTCCGTCATTGCAGACACAGATGGCACAAACGTCTCCCTTCCGACTACTGTCTGAACCAGACGCCAGCTCTTGCCTGCAGTGCAGGTGAGAGAAAATCAAGCAAGCCAATGCAAAGAATGGCCTCCATGCTAAGCCCATCATCTGGACACCTGATCTGCCCAATCCAGCTTGGCTTAGAAGAGGCCAACCCCTGCTGGCTCCTGCTTCTGAGAATGGTCGCCTCAGCAGGCGAGCATGCAGCTCAGGTCCCAGGTGCAGCCTCCACAGGCCCTTCTCCCACAGCGCTGCAGCCTCCTTCACTCCGTCCACCCTGGCCTGCTGTTCCAGCCCCCTCCTGGAAGCTCTTCCCACAGAGCCCAGGCTCTGTCCTGCTTCTTGGTCAGGACAACCTCAGGACGGCGACAGCCTCTGCACGCACTGGTGAACGGTCCTGGCTGAGTTACTTCTCAGTTTGGCTCAGACACCATGATGTCCACCTCCCACCTGCCACATTAATCCCCTGGACTTCCTCCTGTGTCTGTCCTTTTATTTCAGGTTCCCATGTCCGTGGTTTGTCATTTCTGATTGAGAAGAAAGACACGGTTAAATGACGGGAGTGCATGACAGTGAGTGATGGAGCTGGCTGGGCGTGGCCGGCTCCAAGATCACTGGGCTGAGAAAGACCATTGCATGACAGCCACACGGAGTCACGGCTGAGCAGTGCATGCAGGCAGCGCCCTTCCGTCACAACCTTGACTTGCTGGGGTTGGTGGCCATGCCCTCCTTGGTGTCCCCTCGCCCTCGCTGCCTGATCCTTCCATCCAACCCCAATTCTCCACACTTGCCGCCCCTCCTTGATGGAGGCAGCATCTGCAGCGCTGCTGCCTGGAGTAATTTCTAAACTTCATAATCTGCACGGACAGAAGCACAGCCATGCATCAGGAGCTGGCTGTGCTCAAATCCCCTGGCGTGTTTGCGCATAACATCAGGCACACTCTGCAGGTATGCTTTGGGATTCTTTTCGCTCTTAACTTACCGTGGCATTACGCTTTAATTGCAGGAAAGATCCAGACCCCAAGAAACCGCGAGCACAGAAAGTGATGTGTGCCTCACCGCCTTGTGAGACGCGCTGCGGAAGACTACCAGGCAAGACCAAGTGCGCCATGTAATGCTGGTAAGCCTTTATCGATTGCTTTTCCAGGTTTGTGCTGTTTGAGCATAAGCTCCCTGGACTGCTCTGAATCTTATCCTCCATGTGACCTTGAGAGAAACCACAATGTGTACAGGTGCATCGTGGGAAGGAAGGGCTCAGACACCTGTTCCAGTGTCTCCGAGTGAAAGGTTGAAAGGGAGTGAGGTCAGCCCCTTGTACTAAAGGATGCATACAATTCAGTTCTTTGAGCACCACAGAGAAGCCTTGGCCTCTCATGATCACGAGACAAACCCCAGCTCGCTCCCTTGCTCTCTCTCAGGTAGTGCCCCTTGGACGAAGCCCCTGGACATTTCTTCCTGGCTATGAGGAGGTCGTCTCATTTCTGGTTCTAGTCCTCAGCTTTCCCTCTGTTGGAAGGGGAATAATAACAGTATTCACCTGTCAGGATTAAATCCAGAAATTCACATGAAGCGACTTGGCCCACACTAGGCCTCCTCCAGGTGCACACTGAGTCCTCAGTGAGCACAGACCTTCTGGAGTGACACAAGAAGCCTTCTCCTCCCACGGAGATTCTGTGTTCAGGGTTAGGCAACGGGACCGTTCTGGCCGTGGAGGGGAGGGGATCACCTGGAGGGGGAGTGTGATTAAAAATTGAAAAAGGGCTGAAATGATGCTTGAGCTACAGCCTGCAGACCTGGACTCAGCCGCTGGCTGTTCCTGCAGCCAGCCAGCTGCATGACCTGGGCCCAACAGGCATTTTCTGGATTCCCACCATTGTCAGGTACTGGCCATCCGCAGGCTCATAAAACCCTGGCCCTCATGAACTCGTAGAGGAGAGAATTCTGTGAACACAGGGGAAAGACCCTGTGTGATCCACACAGGGAAATGGTTTCAGAGAAGCGCGTCGCTTACCTGCTGGGGGCAGAGGAGGAAAGGCAGCGTCGAAGCAGGCACAGAAGGGAGCCAGTGGGACTGCAAACTTGGAGTAAAAAGTCAAACGTGCATATGAGACGTGAAAGGCCCTGGGTGGACCATTCACCATGCTCCAAGATTCAGCCTCCTCCTCTGGAAACAGCCTGCTTGGGTGGATGCTGAGAAAATTGCAAGCAGCGTGGCTGCAGCCTCCAGCCAGCCTCCCCAAGCTGGGCGCGGGCAGAGGCACTGCTGCTTTCCCATGCCCACTGACCCCTGTGCCTGCCCTCCTGCCCTGCCTCTCTGTCCCAGGCTCCAGGAAACGCTGTGCCGACGCCTCTGAGGGATTTTAGAGGCTGCGACCCACTCCCCTGGAATGGCAGGTTGAAGGTGGAGGTTCCAGCTGTGCCTGTGGGTCAGCCGCGGAGCTTGGCAGACAGTGATTGCACTGGTTTTCTCTAGGTCAGCTTCCTGCTGAGCAAAGCAAAGTCTGCTCATTCCTTCAGCCTTTTCCTTGTTTTTCACTGTGGGATATTATACCAGCTAACAAATTTGCATCCATCCTCATTTCTCCTTCCAAATGAAGATGCACCACCCAGCATGAGGCCAAAGGAAGAACAGCGCTCCCTAGAGGCGTTTCTGAGGCTCTCTCCCCTCCCCACACTGTGTGGCACACGGGGAAACCAAGATTCCAAACCACAGGCTTAGTCACCAACTCTTCAGCTAGAAAACATAGCGAGGCCAGAGACAAGCCCATGATCTGTGCCCCCCCATACAGGAAGGGGAAGGGCCAGAGAACGCGTGGGGCACCTTATCCACCCCCAGCAGGGACCCCCATCTGGCAGGGCTGGCTGACTCACCAAGCCCCATGGCCAGCTGAGGAAGGCAAATCCTAAAGTCCCCAGCCAGGGTCTTTTCATGCAAGTGCAGTCGTCACAATTCCCCACCATGTTTATGTGCCCGATAGCCCAGAGGAAATCAAGCAGGCCCAGCGTGCCCAGCGTGCCCAGCATGCCAGTTACATGTTCCAGAAGCCTGATAAATGAACACCAGCATCCTAGAGGAGAGAAAATTCAAGACAAGTGTACAGAGGTGACGAGGTACGTGGGGACCCAGCGGGATGATCGCCGTCTTCCATTCCCTGCCATGGAGCCTGTGAAGATGGTGGAATGTGTGATTAGAAAGCATTAATTACAAGAAAAGATGAAGTGCTTTGGGAGTTTCTAAAAGGATAAGGAGTCATTTCCCTTAAGTGTATTCAAGGCACAGAACATGACGCAAAAACTAATGAGATCTGAGTCAAGTACAGCTTTTAGTCAGCCATAATATAACCATGCATACTCATGTGTTGCCTCCAAAGTGCTTCATTAATGTGAGGTGTTAATAGCAGAACTAGGGGGCCCAGTGGTGTGGCCTAGCAGCTAAAGTCCTTACCTTGAATGCCCCAGGATCCCATTTGGGCACCGGTTCTAATCCCGGCTGCTCCACTTCCCATCCAGCTCCCTGCTTGTGGCCTGGGAAAGCAGTCGAGGACGGCCCAAAGCCTTGGGACCCTGCACCCGTGTGGGAGACCCCAGAGGAAGTTCCTGGATCCTGGCTCCGGACCGGCATAGCATCGGCCGTTGCGCTCTCTTGGGGAGTGAATCATCGGACGGAAGATCTTCCTCTCTGTCTCTCCTCCTCTCTGTATATCTGACTTTCCGATAAATAAATAAAAATCTTTAAAAAAAAATAACAGAACTAGGTCTGAAGCTGTGGAAACACTGCATCTGTATTTGTGATTGTTTCCCTACATATCTAAAAATACAGTGTTCAAAAAATAAGCTTTATTTTTAGAGATAAAAGCAGTCCCAACAGGGCTAAGTCATAAGTGAATCTGAGAAGGACTCAGAATCAAGGCAGACAGAGCGAGGCCTTCCAGCCACACGCGAGGCCAGGGTGACGGACTCCAGAGGCTCTGTGGTCACTGCCTTCTCACGACACCACTCTACCTGGCTGTCAGCCACGCATGTTCGAAGCCAAGGGACGGGCTCCCAGGATGCTGGGCACGTACAGGACAGCGGTGAGATGCTCTTGACAGGTCCACACCGTGGCCCTGGTTGACACACGAGGAAACTTCACAGGAATGTGGAGACCGGGCCCAAGCCCCTCAGGCATGAGCTGTCCCCTCCGGACTTGAAGCCAGCTGTGTTTCCAGACTACTCGCCTTCAGTGTTTGCTGTCAGTCCCCTTTCCCTGTGCCAGCGATCGAGAGCACTCGTGTGCAGAGACCTGGCAGGCAAGGTAGCTGTTGCTGCATTTGAATCACCACAGCTTGCCAGGATCCCAGGGCTGGCATGCCTTCCCCGATTCCTTGTTTACAGGACCTTGGCAGCTGTGCAGAGAACTGGAAAGGCATTTTGTATAACATTCCTTGGTTAACAGTTGTCTGGTTTTCTTTTCTCATGGTTATGCTGGACTTGGGAGTTTTCACACCAAGGGAAGTTGCTCTCGGTGCAATGCATGACGCTCGCTGCCTCTGCTCCCCTGCAGATTCCAGCACCGTGAACTCTCCTTCCGCATGGCACTCAGTAATTGTGTGCAGCCCGTTCTAAACTGTGGGAAGGATGAGTTCCACCTAAATCATCTAGAATTCTTCTGCTAGGAGATTTACTGATAAGCACCCATTTACTCCTCTATGCAACTATTCATTACCAAGGTCAGTCACGGCTGTATTCAGGGTCATGTCCCAAAGCCACGATACTCTTCTGTTGAGGCTGCTCTGTCTTAAGCTGTGATGATGGTAACTGCAGCTCATTGAGCATGGTTCATTCCCACATCTCTTGATTACCTGCAAGCTCCCACCTGAAGAGTGAGGAATCTGTCTGCCACATTCCCCACCCCAAGCCACATTTTAAGTGACTACTGACATACTTAGATAAGCATCTACCATGTGACCTTTCAATTAATTATGTTTGCTCCCTATTTTTCTTTCCCTGATTCAATTTATTTCTGCCTTCTATGATTTCAAAAAAAGGTCAGTATGTACTCTAGGATTTGTAAAATGGATTAGGAAGATATATTTTAAGGAGATCACTTGGGAATATAAATAAAACACCGATCACATCAATTACTCATTCAGAGATTACGTGCGAGTGTTTCCGTTCCTAAGATTTACAGATAAGAATGTTTCTCTGTCCTCCGGGAAGCTGTAGAACCCTTACTGTTAAGCCCTTTGTCAAGTCTAAGTTTCTCTGACTATATTGCTGTAAGATCTAAATATTACCCAAATGGAACAGGCAAATTACAGCTATCCTGAATTTAAAAAGTGACTTCCGGTGGGAAAGCTAGTGGGCGAAAATGCCTTGCTTTTGATCGAAACATACTAGAAGATGAATTATTCACATCCTCACTTTTCACATAAGACATGTCAAGATATAAATGTTGTCCTAATGTTTGGTTATACCTTAAGAAAAAAATGATAAATTAAACTTGATATATATATATATATATATAAATTAAACAAATATCAGTAATGTGCCATATGCTAGACTACACTTCCCCCAAAGAATTCATTTCCTAAAACATATAAACCTGCTCACTTTCGTTTTAAAACTTATCTTAATAGTTTTATAACAAGTTCTAAAAATCTGATTTGCTGTATAATGGCATTGTAATCGTGATGAAGGGTTTACCAATTTCTCCAAGACATGTTTGATTTAGTCCAAAATGTTCTGGAGCCACAGATGTCTTCACTGATTTTCCACACATTTATTACTCGTTACTGCCATCCTGGTTCCATTATCAGGTTGTTTCTGAAGCTCAGTACCATGATCCACTGGGATGCCTAAAGTAGCAAATGGATGCAATAAATGTTCTAGTGCCTGAGTTGAGAAAATTAGTAAACGTTAGATTTATAGGGATAGTATCATCTGCAAAGTGGAAAAGAAAAAGGATAAAAATCACACAGAAACTCAGAGATGTGAACTGCCGTATGCATGACGCACATGGCGGTGCAGAGAGCGTCTGAGGAAACCCGGATGAAACATGCAAGTGTGGTGACAAGTACAAGCTCCATAAACTGCCGTTGGGATACATGTAAGGAATTCACACCCAGATACAGCCTGGCAAGTCACCAAAGTCAAGGAAAAAAAATTACTGAAATCAGGAGAGTAAAGTTGATCAGTAAGAATATCACCTGAGTGGCCTTAAAACTGAAGGGCAGGAGACAGTGGGGGCTATGTCTGATGTGCCCAGGAAATGAGACGCTCGCAGCCCAGAACAATCTTTTCAGAAAAACGGCATTAAAAATAATTAATATTAAATGTACTCCACAATATATTAAAACATAATAGAAGAAACAGATAGCACACTAAATAAAAATAATAATAATTAAAAACAACCCCAAAATACACAGTTCATGTTGAAAGAAAGTGACATTCAAGACAAATTGATAAATCTATGCATGAACACATGTGCCAGCTGAGGCGTCTGTGTGCGTGACTGTAAAAGGCATGCACCAGATTCACACGCTGGGGAAGGAATGGCCTCCTCAAGCAAGGGCCGGGAAAGCTGTGCATCCCTCTGCATAGAGCTGAGTTTCGGCAATCCCCTCCAAACATACTTACCAGACAGGAAAAGTCTGAAGCTAGACCTACATGCAGGATATTAAGATATTAAGCTGTGAAACCACAAGGCAAAAAAAAAAAAAAAAGTCATCAATAGAGCTAGTAATTTTTTTAGAGATTCAATCCATTTATGAAAAGGGAAAAAGTGTCAGAATAGACATTTCTCAAAATTATTTGAAAAACTACTTCCAGAAATTACTTGAAAAAATGGTCACATCACTAGACTTCAGAGAAATGCAAATCGAAGACACATGGAGGTGTCATCCTTATCAAAAAGACAAAAACTTGGGGTTGGCACAGTGGCACAGCATGTTCACCCTTTGCCCTGGAGCACCAACATTCCATGCGGGCATCAATTGTCCCTTCCCCCTCACAGGAAACCAGGGGCGGTTCTGGTTCCTGGCTGCTATAGCCATTTTGGGAGGTGAACCAATGGATAGAAGATCTCTCTCTCCCCCTTGCTTTCTATAATTCCACCTCTAAAATAAATATTTTTAAAAAGAAAAGGAAATGGATTATGTATGCATGAGTACACAAATTAGCCAAATAATAATAGCAGAGACATATAACTATTCTAGAAATATGAAAATAACTTGTGATGTCAATTGGGAATTCCTGAGAGTTTCAGGAGAAAGTAAGACAACACCAACAAGAAGTCTTCCAACATGTGAATTCAAAACTCTGCCCAGGGAATGCAGATGATTCTCGGTCTCTGCAGAGTTACTGGGGATCATGTCCATTGACAGCGAAGCCATTGTCTCAACAGGAGGGTTTTTAGATCCAGCACCCTTGATTGTAGCCACAGTCATCCCTCAGCGTACTTGTCTGGTTGGCTCCACCAACTTCTCATGCCCAAATCCACAAATGTTCAAATTTCTCCTTTAAAATAAGTGTCCTGAGGCTGCTGCTATGGCACAGAGGTAAAGCCACCGCCTGGATACCAACATTCCGTACGGGCACCAGTTTGGGTTCCAGCTGCTCCACTTCTGACGCAGCTCCCTGCTGATGTGAAGAGTAACCAAGAACAGCCCGAGTTTGGGGGCTCCTGCCAATCAGGTGGGAGAATCTGATGAGGTGCCTGGCTGCTGACCAAACTCTGCTTCAGTTCTGACTGCTGTGGTCATCTGGGGAGTGAGTCAGCGTACAAGCAGGAAATCTCTTTACATTAATAGCTTAAGAAAAACAGGTGTTTGAAAGAATTTTTTGAAGGTCAGGTAATAAAAGCAAGTCAGAAAGAGCCCCACTGATAGTGAAGGATGCCTGCCTGATTTTCCATCCAAACCCTTACTGCACTGCCCTTGTTGGATGAACAGAATTAGCAGGACTCCATTGAGGAGGTGGACCAGAGCTCTCCTGGGGTTTTTCTGCCAAAGCTTCAGGTACTGTTATTAAAAAGAGCATGCTAAGTAGATGATGTTGTTCTCTTGTCCTCCAGCAACTCAACAACCGAAACACCTTGAGAATCCCCAAGACGTCACCATGAAGACCACACAGGCTGGCCTCCCTGCCACAAAGCAGCCTGTTCCCTCCTCTTGGAAGCCTTTGCTCTGATTCTGCTTTGTCTGCAGGATTACTTGAATTAACACCACAGTTCGTCTATTCTCACAATGCCTAGAACAGATGCTCCAAATCTCCACTGAGAGCCGAGCTTTTGTCTGCAGCCGATCTCAAGCGGAAGGTCTGAACTGGCAGAAGCCACCCTGCTACCGGCTGTCATTTCTGCTCTGAATCCTCAGTCCTCTTCAACGAGAACAGAAACAAGGTTGATTTCATCCTTGCAAACCAATGCGAGGCCTTCACCATCAAGCCAGCTACACCACTTCTGACAAGCAGTTCTCCGTTGGGACACTGCTCACTTACCTGGGACACTGCCCCTGTCAAACTTCCAGAAAGAGTTCAGGATTTCACTCAAGTTTCACTGTAAATCTAATGTTTGGTCTTTCTCCAATTTTAGCACAACTCATGTTGGCTCCAATCAGGACTGTGTTTAAACTGATGTCTTAATATTTCTTAGTGTGTCAAACCAGGTCCTGTTCAGGCACATTGTGACAAGTTCATAGGAATTCATTTTGATGCAGAAGTTTGCAAACCATGCATGGTCTTTTTATAATATGCATTTTATGAGCTTTTTGAAAACTGTTCATACTGTATTGTTTAGGGGTTAACAACAATGTCTGCACATGTTCAGCACTGATGCATTCTTCCAAAATACGTTTTAGCTAAATCCTATTTTATGGATTCAGAGCCCACAGGGAGTGCTATACTCAGTGTTTTTAAAAGGTAGGCATTGGCACATGCAACAGTTCAAGGGCAGGTCTCAACCACCTTCACACTGTATAGCTACATTGCTGTGCATGCTTGAAGTGACAGAACTACGGTGATGGAATACACATCTGTGGTTACCACGGGAAGAGCAGGGGCAGACCTTGTATGGTGCCTGCCGTGATTCCTACAACCGTACAACTACACACACCCTTGCCCCGCAGGATAATCTTAGTGTGAGAAGAGAGAAGGGAGATGCAGGGGGAAGGAGTGAGGGGAAG
Source organism: Ochotona curzoniae (assembly GCF_017591425.1). NCBI lineage: Eukaryota > Metazoa > Chordata > Mammalia > Lagomorpha > Ochotonidae > Ochotona > Ochotona curzoniae. The sequence goes on along the minus strand of NW_024467122.1, from coordinate 2,613,289 downwards.
CAGGATTCATTGGGGTGTGTGTTGGGCCACACTACAGTTCTCATGAAGACAAGTGAACTGGCATTTCAGTTAGGTATGATGTGACTACACCCTATGGGACTGACCCCATTCTGAGCTTTCCCTTGCAACCCACGCCACCGCCAAGCCAAACGGCTGCCTGGTGTCGTGTTCTGGCTGACTACTAGAAACATTGATATCCGCCATACCGGAGTGCAAATGGAATTGTTTGGCCTGATATCTGTCCAGGGCTGATATCTGCAAACTGAGGTACCACAACTTCTAGGGAAATAAATACCAAGGTCTCCAACTGCCATGTGAGATGTTTCTGCTGTGGCTCCACTCCTCGCAGGAAGTCACTCTGAAAGGACCTCAGTGCTGGAGGAAAATGCCTGCCCCTGCTGCTGAGGGCGCACTGGCACCAGACCCACCTGAGCATCGCTCGGCAGAGCCACTTCCTGGACCAGCTGGATGGTCTACCCTGTAGTGTGCAGCGTTGGCTCCAGCAGCGGTCCACGTGAAGGTCCGTCCTTAGCATTTACATGTCGTCACTTATCTGAAAGGCAGAATCAGAGAGAGAGACATATTGGCCTACTCCCCAAATAGCCACAGTGGTCAGGGCTGGACCAGGCTAGAGCCAGAAACCAGGAGTTTCAGCCTGGTCTCTCACATTGGGTGCAAGGAAACAAGCACTTGGGCCATCTTCTACTGCTTCTGCACATTAGCAGGAAACTGGATCAGAAGTAGAGTAGTTGGTTCTCAAACTAAAGTCCACAGTAGATATTAGCACCTCAGCTGGTGGCTTTATGCTTTCCATCTCAGACCTGACCCCATTTTCTTTAACCTAATTTTGCGTCTATATTTTCAGATCCACTCTTTGTCATTCTGGTTTGGTGTCAATTGCACTTAATTTATTAATTTGAAAATTATCTTGACAAGATACCTGGCTTGTCATTTCATTGAAAAATAAGTATTGCAGCCCATCTTGGGAAACTGCGAATTCTCAAGGTTGAAAGCGTTGGAAGGCATTGAGGAGCTTGGTTACCCAGGCTGGTCCAGCATGACAGGTGTCTGAGATTGGATCCTGTGATAGAGAATGGTCAGTGGAGTAACCTGATGGTGCCCAAATAAAGCTGTGGTTTCAGTAATAGAGATGCGTTCATTTACATTTCTTAATGTTGACTCTTTTCATTAAATCTAAAGATTCTCCCCCATATTACTCAGTTAAAAAATCCAAGGACAAGTACAGGCACTAATATTTTTGCTTTTTAAGGTGGTAGAAGTGATACTAGCATTGGAGTGCAGCGAGCTAAGTTGTACCTGGACTGCCATTGTCCTGTGTCTTCAACCTAGTGCAGCTCCAAGCTGCTCTGCTTCCCATCCAGCTCCCTGCTGATGCACCTGGGAAAGCAGCAGACACCTCAGGGCGTCGGCCCCTGCCTTCCACGCGGGAAACCTAGCTCCCGGCTTCAGCCTGAAGCAGGCCCAGCAGTAGGGAGTAAACTAGAAGATGGATGCTGATTCTCTCTCTCTCTTTCTCTCTGCCTACTTCTTCCTATCTACTCAATCACTCTGCTTTTCAAATAAATAAGCAAATCTTTCTTTAAAAAAAAATAGGAATATGTCTGAGAATTTGTGTATCTATAGATTTTCCAGAATAATATGCAAGAAGAGGGAAAGAAGGTCCCCAGAGGATAAAAGTGACAGAAATTTTTAACTACACACTTTTTAAATATTTTCAATTTTCAAACACATGAACATAGTAACTATTTTAAACAAGATTGATTTTTTTTTAAAGTAAAGAAAAACCGTCCAGGCGTTGACTGGTTGGCCACAGGCTGCCTAGGAGATGCTGGTTATTTTAAAGAAGACAGCCCCAGTCCAGTTCTGCTGCTTCCCTTCTGGGTCTTCACCTCTTCCAAGGATCCTAGCGATGTCTCATTACATAAAGCAGCCCAGGCACAGCCCAGGGCAGCTGTGTCACTGTCACTCAGGACTGGAACTCAGATGGGCAGATCTCTGAAATTCCAGTTCCCAGTCCTCCTGTGACTGCCTGTGCCCTGCTGACAGCAGGGCCTGCTGTGCCCGGGACAGCAGTTGGCCAACAGCCAGCAGCAGCAGCCTCGGGTGAGAAGGAAGTTGTGGAATTCTGTTTCTCACTCTGTGAAACCAAGAAGCTCCAGGGGGCAGGGACCCAGAGGAGAGCCTGGCCCAGCCCCCAGCTTTGGGTGGGGGGCTGTGTAGGCAGGCAGACGTCTCCCCTGTTGGGCAGGGACCCGGAGGAGGGGTGGGGTACAGGGAGATCTCTACCACACTGGACAGATCTTTTGCCATCCCCCCGCCATTATCTACACGATCAATCATGCCTCACTCCCACCTTCAAAAAAGGAGAGAGGAAGAGTTATTGGCAGCCATTTGCTAAAGTGGTTTCATTGCTTTGAGCTGAAGCATCGTAAGTTTTCAATGCTGGAGAGCAGCTAAACAGCCTTCTAAATACTTCCCACTTATCTCCCAAAGTGGAATATAGATGAGACATTTCTTTGACTCTTGTAAAGCCGCCCCACTCGGTTCTTCTGCAGGGAATTATTCTCACACCTGCTGTGGCCATGGAAATTGCTCCTTCATCGTTTCTCGGCCTTTTGGCTAAGATCAAGTGTGGAAATTGCTTCTTCATTTTGAATCATATGTGAAGTTTTCATGCTTCTAGCTCCACAGAGCTTTTGCTCTATGCATTGGTGGCTGCCCAGGGAGCCTCCTTCCCAAAGATAATGGTACCCATAACACCCCTCGAACAGTGGCAAGAGGCAACCAACCACCTGCACTTGTTGCTTGAGAAAGCTTACAACCTAACAATGCAAGACTGCATGGTCCACTCATGCATTCACTTCAGCAGAATTTGTCCTGGCTGGCCGGCCAGAGGAGGCCCTCGTGCCCCCGCCAAGGGGCAGAGGCCCAAGGACAGCCCGGATGGCCATGCCCAAGTGGGTTCCATCTGGTCTTTGGCCGCGACCAGCCTGCTTTCTGGATCAGGGTTGGGCACCTGGGCTCCCTCATAGTCAGGCTGGCTCTCCCGCCTTGCCTCTCTCTGATGGAGCCGGATGAAGGTAGGAGTGCCTATGCTTGCAGCCCACATCCCATGATGCGACCGGGGCTGCAGTCACTTAGGCTGCAGCACCCCTACTTTATCTATACCTCAGTGTTAAAGGAGGCTGGAGGGGCAGCAGGGCTAGAACTCCGGTGGGAATGCCACGATTACATAGAAAGACAAGGGTGCCATGCTGCAGTTCCAGCTTGTAGGCCAAGACGCAGGGTGCCATGCTGCATGAGCACACGCAGGTGGGGGGAGGGGAAAGGAGAAAGAACAAAGAGAGAGAGAAGGACACGTTTCCTCATCCTCTGCTGGCAGAAAGAGTTCATAAACATGACGTTTTCCATCACAGATGACCATGCAGTGACCTCTTCACCCGGTCTGAGTGTCAGGAAAGGAGCAGCGTGTTCCTTAGCAGCACTTGTCGAGGGACCAGTCCCCAGACCGGCTGGCAGGGCCACTGACCTCAGGAAAGGTTCCTCCTCAGGTCTGCAAAGATCCCGTCCCTCCCTTTCCTTGTGGCCTGTCCATAGCTGTGCTTGTCAACAACATGTCCCAGCAGCAGAAAGAGGAGTCCTCTGTCTTCTTGCTTTGGTTTTCTGCAGCCTTCAGCATCCATCAGGTGGCGAACACATGGATGGGAGAGCCCAGGAAACCCTGATTCCATCACAGCCTGTGCAGCTCAGACCAGGAGAGTCAGAACCTCAGCTTCCACCTGTGCTCCTGGGACTGAATAGTACCCACATCTCAAGATGACCCTGGTCGTCTGAATGGGGAGAACCAGAGAAATTCCCAGTCTAGCACATGGAACACCCCCAGCTCTTAGCCAGAGCTAATCCCTTTGCTCTCCCTCACCGGCGAGCCAGAAATGACAGCACCTGTGTCAGAGGGTAAGGAGTCTGAGCGAGCAGCACGGTTCTCACCTTGGTTAGGTAGAGTAAGTTATTTCTGACAAGTTTAGGTGCTTGTTAGGAATAGAATTCTCTGTATGTTTTCCACTAAACTTGGGAAAAGTTCAAGATTGAAGATATAAAGATCCTTAACAAAGTTCATGGAAAATGTTAAATTTCAGAAATGTTTGGTACCAAACTAAATTTGTCTTTTTCAAAATTGATCTGTTTATTCTAAGCTCAGGATCACAGAGCAAAAAGGGAAAAATGGAAAGAAAGAGGTTTTCCATCCATTTTTAAATGACCATAGCAGCCAGGGCTGGGCCAGCCTGCAGCCAGAAGCCAGGACTCCGTCCAGGTCTCCATTGTGGACAGCAGGCCCAAGGACCTGAGCTAGCTTCCACTGCCTTCCAGCTGCATTGTCAGGGTGCTGAATAGGAAGCTGAGCAGTCAAGACTCAAACTGATGCTCCAATAAGGGATGCTGATTCAAAAGCCGTGGCTTAACATACTGTGACACAGCACCATCACTAAACTTGACTTTTTTAGAAAAGACATATATTTGACCAGCAGAGATGCCAGAGAGAAAGCTCGCATCTACCAGTTCGTTCCCCTTGTTGCGCACGGTGGCCTAGAACATGAACATGAGCAGCGGTGATGCGGGTATCAGAATCCCCATGCTGTCTGCCAGGGTCTGCAGGGCCAGAGTCGGAGCGGAAGCCAGCGCTGTTGGTATGAGAGATGCACCTGGACTTCTAGGCCATATGTCACTCTCCTCAGCATACCTTTTCACGCCACTTCCCTGTGAACTGCCTGGAGTCTCCTCCTGTATATGAACATGTAACATATAAAGCCATGGTTAAACAGCAGTGACAGACCCTGCCTATCCTGACTATTGTCTATTCACAGTATTCCGGTGACAGCTTCTGTGGTCTCCTGGTTGGCACCTCAGGCGGCAGACCTCCAGCACCCTCAGCCTCGTCATGTTTGGAAGGTTGTCACACGGTTCCACATCTGTGGCAGCTCTTCCACATCTGCACAGGCACCTTGCTGGCACTACCTCCAGAGAACCAAGCGACTTTCTTGAGAAGACCAATTCCCATTGTGACTAACCGTGCTGTCCCACTGCCCTCCCCAAAGGACCACCCAAAGCGATGGCTTCCCTTCAGGTGTCACTACCAGCAACAACATATTCTCCAAAAACGTCCCTGGCTAACTCCATGTCACCGCTTGTTGTCTTGAGCAGGTCTCAAGTCCCACCAGGTCCCTAGAGAAAGAGCCTTACCTGAGTGCCCTGAGTGTCTGGCCCAGCACTCACCACGAGGTCTTCCTGGATGCAGGGAATACCCCAGATCCCTCAGCCACCCAGCGTGTCCACCCTGCTCCCTGGGGCTTCATTTCCAGCACTTAGGAATGAAACTCCTTGTAAGGATTTATTTCCCCATGCCTTGAAAACCAGTTGGTGGCTCAAGATGCCACCAGCTCCCCAACATCTGAGCATTCTTGAGCTACAAGGAGAACGCATGTGCACACAACACAGTCTCGGAAGTGATTCAGTCACAAGGGAGATTTCTTCTCTGTTAGCCCAGTTTCACCTCCTTTGCCCTGCAGCTGTCATTCAAACGAAGTATGTCTCAACTCTTATATCATGACAGCCATGACGCTGCAAATAAAGCAGTTAAGGCTGTATTGAATGTGTTTGCTAGAAGGTTGACTACTTTGCACCCCGTCCTTACTGCTGGCTTCAGTGGCGCCAACCAGAGCCACTTTAGAACAACCCACCAATGACTCAGTATCAGGGCCTCACCTTCTCGTGGAGCTGGGACTGTCCAGACATGCAGTGTAAACAAATAACCTGCTCTTTCAATTGATTCTTTATTTGTCTAAACAGAGCAAAGCAGGCTTGGTCCTCCATGACTCAAAAGATTACCTTACCAACGGTCTGGCAACCAACGCCAGGCGGATTTGAAGGCACAGTCCCCTGTGACGATGAAACCAATAGGAAGCCAGAAAGCATGAAATACAGAGCTTATGTTCATCTCCTTAGTCATCGTCCCGGTCTCGTTGGCACATGGCGCTGGTAGATAGAGCCCTGTATTTGCAGGCCTGCTGTGCCTCATCCTTCATCTGCATTGCATGTCTTTCTCCCTTTGCCCTCTCCTGGTCCTCCTGCTCGCATCTCCTTCCCAGCTGGCATCAGAGCATTTGACAGAAGGCACCGTGCTGCCAAGTCAGAGGCTGTGCTCCGCTCCACCCTGGGAGATTTTCTGAGCCTCACAATGTGCTCTTTAGGGCATCTCTGGTTTCAGTAATTGAAGAATAAATATTTCTTTATTTCAAAAGGTGGCTCTTAATCAGCCTTTCAAAAGGAAGAATTGCCCCTGGAAAGCTTTCTCCGTCAAAATAACAGAATAACAACATTAGAGTTGGGCAAGATAGAAGTGCTTCTTCGGCCTTGGCCAAGGCAGGGCACTGCCTAATCCCTTCCCTCCCCAGTGTTGCGGCTTGTACACTTGGCTTTCACAACTTCTCATGTTACCAGTGAAATCAGACAGAAAAACCACATTGTGTTATGCTTATGTATATGTAGCATAAAATGTAACATTGCAATATTTTGAAATGGACAGTTCAGGGGCGCTGAGTCCATGTTCACAGATACATGACTATCACCACCATCCATCTTCCCAACCACTGCTCCATACCCGTCTGTTATTAGCCTCTCACTCCCTATTCCTTCTTCAGGAAACCGATAGTCTTGATCATAACACACAGAATAGAATTAATTACACAATATGTGTCCTTTTGTGCCTGGATTATTTCCCCAAAAATCACGCTTTTTAGGTAGAGGACAATGCTGATATTTTGGAAGATGTGGTTAACAGTTCAAATCCCATGTCTACAACTTACTCCCTCCACATTATCTAAGCCCATTTCCTCATCAGTGGCAGACAATTGTTTCAGCACACCCCGGCTGTGGGCTGTCACGGGACAGGTTGATACAGGATATAACGTGAATACTCAACAGGTAGCATTTCCTCCCCTAGCTATTAGACCTACAGAAACAGAGGTAAGTTCAGATGTTGAACTTTAAAATTATTATAATCATGAGTTAAGCTACTGCTTATATACCTATCAGATATGATGGGTAAAGGACTCTTTAAAATGAGAATGAACCAGGATATCTTCCTCAAAGATTTACTTTGGAAATACACAGAATTAAATATGAGAGTTTGGTTTATAAAATTCTGTGTGTGAACTGCTTCCAGATCTGGGATTCTCATGGAGGAAGTGATTGCTTTGTTGATACCCTCAGCCAACAGAGAAGAAAAGCTAATTCCGAATCATGGCTTCAAAGGAGAGGGGTGTAGACCTGATGAATTATGCATAAGCCATTCTATCTTGTTAGATTGTCATGTGCACCAATCATTTCACAGAGCTGATAATGGTTTTTGAACCATTTCTATAACTTCTTTTCCTCTAGTAGGTCCTATTTGTTTGACCATCTCCCTGAAAAATAATCCTTCTTTTGGACTTCCAGCTGAAGTTGTGAGTGCTTCTTTGCAGTATCCTTCAGTCATGGAGCCCATTCTGCTTCCCCCACTTTTGAGTAGCCTTGGTCCCTAAGAAGCTCAGCTGGGTTGTTCCTGGCTCCAGAACCTACCATCCAACTCATCAAGATGAAAGATTTTGGACACACTCCTCCAAGACAAAAGGAATATATCTGAGCTTTTATCTTGTGTACCTAAAGAAACTAATCCATGACAAAGATCAGGATAAATGCAATAAATAGTTAATGTGACAGATATTTTAAACTTCTATATTAGTCAACTCATGAAAGCACATACTTCACACACAGGCACGTGCAGCACACACACACACACGCACACACACACACACACACACACAGGACCCCCATGGCATTAGCTAGGAATTCAATAGTGGGTTAGACTAAATAATCCTTCAAAACTTTGTGTCTCTGCATGTGTCGTTAGGTGAAAATACTGAGATGCAGTTGTTATCCTGGATGACCTGGGTGGGCCTACACCAAGTCACACACAAGAAAAAGACCTAAACACAGAGAGAAGAGAGTGGCCTAGAGACAGGACATAAGAGTTCTGAGTGGTGCAGCCACGAGCCCCGGGATGCTGGCAGCAAGCAGAAGTCACAGTGACGTGGCCAGGCTTCTCCCCCAGGCCCTCCAGATAAAGTGTTTCTTGAACGATACATATATTTTTTAAAGATTCATTTTATTGTAAAGACAAATTTTATGGAGAGAGGAGAGACGCAGAAAGAGCTCTCCCATCCACTGGTTCACTTCCTAATGGCCCACAGAACCCATTGCCATTTGAGCCATCCTCCACTGCTTTCCCAGGCCATAATCAGGGAGCTGGATCAGAAATGGAGCAGAGCAGCTGGCACTGGAACTGACACCCAAAGGGGATGCCGACACTCCAAGCAGAGGATTAGCTTACTGCACCATACACCAGCCCCAAGCAATTGCCTTGCAAACAGGAACAGAAGCGTAGGGAATACCCCTTGAAAGACAAAAGGAGTCACAGCCAGGGTACAGATTGCATAGACAGAGGACAGCTGTTAGGCAAAGTAACTAGAGATTTGCAGGTTAATGAATAAAGAGGAATTCACCAACAATAAGAAATGTAGATGGTGGGGAGGATAAAAAGCAAAAAAAAAAAAAAAAAGCCTCTGATATGAGAGAGTCCCTGACATCTTCAGGCAATGGGGACCCATCTTCTGGAGATAAAACACTGGAGCCAGATGCTGGATGCTAGGCAATCAGGCAATGGGGGCCCGTGTTCTGGAGATAAAACACTGGAGCCAGATGCTGGACGCTAGGCAATCCTGGATGTCAGATGAGAGCTCCAGCTGTGACTGACCTCTGCGCTCACTCTGGGGCCAACTGCCTCTGTGAGCAGTGCTGGACCACAGAACACCTCTATGTCACAGACCACCAGTGCACCCCCGGCCGCCAAGCTCTAGCTCCAAAGTAAAGAACAGGAGTGAACGGTGTGGGCGTGAGCCCCGAGATGGGGGCTCATCCTTTGCCAACAGCCTTTTGTTTGCTGGACAAGCATGTCAAGAAGTGAGAGACCCCATGTCTGCCTGGAGGTCATCAGGCTCGTGGGAAGGTCCTGTCCAGATCAGTGAAGGTCATTTTGTGCCTTTCAGAATTCGGGACCTTCATAACATGAAACCTCTCAGCTCATTCGAAGGCCAGGAGCACCACGTGCTGCTGGGGCACAACTGAGGCTGTCGTCTCACACTCCTGTCCACACATACGGCTCTTTTCCACACGGTGGCTCATCCTGGAAACTGGGCGAAAAGAAGACCCGTAGGTGATTCCCCCGGCGAATTAGTCTATCAGCCATCCAGCTACACACCCTCAAGCTTCTGTAAGGCACCCACTAAGTTTTAATTAATGCCGATCCTCCACCTCAATTCCCACATTGAACGGTCAGACCTTTGTCATATGTCAAAAAATAAGGAGTCAATTTTGTTTATCACTGCTTTCTGCTAGAGCAAATATTTCATTTCTCTCGGAGTGAACTATTTATTGGAAGCAATTCTACAGCTACATACAGCCATCATCCTTCTTCCGAATGATGAATTTCAAAGGCCAAGAACTGTATGATAAAATCCCACTACGTAATTTAGTAATTTAGAAGAATGGTTCAACCATCCGTGGATTTATGGACCTGTATTAAGAAATAGCATGAGCTCAGATTTCTCCAGTGATGAGCAGAAACAAGGCCAGAGACAGCAACTCCTCACAAAAGGCTGGCGTCTCCTCACGCCACTCCCTCTCTGGGTCACGTTGCACAGACTGCTGCAGACCCTCTCATCACCCATCGAAGATACAAATACTGCAAGATGCCAAAGCCCACAGCTTCAAAGACAGAGTTTTCACACTGACTGGCTCATGGTTCACAGACCTCTACTGGAATGATGCAATGCTGGGCATAAACCGGTTGCTATGTGACGAAGGTTGCACTCCTGCCCGACTTGAGGAGTCCAGGAGCATGGGGCAGGTTCACTGCCCTGCTTCACTCAGAGTCTACAGGGTGATGAGCCTGGCTCCCCAGGGCTTTGGCAAGAACCAGAGCCGGTCCTGAGCAAGGGCACCTGATGCTCTTCTGGCTTCAGGGATGTTGTTCTTAATTTTCAGATAGCATCAGCTTGCTCTCTTCTTCCTTTCTTTTTTGTTCTTTCTGGTGTAACATTGGGAAAAGTGCAAAAAGGTATTACATCACATCAAAATAAACAGCTTATCAAAGCCCAGAATCAGTCAATTGATTGCATTTACACAAGGTCAAACTGCAAAATAGCTGGACTCTTCCTCATGGAATGTCAGGCTGGGGACTCGGGGAGGCTGAACCCTCAGGGCACGACTGTCAATATTTACATTGGAAAGTAAGTGAGGTCAGATCAGAACTGAAGTCGTCAAACACCAAAACTCAGAGGCAAACTACAACTGCACCACCCCCTCAGAACAACAACAAAACAACAACAACACAAGAGTGTTTAGACTCTTCCTCCTCCTTCCATCACATTGATGGTAGATTTCAGAAAGGCTGCAGAGGGGGACAAAACAGGGCAATGGAATCTAAAGGAACTGGCATTGTTGCTGACCAAAGTGCAGGCATCAGGCCCTCCGTTCAGAAGCTGGCTTCCCACACAGCAGCTCAGGGAGACAGATCCTTCAGTCCTATTAGCAACAGAAACCCAGTCCAGAGCAGTTCTGGCATTGACGTGACAGCCCCGGGGAGGCGACTCAGCCCACACTCCCAGGCAGGCTTGGAAGGCCCAGCTGCATCTGCTGTCCTCCTGAGTCATCAGACTTCTAAACCTGCGCTTATTCCAGGGTCAGAACCACGCTGGGAACAAACTGCAAGAGAAAGCCCACCTGGGCTGGGAGCCCACCTGGGCTGGGAGCAGGTGCTACTTGAGGCAGATGTCTTCCAGAGAAGCTGCCCTAATTGCAAAACTCATCTCTCGCATCGAGGTTACACTAGGCAGGCTTCCAGCATCCACAAACTTTCCCCATATTCCCCTTCCTTGAATTTCATGACTGCCATCTCAAATTATTCCCAGAATCCTTTGCTCTTCCACAACATAGTCAGTAAGAGACAGAAAAAGAGGGATTTGCAGGATTCCATTTGCTCCACGTGAGTTGTAACTGAACACATATGTTGAGGAAAAGTAAAACTTTTCAAGTTGTATGATAAATAAATTTGAAAGCCAGGGCGCTGGTGCTGTGGTGTAGCAGGTAAAGCCTCCATGTGTGACCTCAGCACACACATGCATGAGGGTTCCGGGCCTGACTGCTCTACTTACAGTCCCGTCCTCTTCTGAAGTTCCTGGGAAAGCAGTAGAGGATGGCCCACATGGTTGGGCCCCAGCTCTCCAAGGAAGACCCGGGAGGAGGTTCCAGGCTTTGACCTGACCCAGCCATGGCTGTGGGAGCCGGAGCCATTTGGAGAACGAAGTAGTGGATAGGTGGTCTCCCTCCTCCCAGCCTTGACACAGCCTCTCAAATATATATACATATAACAAAAAGATCACAGTGATACATTTCCCTCCCGCTTTCTTCTACTTTCAAAAGAAAAGAAAAAAAAAGAATCTCTGGAGATTAAAAAAAAAAAAACTTATCTGAGGAAACACTTTAGAACTTATATTTTCCAAGGAGTTTCCTGGGAAGTACAGCTTCCTCAACCTAGAAGGCATAGAGTGGAACATTAGCAATTTTTGTCTCTGGGAAAACAAAAAGTGGACTTGTTTTTTCGAATCTGGCTAATTTTACATTTTCTAAAATGAGTATAAATTATTCCTAAGTGGAAAAATATAAACAAGCTTCAGTTTAAAAAGCAATAGAGAAAGGCTTCTCTTCTGACAATTTCACCCTGAAAATACTTTGAGGGAAATTTGTGATATGTATGCCACGTGATGTTGCTTCCAAGATTGTCTGTAACATAGATCAAGTTACTTCGGTCAATAAATTTCAGCTCGGGGAGGAATTCCCCTCCAGGCCTCCTGGCAGGACTCCCACATACTGCCTCCTTTCCCGGGAGAGTCCTAGGCAGGGCCCGTCCTCATTTGTTCCCATCTATCAATTTCTCACATTTGACGCAGATGCCACAGCGCAAGAATTTGGTTGTTTCCAAGCCACACTGCCCCAAGCCATCTCACAGAGAGCCTTGCAATTGCAGTAAATGTCTGAGAAAAGATAAGGTGATTCCGCATTAAGGAGCAAAGAGAAATGGATCCACATAGAAATTGAAACAGCGGTTGCTTATATCAGCTATTTCAAAACTAATTTCTTGATTTGGAGGGTCGCTTTAGGCTTACAGAAGAATCACCAAAAAGCTGCGGAGAATTCCCAGCTAGCTGTACCCGCTTTGCTCTGATCTTCACACCTTGCATTCATTCATGCCAGCAAGGGAGCAGATACCCACACGCTGACTCCCTGGAGTCCATGCGTTCTGCAGATTTCCTGTCTCCAACTCTGGTCCTTTCCAGAGTCCAGGCCACATCTGGGCAGCCTCTTCGCCTCGCTAGGACAGCCTGTCGATGGCTCCATTTACTTTGGAAGCCGGAGGTGCTCAAAAATGTGCTCTTCGTAGTCCTGCTGTTCAAACTTACATACAGTCAGCTGTTTGCAGGCAGGTAGTTGACACCTCTGAGCACACGGGAGCTTATCAGCATCCATGCTAAAGCTCAGCAGGCCCGAGAATCAAAGGAAAAACTCGCTGTGTGTTTGCAGAAGAGTGAATGTTCCCACCTGGTGCGCTGCTTGGTCAGTTTTAGGGAGGCGGGAAAGGGGAGGCCGTCTGGCTGGTCATGGTCAACACCCAGTGCTTTCTACCAAGTTAAAATTCACAGGCAGGACCACCAGCCCAAAGCACGATGCGGCGGGGCAGAGGGGAGCACGGGGGCACGTGGCTGGCAGGCCCCAGCGTGATTCCCGCACACGTGCCCACCGGATGTGTGTGAACTCCCTGAGGGCCCAGGAAGTGCTGCTGTGGGCAGCAGAGGCGGAGCTGAGCTGTGCGCAAAGCAGAAACTGCACGCACCGCCAGAGAACGCAAACCAGACTCAGGACACACCGGCTAGATGGGAAGTGGAGCATCCAGGACACAAACCGGCATCCATACAGGATGCTGGCATTTGGAAGTGGAGAATTAATCAGTTGAGCTATTGGCCCAGCCCCTCTGTACGACTGTTACTCGAATATTACTCGAATACTGAAATCCCTGTTCCACCTGGGCTTCGGACAGCTTGGCTGCGAGTTCCTGTGGAGAAGGCATGGGGGCGGCCCCTCTGGGTGTGGCCGGCCCCCAGCACGCTGTCTGGGTTTCTCTCCCGGCCGAACTATGAGTGCGCTTCCTCTGATGGACTAAACTCACGCTGGTGTGGGAGGGGTGCACAGCTGGTAAAAACTACACCTCCAGTTGTGAATTCACATCCTGTTCCGGAATGGCGCTGCGCCTCCATCCTGTCCGGCGAGGCTCATCGTCCTCAGCAGCTTGCTGTGTTTTCCTTTTGCAGGGCGCATTCCAGAACAACGCTCTTGTGCTGTCTCCAGGCTGCAGAACGCTGAAGTCAAAAACCACGGTATGGGGAGACGGCGCTGTCTCTGACGTCTCTAGAGAGAATTCCCCAGTGACTTCAGGATTCCAGTGCTGCCCGCCGCCACCCAGGGCGTTCCTGGCTCGCGTCTCTGCCCTGTCCTCACAGGCATTTGTCTTCTGAGGACGACCTGGGACACACTGCCCGGGAAGCTCGCTGTCTCCACCAGAGGCTGTCATCACAGCTCATACCTCGATTGTCTGTGAGGACCATTTCCAGGTTAGGTCATGCGCACAGCATGCAGCGCAAGCAGCGCTCAGCTGACGGCTTTGGGGGACACAATGCAAGGCACAGCGCTGCCTGGCCTTGGGAGCTGCTCCGTGACGTCCTAACGGGGCAGTGGACGGATGAACCGGGAGCCGCAGACGGCCAGGTGGCGCCTCATTCTTCTGAAACCACAACTACTTCCCAAAACCCTGTGGTTTCTTGGCACCCACAGAATTCTGCCTTTTTAAATCCGTGATTAAATAATTCCATGGTAAATCTCACAGTAATTCCCTCCCAGGGCCCCGTATTTGTATCCAATTATGGAAAGACTGAGCCAGTGCCTCAAAGGCATTATTTTAAAAGCAATTTTTTTTTTGTTTCTGAGTTAGCTGCTACAGCCAGCATACTAATTACACGCGTCTCCATGCACCTGCGGAACATTAATAACCGAATGGCAAACCAGTTCTTTGCAACAGCAAGCAAACCAGGGGGCAGAAGACTCTGACGGCGTCTGAGAGAAGCTGGCTGCTGGCAGCTCTTGTCCTTACCTGCTGCTTCTTAAAAAAATTTATTTGCTTTTATTAGAAAGGCAGATACACAGAGAGGAGATACAGAAAGAGAGATATTCCATCGCTGATTCACTCCCCAAGTGGCTGCAGTAGCCTGGAGCTGAACAGATCCAAAGCAAGGAGCCAGGGGCCTCTTCTGGGTCTCCCACATGGGTACAGGGTCCCAAGGCTTTGGGCTATCCTCAACTGCTTTCCCAGGCCACAAGCACGGAGTGGGTGGGAGGTGGGACCCCTGGGACACAAACTGGTGCCCATATGGAATCCTGGTGGGTGCAAGCAAACACTTTAGAAACTAGGTTATTGCACTGGGCCCATCATCGTTGGCTGTTTAACATCCACCTCTGTCCTAAGTGTCTTCATTGTCTCGCCTTCTTCGTGTGCCACAAAGTCAAAGGAAGGAGTGAAAATCATCCAGGAGCCAAGCTTGGTGGCACACTGGATTCAGACTTGTATATTTCCACTTCCTCCTCACTTCAAAAATCTTGGGGAAGTACCAGTGGCTTCCAAGGCATTCAGCCGAAGTCTCAATGCATGTGTCACTATTTCATTTTGGGGGCGGATTTAACCTTTTCCCTACCTCTAACTGATTTCACACATGCCTACCCACACACAGAGCACATGTGAAAACACATGCCCACCTCTGTACTCTGTGCAGTCATGTGCTGACACACACACCTGCACACAGACAGCTACTTACACAGACACACACACACTTAAAAACACACCTACAGGGCCCGGCGCGGTGGCGCAAGTGGTTAAGGTCCTCGTCTTGCACGCCCAGGATCCCATATGGGCACAGGTTCTATCCCGCAGCCCCGCTTCCTTCCAGCTCCCTGCCTGTGGCCCGGGAAGCAGTCGAGAAAGGCCAAAGCTTTGGACCTGCACCACGTGGAGACCCGAAGAGGCTCCTGCTTCAGATCGGCATAGTATCGCCCGTTGCGCTCACTTGGGAGTGAATCATCGGACGGAAGATCTTCCTCTCTGTCTCTCCTCTCTGTATATCCGCCTTTCCAATAAAAAATAATAAAAATAAATCTTTAAAAAAAAAACACACCTACACTTACACACACTTACACACACACCTGCATGCACACACCCACACATACATGCACGTACACACACCTGCACACACAAAAACCTACACACATCCACATACACACACATACACCTACACACACACATATATGTACACCTGCATGAACAGATAACCATTTACAACACACAGGGATGTAAAATATACAGCATGCTTACATAAACACACTCACGTGTGCACGCGCACACACACACACACAGAGCGCCTTTTCTTAAGCCAATAATGAGGAATACAGCAAACAGCTTGCCAATACCCCGGTTTTATTGCTTAGCTATTACATTGCTAAATCAAGTTATCTGCTTGTTGCCCAAGACAATGTTAAGGAGGAAAAGGTACCTACACTGGGGTTAAGATAATAAACCACACTTGCAACCAGCTCCATGCACATTTATTTGTACTTAGAGAAATAGTCAGGCATGCAAGCCTAACAAACATTCTAAACTTCAGCACTGAGCATGGAAAATTCAAGTGGCACAGACTGTGAGGGCCGACTTGAGACTTCGGCAAAAGGAAAGCCCACTCCGAAGGATATTGTCTGGAGGGTGGCAAGTGCTGGTGCCTTGGGATGTCCGTTATGGCTCACCCAGACCTCGACCAGGAGACCGGTCCTTGGTCCAAAGTATCAAAAAGGAGCCAGCTCCTCGGCTTGCTAGATTTACCAGTAAACAAGATAGATAATTCATTTTAAAGGAGATATAAACTACAGCAGCATCTTTTTTTTAACAATAGTGGCTTTCCTTCTCTCTCCAAGCAGCTCTTATATGTCAAAGCCCAGGCTTAAGGCTTTGTGCACAGAACTCACCTGTCCCTATGAAGAGGGATTTTTTTTATTCACAGTTTACAGATGGAAAAGCACAGAGTTCAGAGAATGTCAGTCACTTTGTACCGAATAACACAAAAATGTGAAAGAGCGTAATTTCTCACCCACGCCTACTTACCTAATCCAAACCCTCACAAGCCCCAGAATTACCACATCTAAGACGGCTCCCTACAGCTGGGAAAACTCAATCCTACTGGGAAGTGAGAATGAGAGACCCACTTTAGAGGTGGGCAATGATGACCCTTCAAGGAAAGGCAGTGGGTGTTCTGGGACGGGGTCCAGTCGTCGGTCCCAGGGGCTGTGGGCTCTGCTCTCTTAACTGCCTTTGCCCTTCCTTCTGCAAGTTCCTCCTCTGCTGTGATCCCCAGCGGCAGCACAGATAGTAGGCACTGGAGGCCCCGCCTTCCCAGCAGTCAACGTCTCGGTCTCAGAGGAGCTGGGCATTCATGAGTTCTTTGGAGGCTCAAACACTTGGAGCTGTCTTCACATAGTCCTTACAGGGTAACCGACTTCGAAGCATAAACAGTGCCTATATTGAGCCCAGCCGAGTCCACGTGCCAGTAACTGCCCACGCTCTTCTCCATATCACCAGCAGACTCGGCTCTATTTAATACAAGTACCATGAGCTCACAAGAATGTAATGGGTACAATTAATCTGAGACATTCTGTCAGATATAAGGTTAAGTGGATGCTGCCTCTTAATTGCATTTTTACTCTTGACCATCTCAGTCATTTATTTGTCCCTCGTTAAAGAGATGAACTTTAATTGGCCATTTCTCATTCTCTTCTGTCTTTTGCCATATGAGGTTTGAAACTGACCACTTTCTAACCTGCGTTCTCTGACTTGTAACTTAGACTATGTCTTTCCTGAGCTGTCTCTTTCTTACGATGAGTTGGTGAATGCATCCAGCAGCTTCCATCACCCGACACTGTTGCCAACGTCTTCCATCAGCAGCTACAACTTCACTAGTTTGTCCTCAAGACGTTGAGAGTGGCGATTGCAGTGGACACAACTCATTGTCTCCCAAGCTTCAGTTTTTCCGACCTACAAACAGAACCTCTGCCAATGTCCTGTGTGTTAGAGTCCTGCCATGGCAGAGGCCATTTGCAAAACATTGCTCACTTAGTTGAGACAGAGAAACCAGAGGTTGTCTCTTAAAGCTCAGCCCTGGACGTATACACCACTCGAGTTCCCCTTCACTGGGCAAATCAAGTCAGTAACCACACCTCAATCCAAAAGGGCAGGACAGAGAAATCACACTGTAAAATGACCAGGTTACCACTAACTATGCTGTCAGCCAGGATCTAGTGCATTCTTTCACTGCTCTGCTTGCCTACCTATAGAATTGTATCATTTTTGTAGCTTCTTATAATTTTCGATGGCCCAAAATAGTCTTTATATTTTGTTCCTGTCATTTGCTATTCTTGGCACTTTTAGAGTCACATAACATTTAGAGGCAACTTTCCAATTTGCACATGTAAAAGCAGTCTTGGGGGATTTTGATAAGGAACAAATTCAATCTTCAGGTTAGACTCTAGAGAAACGATGCTTTTATAATGTTGAATCCTTAACTTCATGAGTGTTCCTTTTAGTTTCATTTATTTGATTTTATTCCATTTTTTGATGTTTGTATTTTGTTTGTAGAGTTTATATTCATGTGTTTTTAGTACAGTTAATTACATTTATCTGATATTTTGGATGCCACTATAAATCATACTCTAAATGGGGGCATAATTTTAGTAATTTACTGTTGGTGACCTCAAAACAGAATTGATATTTGTATGTAAAACCTGTAATGTTTCCTTAGTAATCTGTTAATAATTTGGATGTTTTTCTGCACATCCCATGCATGTTAGCTGTGAATGACAGCTTAATTCTTCTTTGCCAACATTATAACTCACATTACTGTTTTCACTGCACTGAGTTGGTTGGTTCCCATAGTTCAGCGGGAAGAGAGATGTCCTAAAGACACCCAGCCTCTTGTTTAAAAACAGTTTGGGGGGAAAACAGTGATTCCGGGTGATTCTGTAGGTAACTTCCGGCAGCTTACAGAGAACACCCTTTATTGTGGCCTTATCAAAGTTTTCATACATAATTGTAGGGACAGTTCGGTCAAATGACTTTGTCTAGGGCCCGGCGCGGTGGCGCAAGTGGTTAAGTCCTCGCCTTGCACGCCCGGGATCCCATATGGGCGCCGGTTCTAATCCCGGCAGCCCCGCTTCCCTTCCAGCTCCCTGCCTGTGGCCTGGGAAAGCAGCAGAGGACGGCCCAAAGCTTTGGGACCCTGCACCCGCGTGGGAGACCCGGAAGAGGCTCCTGGCTTCGGATCGGCATAGTATCGGCCCGTTGCGCTCACTTGGGGAGTGAATCATCGGACGGAAGATCTTCCTCTCTGTCTCTCCTCTCTGTATATCCGCCTTTCCAATAAAAAATAATAAAAATAAATCTTTAAAAAAAAAATGACTTTGTCTAAATCTGTTAAGGTGTTCATGACTTCCTCCTTTGTATGACTCCTAAAAATCGTTTCCAAGTAGTAAAATGCTTTGCATTTTTAGAATTAACTAAAACAGATTTTCTTGTGTATTGCTGGCCAGGTAGGGAAGGGAGAACCCAGATCCAAGACCTGAGCCTCCCACACCCTGCCTCACTGGGATGGAGCAGGCAGAGCCACTCCCCAACACCCTGGGCTTGTCCACTCCAGAACACTGCTGTGGGGACACCTCTCACACGGATTTGCCCTGAGCACACAGTTCTATGGTGTGTCTCTTTGTTAGACTTTCCAGGAGAACAGCACACCTGGTTGCCATTGTTTGAAAGAAGCGCGTGGAGTCACCGCACAGTCATACTCCTGAGAACATGCTTGATGGAGAAGTTGGCCTGGGGGCAAAAGCTGACGCACTGCCCTGGGGTGCTTGGACTCCACACCAGAATCCTGTACCAGCTTTCCTACTCATGCAGACCGTGAGAGTCAACTGACCGAGCTGCCGCCGCACACGGGCAGGCCTGGACGGCGCTCTCAGCTCGCGACCGTCGCAGGCAAGTTGGAGCATGATCCCACAGAAGGCGGCTGTGCTCGGGCTCGCTTTCTCTGGGTTCTCAGATGCTTGGAGCAGTGTTGTTTGTGTACAGGGATGTCCCTGGCCTGCTGAAGGTCCCCACTGTGCAGCAGCAGGCCAGCCCGCTCCCCTGCCTTGGCTTCCCCTGATGAGGCAGCATTGCAGCCCTGCAGTGAGGGTACAGAGAGAAGCTGATGCCGTGGGAATGAAACAGCAACACTGGCTCCACAGCAGTGGGATGCAGGTTCCTGGAGCATTCATCGGTTATGTCCTTTAAGAATAAAGTATTGGAACCCACCCCAGGACTTTGATGCACTCAAGAGAATCTGCAATAATACATCACCCCATATCAAAGAAGGCGTGGGGAGTCTCTCACATGTTAGGACTGAAAGGTGGTGGCGGATGGGACCAGTAGGTCACAGGGAGCCCAGGAGGTACATGTCTGGAGACCCAGTACAGGTGTGCCTTCTTCAGCCAGGAAAGTCAGGAGGAAATACGGGAGGGAGGGAGGGAGGAAGGAAGGAAGCAAGAGAAGGAAGGGCTTTCCCCATATAACCTCCATCTAACCTCATCCCCTCTGTAATACAGTTGCATTTCCAGTCCTGAAATCGAGACTTGGGAGTGGAGTTTGGGAAGGAAATCTCTCCACTCACACCAGTGCCTATTCTCCAGCAGTACTCACTCGCTATCTCCAGTGTTGGACCTGCCTTCTTCTTCCTCTGCAAGCTCCCAGTGGGGTTGCCAGAAGGGACATTCAAGTGCACACACCCACCCACCTCCTGCCATGCTGAGCAAGGGCTGCTGGGATGGCGTGGGGTTAGACTGGCCAGTTCTCCTCACTCTGGAGTCACTGTGACAGCAGCCGTGCTCGGAGGGAGCAGGCAGTACAGTGTTAGCACCCAGCACTTTGGGCTATGAGCCAGAGGAGTGACAGGAGTGGCAGCAGAGGTCAGAAGTACGAGGACTGCAGGGCCTGCAGGATCTCCCTCCAAAGGGAAGGACAACCCTGCCCCAACCAGGCACCCGAGCAGACAGGCTGAGGCTTTCTCCATTGCAGTGTTAGGACTATGCATCTAATTCTAGTCTGCTGCCCTGAACGTGCACAATTTCACACTTCTCATGGCATAAACCCAGACTTCTAGGTATGCCTTTTGGCACAGGGACTCTGCATTCACAGTCCTGTGTCAGCCAAGCATGGCCGCTCAGCTGGGACTGTCTCTGGAGTTCCCAAGCACAGGCCCAGCCTTGAGCAACAGCAGCAAGGGCAAGGCAGACACCAGCCACTCCGTCTCAGTGATCCCAGCTTCCCTTGTCATTCAGCCTTCACCTTCAGCCCCATCTCTCCACGCTGCAGTTTGCTCTACCTTCTCCAGCATGCTCTCTGACAGTTCTCCCCACTTACATGTCTGGAGAGGTGGGTGGGAGTGGGTGGGGTCAAGAGGAGAGGAGGAAAAAGAAGGGAGCAAATACAGCTGGAGTGGGAAAGAGAGGAAGGTAGGGAAGGGGAAACTTCCAAAGTGGCAGCCATTGTCAGGTCAGACTGACAGGCTCTGCAGGGCCAGATGCTTCTCCCCGGGAACTCTGGCATCAAATTTAGACAACGCCTTCCTGCAGTTTCCTCCAGTTTCTAACTAACGATGAGCAGCCAGAAGGCAGTCACAGTTGGGCCAGCACAGCGTGTGGGGGTGTCTGGAGGGCTCTGCAGGTGCCCTGAGGTGTGGCCCCTTCCAGGGGCCCAGGGGAGCAGACTGCACGTCTCGGCACACCCAGTGTCCTTGGATTTTAATTGAAGCGAGGACTCCAGAACGTTTGTCTTGGACTTCAGTAACACAGGCAATGCTTCAATAATTTACATTTCAATTTAATCAAGAGAAGTAAATCTCACTCCAGAAAAACAGTCACCTAAACCTGTTGGCTCACTTAGGAACCACGGTTATCCTGTAATTTTCATGCCAACATATTTCTTCTGCAGAATCTGGCTATGCTATTAGCAGTGACAGAAGAATTAGAGCTGAATACAATATACATTTTTTGAAGGAGCCACAAGTGAGCCCATCTCGTGACAAGAAAACTGATGTTGATGGGAATGTTGAAATGGAGCTCTCACGCCACAAGCTGCCGGGAACACGTGTGCTTTCACGGGCCGAGCTTCCACGTTGTTCATCAGAGTCTTAAATAACAATGGTCATCCGTCTTCCTATAACATGGGCACACATACCAGGCACTGCGCTGACATGTATCAACTCATTTAAATCTCGCAATAATCTTATTAATAAGATTGCTATTATTTCCATTTCATGGACAAGGAAAATAAAGCACAAAGAATGAATCACCAAGAGCACAAGCTGGTCTCATTCATTCAGAATTCAGAAAAGAGTGCTAGAAGGACTCCCACCCTGAATGTGTTCAATGATGTGTCAGAGTCCCAGACATACACTTAGTATTGCAAAGCCGACCTGCTGCTCGCTGGATCATCAAGAATGCTCAAACCACAGTTTTGCTTTTCCCCTTTCTGTTCACACATGCACGCATGCACACACACGCACACACACACACGCACACATGCATGCACACGCACACACATACACACATGCACACACACAGGTGTGTGCAAAGTTGCTTTCACTAGGACAAGGTTATTCACTACTTGTGGTTTTCATTTTTTGGTAAAATTGTAACAACCACACTTGGAATCTTTGATCAGGCACTTATCAGGGGTTCTAATGTTTGAAATTCAATGATTCCTAAGGATAAGTGGAATCTTGACTATTTAATAGGAAGAAGCTTAGCACTTTGAATAAATGGTAGGGTATAATTCAAAGCAATATTTATGATACCATTAATGCATTTGAAGGTTATTCACTAAATTAAGAAAATGTTCAAAAATACAGTCACAGATTATAGAAAAGGGAAATTACAAAATTTATTTTGTTCTTTGCACAACATGGTCTAGGGTTAGGATCTAGGAAGGATCTAGGGTTAGGAAGAAGTGGGTGTGGTCATTCTTTCCAAACTTTCTATTTCTTCTTATTATTTCTGGGGGGAGGGGAGAGATATGGGGCTAGGCCATACCCAGCCTCCCAACCATCCCGGTACCCAAGCATGGAGAACAGCCACCATGTAGCAACCCAGGGTCACGATGTGGTACATGCTCCAAAGGTTCTACCCAAGTGGATATGACAGTTCCGAAATGCAGCCGATCTCACCGATCTGTGGATGAGGGATCCCTTCTAATGTCCATTGGCTGACACAGTCAACCTTGGAGTCTCCAATCACCCAGAAATTTGCTGTCATCATTTGGCTGGTGTACTTGTCCATACGTTCTGTTATCCATTCTCTGCTATGGTACCAGATGTTCTCTGCAAGCTCCAATGGGCTACCATGTCCTCTATGAGCACGATGATGCCGTCCAGCAGTTCATCCTTTCCACTGAAGAGGACTACTTCTCTTGGGTGGACTCATGGACCTGAGCAGGTGACCTGGGCCAAGCCAGAATCCCACCCCTGGGGCTCACAGATCCAGCACCCACTGTGCAGGTGGACCCAAGGATCTGGGCCAGGAGACACAGGCCCTGCTAGACGCCCCACACCCTTGGGGCTCACGACCCCCACACAGATGTGCTGTAGAGGGCCTTGAGGAAGAAGCAGGACTTCCAAGCACGTATTATTGCTTGTGATGAGAGCAGCTTCGCCCATCTGGGACTTGATGGTACTGGGGAGCAGGGCAGAAGGGAGGCCCCTGAGGGCTCAGGAGCAGAACAGGGTAAGCTCTGACCATTTCATGACCCCTCTGCTTCAAGCCTATCCCAAGGCATATTGCCAAATGGTGTTGGAAGAGATATTCCACCACCAGGAACAGTTTTGCATGTAGAGGAAAATGAAACTGCAAACGCTACTCAGAAAAGAAGATTGAATTGGGAAACCTGAAATATGGCCAGGGCAACTGGCTTCATGGACTCCTCCCAAGGCTCAGGAACTTTGTCTTTGTTCTTAACCCCCTGGCACCAGCTCACACAAGACAGGCCACTTCGAAGCAAATAAAGCGGCAGATTTATTCTTCCTGCACCTGAACAAACTTGCAAGGTTGGGTTCACAGGCAGTTTATGAAAACCTTCTCAGCCTCCCACTCGTAACAACGGCTTTCTGACGTGGCCCCGTGCTCCACAGGAAGGCGGCTCTCCACACAGTCACTAGCCTCATCATTCAGCTGCCGGGACAAGGACTGCTTTGGGACAGCAAAGAGATGCTCTCACACCTTTGTCCCAGCATCTTTCCTGTTCCTCCACACCTGGCAGCTCCTCTGGGGCCTCTTAATCAAAGTCTGACTAAGACTGACCTTGCATTGGTTTACGAGGGTAATGAGATCACAGCCCCAGGTGGAAGGATGGCTGCAGGTGTGCTAGCTCCGCCATTCAGAGCCTTGTTATTTCTGTAATTTGTCACATACCGTCTCCTGCTTGGGGTTGTACTTTACAGCCTAATGAATGCATTCTTATTAAGACAAATCTTGTCATTGCCAATCTAATTAAATCCATAAAATCAGCCTGGAAATTTTAGAGAAAGGAGCTACAGTGTAATTGTTTTCTTTCTTTCTTCTCCTATCGCAAGTTATTGA
This sequence comes from Ochotona curzoniae, assembly GCF_017591425.1. Lineage (NCBI taxonomy): Eukaryota > Metazoa > Chordata > Mammalia > Lagomorpha > Ochotonidae > Ochotona > Ochotona curzoniae. Next base: position 2,589,310 of record NW_024467122.1, on the reverse strand, counting down.
AATAAAGTTCATTGTGATTTGAGACGTAAAGAGGTTGGGGTATAATACCAGGGTTTTATGCAGTTCTGCTATGTGATCCTAAGCAAGGTTCCTCTCTTCCAAGTGTGCTGTGGGCCCCTTCACCATGGCAGCAGGGGATGGAACACGCGTGCATGGGTAATGCCTCTCCATTCATTGAGCTGCTTATTGCTTACCAACCTTCTTCGTGAAAAGTCCTCAAGGTGAGTGGCAGTTTGTTAGCTGTCATCAGACTTCAGAGAAGACAAATGAGGGACCAGGGGCCACTCTGTACCTATGGTGACAATGCGCCACACTGTCCTCCTGAGAGTCCCCAAGGTGACAGGGAGCCACATCGTGCCCTAGCTGAGCGTCTCCACGTGGCAGAACTGTGGAAGTGACTCGAGTTAGTGTTCGGTCACACGGCTGGGTTTCATCTACAGCTCAGAGCTTAGGAAAGTTTGTCATCACACTGTCAACCACTAGCCACCCCCGTAGCTCATCATTCCTGCTCACTCGGTGCTCAGAAAACCCAAGTCCCAGGGCAGGATGCGCTTCAACCTCCTCCCGAATGCAGGGACAACAAACACTGAGGCACACAAGAGTCTCTTACATTTTCAGCTGTGCATTTCTGAAAATGCTGTCCCCAAATATGAACCCCAAAATATTGGAAATGACACCTTAGCAAGGTGGACATTTCACAGGTGTTGATGAGAAAATTATTTTAATAGGAACTGTGATCACAACAAATAAATGAAGAAGTTGGTCTACATTCCCAATGAAAGTACATTTTCCTAAGGGTCCCCAAGGACAGATGTAATGATGTAATGAAATCATAAAAGGGTTTGTCAGGTAGAATCTAGTTCTTTCGTTTTTTCAGTCCGAGAGATTTTTAAATATATCTTTAGTGGTTATTGTACAAGGATTTAATTTGAACACTAAGTTCCTTTATTTGGGGGTGAGATGAAGTGATTTATTCTCGGGCACGGTATCTGTTAGTTATATGAAAAAATCCAGAACATCAAAATCTCCTTACTGATTTCTTATAAATCACAGCAATGATTTGCAGATCAGAACTCACACAGCCCCACATGCTCCCTCCCCACATACAGCCTTCCTGTCTTTGCTGCTTACATTCTCAAGCTTAGATTGTACCACCCAAGGTGTGCTGCTGCCCTCGGGTAGCTCAGGTGCTACACGCCTTTTGCATCTACCTTCCATAACATGGTTTCCCCACGCTATGTGACACTATATTCTCCTTACTGTATTGTATTGCAATGTTATCTACCTTACAATGAACACACAGTCCACTGCTGCCAAGCATTGCAGTTATTCACAAACTGAACTTTCACAAGGATGCTACGAAAAGCATTCCTGCTTGTTCCGGCTTCTCTTGTGTACCTGGTCTCATTTTTTAAAGAGTTTATTGGAAAGGCAGATATACAGACAAGAGAGACAGAGAAGAAGATCTCCCATCCAGTGATTCACTCCCCAAGCAGCCACAATGGCCGGAGCTGCACCTATCTGAAGCCAGGAGCCAGGAGCCTCTTTTGGGTCTCCCGCACAGGTGTACGGTCCAAGGCTTTGGGCTGTCCTCAACGGCTTTCCCAAGCCCAAGCTAGATGGGAACCAGGGCTTCCGGGATTAGAAACGGCACCCATATGTGATCCCAGAGTGTGCAAGGTAAGGGCTTTAGATACCAGTACCACACCTACCACACCGTGCCCTCTGGTTGAATTTTTTTTTTCTGAGTATATTTTAAAGGGTGAAATTATTGAGTCAGGGATCTGCCCATTCTAACTTTACTAAGTACAGTCAAAGCTAGGTGTACAAACAGTACCAACAGTGTGAAGGTTTGAGCGGCTCCACATCCTTCCCCGTGGTCGATGCAATCTGCCTTTTTTTAAGATTTATTTTTATTATTTTTTTATTGGAAAGGCGGATATACAGAGAGGTGAGACAGAGAGGAAGATCTCCCGTCCAATGATTCACTCCCCAAGTGAGCGCAACGGGCCGATGCTATGCCAATCCAAAGCCAGGAGCCTCTTCCGGGTCTCCCACGCGGGTGCAGGGTCCCAAAGCTTTGGGCCGTCCTCGACTGCTTTCCCGGGCCACAGGCAGGGAGCTGGATGGGAACCGGGGCTGCCAGGATAGAACTAGCGCCCACATGGGATCCCGGGCGTGCAAGGCGAGGACCTTAACCACTTGCGCCACCACGCCAGGCCCAATCTGCCTTTTTATGTTTACCATCCTGGTGGCTGTTTAGTGATAGCTTCCTTATTTACTATGCATGTTTCCAATTACTCATGAGATTGAAAAACATTTTGCAGATTTGCTGGGTATTTCTATGTTTGCAATCCAACTGAACTGTTTTTTTCTGTGTCTTAAATATGGATCACATTTCATTTCTTCCCAAACCATAGTCCAGTTACTTCAGCAGCATTTGCTGTAAAGACCACACAGTCTCCACCATTGTGAATCGCTGTTTGCATCATGTACCTCTGTCTACAAAGAAGTCTGCCCTGGGATCTCCAGCCCACCTGTGCACCATTCCGCAATGCCATAGTTACCACTCATGGACCCTTGACTTATGGTAGAATAGCCCTCCAACTTTTCTCTCTTACTGTGTGTTTTTATTATTGCTGGCTCTTGGCAAGAGCTGGCTTCTCAAAACCAAACAAAACAAACAAAACCATCTGTAAGGTTTGCACTGGGATTTCACTGCTCTGGGATCCACGTAGGGATCACTGATCTGGGATCAGCTTCTCCACTCTTTGGTTTCCTTCAAGGTTTTCTCTGTAAAGATCTTGAGTAACACCTATTGGGTTTATTCCAAGGCATTTCATGGTTTTTGAAACACACAAGTCATAGTTTTACATCTTTTAAATGTTATGATCAGAAATGCAATTTCTATATTAATCTCATTTTTAGAAAGTGCACAAAGCTCAGTAGTAATCATATTAACCCTCGTTAATATGCCACACACTTTCCCCAACTAAGCCTTTGAAGAGCCCAAAAGCCTTGCAGCTGCAGCGCTCGAAGCTCCATCTGAAAGCCCGTTACTCCAGGGTTCAAGATTTCCTGTTTGTCTGAATCCCTGTCCAGATAGGTAGATACGCATGCATATATGTGTGGGTGGGCATGGATGCCTATTTTTATTTGTTTAACCAACTCAAAATGTCTGGGATTTGGTCTGATTTTATTTCTTACAAGTCCTCATTTGTGGCCTGGTGTTTGGCATAGCAGTCGATATGGGATGTCTGAGTCCTGTATCAACGTCTGGATTTGAGTCACAGCTCTGGTCCCAATTGCAGCTTCCTGCTAACATGCCCCTTGGGAGGCAGCGGGTGGTGGACTGAGTATTCACCTCACTGTCACTAATGGGGGAGACCCAGCCTGCCTAGCACCAGTGAACAAGCATACAGAGCTCTCTCTCTCTCCCTTCAGTTCATGTTGTGTGTGTGTGTGTGTGTGTGTGTGTGTGTGTGTGTGTGTGTGTGTGCATGTGTGTGTCTATCTGCCAACCTATTTCTGTCTTAAAGTAAATAAAATAAGCATTCATTTTTATTCCTTCTAGTTATGTCAAATGGCCTGTTCCTCTTATATTGACAGTAGAATGGCCTAATAATCTGCATAAACATACTCAAGGCATGAGAATTTCCCTTCATGCCTTAGGCAGTTTGATTCAGATTTTCAACATCTTACAATTCATTCAGCTTATGTGATTATTTCTAAGGAAAACAGTGATTACATGAGCCAGAACTCACCTGAGACATTGTTCATCTGGATAGATGCTGAAATGCTCCAAGCACAGCTGTTTCCTTTAAATGGATGAAGAAGAGAAGTTTATATATTTTCAAAGGGCATGTATTTGGTTCTGCATCTACTCTATTACTGTAAAATGCATCAAAGATCGAAAGCAATGTATGCGGACTTTGGGTCTCAGCAGTACTGGCAAACGGAAGTCCAGGGCTGCTTAAGAGCCCATAAATTTCACTAAGTTGCCTTGGATTAAACAAGTTGGAGAAATAAATAAAAAAAAATAATAAACCCTGTAAGGAATTAATGCAATATTAAAATGTGCCCAAAATAGAGGGGGAGTAGGGCTGAAGGATGGCCCCGAGTGGAGAGAGGGGTCTGGCTGGATCCCTGGAGCCAGGGATTGGGGGGTAGGTGCTGCATCAGCTCATGGTGCCCCCAGAGGCAGGTGGTTGTGCAGCTCTGTCGGGGGCCCAGCTAGGACAGGGAGCAGGTGAAGACTGCTCAGAGCAATGTAGGCATCATGTAACTTCCCCACTTGGAAACTGAAGTAAATGATGACCCTGGAGAAGCTGGGGGACATAGAAAGACTTTGAGTCTGGTGCCAAGGTCTTTAATAAACTCCTGAAGATGACCAAGGTGCTGTAGAAGAGGAATGGAGCTGAGAAGCAGACAGCTCGTTATTTAGCAGTTACTTTCTCAGTAGAGCACAGCTCTACTCAAGGGAGACACTATCTGGTCAAGGGCAAGCCCAAAAGTTGTTGATTGAGCCATTTAGGGACATTCGGGAAAGGCGTACAGCCGCCTGTCCACTCACAGCCACCACACCAGTGGCAAGATCACTTCATACTCAGCAATGCTACAAAGCAAATTTTACCTCTTGACATATAAGAGCCAAGTTGGATGTCCACATGTGTATTAGGACTGCAGAACCCAGCTGTTTGTTCTGATGTGACAAGGCCTTGCAGGTGGACACTGCCTTGGGGACATGAGCAGCGATGGCTGAGTGCTCGCAGTATGCCGGGCACAGGCAAGGTGTGCCATCCTGGGGCTCACACTCCACTGGGCTGTTGGTAAGAGTTGGTGTCTTGGTTCAGCTCAAAGGCAGACCCTCTTAGATGTCTTATAAAATAAGCCGAACGAGCACCAGTACCTGGGAGGAGGGTACCGATCTAGAAGCTAAGATACAGATGCCTTTCTTCTAATCCAGACTCCAGCAAATTACAGCCCACAGACCCTGGTTGGCCTGCTGTGTGTAAGAGTCCAAGCTAAAAATCAATGTCAACAAAGAAACAAAGACCAAGGCTTCTAGAATGGTAACTGATTTGGTCTCTTGTCTTACAGAGTTTAAAATATTTACTGCTTGGCCTGCTTAAAAAATATTTATTTACCCTGGAACTAAGCCATACTAAAACTCCATCTGTAAGCATCACTATTCTAGACCCCTTGGATACAATTGCCGGGACTTGGACAAGATAGCAGGAGAGACGCTCACCTTGGGCAGGACACCTTGAGGCCTCCCCGTTCCCCTCTAGTCACCCTGTACTCCTCAGCTGGACCTGGGCAGCCAACATCAAGACTCCTTGTCAGGCTGGCCATGATTACATTACCAGCTGTTGTTTGATCAATGCCCTGTTCTTTAGGGACTCTCGACTGTACCTGGTGGAGGAGTTGGACTGCAGACTACCTCAAAGACTGGCAAGCACGCTAAGCGAAGGGCTGACAGTAAACATTTAGGCCCTTCAGGCCCCACCATTTCTATCAAAAGCCACTGAACTCCACCGGGCCTGATCTAGTAACCTAGCAGCTGAACTCATCACCTTGCATGCGCTGAAATCCCTGTGGGCACCGGTTCTAATCCAGGCAACCCCACTTCCCATCCAGCTCCCTGCTTGTGGCCTGGGAAAGCCCGAAGCCTTGGACCCTGCACCACATGGGACCACGTGGAAGATCTGCAGGAAACTCCTGGCTCCTGTGAATCAGAGGGTAGACGATCTTCCTCTCTGTCTCTCCTCCTCTCTGTATATCTGACTTTGCAATAAAAAATAACTAAATATTAAAAAAAAAACTCCACCACACTTATGTGAGATCAGCAACAGAATATTTTAGGAATGAGCCATGATAGGGTCCAGTTCAATTCTACTTGTGGAAACAAGGTTTGGGACAGCTTTGGTCGGGTGTGACCTCACTTTGCAGATACCCAGGTCAAGTTCTGTGAATGTCCACAGAGAAGTTTCACATTCTGTTGTAGCTGCTTTACAGTTGGGACTGGTGGTTGGCATAGTTCTCTCTCTTCCAACTCTAGATGCATTCTGCAATTAGATGAACCAATCAAAGAGGGAACTTCAACAAGTTTGTGGGAAGGGAATACAAAGAAAAAGTTTGTTTGGCTGCAAAATATTTTTAAACACATGCATTTTTTCATTATATACTTTTGCCATGAATTTTTGACTCCTCAAACACATGGACTGTAAAACGTTTTGTATCAAAATAAACTTATCATTTGGCTTTACTCTCCACTAAATTTTTGAAGTACTGTAGTAGAGTTTGGGAGATAAAAGCAAGTTAGCAAATAAAAATAAAACAGCAAAACTGATATTGAATTCCTAATGCTTCCAGCAGTGTGAGTGGCTGTCCTTGAACTTTATGCTAGAGAGCTTCTCAGAGCTCGTGAACAGCAAGCCAAGTGCCCCAGCAGCAGCTCTCCTCGGGCTTCCTGCTGTCCCCTCAGCCTTGACCGCTCAGTCACAAAGGGAAGCTGTGAACCGCTGTGTCCTCCTGAGGCCATGGCTCACTGTCTTTGGAGATCGCTCAGCCTTGCATGTCATCAGGGCTCCTTGTCTCCTTGTACCTGGAAGCCAGGGCTGGTCACAAGCTTCCCAGTGCTGTTCTTCTGGGGTGCCAAATCGAAATGCTTAAACAAATGGATCGTGAGGCTGAAATCCAGTCAATAAAACCTCTGGCAGCCCCCTGACTCCTCTGGAATGAACTGAAATGCAAGCCATTTCAGAGCCCTCCTTCTGCAAGCTTTCCTGGGTTTCCCCTCATTAAAGCTGAAATGATAATGAATAGCATTGAGCCCGCATTCGTGAGATTTAACTCTTCAGAGGTCAGAACGTACGTGCCCTTTTAAATAATGCAGGCCAGGCAATGCTGACTTAATAAAACCGAAATGTCATTTTAGGTTTGAATTGATTTTTTTCTATCTGAGGGCCTCTCGGGTTTGCAAATCAGAGATGCCTTGTGTTCGCATGTAGGACAGAGACTGGCTTTCCCAGGGTGAGGTTAAAAAATGTGGATTGATGAGAAAGGACTGAGCGGGGTCAGTATCGAATGGCCTGCTCTGGGGGCTTGCATAATTCATAAGTATCCATGTGTTTTGTGTTTCTTGCTTCACATCGGGAAAGGTGGAGACAGGAAGGGAATGCAGCCAGCTGCGAGTGCAGAGTGCCTTCCTGCCCAGGGTCAGCGGCTGGAGGAGGGCGGGGAGCCTCACGCCTGGGGACCGGATCTCACCTTACAGGAATTTGGATCAATAGCCCTTGAAACTACAAAATTGGCCTAAAGCTGATGACACCAGAGTTTTCTGTTACTTACTGCTCATTTTTGACCAGCTGTATCTGTGCAGATAAGCTACAAGTGCAATGGCAGAGGCAGTCAAGCCAGCTGCCTATGTTGCCTGCTCCGAGTTGCCTTCTATGGTGACTGTGCAGTGGCTGGACTCCATGAAGCTGGGAGACTGGCCACGGACACTGAAACGAGGAACCAAGAGAACTTCCCTCCAAGCCATTTTCATCTTCCTCCCTGCCCTGTCCCCACTGTTTCTGAGTGGCAGATTCTTCTAGAAAATGAAACCTTTCAGGATTCTTCAGTGGCTTACACAATTGCTTTGGATTTAGGCCACTTTCTTCAAACACCCCAAGCAAGGCATACTCAGAGCAATGACAAATGAGCTGCCTGGACGGATGTCGGACAGGTGGATGGCGAAGCCATCATCTCCTCAACCTGGCCAAATTGGCGCCTTCCAGGCTTTGTTCTTGACCTCCCTGAATGCAAACGACTCAGTTCTGAGAGCAATGGGAGAAGGAAGGAATGAAGAATGATTTCTAAAATGTGTAGAACAAAGATTCTGGGATTAATGTGTTTTTAGCGTTGGACCCAGAGGGCTATAGCTAAAACTAATGTAGTAATTAGAGGGAAGAAAATCAGCCCCATCGGGCAACACCAGCATCCGAAGCTGGAGGCAGAATTTCTCTATCCTTATTTTCTTTATCAAAAACACATCTGCTGGTAGGGCGCCAGCTGCTTCTCCTGTAGCGATCGTGGCGTTGTTGTGGTGTGGGGTACAGGGTCAAGGCTTTGTCCTTTGTCATCTGAGTGCTTATTTTATTTTCAGCACCACCAACCCCCCAGACAATAAAACAATTTTGTGCAGTTTTTCCCCAACAGAAAGAAAACATGTCGCCTACCACAATGCAAACTTCATCCAGAGAAACGGGCCGGGAACATCCTGGGAAATCTCAGCTGCAGTCTTCAAAACCTGTGACCTTCAAGGAAAATGCAAAAAGGTGATCTTAAAACCGAACACAATGATGTCTAAAGCTCAATCCAATTTTCTTTCTTGCTGTTAATTAAGGCTGGGAGGAGCAGTGTCCTCAAAAATGCAGCTTCCCTTTAAACTAGGAGAAAGAGTGATGACTGAGGGGATGGCCATTGAACAGGCAAAATATGCATTGATTATGCATGCAATTACCCCGAAGTTTGTTATTTCACAAAACTGAATTCTTTCCTGCTGAAGTCCAATGCTGAGTAATTAAATGCAGACTGTACTTAAATTTGTGACAGCACAAATAACAGAGGTTATGGACAGTGTTAGGTCCCCCAGTCATTACTATTCCACTGGTGTTGGAAGAGATTAGCAAGCAGGGAACACAGCAGGTAAGGATTGTAAGAGTCTATTCAAGCTCCACATAATGAATGCGGGCAAGAGTGAGCTGAATGTCTAATGTCAGGCACTCAGTTCCAGAGATAAAAGGCTCGGGCTTACTCTCAGAGCTTTGAAAGGGCTTTTACTGCATACAATTTCACCTGTTTATTATTATAATCAGCCCTACTGAAATAATTGCTAATAATTGTCAAGCTCAATGAGCTCATTTTCTTTCTCACTAGAAAATTCTCAATTCCCCATGCTGTCACAAGAATCCATATTCTGTAGGTCTTTCAGTTCCAAGGAATCAGAGTAGCTGCCAGCCTGCGGCCTCCAGACCTGGTCCCTCCAGGGGCCCACCTGACTTCCTAACCCCCACCTCCAGCCTGCAGCCTCCAGTCCCCCATCCCTCCAGGGGCCACACCTGACTTCCTAACCGCCACCTCCATCCTGCAGCCTCCAGACCCCCATCCCTCCAGGGGCCCACCTGAGCTTCCTAACCCCCACCTCCAGCCTGGGGCCTCCAGACCTGGTCCCTCCAGGGGCCCACCTGACTTCCTAACCCCCACCTCCAGCCTGCGCCTCCAGTCCCCCATCCCTCCAGGGGCCCACCTGAGCTTCCTAACCCCCACCTCCAGCCTGGGGCCTCCAGACCTGGTCCCTCCAGGGGCCCACCTGACTTCCTAACCCCCACATCCAGCCTGTGGCCTCCAGGCCCCCATCCCTCGAGGGGCCCACCTGACTAACCTAACCCCCACATCCAGATGTTCATGCTCAGTCTCTGACACACAAAGTGCACACCGAGACATCGCATCACCTGAGCAGTTCTAGAACAAGTACTCCACAGAAGTAGTGGTAGACTGCAATGTGGGGAGCAAAGATTCCTGATTCCAAGGCCAAAGAGCAGGAAATTCCTGCTGCTGGACTGGGATGGAAAGCCAAGGGTGGAGCTGCATACTGCGGGTGCCTGAAGGCCACAGAGCCTCCCCAGCTGGTCGCTGGGGGAGACTCTCCCGGAAGCCAAGCAGGCAGCCATCATTTCCCCTAGGACTCTCTCTGCGGGGTCTTGTAAGCTCCTTGGAATGTGAACATGGACAGCAAGCAAAACCAGGGTGTAGGTGACCAAGACCCTTGCACAGAGCACACTCCTTCTCAATATCCCCAAGGTTGCCCTGTTGACACATGAAGGAGTGCAAGGCAACTTCTCCCTGTATCCCTGTGACAACACCTGACACCTGCCAGCCACAGACAGCTTTCGCTCAACATGCTGACACCAAGACACAAGCATCGTTTTCCCAACAGGAGATCCCTGGAGGGCAATCCCCTGGATGTTGGCCTGGCAACACCTCTTCTCAAGGCACTGGCTCTGGCTTCCTCTTGCTCACACAAGGAGCTCGCTCTCTTCAGAACCTGTCCTCGGCCATGAGGGCATAGCACCTCCACAGACATAGCCATCAACAACCGAGATCCTCAGGCCACCAGATCTTGCTAGGCACTCCTGCAGTCACCACTATCAAATGCTGCCCTGCTCCACCTTCCCACACACCCCAGGTATGCTATCCCTGCTGGGAGCTTCAGCCAGACACGCTGGGACATTCCTGCTTTTTTCCTGCACACTGGAGAATTCTACAGCTCCTACAGTGTCCCCAGGGCTAAAAACCTAGAGGGGATTTTATCTCCTTCCTCTTCATACTCTAATTAAGAAGTCCTGGATCACCCTGATATATTTGATTTTTGGAGGGATAGCATTGCTGTACATTATTTTAAGCCATGCTTATGACTCAAACAAGAGTCCTCCTGTAAAGTCTGAGTGTTCTGGAAAGATGCTGTATCTTGGCTATAAGGTGTGCCGTGCTTGCTTTCCTTCCCTTGAAATAAGTCCTTCCCTGGGAGAGGCTCTTACAAAGAGATTCCTGGCTGCACCTGCTGTACCAGCCCCTAATCCTGCCCAGCCTGACCCTCAGGCGTAGTGACAACTAGAGCCAATGAAGAATCCCAGGGGGACAAGAGCAGACCACAACTCCTCTCACCTGCCTTCAGTGTTTAGCTTTCAAGAAATACGTACACAACCTTTTCTGTTACTCCTGTCTTATTGAAACATGGCATGGAACTGTAATTCCTGGAACACTCCCTGCTCCGAGAGACCCGTTTCTGACCACCTGAACAAACATAATGCAGGGCCAGCACAGGAACCTGCACTCTGGCACTTTTATAACGTGCCCGCTAGCTCTGTGTTAAGCCACCATCCTGGAGACACTGAAGGATCTCTTCTGCTTTTGCAGGACAATGCCATGCAGTCCTCGTCCGATCTGGCCATGCAATAGCTAAGAACAGACAGCAAAGGGCAGACCTACTGCCTTGCCCTGTCACCCCAGGCTCCAGGTTCTTACACTGTGCTCCAAGTTCTTTTTCACTCTTCCATTTCTCAGCAGCTCGGGCATCACCAACACCTGCCTTGTTTCCCAGGAGATCCCCAGCCCCTATTTCAGGATCTTACACATAGAATATTCACAAGGAATGTCTTTGGGACAGATAACTCCAGTATGTTCTGAAGTTTAAGTTCCAAGAACCTCACCCAGTTTTATTTCACCTCCACCCTCTTCTCTCTGTCCAATAATTATCAAAGAGCTAAGTGCTAGATAAATATTTAGCAGAGTTATTTATTTCTCTGGATTTAACTCACAGCTTTTTTAAAAAAAAAAAAAGCTTAATTTTTTCCATTGATTCTACCATATAAATTCAAACGCAGCTACATACTGTACCTAGAGTGCCATAATTCCCAAATAGGATATTTCTTTAGAATTTGAGAGCAGGAAGAGAAATGAGTGAGTTTTGCCCTCATTCACACATGCCTAGTACCAGGAATACAGTGTGTGAGTGTGTCCATCCACCCTGCCCCCTGCTCCCATCACGGTGCCCTCGCAGGCACAAGCATAACTCTGATTACAAAGAAATTATGAGCTTTACCCAGGAGCAAGTGCTGGCTGAGCAGAGAGAGCTGTGCCTGACAAGGTTAGTCGCTCCCCTGTAGCCTGGGCAGAGCCTCACGGTCATCCAGCAAGGAGCGACTCCACAAGCCTGCCGGGTGTAGCGGGCATCCCTGCCGCGTGTTCCTGTGAGCGCAGGACTCTGCCCATTTGCAGTGGCCATCTTGCCTTCCTCTTCTCAAGTGTGATAACCTCAGGCCAGGTCTGTCTCATTGCAAAAGAGTGGTTACACTCTGACTTCTCTCCAGCAGCTGACTGGGTGACAATGCCTAGGGTCTCCCTTCTAGAAACCTCTTCTTTGGCCATCCTGGTCAGATGGGGGTCTAATGTGAGGACTGCAGGCAGCATGGAGACACAAGGCCCACCAGGGCATCCCCTGCCAGTGCACCCACATACCTCTAACCTAGTTGATTCATCAGTCCGGATGACTTTCACTGTTGCACATGGATCCCCATGCCTGTGTCTGCTGCTGCCAGAGGAGGGGTCTCACATCCCCGAGGTCCGGAGTTGGGGTGTGTGTGCCCCCACTCTGCTCCCTTCACCTAGAGTATTGTGTTGGACAGTAGACCCACAACCCCTTTCAGGATCCAGCACCAACGGCCCACAGTGGTGGCTGGCTTGGGAAGAAACCCTCCATCTGCTGGCCTCTGTTCCTTGCAACGAACCCCTGCTCTACACAGCCCTGAACACTGTTTACGATTAAATTACACCTCAGGGCTCGCTTGCTTCTGGAGGAAGCCTGAACGAAGATACACATATATATTAAGCTGAATTGGAAGTAATATTTTGGGCATTTGAGTTCCGGTATATTTTCTCTGTTCTTCTAACCTCCTGAGAGCAGACAGATGAAGAGTCAATATCGCAAAAAGTGCCTGCGTGAATTGGATGTTATTACCCGGTAGCCTTCCCTGCCGAGTGTGTGAAACGACATAATCCTGTGGCTGCCGCACGCACCTTGCAAAGTGCTCTGAACGCATTCACAGCACAGCATGACACCACACTCAGGAGGCCCACGGGAGAGACACAGCTTGTGATTAACACAGCAAAGACAGCCACTAGATTTATGTATAAATAAATGTATTTATAGACCTAAATACATGGAAGCAACACAAAGAGAAATGTAGAGCAGTTAAAAGGATTTTAATGCATCTTTTAATTTTGTAAAAATAGCAATCTTGGGATACTAATTAAAGTTTACTTAAAACTTTATGCTCAATAATTTAGATACTTATTAAGAAATTATAGATCTGCATTTTTCAGCATGGTTCCAGGCAGATGATCACATGTGAAGTTGGAGCACTGGAAAGGCTGCTGGGTCAGGATGAGATGAACAATACAAAAAAGATAAAACTTGTTCCCAAGACTCAACATAACAAAATGAAAGTGAGAGCAGACATCAGCAGTTGAGACACCTGAGCTTCAGCCCACCTCTGACTCCTGGCTACATCTTCCCACTAGTGCATACTCCAGGAGGCAGATGATGAGGCCTCAATGATTAAGATCCTGCCACCCATGTGGGGACACCTAGGTCATTGGTGGTTCCCAGTCTTGGCTTCAGTCCCACCCCAGCCACTGAAGGTATTTGGGAAATAAGCAACAGATAGGAGCTCTCAAGAACTGCTTCTTGGAAAAAGAGGCAAAATGGCGACACAGGGTACAGACACATTTGGTATGATAGAGAATCTTTAGACAGGATAAAGCACAAGAAGCAGATTATAGGGGGAAAGCGGGGGTCAGGCAGCAGGCAGGAGGACACCTGGAGACCCTCTGGACACAGGCAAGCAGCAGGGATGGCAGAGCATTGTTGCAGTGAACAGAAAAACCCACCAGCAGTGGGCTAGCGGCATCCAGACTCTGACAATCCGGGCTCCAGCACCAGCCAAACATCCAGCTCCGCTCTTGTGGCAGCCAGATGGGAGCTTGCATTTGCATGGGAAGCTTGGGAGGCGAATGCAGTCTGAGACCTGCCAGTCTTGCTGAATAGTTTAGACCAGCCACAAACAGAAAAAAACGTAGGGGACTCTGGGTGCCATGTTGTATGGAGAAGTGGAGTACTGAGTTGATGGAACGTCCCAGAAGGGGCTCATTTCTGGGTGATCCCGCAGGATTGGATGAGAGGGGAGGGGAAGGAATAGCAACAGCTTCACTTGCAGCAGAGTCTGTGTGGTCCCAGGCTGAAAGCCAGCAGCCCCATCTCTCCAGCAACACCCACCAGGCACCATCTTGTGCAGCAGGGCAGCGAGTGTGGATTTCAAGTGACAGCCCAGAGTGGGCTTGATTCTAACTAATTGCACTGAGCTGAGCCCACAGAGAAAGCAATGCCAGCCTTGAAGACTTCAGGGTCTGTGTGGTCCCTGGAGCTGATGGCCAACAACCCCAGATCTCTGTTGGTGCCCCCCTACGGGTGCCATCCAAAACTGACAGCCAAGGGCCCAGAGCATTGGTAAACTGCAAGAGGAACAGTGATAAACTATGAATGCACTAAATTAGTACTTCTCAGATGTCAGTGTCGTGGGGCCGGGCACTGTTAGCCTGAAGGGAAGATAGCTGAGCTGCCCAAGAGCTAAGCTGGGAACAAAATCCCCTCCATCTTAGATCACTGCACAGGATGCACAGGAAAAAGAAAAAAAAAAAAAGTCCTGTCGTGGCACACTACAAACTCCACCCAAAATAACTCCAGGAGTCACTTAGACATAATGCCCAGTAGGTGTCATCAAGATCAGTGCTGCCAACAAAACAGTTATTCAGGACAACTGGCATTTTCCTAATCCAGGGCACTGACTGAACACACAAATCAACTTGTAGACCTGTAGGTAATGCATCTTAGAAATCTACACCAAGGAGAAGAATCCACCAACCAGAATTGCAGTGACAAAAGGTAAAAGACGAGACAGAGGCACTATGAATACTACTGAAGACTCTCTAGCCAAGGAGCAAAAGATTCACCCACCCTCAGAGTTAAATGAGGAAGATATTGTAAAAATGGGGAACACAGAATCCAGAAAACTCATTATAAAGCTTCTGATCAACAATGAGAAACACATACAAGATTCAAAGAATTTAAGGAATATGTTACAAAGAAAATTGCAACAACAAATCAAAGGAAAACTGATATATCAGAAATTAAGAATACAGTGGAGAGTCAAAAATAGAACAAATGAAGCAGAAGAAAAAACCACAGAATTGGAAGATATCTCCTGTCACCATGAAGAAACAAGCAAAAAGCTGGAAGCAGAATTTGGTCAAGCTACAAAAAAAAAGTATCCAAGAATTAAGATATGATTAAAAGGTCCAACATAAGAGTTATGGGAGTTCCAGAAGGGGTAAAAGAGAAGCTGGGATTAAAGGTGTATTCAATGAAATAATTAATGAAAACTTCTCTAGTCTGGAGAAAAAAAATTGGAAAACAATATACAGGAGGGCCACAGAACTCCCAACAGTGTTAATCAAAAGCAACCTTCACCACAACACATGATAATCAAGCTCTCTTCAGTTGAACAAAAGGAAAAAAATTTTAAATGTGCATGTCAGAAAAATAAAGTGACAGATAGAGGAGTCCCATCAAATTCACAGCTGACATTTCAGAGGAAACACTATAGGCCACAGGAAAATGGAGTGACATTTTCCAGATTCTAAAAAAAAAAAAAATTCATCCCAGAATAACGTATCCTGCAAAGCACTCCTTTGACATTGAAAATGAAATAAAATTCTTCCACAATAAAGAAAAACTTCAAGAATTTACCTCCTCTAAACCTGCCCTACAAATGATACTCAAAGATGTTCTCATGAAAGAAAAAAGGAATTGCAGCTACGAAAAACAAAGGCAAATATGGAGAACATCCCACTAAAATGCTAACAGAAGACTAAGTCAAAGAACAACTCATCACTAAAATAACTGGAATGTAAATAGCTTAACTCATCAATCAAACAACATAAACCAGAGGACTGAATCAAAAAATAAAGCCCGTCGATCTGCTGCTTACAGGAGACACATCTCATCAACAAATATCAGAGAAAATTGAAATTGAAAGGAAGGAAAAAGATATTCCAAGCTAATGTTAAGGAAAAACATGCAGGTGTAGCCATTCTTTTATCAGATGATACAGACTTAGATGTGAAAAACATTAAAAGAGATGAAGAAGGCACCATATAATGATCCAAGGATCCATTCAGCAAGAAGCGATCACCATAATAAATGTACATGCGCCAAATGCCAAAGCATCAGGCTAAGTGCAACAAATATTAATGAATTTATTGGGAGAAAAAGACTGCAATATTATCCTAGTGGGAGAACTTAGTAACCTATTAACACCAATGGACAGATCAAAGATAAAGAAATCCAGCAAAGAAACAGCATATCTCACCCAGACTCTGGAGCTTTCATCCAAGAGGGAATACATTTTTTCATTAGTACATGGAATCTTCTCCAGAATTGACCACTTAATAGGCCACAAAACAAGCCTCAGCAAATTTTTTAAAGTAGAAATTATACCATGCATCTTCTCAGATCATCAAGGAGTGAAGCTAGTGACCAAGAAGTCAAAACACCAAGGAAGACTTGCAAACACATGGAGACTGAATAATATGTAACCAAATGAGCAATGGGTTAGAGAGGAAATCAGAGGGGGATTTTAAACAATGCTTGAAACCATCAAAGGCATCAACACAACATATCAAAAATTACGGGACACAATCAAGGCAGTGCTAAGAGGAATATTCATTTCGGTCAGTGCTTATGTCAGGAAACTAGAAAAGCACCAAGTAAATCTGCTAACCTTACAGCTGTAGGAACTAGAAAAACAATCACAAAGCAATCCCAACATTAGTAGGAAAAAATAAATAATCAAAATAAGGGAGGAAATAAACCAAATAGAGACCAAGAGAACTATACATAAGATCAACCAATCAAAGAGCTGGTTCTTTGAGAAAATTAACAAAATAGACTCCCCTCTACCCAAATAATCAAAATAAAGAGGGAGAAGATATGCATCAATAGCATCAGAGACAAGAAAAGAAATATAACAACAAATACCTCAGAAATACAAAGAATCATCAGGAACTATACAAGCAACTATAGCGAACCAATCAGAAGCCCTAGAGGAGATGGATAGATATTTGGACACATACAGCCCACCAAAAATTAAATCAAGAAGCAATTAACAATCTAAATAGACCCACAACATGCACCGAGATTGAATCAGTAATTAAAGTCCTCCCAACCAAGAAAAGTCCTGGTCCAGATGGCTTCACTGCTGAATTCTACCAAACATTTCAAGAAGAACATACCCCAATCCTACACAAGCTTTCCCAAACAACAGAAGGAGAGGCAATCCTTCCAAACTCTTTCTATGAAGCTAAGATCACCTTAATACCAAAGCTAGATAGAGAAACAACAGAAAAAGAGAACTACAGACCGATCTCCTTGATGAACATAGATGCAAAGATCCTCAGAAAAATACTAGCCAACAGGATCCAACAACACATCAAGCAGATCATTCACCCGGACCAGGTGAGATTCATGCCAGGCATGCAAGAATGGTTCAACATCCGTAAATCAATAATGTAACACATCACATCAACAAATTGAAAAATAAAAACCATATGATCATCTCAATAGATGCAAACAAGGCATCTGATAAAATCTAACATCACTTCATGCTGAAAACTCTAAGCAAGATAGGCATAGAAGGAACATCCTACAACACAATCAAAGCAATTTACAAAAAGTCCAATGCCAGCATCATACTAAATGGGGAAAGATTGGAAGCCTTCCCGCTAAAATATGGAACTAGACATGGATGTCCACTATCACCACTACTCTTCAATATAGTAGTGGAAGTCCTTGCCAGAGCTATTAGGCAATAAAAGGCAATTAAAGGAATCCAAATTGGAAATGAGGAAATGAAATTATCTCTATTTGCAGATGACATGATTCTCTGCCTAGGAAAATCAAAAGACTCAGTCAAGAGACTATTGGCACTCATAAGAGACTTTTGCAGGGTAGCAGGATACAAAATTAATGAACACAAATCGATGGCACTAGTGTAACAAATAATTCCATGGATGAGAAAGAAATTGTAAGTATAGTCCCCTTTAAAATAGCATTGGGGAATCTTAAATGCCTATGAATTAAGCCAACTAAATATGTGGAAGGCCTCTATGATGAAAAGTATAAAACTTTAAAAATGGAAATAGAAGAAGACATTCAAAAATGGAGAATCTTACCATGTTCCTGGATCGGCAGGATCAACATTATCAAAATCACCATATTACTAAAAGCATTATACAGATTCAACACAATCTGAATAAAATTCCAGCACCATTCTTGTCAGAAATGGAAAGGATAAAACAAAAGTTCATTTGGAATCACAAGAGACCACCATTAGCAAAAGCTATCCTGAAGAATAAAAATCAAGCTGGAGGAATCACAATTCCAGATCTAAAGATATGCTACAGAGCAGTAATTATCAAAACAGTCTGGTATTGGTACAAAAACAGAGAAGAAAATCAATGGAACTGAATAAAAATAACAGAGGGGAGCTCACACACATATAGCCAACTAATCTTTGACCAGAAAACTGAAAACAATCCAGGGGAAAAGCCTGGTCTATTCCACAAATGCTGTTGGGACAACTGGATAACAGCATGCAGATTTAAAAAGCAAGACCCAGGCCAGGCACAAGAGTGTAGCAGCTGAGGTGTTCACCTTGTATGCTCCAGGATGCCATGTGGGTGCTGGTTCTAATCCTGGAGGCCCCACTTCCCATTCAGCTCCCTGCTTGTGGCCTGGCAAAGCAGTCAAGGATGGCTCAAAGCTTAAGAACCCTTCACTAACATGGGAAACCCAGAAGAGGCTCCTGGCTTCAGATTGGCTCAGCTGCAGCCATTGCAGCCACTTGGGGAGTGAACCATCGAACGGAAAATCTTACTCTCTGTCTCTCCACCTCTCTGTATATCTGCCTTTCCAATTAAAAATAAAATAGATCTTAAAAAAAAAAAAAGAAGAAGCAAGGCCTATACCTGCCACATTAAACAAAAATCAACTCCAAATGGATCTACACCAAGAAACCATCAAACTATTAAAGGAAAACATTTAGGTAGCACTCTCCAAGATATAGGAATTGGGAGAGACTTCTTAGGAAAGATGCCAAAAGCATGAGCAGTGAAAGCCAAAATGAACAAATGGGACTACATCAAACTAAAAAGCTTCTGTATAGCAAAGGAGACAATTAACAAACTGAAGAAACAACCAATAGAATGGGATAAAATTTTTGCACACTACACAAGTGATAGGGACTAATATCCAGGATTTACAAAAAGCTTTAAAAACCCAGGGATGGAAAAAAGTAACTGAAAAAATAGACAAAGGAAATGACCAGTCATTTTTCAAAAGAACAGATTCAAATGGCTAACAGACTATGAGAAGATGCTCAGGCTCCCTAGCCATCAGAGAGTTACAAATTAAAATCACATTGAGGTACCACCTAACTCCAGTGAGACTGGCCTACTTCAGAACTCAACCAACAACACCTGCTCGTGTGGATGTGGGGAGAAAGGCACCCTCCTTCACTGCTGGTGGGAGTGTAGGCTGTTACAACCACTGTGGAAATCAATATGGAGAGTGCTTGGGAAATTGCAAATAAACCTGCCATATGACTCAGCTCTCCAATCCTAGGAATATACCCAACAGAAGTGAAATCTGCATGTGAGAAGGGGATCTGTAACTATATTTACAGCAGCACAATCTACAATAGCAAAGACATGGAAACAATCCAGATGTGCGTCCAAGGGAGAGTGGTTAAAGAAACTGTGGTACATCTACTCCATGGAATACTATTCAGCTATTAAGAAGAATGAAATTATTCTAGTTACAACCAGGTGGCCCCAATTAGAGACCATTATGCTCAGCGAAATGAGTCAATCACAAAAGAACAAATACCATATATTTTCTCTAATATAAGGAAACCATCATCCATTGTGTTATTCCAATAACCCATTCCATACTTGTTTTCTTTATGTCACCCATGTGTTGATTACTCAGTGGCATGCTTTCTCTTGGTTCTGCAATTTTGTTGTTGTTGTTGTTCTAATTCATACCACTTGTTGACCTTATTTCGTGGCTTCTCATTTATGGGAATATATAGTGATGGAATAATAAAGATTTCCTTATCCAGATGTGGGGATGCAGTGCAATATGCAGCTCTGCTTCCAAATCAAAGATGGACTGTCAATAAAACTGTTGGAAATGTGCAGACAATGGGATGTTGGACTTCATTGTCTATACCAGCAATGTTGGGGCATACTTAAATGACAGATGGAATCATGATGCCTTATGAAGAACTCTACTATTTTAGCAATGTGGGGAAAATCTGTCAAGCAATGGGAATTGAGGGGGGAATCCCAGTCTCTATGAAATTGTACCATAAAATTCACAAATTCAAAATAAAAACTTAACAATGATAAAAGAACTGCTTCTTGGTAAGGGGCCTGGAGGAACTTCTCCTGTTCTGAAGGAGGACTTTGACCACGGACAACATGATGCGTGTGTTCACTTTGCCAGGATGAGCTAGCTACTGCTTACGGACATCACACATGACCCAGGACCTGCTACTCTTCCTGAAGAAGCTATCTGTTCTCACAGGCCTTCCCAAGGGTGTGCATATGCCAGCACTGCACCTGCCTCCCCGAAATGACATTCAGAAGACCATCACATGCGCCCCCACACCCACAAGTTCTGTCCCCATATGTGGCTCAGGATGGCTTCCTGGAGAAGGAAGCTTTGGCAGGGAAATTCTAAGGAGCTGTAAAACTGGTTATGTTAAATCTATCATGTAAGAACATCCATGGACCAGGCTTCATTCACTCCAATTAAATCTTTAAAATGGTGAACTTAATGAGACCTCTGATGAAAAAGAATGAAAGAATGACAAATTTCCAGTTAAACAGACCACATCCCATCAGACATGAAAATTTTATTATCTTTGCAATGACAGATTGATTCATTATACAGGACTTCATAATATTTGAAATCAAGAACACGGCATTAAAGTTCACCAACTGATTACCATAATTACACTTCATTTGATCTTGATTGTTTCTGGAGGTCTCCTGATTAAATCTGTCTCCCCTATCATTCCTAAAGCTGCTTCTTCACAAAGCTAAGAAATTCTTGGGTCAATAATTCAATGTGATCGATCCTTCCCCTCTCCCCCTACCGCATTGGGGGGGCGGGGAGGCGGGTTTCTAAAACCCAGGATTCATTCATCCTTAGGGGCTGCACAGATTTTTCAGACTCAAAGCAATGTGGAGGAGGCAAGCACGATTAATTTCCAGGTGAGAAGACAGAGGACCCTTAAGACCCTAAACCACATCATCAGTGCCTGGACAACTGGGGTTGAACACAGCTCCTCGTGTACTTTTCTTCAGGTGACCAGAGCGTTCCAGGGTGTCAGCCTCACCTGGGCACAATATCTGCAATGAGGAGATGCACCTGAGAGGTGCTTTTAGGGGCCACTGTTGTAGTTGCAGCATCAGCAATGCAAAACGGGCGCTCTGGAGTCCTAGATGCTCTACTTCCAACCCAGCTCTCTGCTAGTCTGCACGGAACGCTGCAGCAGAAGACCCAAGTAATTTTAACCCTGCCACCCACATGGGCAGACCCAGGGAGAGTTCTATGCCCATCACTGGCTATGGCAGCCAGGAAATAAACTAGCATAGGTCAAGTTTCTCTCTCTCCTTCTCCCTCTCCCTTTCTAACTCTGCCTTTCAAATAAATAAATACATCTTTAAAAAAAAAAAAAAGCCTTTTCTCCTTATCCAAGGACAGTGCAGTAGGTCAGAGGATAAGTCCTCATTTATATGCAAAGATCTTTGATTCAAATTCCCCTAGCAATTATCTAAGTCCTTAGCTTACACCATAAGACTAGCAGCTAAGAAGCCAGTGTTGACTTCGTGGTCATAGGGAGAGGCTGGTGCGTAGGGCAGCTTTGTGTCCGTTCAGCAGTAACCCTGTTGAAGACTGTTGTAGATCTAAGTCCCTGCCCAGTTCAGCCCAGAGTAGAGGGGCTCAGGGGCCCCCAGGAAGCCAAGGCCGCCTACATGGGGAGGTGAAGAAGCACAGAGAAGGCACGGACAAGTCCAGAGAAGGCAACAAGGAGCATTTACTGGGTTGCAGAGATGTCCCCAAGGGGCGAGGCCACACAGCAGAGAGCCTCATCCCAGACAGGGCCATGGGATGAAGGCTGAGGCCTTTGGAGAGAGCTGGCCTACTAAGGGTGTTAGTAATTTTTGCCTTTAACCCAAGACACCAGAAACAGTGAATCACACAAGAGGTCTTTATTCCAGCAGGAGAGGCAGCCATGGGGAAGGGAAAGAAAGCAGAGCAAAGAAAGATGGCAGCAAGAAGGTAGAGAAAGCAGGGAGAGAGAGACAGAGAGGGTGGGGATTGCTGAGGGCCAGAGGAGCAGAGAGCCAGGACCAGGAGAAGCGAGAGTCAAGGGTTGATTGCTGAGAGCGGAGGGCCAGAGGAGAGCCAAAGCAGAGAGTCAAGGGCCGAGAGCGAGAGGAAGGAAAGGAGGGTGCTTTTATAGCACAGGGGCAGGTACTGGGAGTGTAGGGGTGAAGGGATTGGCAGATGCTGTGGTAGGCAGGGCCAGGAATATGGGGCTGCAAGAGATTGGTGGATAGGGCTGTCAGGAAACAAAATTGGGCGTGGAGTGAAACTATAGAGCCACCGACTTACAGAAATGAAACTGAAATCAAAACTTAAGGGAAGTGAAGCCTGCAGAGAGCTGCGATTTAAGCAGCAGTAGGTCTGAATTGGTGGAGGTTTCATCAGTCCTTGGCAGTGATATTCAAGTCACTCCCCATGTTCCTCTCTTTTGCTGTATACAAAGAAAACAGGGCAGCACTCTCTAGCTTCTTCAAGCTGACTGTGGGCACAGTGTTCTCTAGGTGGTTGGGCAAGGAGTGGGACATTTGAAGAGGCTGGTAGCAACAGCAATGGAGAGAAGGGTTACTTATCAGGAGTCTGTTTTGAAAGGTAATTTGAATTCTTCCAGAGGCTTGCAGGAATATGTGGTCTCCAAGGGTTAGCTTTGATGAGGAGTTTCGTCCTTGGGTGTTGCCTCTGTGGTCAGGGATGGATCAGCAGATGGATGTGTAATGTGTCATCATGGCAGGTGTTGACTTTCTGGCAGACTCAGAAAGGGGAAACTGGGTGATGATTCTATCTCCAGATAAAGTGAGGCACGAGGGGTGGGCTCCAGCCATCAAGCTCAACTATTAATGTCCAAACGGACTTGGAAGCAAAGAAGGAAACAGACTACTGGGGACTGTGCTGGCCATCGCACGTGTTTGGTGTCCTAATCCCCCAGATCTCTGGATGTGGCATAGTCGGAGAGAGGGCCCTTACAGAGGAGCACAGTGGTGGTACACAACTGGCCTTGAAGTGAACTGATCAGAGGAGCCAGCAGGGTCAGATCTCAGCCGACCACCTGTAGGCAGAGCCCAAAGGGAAGGGACATGGTGAGGAAGGGGCCCTGTGTGTCCTCAGTCCCTACACCTGGGAACCTTCCCCACGAAGAGGAGCTTCCCTCCAGCTTTCCCACCAAAAGGACCACATCCTTCTCTAGGGGCAGCATCTCCAAGACTTAGACAATGAAAAAAAGTCAGGTTGTCTGAGTCTTCACAAAATCCCTTGGCGCAAATGGGGAAGAAGCTGGAAGGACATGGAGACTTGAAGAGCAGTTCTGTTCAATGGTCTTACCTTCATTCAACCTTTTGCCCTTTTGCTGTTTCCTTTTCTTATTTCTTGCTGATGAAGTTCCCAACTTGCCTCACCATAGCCTGAGATTGTAAAAAAAAAAAAAAAAAAGCATGGAAAAGCAGTGCCAGTGTGACCTGGTGAGATGTGCAAATGAGTGACTCGCAGCTCAAATGCCGAGCTGGGGCCACCACGAGCTGGGGCCAACGGTGGCCTGGGCCGGGACCCACAGGCACCCCACTCGAGCTGGTTGTTTCCTTGCTTGCAGAAAGACACCTGCACGTGGGGCACGTGGGCTCTGGGGAGGTGGGAGTCCTGCCTGTGCCCTTGACCAGCTGATCTTTATCACTCCAAGTCATGAGAATCAGCAAGGCCATCGCTTGGAGATTTAATTATCTTTTCTTGACTCAAATCTCATAATGAATGATTCCAGGAGGTTATTAATTTTTCATTCCAGAATGAGCTCATGAAGGCTACCTAGCAAGACATTTTGCTGCTTTTGAAAAAAATCAGTTCATGCTTCAAACCTGCACTGTGTGGATGGGCTGCAGGCTCCCTTGATGATCTTGGCCAGATCACGCGAGACCTTGCAGTCAGGGCAGGGTATGAGGCCAGCAAGATCGTGCACCTGAGCATCCATCACTTGCAGCCGTCCTGAAGCTGCTCTGGCTGCACAGAGAACACAGTGCCGCTGTGGGGTCTCTGCAGCCAGAAGCCTGAAACTCCTTATGTCTCACACCTGCAATCCGCCCCACCACTGCACTTCTCTCGCCCTCAGCTCACTTCAGGGTTCATAACGTCACTTACATGATGCCATGTGATGCCCTGTGCCACTCAGGACACCACTACCGGTAGCCAGAACCAATCCCACCCCAGGCTCAGTCAGTGGCGCCACTTGAGATTGGACAACGATCTCTAACACTGTAATGTAAAATAAACTCCCTCTTTTTCTTCAGTGGTTTGTTTTGGGTATTTCATTGTAGTAACCAGGTGCTGGTTAGCCCATCTCCTTTACTTGCTGCACCTGCCTAACTTCTTTTCCTCCTCCACATGACAGCTGCAGGGGCACATCCACTGAAAAAGCCACCACTTTGAACAGACCCCTCATCGTTGCCTCCTCTGGGGGTACACTGCTTCACACAGTGAACCAGAAGCAGCTGAGCACTTTCCAATGGCTGGTTCTCAGTCTTCAAGTTACACATGGATACTCTGTAACCAACAGACTGTACTTACCCTGATATTTCCCAGCTTTACTAGCAATGGTGGCCGCGGTTGGCCTGTGGCATATGTGCTCACTCAGCACCCTCCCTGACCACACGTGAAGGGCCCCATACCTGTCCCACACCTCGAAGCTTACACCACTCCTGAGACTGCTGATGGATGACTGAAGTTTGGGAAAGGCTCCAGAGGCAGGGACATTCAGGAAAAAGAAGTACGAGGTAGTCATGTTGCCTCATTTGTCTTCTCAGATAAATGTGGAATGTTCTCGTGGAATGTCTTACCCTTCCCAGTGATGCTGGGCACGCATTACTTGCTTTTTGGTATTTCAGTTCTTCATTCTGGAAGTGTCTCCAAATCAACTCAGTGTCTACATATTGCAGAATAAAGCAACTGCTTGTGTGAATAGCCCTGACTCACCAAAGCAACATCTAGATACAGACAATTAAGTCTCATGGTATTTAATATGTCGTCAATGCAGCATCAGATGGGAACACGGCTGTACATATATTGCATCCTTGAGACATGCTTGTCAAGTGTGTTAGTGGGCATCATTAGACACAGGGATTATGGAGCACCTTGTATACTCTTGCCCCAAATATCTACAGCCAGCTTGCAACCCGCATTTTACCCCACACTATCTTCTTACGGACCAACGTCAGGACGCTTCAAGTGCAAACTATTCCTTCATCACCTGACAAATGCCACTGAACACGTCACACAGCTGACTCTAATTTCCCATGACAAATCAGTCTTCCACACTAACGAGCACCGTTGCTGGTGGTCACGTGGCCATCGCCATGTGTCACACACATAGCCACACTTTCTTTCTCCACAGCAGGTTGTGGCAGCTTGCTCACCTGTCACCAGTTCAGGAGCGGTGGCTTTGGATTCGTTCAGTTGCCTTGAATCTCCTGCATTCAACTTTCATTCTCTATTCTGAATTTAGGCATTTGCTCAATTGGCTTCACTCCTGGAAGCAGAGAACCTGCCACATGCAAATGCATTTCTGAGAATTTCTTGTTACTCTCAGACCTATTTGACCAAGGGATGAGGGCCATCGTTGGAAGAAAGGGGCTGGTCTCTTTTTAAAAGACTAATGAAGTGCTCGTTGACAGTGTGAATAATTCTAATTTTTTCTTTTTGATATGTGCCTCGTGATTGTGCCTGAGTAGAGTGAAGACCCCCACAGGAACTCTATCTGATCTGAAGGCAGCCTTTCTCCTATCCCAACTTTTACCTGATCCCAACTTCTATCTCACAACTAGATGTAGCATTTTATCATCTCTAGTCTTTCAGCTACTTGTTTATTTAGAACCCACTAGGTTTTCTAAATTAGCCTACTTGTGCATTTGTGTGTTTGACACTTTGTTGTTTTTCTTCTAACTCCCTGAGAGAAACAGCAGGTGTTCTGAAGGGATGAGCGCACAGGAGTGTGGATGCCCTCTCTACCACAGCCCACTTCGGGGTTTCAGTAATCTTTCCTCCCCCAGTGCTTCTTCTTTGCTTGAGAACTCTCTGGTCAGCCATTTCTTGGTGGATGAACACTTGTACTTTTCTCCATCAGATGACCTCAGCCACTCTTCATTCCCACGCAGACGGCGTGCACACACACAAGGACACGTGTTCCTGCAGGGGAAGCCATCGAGCCCTGTGAGACTGCAATACGTGTTCCAGCAGCCATGCAGCATTCTTCATGGTCTGATTGCCTAACGCTGCTCCCGGAGCATGGGAGGAGCTGTCAAAGCAGCACGGACAACGTCAGTCATGCCGGAAAGCCCTCCACAGGCCAGGAATGCACCACATGACAGTGAGTGTGGCCCAGAGACGCAAATACTAAGGTCGGCATTACGGCATGAGCCATAGGGGCACAGGTTCAAATTCTAATCCAGTTCCTTGCTAATCCACCTGGGAAAACAGTGCAGGGTGGCCCAAGAATTTGGGCCAGTGCCACCCATGCAGAGACTCCAGCTGAAGCTACTGGCTCCTGCCTAAACCAGGCCTTTACAGCTATTTGGAAAGTGAACTATCAGACAGATCTCTCTTTCTCCTTCTTTCTCCTCCGTCTCCTCCTCTACTTCTTTGTTCTCTTTTTAACCACTTCTCAAATATTGTTTTTTTTAACAAAGTATACAAGTAGGCAGCTGCTAAGTCTTTGCCCATTCAGTTTAATTTCACACATATTCATCCCCTGACATGTACAAAGGAGACGAGGAAATAACATGGTTGGCAAACTCTAAATTTTTCAAGTAACAAGTGACTGATTAATGAGTCATCTGGCTTTGGTGCGACAGAGAAGGGAAACACAAGGCTTGCCCTTTGGGAAGGCAAGTCTCAGATAAAAGCGTTTACAGCAGGAGTCACAGATCTGGGTTTGAGGGCAGGTGGAAGAGCAGATGCGAGAACAATCTGAAAGCCATCCGTTCCCTTCTCTATTTTGCCTTTGCAGCTAGAAGAAAATGGTTCCATTTGCTACTGGTTCACCATTAAACCACTCTGAGTGCTTCTGGCCCAAAAGCGAGTCTGCTGTTGACAGCTAGGCTTCCCTTAGGACAGCAAGCAGTCTAAACAGCCGGGTGATTCTGGCAAGCCGAGGAGGCTCCTGCTTCTGGGCAAGCCAAAGTGGGGCCGGGAAGTGGCCACAAGGGTGAGGAGAGTCCCTGTGCTGGGGTGGGGAGTGGCCACAGGGGTGAGGGGAGTCCCTGTGCTGGGGTGGGGAGTGGCCGCAGGGGTGAGGACAGAGTCCCTGTGCTGGGGTGGGGAGTGGCTGCAGGGGTGAGGGGAGTCCCTGTGCTGGGGTGGGGAGTGGCCGCAGGGGTGAGGGGAGTCCCTGTGCTGGTGAAGCCCTCGGGTTTCTGGACGCTGGGATCTGGCAAGCACTTGGCCCTGGCAGGTATAACCATGATGCATCTCAAACACCACCCTCAGAACCCCATGCATGGAGAGAAGCATGGGGCAGTAGGGCTCCTGTCTGAGAGGATGGTCCTGCCCCAGGGAGCAGGTGCACCTCCAAGTCAGCCATCGAGAACCCCAGTCTGACTTCTGTACTGACACCAGAGGATGTCTGCTTGTCCTTGACAGAGCAGCAGAAGAGAGGCTAGTCCTGGAGAACATGGTGGTTTCCACTGATTACTCTGGATGTTACAGCAGTGCACTCGTCAGCCAGTGTTTGCCCCAGACTTCCTCGCAGCAGCAAGGGAAATCTTAAGGATTTTTATGTTTTGAAAGATATTTTTAATTTTTATTAGAAAATCAGATGTACGGAAATAAAGAGAGAGAAAGCTCTTCCATCCGATGATTCACTCCCCAAGTGGCCGGAGCAGCCAGAGCTGAGCTAATCCAAATCCAGGAACCAAGAGCTTCTTCCAGGTCTCCCACGTGGGTGCAGGGTCCCAAAGCTTTGGGCCGTCCTCGACTGCTTTCCCAGGCCACAAGCAGGGAGCTGGATGGGAAGCGGAGCAGCCAGGACACAAACCAACACCCATAAGGGATCCAGGCAGTTGTAACATGAGGATTTAGCCACCAAACTCTCCTGCTGGGCCCAAGATTTATGTTTATTTAAAATATTTTACCATGTTCACTTCATATGTAGATGGCATATACATGTGCATGTATACTATTTTCTTGAAAGCCAGACTATTTATATCACAAAATGTGGGGTTCATGACAATTACTGTAAAAAAAAAAAGAAGCTATTGTCATGTACAACGTATAATTCAATGCAACAAAATTATGACTATGTATCAAAAAGTGTGACATCTTCACCATTTCATGTATTCATTTAAGCAAGTAAGAGAAAATATGATTTTTGTCTTCCTGGATGCTATTTACTTCACTTGGCATAATGATTTCTGATTCTACTCATTTTGTTGCAAAGGACAGATTTTCATTGGTTTTCATGGCTGAGTAATATTCCATCATGTATGTGTATTTACATACATGTGTGTATTGTGTTTCTTTTTCAAATCATCAGTTGGTAGACAGGTTAATTCCATGCGTTATTTGTGGTGAACTGAGCTGCTGTAAATCATAGGAGTTCAGATATTTCCTTGGCATGTATATATCTCTTCCTTTGGATATAATACCAGAAGTGAGATAGCTGGGACATATTTAGTTTTTCAAGGAATAGCCATATTATTTTCCAAAGTGGTTATACTAATTTGTATTCCTACCATGTGTTACGGTCATTTTTCCCCTTCAAAATCACCAGCATTTTATTTTTTTGATTTGTGGATAATAACCATGCTACCTGGAACAAAGTGATGCCTCCTGTGGTTTTTATTTGGATTTCCACGATGGGTACTGAGTGTTTTTCCATATGTCTGTTTGCCATTTGTATTTCTTCCTTTGAAAAGTATCTATTCATATTCTTTGCCCATTTCTTCATTGGCTTGTTGTATTATTGCTGAGTTTCTTAAGCTATGCATTATATTTTTCTGGATATTAACTTTGCACCAGAAGTATAGCTATAAATATTTTCTTCAGTTCCATGAAATCAAAAGGAACTCCACAAACGTACGCTGGTGGGGTGGGGAGGGGAGAGACAACCCCCCGGTGTGCTCCTGGCCTCACCCCTGTGGGGAACGAGAGGCGCTGTGAAACCCCGGGCAGCCCACCTCACCCAGGAAGAGCACCAACACCAGAGGCAGAGCTCTGGGTCCTCACTGACAGCCGCTCTCGCAGCTCTGCCACGCCGCGGTCTCCAAGGAGTCCGCTTTCCATTACATCTCTAGAAATAGTGTACGCTACATTACCGGAGTGCCGCGAGTGATGGTTTCCAAATTATTTCTAAGCTAATTATTAAAAAATGATTACTCAAAAAGCTTTTCCCACTTTAAATTGTACCTTTAAGCACCTCGCGGTAAATATGACGATGGAGTCATAACCCATTGGAAGAACTTCTGCATGTAATACCGCCAGCTCCATTAAATCAGTCTCTGGTGAGCTCTAAAGTAGATTTTCATTCCAATTTATGGTGCTAACTACTTGGGGAATGATATGCAAATCAGCAACATTAACCATGCCAGTTAAGATGAGCCAAATTCACTGAATGAAGAGGATCCAGCCATTGGAAAAGGCATGTTTTGCTTTCTGAAAGGTTAATTACGGTATTATCCCAGAGAGAGAGCCTGTTATTCTCTTGGAAAACCAGGCATATAATTAACTCAGAGAGTCAACCCCCACAAGCAAAAACAGGTAAATAGAAAAGCTCCAGTTCCAAGAAGGTTACCCCCATTGACATTCAAAAGGTGAGCAAGATATTTACATCAGTAGGAGGTGGATAAAAGGAACACACACAAATACACAATTCAGTTTATGCTTCAGCCTTTGGCCACGAGAGCTTTACAAAGAGGTAGCTGCAGCTCACAGAGACAGAGCCTGGCCGGGTGGCCGTGGTAGGAGGGGCGTCCACGGGGAGTCGAGAGGCAGAGAGAGAGGCTGGAGCAGGTCAGGTTGTACAACAGCCCTCTCCTAAACGCTGCTTCTGAGAGCCCTGCGCTAGCCTGCTTCCTCGGGTTAAGGCTCTATGCACACAAACACGATGGCATTCCACTGAACCACAGGAAAAGAACAGCAACAAAATGTATGCATGCAGAAATCAGCCAGACCCCAAAAGACAAATACTATATTTTTCTCTAATTTGTGGTAGCTAATATATAAATAACATAAAACTTAATTTATATGAATTGTGGTTGATTTCTTTCACGTGAAACTTACTTAAACTGCAATTATCTGATTTAAGAACAAATTATGTTAATGACTATAATTTGTACTCCTTATAAGTAGTTTCATTTTTCATGTGGCATTGAGTCATTCTACAGACATTTTGTTTAAGATGTAAAAATCCAAAAGAAAAATAAAAGAAAGAAGCAAGGGAGGGAGGGACGGAGGGAGGGAAGGAGGGAGGGAGGGAGGGAGGGAGGGAAGGAGGGAGGGAGGGGTGAGGGAAGGTAGAGAAAGAGAGCGGGAAGAAGGGAGAGAAAGGGAATATGTTTATATTCTTAGAATTGCATCTATGAGAGACATTAAGCTTGTTTCCTTTGTGTTAATATTACATTAACATGAATATTGTGTTGTAGTGATTATTATGTATTTACTGTGACCCTGCAAATCTAGTTGTTAATAAATTTCCTCAAAAAAGAAAGCCTGTTTTTCAAGAAGATGAAGAGGAATTACTTTCCAAGACAATTCATGAGCTGCCTGTTGCCTGTGGTGCTAGCTAGCAGCCTCCTTGCTTCTGCAGACAGGATGAGAGAACACCTTCAGGGGAAATCAGCCTTCCCTCGCCTCTGCCTGGGTCCTGCTTCCCTCACTCCCTTCTCCTGTGCTCCCGAGAAGGCAGCTCTGCAATGCAGCAGCCACACCAAGACGTCCATTGCAGTCTCATAGAAGCTAGTTGATGGCACTGGGGCAAAGATCTGCCCTAGAAATGTCATGTAGGGATAGGAAACAAGCCATTTGCTGGCTGCTTGGCAAAGAGGACCTCATGGTAGCTGGATGGAACTGACTGCCCCCGTGTGCTACAGTGGGAAAACTTAGAACTTCCACAGGTACAAGTTGGAATAGAGTGGAGGGAAATGCAGAGGTGAGTGGGAGATCAGTGATTTGAGGATTTCAGGAGAAATACCAATAAAAAGAACAATGAAATGTTATGACTTGGGCTCTTGACTCATCCCAGAAACAAGGAAAGGCTGGGGGTGATGAGTTGATTACCAGTTACAGCCAAGTGTGGAAGCCAGAGGGCTCCCTTGGCAGTGCGTGAAGAGAGGTTCACCTCCTACAGCCAGGAGGCGGAAAGGGCTGAGGATCAGTGTGATAACTAGGATTGTAATGAAGCTCCAGAGACAGTCGAGTCCGAACCCTGGATAGCGGGCAAGTTCAAGATTCAGACTGGGAAGGAATGCCATCTAAGACGTGGGCCTGCCAAGAAAGGCAAGGTGCACCTGGCATGGAGGTCAGAAAAGCAAAGTACTTTGTTGGTTGGCAACTAAAGGGGCAAGGATACCTGTGGAGGAGAAGTGAGAAGAGGCCTTGAATTGCAAGGCTTGCATCCTAACTCTACACTAAAACATCAAACTGAGAAGATAAGTGTCATTTGAAGAGACACCCTCAGTCCCTGACCACCTCAGTGCTGCTTGATGGAGATGAAGCCAGACAGCAGGGATGCGAGCTCCGTAAAGCCCACCTGCAGGCCTCCTGTTCACCACGCTGTCCTAGTTGCCGCTGCTGCTGAATGTTTCATCTGCTGGACACAGAGGCCTGTGCTGAGCCCTGAGAACGGCACCATCACCCAAGGACCCTAGGCAACCTCTGCGGCAAGCTGACTAGATCAGCCCTCTTTCACCCTAGAAAAGGCAGCAATTCACATACACAGAGATTGACACAGAGTCTGAGCACAGACTTCCCCTGACTCTGGGGTCTCACAGCACCAGTAACTAAGGACTGACCGAGTGTCTGGCCAGCCAATGCGGGATCCTCACCAACACTGGCCAAGTACCCCCAGGTACTACAAGTGAAGGGAGGAGACTGGGACACAACCGCTGCATCTGTCCATCTCTGCCACAGCCCTGAGCAACTGCTGGCATAGCAGAGCTGTAAGATAACTGAGGAACTAAGTCAGATATGATACTCACAGGAAGGGCACCACTCTCCCAGACGTAGTACACACCTCAGCCTCTCGTGTGTTTCCACATGCCAGGAAGCAGAAGACGCAGACCTGAGAATGAAGAAGCAGAAGTCCAAACAATGTCACATCCCGTCACTCCCTGGGAGGCTGTGAGTTCCAGCTGTTCCCAATGCCCTGTTCTGAGAATCCCAATGGCTGTTGTCACAGTCGTTGTAGCAGAAAGCATGTGACTCTCCATGATCCAGGCTAGCCTTGTTACACTCCCCTGACCAACATGGACAGCAAGTGGCCTAAGAAAACCACAGGTACTAGGGACTCAGATCTGTCGTGAGCTGTCGGGGCTGCCCATCAGGTAATCCATGCTGACAGAAGCTGTGCACTGGCGTGGTAGACCACACAAGTGGAGACCAGGAGCACCACTTTGGCCTCAGAAACAGCAGCATTGGGCACAGAAACTGATGGAACTAACCTTCCTCTCATAAAATTCCCGTGAAACAAACCAACCAAAATTCTGGATGGACTGTTCCAGATGGCCTAAACTTTCACATAGCAAAGGATTCCAACAGGGCCAGGTGTAGGCTCTCTTTGAGGCTGGGTGCTGTGCTCATCTGCTCATGAGCTCTAAGTCTGAATCACTCCTTTCATTAGCAGCTGGGTTTACAGGCTGCTCACAGCACAGGATTTGTTCTCAGCCACCCAGGGTTTGTGCACCTGAAAGCTTGCTCATCCCAAGAATAGCCATCATCCAGCAGGTGGTTGGTTGGTGTGCAGGTCAAAGATCTACCCCCTAAGGATCACCCAGCGCACCAAGGCTGCTAGCAGCTACCACAAAGATGGGAACATTGAAAACACAGTACTTTCCTTTATGTTTTCATTAAATTGGTGCTATGCAAAAGAATAGCTGCCTGTGAGCATGTCTAGGATTTTATAAAATACATTTTCTTTTCCCTTTTTCTCAATTAGAGAATCTGCCACAGGTTCCTGCCTTTAAGAAGGCTTTTTTTGTCCTAGGAAGAACAACTTATAAGACACAAATAACGATTTGCCTGGCAGGGATTTTTTATTTTTATTTTGCATCTATATCCATACAAAGCATTCACAGTTAAGGAAGAACAAGGGGAAGATGAGAACTGAGGGAAGCAGGCTTTCAGGATTCAAATTTAACAGTAAGAGATTCTGAGTCAAAGCTCCTCTGTTCTCCTCTGCCCCTCATTTACCTCGCTCAATAACGTGTCATGGAAATCCCAACATTCCACCTCCAACAACCCTCTTAACTCACCAGCCATCAATCCTGAACGGAATTCCTGTGCCCAAGCTCCTCCGTCATCAGTCTGTAATAAAGAGAGCTGTGTTGCAGCAGTCCTTGGCTGCTGGGAGCCAGAGCCTGAAACCCAAGTCTTCACCGACTGCAGATTGCTGCTCTCTGAAAGCCATTCCATGGGCTTCAAGTCCCAGTGTGCAAAGACTCAAAAGCGAAGAGAGCTAAGCTGGTCTAGGAAAGAATTTGAGAGAAGGCCATCAGAACATGAAGGTAAACTGAGTCTCAGTTTCCCAGTTTTCTCTTCTTCTGGATGTCTGGTTTGTTGCCCTCCAGAAGGACTTGACAAAGAGTCTGTATCCACCAGACATAGCACGATGCAGGGCTTCGTCCCCCATTCCAAGCCTGCTCACACCAATAAAAATTAAAGAAGTTGAAGTGACCATTCCCACCACCCTGAGGTCAGAAACTGCTCTAGGGAGAAAGTGAAGGCATGAGTTTTGAAGACACCCTGCCCGTCCCATGAGCAAGCCAAGAGGCCAAGAGGTGTACATATGCACGGGCTCAACAACCTTATGAGCCTCACACTGCAAGTACAGACAGTAAAAAGCCAACGATTGTTTTTATTCTCCCTGAAAACAAAGTGCTGTCTCAGATGAGAATGAAATTGATTTGCAAACAGTGTTTACTTCCTCTCCTTGTCATCACATGGACAGCCAATTAATGATATTAAAGATTCATTAACGGGGAATCTTGCACGGCAGCTGCCAGAGGGAATTCAGCATGGAGTGCTAGGCTTTCTTCCATGTTAGCGAGGTAAATCCTCTTTGGTAATTAAAAGTTCAGCAGCAGGAGAATCAAGATGGCAGAATAGGGAAAGGACATGTTTAAACAGATGGAGAAATATCAGCCAGTGTGAAGCAGCGAGAACACATTCAGGAAATAGGAGAGAAGAGAACAGTAGAAGGGAACCTAGAGGCTGACAGACACAGGGAAGCAATGGACACAACAGTGCAGTATTGCAGTGTCAGATACCCCAGTGGCATTCAGTGAGTGACAATCCAAATGGCACCGGCACCCATAACTACACAAACAACCAGATGGAAAGGGACTTTCAATGGGATTCAGAAGGTGAACCCAGACAAAGAACTGTCCATCCTGCAGGTCTGTTTGATTAGACCAGGAGCAGAGAATGAGCAGCAGATTCCAAATGGGCAGTATGGGAACAGAGTGGATTTCACAACCCAGTCTGCCCCCTAA
The DNA here is from genome assembly GCF_017591425.1 of Ochotona curzoniae. Classification (NCBI taxonomy): domain Eukaryota; kingdom Metazoa; phylum Chordata; class Mammalia; order Lagomorpha; family Ochotonidae; genus Ochotona; species Ochotona curzoniae. The sequence goes on along the minus strand of NW_024467122.1, from coordinate 2,554,513 downwards.
AGCTGTATTGGGTGCCATTTTGTTTAAGGAGGCAAGGACTATGGACAGTACTGCACATGCACTGAGCTGGGAGTGAACTCATTTATTTTTCAGCCAACTATAACAACATGACATCCTTCAGGTTTCACCCAAGATAGGTCCAGGTAGCCCTCAGCCCTAATGGCCAGCAGAACAAGAACTCTTTTTTTCCCCTCAGTGTACAAATGGCACCTGTTATGCCACTACTAGAATTCTTGATCTGCTGGCCATTAGGTCTGAGGGCTACCTGGACCTGTTTTGGGTGGAACCTGAAGGATGTCATGTTGTTACAGTTGGACTAGCTGTCTGGGTATGCTCTCCTTGTAGAATTTTTGCAGAAATACAATTAGAAACCCAAACCACACAAGCATACTGTCTCTACAGCATCAGGATCCAAGAGTTCCATGAGCTACCGCAGATTACATGGAATGCCCAATGTTGATACGGCGGGGAAATATGTTTTCCTTATCCCCAGTGGGAAGCCAAACAGAGCGTCAGGATGAAGGTGTGACTGAAGCATTAGTTCTGCCACAGGAAGGAGGTCAAGCCTTGGAAACAGTTGATCCATCTACCACAGATGGCACCCATTGAGGCACATTGTAAAGCTTTCCTCTGTCAGTGGGGTGGAGGAGACATTGGTCCATCAAGATCCATCAAGTGACCATAGGATGCAGCTCCAATGCACAACAGTTTTGAAAATAATAAAAAAATAGAAGCCAAGAGGGAACAAGTATGTGATCAATCTGTGGTCATCAGCATCCCTTGTGATCAGACTCTCACAGTCATTTCCCATCCCTGTAGATGTCCACAGCCTGAGTGTGGCTGGGTGAGCACCTTGGAGACTCAACACACGCTGAACTGCGCCATGCATGTGTCCAACCCAAATGCCCTACCTGCTCTTACCCAGAAAGCAGTTGCCCAGGAAAACTTGATTTTAAATCATTGGAAAATGGAGGCTGGGTGTGTCTTCTCTCCTTGTCTCCCCCTTCTCGCAGATACAGAAAAGAAAAAGAGGAGAATGTGGAAATGGTGATCTCACCCACCTTCCTGTAGCCCTTGTCCCTTATCACCCTAATGTAAAAATCATCAAAAATAAAACACTAAATAATAATTTTTAAATTCATTGGAAAAATGTATGTGATCACTAGAAAAAGAGTAGCTTCCATTGAAATTCTCTGGGTGTTACGATATTTAAGTTGAACTATGAGAACCCAATAGACAATAGAGGAAAAAAATCAAGAGGGAGAGCCCTTTGAGGACTGTGAAGATACGTGCATGAAAATTCATGCAGTCAGCACTGGTGGGGTGCAGGGAGAGCGACGACTGCTGTGCTTGGTGAACAATGAATGCTCCTGATGTTAATAGAAATCTTTATGGATTTTCTTCCATCCAAATTTTTTCCTCTCAAAGAACGAACGAATACAGATATTTACAATAGAATTACTAATACATCTTGTTATCTTATTTAGCATGGACAATTTGCCCAGGAAGGTAAATATTTATGAAGCTGCAGTTCCTCCTAGATGAAAGATAAAATTTGCTCTAAGTAATATTCTATGCAAGAATTATAGAGGTGATTAAAGACATTCATTGGTGGCAATGCATGATGACATTTGATATAATTATCAATGAAGTTACTGAGCCAGCAGAAATTGTTGCCTATCAGTAAAAGCCATGCACTGGAAATGACTCGGAACTGATAACTTCGGTCCTGAACAGAAGAACGAGTAACGCTATCTAGTCAAGTCAACAGATAACAGTGTCTTTCTAGGATCGTTAAATGGCAAAGTGGCCACATAAAACTCTCAGGCAAGTTCATCGTGCTGGCTGCAAGTTGGTCATGCATAGATAAGCCGTCGGCTCTCCACCCCGTGTGTCTGCCTGATGCTGAGCAGTGCCCAGAGATTCCGCCTTCACGCTGTAAGGGAGGAAGTAGGAAACCCTCGCAGCATTCTTACAGAGTAGAATGAGTGACTTCAGAAGTTAGTGGACCCCATGGCTCTGTGCTGAAGGGAATCCGACTGCCTGCTCCACATGAGTGTTGAGTTTCAGCAAAGACGAAGGGTCCAGGCTGTTAGCTAAAGCACAAATGAAAATAGCTCAGTTCACATATCTACACCTGCAGCAGCACGATCAAAGCCACCCACGGTCATTGTCTAAGGTGATGCTCACAACGGGATGTCAGGTTGGGTGACTCTGACCTGGGCTACAATCAGGTGACCCAGGGTGCTGTGCCCTGGAAGTCTCTCCCCAGGAGGACAGCCGGATGTCCGTTGGTGAGTCCCAAGCAGGTTGCCCAGTTTCAGGTCCTTGTGCACTAAGTGCACATGGCAGTAGTGCATGGCCAACAGGCCCTAGCCTCCCCTTCCCCCAGTCCTCCCTGCTGCACCACGTGGTGCCTCAGAGTGCCCCTACCTACCAGATCCATCCCCAGGAACATGGATTCCACATGGGCCTCTCCCCTAGCAACAGTTGCAGCCATCCCTGCGCCCTAGTCTCTCCATCATGCCACTTCTCAACCCCATGGTCTCCAGGGAGGACCTTCAGTGCCATGTACCTGCCCATTGCAAAGTGGCATGTGAGCTCCACAGGCCAGGCGATGGCTGTCCTGGCCAAGAGTTTCCCAGAAGTCGAACCCACTGAGAAGGCCTATTGTGGCCTCTACCTGTCTGCTCTCTCTAAACTAGCCTGGGGTGTTGCCCTGATCCAGGTAAGCCTGCTGTCACTCAGAGTCAATGCAAAACACACATGAGCCAGTTCACAATGGCTTTGGACAAGTCACTCATCTAGAAAATACCGGGAAGAATAAAGTCAAGGTGATGGTGCAGCCTGCATTCAGCGTGAATGCCCAACAGCAGAGGCACAGCCTCCCATGCTCGTTCGAGACAGGCTTCCTCAGGCTTGGTCCTTGCTGGTGCCCAGAGGAAGCAGGCTGGAGATGCATCGCAGGGTTTAAAGGCCGGCTAATGCTCATGGCAACACTCACTTGGCATTTGGTTGGAGCCAGGCCTGCATCTGCTCCAAAGCTCACGGCGCGTGGCTTTGCCTCTCTCAAATACAAAATGGAAAGCTGTCCAAGTGGAGACATGAAAGCTCCACTTAGGATGCACCAAAAGCAGCTGAGTCGACACAGAATTCCTCACAATGCACTCTCTGCTGGCTTTCCCCCTCTATGGTTGCTTTCTGCAAAGCACTGAACCCAAACTTCTCACCGCTTCTTTTACAAACACTCCTGCAGCAAACTGTCTAATGCCTGGGTTCCCCCAAGCACAACCGCTGTCACAGATGAACCACAACGTGGGACAGGCCTGTGCATGTTCTTGCAACCCTAGCAAACAAGTCCCAAATGCCCCAGTCCTGGATTATCTGCCAGCAGCAGGGCAGAGAGACAGAGGAAACCAATTTCTCCCAGTAAACGGGCCCCAGCATAAACCCCTGGATGCAGGACCCTTGTCCCAGAGCTGCTTCTGCTGCCACTGCCCCCACCACACCCCTATTGTGACACCCTGCAATCAGGGTGCTTCCTCGAGCTGCTTTCAGCTATCCCACACTTAGGAAAATGCTCGGATAAGGACTTCTTACCGAGAGAAAAAGATTGGAACAAGGTGAGGGCCAGCTGATGCAGGCACTCATGAATTTTTTTTCTCTCAAAGTGAAGAGAAGGAAAAAGAAGAAGAAAAAGGATGAAGCAAGGAATGAGGAGGAGGAAGAAGAGATGGAAGTGAGGAAGGAAGAGGTCTCCCCACCCTTTAACGAACAGCTTGTGTCTCTGATAATGGTTCCCGGAAAGCATGCCGCAGGTGTGCATCTCCTACAAGAGAGGCAGACAGCAGTCCTCGATGCCATCCACGTGCCAACAAGATAGACGTGTTCCCCAGTGAAGTCTGTTCCAGCTCAGCCTTCCCAGCAGTGAGTCGGGACGTCGGGACACACGCTGCTCCTGGGAAGTGGTTCCACCCACACAGCTCGCTCTCTCTCCCCCCCTCTCCCTTGCTCAGCCACTGAACAAAATTCATTTTACAAAAATTTTCCAATGTATTAAGCGCGAAGATGCCTCCCTGTAATGTCCATCCTCATTTGGAGTCTTGCCTTTGGGAGACACACGTTACAAGCTTAATTCCTCTTTACTCGACAGTTTTTCCAGGATGGGCAAACCACAAGCATGCTACCCACCCAAAGCCTAGTCATATCAGAATTAAGCCTTGTTGCCTATGATTACAGTTAGTTTCCCAGCCGTTACCTTTTTTCCCCAAAGGCCAGTTAGATGATAAAACTTAACTTTCACTTTTTGCATTATTAAACCTAACATATGCTCAATGTGAAAACAGCTTCAATATCTTGAAATAAGAGGACGTTTAAAGCCAATTAATTTCATTACTCAGAAAATGAATATTGCTAACACGTTACTGTACGATCCTTCCGAGGCACATGTTCATGTATTTTGTGTATGTCGCACATTCCTGCCACAATGTTCTTTACATGTTTGTATGTACTTAGAAATCTATCCACACTTAGAAAGCTAGCCACACTGCTACAGGCCTTGAATTCTGCTTTATGCTGAGTGAACATTTCTTCTTACCAAAACAGCACATTGAATAGATTTCTGGTTTTACCAAAAGATGTTGGCCTAAGTTTGCTTTTCCTTAGTGTAGTGTCTCTAAATATCCCAAAGGCTGCTGAGCAGGCCACATATGGTCCCTAGATGGGTGGAGAGAGAAAGCAAGCCAGCCAGGGTTCTCAGAACTCAAGGGGTAGAGCCTGCTGCCATCCTAGCCTGTCTCCAACTGCCACTATGGCTCTGCAGGGATTTGTAACCCAGAATCTCCAAAAGGCACAGATAAAAACAAAACCCCAAACCTGCTCTTCATGCCCAAAGGTTGGGAGGCTGGGGCAGGCCTAATTCTGGTCTGCAACCAGCAGAAAACCTGAGCCCCCTTATACAGCAGCAGGCTCCAGACCAAACCCATTCTTGCTCTTCCACCATGGCCTCTGCAAACACCAGCAGTGCAGTCTGAGAGCACTCTGCTCTCCACCAAGTGACAGGAGATGCAGTGTCCCCTCCCCTCTGTGGCAGGTGCACCTGTGGCACCAGGCAGCCCAGGAAGTGCCTTCAATACTGTGGATTTCACCAGAAAGGTGTGAGCAGGAGCCCTAGCTGCCAGGAAGCAAAGCAGACCAGAATAGCAGAACTGGGCTCTCATTGGAGTTAAAGTCCCAAACGTGGGCTGGCTACTAGAATCCTTCCTAGTAGTAACCAGGATGTTGACATTAAAGTAAAAATCACTCCTGCCAGCAACAAGCAAAGCGGCAAGAAACTATGTCACATAATGCAATGTAATTAATAAAATATATATATATATATATATGAATTATAAAAGGCAATCACAAAATGGCAAGGCTGAGCTGAATCAGATGGTAGAATTATCTACTGAGACAAACAGCATGTTCCTCCTCACTGTGGTAACTAATAGAGTACAAAAATGTAATGAGATGAATGAAATTGACATTTTGTGATTTTATTGTAATTGTACATAGCCCTTGCTTAAGGAACAGTAATTTTTCTTTCTATTACTATCTGTTGACTTCTTTGCATAGTAGAAAGTTAAACCTGTGATTATAAAATAAACTGAAAGTATGTCCATGTAAAAATTGAAAGGATAAAAATAAGAAAGGAAGGAGGAGGTAGTATAAGGTGAAAAGTGGAATTTGTACCTAAGTCTATGTAGAGGAAATACGTGAAATGTGTTCACATTTTTAAAATAAGGAAAAATCAAAGAAGAGAAAGAGATCGTGATTTTCAAAAAGAAATGAATTATTAGCAAAGAAATTTAGAATAACCACAAGGTCAACATTCCAAATAACAATTGCAAATGTTCCTGGAAAAAATAGTAAATCTCAGCAACAAAATAAAAGTCTTAAATAAGAACCAAGGGAAACCATGGAGCTAGAAAGATCCATCATTCAGTCAGAATGTGAAATTCACTGGATGAACCAGTGGGAAACCTGAAGAGCACAGAGCCAATGAGTTGAAATCAATGGATTGGCAGAACTTCCCTGAACCCAACAATGAAGGATGAGCAGGCCAAGGGAGCCATGCCAGGGCTTCAGGCCCTCACGCTTCTGTCTTGAGGTTCCTAGGAGAGAAGGAAGGGTGAGAAACTGAAAAATATATGCCAACAAATCTAGGTATGCATCTTTCCCCAAAGTGCAAATCCAGAGAGAATCAGCATAAGACGATTCATACCAGTCCACCAGATTCAGAAAGGGGCCCTTCATGCCACCTCATTCTTTGCCTCCCCAAGTTGACTGGACACAGAGATAGCTTGTGGTATAGACTTCATCCATGATCCTCATGAGGCTGATTCTTCCCTTGCTTTCAGAACCCATTTTCTTTCTTTATAAATTAAGTTCTGAAACCTGAAGACAAATAAAATCATTTAATAAAATGGTCAGAGAGAAGACACATCCCATGTTGTTCCAAACAAGGAGGTCAGAATGAAGAGGCACAGATCTTTCCTGGTGCTGAAAGAACTTTGAACTGTGAATTTTTCATCTCACAAAACTATCCTTCAGGAATGATCAAGGTATCAAGAGAAATCAAAGTATCCTTGGATGAGGGAAGCAAAGAGTTACAGCTAGAAAACCTATCCTTAAAGAATGAACACAAGACAGACTTCAGCAGGAGGGTGACAGTGCACAAGGTGACTGTGCTGCAGCAATCGCTAAAAAACTGATGCCAAGTAGTATGTCCAAAGATGTCATGCACAAAGAGCTCTGTGCCCTGAAGCTCTGTGAATGCAAGACAAACAGAAAAAAAAAAAAAACAGAGAGAATCAATAGAGAACAAATGACAAAAACACAGTACCAAGCTCCAATGCATTTGTAACTGCACTCAACGGAATGATGCTATGGCTGATTCCTTAAGAAAGCAAATTGACCCAATTATCTGCTATCTACAAGAGACACAGTTAACCAGAAAAGATGCTAAGAAACTGAAAGTGAAGGGATGGAAAAGATATTTCAAGCCAATGGATGAGAAAAAAAGGCTGATGTAACTGTCCTAATTTCAGAAGATATAGACTTCAATGTGACAAACATCAAAAAGCACACAGGACATTTTATATGGTTGAAAGTAATGATACATCAGGAAGTGATTACCATCATAAACGTCTATGCACCAAATTCAAAAGCACCCAGCTACGTGAAGCAATTACTTAATGCACTTAAGGGGAGACATAGATGAACATACAATAATCGTGGGAGACCTCAACACCCCATTAACACCAATAGACAGATCAACAAGACAAAAAACCAACAGAGAAAGAGCAGAGCTCACACAAACAGCAGAACAACTGGACTTAGTAGACATTTATAAAACCTTTCACCCTAAAGTCGCAGAATATACACATTTTTCAGCAGCGCATGGCACCTTCTCCAGGATTAACCACATGATAGGACACAAAGCAACTCTAACTAACTTCAAAAAAATTGGAATCATACCATGCACCTTGTCAGACCACCAAGGAATGGAACTGGAAATCAACAATTCAAAATGCCCCAGGAAATATGTAAACTCTTGGAAGTTGAACAATATGCTATTCAACGAAAAATGGATCAAAGAAGAAATTAAAGACGAAATCAAAAAATTTATGGAAGCCAATGAAAACTCTAATACAACATTCCAAAACATGAGGGACACCACTAAAGCAGTGCTACGTGGTAAACTCATTGCAACTGGTGCTCATGTCAAGTCCCAAAAAAGACACCAAATGCAGGAATTAAGCACACGTCCAGAAATTGGAAAAACAGCAGCAAAATGACCCCACAAACAATAGGAAACAAGAAATCATCAAAACAAGGGAGGAGATAAACCAAATAGAAATTTTAAAAAAACTTATACACAAAATCAGTGAATCAGAAAGCTGGTTCTTTGAGAAGATAAACAAAAAAGACACCCCACTGGCCTGGCTGACAGAGAAAAAACAAGAGAAAGTGAGAATTAATAGCACCCACAATGAAAAAGGCAACATAACAACAGACACTGCAACCATTAAGAAAATAATTAAAAATTATTACAAATAACTGTACTCCAGGAAATGGAGAGGTTCTTAGACTCCAACCACTTACTAAAACTTAGCCCAGAGGCAACAAAAGACCTAAACAAACCCACAACTGAAGCAGAGATTGAATCAGTGATTAAAGATCTCCCAACAAAGAAAAGCCCAGGGCCAGACGGTTTCACTACAGAATTCTACAAAACATTCCGAACAGAACTAACCCCAAACCTCTAAAAACTACTCAAAACAATAGAAAAGGAAGCAACCCTTCTAAACTCATTCCATAAAGCCAACATCACCTTAATCCCAAAACTGGATGCAGTATTAACAGAGAAAGAAAATTACAGACCGATCTCCCTGATGAACATTGATGCTAAGATTCTCAGCAAAATCCTAGCCAATAGAATTCACAAAAAACATTAGACAGATCATTCATCTGGATCAAGTAAGATTCATCCCTGGAATGTAGAGATGGTTCAACATTCAGAAATCCACAAATGTAATACACCACATCCAAAAACTAAAGAAGAAGAATCACATGATAGTATCGATAGATGCAGAAAAAAGCTTTACACAAAATCCAATACCACTTTATGTTAAAAAACCCTAGCCAAGATAGGCATAGAAGGAACAATCCACAACATAATCAAAGCAATATACAAAAAATCCAATGCCAGCATCATACTGAATGGAGAAAAACTGGAACCCTTCCCATTGAGATCTGGAACAAGACAAGGATGTCCTCTATCACCACTACTATTCAACATAGTACTAGAGGTACTTGCTGAGTCCATAAGACAAGAAAAAGAAATCAAAAGAATTCCAATGGGAAATGAAGAAGTCGAGCTTTCACTATTCGCACATGACATGATCCTTTACATAGAAGAACCAAGAGACTCAATACAGAGACTGCTAGAACTTATATAAGAGTTTGGTAGAGTAGCAGGGTACCAAATAAATGAACAAAAATCAACAGCCATAGTGTATGAAAACAGCCCCAAGATGGAAAAAGATCTAACCAGCAAATTACCATTCAAAATAACAGAGAAAAGTATGAAATATCTAGGAATAAACCTAACCAAATATGTAGGAAACCTTTTTGAAGAAAACTACAAACTACTTTAAAAAGAAACTGAACAAGACCTCAAAAGATGGAGTAACATCCCATGCTCCTGGATAGGTAAAATCAATATCATTAAAATGTCCATACTACCAAAAGCAATATATACATATATACATTCAACGCAATCCCAATCAAATTGCCCAAAACATTCTTCATGGAACTGGAAACAATGATACAAAGGTTCATCTGGAAACACAAAAAAAAACACAGATAGCTAGGACCATCCTGAAAAATAGGAAGTTAACAGGGGGAATTACACTTCCGAACCTCTGGACATATTATAGGGCAGTGGTTATCACAACTGACTTATACTGGCACAAATACAGAGAGGAGGATCAATGGAGCAGAATAGAAACAACAGAATGGAACCCACATAAATACAGCCAAATAACCTTTGACAAAAAGACAGACGACAGCCCAAGCAAATGGGAAGATCTCTTCAACAAATGCTGTTGGGACAACTGGTTAATAGCCTGTAGAAACAAAAAGATAGACCCACATCTTTCACCATACACTAAGATCAAATCTAAATGGATAAAAGACATAAACCTACATCCAGAAACCTTCAAACCTTTGGAAGAAAATTTTGGAAACACCCTGCAATATCTAGGTGTAGGCCCTGTCTTCCTAAAAAGACACAAAAAGCAATAGCAATCAAGACCAAAATAAACAAATGGGACCTCATCAAACTAAGAAGCTTCTGTACAGCAAGGGAAACAATCAACAAAGCAAAAAAAAATAAATAAATAACCCACAGAATGGGAGATCCTTGCACACTACATAGGTGATAGGCGGTTAATCTCCAGAATATACAAAGATCTCCAGAACAACCAAAATACCAAAACAAACAAACCACTCAAGAAATGGGCACAGGAAATGGGCAGACATTTCACAAAGAAACAAACCCAAATGGCAAACAAACATATGAAAAAATGCTCCAGTTCCCTGGCAATAAGGGAAATCCACATTAAGACATCAATGAGGTACCACCTAACACCAGTAAGATTGGCTCACACACAAAAAACTACTAATAACACTTGCTGGCGAGGATGTGGGGAAAAGGGAATCCTACTCCACTGCTGGTGGGGCTGCAGGTTGGTACAGCCTCTATGGAAATCAGTATGGAGAACACTCAAACAACTAAAAATCTGCATACCATATGATCCAGCAATAGCACTCCTAGGAATATATCTAAAACACCTGTTACATGTGAAACCATCATGCACCCCTATGTTCATAGCAGCACAATCAGTAATTGCAAAAACTTGGAAGCAACCAAAATGCCCATCAACAGAAGACTGGATATGAAAGCTATGGCTCATTTACTCCATGGAATACTGTTCAGCTATTTTAAAAAACAAAATGCAGTTCTTTGCGGCCAAATGGGCCCAACTGGAAACCATTATGCTAAGGGAAATGAGCCAATCCCAAAAGGTTAAAATTAAGGCAAGCCTTAATTTAAGATGGTATGATATCAATCTGAAAATAGTACCTGAAAAATGTAATATTATTTCAACCTCAAACAACCTGTATCACATGCAATAAAATATTGTGATGTAACCAGTGAACCAACAATCAATGTGAATCACACTGCTTATGATCTACATCAAAGAATTGTAAAACCTAATATACTTTGAAGACCCCAGGCTACATGGTAAGGGGGTGGGAGAGCAGAGAAATCTTCCATCTCCTTAGAATGTGTGAGGATGACATGAAGTATAACCTATCAGAAACATAACAGGCAAGTTATAGACAACAGAATCGAATCAGAATTAGAGAATAGCAAAACTATAAAGACGTATAGAGGGAATCTAGAGCGATCCCAACAACCTCTTAACAGGAGTCCAGGCGCACAGAGGGGGGTGGGGGGAGCCAGAGTGGAGCACGGGGACAGGAGGAGGTTTGTGTCCCAACCCTGGAGACTCTCGGATACCCACCAAGGACTATATCCCAACAGCCAAGGAGACCACGGGGAATTGGAGTGCCTTCAGAGGCCGAGAACTCTGAGGTCATCCACTCCTGTTTGGATCTCCCACATGGGATGGAAGAAACCCAAATCCTACCCGCAGGAGCTAATGGCATCAGAGCAACAGCCAGGAGCTCTGAGTGGTCCACAGAAACAGAAGAACAGTACACTTCCTTCGGGAATTGGGAGAGGAGCTTTCTCTGGTCCTTACTTAGTTCCAACTTTGGATCCTCACCCTCCACTCCTGCAATGACCATCAGGGTCGCTCCAAAGCCCCGCTCCCCAAAAATTAGATTAGATAGACAGAGAACAGCAAGGAAAGCTTAGTCCCAAACAGAAAACGGTTAACCTGGACTCACATATACCTTACTAGGTAGGACACGGACAGAAGCTACTCCTCACTAATAAATGTATTTGAAGATTTCTCTGCACATCCCTCCTAAAACTGTTCTGTGCCTCAACTGTTGACATATGCCTTGTTAGAGTTATAAGCCAACATGGACTATCCCAAAATCCAGCAAGTTCAGTAAAATTATGCTTCAACACTGTAAACTACTAAATACTAAAATAAAAATAGACTGAGACAGCTGAATAGTGTCCTATAGCCATTTTAAGGTGTATAGCAGCCAGTTGTGTATAAACTAAAATTCAAATGTCAATGAAGTAGTCACCGGATGTGGTTAAGAACTTGCGTTTTCTAACATATTGGTCACTCAATACCATGTCATTTAACTCCATAAGGTCGTAAACAGTTGTTGATATTATGTTGTGGCTTTTAATTGGTCGGGATGATATTCTGCCAGCTCTGCCTTCAGACCAGAGATGGTCTCCCCAAGAAACTGTTCAATTTATCTGGACAATAAGATGCTGGACACTATGCAAAGTATATGCTTGCAATGAAAGAATTATGACTGCATTTGAACTGTAATGCTGCAATTAGGTAGAAAAATCCACCATTGGGGCAGGGTACAGGGAGGGGTTGGGGGAATCCCAGAGCCTATAAAACTGTGTTATAAAATCAAACGTAATAAAAGAAGAAAGTAAATGGATTGGGAAAGCAATGGATGGATCAACCCATGAGGATCCTGAGTGAAATCCTGTCCACCCAGGAAGGCCAGCAACGAGCTGCCACAAGGTGGCCCATGTCCTGAAATCTCATAGATTGGCATGGAGTTACTAATAACCCTATTTTTATGGTATTAAATTATTTAGCACTAACTGACTACATGAGTAACTTTGAAGTGCTTTATATACCTAACTAAACAGGACCATTAGTAATCAATGTTCATTAACACGTTTACTTTTTATGTTTCCTTTCCTGAGCCTCACATCGAAACTAAACACCAGGAAATTTGAAGAAAGTGAGGCTGAGAAAGAGTTGCCTGAGGCCAGGCTGCCAGCAGGTGGACCACAGGAGTTCAGCCCAGTCTTCTCAGAAGCATTGTCAGCTTTCCTCATGATGCTCCCGGGACATGAGACGACTGGAGATAAAGGGTTCGGATGGTTGCAAATATTAGCCTCGTGAGACTGAGTGAGTTCCCAAGAGAGAGCACGTTCTCCCAATGTGGCAGAGGAATTTCACTCTAAGTCCAACAGAAAAGCTCTCACTAAACAAGGTGTTTTGAAAGCATGATACATATTTGTTGGGCACCAACTAGGTGCAAAGAGCTTAGCAGGAGATGGCATGGTGCCATCTGCTTCTTCACTTCCTGCCACAAGGATGAGATGAGCCAAGGTGACCCTCACCTGGACCAGGGATCGGGTGGCCAAGTGAGCATATACAGCCTGGGAATCCGGCATCTGTTCCAGGACTGTGGGAGCTGCAGGGGCGGGAAAGGGCTTGAGCAGCTGAGACACACGTACTGGCCTGGATGCCGGGGAAAGGCAGAGCTTACCAGCAGGAGCTGGGGACAGTGTGCCTCTGGACAGCCATGGCCTCTGCTGGCCCTACTACACCCTAGGTGTTGAGATGGGACAGGGGTGGGTGGGTGCTGAGTCACTGCAGGTCTCAGGCTTGGCAGCCAGCCGGGCAGAAAAGCCAACACAGAAGAGTGGGGAGTGAGGGCTACAGACCATGTAGTCTGCAGGTGGATGAGCAGCTTTCAGGTAGCAGCTGGCCTCTCACCTCCAGACAGGAGGAGCAAAACAGGGAAGGAGACTCCCGGACAGGTACGCCACACGCCAGCATAACTCCAAGACAGCCAGTCAGATGGAGAAGGCATGAAGAGTGCAGGAGAGGCCAGAGAAGAGCGATGGCAGTGAGGGCTTGAAGGGCAGGCATGGGAGACCCAGTGCCCAGTCCCTGCCTGTCCTCACTGCTCCAGTGTGGACAGTGCTGGCCTCAAAGGCCGACAGACAAGAGGGGAGGCCAAGCCTTCAGCAGCACTTGCTGTGTGTTCTCGGGTGAGTCACTGAACTTCCAGGACACTCAGTTGCCTCAGCTGTGGATGGGGAGGTGCTAAGACGCCATTCCGGGAACCAGCAAGATCACCAGAGTTCTAGAAGAAAACCAGGGTGCTCGGCGGGCTCTCGGCATCGCCTTCTCACTCATGTCACCCCTGCTTCAGAGTGGACACTCTGCCTGTGGCCACGCGGCCACTCTGGTCTCCTCTAAGGCCCCACTGAAGACAGAGACTCTGCTCTAAGTTCCACTAAAAGAGAATTCTTAAACACAGCATGTCCCCTGGATTCACTGTTTTGAATAATGAGTCTCCCCTTTTTAAAGCAGCGTCTGATATGCCCGGGCCCCTTGCAGAGTGCCTGGGCTTGCAGAATGCACACGGAGTGAACCGTTCCAGCCAAGGGTCCTGCTTGAGCTGCTCGTCCCTTTTTTTACATCTTTGCTGCGTGGAGTGGTCAGGGTGCTCCTCCCAGGCCCGAGCCAGCCACCAGCTCTGCCAAGAAGCACGGCATGTGTAGCTGTACATGGTTAGGATCAGGTGGTCGTTCTCTCTTTTCACCCCTTTTGTTCCATCTGTCTAGCCCCTGGCTTGTCATCTATCATACCAGAAAATGGATTCCAGATTGAAGTCATTTTCTTTTGCCTCTCCCCATGACAGCCTGAAACTGACAAACTGGCTTGCATGGCCTGCCACCCCCACCTCTATTTCATTGTATATTATGACCACTGAACTCCTCTGGGGCACATCAACTGTAATCATATGTAGGATTTAAAAAAAATAGGCAGAGAGAACTTGAGACGAGGGGCGGTGGGGGTGCACACGCAGTAAACCTGTTGGAGAACACGGCCTGGCCCCACTCGGCCAAGCTGAAGGGGATTGATGAAGGGATCCCAACTAGCCAGACTTCTTCTGGAACCCATAAAAATTCAAAGTGATATTGAATGAGCAGAGTAATCCACAAGTCACACCAGAAGACGGATTTGCAAGGGCAGTTTTTGTGGCTGCCTGCAGCACCGTTGTGCCTTGCAGGTTTGTTCAGAGGCAGGAAGTGAGAGCTGGAGCCCTTGGAAGATGCTTGCGTCTCCACTGGCAGAGGTTCCACACCACTGTCTGAAGCAAGGCCTAGCAGAATTTTTTTTAAAATAATTCATTAGTATATAATACTCAGGCATTTTTATTGTACGACATGGTTTAAATTATCTACTCATTATTTAAATTACTATCCAGTTACTAGTCTTCTAGATTTGGAAAATTATTTACAGAAGTGTCCTCGAACTGTGTTTGAATATTCCCATTCTGTTTCTCTAGGAGAATCCCGTCTAAATGGGATCTGGTGGTATAGGCAAATGTTTAACTAGGGCTCAAATTGTACACAGAACTGTGGTCACGCATCAAAGGCACAGCTCCACAGACATTTCCATTTTAACCCCAAACAGTAGCAACCTGCCTGGCCGCTGCATACTCCACTCTCCACACACTCAATCCCTCTGTTCAAACTCTGGATGAGAAATATCATTCAGATGACCTGTTGATGACAAAGTTGGCTTCTAGTCTCAATCATATCATGTTCAGATCTTTGAAAACTCCCTGAAAGGCTCAGTGCATTAGCCTAGTGGCTAATGTCCTCGCCTTGAATGCACCGAGAGCCCTATGGGCACCAGTTTTAGTCCTGGCATCCCCGCTTCCCACCCAGCTCCCAGTTTGTGGCATGGGAAAGAAATCGAGGAAGCCCAAAGCCTTGGGACCCTGTATGCATGTGGAAGACCCAGAGGAGGCTCCTGGCTCCTGGCTTTGGATTGGCTCAGCTCCAGCCATTGTGGCCACTTGGGGAGTGAATCATCAGATGGAAGATCTTCCTCTCTGCAGAGTAGGAAAACAGAACTAAGTTTGTGTCATCCCTGATGTTGTTTGGGCCCTATCAGCCAATCCATGGTTCTTCATGATTGCATCTGCTTTGGTCATGAGTGTATTACATTTCAATTGCAGATACGCCAACAGACGGCAGCTGTCCTTTCTGTCCTCTCTGAACTGTGGCCGGTTGCCCATTTCCTGCCTTCTGCATTATTCCGCCCTTAGTGTGGCCAACCTCGCGTTTGACTGGCAGCGGTTCTTAGAAGCCAATCAACAATCCTTGCTGAGGCTGGTGTTGTGGCATGGAAGATTTAGCACTGCTTTCACAATCCTGTCATCCCATTCTGCAGTGTGAGTTAAGTACTGGTTTTTCTTCCAAAATAGTTTCCTGCTAATGAACATAGGAAAGTGACCTATGAATTTTCATGTCATCCTTACACAGGGGCCATGCTCATTTTCTCTGTATCATTCCAATTTTAATACACTTGCCACAAAAGTGAGCACTCTGTCTCAAACTTTCAGATGTACAAATTTTTAAGAAGCATGGCCAAGAACAAGAAGTGTTCCACAAACAGACCCAATCCAATAGTTGATTTGGATAATGATGCATTTCTTACTCCCCAGGATCCACACTATTGCATGATTTAAAAATTATGTCATTGCACCCTTTACCCTGGCATTGATTACTGAATCTAAGAAAGGGTTTAAGAGATTTAGCCCAGGATATAAGGCTCTCCTTGCAATGGATCCTGCCATGCTGGATACCGTATCTCTTGCTGTTGGCTCATGCACACCCTAAGCCATAGCCTTCTTGAATTAAATCTGCTGCTATTAGCAGAATCCTCTTCTCTTTGCTGAGTCCTGAATTGCTTTCCTTCCTCTTCATCACTTGAAATCCTGTATCCAGTCTTCAAGACTCTTATCTAGAGAGCATGCCCTGGTTCTCACATGGATTAAAAGAAGGACCCCACCATAGATACTGTCTTCTTTTTAATCCTATTTACACTTGATAGGCATATATTGCTATTTCCTTTTATATATGCATTATTAGGCTAGCAGAACCCAAAGACCAGGACCTTTGCTGTTGTTGAACTTTGTCCTGATGCAGTTATATGGAGTAAGTACTCAAGACACATTTACTAAAGGACTGTATTCATAGGAAGGAGGGTGGATGGGATACATGGGTGAATGGAGAGATGGGAAAAGAGGGTGGGAAATGATGGAGGGATAAAGGACTGGATGGATGAATGGGGTACATGGATAGGTGGAGAGATGGATGGAAAAGATGGAGGGAATGGGATGGAGAGATGGAGAGGCAAGGATGGATAGATGGAGGGATGAAGGGATGGAGGGATGGAGGGATGGGATGGATAGAGGCATGTGGAGAGACATGGATGGATAGATGGATAAATGGATGTAATAGTGAACTGTCATGTTAGCTACTCTAGCTAAAAGACAAAGTTTAAGATAAATTTTTATAAAACCCAGATAAGGGCCTGGCACAATAGCCTAGTGGCTAAGGTCCTCACTTTGAACCCATATGGGTGCCAGTTCTAATCCTGGCAGCCCTGTTTCCCATCCTGCTCCCTGCTTGTGACCTAGGAAAGCAGTAAAGGTTGGCCCAAAGCCTTCGGACCGTGCACTGGCATGGGAGACCTAGAAGAAGCTCTTGGCTTTGGATCGGCTCAGCTCTGACCATTGTGACCATTGCGGCTGCTTCAGGAGTGACCCATCAGATGGAAGATCTTTCTCTCTGTCTCTCCTCCTCTCTGTATATCTGCCTTTCCAATAAAAATAAATATAAGTCTTTTAAAAAAAAAAACAGATAAAATGAACATATCTGCTTCCTCTGTAACAGAGGCTTATGTGGCTCTGGTGTCACAGCAGAAACAGCCACCACTACCGCCTTAGACTTGGGACCATCAATGTGTGTGTGTGTGATGCTTTTGTTACATCTGCTCCTTTGCGCCTCTGTGACCTGCACACACACAACAGCCATCGTAACTGAGCAGCTTCCTTGAAACAAGTGCCAAGCGCATGCCCACTCACTCTTTCCCTCTGCTGGAAAGATTTACTCCATAGGGAGACACACCAACTGCTGTCCTCAGTGTGCCAAACACATGACACTTTAGAAGAAATCCAATACTCCCTGGGGTCCCAGAAAATGGCTTGAGTTGATATTTTAACGTGACCAAACCTGTGAGAGAAATCAGAGAATGCTTTTTATGAAACAAGAAACTGAATTTAATTTTGAAAAGTATGATTTGAAGAAGGCGGGTTGTAGTCATTTCCAATCTTCCTTTCTTAACACTTTGTTTTTTCAAGTTAGTGTGAAATTCAAAGAGAACAAATTCAACATAGTTCACAAGGACAATCCTCCCTTTTTTATTTCTTTGTCAATTGTTGAGATAGCATGCTATATTTACATTCTAGTCAGAGTCTTGATGTTCACTGAACAAAAAGCTGACCGAGAGAAGAGTAAAAGCCCCTGTTCTGCAGATCGTTGGCAAGGACTATAAACAGCAAATGAAAAGTGACGGTGTTAAGGCTACCAAGTGCAGCGGCTGGATTCTTCTCTCCTGTTCCATCAAACCTTTCAGCACCTGCTCTCTCAGTGTTGTCCTGTAAAGAACTGGTGGTTCCTAGGCCAACGTTGAGACTGGCTGAGACAAGGTGTGTGTCAATGCCGTGCAGTCGGTCATCGCTGGCCCTTAGCCAGGATTTACTGACCTCTACAGCTTCCAAAGGAGAGCGGGCACAAAGCATCTGGGGTGGTGATCACTGATGTGAATCACTCGAGGTGGCCACAAACTTCACTCTCAATGACACATCACTATCTCTGGCACAAACGTCTTATTCATGAGCCCGCTCATTTTAAAATTAAAAACAAGCAAGACAAACAGCAATTACAACAGCATGGCTAGCAACACCAGTGCTGAGGCGGGGCGAAGGAGGGGTCAGCTTTGGGTTTTCTCAGACTCGGTGTAGCTACAACTCCAAGGTCAGAGGGACAGAGCAGCATCAGGAATCAGTGCTTCCCAAACGCTCAGTGGCCAGAGTTTACAGCTGTTCTTCCCAGTTAGGGAAGGAAAGGAAAAGGAAGGCAAATCAGAAATTTCAAAAAGCAGGTTTGCAAAACTAAATTTGTGGGGAAAAAAAACAACACTTAAATGGGGTCATTGTCAAGGTCTGACCTTGGTTCAGCCAGCAAGACTCCCCTCAGCTTCCTCGCAAGCACTCGAGACAAGAATCTGTACTTCAGTCCAGACTCAGCTCAGATACAACAAATTTGGAGCCCTAATGGGTTTCAGCTAAGCTTTCCCACACTCTTTGCCTTGGCTCAAATCTCAATATAATATCATTTATCATAAGTTAGCTATTTGACCTTCAGATTTAAGACAGGACCTGGCAATGCAGCAAACTACACCGTCCACGAGAGTTGAGACCCTTGCTTCTCTCTTGAAAAGTTTCAGTTCCAGCGATGCTTAAATTTCAATCTAACCAAAGGCAGCAATGGCTTTTAATTGTGTTCTCATTAAATGTCTTCACTAGAACAATGACTGTGTGGGCTCCACTGCTCTGGTTACACTGTATCATTTGCTGCTTCTCAATCAAAAGAGGCTCACCCACTTTCCAAGTGCCCCATCGGAAAAGCTGTCGATATTGGAATCTGATACCAGGATTAATGTCAACTTTACGAGGGCCTCCTCTCTGGGAAGCGGTGAGGTGTAGAGAGGTGGCCTGAGAACCCTGAAGCCAAGCCTACACCCCATCTTCCTGTCTCAAGGACACCGGGGCTGGCAAGGCAGGAGGGGACCCAAGACACCCTCCTTGAAGATGGAGCCAGCAATGGGAACCCGGGTGCCAGCAGGAATCTGGGCACCTCTGTCCCGATCAGCACGAGCTATTCCAGCAATGGGGATGAAAACTGAGGCTGAAGATCTGTCCCTCTAAACAGCCAGAATGGGCCCAACCTCAACAGCCACAGGATGGCCCCTATCCTGGCAGCTTGGGACAGGTAAGGAGGAATATGGCTGAACAGGCCCTCCCACGGGCTCCACAGCCCCTGTGAACATCCTTGGTCAGTGGAACAGGGATCTGCAGGGACAGCCGTGGCCAGTGTTTCCTCCTGGGTTGCTGTGGACCTCGGGTCAGAGAGTGTGCCCAGCAACATGCCCCAGCCCACAGAAGTGACCCCCTGCTGGCTCGGATCCTTGCACAAATACTTACTGCACATGCCTGCTGCTCTAGCCCCAGACATAACCCTAAGAAATACATTCCTGAGCAGTCCCTAAGGTTAAAACCAATGCAGGGCCAACTGCAAAACCCATGCTGCACCTCCAATGCTTTATTTTTACTCTGACTACACTTGCACTCAAATTAACAACTCCCATCCATCCTTCCAATACTATTGGACAGGCACACATGCAATGCGTTTATTTTTACCCAACCAATCACATTGCTACCTGTACAGAACATACACATACTCAGAATAAATCAAATCAAAACATGAAAGTCACACTAAAAGTAAATGAAGATAAAAAAGAAACAGAATGTTATAGCAAACTTGATTTCCAGAGTGTTCAGTGTGACATTCAGATGAATGGTTTTCACATGGATCATTTGACAGTCTGCATTGTGAGCAAGTGGCGTGACATTCCATCCCATCCTGTTTCTGTCCTACGGTGGAGGCTAGCACTGCTGCAGCCCCACCTCCTGTCTCGTCCTTACAGAGATGGGATGGCGGGCTGTGTGCTGCGCAACCGTCTGTGTGTGCACATTTCACCATCACCATGGCTGCAGACACTGGGATTAGGTTGTGGGATATGCCAGGGATGAAACACCCTCACCATTTGCTTAGGGTCATGGGAGCATGCTGGAATGGTGAGCTAGGGAATGGTTCATCCACGCAGGAAGGCACGTGCCCATTGCCATGGGAGATCCAGAGATCTGTGTTCTTGCTGAGAAGAGGTTCCTTAAATTCCACATTAACCCATTCTGTGCCTAATCCCCACACTGTGATGTTCTCTGCCAACCTCAGAAGGCATTATTGGAGACCACGCTCCAGACGAGACAGTCTCGACACTGCTCACAAGAGCTGTGGTTGCTCCTAAGACACAGCGGGGCAGAAGCCTTGGGACTGAACTCTGCTGCTGGAGGGAAAGGGGTGGGCACTGAGAGGAATTGGAGTTCTGTGCTCATACCCTGGGGGACAAGCCTCCTCTGGTCACAGTCACAGCATTGCAACGAAAGCGACCACCAGTCGCTGATCAGATGCCAAGGAGATAGGACAAGGCATGGAGACAAAAGGTGCAGGTTGGGTATATAAGACGGCATCACAGTATGGCTGGCATGTCTCAGAACCTCCACTTCTTTTCCGCAAGGGGAGACAATAAGTGACCGTTCATTGGATCACTGTCAGGTTCAAAGCTGTGGGAACCATGTGCCGGACAGCCCCACTCCTCCAGGTCACCCCACTCTGTCTTCTCCAACTTCAGCTGTGCCCTGAGAGCCCTGCTGGGATGGCTTTCTCACCCAAGCCCCACCCACACTATGGGACAGCAGGTGCAGTTTGACAAGGAGGGATACAGGCATGACAGTCATGGAAGAGGGGAGTACAGCTAGAGTATCCTCCTGTGGCTCCCTGCTGACCAGCTCGGCCCAAGCCAGCTGTGCCTCTGGGTAACCAAGTCCACGTGCCCCAAGTTTGGGGGTTCCAGGCTCCATTTCCCTTTCTGACCCTTTTATGCCTGGAGTGGAGGCAGCTCCTTACTTCCTTACCAGCTTTGTCCTTCGTGGATATGCTGAATGCTGCCTGAGCCTTCTCCAGAGGCCTGTCATTATTAAACACTGCTGTAGGGTCCTAATTTGAATATAACATCTGTTTCCTGCTGGGAGCCTGAATAATGCACACTCTAAAAATATTTTATTACCTAGTACACATAACAGCTCCAATTTAAAACAATATAAAGAACCCCAAAGCTGGCTGTCACATTTCTCCTTAACAATTCCTCATTTATAATCCCTTTGTTAAAATTAAGTAAAATCTCATGAAAAATAAAAACACAAACAAACTCCATAGGCCAGACACAATTTGGATGCAGGAATAAGGAATTAGATGAATTTTTCCCACTTTTTTCTGGGTTATCCCTTAGCTGTCAGGATGCTAAACTGTACTGCTAAGCCAACACGAGACATTCGTCCATATCTACTGCACCTGCACTGACATGGTGGCCCGGCATGGCCCTGCACGAGTCAAAGCAGCCCCTCCCTCACTGCACAGACCTGCTGGACACACACACACAACTTCTGCACTCTGCTAGGCAACCGCCACACTCCTTGGGGGTCACGGACTCTTGAGTCCACAGTAGTCACAGCTACAGCCGGAGCAGGTGTTTAGTGCAGACACCGGCCCTCCCCAGGTTACTGGAATGCCACAGGGAGCCTGGGGTCCAAATCCTTGTCCCAAGTGGAGAAGTCTAGGAAAGAACTTGGTCTTCCGTCCACCTGACCCTGGCTAGGAACACATTGTCCTCTTGCCTGAGTCCCGGATGACCACACACTGAGACTCTGGAGACCTGAGGGCTTTGAGGTCACAGGAGATGGAAATGAAACACAGTGCATCTCTTTCAGCACTTGCAAAGTAAGATGTGGTAGTTCTCCCTACTAGATGTTGAAGGGCTAATTTCAGAACCAGAAACGCAATGAAAACTTGAGTGCAGAGACAAGCCATTGTGCAGACAACAGTGGAAGATTCTGGAGGAGATGGTGGTGGAATGGCCCTGGCTTAGAGCAGGTGTCCGGGGTGTGAGCCCATCCCCACACCCCACTGTTGATCACTTTGGTGTCTTTCAGAGCTTATGATTCTTTGTGTGTGATTTGGATGCTTCTCTAACAGGTTCCTTTGACGGAAGCCATGTGGTTAGGAGCAAACAGGATCACACCAGAACCTTGCTACAAGACAGCATTGCGCGTGGAATTGTTGTTTTTCATGAAAAAGATAAAAACAAGTGTGCACTGTTGCACCAGGACTGGAGAAGCCCTCGGAGATGCCCAGTTCAAATGCTCCCTGGAGGCAACAAGCCAAGGCACCTTCTAGTGTGGACGGACATGCCGATAAGCAACCAGATGACCTGCTTCAAAAATGCCAGGTGGCCCTTTCAGGAGGCATAGTGACCACTGCTTCCCATGTGCCCTGACCAGCAGCAACAAGGGTGCTTGAGGCAAGCGCTGTAGGCTGGTCCCCTGCCCAGGCTGGTCTGCCTCTTCAGGCATCAACTGTCTGCCCCTTGGGTTCTCAGGGCTGCAGTGGAATTTCCCCTCCCCCACTTATCTCCTCTCTGCAACTCCCTGGCGCCCTTTCTGCTTGTCTGATGCGCCACAGGACATGTAGAGGAAAGACAGGCACCTCTGTGGGCAGAAAGGCAACCTACTGGGACCTACAGGAATATCCCTGGAGTTTGGTTTAGCTTTTCTCATTCGCTCCCTCCCATGACTTCAAGGAAAGTAGCAGAACCACATGCCACAGTGTGAGATTTACAGTTCTGCTACACTGCTCCAGGTGGAGGAGGGGAGTTAGCAGGAACCAAGCTTCCACCACACGCCACAGACGTTGCTGAGGCCCATCCTCTCCTCATAGCTGCTGTGGTCTGAACCTTCTGGGCAGTGGTATGTGCTTAAGCACCAAGGGAGGGAGCTTGACACGGTGAGTTACAGAGCCTCAAGCCGGCTTTGCATCCTAGAAGACTGGAGCACACAGTTCTCTGATGAGCTGTTAGTGAAGGGACCCACTGCGTCTACACCACAGGCCTCAGAACTGGTGGCACTTTCATCTTACATGGCCAAAGGATGCTGCCTTCAGAATTAAAGGTGTTTGAGATGGCTGATAGGATTCTGGGTCTCTACAGGGACCTCATGGATGGGAAAGAGCTAGAGACATGCACACAAAGCAGAGATAAGGAGAGCCCAATCTTCCCAGGACAGGTGCAGCTTCCAACGGCTGTCGCTAGAGTTCCCCTGCCCCGCACAGGTGTGCGTCCAGCAGCTGCCCTCCAGACCACAGGTGTGGGTGAAGCTGCTGAGTTCACAGTCGTCACAGCAACAACAGGAAACTCACAGGTAGTTTGCAGTCTCATTGAGGAAACTTTCCAAACATAAACCTTCCTAAGTCCACCCTACTACCAGCATAAATTAGTTAGCAAACACATACTATATGTGAACAATTGTAATGACTGAGACTCTGTTCATGCATTCCAAGAACAGATCTCATTCCCTTGGGTGACATCTCTCCGCCATCTCTCCTTCCTGGTGCAACTCAAGCTTCATCTCCCGCGTGTACTTTCCTTAAATAAGAGGAGAGACCGTACATTACAGGAGCCCTGGACCGCCGTCCTGCTGCCTGCGGTGTGACTGCACATGAACGTCCCCTCCAGCTGCCAGCCGCTCGCCCAGGATGCACTGTGCGGAGGCCACGCTCTGTTAGGAGCTGCTTCCGAAAGCTGTGGAACAGCTGCCCTCTCGCAGCTTCCACCACTGGTCAAGACACACGACCAGAAGCTGATTCTCATCTGCCTCTGTGGAGTGCGCTGGGGATGTATGGCAACTCTCCTAGACATCCCCATGAACCATTCAGATATTCAAGTAATCTAAAGGGAACTATTGACCTTGAGCCATTTTTTTACCTCTAGTTAGAACAGAACAGTGTTTGAGATTCTAACCTTGGCATGCAGGTAAGATGGTCTCTTTGACAAAGAGGCATGCTACAATTAGAGGCATGGATGAAAGCAAATGACCGCGGGTTTGGAATTAACTCTTGGGATACGCTGAGCCTGCAGCGGCTTTCCTGACAGATGCTAAGATCCAAATGGCATGGAGCTTGGTTCTTACCTCCGTTCTGCGAAGCCTAGGGGTGTCTGCCCAGAGGGCCGCTGGCTACCACACTGTGAGTCTGGCTGTGGAGCTCAGAAGGCACTCAGTTCACCCGGGAGCTTGCCCAAGTGCAGAGTCTGGGGCTGCGGAGGAGATAGAAGGCCTGACATCACTCACTCCTCGCTCAGCAAACTGGTGCTACCCTTCCTCAGAGCAGGCTCCAGGTGTTTGACGTCAGCCCCCTTGGGAACAGGTGTTTGCAGTAGCACCTAAAACACTCCCATCCCGTATCGAGGGTCCTGGATGTAAGTCTAGACCTCACTTTCTGCCAGTGTCCGTTCTATGAGCAGAGGATGTCTGCATGTATGTAGCAGGTGTATGGCTCAGGAAGCTGGGCTTCCCCTCGGCTTCCCCTCACTTCAGCCCTAACAGATGTGGGCGTTTGAAGAGTTTCTCCCACTCTCTCTCTCGCTCTTGCTCGTGCTCTCTCTCCCTGCTCTAAAAAAAGACATGCAATTCCTCTCAATACAAGCTCTGCTCAAGGTACTCACGAGCCATCCCAGACAGAAGCTGACTGTCCTCATGCAGTCTGCAAACACACTTCAACTGAAACTGTATAAGCTGGATTTTTATTTCAGGGTTTCGAGTCTGGACAACTGCCTTAGAAGTGTGGAGAAGGAAGTGATGTCCTTCGCAAGAAGACTCAGGGAAACAGCAAGACGTAGGTTAGTGTGAGAAGGGATCTGATCTGGAACACCCATCTCTGTTTCAACTTTGTCTGAAGCTTTAGCACGCCCAGGTTCTATGCTTCGAAAAAGAGAGGCTTTGATTGGGAAAGATTGGCAGCCTGTGGGAAAGAGCATGCACAGCAGTTGCAGAAGCTTGACTGCCTTTAGATACCGCTGGGACAAGGCCATGTCCTCAGGTTCAGTGGCCATGGCAGGCAGCGGCAGATGCCAGCAGGTGGAAAGCTACTTCTGTGCAGCAGACAGGGCCAAGTTCACCTGTGTCCGGCTCAGGCACCCACCTGCCATGCATCTGAGGCAGCTCAGGCTTGGGCATCCCGGGTGTACCAGGACAGTTGGTTGCCCTCAGTGGCTCTGGCAGAACTCTGCTACTTTGTCCTGACATGGCACATGGGGATGCTCTTGGTCCCTTGTCATTCTCACCTGGTCTGGGGAACCTTTAGCTTCTGCTTTAAGGAAATAATTCTGTCACTTGGCCCTTAAGCTTTTTACTTCTAATAATCCATCTACATAAAAAACATCTGGAAATGTCTTACAGCTCAGTGACCGTTCACACCCTTCACCGTGCACCCCACACCTGGATTAGGGAGCTCAAAATGATCAACCCCCCTAAAAGCCTCCCACTGTTCCCGTTCTGTTCCTCTTGCCCCCACGGTAGCCAGTATCAAACTGTTACTTACTGTAGGCCAAACACAGCTGTAATCACAATTGGGCAATGAAAAAAGGCTGCTGCCCCTTTCAGGAGCCTCTTGAGCTGATTCCAAGGGCCCCAAGCCCGGTGATCATCACCCTGCAATGAGCAAAGGCTGTGCCCGTGTCAGGCCCATCTGTGAGCTGAGCCCAAGGGGCTCCCGCCCCAGTGACCACCACTCCTCCCTGCCATGTCTGGTCTCTTACTTCTTGAGCAAAAGCTTTTGGAAGTTGCTCTGTTGACGTCCCTGAGTTCCTCCTTGGCAGCACGTACTGTGCGTAAGTTGAAGCTTCTTTGCCCAGCTTCGAAATGTTGCTTTCTCTCAAATTCTTTTTATCCATCCCATTTCCCATGTTTTTTCATTTTTACTTTTTTACTTATTTTTGCCACCTATTTTTTTAAAGATTTATTTTTATTATGTTTTTATTGGAAAGGCGGATATACAGAGAGGAGAGACAGAGAGGAAGATCTTCCGTCCGATGATTCACTCCCCAAGTGAGTGCAACAGCCGATACTATGCCAATCCAAAGCCAGGAGCCTCTTCCGGGTCTCCCACGCGGGTGCAGTGTCCCAAGGCTTTGGGCCGTCCTCGACTGCTTTCCCGGGCCACAGGCAGGGAGCTGGAAGGGAAGTGGGGCTGCCGGGATAGAACCAGCGCCCATATGGGATCCCGGGTGTGCAAGGCGAGGACCTTAACCACTGTGCCACCGCGCCGGGCCTGCCACCTATTTCTTATATATTTTAGTCTTGCACTCAAACATTCCTCTAGTCTCACTTCCTGAAGGAGTCCTTCATTGACTCAGCTTCTTTGTCCTGGGAGTACCTTCACCCCTGCCTGAGGCTGTCATCTTTCCTACACCACATCCTTTGTCTTTTGGGAAGCTAACAGTGAGCTGGGAACCGGGGTTTCTCCCTAAACTCATCTCCCACTTTGTCTGAGGGAACCCCCGGCTCTCCGGCTTAAAGTGGCCTGGGCTCAGCTCATGGATTCAGTTTTACTTTGAGCAGTTTTAGGTTTACAGGAAGTTGCAGTGGGTTAGATGCACTCTGTTGCTGTCCCTCTTCCCTCAGGTTCCAGCCTGGCCCTGATGTTTGTCACAGTTCATCAGGGGATGGGGATCCCTAGTGATAAATCCACTGTTGCATGCCCTGCTCGTCTCCCCTGGCTCCCATCCAGAAGATGACACTAAATGTGGTCGTCATTCCAGCCCTTGGTGAGGACAAGCTCCCAGTCACCTGTCGTGTTGGATGGTCTTGGGTGTTTCATGGGATGTCCTTGCGTCGTAACATTGTGATGAGAGTATGAGCCATCAGCATGACGTCACCTCACTGTCATTAGACTTGGTCATATGGCCGAGCCCACTCCCCTTTTCATCCAGGGAGCCTGCACTGGAGGTGTGCACAGCCATGGCCCACCCACCTAAGGAAGTATTTGGGATTTTCTTTGACAACCTTGATTTTACCGAAGAGACGGTCTTGGGTAATGTTAGGGGCTGAAGGAAATCAGAGAGACAAGAAAACCAGATGCCGTGCCTCACGCTGGGCCACAACCAGTCTCTCCCTCTCCGGCTGCAGCTCTCCCTGTCTCCTCTCCTTTCACTTTGCTGTAAAGCACATTAGCGGGAAAAATGGGGGCAAAAAAAGAAGAGATTCATAGAGTAGAAAATAATTATGGCAATTTCTTGATAATCACAGTGTTGTTATATAGAACATCTTCATATTTAAGAAGCACCCAGGGACATGTTTAAGAGTTAAGAGACAATGTTATCTCCATGTTATTCCTACAGGATCCATTAAAAATAAATCTCACGTTGCCCCCAGCACAGTAGCCCAGTGGCTAAAATCCTCACCTTGCACATGCTGGGATCACATAAAGGTGCCAGTTCTAATCCCAGCAGCCCAGCTTCCCATCCAGCTCCCTGCTTGTGGTCTGGGAAAGAAGTCGAGGATGGCCCAAAGCCTGGGACCTTGTACCCGCGTAGGAGACCCAGATGAGGATCTGGGCTCCTGGCTTCGGATCGGCACAGCTCCAGCCATTAAGGCTGCTTGGGGAGTGAATCATCGGATGGAAGATTTTCCTCTCTGTCTCTTCTCTTCTCTGTATATCTGATTTTCCAATAAAAATAAATAAATCTTTTATAAATAAATAAATTTCACATAGCAAGCAACAGCAGCAACAAACAACCGGAGCAAGAGAGGCAGGCACTCAGCAGAGCCGCCCAGGGATGCCTGCAAACCTAGCAGGGAGCCTGAGTGAGAGTCCCAGATCCACTTCCGGCTCCACCTTCCCTCTACTGCATCCCAGCAGCAAACCCAGGTGGTCGGGCCTCTGCGGCCTGCCTGTGAGACCTGTGAGCTGTTTTAGAGTACAAAGGCAAATGGGTTTCACTGCCTCAGTCAGTGCCTGACCACGATGATGAGGCCCAGGTCTCCGGATGCACGGGCGCAGCACCCTGTTTTAGCAGGAGACGGCGGTGCCGTGGTTGAGAACCTTGACTGAGCCCTCAATGCCTGCGCCCTCAGCACAGCGTGTCCATGTGCACCCCCAGAGGCCTGCAGACACCTTCCCACGGGAGCCCAGGAGGAGCCAGTGCTGCCACGGCTGTTCTGTGCTGCTTTTTGTGTCGAGTGGCTATCTGGAGGGACCTACAGGTGAGCCCAGACAAGAGCACAGCTGCCTTCAGTTCCCTTGCACAGGTCCAAGGAGCACAAATATTGAGCTCAGAAAGATGTAACATTGTGTACTGTATTAAATGTTATGCTCTTCTAGCTGTGTGCTTATATATATGGGATTTTATACAGATGTTTAAATAGGTGTTTTCACTAAGCAAATACTTAAAGCATGCCTTCTGGCCTGCCAAGGGTAGAATCTAAGGGGGCTTCCTTCTGAAAATGCACGGAGACTCTGCTAGGGCAGCCCTCTGAAGCTAAACACAACACTCTGATCCCTAGGTCACTGTGCACCTGACCACACAGCATCCTTCTCCCTAGGTCACTCTGCACCTGACCACACAGCACCCTCCTGCCTAGGTCACTCTGCACCTGACCACACGGCACCCTTCTCCCTAGGTCACTCTGCACCTGACCACACAGCACTCTCTCTCCTAGGTCACTGTGCACCTGACCGCACAGCACCCTCTCTCCTAGGTCACTCTGCACCTAACCACACAGCACTCTCTCCTAGGTCACTGTGCACCTGACCACACAGCACCCTCTCTCCTAGGTCACTGTGCACCTGACCACACAGCACCCTCTCTCCTAGGTCACTGTGCACCTGACCACACAGTACCCTTCTCCCTAGGTCACTCTGCACCTGACCACACAGCACTCTCTCCTAGGTCACTGTGCACCTGACCACCCAACTTGTTCTCAGAGCTCTCATTTGCTACATCCTAGATTCCCTAGACTCTTGTCTGTTCACCTCTCCCTCTGCTTCTAACACCCTGCTGATCCCTGCTCCCTCCAACCTCCAGTCTCCATCTTCATTACTCAGCCTCACACCACGAGATCCATGCTCCCAAGCGGGGCACACATCAAATCGGGAAGCAGCTTTGTTAGACAAAGGAGCACAAGTCCTAATTTCTGACCTTCTGTAGAATCTTCCCGGCTCCTGAAGGCAGACTCTAGCTGATTTTCTGTGAGTGGCATCTCAGCTGCATGCTGGCCTTCATGGGTGACGGGACACTAAATGGTCTGAGCTCACTGAAGCGCTGGAAGCACCCTGCCTGAACATAAGAAAATCATAGCTTCTACTGCAGGTCTCCTAGAGGAACCGACATGCTAACAAGGGATCTGTGGAACGGGAAGTCATCCTTTGTCTTTGTTCCCCAGCAGGCTGATTGAATGCAGCCGGCTCACGCGGGCCTAATGGTGAACAGCCCCCTCCGTCCACCAAGACAAGAGGGCAGCTTTGCCAAACAAATTCCATGGACACCATGATCTCCCCATTTTCTCCAATGCAGGACAAACTCTCTAGAACATCCTTGGGTTTCAGACTTATGGCTTGGACTCCCTGAAAAGCTTCCCGAAGGTTGGAAAGCAGAGAATCACTCCATGATTCTGCTGGTCAAATACCTACGTCTGAGCTCTCAGTGCCTACCAAGGGACACTCATGCCGGACAGGTCAGACATCAGTGAGATCATCCAGTTCCCCACAGAGTCTCTGTTTCCTGCAGAAATGAAACCAAGTCCCAGGGATACTCGGGCTTGTGAGAAACAAGCCAAGCTGTCCCGGTACTCCTCGTGTTGAGTTACACATGTGGACCATGTCCTTGGCGTTCCCTGGGAATGCTGCTGAATCAAGCTTATTCAAGTAAACATCCATTTGTCCTACACAACCATTGGCTTCTCTGACACATGCTGCATGGCCTTGAACCATCCACTCACACATGGGTGCTTAGAGCAAGCACCAAGGGTGTTACCGTTCCACAGAAATGGGCCCACACACTGACAACCATTCACGTTTGCTCTGACCACTAGGATTCTCAAAGCCAAGATTTCATTGAATATAAATAGTATACAAGCCATGACCACTTGTCCAGTGGGCCCCTAGACACCCCTTCCCATGTGTGTACTCGCTGGTTGGATTAGGGTTAGGATTAGGGTTTATTCTTTATATTTATTGGAAGGAAGGAGGAATAGAGGGAAGGAAGAAGAAAAGGATGGAAGGAAAGACAGACATTTGTTGAAATGGGATTAAGCTTTTCAGGAATCAAGAATGAACAATAGATCACTTCCCACTGCTGGCTGTCACAGGAAAATAAATTTGCCAGTTTTGTGAGCACCAAGCGTCTCTTTAGCACAGGTCATGTGGCTTGTTTTGCCAAATGGTGATGAGGGCTCCACTTGATCAGAAGACTGAGAAGGAGGAGCCCAGGAGAGAACCTGGGGCACAGGAACAAGAGAGTCATGCAGAGGTCGAAGTAAATGAAACATCAGCAGGCTCCTGAGAGACAGAAACACAAGAAACCGCCCACTCTCTCGCTCTCTCGCTCTCTCGCTCTCGCTCTCTCTCCCCCCTCCCTCCCACCTTCCCCCAGCCACACTGGAAAAGGGAACAAAAGTCCTCATGGAATTGAATACTATACCTTCACATGTAGGACTTTGTGGGAACATTCCCACAGTTAGGGCTCTCCCCAGATGACAAAGCGGGCTAATAAATTACACTTAAAGGCAGGAAGAAGAGCCCCGGCCCTGGAGGACAGCTGAGCGCAGCCAGCGTGCAGAGGCGGCCACAGCTGCGAGAAGCAGCAGCCGGGAGCGGGTCAGACTGACAACAATGCTATTCCCGTGGGTCTGCGTGTGCTCATTCCTTCAGCTGCAGCCTTATCTCTCGCAGACAGGAACATAAATAAATGCTGCTCCGACAGGAATTGCAGCATCAAATAGAAGAGCTGTGTACTTGGAATTAATTGTTTTTTGGCACAACTCCATGAACAATGACATGCTTGCTGTTCAAGCGCTTCCATGTAACGCCAGGGAAGACGGAGACGCAGCAACTCGGCTGAGGTCGGTGCAGGACATTGGCCATGGCTCAGCGGTGAGACAGGCCACGATGCGCCGAGAAGAGCGTCAGGGCCTGTCGGAGGCAAGACAGACCACAGAAGGAAGCGGGCCCTTTGCACGGAAGGAAGCTGGACCTTTCAAGGACGCCTCCTCCTCCGCCTCCAGTGCTCTGGTTTCAGCAGAGCCATCTCCATTTTGCCAGTGTCTCCTCCTGGGCAGAAACGACTGTTAGCCACACCTTGGCATAGCCCAGACCCTGCGGTGAGCCTGGCTGTGAAGGCCCATCAGGAACGGCTTTTCCTGAGTCTACTTGACTTTGTCTACTTAATTGACTTGTAATTTGCATATCCTAGAACTCCCTTAGTTAATGCACGGGCGTTATGGCAGCATCACTAGAGGCCAGTTTCAGAACATCTTTATTGATCCTGCTCATCTGCTGGGCCCACCCTGGCAGCCAGGGCTGCTCACGCGGCCTCTGTGTGAGCTGTAGACACCTGTTGCCAACAGGATCCTGCAGGAAAGACAAGCACGCCCCACTGCGCTGGTGAGCAAACACCCGCGCTTCCCCTCTCCTCCTAGAGATGGAGTTGGTTTTATTGCTCACTCTGAAATCTTGGATACATTTTAAAGAACCCAGAGTACACTTCCAAGTTTACATTTCTCCAAATATGACTCAATTATTTTGACCTTTTAAATTAAATAGCTATTTTTTTCTAACATGCTACCCTTATTAAACAATAAACTCCTTTAGTCTTTGCTTTATTTTAATCCTCTATTTTTTTTCCTGATTCTTTCTATTCCACCCATCTTAATGTGTGTCATTAATCACACTTCTAGCATAGGCATTCCAAAGGGACTATTTGATGGAGCAGCCAAGATGCCGCAGTCGCTATCAGCATGCCTCGTTTGACCCCCACTTCCTTTTCCTGGTGCCAGCTTCTTGCTAAAGCAGACCCCGGAAGATAGCAGGTGTAGGACCAAGGAACTGAGTCCCTGGCACCCACTGGATTGGATTCTCAGTGCCAGCTTCGGCCCGGCCCAGTCTTGAGCCATTTTTTTGTATTTGTTGAGTGACTCAGTAGATAGCAGCTCATTTCAGTTCATTTTCTCCTCTCTCTCTCTCTCTCTCCTCCCTTTCTCTCTCTCTCTCTCTCTCGCCTACTCCCCAGAAAAAAGGAGGGAAGCGAGGTGGAGAGTATTTTCCTATTTCATACATAGTAGGTCCAGTCTCCAGTATATGCTCCTTAAAAAAGAATTCTTTGCCACTTGTGTTCGCCTGTTTTTCTGTTATCTTGGGTGGAGAAGACCTTTATAATTCCAACTCAATATACAGAGCCCATCAAAACTACGGCACATTTGTCTCTGAGTAGTGAATTCTTCTGAAGCACAAACTAAAATCACGAGGCAAAGACCCATAAGCAGCAAAAAGCACACAGCAAGCTGCGGACGCATGCCTGCATTTCATTTCACGCCCACATTTGCAAAAACAAAAAGACCAACAGATCATGAGAAAAAGTCACAGAAATGTGGAACTCACAGAAAAGAGCTGCCAGTGACCCGCCTT
The DNA here is from genome assembly GCF_017591425.1 of Ochotona curzoniae. Taxonomy (NCBI): domain Eukaryota; kingdom Metazoa; phylum Chordata; class Mammalia; order Lagomorpha; family Ochotonidae; genus Ochotona; species Ochotona curzoniae. Next base: position 2,521,722 of record NW_024467122.1, on the reverse strand, counting down.
TTGATGACCTCACATGCTCTGCAGGTGCAGATGGCAGCCCTACGGTGAGAATTGTAAGCAAACACATCAAAGAAAAGCGGCAAACGGAAGAATGACAGCAAGGGGGAAGGACAATCCCTATACCACGGGAACCTGCCTACAAACACCAGCAGGGAGACCGTGACCCACATCACGGACGGGCAAGTTGCAAGGAGGAGTGCGGCAGCTCTGCCACAGACTGGCTTTGGGACCCTCACGACTGGAGACCAGACCAGGAGGCGGTCAGCATGTGCAAGCCAGGCTAGGTGCTGGGCAGGCAGGATCTCGTTTGTGGCACACGGGTGGCCATGCTGAGCGCCTGGTCAGTCAGTTCTTCTACAGCCTCCTCTCGGACGTTGGGGCCCGAGGGAATTGATGCATGACCAGCTTGAGTTTTGATGCACTTGCAGCAGTTCGTGTGTCTTTCCAGTTCACAAACTGACTCCGGTTTTCCTTCCCGTGCAGCACACAGCACCCCGTGCATCCTTCAGCTGATCATAGCTAGGCGCCGTACTCCTCATGTTACAGAGAAGGAATCTGATAGACTGGGGTTTCACGCATTTTCTTCCAAATCCTCACAGTTATGAAGTCCTGGCTTTGCCTTTCTGCCAAGTGTGGGCTTTCAACCTCTTGCCATATGACCCCAAAGCAGGATCCTTCACCAGGCACAGGAGAAACATCTTTAGGAGGCTTCATAGCCCAGTATATTGTGTGCTAAACTTTATTGTTTTTTAAATAATGACTTATTTATCTGAAAGGCTTAGTTGTAGGGGGGAGGGGTATAAACAGAAAGAGAGAGGGAGAGAGCTACTACCACTGTTTTACTGAACAAATCATCACAACAGCCGGAATTGGGCCAGACAGAAGCCAGGAGCCAGGAGCTTCATCCAGATCTCCACTTGAGTAGCAGGGCCAAGACTGGGCCATCTTCTGCTGCCCTCCCAGGTGCACTGGCAGGGAGCTGGACTGGAAGCAGAACAGCCAGGACGCGTACCGTGCAGGTAAAATGTGGGATCCTCTGGAGGGAGAACAGGGAGGATTCATATACACACCTGATTCTGAGAGGACAGGCGAGCCTACAGAAAGGCTCAACATGTTTGTCCCCGAAAGGGTCTCCCTAAACTCAGGACAGCTCCACCCCACCTCAGGGAGGAGAGAGGAATTCTGTGTGTTTTACAAGCAAGGTGGGCAGAGGGACCTCCCTCCGAGTCCGCACACAGCTGGGTGGCCCTTGTAGCGCCTCTGGAGTTCATGAACTGCAAGAGCAGACGATGACGTTGAGCTAGGAACCGACAGGAGCGAGAGCCCTGGGTCCAACCCGCGGTGCCATTGTCCTGGGGACAGCAGGAACCGGCAGGAGCCATGGGTCCATCCCGCGGCGCCATTGTCCTGGGGACAGCAGGAACCGGCAGGAGCCATGGGTCCATCCCGCGGTGCCATTGTCCTGGGGACAGCAGGAACCGACAGGAGCCATGGGTCCATCCCGCGGTGCCATTGTCCTGGGGACAGCAGGATGCACCTGAGAGTGAGCCAGCTCTGGCCCTGGGAATCGCCCTCATGTACTATCCCAGTCAGACCCAAGGAGAAAGTGATTTCAAAAGGATAGCTTTATTGTCTAAGCTGCTCATGCAAATGTGACAAAAGAAGACCCCAGCTCAGCTCTGGCTCACCTCTATAAAAATGTAAAACAAAGAGACAAAGAAAGCTAAAGTCACAGCATAGTAGGTGAGTCTGTTTCCCCACGAACAAGAAACGTGGATTCAACTCGTTTATTCCTGTGCGTGGTGTTTCAAGTGAAATCACAAAGGATTTCAGCAATTAACAAAAGAAAAGATTCTAGCACATTTTAAAAAGGAAGAAGAAAAACCTCTGTGAGTTTCCAATGCTCTCTGTCACAAAGTGAATACAATTTCCCGAGAAGGGAGCCGGTGAGGGAGAGGCAGCAATCTCCCTCCGGACACGCGGACTTAGCATCCCATTTTTGTGAAACCCATGGAGACAAAACAATCACACACCTCAAAAGACACAGCCCGTGTGGGTCTCTGGCTTCTGGAGCCAGAAAACTGACCGGGTTTGTGAAAGCCTTGTTTGGCCTGACTCCGTTACATCACCCTGCAGCTGCTGTGCACAGCTCAGGATCAACATATTACAGCGTACGGCATGTCAACGAGAGAAGGGCACAGCCCAACCCAACGCTGTGTCCATCTGGACGTGCCCGACAGCTGGGCAAGAGCAGGGGGTTCCCACAGATCCTTCCCTGCACACGAGGTCGCAGAGTCCTTTCCCTGCCTCTTGCTCTCTGTTCACCCTCTTCAGCCGTCTGGCAGCAGGAAGGAGGGTAGCGCCCTGTCCCAGCTGCGAAGCGCCGGCTCTTGTGAGACACATGTCTGAAAATTCGGGAGCAGAGCCCCTGCCATACCAGGGCAGGCCACTTCAACAGCCTGAGGCCAAAGTGGACAATGAGCAGGCAGCATGCCAGCCTGCAGCCAGACCATTCCTTTATAAAGGAGACTCGCGGCATTTGGGGCTGTGAAAGATGCCCTGATCGTGCCTGTGGCAAAATCATGAACAAGCATAAGAAACAAAATCTACTGCAACACACTGTTTTATCTCCCTCCTCGGGACAGTCAGCAGCGGGGAGGGAGAGGGGAGCATTTGCTCTGAGTGCCCTGAGGTGGAGCATCCTGAGACCGAGTACCATGGGAGCTGGGTGCCATTGAGGCTGGGTACCACAGAGGCTGAGTACCATGGAGGCTGAGTACTATGGAGGCTGAGTACCACGGAGGCCAAGTATCACAGAGGCTGAGTAACATGGAGGCTCGGTACCATGGAGGCTTGGTACCACAGAGGCTGAGTACGAGCACCATGGAGGCTGAGTACCACGGAGGCTGGGTACCACAGAGGCTGAGTACCACAGGGGCTGAGTACCACAGAGGCTGAGTACAAGTACCATGGAGGCTGAGTACCATGGAGACCAAGTATCACAGGGGCTGAGTATCACAGAGGAAAGAACTGCAGGTCCAAAATCATTTCTTCCTGGGGTTTTGGCACTCCAGCTTGGCTTTTCCTGTTATTTGGTGTGGTATTCACGAAGTTATTGCATGAGAGTGCGTGAAATGCTTCTCGACAACATAAGCAGTACAAACGCACACTGACCGCACGCTTCTGGGCACCATGATTAGGCTCTCGTTCCAAAGCCGGTTTACACCGAGCTTGCGGCAAAATGGAAATAAAATACCAGTTTGTCATCCGGGACTAGTCAGGATCACACCAAAAGCAGACCAGGCCTGAGGAAACCCAAAGCTCAGCTTTGCCTAGCTCATATTAATTGCTCAATCCCATAATGACCCAATATGACACATTCAGCCCGAGCATCAGATGACAACATGCGGAAGGAATGGATGGCCAGAGACAGACACAGAAAAAGGCTCGGCGGGATAGGAGCCTGAACGACCCACATGGCACCCTAAGAAAGCTACCCCGGTGTGATTAAGACCATCAAGATGCAGAGCTTTACCTGGGAACTGGTGTCTATACAATAAATCAAAGGAAATTCCAGCACAGGAACATGGACTCGTGAGTTTAATAATGGAATAGAGAAACATGAATTGGAAAACAGACAGGTAAATCAGATTCATTCGCAAAGCATCCGTGACACAGCCACAGAGAGCATTAGGAGTGAGCGGACACAACTTCAGTCCCTCTCCTCATCTTAACCTCTCGTGTGTCTCCACAACTAGGTTACATTTACATTTATACATTTCAAAGTAGGTAGAGTATACTCGAGACTTAATTTCTATTTTGTCCTTACGCTGATTTCATTTTACTGTCAACATTTCCCGTCTGTTCACCCACTGCACAGCTTTTCTCTGCTGAGCTTCAAGCCTGTCCTACCTGCTGTAGTGCTTCTTGCTGCTGATTCCAGCAAAACACATCTGAGATTTGTTTTTTTACTGTTTATTAGCATTTCTACAGGTTTTGGCTCACACATGTCATGTCTAGTAAGCTTTCTTCTTATATAAGACAAGGTACATGGTTGGTGTTGCGAGACTGAGTTTCTTGTCCTCCAAGAACCCTGGTGTTTATCCTGGCAGACAGCTTATGGGAAAGCAAGCTTCATTCTGTTAGAATGTTTTTTTCAGGTTTTCTTAGTACCAAGGCACTTCATGAAGTTTGTGGAAGGTAGAATGAAATGCCATTTATTTTGGTAAAAAAAAAAAAAAAGCTTGAAATTGCACATTGCTTTTTTCATGGTATCCTTTTTTTCATGACTTTTTTGAAGACCCTCCCATCTTGGTTGTGGCATTGTCCTTAGAGTAACTGGGGACCCAGGGCTAGCTGACTTCTGCCTCTCCTTGTGGAGAGCGGAGCCGCGCCTCAAAGATGGCGCTTGCTGACCATTGCTTCGTGGCACAAAGGTGGTAAACAGGTTTTGGGAAGTTACTGAGGATTGGGCCGAGCACGCAGGGAAGCTACGTGACCTAAGTCATGATTGGTGTGCTTACCACATGATGTGAGGAACTGTGTATGGATTGGTTTGTGTAATGTAAAAAGGTCTGGGTGAAAAATAGTTACTGAGGAGATTCCACCAGGCGCGCTTCAAGGCTAGGCTAGAGCTAGAGCTATCGCTATCACTTCAAGGCTATTGCTAGCTAGCACTAGGCTGCTTTTGCTTTACTGTAATAAATCTTACAAGTGCTGTAACTGCTTTCACTTTGCCACAACGCTTGAAGTCTTACCCAATAAACCTTTTTAAGAATCTTTACCGCATCGGGGTCTTGCTCGCGGGACGAGGGACCCCGATATCTCCTGTTACAGATGCGATGTCCATCCCAGTTTCCTGAGGGAGCCTTCTACAGACACCCTGTGGTGTCACCATGGACCCCACATCCCTGTGAGGCCAGGGCACTGGTAACAGCAGCCACTGCAGCCGTAAAGCCGCAGGACAAAGCAGGCCTGCCCTGGTCTGACTCACCTGATGGTCATGTGCCTCAGATTCCATTGTGTTCTAGAAGCCCTGTCCACCACCAGGAGTTCAGATTGTGCAGTTCATTGCACATTTCCACTATTGTTCTATCTGCTTCCGGTTACCTGCTCCCTGGTCTAGGTTTTACTTCTGTCAGTGCAGGCCGACCTGTCTTCTCAACAGTGCTTCCTGCTGAACAACCCTGCAACTCTTACACGATCAACTCTTCACCCTGTAGTAAGTGTGAGATTTACACTAATGGGTGAGGTTTGGTCAAATGAGAGTGACCACTGGGGTTGAAGTCTGAGAGCAGCTGGGCACGGACCTATGTTGAGCCAGACTCATGCCCCGTGACCAGCAACTGGGCACGCACCTGTACTGAGCTGGACTCAAGCCCCATGACCCACCCTTCTTCTTTCTTGGATATGAAGAAAACTCAGTTTGGGGACATTCTCCACACAGAGCTAAAGAAAAGCAAGTAGTAAAATGACCCTTCATGATCAAGGTTACTCGTGCAGTCCCAAGGACCCTTTAGACTGTGTAAACCTGCTCCCAACGTGACGCAGGTGAGGCCGAGTCTCCTGTGACCCCCTCCAGCTTCACTTCCAAGAAGCGTAACAGCAGCAGGTTTGGGAATCAACACGGAGCTCGAGTTGAGTGAACACACAGACTGGGTCCTCTCTGTGTAAGATCACAAAGTCAATGCATGTAAAATCCATACCAGCATTTCAGTCTTACAAGCTGACATGCGGTTATCCAAGCAGCTTAGTATCAGTCCTCACTAAATATTCAAACAATCTCGTGGAGCCTGAAGGATGATTCTAGTTTGGAGTTCAATAATTCGAGACTTAGCTGGCCTTCCCATTTGCATACAGCTGACAAATGCTGAAGCTGAGAACTCCAACATTAGACCTGCTGCTCCAGTGGCAGTCTTAGCCTGCATCCACATGGCTATGGTACCTTCATGCAAAAGGCGTCACCTAACGTTCCCAGAACCATGATCACTGGTCACCCTTTTGCTCTGGGGAGGCCCCTTTCAGGACCCGCCGGCCCTCATGACTGAGGTCACCCTGACCCAGCGTGTATCCTTCAGCACTGGTGACCTGCAGCCTGGTCCACAACAAGTACAAGAGCCAGGAGCAAAAGCACATTTTACTCAAAAAGTCAGTTGAGTAGCAGAAAGAGACAGGTGGGCTCACTGCTGCCACTGCCTGCAATAACTTAGCCTAGACCCAGGTAAAACTTTGAACTGGGAACTCAATCCAGGCCTCCCATGTAGGTGCCAGGGATCCAGCTGCTGCAGCCAGTACCTGCTGCCTGCCAGGACGAGTGTTAGTAGAAATCAAGAAGCAAGCGTGCAGCCATAACTCTGACCCAGGCCTAATAACTAAGATGCGGACTCAGACGCCACGAACACAGGATGTGAACATCTGAGTGCGCATCTTAATTATCAGGTCCTACACTGAGTAATATACTGATTTATACCAATTAAACCTGCATCAGGTTTTAGGAGTTGCGATGCCTTTGGGAAAGTACAGCCACAATCACATTGAGAGGGCAGGAGGGCAGACACCAGGCCAAGAGGAGCCCAGCCCTCCGGGAAGGAGCACTCCTCCGGGCTCTCACACGGGAAGGCTGAGACCCCAGCTTTGCCTTCGCGACGTGGTTATGGCTTCTCTTTGAATGCTTTCCCCGTAGAGAGAGCTGCACAGTCCGGAAGTATTCACAGCACAAGTCCCCTTTCTGTAGAACTGCAGTTGTAATCTGCTTGCTTTTATCCTACACTGTGTTGTATAGGGTATGGATCTATTCTTTTTTCAAATTCATTATATTATGCTGTCAGGTATATTTCTAAGACACCAAGAAGTTCTCCTGTCGTACTAACTTCCCACATACATATGGGTTAGCTCAGACTCCCCCTTGCAGGGAGCTGGAACTGGATGAGAGGGTGCAGAAAATATGAGTGAAATTGTATGTGGCCCCACTTCACTTATGGAGGTAAAAAAAGTAAGACATTTCATCCCCTAGAAATTTCTATTCCCTCCAATCAAATGAAGAATTCCTCGAGGATCCTGGAGCAGCCACAGAAGAGCTCTTGGAGGGTTAGCGAGCTGGAAGGAGGCAGGAGAGAGAGGGTGTTACATGTCTGGGTTCTGGAAGATCCCTGATGCTCTCCCCTTCCAGGTAGCCTGGAGACTGGCGGCTGCTGCCTGCTGGGACCCAGACACCTGCCGGGCCTGTTCTCAGAGCTGCAGCTACAGTAGTCCTAGCGGTACAATCTTCCCCAGCCAGATGTTTCCTCACATGCCCCTTCCCGACAGCAATATGGGCGAACTGGAAGTTGTGACCCCTCCATCATCCGTGGTCAGGGGTTCTTTGAGACCCTGATAGATGTGTCCTCACATCATGGTTCCTAAGGACAGGCAAACCCAGGCTCCAGCCAAGGCATGCACACTCAGCGTGCGGTATAGAATGAGACAAGGAAAACCGTTTTCTTACCTAGCTGTTTCTGAGTCGGGTTTCCAAGGAGCCCTGGATCCGCAAGCACGCTGTGGCCAACAGAGGCCCTTCCACCGCGATAAACTGTGTGCTTTCTCAAGTTGTGGCATGTCCAGGATCTCCTCTCAGGTCAGAGAGCTCAGAGTAGATTTGCCACTTACTGGTGACTCAGGGGGCCGTGCCAAATACAAGGACTGAGGATGCCCTCGTGGCTCCCGGGGGCGGGCAGGACCTCATGTGTGGATGCAAGGGGGCTGGGAAGGACAGGGCCCCGCCCAGCTGCAGCAGTGTCACACTCAGAGTGGAAGGAGGCCCAGATCCCGTTTCCAGCTTTGAGTCTGCTTCAGTAAACAGTGTGTGCACATGGGTGGAGACAGGCATGGACACTGGGCGTGGAAATGACACAACCGTGCTCCCCTGTGCACCTACACGTGGATTTCCCCCTCCCTCAGTGCTTCTCTGCCCTCACACCCACCAGCCCATCTCAGATGCCGAGCTATCCAGCATGGAAGCCACTCATCCCATGTGGTTATTAAATTTAAATGGACTAAAATTAAATGGGATTCAAAACTCTACCCCTAGGGCCACCAGTTGTATTTCAGATTCTACTCAGCAGTCTCACGTGGCCAGGGTTACATGGGAAGAGCACCAAGCAGAGCACGGCCATCGTTGCAGAAGCCTCTGTCCCACGACAGCGCTTTCCCGAGACGCCGTCTTTGTCCTGCTCTGTCCCAGGTCGTCTGAAGCGGCTCATGGCCAGCAGCGAGATGGGCACTGAGCAAGCACTCCGTCAAGTAAAGCAGTCATTCAGCCACGCGATAAGGTGACAAAACAGAAGGCCATGGTGAGTGCTGGAGCGCCAGCATTCCTGTCTTGACTTGCTGAGTGTCTCGGACACCTGTCCTGATGTGGAGCCTGAGGTGTCGGTGGATGCTTCATGTCTGTAACATGGTGCATGATGGGAACAAGGACAAAGGGAAAGAAGAGAGGACAGCCACTGAGAAGGAGCATTCCAGAATGCGCTGATCATTCTGCTCTCTGCTTCTTTTACAGGAGTCCGCTGTCTGATTAATCCTTCTGTGTGCTTCATCCTCAAGTTCCCACACAAAGTTAGGTGTTATCCAAGGTGACTCAGCCTGGGATAAAAAGAATTTTCAGTTCCTCAAAGTTAATGAAAGTGCACCTGCCATGCTGCACGCCACGGCAAAAAATCTTGAGTTCAGTGTGCTGCCTGGGGAGGCAGTGGCGGGGAGAAGGCCAGGAGCACCTTTCTAGGTGGAACTTGGGGAGGCCTGGAGAAAACACTGCGTCCACCATGGCTGTGCTGCTCAGAAGGCGCAAGTGGACTGTTAGAAAAATGCTGAGTTCTCCTGGGAAAGAGGAATGAGAGGACAGAAGAATGGAAGCCAAGTGCAAGTGAAATTAATTAAACAGAGTATTTGTGAAATGGCTCTAAAATTAGGCTCAGCAAGCAGATTTTTCATCTGCAGATCATTTACGGAATTATTCTGTGACTTGCATGCTCCCTCCCTACCCAGATGTTCCAAGAGGAAAACACAAAACAGCTGAATAATATGCTGTTTTGCCTAATTGAAAGAATAAACACAAGGGTGGAGTTGAATGTTTAATTTTAAGAAGCAAACAACTTGAGTTGGAGAACAGCTACTATCCAGGGCTCCCTTCTAAAAAAATAAGATGAAAATGAATTTCGACCAGATAGTCTAATGATGGAAGCAAAGGAGTCCCAGAAGGAGCCGAGCCTTTGGTTCAGCCGTGGCCGTTGCAGCAATGCACATGAAGGGCTGTTGAGTGAGCGCAAGAAGAGACAGAGTGGAGAAAGTGAGCAGGGGTCAGCCCCCGCCACCCGCCACCCCGTGGAAACCAAGAATGACTGCAGGAGAGAGCCCCGGCTGGGTAGCCCCAATCTGCAGATCAGAAACCCAACGGGCTCTGAGATCCAGAACTCTGAGCATCTTTTCAGGGTTCAGAAATTCGGATTCCGGATTTGGGATTTCAAAACTAGAGATACACAGTTGGTAAAGTTTATGCAAGTTATCCAAAAAAAAAAAGTAAGAAAGAATAAAGAAAATCCCCCAGATTGTGAATTCTGAAACACCCTCTGGTCCCTCTGAGAAGCGCTACTCAGCCCGTCCCAGATCAGGCTAATACGAACAACACAGCTCTGTCAGAATAGACAAGAGCTGTGTGTGCGCGCACATGCAGAGCTGTCTCTTTCCACTACTCTTGGCTCTTTGATTGCACTTTGCACATTTACTGAGGTTACCCAAGTGTAGCTGGTCTTGGCCATGAAGCCAAATGTCTGGCCTCATCTCTATTCTTCGCCGCCCAAGGACCATCCCGGCATGTATTGGCCGTAGCATGAATTGCATAAAAGACACCAAGCCGACCTAACAGTTTGATGGGGAAGACACCTGGGAGGAACCAGGAAAGCCCAAGTTTAGAATCAGCTGTCCCTAAGGCACACACCACCAGGTTCTGTCTCCAGGGCAGGCCGTGCCAGGGCTAGGAGATCAGAGAAGGAGCTAAGTGGTCAGCAGGGTGTGGAAGGAACCAGCAACCACAGAGCATTAAACCAGCTGTTTCATCCTTCTGAACACTAAGTTCCTATTACTAAGTAAGCACGGAATCCTTGATAAGCTATATGTAAGGGTATGGTAAGCAGAATTTTCTTTTTAATCCTTCAGAAAAACCACTGTGGATGGATGGATTCTAAATCTTTTTGTAGCATGATGCCTAGAGAAAGGACTTAAGAGGCTACTTCATGATAGAGCAGAGGGGCTGAACAAAGCAGCCAGGGACGGTAGCTTGGAGAGGTGCAACAGTCCAGGCAGGATGCTGGAACCTGCTTGCACTGAGAGCAGGGCCTGGGGGTGGGGGTTGGGGCGTGCAGGAACACCAGCAGGCAATCGCTTTGGATCAAGTACAACAGAGGCACCCACAGGACATCTAACCCGCTCTAGAGAACATAACAGGATGTGGCCATGATGGGCAGACAACACGATGATGGTGAAGGATCCTTGCAAGAGAGCAACAGCTCCCTGCAGGCAGAACTGGCACTCCTGCAGCCTCTCCAGGGATGGCTGATTTTGTGTGAGGCTCTGAAGGCACAGGATATAGGAAGGCAAACAGGATAGGTGCAAGGGCACCTGGGGGGACCAGCGCATCCGTGAACCAGGGCAGTCCTGTTCATGAGGATGAGAAGGCCAGGCAACTTCTCCAAGGCCACAAGAGGACTAGAAAACAACGTCACCAGGCTCCTCCATGAATTTTCTCTAACAGGCCATACGTACTACCCCAAAGGTCTTCGGTTGTTTAGACTCATGAATAAGCACTTGAATTATCCACGGGGCGAAGGCAGCCGAGCCAGGATGGATGCCAGGCTTGAAGACCACCAGGAACCTGGATGGGAAAGCAATGAACACCAGGCCTGGTCACACTGGGCAACAATGTGCTGCTGGTCGCGACTGACCTCCAGGTTAATTCACCGGACAAGTGCTCACAAGGCCAGGGGATGGCAGGTCTGCTTTCCAGTCTGTGCTTGAATGCCTCATATTGTTGTGAAAAGATGTGTGGGGGAAGGCTTGCTTCATCCCACTGACCAGCAACCTCTGCTGCTCAGCCCAGCAGGCCCTCCTGGCTCAGGACAATCCTTTGAATGAGAGAGACCAGGGAGTCCTCCAAGCACCAGCTCATCTGGCCTTGCACGATTTTACGTTCATTATCAGTTGGAAATGGAAAGTCATTTTTCATAAGGCTGATTTTCAACTAGTTATTGCCGGAACTGTTAGCACTGGTGCATCTCACAAAATAGGACATCCATTATCGGACCCTTCCAGCCCTGGCTGCCCCACGTGTCTCCATTCATCATAGCCACTCCTGGGAGAATCGGACCCTGTGGCTTGGAGGACTTCACATTGGAATCACAGGTGCTGAGCAGGAAATTGTCGGGGTACTTTCCAGGATGGTTTTGCAGCAGCCAGAAATGTACTGTTTGCAAGCGGACAGCCACCCCTGGGCTAACAATGTAACACACCATCCAGACACTTCTATCATCCCATAAAACGCCTCTGAGAGCCAAGTGAGATTTTATTAATAATTACATCAAGCCAGATAGAAATAAAGCCCAAATGAGGAAAACTAAGATAAATGTTCAATTCTACCTTAATTTAATTTTGAAGGTAAGCCAGCCAACCTTTCCCAGCGCAAGAGTGCTGTGCTCCAACGTGCCTTACATGTTTATACAAATGGACTTCCAAAAGGACCTGGGGACTGAATTTAAGCACAAAGCTTTTCAATCCATGCAGTTTTTTGGCTAATGCACATTTTCCTTGAAATTCTTGAATATTCCTTGCATGATATGCATCTTAAAATATACATGCATAGATTTATGTAATATATGCAATATATTTTCAACACTGTTTGCAACTAATGCTCAGCAAAGGAAGAAGTGCAAATACGGCAGTTGACTGACAGCAGAATCCTGGATTATCTGCGCTTCCCCTCACAGATTCCAACCAGTCAACTCCAAGAGAGTTTTGAATATTCAAATAATGCTGGAATTCTGTGATTTAAAGTGCAAGGCACTTACACCCCGGGACAAAACAAACCAAAACTGCAAGTAAATATCTTTTACTTCGGCTACCTCCTGTTTCTCATATCTGGAATTAAATATGTGCTGAGTAAATAAGTGAAGCGATCATTCAATTTTATTTAAAAAAACTCAAATAATTGCTTGAATATTATCCAACCACTGCCCTGAAGGACAAATTAGCCAGGATACTGCAAACGTACGGAAAGACAAGAGGGCCCAGTGCTCGCGACATGCCAGGTGGCGTCCCAGGTGGCACAGAGCTTTCACCGTCAGCCCTCACAGCATCCTCTCAGGTAGTGTTGATTCTGTCTTACAGCTGAACCAACAGGTTCAAGTTCACCCCTGTGGCTGAGCACAGGAATTGGGAGCCCAGAGGTTGGAACCTGCTGATGTGCTCAAAGTCCATGGCCCAAATCTTGCCCTTTCCACCAGGGAAAATTAAAACCACACACTGACCACTCAAAGAAAAACTCCTCATATAAACAGAAAATGTGAAATATTAAAAAAAAAATGGGTGAAGGCATTAGGGTTTTAGGAAAGTGTAAAAATCAATATGAATGATTTGTGTTAAAAGCAAAATAGAAAACATTGTAACCCCTTGTCCTTTTCTTCAAAGGAGGTTTATTAAATGTGGCTTCTGGGGTGGAGCTCACACCTCGCCCCGTCCTGTGGAGAGTGGAGAGTGTCAGCTCTAGGAGTCACATCCCCAGCAGACATCACTTTCACAGCTCGCCTGTGAGCACGGAGGCCGTCAGAGGAGAGCCCAGTTTAAAGCGGCCGCTGTAGTGTCCCCACGGATCTCTACAACATCTTGTAATGGAAGCAGCTGGAATTTCAGCCTGGCTCCGGAGTTTTCTTACAGTCCCAGGTCCTTTACTCTCACACGCTTTTCTTTGACTACGGCTGGCAAATATTGGAGTCTTGAAAAGACTGCAAAGATTGTTTGCTTTTTCTTTCTTTGCTTTCTCAGGTTCCTCCTGCAAATCTGCTCCAGGCTCAGCCCTCCCTGGGCACACGTCCTTGCAGTTAGCTTCTGAAGCGAGTGTGGCCCGTGGCAATGTTCCACTGAGAACGTCTCCTGCCCCCTGACATGGACGTGTGATGTGTCACCAATGCACCTCACTGTCCTTCCCTTACACACAGCCGACTTGAGGGAGGGAGGCAGAGAGCGAGCCACAGCGAAGGGAGCCGAGTTGGTGCAGCGCTCAGAGCTGCTCACACCTGCTCCATGCAAGCAGCCTTGGCGCCCCATCCCAATGGCCCCTCACTGCCCGTGGGCTGCACCAGGCTATTCTTTGTCCCTGAGATCTCATGAGCACTGTTCTCGGATATTGGCTGGCCCCGGGCCAGTCTCTTCCTACAGCAAATGGGAAACTAATGAGACTTGGTACCCACAGCCCTGAGTTTCAATTCCAGTTCTGTGCTTTATCAGTAATTGGTATCATAATTAACTGAGAAAGTTGTTCCATTCGCTGACTCTGTTTCCTAAAATGAGATCTCCATGTGTCATTGTAAGAAAACAACCACAGAAGAAGGCATCAGCATCTAACGCCAAAACCAAACCACGTCCTTGCTGCTTCGTGCATCTAGCAGAAGCAGGTGACGCCCTGTGGTGTGCAGGGAAATGATGCAGTTTCATCTGATGAGTCATTTGGGCATTTGGGCAGTGCCTGGACAGACTACGGCAGTGAGCACGGCTGAAGCACAGCAGACCGCCCTGGACCGGGCGAACGGATTCCAGATGCAAAGAAAGGACGAATGGAAGACCCAGAGGAGCTCACAAGGCATGCGCAGGAGGTAAGGCGGGCCCACTGGGGATCTGAACAAAGGTGACCAGCAAAGCATGCTGGGAAATGGAAATTCTATTCAAGTCAACCCTTTTTCCTTCAGACAGAAGAAGATGTGTAAGCCCCGCCATGGCCTCTAACAGGTGTCTGCAGACATGGCCCACCAGGGAACTCCCCAGGCCGGTGGACGTTCTGACAGTCACGTGCTTCGTGCCCCATGCTTTTCTCTTCAAACATTTTCCTCTCCATCTTCCTGACCCAAGCCTGGCCTGCCAGGACATATTTGCCTTGCACACAGGATTGCTGTCACTGGGGCTACAGGGTAACATAAGGAAGAGGGCCATGGAGTGGAGCTGACTGGCAAGGTAGCCCAAGTGGGAGTCAGAGGAGTGTGGCAGGCATGCTCTCCAGGGCCAACCGCCTGCAGTACCAGTGTGACTACACTGCCTGCCCACGTGGGGTGGTGGAAGACGGCTGACTGCCCTGCCACAGAGGATGCCCAGAGAGTCCTTGCCCTGTCTGTAGACTTTCTGCTTTTCTCGGTATCTGTGTCTCCAAGTTCTGCCCAAGCGGCATCATCTTTGTCAATCCACATGGCCTCTGCATCACAGCCTCAGCCCCCTGCTGCAGGCCCCCGAGCCTTGTCCCTGGCTTCTTCCAGCCTCAGATGTGCCTTGCCGTGGGGAAAGTTGGGGTCACTCTCCACAGTCTCATGTTCTAACCATCTTGGGTCGCTTGACCTCTCTGCGGTTGGTGTGACATGGGTGTGCTCCTCCTCACCTCAAACAAGCCTCAGATTAACTGGGAATCCATACCACATCATCCCATTCATAAAATCTCCCCAAGAAAGGACTCCACACCTGCAAGAACCCTTAGATTAATAAGTGGAAGTTGTTGAGCTCCTCACCAATGCACATTGAGCTTCCACACACTTCTAACCAAATGTTATCTGTGTTTTTCCCTAGCCCTTGGACTGTCCCAGACAAGCGGGGGTTGCATCTTGGAAGTCTCTCTGACTTTCTGATTTGCTTACCCTCCCCTTGAGACACCTGGAAGTGTCTGGCACTGCTGGCATGTCTACATCAAGCTGTAGCTGTGAAATCATGAAACAATTCTGAAAATTCTCTTTGTTAAAACTCTCGGGGAAAATCAAGTAGCATTTGGGGTTTGGGAGTTTTGTGGTTTTGTTTTTTGTTTTTGTTTTGTATTGTTTTGCCAGCAGCTTCATTTCCAAGGTTATTCTGTCTTCTGGAGACGTGAGCCACCGCTCTGATGTGAGATCCACAGTGACCCTGCTGGAATCTGTTACAATCAGTACAGGCTTCAACTCTCCAGTCTAGAAACTGCAGGAAGCTGGAAGCCTTTTTGTATTTGCAGAGAACTTGGGCTCTGACTGGCACAGTTCATTTCATGGCTGGGCAAGATTCAGAGAATGCCTCTAGATGACAGAAGGATTGCCACAAACTGTCTAAATGTCATCTTGTCTTGTTGAGCAGCTGCTAACAAGAAATCACAGAACACATGTGTCTTATGTCACGTAAGGAGACACAGTCAGTGTCTGAATCAAGGGTCTTTTCATCTCAGAGAAACAGAAAAACAGCAGGCTCTGGTGTAGCTGCAGCACACAGCTCTCTTTGGCCAGTCCCTCCTGCAAGTGGGCATACGAAGGAAGCCATCCACCAATGGCCTCAAAGACTATCTAGGATTCTCAGATGATTCAGTAACGAGAAAGCTAGATAAACACAAAAATATCCCCCAAAGAAGTGTTTATTGGGGAACTCTGTTTCATTTGAGTTATATACTTGCATCTTAGACAAAATCAGTACTATATCTGAAAACTTAAGGTTGCCATACAAATAGGAAAGAAAGTAGAGAGAAAAGGGGAAGGGCAGGAGGAGGGAAGGGCAACACAGATGGAATGTGATGAAGATGCAAGGAGAGCTTGTCCCACTGGCCCTGTCCCCTTCCTCATGGCTCACACAGATGGTTACCAACTGGAGTGACTGGATACATATATATAGCCACAGGTGCGTGTCTGGGAGCGTGTGTACAGGTCTGTGTGCGAGGCACACGCATAGGCCAGGGCTGTGCATTTATGAAGCACGGTGGGGTCCATGAACACCATGCAGACTGTGGGCACAGAAAGATCAGAAAAGAGGCCAGAGCAAAGAGAATATGCCTGGGGATGTGCAGGATGTGTGCGCAAACCACACAGGGAAGGTGCTGGAGGTGAGAACTGGGAGTGTGCACGGGATGGGAAGCATGTACATGCCACTGTGTGTGAGTGAGCTTACATAGACTGTGAGTGGTAAGGGACCCTGTGTGGACATGTGTGTCACAGCAGGGTGGTGTGTCTCTGTAATTGCAGTCACGTGGGAGACCTTCCAAAAAGCTCCCCATGCAGGGCACTGGGCATGACCTTCACGCAGACACAGACCCTGCCCTGGAATGGCTTCCAGATGCAACTGCACCAGCACTCACACACCACACCCAGGTTTCCCCAGGCTTGGTGTGACTACAGACCAGTAATTCCCCCACACAGGACTAACTGGGAGAAAATATTCTGGACCAGCATTTCCCCTGATAAAGCAGTGCCACCATCATCTCCAGCATTATCACCACCATCACCATCATCATTATCATTAACCACCACCATCAATCACCACCACCACCACCATCACCATCATCACCACCACCACCATCACCATCATCATTATCACCACCACCACCACCATCATCATTATCATTAACCACTACCATCACCATCATCATTATCACTAACCATCACCATCATCACCATTATCATTAACCACCACCATCACCAACATCACCACCACCACCACCATCATCATTATCACCACCACCACCACCATCATCATTATCATTAACCACCACCATCACCATCATCATTATCACTAACCACCACCATCACCATCATCATTATCACTAACCACCACCACCATCACCATTATCATTAACCACCACCATCACCATCACCACCACCATCACCATCATCATTATCACCACCACCACCACCATCATCATTATCACTAACCACCACCATCACCATCAGCAGTATCATTAGCCATCATCATCACCATCAGCAGTATCATTAGCCACCACCATCACCATCAGCAGTATCATTAGCCACCACCACCATCATCATTATCATTAGCCACCACCACCATCACCATTATCATTAAACACCAACATCACACATCAGCATTAACCACCACCATCACCATCAGCATTAACCACCACCATCACCATCAGCATTAACCACCACCATCACCATCAGCAGTATCATTAGCCACCACCATCACATCACCATCAGCAGTATCATTAGCCACCACCACCATCAGCAGTATCATTAGCCATCATCATCACCATCAGCAGTATCATTAGCCACCACCATCACCATCAGCAGTATCATTAGCCACCACCACCATCAGCAGTATCATTAGCCGCCACCACCACCACCACCATCAGCAGTATCATTAGCCACCACCACCATCAGCAGTATCATTAGCCACCACCACCATCAGCAGTATCATTAGCCGCCACCACCACCATCACCATCAGCAGTATCATTAGCCATCATCATCACCAGCACAGCGCCATCACCATCCTCATGCACGGCACGTTGCAGTTTCCTGATGACAGCCTCATCCATCATCTCACGGCCCTGCCATGTGATAAACAAGCAAACAGCACATCATCCTTTTGAAAAGATTAATTCTATAGCACAGAACCCGGCTGAATTTGCTCCTGGCTCCATGCCAGTCCTGAAAAGGCTGCCTGAAATTCAAGGCAGATTAGCACACCACATCCATTTCTTGACAGAGCCTCAATCTAGACACCAATATCCTGTGTCTTTTCAGCATTCTCACATGGAATTTACTTCTGCACAGATCCTCCCACCTGTCCAAAAACACAGAATTGAGTTGCAGATGCGTCCCATCTCTGGATGGTTACAAAGGTATGTATTACTCTCTCTTCACTGTCAGCGGGAGAGGCCTCTCCATTGCAGTGCTCTGAGCCATAGCCACAGCAGCCCCATCATCCCTGTTTCTGGATGGATCCCCACAGAGAGCAATTTGTTCCACCATTTGTCTCGGGGACGCAGCTGACATTTTCACAGGCCTCCACATTTCCATTTCACAGACCCAGTTCCCAGGAAAGCAAAGCAGGAATTTCTCAAGGACAGCAGAAGCGCAGCTGTGGCACGATTTGCATGCCATGCCACTGCAGCATGCCAGACCTTTATCCCAAGGGCGGAGTTCAGTCAGTTTGAGTGCAGACGCCAGGGCATCTCAGTGTCGCTGGCATTTGCTTCAAAGAGAGGAGGAAGTAAAATGTCAGTGAGAGGCTCCCACCGCCAGTCTGCACAGGGAAATGTTCTCAGACTGTAGTGGCATGCAAAACTGGGAGGCTGCCCAGCACTCAGAGAATGCATACTCCCCTGTGCAGCCCAGTGGTTTCTCAGTGAGGAATGTTGCCAAGAACAGTGATAGTTCTCCATGTGCAGAGGTGTCAGAATACCTGCTTCCAGGAGCCCTGGAGGAAAAGGGGCAGCGGACAGTGAGGCCAGCTGCTCAAGCAGCAGGCAGCGACACTCTGCAGTCTCCAGCTTTCCCATGTCCCCCTGCAAACCCCAATCGCACTGGTTTTGCTTCCTCTTCCTGGAAGGATGAATATTCTGGGGAAAAAAAAACAAGAGACCAGTCTGCTCTTTGGAAAAACATGATGTTTGAGTCTCTCGGCCGTCTCCAGGGTGTAGGGCTCACACTGCATGGTTCCTGGGAAACGAAATTCCCTGCATCCCGCATCCCAGAGTCACCCGGGATCAAGCGCCCTCTCTCTGCAGACCATGTATTCCTCCAGCTCCCCTCTGCACCAGGCCCAGCGCCCAGAACACTCAGGATGGCCAAGTCCCACGCAAAACAGAGCGCAGCATCTCACAAGTACTTGGGGACTCCCAGCCCTCCCTTCTCCAGGAGGAACTGGTTCTCCAGACTTTACGCACACTGGCTGTACCTCTTGGGGACTCTTGGATTCTAAAAGAATGCAACAGTGTCAACCTTCCCTGCTCTGGCCCTCCCCCCATCAGGACCAACTCAAGCCCTCACTGTCCCTGATGACTTCTTAATCACTGAAAGTGTGTCATTCCTCAAGAAATTACACTCCATTTGTTATCACTGCCTGCAAAGTACTACCTGGGCCTCACAGTGAGTCTTTAAACCCCTGGGGAAGAAAGGACACCTCTCCAGTACACTTGCCTCTCTCACCACAGGAAACCCCTCCCATACACTGCCTCTCTCACCATTGTCATCTCTCAGTCTCCCTTTATTGCTCTCTGAGTCTTGGATTTCCCAGAGTGAATGTTTCTGGAGAAACAGAACCATACTACATCAAAGTCAAACACATCTTTCCGCAAAAATTTAGTGTTGTGTTTTGACTGTCTTCAGCTTCCCCTAAATTCTGGCATTTCTGTAACCTAACCCTGAAAGCACAGATTTTAGGGTCTCTCCCTTTCTCCCCACTCCTCCCAGATGCACTTCATCTTTCCAAGGTGAATGCCACCTGCCTGGCTCTGCCCCTCATTGTCTCCCACCATGACAATGGCCCCAGAGAGCCTTGGACACATCCCGATGACCAGCAGGACCCTTCACGAGTTCTCTCCACACATGTAGCATCCTGTGTGAGGAGACAGACTTTGGCCGGCTTGGTCTAATCGTTTCGCAACCTGAATCAAAACATCAACAGTGTTTACTCCATAAATGCCTGCAACATCATTTGCCAAGAGAATTTGAACAGACACCTGCAGAAGCTTCTCCGCATCTTCCCTTCCACATCCAGCCACCCTGTATTTCAGCTACAGTGAAGTTCCCTGCAGCGTCACGCAAGCAGTGTCCCTGCCACGTGCTGTCACTGTCCATTTCATTAGCCCCACTGGCATCCAGCGCCCGCCTCCTCAGCGAGTGCATCGCCCACTCAGCACACTCCCTTTGTTCCGACTCAGCAGCCGGACCCTAGCCCAGGTCGTTGCTTCTGCAGGAAGCCTTTCTACCACTCCAGGATATGGTCCAGTCTGCAAAGGATCCTTCCCCTGCTGCCTAATCCTGAATTCTTCCTAAATAAACCCATCAAGAACCAAACCTCAGCTCTTTGCTGAGGGCATTTTTAATTGAAGTGATTTTATAGTACACATAATACATTAAAAGCTCCGTGGGGAAGCTAGGAGGATTAATCTAAAAAGGTCAGCTTCCACTTAGAGTTCTAAAACATCAAGACATGAAAGGCGAGATCTTCATCAATTAACATAAGGGAACCTGATGTGAAAGCAGTCAGGGATCTTCCCCCAGGAACGTGCCCTGAATCGCCAGGCAACCAATGCAGACACGGCTCCCTGACACTCAGGGCGCTGAAGCGCTAGGATTCTGTGGGGCACATCCTCAAGAAACAAGGAGAATTTCCCTCATGACCAACACACGGTGTTCACCTTGTCAACAACATCACTAGATTACCACAAGTTGGAAGTCTCTGAAGTTTAAAGGGCAATTGCTGCATTGTAAAATTTTGCATGCATTAGCCTAGCCTTTCAGTGCAATGAATCAAAACAATGTTCTGGCAGTGTGAGATCGCAGCCAGATTATCAAATATGACCACAGTGTTCTTGGGAGAAACGTAAGGGTTTAGCTGCAGAATGCAGAAGGTGATGGAATTGTTGCAAGAAAATTGTAATTACTCCTAAATAGGATGAATTTGTATTCTTTAACCAGTAATGAAAATATGAGAGTCATATAATAGACTGCAATGTGATGATTAAAATAAGAGCATGGTATTCGAATGCTCTTTCAGTGGCCTGAGAGATAGTGGGAGACCCAGAAGAAGCTCCTGACTCCTGGCTTCAAATCAGCTCAGCTCCAGCCATTGTGGCCACTTGGGGAGTGAAATCAACAGATGGAAGTTCTTCCTCTCTGTCTTTGCTCCTCTCTGTGCATCTGACTTTCCAACAAAAATTAAAATAAATCTTTTAAAAAAATATGTACCAATCAGGGGCCAGGTGCAGTGGCCTGGTAGCTAGGGTGTTCGCCTTGTATGCACTAGGATCCTATATGGGCACTGTTTCATGTCCCAGCTGCTCTGCTTCCCTTCCAGCTTCCCTGCTTGTAACCTGGGAGGGCAATGAAAGACAGCCCAAAGCCTTGGGAGCCTGCATCTGTGTGGGAGACCTGAAGGAGGCTCCTGGCTCCTGGCTTTGGATCGGCTTAGTTCTGGCCATTGTGACCACTTGGGGAGCGAACCAACAGATGGAGGATCTTTCTGTCTCTCCTTCTCTCCGTGGATCTTACTTTCCAATGAAAATAAACTTTAAAGAAAAAAAACAAAAATAAAGCAGTATAAATAGGCACTGAATAGTAATTCCAAGTCAGAAATAAAAGCTGGAGCTAAGGTTCATGCCTTTCTAAAACACATACACACATGCACACACAGCTGGAAAGTAGGTAAAAAGAAAATGGGAAAGCGTCCGGCAGACCAAAGCGTAAAGTACGGCTCCAGGACGACACGAGTACTTATTCAGAAGAACGTTTTAGATGAGATGTTGCACGTTGTTTGTATTATTACTGAGAGCAATAACAAATAGAAAGACACACAGAAGGCAACAGTGCTCAAGCCTGAGGAAAATGAATTGCCTTAGACGGAATAAAAGGAAAAGAGGCAGGGCAAGACTTGCCAGGGAATCAAAATGATACTAACTCAGAAGCCAAGTTGAATGAGGAAAGATATTTTGAGATGAGAAAGTGTAAAATCCGTGGTGTTATAGCACCCGTGAACTTTATGTAATTAGCAGCACAGAATCAAATGTGTAAGTGTGAACATGTTGACATGGAAGAGAGATGAAAAGCATGCAGATCCAAACACCCATCCCTCAGTAATGACAGATGACTACGGGAAGGAGTGCAGCAGGTTGAATAGCGCAGTGGAGAAGCTGGCCTAGCAGTGTCGGTGTGGGCATCTACTCAGCCGTCCACACGTGGGACAGAGAAGCAGGAACCCTTCTCGCATAACAAGCCAACTTGGCGTGTTTCACAACCCCTGAGTGTTTGGCCATGAAGAATCTCAGCAATGCCAAGACAGGATCCAAAGTTGATGGCAACAAGGGATAAACAAGGGATGTAACGAATCATCTAGAATTCAGACGGAAACAGTGAAAGCAAACATCCGCGGGGGCCCCTTGGTGAACAGGAAAACAGGACTAACGTCCAGCATTTCCGGCTGACTGAAGGAAGCATTTACATACGGCCATTGGGTGTGGCTGAAGCATTGTTCCGACTGACTGGTACAGCCTTAAACACACTGGGAACAAAACAGTCGTCACAAGTGGTTAGAAAACTGATCAATAAACTGAACTCAAGGAAGGTAAGAGAAACCAGTCAATGAGCATTGTTTTCTAATGAAACAAAATGGAAAACAAAACAAATACTTGATTTATAATACTGAACATTTATCCTTTGACAAACTCCTTTCCTCCCGCAAAATATGAATAAGTTTTTGGCATATATGTAAGGTAAAAAAGAAAAATGTTCCAAATAAAAGCACTTATGAAAAAAGCATAAATATGTAAAATATGAAAATTTGTAGACATCAGAGAAATGATAGGTACAACACTTCATTAGTAAATTTAAAATGTGCATTCAAGCAAAATAGTTACACAGTAATGAAATACATCCCAAGTCTGGAATGGAAAATTCAATAATGAATGATTAATGATTAATAATGAATGATGTCTTGCTCTACCACCATCAGAGAGTGCTGGAAAGTCCCAGGTATGCACACATGTCGGAGGCGTTAGCTACCAGGCAAGAGAAGAGCTGCAGCTGGAAGGACCAAAACCCACCCACTGTCAGCTCTACACTCTCCCACTTGCCTGGAAGTTAGGTATGCTCATGTGACTTGCTTTGGCCAATAAAATCTTATCCCAAGCTACCTGTGTGAGTGTCAATGAGAAGCTTGGAGCCCCATGTTCCCTTTGTCTCTGACACAATGACGCCAGCAGCTCGGACACTTCCTTCTGCCAAGAGCATTGCTACACAAAATGATCAACTAAAAACATTATGCTGCTATAGGCTTACTGAATTTCAAGTACCATCTGCGGTGGCCACAGCAGGGCCGGACCAAATGATTTCTTGGGCCTTATACAGTCTGAGAAGCAGGTGTGCCCCACCACTGCCCACGTGTCTGAGCAAGTGCAGAGCAGCGCCCCAGCCAGCCAGCCTCCAGCAGCTGCACGGCCCACGGGAAGCAAACCTTCCACTAGTGTACCAGCAGATGGAGAAGAGGCTCTCAGTTACCTTTCACTCTCCAAATTCTCCTCCAGTGGCTGAATACCGCGGGGGAGAGGGGAGTATATCCATGTATTCATTCTAGAATTTAAAAGAAAAAACCCTCAATAATAGGCAATTAAGGGAAACAGAGTAAGACCTTGGGAAGAGGGGATGATTATGTGTATGTTACTGTGGTAATTCATTATTCTGAGTTTAGTTTCTCCGGCATAGCTTACGGTGAAATAGAGCCTTGCAAAGGAGGTTGGACATCGGATCAACTGCAAAAGAGAATTTCCTAAGAGTTTCTTGTAAGAAGACAAAGTCACACTCTTTCCGTTTTCAGGAGTTCAGTAGCTGGGCCTTGGCTGCCCAGCATGGGGGCGGCACTCCGGATACACAGAGCTGCTGCTTCCCCGCAGGTCTCCGACGGCCCTGGCATAAGAAATACATGATGGACATATGACTGCCCCAACCCCCACCTCAACCCCTCGCTAAGCCCTTGCCTTCAAGCAAAAACAACAAGGGAACAGGTTGATAATAACAGCCAATTATCCGTAGAAAAATCTACAAGAGAAACTGGCCCACAATGGCCTGACCTCTGATCAACTATTCCAAGTCTGATGGACAGAGCTCTGAACGTGTGCCTGAGAAAGCAGAGAAGTTTTCTGGTCAACACTAATCTCTCTGTGAAACTCAGCGAATCCCAGCCCCGGGATGTGCACAAGGAACACACATCCATGGCAAGCTTCTCCTCCCGCTCTCCCACGAGACGGCTCTTTGCCTTGTCAACATCAACATCCAACATGATGGGATCCAAATTAATTTGCTTGCAGTCCAGCTGTAGGAGCATTGTAAGGTGACTTCGTGTGTCATAGCGTGCTCGTTGGAATTTTATGACATTTAACTATTGCTGCAACACGCAAACCAATAGAAGGCAAATCCCATATGAGATTGCTAAAATGAGCAAAGAAATCTGGAACACTTCATCAAAGCCCATTCATTTCAGCAGAGCGACAAGACCCCTCTTCTTGTCCAGCACTCAGCACAAGCCATGAGGATTGGGAAGAAACTGGAGCTGTTCACTCAACGTCCAAATCGTGACTCAGGCGCTTCGGGGGGCGTAAGTCGATATGCAGAATGAGCCACCATTACTGTTACTGTGCAATAAGCATCTGGAATCTCAACTGTGTGAAGTGGAAAACTAGGCCTGTCCACTGCTTTAGAGCCGCTCTCAAGAGGGTCGCTATCCAAGACTGAGACTGTCCACAAGGCCGCTCCAGACAAACCCTCCGTCTGTTCATGTACCAGCACTGGTCTGATAGCTGACGTCATCTCCAGTGTGCCAGTCCCTCTGGCTCCTTCTCCATCCATTAAAAAAGCCCTAGAGGACAGGCACAGTTCTGGGTGAGCAGACGCTAAACAGATGAGAAAAGTGAGTGTTCAGGATGGCTGACCCACCTGGTAGTGAAGCTGCAAGGAAATGCTCTTGATCCCTAATGGTACTGCACAGGTGTGTCTACAGGGGTCACAGGTCGGGGGAAGAACGCAGAAGTGACAGGTTAGTGAGTCTGCTTCCGATCTGCCCCGTGGCAATGAGCCAGAGACACCTGGAGTCCAAGGGAAGAGAGATGACATGGAGTCAAAAGTCACCATCAGAGTCAAGCAGGGAAGTTTGCATTCCTTTTGCCGTGGCCCTGGTCCGTGAGGTATGGCAATGACGTTGCATAGGTTAGCAAGACAATGGCCAGAATCCTCTACCAGCCATGCAATGCTCCTTGGAATGTTACTTCTAGAAGCCATGTAATCACCAAGGGGATCCAATGGAATCTTCGATGAGGATGCAACTCTTGATACCTAGATCTGTCCCACCCACTAGAGGGAGGCAAGCCAGACACCCACTCATGAAGGACAAGTGAGCCAGACACCCACTCACGAAGGACAAGTGCAGAAAGGGCGAACTGAAGTGCACTGAGGTGGACTCGGGCGGGGCCTGCAGTGGGCAGTGGCAAGGTGACCCAGCCTTCCAGGGGTGCCTCCCAGCAGGGTCCCTTCCTTCTGGGAGTGCCAAGGTGACCCAGCCTGCCAGGGGTGCCTCCCAGCAGGGTCCCTTCCTTCTGGGAGTGCCAAGGTGACCCAACCTGCCAGGGGTGCCTCCCAGCAGGGTCTCTTCCTTCTGGGAGTGCCAAGGTGACCCAGCCTGCCACGTGTGCCTCCAAGTAGGGTCCCCTTCCTTCTGGGAGCATCAAGGTGACCAAGCTGTGCTGAGCAGCTCCAGGTCCCTCTGATTCTCATTGGTTCTTCCCAGCTTCAAATTTATTTCTCCCATGTTTTTCCATTTCACGTCTTGCTGCCTTTCATCAATTATTTGGTTAGTAAATTATTAAGCAAAGCAACTATAAATTATTCTATTTCATCAATGTTACAACTGCTGAAGGAAAGTGTTGCAAGCGTGTCTCTGGGCACCTGCCTGGGGCTTCGCACCACCAAGGACAGCCTCACTAGGGACTGTGCATCCAGGAAGCATCTGGGATCCAGTGCACTTCAGCAGGTGCCCCATGGGAGGGGCACAGCTCCAAAGAGGGTATGTGCAGCTCAGAACCTCTAACACAGGATAATAGCATCCCACAAATAATGTCTTAAGTAGTACAACAAACATCCACACCCCACATGTGAGTTACAATTCTCAACTTTTAGATGAAAATGAATACATGAAGAATCTTCAAATTATTCATGGGGAAATACATATTAAGGAAAAATTTGTATGGATTAAAACAAACTTGCACTAAAACAAGCTTGTCTTTAAATTTTACTCTTCCAGAGACTTAATGAGATATTCTTTTTGAAAAAAAAAAAATTGAAGTACTCTTATGCAATGTTTATCAAACAATATCCTAAGTGTGGTGATATCTCTTGGGGTTTTTTTCTAAGCAGAGGCAAAAGCACACTTGCTTCCAGCACTGTGGAATAACAATGTCCCAACCTTCCCAGTTATCCCCGTATAGTTCCACGTCAACTTCAACAACACTTTCCTCCTACCACACTCCAGTTGTTGCCTCACCCTGTCATTTCTACCCAAGAAATTCCTCTCTGATTCTCTCCACTGATTTGACACTCCGTATAAGAGTTGCAGCAGACTGCATCCCAACAGTAGCCATGTCTATGCGACAAAGTGATGAAAACATCAGGGCATTCCTGGTCACTGGTAGAACCCAGAAGGTGGTGGGCATTCCTGGTCAACTCTGGGAACCAGAAGGTGGTGGGCATTCCTGGTCATTGGTAGAACCCAGAAGATGGTGGGCATTCCTGGTCACCTCTGGGAACCAGAGGGTGGTGGGCATTCCTGGTCACTGCTGGGCATTGTCCTGTGGCCCAAAGGGCAGAGCTGGATTCGGGGAAGTGGCTTGCACAAAGCAGATGAACAGAGAAGCTGCTCATGTCAGAGGGCCTCAGTGACAAAGCAAACCAAGTCTGTGCTTCAGCACTCATCGTGGGTCAGGCTATTCTGGGGCTTCTTGTAAGTTCACCGACCTCTCCTCTCCTTGGCGAGAAGGTGATGGCTAACCCCACTGGTCACACTAAGAAACAGCAGCAACATAGTTGAGTATCTTACCTGAGATCTTCTGGCTTTCAGGGTTCTGCATCCCACCCGTCAGTCACAATCACCACCACCGTCATGTGCCGTCTTGCCAGGGAAAAAAGCAACCTCCTTGGTCACAGACAAGTCTCGCAGACAGGCTCGCCGATCCTTCCATGGCAGAGCTCAGCAAGCTAAAGACTGGGCAGTGCATCTGTCGAGCTTCACGGCACTGCAGGCCTCTGCCTCCATTTCTGGCTCTCACAGTACAGATGCTGTTGGAGAAAATACACCAGGAATGAGTGTAGCTGTGGCTGTGTTCCACTGAAACTTTATTTGGAAGGTAGGGAATGAGCCAGACTTGTTCATCCATCGGGATCTAAACAATGACTCCTTAACCAGGCTTATCACATGCGAATATCTGATTTTATCTGAGTTTAAAAATGTCACCCAATGGTAATTAGCAGTGTTACATGGCAAATCCCCTCCCCCAACTATTTTCCCTATAATATTACAGTAGTATAGTCCTTCATAAATAGTCCTATGCCCATCATGCTGCTATTTAAGTGTATGCTGACGCTGTAGGCATGGACAATGGCAGAGAGTCCAGCATCCTATTGTCAAGATACAGTTAACAGTTTCATTGAAAGTCCATCTTTGATTTGGAATGCATACTGCATTGTACCTTCACCTCTGGATATGGCAGTTCCTATTACACAGTTGCTACACATTCTGTTAAATAAAAAGCCATAAAAACAAAGTCAATAATAGGAGGGAAAATAGTAAATTTGCAGTATGAAGTTACATGCTACTGAAGGACTAATGTGTCGCTGAAGAAATGAAAAAGAAAACCAAAAATCTTCTTTAAGAAAACAATGCTACTACATAACCTAGGAGCCAGTGAAGAAATTAATAAGAAAAAAACTTTTTTGAAGAAACAAAAATAAAAATATCAACACCCATGAGATAATAGCAAAAAATGTATTGAAAGGGCCATTGATCTTATGTTTTGCATGAAGACTGCCTTATATTAGAGAGAACATAGGATATTTGTCCTTGGGAGGTTGACTTATTTTTCACTGAACATACAGTCTCTAGTTGGGATCATTTGGTTGCAAATGGCAGAATTTCATTCTTTGTAATGACCGAGTGGTATGTTGATATTCGACAGCAACTGCAAGAAACTGCAAGCATCTTTAAAATGCACGGCTAGCAACACTGCCCCACCGCGACCTTGACAAAGGTCACACATGCTGGAGTGGTGTGTGCACTCACCCGCCACTGCTGGCAGTGTCGGTCAAGGCCGGCCTCTTCCCTGGGCCAGGCCGTCGCGAAGGGAGCTGGCTCGCCAGAGGCTGTGCAGAAGGCCTGGCCAGTGAGGGCCTACCCAGGAGGATGCAGATCCAGATTTGAAGAGTCTCATCATCTCAAGAGACCACAGGAGAGGCTGTGGCACCTGTCAGCTCTGCCTTCCTCCCCTCCCCCACAGGTGTGATGGCCTGTGAAATGCAGCACCTGGAACTGTTCAGACTCCATTTTCTAGCACGAATCTTTACCACAAAGATTAGTAATAAGGACCAATGACAATACAAAAAGCATTTAGAAGGCTCCTGGCACATGGGACTGTTCTGTAGCATAGATTTTGTCTGTGTTGCTATTGCTAATTTTATTTTCGTGGTTGATTTTATCACCTGCCCTTCTACTGCACACACCACATGAAAGGTCTGATCTAGGGACTTATTGAGGTCATCATTTCACCATATTTGTAAAATTCAGGATGCCAAGCCAGGCTGTAAACCTCAGCATGAGCTATCGAAATTGACAGGTAAGTCCATGATCATATTATCAACACAAATCAAAATGCCAAAAGTCGATATTAATTTCATTCCCTGCAATGCCAAAGGCCTGATGGAGAGGGCTTGTTGAAGGGGAGGCAGACACGGGGTGGTGGGGGGAACCAGTTGAGGAAAGTCCAAAGCCTTGGGACCTTGCACCCACATGGGGACCCAGAAGAAGTTCCAGGCTCCAGGCTTCGGATCGACTCAGCTGACTATAGGGGGCCACTTAGGGAGTGAATCAGTGGATGAAAGACCTTCCTTTCTGTCTCTCCTCTCTGTATATTTGACTTTCCAATTAAAAATAAATAAATAAATCCTTAATGGTAAGATAAGACTTTTGGAGGAAAAAAAGGTGAGGCCTTTGAAATAAATCAAGTACAGAAAATGAAATAATTAAACAAACATCTTTCAACCCGCCAGCCCAGCGGCAGTGCCAAGCCCTTGGGCCACCTAGCAGTGTGCTCTGGGAACCTGCAGGTGTGGGCTTATAGTGAGTCTGGGGGATGGCACAAGTGGGAGAGAGTGGGGTCCTGAGGTTCGTGTCCAGATGAGGAATGACTACTGAGGGAATTGCATAGACAAGACCACTGTACCTAGCTAGGGAACTGAGACCATGTGGTTTGGAGGAGGAAATGGGAGGAACTTTAGGGGACAGATCAAAGCACCAGCACATGTGGGAGACCTAAGCTGGGGTAGTTAGCATCAACCATCACCGACCACCACTCACTGGCAAACAATAAGCTAGGGCTGGGGGCCTACCTTGCAGGGCTAGATCACAGTACTCACCATGAGGGTTGGAACTGGAGATGAGTAATGTCAGGCTGGGCCGTGACACTAAGCAGTATGCAAGAAAATCAAGTCTGGGGCAGAATCTGGAGCAGGAGATGTGGGTTTACCCCTGTGGAACTGTAATCTCCACTGGCACACACAAGATCTGTGGCTGGAACAGGCTTGGTTGGAGCACTGGGTTGGAGTTTCCACTGGTGAGTGCAAGAGTCAGAATGGGGACAGTAGACTGGGCTGGACATGGCTACAGTGTCCCTTGGCATGAGTGTGGACTGGGTCCAGGGAGTACCAGACTGACCAGACTCCAGCACCCATTGGTGCTCATGAGAGCCAACATAGGTGTAGAACAGGCTGGGCTAGGTCTGTCTTGGCTTCCACTGAACCACATGAGAGCTGTGTGTGGACATGGACCCTGTGTTGCTGGGCTGTAACACCCAACAGTACAAACTGGATTTGGTGTGACCGGTTGAGCACGGACACTGTTCCTGCCAGGACACAATGTGGATAAAGTCAACTTGAGCCAAGGACCCACCAGTATATGTGAGATCTGCCACTGGGAGGAACCTGATAGAGGAGTTTGGGGAACTTCTGTGTCAGGATACAGTTCCTGCAGGTGAGCACAAGAACCAAGGAAAGGAGCAGCTAAGACAAGTCTGGGAGCAGTCCAGGCTGGGACAGTTCATAACAACCACTGACAGATCTGAGAACCAGGACAGGATGCAGGATGGGCTGGGTTGGGCTGCAACAAGCCAGGTCACATTAAGGCCAGGACTGGAGGCTGGCTAGGTCAGGCTAGGCTGTGCACTCTCTAGCAGGAGCTGGAAATGCGGGCAGGCTAAACTGAGCCAAGCTACACCACTCACTGATGGATGCCAAGATGAAGTGAGTTATGCCAGTCTGGAGTGGAGAGTGCTGGGTCTGTGAGCCCCCAGAGGTTGGAGGGTACCGCAGTGCCTGGGTAACCAGGCCCTGGTCCTTGGACCTGCCTGCACAGTGGGTACTGGGTCCATGAACCCTGGGCCAGGAGGTCCAGTAGGTCCCAGGTTGCATGGCCTGAGTCCTTGGGCCTGTCTGCTTAGGGGGTGCTGGGTTTATAAGCTGTAGGGGGGTCAGAAGGGTCCAGTGGGGCCTGGGTTGGGCAGCACAATGTGCCAGTGGTACCAGGGGAAGCTCACTGGCTGCCTAGTAGCACCCTTGTGGAGACTTGGCATGTAGGCTTGCAGGGCAGATGGTACAGACTGGAACATGCAGGGGCTGGGGCCTCATATCTTGGACTGGTGGTCTAACTGTAGAGTGAATGTATCATAACTGGGCCTTCTCAGTGGGAAAGACAAAGCAGTGGACGGCAACCCTGATGCAAATGGAGCATGTGGCAGCCCATGCAGGCCTGCAGAGGACATCTAGTACCACAACAGAGGAAAGAAGACAGAACAAATTGAACAACTACCCCAGTCAAATGATGGCAGCAAATATCTGGGTGAATGGAGACACTAATGTCGACTATGTCAGCCGATGGACACTGGAAGGGTTTCTTCATCCATGGATTGGCAAAATCAACAGCATTTCAGAATTACCTAAACCACTTGAGCAGGACCCTAGGGTGCACCACATAGGGACCATGGTTGACATCGATGGCTGTTCCCACCCCGAGGCGATTCAGAAGCTGGGTGCGGCTTCTCCCATTATCTCCCTCTTTCTCCCAGATACAGGAAGAAGAAATAGAAAATGTGGAAACAGTGATAACACCTACTTCTCCCTAACCCTCGATCCTTCCCACCCTGATCAACTATGTAAACATCATCAAAATAAAAATCAAGCATTTATATTGAAAAAGTCTCCCAACAGAATGAGATACACAGCACAAGTTTATATAGACTTCATGCAAATCATGTGTCCTAGGGGCTTACACAGCAAAATCACACTGAGGCACTTACCCCACACTTATCAGTACAGCTCAAGTCCAAAAATTGGCCTCCAAAAATGACTGCACACTGTGAAACACAAGAACGCTCATTCACTGTGAATGGGGGTCCAAAATGGTCCACCTGTACTAGGAGGCAAGCTGGTAACTTCCAACAAAGCTCAACACAGGCCAAGTCATGACACAGCAACTATACTCTAATCGCTGACCCAACTTACCCACAAACTCACAACCACATGAGAAGTTCCATGTGAGCATATACCGTGACTTTGCTTATAATCTCCAAGAACTGCAAACAATCAAGGTGTCCTTTAATGGGTAATGAATAGACAACTTCAGCGCATTCATACAACAGATGCTTGCATGAACGTAAAAGGAACAGGTGGTAACCTAAGATGCTTCGGATATGGAATCCGTGAGACTAAAGCACATGGGCTCTGCTCCAGCTGATGGAGCTGCTTTCCAGGGACTGGGCACTGGTAATTCCGACCCCATGGTCCATGTATATGGGAAAAGGGAGGTTAAATAACTGGGTGGCAGATGGCAGAAGCCAGGTTTCTTCTCACAGCTGAGCGAGAGGCAAGAGACAAGCAAGGGACTCCAGTGTGAACGGCCCACACGGTAACAGACTGAAGCTGCCAGCACCAATGCAAACTCCTCTTTAGTTTAACAGAGACTCAGATGGTGACATACAGAAACATTCAGAGCTATAGCTCATGTCTGTATTTACATGTACACAGAAATATGGATTATGTAGACGCACACACACATGAGGGCAGCTTCAATAAGGTGGAAAGCAGAATTAAAAGATAAAGCGAGGGGCTGGCACTGAGGCATAGTGCCTGAACCCATCACTTGTGATTCTGGCATCCCATATGGGTATCAATTCCAGTCCCAGCTGCATCTCTTCCAGTCCAGCTCCTTGTTAATGCTCCTGGGAAAGTAACAGAAGATGGCCCAAGTACTTAGGCCCTTGCACCCAAGTGGGAGACCTGGAAAAAGCTCCTGGCTCCTAATTCCAGAGCAGCCCAGCTCTGGCCATGAGCCATTTGGGAAGTGAGCCAGCAAATGAAAGATCTGTTCTTTCTGCCCCCTCTGCTGTAATTCAGCCTTTCAAATAAATAAATCATTTCTTAAAAACATAAGGTGTGTTTCTCATACTTTTGCAACTTCCTGATCAATTTTCTTGATGCAAAAACAAACGGATCCTAAAAGAAACAAGAACCCAGTAACAACACACAGGCTTTGTGCTGGATGAAGATCCTGTCTTGAAATCCTACTGTGAATATGACAACTCAGGGATCCCTGGACAAGTGGCCGATTCAGTAACTGGAATAGCAGGCAGAGAAGATGAACAGCAGCATCTTGCAGTATCGGAAAGGAAGGTACTGAGAGACAGAGAAGATTCTTTCCAAAACACACCAAGGCCAACTAAAAGCAATCGTAAAGGCCAGAGCTAAAACAATTTAGTTTGTCCAACAAAACTAAGTGCTATTGGTTTATAACTCGGAGTGTAAAATAAATACCCATGAGTGCACGATGACACAAATGAATGAGTAAATAAATACAAGTGGGAGGAAACAATTTCCCCCAAGAAGAATTCCAAACAGTTGATACAGTGCTCCTCAGGCAGGCGGGCAGAGCTCAACTGCGGGTGCTGGTGCTTCTGTAGACTGTTCACGGAGCCTGTCCCTCAGGGCGCTGGGATGGAGAGCGTTTCACTGGGAGGAGTCCACAGGCAGCACCCAGCCTGGCTATTAAAGGCAAGTCCTTCCGACTCTGCACGCACAAACTCCCCAGCATGCTTAACTCCAGGCTAACCGTGAGGAAAACATGAAATTTAGAGTCCAGAGTGCTAACCATTACACCATGGGATGCCCTTCAAAACCATCAAATTTGAGTTGAAAGACATTCTACAAAACACCTGAGTAGTACTCACCTCTAGCAAGGGCATCAAAACCAAGGGACATCGGGCAAGTGGTTAAATACACCACAATCCCCAGAGGGGGTTCCGGCACATTCCAGTGGAGGTTGCCAGAGCCCACTGGGGAGTTTAGCTTTACTGACTGTGTCACATGTACCACAGTAAGGCACGCTGCTAGTTGGGCATATCATTGTGAAATGCCAAGGAATCTTCCATGACAGCTCCACAATCTTTCCATCATTCTAAATCGCTCCGCATTTTTTAAAAGTATATTCCAAAGTGCGTTCAGACGTAAGCAGCACCATCATGGCAGAATGCGGGAATATGCTCAGAAGGCCCGGGCTCTAGTTTACCGCCTGTTCCTGTAGCAAACCTTAACGCCTGAGAGGATTCCTCAGCTTTGTCTGGCCTCAACTAACACAACATCAAAGAGACTCAGGAGGGAAGCAGCTTCATTTCAGCTTCCATCTGCAGGTTCTCAACCAGAGCCAGGTGACCCCGTCGCCCTGGGGGTTGATGAGAACGGTGGTAACAGACGTGGGAGGTCCCCATGGTGGCCAGGAGGCAGGAGGTGGGCAGCGGGCCTGATTCACGACGCTGTCAAGGCTCTCACAGGAACTTCCTTCTGGGGACAATCCCCAGTGACCCACACACCTGCTGTGGTGCTTACTTCTCAGAAGCCAGAGTTAGGGTAACTCTCCACCTTCACCAACTGTGAGCAAAAATCCATCAACCTTAACACGGGACTTCTGGCATGAAACATTCGCATGAGTTGGAAGAGGAGTCCTGCCCCATTCCTAACACCCTGTAACAGGTCAGGAGGATGGATTTACTCTTCGTAGTACTGGAGGAGGGGAAGTCCAAGATCAGGCTCCTGGTCTCTGGTAAGGGTCTTCCAGCTGAGCCACACACACCAGAGAGCATCATGGGGTAGGGACAGGAGAGCAGAGAGCAGGTGCGCTGCTCTGGCCTTCCCTTCCTGTCCTTGTCAGGCATTTTTCCATATTTCTACTGGCCATTTACATTTCATCCTTGGAAGGAAGATTGTTCGCATCCTGTGTCTGCCTCTTAACAAAATTGCTCGTTTTTATTGTTGTTTCCTGAACTGCTTTTGGAGGCTGGATGTTAATCTCTTAGTGGATGTTCAGCATGCAAAATTTTCAGCCATTCTGTAAAATTGGCAGTATAATTTTATAATCAGACAAACCAAAAGAATAAGTAAATCGTTTTAATAAATAGAAGCTTGAGAAGAAGCTCCACACAGGGATTGGAGTTGAGATGAGCTCCCTACATGCACAGGATCGCCATCATGAGAAATCTCCCCAACAAGCAATCTCCCCAATCCAGAGACACTAATCTCTAATTTGAGTAAACGGCATTTTAAAAGACTGTTCTTACACAAGTGAAAACAATGTGATCTGATTCGGCGACAGCATTTTTGAAACTGCCAGTTTTCCCAAGTCAGTCTGGGCTGCGTATCAGCTCATCTCTATCCCAGCATTTCATTTGTGACTTGAGAAATGAAATGTCACCTGTAGGAAAAAAAAAAATATGAGCACAGTTCTGATATGTGTAACAGAGGGATAATCTTATCAGAGAGTAATGTGTATACTAGACAGACTAAAAGCAGGTGGGGCACAAGCCAGACCGCGGGGTGCTGGTTCAGAGAGGCACACACAACAGAGGGGAAAGGAAGAATTCACATGCACACTCAGTCACTGGAACACCCAGCAGCTCAGAACATTCTGGAAAAGCAGACCCGCAGAGCATGCTTTGGAACATAATAAGTATCAGGCAACTGTCAAGCATATTACGGGCACTACACACTGCCTAACGGTAAGCATTAAAGAAATTTTAAATACATAAAAATACCGTGAAGAAAATGACATGTGACACCTGTCTCAGAGGGATTTCCCCTGGTCTAGAAGAAAAGGGGAAAATCACAAAAAGAGATGGACAAATTTTGTATGCAAAAACTTTAACAACAAAATGGACTTGGAAAAGAATTTACAACAAATGGAGCGATGTATTCATGTTTTAACATGATCAATAATATGCTACCCAATGAGTAAAACACTCAAGCTGTAACAGGTATAATGGATTTTTTTCCAAAACAAAATAAGGGATACAATTGGAACATTTAGAAATTATATTCGCATGAGAAATCAAGGAAAAGAATGTCAAATACATTAAACTGAAAAAGTGTTGGGGCTGGCACTGACACATATTGAGTACCACCACCTGTGATGCTGGCATCCCATATGGGTACCAATGAAGTCCTGGCTCTTCTGCTTCCAATCCAGCACCTTGCTAATGAACCTGGGGAAGCAGTGGAAAATGGTCCTTAAGGTGGGGTCACCAGGAATACTTCTTCACTGTCAAGAAATTCGTCAGGCTGACTTCTCGAGAACCCAACCTTACGGTCTCAGCTCGGCACATCCCAACGTGAGCCAATATTACAGGTGATCTGAAGGCGTAAGAGAACATATTTGGGAAGTGGGGAGATTCCAGACTGTTTTCAACTGCTCTCTCAGCTTGCAGGCATTGGCTGTGCCAGGCGTTCATCCCTCTCGTGTTCCACAGGATGCTTCGGACAGAGGAGGAAGCTTGCGCTTGGCTGCGAGCGGCTTGCAGTCCTTGCCAGGACTCCTCCGCTCAGCTGAAGACAATGCCAAAGCCTCGGGGGCAGCAGACAGGCCCAGTGAAACATGGGCATCCCAGGCTGAGTGGCTCAGCTTGTTTCCTCGAGCATCTTGCCCTTTGACATCTGACTTCACCTCTTCCACATTTAACTTAGAATTGGACTATAAAAGTGTCACTGTGCTTTTAAGGGTCATCGGATGATGTGTGACTTTATGCCTTCTCTCCTGTAAGTCTCCCAGTTTTACATTATTTTGATGCATCACAGTGGTTTATGTAAGCGCAGTCTTCCTTCATTCGAAACAGAGAACACACCTTTAGGGTATAAAGTGTGGGTTCTTCTTGAAACGCCCCTTTGCTGTCCTTAAGCTACTGTTTGCACACAGTGCAGTGGACAGGGCAGGAGGATGGTCTGCTGTGGATTTGACAAACATAAAAACCTGTGTAAACAACATGAGATAGAATGTCCATCCCTTTAGATGAGTCCCTGGTGTACCTTCCAACAACAATCACCACCCGTACTGTGGTGAGAACAGTTAAGCTTAACAAAGTTCATTGAAGCAAGAAAAATGTTCTACAGCTGGTCATCGTCTGCATGGAAGTGAGCTGGGGAAGGAGGACCCCACCACAAATGCAGGCTTGAGTGACACCGAGAAGCAGCTTGATTGGCGGCTGGCAGCATTTGCCTTACAGGGTGAGTTTTGGCAGCTGCCCACCCCCGATAGGTTGAGCTGCTGGGCTTGGCTGAGTCTCTGTCGCTTAGCTACAAGGAATACGTTTCAGATAGCTTACACTGTGCTCACAGCTCAGACTGGACTACAGTCCGGCTAGTCGAGGCCGTGCCTGTGCCATCACACATGTCCCAGGCATGGTGATAAATGTGCATCAGACTTACCTCACTAACCATCAGGAAACACTTGTGGTCCACTCCTGCCTAGTGCAGCACTGTCTCTCTGGAACACATCTGTTCTACAATGTCAAAGAAATGGAATCAGAGAAGTTTGCCTTCTCTCATTTGAGTCCTGGCTCTTCAGAGTTTTCCTTGTTGCTCTGCCTGCTCTGGTGAGCCCGTGTGTGCTAAGGGCTTCCCCAACTCGCCACTTCACCAGGGCAGGTGTGCTGGTGACTTGAGACACCTTGGTGTCATCAGAGCAGGGCACAGAAAGGCTGCCAGGGCTGGCAAGGCCTGCCAATCTGCCCAGAAAGCCCAGAGGTTCAAGTCCCATGCCTGATACCTGCCATGCCCATCTCTGGTCATCATCTGAGCTGGCCAATCATTCATGTTCAACAAGCTGGTGAACAACCGCAGAGCACAGCAAAATCCTCAGGACGAAAGGACATTGATTTGTGGACCATTTTGTGTGTGAATGTGGTAGTTTTACTTTTTTTAAGGTAATTTTTATGAGGACAATATGACTAAAAATCTGTTGCAGGATTTTGACATCTATTAAAGTGGAGTTTGGTAATAATATAGTAAATCAAGGACTTTGGGTGTATTTGAAGTTTGGGTGTATTTCGGAGCTTTTGAGTCAATCCCATAGATTTCTCCTCAATGACACACTCTTAATGCAACAGCTTTTTAAGTCTTGAAACGCGGCAGTCCAAATCCCTCACTATTGTACTTAATTTTTGAATGTAAAAAAAAAAAAGGTTATACTATGCCTTTAGATTTTCATACAAATTTTAGGATCAGTTTGTAGGTATCTATGAAATAATTTGTTGGAACATGTAGAAAATTATAAATCAATTGAAGGAGAACTGGTATCTTAACAACATCAAGTCTCTATCTTCTTAATAACACTGTAAACATAAATAAAGAAAAATGTGAAATAGGAAATGTGAAAAGGTCCCTAAATCTTACTGAAATTTTTATGAATTTTTTAAGTTACTCCCTCAAAGCAAATATTGCACATTAAAAGGCATCAGTGAGGCTGTCAAGAGACCTGAAAATAAATACGTTAGGGTTTCCTCCCTGGACCCATGCCTTGGGCAGCCCTCTTCACGCGACAATATTTATTACATGTCAGGCATCACTGCTGACCCAGAAACCACCGCTGGGGCAGCAGACACAAGCCTGCCTTCGCACAGTCTGACACGTTCCTGCTTAAAGCCGTGGGACAGTTCCCACGCCGCCTCAGTGTTCCAAATGCTGACTGTCAGCAAACGCTGCTTAGTAAACACGTGCTGTGTCGGCCCGCCCAGAAACAAGCTTCACCTGCGTGTGTGTTCATGCTCCCCAACTCTGTCTCCCGTGGGTTCAGAACAGGTGTTTAACCTCACCTTCTCGTACAACAGCAAAGCCTGGGTTCGAGGGAGTGTGGGGAAAACTTCTAGAAATTCCTCGTCTTCTTGCAGAGAAGGCTTGCTTCTTGCCATCTAGCCTCACAGCCTTGTGCCCAGGGACAAGCTCTGGACTGGTTGTCCATGAGGATCTAAGGGATGTCACGGGGAAGTACCGAGTACCACCTAGGTGGACACAGGAGCAGAGTGTCGGCCAGCAGACTAGCAATTCCAATTACTTTCCAGGTACAAACCGTGTCCACAGGCATCTGTCTCAACTACCTGTTGGGTTTGGGTTTCTTATTTGTTTGTGTTTGTTTTTCATTTTTTGTTTGTTTGTTTTTGTCTTAAAGACAAATCTGTTCATTAGGCAAAGGTGAAATGAGTATTTAATCATTATTTGTTTCAGGACATGTAGACACATATGTCCTTAAAAACATGTTTGTTCTTATCCCATGAAGCGGTGGCAACAGAGGGAGGGACTGCAAGGAGACGATCTCAAAGGGACAGCATCCCCGAGGTGCTCATAGTCCCCGTCTCTGACACAGTGGGCAGGAGCCCGGCCAGCTGGTTGTGACCACCCGTGCTGGATGGCCCATCCAGTGGACCCAGCAGGCGTCCACATCTCTCATCTCTGACACAGTGGGCAGGAGCCCGGCCAGCTGGTTGTGACCACCCGTGCTGGATGGCCCATCCAGTGGACCCAGCAGGCGTCCACATCTCTCATCTCTGACACAGTGGGCAGGAGCCCGGCCAGCTGGTTGTGACCACCCGTGCTGGATGGCCCATCCAGTGGACCCAGCAGGCGTCCACATCTCTCATCTCTGACACAGTGGGCAGGAGCCCTGCCAGCTGGTTGTGACCACCCGTGCTGGATGGCCCATCCAGTGGACCCAGCAGGCGTCCACATCTCTCATCTCTGACACAGTGGGCAGGAGCCCGGCCAGCTGGTTGTGACCACCCGTGCTGGATGGCCCATCCAGTGGACCCAGCAGGCGTCCACATCTCTCATCTCTGACACAGTGGGCAGGAGCCTGGCCAGCTGGTTGTGACCACCCGTGCTGGATGGCCCATCCAGTGGACCCAGCAGGCGTCCACATCTCTCATCTCTGACACAGTGGGCAGGAGCCTGGCCAGCTGGTTGTGACCACCCGTGCTGGATGGCCCATCCAGTGGACCCAGCAGGCGTCCACATCTCTCATCTCTGACACAGTGGGCAGGAGCCTGGCCAGCTGGCCTGTGCTTCTGGAGGTGTAACGCACAAACAGCTACCCCTATGGGGTATTTCTCACCAAGAACCTGCTACGGTTCACAGGTGCTGGGCCTCGTTGTCAGAACACCCTGTCCATGAGTGCAGTGCCTGGCTCTGACCTCAACTCCCCACCAGTGTAGACCATGGGAGTGAGGGGCAGGAGAAGATGGCTGAAGTAACTAACGGCTTGCCAGCCCCGTGGGAGATCTAAGTTCCCTGGTTTCCCGCTTCAGTCTCCCTCCCAGGATGTCTGTTATGGGTAACCAGGAAGTACTCCTGGCAATCCAGTTTATTAAAAAGAAAGAAAGAAAGAAAGAAAGAAAGAAAGAAAGAAAGAAAGAAAGAAAGAAAGAAAGAAAGAAAGAAAGAAAGAAAGAAAGAAAGAAAGAAAGAAAGAAAGAAAGAAAGAAAGAAAGAAAGAAAGAAAGAAAGAAAGAAAGAAAGAAAGAAAGAAAGAAAGAAAGAAAGAAAGAAAGAAAGAAAGAAAGAAAGAAAGAAAGAAAGAAAGAAAGAAAGAAAGAAAGAAAGAAAGAAAGAAAGAAAGAAAGAAAGAAAGAAAGAAAGAAAAAGTTACTGGTACTTGCATATTTACACTCTGGAAAAGACAGGTTCACCCAATTCTTGAGTCTTCGTAGTACATGACACTGCGTATATTGTAAAACGAAAAACATCAATCCACTTCTAATAAATTGGTTTCCGACTAAATACCTCTAATGAGACTGCGAGCTCAAGCTGATTGATTCAGTCATATAATGTTCTAGGACTCCAATTATCAATAACTCATTGCTCATTGCAAGGCGTTGCTCTCCGGTCATCCTGGCTCATTTGGGTCATCACCTCATTACTCCTGGGTTCCTCACATTTGCTCCTCATTCATCCACATGCAGAAACTAATGAGCAACTCAGAACATCTCTTATTTGGGGCGGGGGGAGCAGCAGTTACTTTGGCAGGAGAATTGGTGTGAGCAGATGGAGTGACAGTCCATGGCAAAGTATCCCTTTTTCTGTGTTGGAGCAGAGACCAGAAGATGACTCACAAAATGTCTCAGACGGCAGCTTCCCAAGAGCCAAGAGGGAGGAAACTCGTGACCTTTCCTCCAGTTCCAAATGCAGAAGTTGGAAGACACGACAAGAGAGGAAGTGAAGTAGACCCCAGAGCATCTTGGGAGTTTGACGCAGCTTGAGCGAGCCTGGCAGGAGGGCAGTGTTTTGTCCCATGACACTAGGAAACAAGGTCTATTTTGGTCTAATGAAAGAGATAGCACATCTGTTACATAAACCCTGGGAGCTCAGGGTGACCAAGCAGGTTGTGGGGCAAGCCAAGCACATTCTGCTGAGGCCATGTCTGTCTCTGTCTCCAGCTCACTAGAGCCAGGACTGGAGGCGGCCATGGAGACACACCCAGCAAGCTCCCAGCTGCTGGATCAGGACCTTGCTAAGGGCCTGGGGACATGCAGGTCCAAGCTCCTCATGCTCTGGGTTGTTGAACAAAGGCAGGACAAGAAAGAGAGGTGAGCAGCTCGGCATCAAATCGCATTCTGGGCGAGCAAGTGTCTCTGCACAGCCTCTTCCCTCACACCTCTGCCCACCAGGTTGCCTGCTGTATCGAAAGTGAGCATGGATGTGTAAGTAATTAAATATTTTAGAAATTTTTTTAAGTTTTTGAGATATGTCACAAAACCTAAAGCTCACCCTTTAAAAATGTGAAGTTTTTAGAATATTCACAGAGTTGACCAACCACCACCACAATCAAATTGCAAAAATTGTTCTCCCAAAGGAAACCCCGTGCTCATTAGCAGTTACTCCACAACACCCAGTGTCTTGCTCTCTCTGTAGCTTCGGCTCTGTGGGCATTTTATACGAAGGGCCCCATATGGCACATTGTTCTCATGGCTTCAGTGTTTCACTCAGCCTGTTTTCAAGGTGTTATAGCAGGCATCCTTCGTTCCCTTTTCTGGCTGATACCAGTCCACTGTCAGGTCTATTACTCCCAGCCTTTCCATTGGGCGGTTGATCGACTATCATGTTGCCCCTGTTTGTCCTAAACATGACTGCTATGAACAAGTGCTTGTGCAGACGGAGCGCCTTTCTCTCGGGTGAGCGCGCACCTGGGAGAGGAGCTGCTTAGCCACAGGATAACTGCTTGTTTAAACTTTTGAAGTCCCAGAATGTTTTCCAAGAGAATTGTCTCATTTTCATTCTAACCAAGAATCTATGAGCGCCTCAACTTCTCCTCCTGTCGGATAACGCTTGGTTTTGTCTGTTTCATTATGACAGTCTTCGCAGCACATAAGCTACAGCGATGTGCTATTCCATTTGTATTGCTTTGGCGGTTAGGGATCAGAGCTTCTTTCCACATGCTTCGTCATTGTTTTTAGATCTTTGAGAAGTGTCTTTTTGGATCCTCTGACTGCTTTCTGTTTACATTGCCTTTGTTTTTTAGGTTGTGGTGGTTCTTGATATATTCTCGAAACTAAATCCCATCACATTTGATTTGCAAATGTTGCTTCCTAACTTGGAGGCTATCTTTTTATTTTTTTAAAAGATTTATTTATTTTTATTGAAAAATCAGGTATACAGAGAGAAGGAGAGACAGAGAGGAAGATCTTTTGTCTGATTCATTCCCCAAGTGGCCACAACAGCCAGCCCTGAGCTGATCCAAAGCCAGGATCCTGGAGCTTCTTCTAGGTCTCCCAAACAGGTGCAGAGTTCCAAGGCACTGGCCCATTCTCAACTGCTTTCCAAGGCCACAAGCAGGGAACTGGATGGGAAAAAAAGGTGGCCGGGAATCGAACCAGCACCCATATGGGATTCTGGCACATGCAAGGCGAGGACTTTAGCCACTAGGCTACTATGTTGTGCCCTATATTTTTGCTTTTTTTGATGCATTAGAGTATAAAATTTTTAACCAAAAATGATTTCTCTATTTTTATGCTGTTGTTTATGCTTTGGGAATTCTAAGAAGCCATGGCCCAAGTCCAAGTCATAAAGATTGACCCCCATGTTTTTCCAAAATTTTAATAACATTAGCTGTTAAATGTAGGTCTTTGGTCCTTTTCAGATGAATTCTGAGATAGAGAGATAGATAGATAGATAGATAGATAGATAGATAGATAGATAGATAGATAGGGTGGGAAACAGGAGTCCAGCTTCATGCTTTGGCGTGTGCACATATTCAGATGTCCAAACACCATTTGTTCAGAAGACTGTTTATTCTTTCCCACTGGTCTTGGCACCCCGGCTGAAAAATCAATTGGTCACAGATGCATGGGCTTATTTCTGAATTCTCAACGTTGTCATTGATATATATGTCTAACTGAACGCCAGTACCACAGAGTCTTAATTGCTGCAGCTTTGTAGTCAAGAAATGTGAATCATCCGGTTTTGTTTTTCTTTTTTAAGATTGTTGTGGCTATTCTGAATTACTTGGATTTCCATATGAATTTTTGGATCATTTTGTCAATTTCTACAAAAAGGCCAGCTGGAGTTTCACTGTAGATTGTATTTCACATGAAGAGAATTGGCTTTTGATAACATATTATTAAAGCAAAAGAATCGATAATCCATAAATCTCCGCCTTGGGATGTTTTCTGATTATTCTCATCTCCTTTCCCAACTCTATTGGAAGAATCTTGGGATTCTGACCTAACAAAAAAGGAACTGGAGCTGACGGCTTGTAAACCCTGTTACCTTCCTGTCTCCACGGTAAGCTCCCTTAGACAAGCTGGCCCCACTGAATTTTCATGACAACCCAGTTGGGAGGCAGGTGGCATTATTCCCATTTTACCTACAAGGCCATGAAGTTAAGACAAATTAGGTTACATACTTGAGCCTCTGTGAGCAAGAGAAGCCAGCTTTTTCACCCAGAGTCAAACTACCCTTCAGTTCCAAGTGCTTAGAGGATAGCCTGGTCAATGGTTGTCTTCGCTTAACCCTACCAGGGTCTCTCTCAATGAACTGCAAGATGACCTTCATCCTGGGAAAGTGCAAGTGAAACTTCTGAATTTTTTCAAGAGATTATTGGTGAGAGGGCTGGTGGGTTCAGTTTCCACAGAATGTGTTTTACACTTTAATCAATTATATGCCATTCAGGAGCTGCTCGGGGAATTGACCCATGACTGTCCGCATGGTACGTGCCTCCTGTGCTGGCCGTGACCGATTTCCAGGAGCAGTTAGCACCCACGAAGTTGGAACAACATGTAAGCAAAATCACTCCAGAGATTTTCAAACTTGTGTTTGAAGAGAGGATTATCATTCACTCCGATTATCAGTACTTACAGCTGTTTTTAGAATTTTCATGCTGCATGTCACAACAATTAACAGCAGAAATGGCCTTATGAGAAATCACATGTAGGCCTCTTAGGACTAAAAATCAGTAGAGAAAAGCATTTGGCAAAAGATTCAGTTTAAAATCTTCACATTCCCAGAGGGTTACCTGGCCCAGTTCCACCCTGGTCATTCCTAATGCGAAAGACTCGTGGAGTTCAGGGAAGCATTTTAAAATAAGTGGTGCCTCGTGGTGCCTGGGACCCTGCACTTTTTTCCCCTTAAAACACTGACCATGCTACATGACCCTTGGGCTCCTGGATAAGAAAGTTCTGAAGACTGCCAAGATTGAACCAAGACTGGCTTGATTTGCAAAGACTGGTCCGCTAGGATTCATGACCTAGGAAACTAAGAGATGGAGCAATTTTAGGAGCACATGCTAAGGTTCCTCCATGTTGCACAAATGGCACAATCCCTTCTTTTTTAAAAATTTTTTTTATTAATTAAAACATTGTTTATCTACATATTCAATATCATCTGTATGTCACTTTTTTACATTATACATTATTATTATATCATTTTATAATAAAGTTCCATAGTCTTCTAGCATTTTCCCTTATTCCAGTCCCAATTTCCTCCCCCCACACCTAGTTCCTCTATAGCATTACTAAAGTATAGTTCTTCATACACAGTCTTTTGTCCATCATTGCAGGCATGGACAATGGCAGAGAGTCCAGCATCCTATTCTCAAGATATAGTAAACAGTTTCGTTGTAAGTCCATCTTTGTCTGGAAGTAGAAATGCATACTGCATTCTATCTTCACATCTGG
Organism: Ochotona curzoniae; assembly: GCF_017591425.1. NCBI lineage: Eukaryota > Metazoa > Chordata > Mammalia > Lagomorpha > Ochotonidae > Ochotona > Ochotona curzoniae. The sequence continues at coordinate 2,477,200 of NW_024467122.1, read as the reverse complement.
ATATGTTAGTCTCCATTTCACAGCTACTGTACATCCCCTCAAATGAAAAGTCATAATATAAAATCAACAATAGAAAGCAAAATAGAAATTTATAATGCCATGAAGTTAAATAACATGTTACTAGATATGACAGTCTCCATTACACAGCTACTATACATCCCCTTAAATGAAAAGCCACAAAAACAAAATCAGCATCAGGAAGAAAAAAGAAATTAACAACACCATGAAGTTAAATAACATGCTACTGAATGACTAATGTGTAGCTGAAGAAATGAAAATCAAGAACCTTCTTGCAGAAAATGATACTACTGTGTGATCTACAAGTCTTTGAAGAATTTAATCAGAAGAAAGTGTTTTAAAGAGATGAAACTAACTGAAAACATCAAAACTCATGTGATATAGTTTCCGCGGGTTTTTGTTGGTGAAATGTGTCTCTTCTAGACAACAAATAGATGAGTTTCATTTTTTAATCCAGCCTACCAATCTATAACATTTGACTGAGCTTAAACCATTTACATTCAGAATTTAATATGTATGGGTGGTACCTTGGTCCTGTCATCTTAGGAATGGGTTGTTCATTGGTTTAGTCTTCTGTTGTCATTTTACTGGGATGTTCTTCACATTTGCCTTTGGTTTTGGTGGGTGCAATTCCTCTTCTCTGTCAAGAGAACATCTTGAAGTGTCATTTGTAGGGCAGGTTTGAAAGAGGCAAATTCTTTTAACTTTTCTTGACTGTGGAAGAATTTTATTTCATTTTCAGAAACAAAAGAAAGCTTTGCTGGATACGTTATCCTAGGCCAACAATTTTTTTTTTTTAGAATCTGGAATATGTCACTCCATTCTCTTCTTGCCTGTAGCATTTCCTGTGAGAGATCTCCTGTGAGTTTAAGTGGCATTCCTTTATATGTCAATTGATTTTTTTCACGTGCACATTTAAGGATCTTTTCCTTATGTTCAATTGAAGAGAGCTTGATGATCATGTGTCCAGGTGAAGATCGCTTTTGATCAGGCCTGTTGGGAGTTCTGTGCCCCTCCCGGATCTTGTTTCCCAATTCTTTCTCCAGATTAGGGAAATTTTCCTTTATTATTTCATTAAATATATTTGTAAAACCAGTTTCTCTTTCTGCATCTCTGGGACTCCCATAACTCTTATATTAGGTCTCTTAATAGTGTCTTTCAATTCTTGAATACTTTTTTTGGCCTGATCCAGCTCTGCTTCCAGCTTTTTGTTTGCTTCCCCCTGATGACAGAAAATATCTTCCAATTCTGAGAGTCTTTCTTCTGCTTGCTTCATTCTATTTTGGAGACTCCCCACTGTACTTTTAATTTGCTCTACTGTGTTCTTAATTTCTGATATATCAGCCTTGTATGTGCTTCTAATTTTTGTTCAGAAGCTTTAAAATGAGTTTTCTGAATTCTGTGTCCCCCATTTTCTCGATGTCTTCCTCAGTGAACTCTGAGGTTGGCATAGGGTTTTGCTCCTTTACAGGGGAGTCTTCATTAATATTCATTTTGCCTTTGTCTCTTCTTTCCCTCTTGGTCATTGTACTTCTGGTTAACAGAGTCTTCTCCTTGTGACAGGTTTCTAAGCTCTGTCACCCACAGGTCTACAGCTCAATTTTACTTTGTGCAGTTGGTACACAACTCTTTGCTTGCAGTTATTTGTGCCACTCCCTCCAGCAAGTTCCAGGTCTGAGTTCTTATGTCAGATTTCCACAAAGAACTCCATAGTCCCAACTCCTGGCTCACCAATCTCCAACTCCTGTGACACCATGCTGAGGCTGCACCGTTGTCTGTGCGTTCTTTCTCCCACTTCCAGTTGGAGCAGGTCCCAGGATTAGGGAGACACTAGACATCCTATATAGCTAGGTTGTTGGTGGTGGTGATCTTGCCAGAACCTGTTGGACGTTAAGTCTGGGTGCCACCCGGACCTATTTTGACCCATACAATGCCACAGTTGGTTTTATTTTCCTGCAGGACCAGTGCAATCCACGGAACTCAGTGAGTTCTCACGAGCTCAGCACATACACAGTTCACTGTTGTCCCCTGCGGTCCTAAAGCTTTTGCCACAGTGTACAAAATGGCACCTGATATACCACTACTACAGTTCTTGATCTGCCAGCCATCAGGTCTGAGGGCTACCCAGACCTGTCTTGGGTGGAACCTGTAGAATATGACCTTGATCCAATTCACTGAGTCAGAAATGAGTTCACTTCCAGCTCAGTGCATGTGCAGTCCCGTCCCCTAGCCCTTGCCTCCTTAAACAAAATGGTGCCCAATTCAGCTTTAGTGGGCAGACTGGGTTGTAAAATCCACCCTGTTCTTGCACTGCCCGTTTGGGATCTGCTGCTCTGTGTCTGCTCCTGGTCAAATCAAACGGACCAGCAGGGTGGACAGTTCCCTGTCTCGGTTCACCTCCCAAGCTCCCAGTGAAAGTCCCTTCCCACCTGGTTGCTGGTGGAGTTCCGGCTGCTGTTGGAGTTCAGATCGCTATTTGCTAAATGCCACTGGAGTATCAGTCACTGCAACACCACACCATTGTGTCTGCTGCTTTCCTGTGTCTGTCAGTCTCCAGGTGCCCCTCTGCTGCTGTTCTGTCCTCTCCTATTTCCTGTAATGTGACCTCTCTACTTTACCCTGGTTAAATGTTTCTCTGTCCATTTAAACATGTCCTTACCCTATTCACCATCTCGATTCTCCTTTTATTGTTTTTTGATACAATTTAGTTGGCAGTGGGCTCTCCCCTAGCCCTCCCCCAAATTCCCTCCCCTCCCCTGTGTTCCCCCCTCTAGGTTCAGAATGTGTGTCCATCGTGAATTCTTCCAAGTCCATCATGCTTCCACTGGAGTGTCTCCCAGACATGTAGGAGAGTAACTTTTCATTGTAACTTTTCATTGTAAGTAACTTTTCATTCTGGTACTCTGGGAAGCTAATGTAAGTAACCTGAGGATTAGGCCTTCGTTGTTTATAGGCTGTACCAGTAACATTTTTGTGTGAACACCATCTCAGCTGGTTATAAACAATCCACCTCTTGTGGATGGTTAATTAATGAATTACATCATGAGCTCTTGTTACATTAGGTACAAGTAAGTATGAAGTAACATTGATTAACATAGAGTAAGATTTACATATGATATATCTAGATTTGACATATCATATTATATTAGAGCAAACATGATATCTGACCTTTTGGGATTGGCTCATTTCCCTTAGCATTATGGTCTCTAGTTTGGCCCATTTGGCTACAAAATGCATTTCATTTTTTTTTTTTTATCACTGAGCAGTATTCCATAGTGTAGATGAACCACAGTTTCTTTATCCAGTCCTCTGTTGAAAGGCATTTAGGTTGCTTCCAAGTTTCTGCAATTACTGATTGTGCTGCAATAAACATTGGGGTGCATGTTGCTTTGTCATATAACAAGTCTTGAATATATTCCTAGAAGTGCTATTGCTGGGTCATATGATAGGTGAATGTTTAATTGCCTAGGTGTTCTCCATACTTCCATAGTGGCTGCACTAGCCTGCATTCCCACCAGCAGCGGAGTAGGATTCCCTTTTCTCCACAACCTTGCCAGCAGGTGTTGTTGGTAGATTTCGGTATACGGGAGATTCTTTCATGCGTTAGGTGGAACCTCAGTGTTGTTTTTATTTGAATTTCCCTTATTGCCAGGGATCTTGGGCATTTTTTCATATGCCCACTAGCCATTTGAATTTGTTCCTTTGTGAAGTGTCTGCCCATTTCCTGTGCCCATTTCTTGACTGGTTTGTTTGTTTTGATGTTATTGTTGTTCTGGATACCTTCTTTTTTAAGGTTGAATAATGTGCTGTAGTAAAGATTTGGCACCTGTTCTTTCCCGCTCAGCAGTTAACAGACCCTTATGGTGTTTCTACATCTCAGCCACTGTGAGCAGTGTTGCAAGAAACACCGAAGTCTGAGCATTGTTTGAGGATACGGACTTCCTTCCGGTACCTATTAAGAAAGTTAATTCCTTGACCATATAATAATTCAATATTTAATTTTTCAAAGAACTTCCACAATGTTCTCCATAATAGCTTTACCAATTCATAGTCCCATCAATAATGAAAAGAGTTCCTTTTATCCACAAGCTACTAAACACTTGCCACCTTTTGACATTTTGATAATAGCTCTAAGTGCAAGATTCTGACTCACTGTGACTTTGACTATTTAACTGGCATTTCCCTTATGCCTTTAGGAATAATAATGTGGAGCACCTTTTACAATTTATATGTGTATATGTATGCATATATACATATATATGCTATTTTTTTGTATGTGAAAAATATCTTTTCAGGCCTTTGTACACTTTTTATAGTCAATTGATCATTAACAAAAGTGCCAAGTGCACAAAGAGGAATCATTTTTTCAATAAATCATGTTGGGAAAATTGAACATCTAGATAAAAAGAAAGAAATTGATCCTTATATTATACACAAAAATAAATTTAAGAGATCAATGTCGTGGTCTGGCAGGTTAAGCCACTGCCTGCCATGCCAGCATCCCATATCAATGCCTTATAGGAACTACTGGCTACTTATGAATGTCAGAAAGCAGTAGACAATGGCTCAAGTTCATGGGCCTTGTCACCCGTGTGGGAGATGTGAAGAAGCTCCTGGCTCCTGGCTTCAGACTGTCCCAGCCACAGCCACTGTGGTCCTTTGGAGAGTGACCTGCTGGATGGAAGAGCTCTCTTTTTGTCTTTGTCTCTCCCTTCCTTCTCTGTGACTCTACCTTTCAAAGAAATGACAGAAATTTAAAAATAAATAAATTTACAATGGATTCCAGCTTTAAACATATGACCTAAAATCATAAAACTTGTAGAAAAAGCATATTGGAAGAGTTCCCTGATATTGGTCACGGCAAGGGCTTTCAGGATATCATGTTATTTACACAGTCAACAAAGCAGCAGCGAGTGGCTTCGTGTCCGTGTCCTAGAAGAGGCCCGCATCACAGGTCCCTCACGTCAGGTATTTGTAAGCCAGTCAGACTCACTGCTCCCGAGCTCTTGGGCAGAAAGGGAGATGGCACGGTCCTCATGTTCGCCCCTCACTCCTCCACACGCAAGGAAAGGATTCTGGGTCCACAGCAGAGTTCGCAGTTGCTCCTCATTCTTTGGACCATATGTTCCTTTGTGAATGTGCTTAACCCACACGTGCACCCTGTGATCTCCCACTGTGTAACTCCCAGGCTTTCCAAGCGACCCGTGAAATCCAAATCCTCCTCAGCTCGGTTTTTCTTTCAGTGGTGGAGGTTTCCCCCGCTCTTTCCAACGCAAATTTCATTACATAAGCATTCACGTCCCTACCTACCTACCCTCCCACTGCCTGAGAAAACGCAGTTTCCTGTTTGGAAAGTTAAGTACAGAAACGTCCTGTGCCATGCTGACTCCACTGCTGACCGGGATCCCATCCTTCCCTCCGCAACTGTCGAACACCAGCACCACCGACCCTTATCCTCTCTTCACTTTTCTCTGTCATGTAATCTGGTGTCTCTATCACAGTGCCACAAATCAAAGATCAGATGCCGTCGAACCCTGAACTGCCAGATCTGGTGACTTTCTGCCTCAGGCAATGCTGCTCGTTGCCTTCTCTGCCCTCTTGCTCTCCTTAAAATTATTTGCTCTTCCTGGATTTCTGTAATGGAGATTTGTCCATAGTAAACCAGGGGAGCAGGACAGTGGAAGATTCTCTAACTGCCAGTCTACAGATTCAGTCGACACAGGTTTTCAATAGGGAGGAGCACTGGGTTTCCACCATCCCTACATCACTCTTTTCCCTCTGCTTGCTCTTCTGCCTTCTTTTTCAGGTGGTTCAGAATCCAGCGCAGAGGAAAGCTGTTGCCCGGCAAGCTCTCTCTGTGACCTGAGAACAATGTTCCTGCACTGGGTGGAGCCCGCTGCCTCTGCCAGTCAGCACCGTGAGCCAGCACGGGAGTGGTGTGCACACAAACCCGGTGAGAACACTTACGTTAATCTGCCTCTGAGTGATGATGTTAATTATAAGTGAATGTTTTCTTATTCGTTAACCAGAGCTAGCAAAAGCTCTCCTTGGCAGCACCTGATTGTTATTTTTAGCACTTGGTTAGAAATAGACTTTGTGATGGAAAGTAATAAAACTATTTTGGTTATGAAGTTGGAGGGAGAGAGACTGAATAAATCTGATTGGGAATCTTCTCTACCACCTTAAACAGTGGGAATGTCAGCTGGGCTCATCCTAACTTCTTCCCCTGTTGAATAGATATCAAGACCCCTGTCTCCAGGTCACGGTGGAAAGTACCCCTCTGTGTTCCCAAATCCGAGACTACTCATCCCACTGACACACAAAGCCGAACCCCTGCTCACCTCCTTCTATGCCCACTTGAATGCAAGTTCTTGACCAAGAGCCAACAGATTTTCTTAGCAAGAAGAAAAATATTCACAGTATGTTTGATTTAGTTGCTGGTTTTTAGCTCTTAAATAATGATTCTATAACCACTGAAGAAAAAAATAATGGTCTTAAACTCACGTGGGGCCTACCAGGTTAAGAGTTGCTGGACCAAGCAACCAATTAATGCTGGAAAAAACAAAAGAGCTTATGGTCAGATGGCCCATAAAGGTAATTAGCAGATGAAAGTGCAGGAATCAAGGATTCCTTTCAGTGCTCTACAACTAAGATTTACATGTTAATGATCATATGGAAGATCAAAATCATGATTGGGAAAAAGGACTCCACTGCAGGAGACATGGTAATTACCAACTTCCGAGATTCCAATGATAGCAAATGTATCAGCAAAGACCATTACTGAACATTTCACAGCTCATTGCCAAGAGCATCCAGGGTGTCAGAGGCCCCAAACTCGAATACCTGCAGGGTGAAGTCAGTCACAAAAACGTGTGACCCCAGTGCAGCTAGCCAGCGCACACGCCCCTGCTCTGAATCCACTGTGGGTCTGGCTCGTAATTCGTGGACCCAGCACAGAGTCCTCATGACGTTCTAGGCACTGAGGCTGAAAGTGTCCTCCTTTCTGCACACTCAGCCTCTGTCTCCCCACCACAACCACCTGCCAGGGGCTTCCTACTTGGCGTTGTATCATGCACCTTCTCAGGTACAAGGATACTCCAAGGATGAGTCCATGTTCCGAGGGACAGGATGGAAAATTCAGGGATCTGTGTACTGCCTAAGCATGGTAAACTTTAGTGGTCAAATCACACTCCTGGGATTCGAGGCCAGACACAGCACCTACTTATCCCTTAAGCTGTAAGATTTGGCCCCTGCCAGCGCATGGCATCATTCAAACCAGTCCACCCTGCTGCAGGAAAGGAGCCATCTGTACCCTCATGCCTCCCTTAGCTCCTGCCAGCTCAAGGCTGCCTGGCCCTGCATAGCACAGGCTCCTCCTTTTCAGAGTGTGGACTCAAACCACAGCCCAGTCCTTGTGTCCATGACACAAACTCAGTGCGGTCCTTATCTTCAGGGTGAGGGGCCCTCTCCCCCACACAAGGAGAAAAGCAGCTAGGCACCATTCGTAGGTTTTTCCAAGTCCGTCTGAGTACATGGATTCAATTTGCAGGGTCCCCCTACTGCCGCCGCTGGCCCCAAATAAGGGGCAGGGGGAGGCATCTTCTCTTTCATGAGGCCACTGCCGACACTCAAGGCAGACAGGCAAGTCTGAATCATGTTTTAGGACTGGGGACAGTGGGTGGCAGCACCTGGGCAGGATCCAGGGCACCAGGAGGCAGGGGAGCTGGTAGCTGAGAAGCCTGCCAGGGACGGAGGGTGGGAAGATGCCGGAGACAGGACAGCTCAGCTGCTGAAGCTCTGAGTTGGCCACATCTCTGCTGCCCCTTCAGACCTCACTTATGAACCGCAGATCCCAAGAGGAAACCATGAAGAACTATGGACAGCAACCACAGAGCGCTAAAACGGTGAGCTCAAACTCATGTCAGTGAGGATGCCTCTGGCTCTCAAACACCCACCACACCATGAGTACACACTTACTTGGGTGAGTGACATACCATTTCTACTGCTTCTAGAAAAATCTTTCTTCATTAACCAGATAGGGTCTTCAAAACTGCAATCCTGAGACAACACTTTCACTCTTACTGAGTTTCCATTCACGTGTAAGGCCAAGTTGGCCCATGGCTCCTCACATGGTGACTTCTTAAGGATGTCTTAAATTGCATTCCTCCCCACAAACACAATTATCTTGCACATTAAACACATGGTAATATGTTTCATCACTTTGAAAACACATGTTCTCTTCCTTTCTTGGTAAAACACGGCATGTTCCTTGTTCCAGTATATTCTATTGCTCAGTGTGGCTGGAGATGAGTTCTGGAAATGCTTCAATGTCCTCTTCATTCTATAACAAGGGAACAGTCCTACAGGCATGATCTCAGCCTCGGTGTTGGAGAGCAGGTGTAGACGTGACACACCTTCTGATTGGATGCTGTTGCTCAACCCCAAAATGGCCAGCGCTTGGGAATCCAGGCCAGGGTCTCCAGAGCTTCTCCATTTCACAAGAAGATCCATGACTTGGACGTCCAGCGAAAAACAGAACTTATCTGTCAGTATTAATAGCAGATTTTTTAAACCTTTCAATACTAAGCTGGCCTGTACTGGAAAGATCACGCCAAACTCCTGTGTGAGTAACACTCAGTTGCAGGCCCCCGGCTGCCACCTCTGACAGAGAGGGGGCTTACTGCTCTCCCAGTAATCCCAGTGCCACATCACAGCTGTGCCACTGTTCTAGACCTCCCCTGAGCCCCTCACTGGAGGGAACATGTCTGACATTGGGGTCCCATATCCACCAGGTGCTACAGAACTACTTGTGAAATGATTTAAATTCAGTTGACATTTATCAAGAATCTTCCGTTCCTCTGATTCCACTGAGGGGGACAAAACAAAATAACACTGGAGCTCACATTCTGTGAGCAAATCTGTTCCAGAGATTTTGTTTTGTTTATATCCTCAATGAGACTTTAAAATCTTGACCAGAGCAGCGGAGGAGCAGGTCACGGGATTTCAGGCTGCGGAACTATGCTGCACCCCTTGCCCCCGACACACCAGCAAATGCATCCATGTTCATGTGTGAGTTTTGGTGGAAACACTCCAACAGACTCTCGATTTCTTGTTCATACATGCATTAATGGAATCGTTCATGATGACACAAGATTGGTGTCCATATTTGGTCATCTGGCCTTGTTTCAAAGTCGAAGTCCTCTGGAAATCTCCTATTTTACAAGATGTTAACAATAACTATTTATGGCTGCAGGACCACCTTCCTCCCGCCCTGTCAGACAGGGCCCAAACCACCATACATCTTTCAATGTTTACCCAGGACCAGTTATGGTCTAGGCATTGTGCAAGGCTGGGGAGTCACATGTTTATTTATGAGTTTCTGTTTCTTTTTTAATGTTTATTTCCTTTTATCATTGACTTGAAAGGCAGGAAGAGAGGAGGAGAAAGAGGGATCCGTCTGCTGGGCCACGCCAAAGCCAGGATCCCAGAATGCCATCCAGGTCTCCCACTTGGGTGGCTGGAGTGCGAGCGCTTGAACCGTCACCTGCTCTCCTTCAACAGCAGGTGCCTGGAGCAAGAGCAGAGTAGCTAGGACTTGAACCAGCACTGATATGGCACGGGGCATCCCAAGCACAGCTTTACCCATGCATCCACAACACAAGCTGCAAGTTTGAAAAGCATGATTTCTTCTCCCACCGCACTTGGAGTAAGATGATTTCCCCTTACTCTGTCTGGCTTGGTTTTGTGGAAGAATCGACTCCTGTCCACGCTCCTCAGTGTCCCAGCAGGTTCCACCCAGGACAGCAGGCTCTCGAGTGTGGGCTGTCTCCGGGTATGTGGTGTGTGTGAGTGTCCATTGAGATGCTGTCTCAGAATGTGTGCCTAGGAAGAATTGGAGGCTCTCATTCCACACAGCCCAGCCCCACTCACAGCTGTGGACAGTGACGCCAGAGCTGCTCTTAACCTCTGCATCACAGTCACGCTGATGTTTTCCAAATAACCACAGCCTCCAAATTGGCGGCCACTCCGCATTTGGGACAATATTTCTTTCCTTGACTATTTGCTCTATTTCCTGGGTCAAACTCAGTGAGTGATATGAAGGCACCCCAGGGAGCACACAGCATCGTTCTAGGGTCGGGGAGAAGTTGTTCCAGGGGCTCTGGCCTAGGACACCAGCCCTTGTCTGGAGCCCACACTGCTTCTGTTTACATGGGACATGACATGTTAAGCCCCAGATCCTTAGAGACCTCTAACCTTGAGGATCCCAGACCCAGGTCTCCTGGGCATCACCCAGGTCATAGGAACATCGAGTTCTACGGTCTACTCTGTCTTCAGAAGCCCCATTCCACTCCACTGCAGTCACATCACTGATGGGCCTTGGGCACTCTGCTGGGAGATGGCACCCTCCAGAATCCAAGCAGTAGAACATCAGCGCCCTCTTCTACCCAAATCCTGCACTTCTGCCAGCCTTCCTTTGTGTCTGTCCCACGGCTCTGCAGGCGGTCTGGCCACTCCATAAGCATCTGCAGCATCAAATGGTCACCTCCACCCATAAGCTTCTGCACGCTGTGGTGGAGTAATGTCCCACATTCCCCAGGCCCAGGCCTCCTCTCCACTCTCTACTGCACTGCGTCTCGGTGCTCAGCGTGGGACGGAATGTGAGTGGGCTGGAGACGGTCAGCACATCCCCACGTTTCACTGTGCATGCAACAAACCAGTCTACAATGAAAAGATGAGCACTCATCTCCTTGTTCTAAGAGTTCACTGAAGAAATCCATGTTTGGGGTAACTGAGTTGCACTTTGGGCAACGTAATATGTGGATACTAGAAACACACTGGTGTGATACATTTTAAAAATATAATCCTATGGTCATGAATTCTCAGAGTTAGAGAGAAATTGAAACTATGGGGTTTTTTTATTTTATTTATTATTTACTTATTTATTTTGTCTCAAGGGAAAAAAGCAGAAAGGATACAACACAATCTGTTACCTTCCATCCGCATCCACTTTCCCGGTGCCAGCCGAGGGAGAGTGCAGAGGTAAATAAACAAACAAGTGATTGGATTCTTCTAGAACTCTGCCTTCCCCTCCACTCCCACTCCTTGCTCACTCCTTCCTGCAGGTTTTAGTAACGACCCCCTGGGCACTGCTCGCTATCTGCCAAGAGTCAATATTTGTCAGTTAAGAGTGATTAGCAAAGCCTTTTATTGTTTCCTTACTGTTTATGCCATGAGTAAGTGATATTTAATCATCTCTGGACAGTGTGGATGAATTAAGCTCCTGAATAATGAATGTCTGGAAACGTGTGTATACTTTCCAGCATTAATTATATTAAGATGGTAATTTGGGGCTTTTTTTCCTGATAAAGCACTTGCTATGGAACTCTGCATCAATCTGTAACATGGAGACTCCCTCTGCGTCCCAAGAGGTGAGAACAATAGCCTCACACAATGTGACCGAATGGTGAGCCACGATACAACCCATCTGACTGCTGTGGTGCATCTGTCTGGCTCTGTCTGGGGTCCCTACCCCGAGCAGGGAGACTTCCTCCCTCTCCTTGGTACTGTGGATCACACAAGGGAACCAGCACGATATGCAGATACTGTGGTGTAACCTGTTACTGCCTGCAGTGCCTCCCATGCTTCTCTTAGCCATAACCCTCCCAACCCACCATCCACCAGACAGCCATGCAGAACAACCAGGCAGAGTTCTGCAAATTCTAACCTGCAGCCCACAGATCAAACAGACGAAGGATGATCTGCTGCAAGGCTGGCTGCAGGACAATGGTTGTTGAATGCCACCTGAAGTCCAGGGGTTGTAGAACTTGCTCCCAGAACCTTTCTCTACCAATACTCATGGTGTTACATGCCGAGTCTTTGAGCTTCATACATGACTTATTCACTCACCATTTGTTTCTTATTTTCTCCATCAAATCTGCTGTTGTTGCTATTATTATTATTATGATTATTACTCCAAAAACTGCCTAAATCCTTGCTTAGGTTGAGTCAGTATACGAACATTAATCAGATCAGCCTAGACTGTATATTACAAATTCTAGTAACTGCAGCTAAATGTTAGCGTTAGGAACTAGAAATCCAGCAGTGCAGTGCCCCCACCTTGGTGGCCAAGGTCCTATGGTGAATTTTTCATAAAACCTAGACTTGCTCTCCAAGGGCAGGTCAGGACCTAGAACCACTGACAGTGGAGGATCCACAGGCTGACTCCGGATGAGTGTGTGGTCCTGTTTGTTGACATCGGAACAGCCAGCATCCTTTGGGAAGCAGACATGAGACCTGCCAGACGTGGCTCAGTGTCTACAGCCAGCTCATTCCCAATCCCGGGGAGCAGCGTGGATAAGCAATGTGAAGCAAAGCTGCACTGCCGATTCCGACTGTTCCTGCAGAGTTAACTTCTCAGAAGCTGCTTCCTCAGTGGGGCTAGCACTGCCCAGCCTGCACTCAGCCTCACAGGCACTGCGTGAATGACTGGTCAAAGTCTGGGCTTTTCACGCTGCCTGGCCTCCGTGTCCGCTCAGCTCGCATGTATAAAAAGAATAACATTGAAATGTGTATGTGTACACGTGTGTGTGTATACACTATATGTGTGTATGCACTATATGTGTGTGTATAAATTGACTCATTCAGTGGCAGTCTCCATGCATTAACAGAGCAGGATGAGGGCAATTTTCTGGTTTGATGTTCCTTGCACATGGACCACATCTTGAGTCCAAATCTCCAACTTCTGTTAAAGAACCTACTGCACGCCTGCATCTTTCTTTATTTTCCAATATTCCTGGAAGGTGGATTTTACAGACTGGGGCACACAGAAGGCAGGTGTGTGGCAGTGAAGAGGCAGCACGCCAGGTGCCTTCCGATCGCCCTGCGGTGCACACTCATTCTCCATGTGCTCACTGCACTCTGTCACACAAGACCCCGCCTGAGGAGGAGCTGCTCACCAAATCGCATGCCTTGAAGGAATCCACTAAATGCATTCCTCTTGGACCAAATGTTGAGAAGATGTGGGCACCATCGAGTACAAACATGCGAAGGCAGCAAGCACTGCTGTTGGGCACCGTTTCTTCTTGAGACTCAGAAAAATTAAATCTCATGGTTGATTTGGCTTTTGTATAATTTGTGGTTTGGTTTTTTTCTTTGCTGGCATGCACAAGTTAAATTTTATATCCCCAGAATAGCCTAGAGCTGTGTACAAGAAGAGCTCTCAAAACCTAATATGGTAGAAGTGTATATGTTCATAAATTATGCAAGTCCTGTGACAGAGGCGTGCACCTGCCTGACAGGTGGAATGGCAGCCACTAGAAGCCAAGGAGAGAATGAGGAAGCTGGACAACTGGCACCAAAATACTAACCCGTACCAGGACAGGCGACTACGCTCACCATGGTTTAGTGGGCATTTTGTAAAATATTAGAAGACAAGCCTCAGATGCAACACACTAAGAAAGGAGACGGAATGCTGTCTCCCTGCTTTGCACACATCCGTGACATCATCCCACTGTCACTCGAGAATGCGTGCAATCAACAGATGTCAGTAAAAAACCTCTTCTCAACAACAACACTCTCTGCTCTCAAAATCAGAAAGCAAAAGGACGACCGCCTTGATCGTGGAACTACTGAAGAGTCAAGCATCCTTCGTTTGCCATGGGTTTATTAAGAGCCACAGAGCAAGGAGACAGCTGTCCTCTATATTCAGGGATGGTCACATATGCATTCATAGTAAAGCTGAGCACATGAACAGATAAAAGCACCCGGAGCAGGCCAGGATCCCCGCTGAGATCCCACCAGGTGCCAAAGCCACCTAAGGCTGGTGCAGGGCTGCCCTGAACACAACCACCTGAAAGCCATGCAGTCCAGGCACATTCAGCAGCCTGAGGATGTAGAGGCTGTGAGCTGGCATCCCCTGCCCAGCCTGTCTAGAATCAGCCTTGCAGTTCACTCCCCTAGCCTGCTCTTAGTGGATCCCTGTGACACATGTTCCCTCCCTCTGCTGGATAATAGCAGCACCCTGCCCAGATCCATCTGCTTGTGACCAGACTCCTTGCTTCTGTTTTGGTCTTTGCCTCCAGAACCCCAACTCCTATCACACCACTGTTCTGCTTAGAGACCCAGACAGAATGTGCTACCCATGGTGACCTGTTGGCATCCTGGTGAGCTGCCTATGCCCAGCTCTGCCAGAGGCACCAGGAGCACGAAGTATTTGGCAGAACTTGTTACCCCAAAGCTCATCACGCTTTGAAGGACGAGATGGCTTCATCTGTCACCACTCATTCCCACAGCCTCACCTCCTCACGCCAGTTCTGTTTGTCACTCTCCTCTTCTAGCCTCTGCCATCAAACCCTTACTGGCCCCTCAGTCCCAAGCCCAGCTATTCACTTATGCAGGGATTCTTAATAGAACTTGCACAGTGTGCGCACGCGCGCGCGTGTATGTTTGTGTGTCTACTTAAGCCATTTGGCCTTTCTTTCCACAGTACTCTTATTCCAAAAATTGCAAATATTTGCTTGAAAATCTTTCTCTTCCACCAGACTTTGTTTTCTAGAGTGTCAGAACCATATTTTGTCCATATAGCATATCCAAGAACTAACAAAGTGCTGAAATATGTCAGGCAGAGAGAGTTGGTTTTGAAAATTAATTTGTTAGCGAGCACAAGCATGTAGACAAGGCTTGGGAATCAGAATCAGACATGAAGCAGCACAGACCGTTCTGAACACACCTCTGTTGCACATCTCTGAACACTGCAGAATGGATGTGTGGGGAAACAGCCAGAACTCTGGAGGAGCATGTGAGGGATTTTTGGTCTCAAGAGTGGAACACTCTTATTGCTAAAGGGCTTTGGAGAAATCAGTCCATGCTATAAAGAATTTGCTCCAAAGATGTTCACTTCATGTTTCCAGATCTTATCTGCTGCATCTTCCGCTTCTCTCTGCACAGATTCTGTGTGGATCTGGGGCATCGGATGATTTTTCCTTGTCCAATGAAAGGCACATCTTAGGAAGAGCAAGCTGCTCGTGTGCCCCGCATTCTCTCACACCAGCCTGCAAGGGCATCCAGCAGCAGGTGCTTGGGACCTCAATCCTGGGATGAGACAGAGCCATGCCACTCAGCACCACAGAACCCTGCTTGTAGCAGAAGGGAGAACACTTTCAAATATTTTCAAGCTGGAAAAGCACATGGGATTGCCACCTAGCCCTGAGCCTCCAGCCTCAGCACTCTCGACATTCAGACTGGCCACTGGACGATGTTTAGCGTCTTGGCATCCACCTTCTGGTTAGGATGCAAAGCAAGGTTCCAGGCAGTCTTCCTGGCAGCCCAGGCTGCAGGACTCCCGGAGCACAGAGGGAGCAAGTCCTGGCCCTGGAATCTGTGAAGCCACACCAGGCCCACTTCACAGCAGCTCAGCAACCTAATCTCCTTACAGTCTCTCCAGGCCTAACATCGGGGCCTCCAACTGCCTTCCAAGATTGGAAAGTCAGAGGAGACCGTACGCCACAGCACTAGTTAACACATAATGCTTACCCAGTAGCTGTCCAAACATTAATTTTAAAGCACTTTCTCAGTTTCCCTGATACAAGAACTAAAATTAGAACAGGCCTCATCTCCTTTCATCAACCTAAAAAGATGGTGAGGGGGGAAAAAAAACAACTGAAAGAATGGGAACACTTACTTGGGACAGTTACTACAAAGTGTGTACCTGCTTTGGTGTTGCGAGAAAATACAAAAGATACTGAAAAGGCATTTTGGATAAAACAACCTGCTGAGTAAATGTCGTAAAATGGAATAGCTATTGGTTTCTGAATCGGTAATTGGCCTCCTGGAATCATTGAGCTCCTAGCAAATGTGCTTAAAGAGTGACAATTTTCTACTTCATTTCTTTCTTCATACACTGCTCTCAAGCCACACAAAAGGGGCCTGCTTCGAGAAGGTGATGAAGGAGAAGCAGCAAAGCAAGACCAAGCACACCACGTCAGCTTAGACACAGGAGCTAACAGGACTAGAGTTTTCTCGTTTCGCAACTATGAACCAAGTACCTAACTCCGGATTACAAAAGCGTCGTATACATGCTTATAACATTTTTAAAACACAAAAAAAAATCAGTAAAAAGTAAGGATAATCCGTGGGCCTAGATTACATTAAAATAATTTCTGAGTGTATAATTCAAAGAATGAGAATTTTAAACATTCAAAATCACAGTGCTCCCTTCAACCAAATGTTGGCATTTGTCAACTGCATGAAAAATATATCAAAACCGAGCCTAGAAGAGCCAACTTTCAACAGCTCTTAATTTAGAGAACAGGACGTAAAAATAATCATAGCGAACAGCCTTTTTCTTGAGACCACAGCAGGCACCAGGCCAAGTCTTCAACACAGATCTTTCAAGGTTTGGCAATGTGTCACAGTGTGCCCCTCCCCGCTGTGGCAGTTTGTTCTGGGCCACGGAGGATAAGCTGAAATTGAAGGCATGCCCTTCCTGGGGGCAGGTCAGACCCCGGCCTCAGCCTCAACCAGCACTCTGCCCCACCAGGATCCTCTGCCAGCCCTTACAGGCCAGGAAAAATGGGGAGAGTCACCTGGTGCCAGGAGGGCATGGAGGCAGTGGCCACAGTGTGGAGGTGACTGGATATGCTGGAAGCAGGGTCTGCACTGTGACCACATCAAGAGATGGCATGCAGCATTTGAGAGGCATAGTGTTGCCGTGGTGCAATTGGGTTGTTCGGCACTGCCCTCCGAGAGAACCAATGCACTCTGCTTAGCTCCCATGAGAAGGCTGTTTCAAGAGCAAGTCATGCCTGCCTCCAGTCCCTGCATTCCTGTCTCTCTATGCAATCGCTCCCTGTGGACCCACTACGACATCATCAACCACACAGCACAATCAGAACGGGCCCCTCGCCAGAGCGGGTGCTGAATGTTGGGATGTTCAGCCTCTCAAAGTGTCACCTGCCTCAGGTGTCGTGTGAGAGAAATGGAAAACCAGCAAATACGCCAGGCCAATGAAAACACGTGGCTATCTAGAAATCCAATGAAAACAGATGGCTGCCCTGTGCCTGTGAGGATTTCAGCCCCTGGCAGTTAGCCTTGAGCTAGTCCCAGGTAGGAAAAGCACAGATCAAGCAAGCTGGACTTCTCACAGAGCAGCTGTCCAGCCGGAGGCTCACAGCGGTCTGTGCTGTCCGAGACCCTCCCCTGTGGAGGCTTCCCACATGCTCAGACCCCATGACCCGCGTGGGCCTTCGGTTGTTACATACAGAACCTTGCATGCATCTTGGCTTGAAAGCTTCAGCAGCGGGAAAATAAATTTGAGAAGCAGTGTTGGAAACAAAAGATGTACATGGGTCAAACCTACTCAGAAGCTTTTGAAGCCAGGATCTGCTGGAATCTGATTCTTGAGGTCGCACAATGTCCACGGCCAGCCCCAAAGCTGGCCAGCCCCGGTACCACGTGTCCCAAAGGCAGAGATGCAGCTCCGACTTTTCCAGAGTCTGCCTCCATAATGGACATCAGGAGTCCAACAAAAATTAACCTGGAGTGCCCGCCTTCACAGCCGATTATGGAGGAGGAGGATTGCCTACAAACTGATAGCAAAATCAAACAGAATTATGGGTGTGGTTACTCAAGTGTGCACAGCACTTGAATAGAAATGAATAGAAGTGATTCAGTCATCCCATCAGAATTGCATAGAGCTGAGCAGAGTGGAAGAGTTCACGTTTGCATAATAGCACAGCAAGGTCTGAGATGTGTCAAAGAGTTCCACCTGCCCAGAAAAGAAATATATTGTAAAGGAGAGACCAGGCAAGGCTTAGCCTGTGGGCTGAGGCTGATGTGCAAAGACCCCATTGCAACATTCTTGCAAATACCCAATCGACAAGGAAGAGAAACATGAGAGAACAAGCCTAGCCAGTCAAGTGAGCACTGGAGCAGCAAAAGGAAGACTCCACTGGAGACACAGGGAGACAGAAGAGTGTCCTGTCCGCAGGAGAACCCTGACACAACAGATAAACAAGCTGCTGGGAGGAAGAGATAGGGGAGAAAATGGGGGCCCACCTGGAAACAGGATGCTAACAGCCCAAGGAGAAAGCCTGAAAAGCAGCCTTCTACCGCACAAGCTCTATGTGCACCCCTAAATGTCTTGCTTAAGATGAGGACACCCCAGCATGATTGAAGCAAAAGGCCAAGGAAGGAACCAGCATGCAAGACTGGTGGCACACAAGGAGTTCACACTGAGAGCACGTCGCTGCCCTTGGCCACCGGTGAGGTCCAATGTCCAACCCCCACCTGACTTGGCGCCAGGGACCCATTGGGACAACCTCGTGCTGCTGTTTCTCTGATCCTCGGCACAATGGGTCTCAGTGTTGGTGAGGTCAGCCCTCCAGATCAATGCACAGAGTGATAGCAGGCCTGCTTGGAGGAAGCACAGCCCGGAGTCTCAGGTCCTCTCACTGGCCCTGGCTTACACAGACCGAAAGCTATTCCAGGGCTGCTGAGGGCCTTTCAGGGTCCCCACCCAGCAGCAGCCTGGCCTTGAAGTAGGTCTGACAGCTCCAGGGGACACCAGAATGTTGCCCAAGTGTGAGAGGCAGTGCCACAAGTCTCCTGTGTTGGCGATGCTGCATGCAACTGGGATATTAGTTTCAGACTGTTAGAGAGCCAAGCATAAAGCAGGTGTCTTCGCAGTTCATCAGGGCTCTGGCCGCTGACTGGCAAGCAGCTTCACATGCCCAGCCTGGTGCCCGGTGTCTGTGACAGCAGAGCCAGATCCACGAGGCTTGTTTCCCCACTCCCAGAGCTAAGATCCATGTCCCAGGCGCATGACATGCTCGCCGTGTTTGTTGACAAACCTCCAGAAGTATGCAGGCCAAGAAAAACCGGCTCCTGGCACTGCCTTGCACAGGTCCAAGCACACCACAGATGCCTGTGTGCTCCGGTTGCGTTGTCTTCCATCCTTTTTAGGGAGCTGTTAGCCCTTCAGAGATGGCCTCTGTGGACTGGACAGACCCATTTGCTACACATTCTAGGGGACTTGGAGCTGGGGAAAAGGAGAGGATAGGCAGGACAAGGACCTCTCCACAAGAATCATGTGGTCTAGAAAGGAAACAGACATGGGTACAAATTCTGTGAGCTACAAAGTGACAGGAGTGGCTGTTGCTCCAGGGAGAAAATAAGAGACCCCTAGGGCTGACTGCTTCCTCCACGTGCCACACCCCACGTGACACCCAAGCTCACATCCTAAGTTTAACAGCCCTCATCTTCAAGTGTAAGATTTGTCTTTGCAAATATCGTATTAGGGGACCAAGCAGCCCACAAACACTCGCACGTGGGCACAGGCCCTGAGCAGTGAGGCTGACACTGAAAGTGACCTTGAGGCTTCTGTCTTCAACCTCAAGCAACCGCAGGAAGAAAATGCAAAGCTGATGGCAGAAGCGAAAGAAGGGGTTTAAAGCATCCGGGATGCTCTTCACTTTTAATGATCTTGGATTGCAGAAACCCAAGGAAGGAAAGCCATGTTTAAAAATAATCAGGGAGCCTTCATGTGGTTTTGGTTTGCAGTTTCTAAACTCCCTGCGTCGGCTGTCAGAACATCAAGGGCGTGTGAGCGTCTCCTGTGCTTGGGATGGGACCATGGTCAGGAGAGGCAAGGCTCAGGCAGACACCCAGCCACGGGTCATCAAGCATCAGATCCGGGAATGGGCCCATGCAGCCCAGGGCGCACTGCCTCTCACCTGTAGCGTTGCAGCCCATATCAGGAATGGCATTCAAGCTGATATTGGCGGTAAGGCCACTTACCTGTTTTTCATGCATTGACAACACATCATGCTCACCTAGCCTCTGTTTCTGTCCCTTCCTCCAACCTGTCAGTGGCTTATCCAAACACACGAATTATTACTGCACAAGAAAAGCACCGTGGAGATGCCAGGTGGGGCAAGAAGGAAGGGTTTCTTAGGGGAGTTTAAAAAAGAGGCAGTAAGGTGGGATTTAATCTTGGTCACAGCTCCCAGCTGCTGTGGTTTGGGGTAGTGGGTGTCCTGCAAAGTCCAATCAGAGTTTAACTCCCACTGGGAGGAATTCAGAGGGGGAGCTCTGAGTCCCATTACTGGGATGGAAGAAGGGCCTACAGGGGCTGGTTTGGGTTAAATTAAGTGATTAGAGGGGAACGTCGGAGACTGAGTCCTGGAGATTTTATATGAAGAAAGAGATCAGAGGACACATACAGGTGAACTGCCTGTCTCACCAGGTGAGGCCCACTGCCAGCAACAAGACCCTACCACCTTCCACCTCCTGAGCCATGAGCCGAAATAGCCCTCTTTCCTTTGCAATTCATGCCTTCTGTCATTGGCACCAGAAAACAGACTGGCCCACTTGCCAGAGGCCCACCTTGCCATCCCGCTTGCAGGAGAGTGGGGTCAGGGGGCAGCAGGGCAGGGGCACACATCCTGGCTCTACACCACTATGCTAGGGAGGACCTTGGCAGTTCACCCGTGGAGTGGAGACTTCACTCGGCCAGCAGCTTCCAGACTTCCTCCCTAGAGGCTCAGAAAATGCAAGAAGCTTGTCTGAGACCAAGACTCGATAAGCTAAGGGCAGCTTCATTCTCTTTGGAGGATGAATTCCCAGGCTGAGCTGAGCAGTGGATGGATGGGTTCAGCCAGTGGGATAGAACAATGGCAGGCTTGCTGTTCCTCCAGGCACTCAGGCAGCATCTTTGTGCCAGTTCCTTCTGGTACTTCACTCAGCAAGCCCTGGGATGTGGACTGAACAAACCTAATGGTCTACCTCCCGCCAGCCAGGCTGCCTCGCGGAGTTGTTGCCTCCATTATGGGTAAGTGTCCTGTTCAGGTGTACACTGACAGCAAGCAGGGTGAGTCCTTCTGCCCAGTCACCCTTCTCCCTGCCAGTGTAGACTGGCCTTTGTCTATGAGTCTCCAACTGCAAGGAAAATAAATGTTTTGTCAGGGCCTGGCACAACGGCTCAGTGGCTAAATCCTTGACTTGCACACACCAGAATCTCATGTGGGCACCAGTTCTAATCCCGACTGCTCCACTTCCCATCCAGCTCCCTGTTTGTGGCCTGGGAGAGCAGTAGAGAATGACTCAAAGCCTTAGAACCCTGCACCCATGTGGGAGACCCTGAGAGACTCCTGGCTCCTTGCTTCAGATCAGCTCAGATCCAGCTGCTGCAGTCACTTGGGGATTGAATCAGCAGAAAGAAGCTCTTCCTCCTGTGCCTCCTTCTCTCTGTAAATCTGCTTTTTCAATAAAAAAATAAAATAAATCTTTCTGAAAAGATATATTTCATCAAAGGGAAGCTGCAAGGCCATGACTAAATCTGTGCTTTACGCCAGTGGGTGAAAAGCTTGTGTACAACCCCTGTGTGTAATTGCCCATGTGCTTTGAACAGAGAATCATGGCTACTGAGGAAGAGTATCTGCACACAAACAGGGCAGTGGTGCAGATGCAACATTGGACCATTGGACCCTAGACTCCTTGGGTGGGAGGGTTGGAGATCACAACCCAACTTGACACATCCTGAGGTTATCCACACGGCAGCTTTGGGTCCCCTCTGGAACAGGGTTCCATGTTGGAGTTTTCCTCCTGTGACCACAAATTCCCCCCACCTCCCATGTTCCTGCTTCCCAGACTTCTGGGAACTCAAAAGCAGCACTGGGAAGGCAGTCGGGAAATTTGCATCACTTCTTGGATTCTGTGCCAAAGTACTTTGTGTGAGCAAGTTCTTTAGTCCCTGCTTAATGTTCTCATTTATAAAATGTGACCAGCGGTTCCCGCTCCACTAAACCCCCAACCTGTTGGGGGAAAACACTGGGTTTGAATGTGTTTTAAGTTTGAATTTTATTTCACTACTGCCTGGGAAATCAGTGGGAAAATCATTCAAACTCATGAGACCACAGTAATCCACCATTCAAGGGGGCCCTAGCTCAACCACTCTTGTGAATTTGTTCTTAACATCGAGTCAAGTGAGCTGGTGTTTTACAAACCACAGCTATTTAGGGTAGCATAAGGTATTATGAATTAGGATCAAAAAGATCACGAGTAAGATCTTACAACTGCAGAGCTTTAAAGAATGCATGATGCCTCGTTGCGCTGCTGGGCCTTGGCGCAGCCAGCCCTGCTCTGCACATTTTCCACAATCAAAGTTTAGCCTACAGAACAGTTCAGGGCCGCCTCTCTTTGCCATCAGCTGGGGAAAGCCTGGAGCTCGGTAGCCCTGGACGTCTGAGCAACAGGTTGTCTTGCACGGAGCACGTCTTGGGAAGACAATGACACCAGGGTTGAACCCAGGTAGCAGCAGCCATCCTGGTGCCACACCCGCCTGGGAGGGACAGCAGAGGAGCATGGAGGGCTCCTTTCTGCCCCAGGAAGCCTGAGACATCACAGCAGCCAGGGGAGCTTGGTGGGCTGCAGCCGAGCAAGGTCAGAGCTCAGACCAAGGGAGGTCAGGCAGGAGCAGACAGACCCTCTAAGCTGGTGACGCCAGCGCCGTAGCTTGAGCATGGGCCCTGATGGTGCATCAGGCCCTACATCCGAGTCAGCCATTTCTGCGTGTTGCTCTGCAGGACACGGGGCTCCCCCAAATTGCCCCATTGATACATAGCACAAGGAACAGAACATGAAACCCCAACACCACAGTGTCCCAGCCAACTGCACATCCTGGCCAGGAGCAGCAAAAAAAGTCCTGGATGGGTCCCCACTGGCCTTGGGGCCGAGCAATGTGTGTGTGGTGCCTGCTGTGCCCCAGGTCAGTCTAGGCCAGGAACACAGACCTAGGGGGCACAGCCCAAGGTAGCGTGTACCACTCTGCTCTTCCAGCTACTGTTTTCAAGGTCAAGGTTTACATCTTGTTGTTGTTTTGCAGATTTATTTTATTTGAAAGTCAGAGTTACAGAGAGAAGGAGAAACAGAGAGAGATCTTCCACTGGTTCACCCCTCCAATGGCTGCAATGGCTGAAGCTGGACTGGTCTGAAGCCAGGAGCTTCCTCCAGGTCTCCCACTTGGGTGCAGGAGCCCAAGGACTCAGTCCAGCTGATGTTATTTTCCCGGGTGCATCAGCAGGGAGCTGAACCAAAAGAAGAGCAGCTGGGACTCAAACCAAAGTCCATATAGCATTCAGCAACACAAGTGGAGGTTTAACCTACTATGCCTTGGCACCAGCCCTACATGATAATTTAGACTGGTATTTCTTGATCTAATCCAAATGAGAAAAGCAAAAAAAAAAAAAAAAAAAGTAAAGAAAAGAAAAGAAAGGAACGAACGAACAATGAAACAAAATCCTGCAGTTCACTTTGGAACATCTCCCACAAGAACTCTTTGTTTTGTGGAAGGGGAGGAGCAAGAGTCACATTCCAGGTCAGCTCTGGGCACTCAAGTGACCACAAAGTAAGCTCACGACACCCAGGGAACATCTGGTTGGCAGCCACAGGAGCCAGACACCTGCAGGCTTCACTGGGTGACGGGTCTGGCTGTCCATCCTCACCAAGCAGGTGTAGGGCCAGGTTTGCTGCCAAGGAGTCTGTAGCAATAATGCTGCCCGTTTGCCTTGGAATTCTTTCCTCACCCTGCAGAGCCAGACCCTGCTGGGCCATGACAGCCCTGGAACGTTCTGCGGAGCACCTCTTTGCCGGGTCCTCTGTGGGGGAGGAGCCGGGGGCTGGACCAGGAGCAGTGGGTGATGAGAGCAGGGAGACATGCAGGGCTTCAGGGCACAGGCGTGCTTGATGAATTCCTCCTTCATGACTTGCTGCCAGGTCTTTGGAAGCAGTTGCACCAATCATTAACAGTCCACGTGCAGCACAGTCCTTGCAGCTGGTGTTGGGCCCGCTGGTGATGGGCCCCAAGCAGCTCCCACACAGCTCCCGGCATTCTCCACCACTGGCCAAGGAAGCAGCATCTCCAGAAGCAGCCGCAAGGGTGCCAGGGGCACAGGAGGTCCCACCTTGCACAATGCAGGGAAAGAGTCAGCCCTCTCTCCTCCAGGGCCACTCCACCTGGCACCACCACCCCCTCATCCCTGCCTTGACTCTAAACTGTAGTTGAGTCCCATGGGCACCGCGACTGGCAGAACTGGGGCAGAATGAGAACAGAGGGTCCTGATGCGATGGCTCAGTTTCTAAACCCTTGCCTCGCACATGCTGGGATCAATACAGGTGCCAGTTTGTATCCCGGCTGCTCCACTTCCCATCCAGCTCCCAGCTTATAGCCTGAGAAAGCAATAAAGGATGGCCCAAGTCCTTAGGGACTCTGTGCCCATCTGGGAGACCTGGAAGAAGCTCCTGGCTCCTGGGTTTGGATCAGCTTAGCTCCAGCCATTGTGGCCATTTGGGGAGTGAACCAGCAGAGAAGATCTTCCTGTCTGTCTCTACAATCTGTAAATCTGACTTTGCAATAAAAGTAAGTAGATCTTTAAAGAAAGAAGGAGGGGGGGGAAACAAGTGGAACTGATATTCTTTGGCCCCCCCAGTCACAGACAAGCACTTCCCACGTGTCTTCTGCCACAATCCTCGTAGCAACTCCAATCTCTCCATTTTATAGACTACAAACAAAAAGGAGTCGCCCAAGGTCGAATTCCATGGCCAAACAGGAAAGCTCAGGGGTAGACTTGGGTTTGTCTGGCTTTCCCTCCCCTGGCTCCCTCAGCCTGGATGGGAGGCTGGACCACCTCATCTCCAAGTGTCAGGAAGATCCTGTGTAGGGTGGGCCACTGAGCAGCCTGTCCATTCCTTATGGCTGAGCTTGTGCACCCCAAAGTGTAGCATTTAGGCAATGGGGTACACTCATGGCAAGGCCCACTGTGGCTCCACCTTCCCTCTGCCTTCCAAGTGTAGATAGAACCCAGCAAGCTAACTGCAAGTCACAGCTGACGACACTGCCCCTACAGCCAACCGTGAGCTGCACTGTGAGCCTATACTCGCATCCCCACGGCTCACAGAAACCACACAAGGGTGTGTGCTAGTCTCCAGCAGCTTCCCTCTGCCGGTCAGCTTTCTAACCCCAGCAGAGCAGCCTGACAAAGAGAGTGTGTATCGGGAAGACGCAGGGAGCTACAAACACCATGTAAACCAGGACTCAGGGACGATAGCCCTTCAATGCCACGTGGACCTGTCTTCAACCTGCTCACCCTTGTCATTTTCTGCATGTCTCTCACTGGACATCTTAAACCTGATGGTTCAACTGTGTGACTGGGGTCTTTGTGCCCCTTAACCTCTGCCAGGGCTTGCAAGGTCATGTATGTGGAGGGTGCCACACCTCAAGAGACGTCCTTTAATGCACAAGGCTCATGCTTCAGCTGCCTCCTGCAACATTTCCTGATGACGCATTCCCCAGTGAGAGCAAATCCTAATGGAATGAAAATCTGAGAAGATTAACATGAATTTTTTCAGTAGACAATACTTTAGAATGACTTCACGTCATTGGAATCTGTATTCCTTTATTTGAAATCCATTCAGGGGACTGTAGGCTTAGCCTGTCAGCCAACATCTGCATTGCACTCCAAGCCCTGGCACCTCTGAGAAGCCTGTGTGAGTACCACCCTCACCCTGTACGCTGCTCAGAACAGAGATGACTGTTGCCTATTTCACAAGTCAATGAACTGGGCTCAGATATGGGGCATGGATCGCTGAAGGCCAGTCTGCTATGAGACTACATCTATGACGCCAGACAAATGTTCTTTCCATGACACCATAAAAGCATGAGATGCATGTGTTCCTGTCCACACGAGGTAGGAATTGATTCAAAAAAGTATGATATGAGCAGGTGGTAGGGAGAGACAGAAAAGTTACAGGGGTCACACAGCATGCATCTTCCACACGTGGTGTATTGGCTACTATTTCATGCAGCCCTAGTTAGTGCCAGGAACACCTGCATGCCTCTTCCTCAAATTGCTGAGCAATGCCATGCTTCTTACTTCATCATGCATGAAAGGGGACTCTGAGAGCTTCCTTCAGTAAAACACCTGCTGATAGGTAGACAACCCTGACTTCCGACCTAGGTCTGCTAACCCAGTCCCCACCTGATCTCAAATATGCAGTTGTCACCACCTTTTAAATATCCATAAATGCTTTGAATGTTGTCTAGGTACTGGACAGCATGAAGCATTCTGCAGGCGCCATCTTAAGTTCTCTTGTGGGGAGCCCCAGCAAGTCTCTACAACAAGGTGTCTCTCACCTAAAGAATGAAAATGTGTGAGTTCAACAAGAGCACAGAAACCCCAGTGTTGTCAAGGATGTGGTGGAAGGCAGTGGAAGCACTGCCAAGCCCTTACTCCATGACCTTTCTGCAAACAGATGTGAGAAGCGGAACAAGGAGACCTGGCCTTGGCAGATGCAGGGGCCCAAACACCCAGAGGCCCCTCGCTTACAAGCAGCGCAGCAAGACAAAGGTATTGGAAGACAGAAATGACGTGTCTGGTTTCATCCGTAAGGTGTGATAACATTGCCTCTGTCTGAGGTTCCACCCATATGGAGTTGGGATTCACCAATGCTCAGACTGGAAGCCACGTGGAAGGGACCGTTTCTTTAACCTAAAGGGTCCAAGCAGACAGGTGAGAAGGTCCACCAGGTGCATGGCTGGACGGCGTGAATGTATAGGGGAGTGGGGCAGAGGGTGGAGGGACACAGGGAAGAGAAAAGGGCAGACCCCGGTTGTGACAGTCCTGGGAGTTCGGAGCCCTCACCTTCCCGAAGTCCTTGAATGTCTTGTGGCTTCCATGGCTTCGGTTCCCCAGCAATCCTATCAAGGTAGAAGTTCCACTGGGGGAAAGCAGAGGCCCCACAGTGGGAGTACAGCTGTGTGTTTATGGCGGACTCTCCTTCAGGAGCCAGACGCTTTGGGCTCTCTTACAGCGCAAGCAACCCTGAGCCAGGAGCCACAGACCTTGCAAGTATCTACAAGAGTCTCCCTGACTTGGTTACTGAGGCTGAACTACATATATTGCAACACATCTCTAAAGGCTGTGCATTGTTCCCAGCCCAGAGCTGCCAAGAGGAGAGGCGCTGGCAGAGATGAATTTTCTTCCAGGTGGGAAGCAAGGACCATCTAGAAACTTCTTAAATGAATGGTGCTAAAATTGGCGGTGCCTTCCCTCCACTGTGGGGTGTGCACACAGGGAAAAGTTAGTGACCATCAGTGCATAGGGAAGGGTTAGCGACCATCACACAGGCATTGATTTCAATGCCATGGGCCTCCCTCACACACCAAGACCTCATCCTGGAAAGGAGGTAGGCAGCTGCTCTGAGGCAGAGGAGCTCCAGTGATTGCGAAATCTCACTTTTCCACCAGTTTCCCCATTCTTTGCTTCCCCACTCCCTCCCTAGTCCTCTAAATCATTTAGCTTTAAAACAGCTAAAGCATTGCCCCCACCCGCCCTTGCTAATGTGTGCTTCTCTACAGGACTCAGGTCTAAGCTTGTTTCTTTAGCAATGGGCCCAAGCACCATGTGGGCTGGGCTCAGTGTTTAGTCAACCATGCCCTGGCCCCAGCAGCCTGCCTGTGAGGGAGGTGTTCTGGAAGACTGCAAGCCGAGCTGGGCGGTTCACATTGTGACTCCAATCCCTGGGCTTCCTTTTCAAGCCAAGACAAGGCCGCCCAATGCCCACTGTGCATTTTTTCCCCTGAACTGCTCCCAGATCCATCTTTACTTATTTATTATTTTTTAATATTTGATCATCTTTACACAGTTGATTAGGGCACAAATGGTCAAAGGCTGCAGGAAAGTAGGTAAGACCATTGTTTCAGTATTAGTGTTAGTATTAGTGTTAGTATCAGTATTATTCTGGATCTGGGGTAAGCGGGGATATAAAGCGAGAAGCCGCACCCAGCCTCCCACCCATGCCAGGTCCCCAGTGTGGGGCGTGCCCCGAGGGTCCTGCTCAAGTGGTTTTGATAGTTCACTTTAGAGACTCTGTTTGCCCAGATCTTCACTGCCAACATATGGCTGGGGTACTTGATCAATGTGTTCTGTCCTCTGCCCTCTGTTGTGTTACCAAGTGTCCTATGCAGGCTCTGATGGACTGCCATATCCTCCATATCCTGAATATGCTGTCCACTGCTCCATCTGAGCCTCTGAGGAGGCTCAGCTTTGATACTTGTACTCCATGGTCAGGCCATAAACCTGCAATTCTCTTCATGGTTGGGGTTCCAAGATTAGCAGTTCAGTTGGAGGGATCCCCAAAGAAACTTGGTCTGAGGTGATCCCACACACAGGTGATTCTTGTGTATGCATGCTAGTACAGGATCTGGCACCGTCCATTGCCCTAATCAGCTTATGCATATGCTGGTCGTGGCAATTGCTGGGTCAGTTCTGTTTCCAGGCCTGTCTTCCACACAAAGCATTGGTGTTGCAGCCCAGCCCGATCATACCCACCACACACTCAACCCTCACACACACCAGTGGGAGCTGTAGTCTAGTTGGGGCAACTTCCAATAACCCCCACCACGCCCGCCCCCTGCCCTGGTTCCTGTGCTTGCCAGTATGTACAGTAGACTTGTCCAGTCTGTCCCACATCCCATTCAGCTCTCATACATTTTGATGGCTTTGAAGCCTAGTTCAACCCAACCAGCCCCATTATCCAGCCCACACACATGCCGGTGGGTGCTAGCCTGTCTAGCCACCCCTGCCCCAGTCCTGGTTTTCATGCTCTCCAGTGGGAGTGATAACCCCAGAGGGAGATGCCCACTGTTTCTACTGGGCCCACTACCACTCCTGGACCATGGACTCTCCAGGTAGTTCTGCAGTTTAACTTGACGTAATTAGCTTCCAGTGCCAGCATTTGCCAGCTGATGCTGTGGCAAAGCCCAACCAGCCCTCACCCACTCTGATTTATGCGTGCACCAGTAGAAAGGGAGTGGACCAGGCAGGGCCAAGCAAACCTTAGCTCACAAGCAAGAACAGAAATCAGACTGGAGCACAGGTCTTGCCAAGCTAGGTGTAAACACTGACTGGTCTTCATGAGCCAAGGATGCCAGGCTACAGTATCTAAGGCAAAGGCCAAGACAGGTGAGGGGCTATGCCAAGCTGGGTCAGAGCAACCACTGGCAAGCACAGGATCTATGGCTGGGAAAAGGCCTGGTTGGGGAGCTAAGAGGACACTCTGGCTAGGTTGGGGTTCCCACTGGTGAGTTCAGGGGCCAGAGTAGAGGCTGAGTTCTAGTTTGGATATGGCTGCATTGTCCCTTGGCACAAGTGTGGACCAGGGTTGGGGACTCTGAGTCAGGCTAGACTCCAGCACCATCTGGTGCTCTGGAGGACCAGGGTAGATGTAGGGCAGACTAGGTTAAGCTTCTACCCTTACTGAGCCACGTGTGTTGTGTCTGGGTGTGGACGAGCCTTGGATGGGTTGAAACATCCAACAGCAAGAACCGGAATGGGTTGAAGGCCAGTCAGGAAAAGCCACTATTCCTGCTGGGACAAGAGATGGACTAAGCAGGGCTGGCTCATGGACCCACTGGTATGCTCAGGATCTGGCATTGGGAGAGGTTCTGATGAAAGAGCTTGGCTAACTCCTCAGTCAGGACACAGTCCCTGCAGGTGAGCATGAGAACCACGATAGGGAGCAGCCCAGACCAGGCTAGAGAAAGACACCCACAGGCATACATTTGGCATGGGTTGGGTGTGGACCAGGCTGAACCAGTTCACATCACCCATTGGCAAATCCAAGCACTGGAACAGAGTGTGGATCAGGCCAGGTTCAATTGCAGCACATACCAGTACACATTACAGCTGGAATCGGGTGCCTGTTGAGCTGGGCTAGGCTGTAACCCCCACCAGTGTGAGCTGTAATTGGTGGTGGGCCAAGCCAGGCCAACTATCGCATCCACTGTCAAACGCCGAGGTGAGGGGGGCCATGCCAGACTGGGTCACAACACCCAACCAGCACATGTGAGAACTGGGGTGGGGAGGGGGCAAAGTCGGTAGGGGGAATGTGGAGGGCTCCCCTGCTGGACTACCACTCCCACTGGAGAGCGTGAGTTGGGATGGGGGCAGACCAGACCAGGCAGGGCTACAACGCCTGTGGGCCTATGTGGGCTGGATCAAGAAACGCCTATGCATTCTTCATACTGCCTCTGCAACTGCATTTCCAGGTGACAATGAAGAAGGATAAACTTGCACGATGGAGAAGCCAAGACCTTCCTGGATGTCTCCAGGCTGAGCACAGCTGCAGGTGGTGGTAGAGCCATCTGCACAGTGCCCACCCTAGGCAACCAGGCCAAGACAGGTTGGCAGGTATGGGGTCTTCACTGGAGGCACTTGTTCCTCTTGGACTGGCTTCCCTGACTGTCTCCAGAGCCTGGCCCTCCAGCTTGGAAAAGCCGGCTGAGTTTGCATACTCCTTTAACCTGGGGGTTCCTCACTCCGTGCAGCCTGCCCTAAGGTTGGCCTACACTCCCTTTTCGCTTCTCTGAGCTGGTGCCCTGCGGCTGCCAACACCAGGGTGCTGTACACACACAGTCATCTCCAGAAGCTGCGCATCCACACTCGGCCTTGGTTCTGTCTGAGTATTTGGGGGACAGCCCAAAGCCTCTGTCCTGGGCTGGTGGATGGCTGTCAACTCCCCATCTCTGCTCTTCAGCTGTGCACATCCAGCTGATCCCAAGCCATCCCTTTACATGAGGGTACCATTCACAGTGCTTCATGAGCGCCAACAACATTTCATGGCGATTATCTCTGTGAGGACCTTGTCTCCAGATGAAGTCCCACTCTGGGATAAAGAGGGAAAGACTCCCAAGTGGAAAGAGGACATATCCAAGCTGCTGTAGCCTTTCTGTTTAATCAGTGCAAGCTGTGGTGCCAAGGGTTAGACCATGCACAGACACCACTAAGAGAGCAGTCCTCCTAGTACTGAAAGTCCACGCACACTGAGCCTGAGCATGGCACAGGTCACCGATTTTCTCCACTCCAATCGCCACACAAACCAGCTCAATGACCATCTCTCAGGCTGCCCAGCCGCTCTGTCTGCAGAACTTCTTGCTCTGGAAGGTTCCATGACATCCCCCACTCCTACTTCAGTAGACCCAGTTCTCCAGCCCAGGCCTGTGAGCTGCAAGTCAACAAGAGGACTGGATTTCTGTTAGTAGATGTATGCAATGAGGAGCGCTTTCATAACTAGTGTCAAAAAAGATGACAATTACCCTATACCACCCGTGCAGCGGAGTAAGAACAGGGCTGCCCTTCGGGTTTTCTGATGCACTTCCTACCCACACCAAGCTGAACAGGCCAGTGAGACTCAGGGGTCCAGGTAAGATGGAAATGCCACGTGGAACTGTCTGATCTGAGGACAGGAATATGTGAAGTCGACATAAGCAGCACCCAACAGTTTACAAACAGCAGCGCCCACTCACTCCTCTCCGCAGGATCGCAGTCTTCCAGTTGGCATAAACTTGGAGGCAAGCTCCCAGCAGCCTCTCAGAGTCCAAATGAAGGGCCCATCCAAACAGATGAGAAATCAATAATAATCCACTTCCTACCTGGCAAGTGTTCCCTCCTGCAAGAGAACTGCCTGGGGACAGGCACTTGGAGTGGCTATTAGGAGTCCCTGGGTTCAAGACCTGCCTGCTTCCCATCCAGATCTGCCTCGGAGGTGACACATGGCAGTGCCTAGATCCCTGCCATCCATGTGGAAATCTGGGATAATTCCTAGGTCCCGGGTTTCCATTTGCCCAGGACTGGCTATTGTAGGCAATTCCGGAATGAACCAGTAGAGGAAAGTGCTTGCTCTCTCTCCCTCTCTCTGTCTCACACATACACACACACACACACACACACACACACACACACACACACACACACACACTGCCTTTGCAGGCACCCCTTAGCCTCGGATTGGCTGAGACCCAGTGCTGCAGGAGAACGCAGACCTAGGTCGGCTCACACAACTTGCCAAGCTGCAGCTCACCATGCAGAGGCTTCTTCTGACTAAGCTTGCTGCCCAAGAACGGAGAGAGGTTTAGGCCAAGCTTAGCTCAATGTAGCACAAACAGCAGACAGAAGACAACCGCACTGTGGCCTGATGCTTTTCCCATGAGCCATCCTGAGCTCTTCAGTGGTATTCTGAATTGATCAGAGCCAGTATTATCACTACCCACTTGCCCCATTCAACCAAATTGAAACAAATCCTCACATAGAATGCACAGTGAACGTCTTGAGTTCACAAACCGTTGGGTGCTAACGTTTTCTGGTTTCATATTTTTAAATAAGATGGAGCAGAGGAAGCACGGTAATCTAAGTGTGCACACCTCTGCAGGATCGAATCCCACATGGACCTTGACAGTAGCACTCAGGACTTCCCCAAGTGTTTCCACAAAACGGACTGTGAGCCCACACCAAAGTTACGGAGAGCGAGCGAGCTTTCGTCCATTGGTTCACTTCTCAAGTGGGCACCACAGCCAGGGCTGCACCAAGAGAAGCCAGGAGCTCCAAGCCAGTCCCCCACAGGGGCAACAGGGGCACTTCTACTGCTTTCCCAGGCTCATCAGTGGGGAGATGGACTGGAAGTGAGCAGTCGGGACACAAACCAATGCGCACGTGGAATGCTAGCGCTGCAAGCAGCCGCTTAAGTCACTGCGCCAAAACACCAACCCTGCAAGTCTAATTCTAAGAAGAGAGGGGCTTGGCCTTTGAAATCAGCAGCAAAACTCTGCAGACACTGCCAAGAGAGGACCACTAAAGAACTGTCTGCCTTTACAAAATCTGCATTTCTATTTTGAGATCTGGAAAGACATTTTGATTAAAACTTTCAAGTGTGTCAAAGTAGGTTCATGTTCAGGTGATGCATTCATTGGAGCTGCTGGAGCATCTGTGTAATCTAACCAGTGTATTCAACTTCCTCAAGCAGAATTCATGAAAGGGCAGTGTCTTCCACAGGGCCCTGCCTGGCTGCTCTGAAGGGGCCTCCTGCTCCAGTTGTGGCTCTGCCAGAGCGAATCTCTGGAGGCCCAGCCTCTGTTGCAGTTCTCTCTTTCAAATTAGTTGCTGTCGAAAAGTCTGAACAGGCTCATTTGACCCAATTCTAAGTGCAAACAAAAAAGCGGTCTTTCCCAAGTCTCTGCAGGGCAGTCACCGGCAGGACTGAAGTGTGGCAGTTGGTGTTGGCATCTGCCGGTCACTGGAATACCAGGACTGAGTTTGTCCCTTCCACATTCCCGCCAGTGCCACCTGCGTGTGGGAGAAGCAGCAGTCGCAAGGATACCAAAGAAATCCTTCCTTCTGTGCAGCAGTCGACCTGGAGCCTCCTAGCTGGGGTTCCTTCTTGTTGCGTATTTCTATTTTGTTAAGATTTGTCCTTTGAAAGGCAGAGTTACAGAGAGAGAAAGAGATGTCTTGCATCTGCTGGTTCACAGCCCGAGTGATCCCAGTGGCCGTGGCTGGGCTCGGCTGACTCCATCCAGGTCTCAGGTGGAGGACAGGGACCCAGGTACTTGATATCACCTGTGTTACCCAGGGTGAACATCAGCAGGGAGCTGATGAAGGCCGGACTCCATCCCAGGCACTTCTGGGATGTGGGAGTTGCAGGTGGTGGCTTAACCTGGTACACCACAAAGCCTACACCACAAGGCCCACTACAGAACACTGGTACCACAAAGAATTAAACCAATGTTTTTCTGTAACACATTTTTTAAAGCTAACCAATTCTAACATTAATAGGAATTATGTAACACTCACCACTAACACTTAGCCATTAGTAATAATACATGTTAAGGGTTGGCATTATGGTGCAGTAGGCTCAGCCTTCGTTTGTGATGCCAGCATCCACTGCAGTGCTACTTTGCATTCTCATTGTTCTGTGTCTGAACCAGCTTCCTGCTAACGTGCCCAGAAAACCAACCAAAGGTGATCCAGGTATGTGGTTCCCTGCCACCTCCATGGAAGCCCTAGGTGGAGTTCCTGGCACATGGATTCATCCTGGCCCAGACCTGGCTGCTGCATCCTTTTGGGGAGTGGACCAGCAGGTGGAAGGTCTCCATCTCCCTTCTCCATTCTCTCTCCTTCTGTTTCAGACAATTTAAACATCATATTAGTGGCTTGAGAAGAAATAATAATGGACATTTGACTACCACAGCAATACGCTTCTTAGAATTCTCCAAAACAACAACAAAAAAATAGATTTCCTATATATCCATGACTATCTAGCCCCAGATTATCACCAAGCCAAACTCTCATTTGATGGATAGCAGGAAAAGATGTTTTGTGTTAAATCTGTTGGAGTTTATGAGATCCAGGGCAGTGGAAGAACAGCTAGTACTCTGCTTTTTCTTAGGGGGTGGGGGTGGTTGGAGGCTTACTTATTTATTTAAAATTCAGAGTAACATAAAGTAGGGGAGAGAGAGAGAACTCTTTCCCTGTGAACCACTTACTGTGAACGGTTTTCCAGGCTAACTTCCCAAATGCCTGCAAGGGCCGGGGCTGGACCAGGCTGAAGTCAGAGCCAAGGGCTTCTGACTGGTGGCAGGGCTAAGACAGTTACCCCACCTTCCGATGCGTTTCCCAGGATATTAACATGGAGCTGGATCAGAAGTGGAAGAGTTAGGAAATGAACCAGAGGTCATAATGGATGCTGGCATTGCAGGCAGCCGCTTTACTCACTGGAAAGAGCGGGTTCAAGGCCGATCATGGGTATCTGTACTCCACTGCTGCAGAGACTTCAGACATGATTCTCAGTCATTGTGGTGACTCTGCCGTATGTGAGGTAGGCCATGAAAACATACAGCAACATGTACGAAAAACATTCCAAAAGATGTCCTTCTCCTTGACCCTGTTGTCCACTTGTAGAACAATGTCAAGAATATAGCAAAAATGTTCATGCAATATCATTTTGGGTAACACATCTGACAAGGCAATATACATGTATGTGTGTGCACATATGAAATTGATGCAACAGGCTTGACCAAAAGCAATCTTCACCAAGATACTTGATAATCAAGCTCTCTTCAATCAAACATAAGATCCCTAAATGTGCACATGAAAAAAAATCAACTGACATAAAAAAATGCCAATTAAACTCACAGGAGACCTCTCACAGGAAACTCTTCAGGCAAGAAGAGAATGAAGCGACATATTCCAGATTCCAAAAGCAAAAAGATTGTTGGCCTAGGATAATGTACCCAGCAAAACTTTCCTTTGTCTTTGAAAATGAAATAAAATTGTTCCACAGTCAAGAAAAGTTAAAAGAACATGCCTCTTCCAAACTTGCCCTACAAATGATACTTCAAGATGTTCTCTTGACAGAGGAAAGGAATAGCGCCCACAAAAACCAAAGGCAAATGTGAAGAACATCCCAGTAAAATGACAACAGAAGACGAAACCAATGAACAACCCATTCCTAAAATGACAGAATCAAATTACCACCTATTTGTATTAACCCTGAATGTAAATGACTTAAACCCACCAATCAAACATCATAGATTAGTAGACTGTTGCCTACAGGAGACACATTTCACCAACAAAAAATCAGCAGAAACTATATCTCATGGATTCTTATTTTTTTGTTAGTTTTCATCTCATCAAAACACTTTTCTTCTGATTAAACTCTTCAGTGACTCATAGATCATAGGATAGCATCATTTTATTCAAGAAGGTTCTTGATTTTCTTATTTCTTCAGCAGAGAGTATTACATGTCTGTTTGTGTATATGTGTGCATGGAGTGTGCGTTTTTATGTGTTTATGTGTGTATCCATTTGCAAGGTCCATAGGGAGCTCCATAGGGAACCAAACAATGAGAGCTCACTTCATTTACAAATAGAGCCACAATATTTCACCAGCACCACAAACAGGTGTGGGGTGTGGGGTTGATCTCAGGGGTCTTCTGTCCAGCAGGCCCTGAGACCACCGAGGGGTGCGGCAATGCTCTTCTGCAGCAGAAACACCGGAGACAAACCGGTGCTGAGGAATGGCCATTCATTTGAGAGAAGTCACAGCTTATATAGGAGAAGAGGGAAGGCAAAAGGGCAGTCCCGACAGTACCTTCAGCAAACAACATTGTGACTGGCTAACAGATATGTCTGTCTCCCTGGACCCTCCAATGAAGTTAAAGGTCAGGAAGCACAGGAAATTGTACCTCAGGGCAGACAGTTAGCTGCTGAAAAGCAGGATGAATGTAACATTTGACTTCCTAGAGTTGTTTATAAAGGAAGTCCTAGCAGAGTAGGGAAGAGAGACTGGGGTGCCGCCCTTCCCTCTTGTTGTATGCCAGTGAACAGTCCATGTTGGGGTCTGTTAGCCAAGGCAACGGTATGCCCTGTGCCCATGGCCTCCCATATGGGCTAGGCAAGTGGAGAACCAGGGTGATGTCCCATGGGTTGACACTCACACAGGACCGACCCGCCAGGATGTGCCGTTTCTGTCACCCAGGGCACAGCCCTTGTACAGCCCCATGCTGGATTGATGTCTGCCTGCTACCATTTTTTAATTCTTCATCCTTTGGTTGACATAAACCCAGCATCCCACTGGATGTGCTTTAGGATATCGGTAGTGCTAGCTTCATCCCCATTGGTGGCATGCTAGACGATCAGCGGGCGGCTAGCAACACAAAGCTGAGAGGGATCTGACTTCCTGGGACACAGAGCAGGACCTGAGGCCTCAAACACCCTCAGTGTTTGTAGGATCTGCCAACACAGCCAGTATCCAATGGAGAAAATGCCAGTGGCTGCGGCTGGCAGCATAGAGCGCGTGTTTCTGCCCTACAAGGAGCCAGCATGTACCTACACCACAGAGAGGTAGAGCGAGCTCTTTGTTTGGCCACAGTAACTCCGAGTAGCAGATTAGCAAGTTTGGCTCTCTCTGCCTAGAGTGCAGCCACAGGAAAAGCTGTGAGCACTTGGGTGGGCTGCAGCAGGTGAAGGACATAGATGGGGGGAGGTGTCAGGAGCCAGATGCAGTCCAACGTGGAGACCGCAGGAGCAGGCGGGGGGCACAGACAGGGCTGGGTATCAGGAGCCAGGTCCAGGTCAACAGGTGATGGTACAGGCAGGGCGGGGTGGGGTGTCAGGAGTTAGGCCCAGGTCAGCGTGGAGACCATGGGAGCAGGAGGGGGGCACAGACAGGGCTGGGTGTCAGGAGCCAGGCACACGTCAGCATGGAGACCCCAGGCACAGGGAAGGGAATGTTAGGAGCCAAGCTCTGTTGGGGGAAGACCCAGTGACAGGCCCTTTGGAGTGCCTCACCTCACGCTGGTGCCCTGCCTTCTCAAGGTGGCTGATGTATGGGGGAGCACTCAGAAACACACACTTCCCTCCATCCTCTCCTTCCTGGATACTTTCTTGCCCGCTAGGAGACAACAAACCTATGTACTCGCACAAGGGTCCCTCAACATTCCAGGCATTAATTTACTTCTCCACTGTGGTCATGGGAGACTGGGCTGTGAACAAGACACACCAGTACCACGGCTCACACAGAGCTTGAAATCAAATAGGGGAAGAAGCCAAATAAATATGTATGGGAGACACTTTGCAAGGGGGTAGATGATGCCAACCACGAAGCAATGTGATGTCATCAAGTGCAAGGTTGGCTGAGAGCGCGTCCGCCAGCTGTACTCAGACACGCCAAGTTGGGCCCAAGCTGTACCCTCGCTGTGAGCAGACCCAAGGGGCCATGTCCCAGCAGGGATGTCCACAGGAAAAAACACAGAGGTGACTGACCACTTGGCATGACCCAAGCAGAGAAAGGAGACCCAGCATGATGGGAGAAGGCAGGGCAGGGAGTGTGTGAGGGCTGCAGGCAGGTGGAAGCCAGCGAGTAAGATCCTGAGCCCCCAGAATTTCAAACATGGTGTGTCCCCACCCACACCTTTGCAAACACCAGAGCCTTAAAGACACAGAAAAGTTGTTGGAGACAAATGTGCACAGCCCACTTTGCACATAAAGCTCTCATTGTCCAGCTTGATCAATTACTGATACAGTTTTCAGAAGACGTCACCTACTGAAGGCAGTCTGCATCCGAGAACCACCGTGCCCCAGTGAGGGAGATATCTCACTCACCACTCTGCACCCCACATGGGCTCCTCTTCCTGCAGTGACAAAAGAAATCTGTGTCACCCCCTGGGCATGCAGCATCCAGGACTCAGGCCTCCCAAACGCCATCTCAGCTGTCTGAACAGGGAGGAGTGAGGACAACCTGAAGTGTGGACCAGCTCCTGCTCCCCCAGTGGCCGGGCCTGGCCAACAGCCCTGGGATGGACACTCAGCAGAGCAAGCTCAGGCGGCCGGTACCATGGCCACCCTACCATAGGCATGGCTGCTCCCAGTGTCCCATGAAGCAAAGAAGACCCCACGTGCTTTATGGCTGCTGCAAGCTGAGGGGGGTCACAGGTGCAGGTGAGAAAATCATAAAATGCTTTTCATCTGGGAAAGGGGACTTCCCCTTTTTCCCACCCTGGAGCTCTCCTGGGACCCTAGCCCCCCTGGCCTCTCAGTTCTCTGTCCTGTCCCCACCTGCAGGGTTGGAGGAAGCTGACAGCAGGCAGTGCTGGCTTAGTGCTACCAGCGGCCCCTAGTGACTAGCCCCTGCAGTAAGAGCCTCCTGTCCATCTGCTGGTCCCACCTCCTTCCCTCTCAAAGGCAGAATTAAGGCCCATGGGACCCTGGCAGCACTGGATCCAGTGGGGGTCAGGAAGTACCCAGTAGTGCCCACAGTGGCCATTAGTGGCCATTAGTGCCCATCAGGCTAGCAGCTGCAGCCCAAGGCAGCTGGGGGCAAGGGCACCATGGTCCTGCAGGGAGAGGGGTTTCAGGCGACACAGATGCTGTGGGGAAGGAAATACCATGCACTAGACTCTGATGACGCCAGGAGTCTGAGCAAGCACCATGATTCCAGCAGGGAGGGAAATGGCAGCTCTCAGCTGTGCATCAGAGCAGGCCGTAACCCCAGGCGCAGGGTCACCTGAAGACTCCTGCACTGTGCCCTGAGGCAGGGAGAGGCTTGGGCTGGGCAGAACCCAAGCTGCTTGCTCCTGTTATGTAAAAACCAAAGAATGTCGCACATCACAATGGTCTCTTCCAACATGCCACTTGCCTCCTGCCCTTCCCTTCCCTTCCTCTCCCTGTGCTGCTGGCCCTCGGCCAGTGCGTGCGCTCACTTCACCAAGACCACCTGCAGCTGCAGGAATCTCAGCCAGAGGCAGACAGGTCACATGCCCGCAGAGGGCGTGGCCCTCTCGGGACCCTGGGTTGTCACTGCCTTTCCAAGCTGCAGCGTACATGGAACACGCCCTCCATCCGGGATGGAGGCAGCACATGTACTGAGATGCATCACTCCAGGCAAACACAAACTGCGTTTTGTATGTTAGTTCCATTCGCCACACCAGGAATTCCCAAGAAGGTTCACATGCTATGAAAAACTGTGTGTTGATCATTTTTTTTTGCACAATAAACTTATTTCAATACTATTTTCCATAGATTTTTAACATTTCAAGATTTATTTCATTTTAAAGGCAGAGTTACAGAAAGAGAGAAAGATATCCCCAACTGCTAGTTCATTCCTCAATGACCACAACTGCCAGGGCGGACCACACTGAAGCTTCTTCCGTGTCTCCCACATGGGTGCAGGGGCCCAAGCACCTGGCCCATCGTCTGCTGCTTTCCTGGGTGCATCAGCAGGAGCTGGATGAGAACTTAAACAGCTGGGACTCAAATCAGCACCCGTTTCCAATGACAATGTCACGGGTGGCAGCTTAACCCACTGTGCCAGCAATTTTGCTTTGGTGGAATTTCAAAAACAGTACAAAACTTTATGTCCTTATCATCTTACCCAGCATGATCCTTTTGAGAGTTAGGACTGTTGTGTCATTTTCCCTGCTTCCTTGTCATTCATCTTATGGGTTACACGACAACGTGCTTAGCCGTTATCCAGCAGACAAGTGCTTGGGTCACGTGCAGATCTAAGCTGTCATGAAGACAGCTACTCTGGACAACTGAGGGCAAGGTCGAGTGAATACACACTTGTATTTCTCCTGGGTCAGTTAACCATCTATATACCATCTGCATTTCCACCCTCCATGCATGGGAATTCCAGTTGCTACAGTTTCCATCTCCCATCATGGCTGTGGTCAGCAATTCCATGCCCCCAACATGACAGTGGTCATTTTAATTTCACCTGTTCCAGGGAATGTATGATGGCATTCACCCTCATTAGGGCTTGACCTTACGTGTTCCTAAGGCTCATCATGTTAAGGCTCTTTCCATGGGCACAATCAC
This sequence comes from Ochotona curzoniae, assembly GCF_017591425.1. Classification (NCBI taxonomy): domain Eukaryota; kingdom Metazoa; phylum Chordata; class Mammalia; order Lagomorpha; family Ochotonidae; genus Ochotona; species Ochotona curzoniae. The sequence goes on along the minus strand of NW_024467122.1, from coordinate 2,436,980 downwards.
CAACTGTGCATCTTCTCTAGTGAAACCTGTGCTCAAAACACCCGCCTGTTGGGAAGTAAAATCTTCTCATTATTGCATGACCAATGTTTTTCATAGATGGAAGTTGTAAGCACTTTATCAGTATCTACTTGGACTATGCTTTCCTCCCAACTATTGCTGGCTGTTTTGTTTTCCTGACAGTGCCTATGCTGGAATAGTCTTTGCTTTTTTGAAGAATGATGGATCATTTTCCCTTCTGTGATCTAGAGTTTTTTGGGGTGTGTCCAAGCTACGCAGTTTTTGCCTAAACTGAAGGTGCAAAAAGTCTTCCATGGTGTTTCCTTCTGATGCTATATATTCTCAGCTAACACACTCATGTCTGTTCCATTTTAAGATAATTTTGTATGTAATCTGAGAACCAAGTCACCCACTGTTACTTACACGCACACATCTAAGAACTCAAGTGACCTTGTGACAAATTGGTCCTTTCTACATTAAACTGTCACTTTCGTTTAACACCTAAATATAGGTGGAGCTATCTCTAAATGCTCTGCTGTGTTTATCCTAATGTAAATACTGCACTAGTTTAACTGTCATAGATCTACACTTCTTCAAAATCAAGGCCATAGTTGTGATACAGTGGACCAAGCTGCTCCCCATGACATCAGCATCCCATGTGGATACCAGCTCGAGTCCTAGACATTCCACTGCTGATCCAGCTCCCTGCCAATGCAGCTGGAAAGCAGTGGGAGAAGGTCTAAGCATTTGAGCCCCTATACCCTGTGAGAGACCTGGATGAGTTCCTGGCTTCAGCCTGGCCCAGCCCTGGCCATTGCAGCCATCTGGGGAATGGACCAGCAGACAGAAGATCTCTCTGGCTCTTTCCTTCTCCTCTCTCTCTCTGTAATTTTCAAATAAGTAAATCATTTTTTAAAAATCAGATACTAAAAAGATCTCCTGTAATCAGCAAGATGGCAGCATAGGGTACAGACATGTTTGATAACATGGAGAATCTTTAGACAGGGTGAAGTACATAAAGCAGTTTAGTTTGCAGGGAAAAAATGGGGTTCAGGCAGTAAGCAAGGGGTACCTGGAGACTCCCTGGACACAGAGAAGCTATGGAGACAGGACAGCACAGTTGCAGCGGACTGAAAAACCCACCAGTGGCCTGCGAGCGGCAACTCGGACCCCGGCAACCCAGGCTCCAGTGATCCAGGATTCAGCGATCTGTTCCCAGAGCCAGCCAGACATCCAGGAGTGACCTACACACAGATGTTGTGACTGCCAGGTGAGAGCCTGGGTCCACGTGGGGAGCTCGGGAGGCAAGTACAGTCTGGGACCTGCCAATCATGCTGGGTGACCAGGACCAGCCACAGGCAGAGAAAGAATACAAACTCAGGGTGCCATATTGTGTGGAGGCGGAAAACGGAGCCGACACAGTGGCAGAGGAGGCTCGTTTCTGGCTGATCACATGGAACTGATCCAAGTGGGGAGGGTAGCACCAGCTTCGCTCCCTGCAGGATCGGTGTGGTCCCTGGAGCTGAAAGCCAGCAGCCACAATTCTCCAGCAGCGTCCCGCCTGGCACCATCTTGGGTAGCAGGGCAGTAAGTGTGGACCCCAAGTGAAGGCCCAGAGTGGGCTTGTTACTAGCTAATTGCACTGAGCTGAGCCCACAGCGCCAACCTTGCAGCCTGCAGGGACTGTACGGTCCCTGGAGCTGACGGCCGACAGCCCCCTCATCGTTGTTGGTACCCCTACAAGCACCATCTTGGACAAGGAGGCAAGTGCTCCAAACACTGAAAAACTGCAAGAGGAGGAGCAGTAAACTGCATGCACTAATTCAATAGCTCTCAGATATCAGTGTCATGGGACCAGGCATTGTTACAATGAAGGGAGAACAGCTGAGCTGCCCAAGAACTAAACTGGGAACAAAATCACCACCATCTTAGAGCACTGCACAGACTCTGCAGAAAAAACAGCCCCAACAAGGCATGCCACCAACTCCACCCAAAATAACCTGAGGAGGTTCTCAGACTTATTAGCCAACAGGGAGTGAAAAGATCAGTGCTGCCTATAAAATCAGTGCCTCCGACAAAGCAATTATTCAGGACAACTATGTTTCCCAAATCCAGGGCACTGATTGAACATTAAAAATCAACCTATAGACCTGTAAGTAATACACCTTAGAGATGATTACATCAACCATATTGGTAACTACAAAAGGTTAAAAAAAAAAAAAAGACAAAGGCACTACGAAAGTTACTAAACACTCTCCAGCAAAGGAGCAAAAGCTTCACCCACTCTCAGAGTTAACTGAGGAAGACATTGAGAAAATGGGAGACACAGAACTCAGAAAACTTGTTATAAAGCTGCTGATCAACAATGAGAAGTACAAACAAGAATTCAAATAAGAAATAGCAGCAATAAATCAAACCAAGGCTATATATATCAGAAATTAAGAACACAGCAGAGCAAATTAAAAATGCAGTGGAGAGTCTCAACAATAGAATGAATGGGGCCCGGCGCAGTGGCGCAAGTGGTTAAAGGTCCTCCTCTTGCACACCCAGGATCCCATATGGGCGCCGGTTCTAATCCCAGCAGCCCCGCTTCCCTTCCAGCTCCCTGCCTGTGGCCTGGGAAAGCAGTGGAGGACGGCCCAAAGCCTTGGGAACCTGCACCCATGTGGGAGACCCGGAAGAGGCTCCTGGCTTCGGAATGGCATAGTATCGGCCCATTGCGCTCACTTGGGAAGTGAATCATCGGATGGAAGATCTTCCTCTCTGTCTCTCCTCTCTGTATATCCGCCTTTCCAATAAAAAAATAATAAAAATAAGTCTTTAAAAAAAAAACAATAGAATGAATGAAGCAGAAGGAAGAATTTCAGAATTAGAAGACATTTCCTGTCACCAGGGGAAACAAACAAGAAGTGGGAGCAGAGATGGGTCAAGCTAAAAAAAAAAAAAAAAAGGTATCCAAAAATTATATGATTAAAAGGTCCAACAAAAGAGTTATGGGAGTTTCAGAAGGTGCAGAAAGAGAAGTTGGGATAAAAGGTGTATTAATGAAATAATAGAGGAAAACTTCCCTAATCTGGGAAAAGAATTGAAAAACAACATACAGGAGGGCTACAGAACTCCCAACAGAGTTAACCAAAAATGAACTTCACCACAATGCATGATAATCAAGCTCTCTTCAGTTGAACAAAAAGAAAAAAACCTTAAATGTGCACGTGAAAAAAAATCAAGTGACATATAAAAGAACCCCAATCAAACTCACAGCTGACCTTTCAGTGGAAACACTACAGACCAGAAGAGAATGGAATGACTTATTCCAGATTATAAAAGAGAAAAATTTCAGCCCAGAATAACTTAGCCTACAAAGCTCTCCTTTGTCTTAAATGAAATAAAATTCTTTCATAACAAGGAAAAACTTCAAGAACTTGTTTCATCTGAACCTACCCTACAAATGATACTCAAGGATATTCCCATGAAAGAAAAAATAGCAACCACCAAAAACAAAGGCAAATGTGGAGAACATCCCACTAAAATGCTAACAGAAGACTAAATCATGGAACAACACATCACTAAAATGACAGGACCAAACTGCCCCGTATCCATAATAATGCTGAATGTAAACGGCTTAAACTCATCAGTCAAACACCATAGATTGGAGGACTGGATCAAAACCCAACGCCCAGCTATGTACTGCTTACAGGAGACACATCTCACCAACAAAGATCAGAGGAAACTGAAAGTGAAAGGATGGAAAAAGGTATTCCAAGCAAATGGTAAGGAAAGACGAGCAGGTGGAGCCATTCTTATATCAGATGACATAGACTTTGACGTAAAGAGCATCAAAAGAGATGAAGAAGGATACCACATAATGATCAAAGGATGCATTCAGCAAGAAGAGATCAGCATACTAAATGTATACACTCCAAACGCCAAAGCATCTAGCTACGTGAAACAAATATTAATGGGTTTAAAGGGAGAAATAAACTCCAATACGATCATAGTGTGATACCTTAATAACCCATTAACACAAATGGACAGATCAAAAAAACAGAAACTCGGCAAAGAAACAACAGAACTCACCCAAACTCTAGAGCAAATGCACTTAGTTGACATCTATCTAACCTTTCATCCTACAAATAGAGAATACACTTTTTTCTCATTAGTACATGGAACCTTCTCCAGAACTGACCATGTTATAGGCCACAAAACAAGCCTCAGCAAATTTAAAAAAGTGGAAATCATACCGTGCATCTTCTCAGACCATTAAGGAGTGAAGCTACAGACCAAGAAGTCAAAACACCAAGGTAATGAGCAATGGGTTAGAGAGGAAATCAAAGGGGGATTTTAAACAATGCATATCAAAAATTACGGGACACAATCAAGGCGGTGCTAAGACGAATATTCATTTCAATCAGTGCATATCAGGAAACTAGAAAAGCACCAAGTAAATCAGCTAACCTTACAGCTGTAGGAACTAGAAAAACAATCACAAAGCAATCCCAACATTAGTAGGAAAAAATAATCAAAATAAGGGAGGAAATAAACCAAATAGAGACCAAGAGAACTATACATAAGATCAACCAATCAAAGAGCTGGTTCTTTGAGAAAATCAACAAAATAGACTCCCCACCTGCCCAAATAATCAAAATAAAGAGGGAGAAAATACGCATCAATAGCATCAGAGACAAGAAAGGAAATATAACAACAAATACCTCAGAAATACAAACAATCATCAGGAACTATTACAAGCAACTATAGCGAACCAATCAGAAGACCTAGAGGAGATGGATAGATATTTGGACACATACAGCCCACCAAAATCGAATCAAGAAGCAATTAACAATCTAAATAGACCCACAACATGCACTGAGACTGAATCAGTAATTAAAGTCCTCACAACCAAGAAAAGTCCTGGACCAGATGGCTTCACTGCTGAATTCTACCAAACATTTCAAGAAGAACATACCCCAATCCTACACAAGCTTTCCCAAACAACAGAAGGAGAGGCAATCCTTCCAAACTCTTTCTATGAAGCTAATATCACCTTAATACCAAAGCCAGATAGAGAAACAACAGAAAAAGAGAACTACAGACCGATATCCTTGATGAACGTAGATGCAAAGATCCTCAGAAAAATACTAGCCAGCAGGATCCAACAACACATCAAGCAGATCATTCACCCGGACCAGGTGGGATTCATGCCAGGCATGCAAGGATGGTTCAACATCCACAATCAATAAATGTGATACATCACATCAACAAATTGAAAAATAAAAACCATATGATCATCTCAATAGATGCAAACAAGGCATCTGATAAAATCCAACACCACTTCATGCTGAAAACTCTAAACAAGATAGACATAGAAGGAACATTCTACAACACAATCAAAGCAATTTACAAAAAAAACCCAATGCCAGCATCATACTAAATAGGGAAAGATTGGAAGCCTTCCCGCTAAAATATGGAACTAGACATGGATGTCCACTGTCACCACTACTCTTCAATATAGTATTGGAGGTCCTTGCCAGAGCTATTAGGCAATAAAAGGCAATTAAAGGAATCCAAATTGGAAACGAGAAAATGAAATTATCTCTATTTGCAGACGACATGATTCTCTACATAGCAGAACCAAAAGACTCAATCAAGAGACTACTGGCACTCATAAGAGACTTTGGCAGGGTAGCAGGATACAAAATTAATAAACACAAATTGATGGCACTAGTGTAACAAATAATTCCATGAATGAAAAAGAAATTGTAAGTTCAGTCCCATTAAAATAGAGGAGATGAACCTAAATGCCTATGAATTAAGCTAACTAAATATGTGAAAGACCTCTATGATGAAAACTATAAATCATTTAAAAAGGAAATTGAAGAAGACATTCAAAAATGGAGAATCTTGGGCCCGGCGCGGTGGCGCAAGTGGTTGAGTCCTCGCCTTGCACGCCCGGGATCCCATATGGGCACCGGTTCTAATCCCGGCAGCCCCGCTTCCCTTCCAGCTCCCTGCCTGTGGCCCGGGAAAGCAGTCGAGGACGGCCCAAAGCTTTGGGACCCTGCACCCGCGTGGGAGACCCGGAAGAGGCTCCTGGCTTCGGATCGGCATAGTATCGGCCCGTTGCGCTCACTTGGGAAGTGAATCATCGGATGGAAGATCTTCCTCTCTGTCTCTCCTCTCTGTATATCCGCCTTTCCAATGAAAAAATAATAAAAATAAATCTTTTTTAAAAAAAATGGAGAATCTTACCATGTTCCTGGATTGGCAGGGTCAACATTATCAAAATGACCATATTACCAAAACCAATATACAGAATCAATGCAATCCCAATCAAAATCCCAACAACATTCTTGTCAGAAATGGAAAAGATGATACAAAAGTTCATCTGGAATCACAAAAGACCACGAATAGTTAAAGCTATCCTGAAAAACGGAAATCAAGCTGGAGGAATAACAATTCCAGACCTCAAGACATACTACAGAGCAGTGGTCATCAAAACAGTCTGGTACTGGTACAGAAACAGAGAAGAAGATCAGTGGACAGAATAGAAACACTAGAAGGGAGCTCACACATGTCAACTAATCTTTGACCATAAAACTGAAAACAATCCAGGCGAAAAGCCTGGTCTCTTCAACAAATGCTGTTGGGACAACTGGATAGCAGCATACACCTGTCACATTATACGAAAATTAGCTCTAAATGGATCAAGGACCTAAATCTACACCCAGAAACCATCAAACTATTAAAGGAAAACATAGGAAACACACACCAAGTTATAGGAACAGGGAAAGACTTCTTAGAAAAGACGCCTAAAGCAAAGGCAATCAAATCCAAAATCAACAAATGGAGCTACATCAAACTAAAAAGCTTCTGTATAGCAAAGGAGGCAATTAACAAAGTAAAGAAGCAACCAACCAATAGAATGGATGAAAAATTTTGCATACAACACAAGTGATAGGGGACTAATATCCAGGATTTACAAAAAGCCTTAAAAACCCAGGGACGGGAAAAAAAAAAAAAAAACCTGTAACAAAATGAACAAAAGAAATGAACAGACATTTCTCAAAAGAACAGATTCAAATGGCTAACAGACATATGAGAAGATGCTCAGGCTCCCTAGCCATCAGAGAGTTACAAATTAAAATCACATTGAGGTACCACCTAACTCCAGTGAGACTGGCCTACTTCAGAACTCAACCAACAACACCTGCTCGTGTGGATGTGGGGAGAAAGGCACCCTCCTTCACTGCTGGTGGGAGTGTAGGCTGTTACAACCACTGTGGAAATCAATATGGAGAGTGCTTGGGAAATTGCAAATAAACCTGCCATATGACCCAGCTTTCCAATCCTAGGAATATACCCAACAGAAGTGAAATCTGCATGTGAGAAGGGGATCTGTAACTATATTTACAGCAGCACAATCTACAATAGCAAAGACATGGAAACAATCCAGATGTGCGTCCAAGGGAGAGTGGTTAAAGAAACTGTGGTACATCTACTCCATGGAATATTATTCAGCTATTAAGAAGAATGAAATTATTCTATTTACAACCAGGCGGCCCCAACTAGAGACCATTATGCTCAGTGAAATGAGTCAATCACAAAAGAACAAATACCATATATTCTCTCTTATATAAAGAAACCAACATGGAAAATGTAACTCCAATAGCCCAATCCATACTATTGTTTGTTTGCTTTTCTGTCTGTATCTCATGTGTTTTCATGTTTTTTATTTCAGTTTGGGTCATTCCAAACAATATCTTTTCTCTAGTCAAATTCATCAGAGGCTCATGAATTACACGATGGCATCATTTTTCTCAAGGGATTTCTGTGTTTACTGTTTGTCACACATCTGTTGGTTACTCAGTGGTGCTTTTTTTTTCTCATGGTACTGTAATTTGTTGTTGATGTTATTGTTGTCATTGTGGCTGTTCTAACTCTTACCAATTGTTGACCTTGTTTCATGGCTTCTCACTTATGGTAATGTATAGTGATGGAGTACTGGGGTCTGTCATATACAGACGTGGGGCTATAATGGAACATTTTCCCTGCATCCAGACAAAAGATGAAATCCTGATGAAACTGTTGGACATGTGTAGACAATGGGATGCTGGACTGTCTGACATTGTCTGTACCAACAATGTTGGGGCACACTTAAATAAGAGACTGATAGAATTATGATTCCTTATGAAGGACTACACTATTGTAAGAAAATGGGAAAAATCTTACGGGGGGTAGAAGTTTGGGGGAGAATCCCAGCCTACACAAAATTGTACCACATGATTCAAAATTCAAAATAAAAACTTATTTTAAAAAAAAATAAAGATCTCCCAATTTGTTATTTTTTCTTTTTTTCTATCTCACTGCTTTACATTCCCATATAAGTTTTAAAATTCATTTCTGAATTTGCTTTTAAATGGCAGCAATGCCTAATTAGCCTGCAATAACTCTTAGCTCAAATGTGAGAAAAACCAATACTAGCATTGAGCTTGTCAATCCATGAACATGGTATGCCATTGCATTTCTTTTTTTTTACAGATTTATTTTTTTTATTATTGGTAAGTCAGATATACAGGGAGGAGAGACAGAGAGGAATATCTTCTGTCTGATAATTCACTCCCCAAGTGACTCCAATGGCCAGTGCTCCAGGAATGTCCTCCAGGTCTCCCAAGTGGGTGCAGGGATCCAAGGCTTTGAACTGTCCTCGACTGCTTTCTCAGGCCACAAGCAGGGAGCTGGGTGGGAAGTGGAGCTTCCGGGATCAGAACCGGCGCCTATATGGGATCCTGGTGTGTTCAAGGCAAGGACTTTACTTTCATTTCTCTCAGCACTGTCAATACTTTCTCATTTCACTGCACGGATTTTGCACATGTTTTTAACCATTTGTCTCTTAGTTTGTATTTTGACACTATTTGTGTTTAATTCCCCTTACTGATTATGCATTGCTACTATGCAGAAATACAGTGGATATTTTTTAACATTATTTTTCTGTCAAGAAACTTTCAATTCATTTATTCTTACAATTTCCTTTCAAATTCCCTAGGCTTTTCTACATAAACTATCCATACCATCTATACATAGAGACTTGTATTTCTTTATATTCTACCTTTCGCTCCATATAAGAACATAGAATTCACAGCAAGCTATTTCTCTAAGCAGTTTCCTTCAGAATCTTTGTCCTGACTCATTTGTGCCCTCTGCATGGGCGAGTGGTCTGGGCTCATCTGAGCAGCTGCAGCTCGGCCACTTCAAACCTTACTCCTTTAGGATGCAGCTCCACTCATCTTCATGCCTCAGCCAGGAGTGACAGCAGCCAGCCCCATGCACATGGGCAAAGCAGACAAGGTGAGTGGCAGAGGACACAGTCTCCCTACACAGTGGCTCCACGTCCCCGAGAGGCCTCCTTACAACAGCACCCGCTGTCAGTCAACCCTCGCCAAGACACCCCATCTGTCATGGCTTTTGGTTGCATCACCCAGCCCAACTCCCAGCGTCATGGACTGCATCCTCCTGATGCTCCCTCGGATGCCTCACAACCACGCTCCAGAGCTCCGAATCCTCCACAGAAGAGGCCTATACACATCTTATGAGCTCCTCCCAAGGGGAGCCGGTGTATAGCCACATCACCAAATGACTTTAAGTAACCTGTTCTGGAGAGAAAGTGCATGGCCACATGCCATCAAACGCCAGTCCTCAGTCTCCCAGGGTCCGTGTCCCCCGTCATGGGAGGCAACTCCTCGGAGGCCCCGACGACCAGGAACCCAGCCACCGCACCATCTCAGCCTCCAGGTCCACACAAGGGAAGCCAGCCATGCAGAAGGCGAGGATTCCACATATATGCTTTGCTTTTCTCTGTGCCACAGCTTTTTTATTTTAAGGAGGCTGATTTTCAAAGGCCCAGGGAGTTCTGACTACAGCCCCTCACACTCCCGGCTGTGAAGAACAATGGTTGATATTTTATCATGCCACATGCCCTGTGCATTATCTTTGGACCATGGTTGATGGTGAATGCCTGTGTTGGAAAACACAGGTGCATTGTGGGAGTAAGTGGCCCTCAGACTAATCTGTGGAAAACGTGATACTGAATGAAATGACGTCTCTGGTCTTTGCCAACCTGGGAGTCATAGCTTAGTTTTCCTTTTGGCCTTTAGTTGGGTAGTGAGTCACACTGAAATGAGAAGGACAGGTGGGCACTCCCAGGAGAGGCTGTGAGTTCTGGGTTCTCCTGGGGAGGCATTTTGGGGTTGGCTCTTCCATCTCCATTCCAGTGCAAGCGCTTAGATGGGCTACCTGCTTTCCAATCTTCCACTCACTTCCCAGTTGGGCCCCTGAGACACCTGGGTGTTGAGAAGACAAATGAGGCAATGCCAGCAGCGAGACAGCACCCTTTGTCCAGCTGTTTGTCAGGAGCCGCTGGCCTTCCCGGGGCCGGCTCCAGGAGGTGGTGAGTTGGCCTGAGTACACAAAACCCCAGGTGTTGCCTCTCTCATCACTGCAATGAATGGCTCAAACTTATAGACCCCGGAACCAGACCTCCTCCCGCGTACTGACCAAAAAGCTGACACGGCTGGACAAAGTGAGCCTAACTTCCTGCTGTGGCTCCCAGCCCTGAACGTGGCTGCCGTGCGGGCTACCAAGGTCTGCCCCCTCCAGGAATGTTTTCCAAACACACACATTCACAAACATGCTTTTCTAAAGCAAACACATTTTTTAACTAACTTAGGTTTCCTTCATACCCTACAGTCAGAAGCCCATGAAACACAGGCCTACTGTGCTGGCTTCCCACCCACACGTCTCATATACGTGCATACACGCCACACACACGCACACACACACACACACACACACAGGGCTAGGTGTGTGTTCTGCCAGCACATCTGGCTTATCCCTCATCACACAGCATTTCCAGTAAACAGACCCCTTATTGGTAAATCCTTCGTGGCTGCACCTACAATAGAAGTGGAGCTGTGCCCACTGGGGCATCTCCCAGGGTGCTTACCCTCACCTAGCGTCTCCAGAATCAGGAATCAGCACTTCCCCAAGAAGACCCACTGTGTGGAGCAGGCAGCGGCGACGCCCCTAGAGCCCTCCTGCCTTAGGATGCACCCCTGGTCCCCAGGCCCAGCAGAAACAGGATCACAAACCGTGAGTCAGGAGAGTGACTCGCACGCTTCGCTTGAAATACCGCAGGCACACACTCCTGCTTTACCCAGCATCACCCACCAGGCAGGGCCGGAACACGGACACGGACCACGACAGACAAGCAGGCTACTGAGCAGTAGGGTCGGTGGTCTGGAGTTTCTCCCACAGATAAGGCTAACAGTGAGGACCACCTGGATGGCTACATGTGGCTTCAAGGAGCCTCACCTTGTACACAGCACAGTCCCTCAGCCTCCTGCCTCGCTGCCTGGCCTGTCCAAACCCAACAACGGGCAGACATCTCAGCCCGCATGCAGATGCCCCGCCCTGGCCACAGTGGGACTCCACGGCCACACACCCTGTTTATCTTCTGTCTCTCCTCAAGGGTTGAAATCCTCGGTAGACAGGAGCTCGGTGCGGCTGGCGGGAGCCGGTTCCTTGGAAATGGACTCCTATCGGTAAAATCCCACGGGGGAGGAGCTAAGAGGCTCACAAAGTGAGGCAGCAGTTTGAGTTGAAGAAAGCACTTTTTTATCCCCTACCCCACTCCACATCAGAACGCAAGAAAACAAGTCTGAGGGAAAACAAATCACGAAGCAGCATTAAAACCCGTCATGGGCCCAGAAAGTGAGACAGGGCAGCCTCTCTACCCAGCTTCAGCCACAGAACCCACCACGGAAAATCTAGCCCTGTGCATGCTGGCAAATCCTAAGCTTAGGCACATGGGGTGGGTCGCACAGACACACACACACCTAAAAATTTAGGTCTATGTAAAGTGTGCCCACCAACTTCACAGCAGTCAAGAAACATTGGAACTTACTTTGGGTGCACTTGGTCCTCTGTTCCCAGGAGCAGTGCTGTGTGTGCAGTGTGTCCTGAAATGCACAAGAGTGAACTGATCACTGGGTCAGCGTGCCGCAGTGGGAGCTCACTCCATCAGTTAAACGCGCGGCAGCCCGATAGTGCCCACGTTGGCGATGTATCCCCTGCTGGATTGTCTTGCAGGTGGATCTCTCAAGATGTGTTGAGGTCATGAGGATGGAACCCGTATGACTGGATTGCTGCCTGTCTAAGGTGATAGAAGCAGAGATCTGTTCATCCTGCAGCAACATAGCAAGGAGGGCGGCCGATGAGATGGGCGGAGGACGCTGCATCTGCGGTACCTTCATCTGGGACGTCCCAGCCCCCAGCTGCTAAGATACAAGCGCTTGTTGTCAAAGCCACCAGCCTGTCTCCTGTTTACCCCAACTCCAGCTGGCTGACACAGGCACTGGCGCTGAGAACGGAGGGCTGCTCTGGGGGCAACACGACATAGAGCAGCTGGTGGCGGCCTGGCTCCGAGGCTGCCAGAGTGGAGAGAGACTGTGTGCTGTGGCTGACTCGGGGTGACTCCATGGATCTTCCAGGAACACACGGCCCCCCGTACTGCAGCCTCCCCTCTCCCAGCTTCTCCCTCTGCAGGCCTCCTCCAGGGCTGCACTCCTCGGGGTTACAGCTTCTCCACCACTTCCTTTGCCTCACTATCAGGATGGATGGGACACACAGACAAGGAAGTGGTGGGTTCCAGCAAAGGACCAGGAAAGCCCTCCTGGCACCTGCAAGGGCTGTCCCCAAGGCCTTGCCCTTCAGTGGCTGCTCATGTTGAGCTGCGCCTCAAGGCAGCCCTACTCAGAATTGAATGTTTCTAAAGGAAAAGTTTACACCTGCTTGGTTGAGGTGTATGTTAATGAGGTAGCCTATGTGAACCAATCAAGGGATTGACATCCGAGCAGCCTGTTTTGCATGTTAGTTTGCAGGGTGCTCAAGGAGGTCCATTTGGCAGAGGCAACAGCTGAAGATCCTCTGCATGTGCCCTGCCCCCATCCTCGCCTCCCTTGGGACTCCAGCGGATCTACTTCCCTGCAGCCTCCTTCCGGTCCCTCCCAGCAGCCTCTGGGCTCCCTATCAGATGCAGCCATGGAATCTGCTCCTGAGAAGAGGTTGGGACATTTTGAACAGCAGCTAGACACAGCCAGGCTTGTCGTGGAGGCACTGCCAAAGTGGACACTTGTGGCCCGAGAACTCATGCAAGCTGTGTAAACCCTGTTGTCTTCATGTTAACCGTAAGTAGGTTAAGGACAGAAACCTCCCCAAGGGGGCGGTCTTGGGTCCCGAGGGTGTGCCTTTGGGTGGGGTGCTTCTCATGAAAATCTTGATCACCTGAGCTCACAATCAGGCCAGCTCTCTGCTTCCTGCCTCACCCTGTGGTTTGTACCTCTGCACCTGCCACAGGCAGCCTCCAACACTCGGCGACCCAGCGGCCACCTGAAGCTGCAGCCATCAATGCATGCTAAAGCAGCCCTCTTCTTTCCTAAAGCTGCTCCTCTAGGGTTTTTTAAAGGAACCACAAGCATTTCCTCAACCCAGCTGTGTCTCCACTTGGAGAGCACGTTGAGTAGGTGATGTTCAGAAAGGAGTCTGACATATGCATGGCCCTGCCCTGAGCAACTGCCACCCCTCACCCTGCCTTAACCTGCACCCAAGGGGATGGCTCTGCACATGCGTCGTACAGCTTCATGCAAGGGGCTGCCCTGGGGACCCTGCCCAGCCCCTCTCAGCCTGTCCCTCATGGCCTTTGCTTTCTGTATTCAGCAGACAAGCCTGGCACGGGCAGACTCTGCATACTCCTGCCCCTTTGTGGAAGCTTCCAGACCTTCCCTGCCTGTCCAGACTCTGCTCCTTTCTTCCCCCTCCCCATCTCCACTCTCCAGGATGTTCCATCACCTTTTATAGAAACCAACTTCACCTGCCAGGGAAGGGGTCCTCGCTCGCTCTCCCAGCCCAGAGGGCCCTGTGTGCTGGAGCCCCTGGAAGGAACGCGACCGGAGCTGGCCTTGCTGTTCTCGGGCCACTCCTTAACCTCATGCCTTCCCCTTTCCCCTTTTCCCCATTGAATGACACTCAAACCCTCACTCCCTGGCCTCATAACTCCCTATTCCCTTTCAGGGCAGCCCAGGCTCGAGCATCTGCAGTCCCACTGCTGCCACCAAACCTCCTGCAGTGTCCCAGGGCCGTGCTGCCTTTCCCCAGAAAGCTCCAGACGGGCCGGCCTCTCCTGCTTCTCTCGCTCAGAGTGGGCAGGATGAGCACCTGAGAGTGGGTCCCAGGGCCAGTTACCATGCACAGACACCAGCCACCCTCCCATGCCCCAGGCTGACACCCCTCCCCAGATGCTACTCTGACCTACGTCCCTGCTTTGTGCTTTCTCCACTCCCCACACCCCGGGACACCCCCATTTTCTGCTCTTTCATCCGTGCTTTGGAATCACTACAAATCAGGTCATGCTTCCCTGCTGCCTATCTGCAGTTCATATTGTTCCCAGAGCCCTGCCTGGAAACCAGACCCTGCTTCCGGCCATCTCCCGCCATGTTTGCTGGCCACAGGGGCAGACTCCCAGCACCTGGAGCCCATCCGTGTCCCTAGCCAAGGTGGCCTTCCCACAGTCCAGTGGGCCTCTGACCAGTCCCATTCTGCCTTCCAACTTGTGCTCTACTCAGGACCAGTGCTTACAATTTCAAAAGCAAGCATAGTCAGATGCTCCTTGGCTTCTAATCCTTTAGGGGTCCCCCAAGTCCTCCTGGATGGAAGCCACAATTCTCAGCCCATCTGCCAGCCCCCAACACCTGCACCTCTCTTCCCTGGCTCACAAAGTGTGTCCTCCAGCACACAGATGGCTCCCTGAGGCCGAGAGTCACACCAGGCTAACACTTGCCTGGCTAATACTTATTCCTGGCGCCTGGCTATGCCTGGCGGGTAGAGACTCGATGGTATCACCTGAACAGAAGGTATGACTGACTGGACAGAATGACAAGCCACATCCTGTGCTTGCAGCCCATGGCCAGCTCCCAGATCCCAGGCATCCAGGGTTCAGAAAAAGAGCAGGATCTCCAATTTCCCCCACTGGAGACAGAAGCCCAGAAGAGATACTAGAGCAGGGGCGGGGGCATGCACACTGCAGCTCCTGTTTTGCTCTCCCCAGAAAAGCTATCATGCATGACCCCTCCCCACTGTCCCTTGGAGCCACCAGCAGGGCCTTACCCACCGCTCCGAGCCCTGGTCCCTTCCTGAGGGTGGAGAAGCAGCCACATGGGCAGCCTGAGCCCACTAGTTGCCATGCAACAGCCACAGCCTGAGCTCAGGCATGGCCAGGAGCTGGGCAGCAGGGCAGTGCTGTGGTCTGGGCACAGTGCAGTTAGTGTAGGGCCCCAAGTCTGGTTGCAACAGTTCCCCCACCTGCTTAATGTTTTTCACCCACCCATGTATAGCCATCATTACCTGGGATTTGGGTGAGGGGTGGGGCTTCTCTGATTGGTCACTCCCTTCTCAAGCCTTACCTATAAAAGCCCATGGGAGGAGGAGGTCAGTCTCAGCCCTTTGGGGCTTTCAGGGCTATTGGCCTCTCCCCGCTCTGGGCACAGCTTTGTCAGCTGGGCTTTTCTCTCTCTCCCCACTCTGTCTACTGGGGAAGTCCGGTGAAACATGTGTGCTGGTAACTGTGTTGCCCTGCTCAGACACCAATACTGTGTGTTCATGTGTGCCCAGGGCCGCTCAGAAGGCCAAGGCCACACCCTGTCCTCAACCCCTCTCCCCCTGCTGCAGAACGAGGGACCAACCCCTGAGAATTTGAAGGGAGTAACATTCTGATGACAGTTGGGACAACCGTTGAAGCTGAAACCCCGGGCAGGGCTCAACTGGAAACCAAGAAGAAGGCACAGTTACCCTCAAAGAGCAGTGCAGAGAGGGTGGCAGCGAGGCCAACAGGGCTGGACAAGCTGACTGCAAAAGGGGAGGGCACAGAGGTGGCGTCAGGGGCCTGTAAGGACCTGAAGGGACAACAGCAGAGGGCCAGTGTCTACTCGGAGGTTTTGCCAAGGGCCCACCTGGACTGGCAGGCCAGTCGCTACCACAGCCATGGAGCAGTGGAGTCCTGCCCCCTCCTGTTCCAAAGACAGGCTGGTGGCATGCAAAGGGTGGTCCTAGGCTGGAAGGCAGTGCACAGTACAAGGGCCCACTGCTCCAGACAAGGCAGGAAGCAGTTTTTGCGGTAAACCCACCCCTCATTCATTAATTCATTCAACAAATACTTATTGAGCATCCGGTGTGGGCTGGGCCCTAGGAATGTAATAGCAAGCAGAAGGACAGCCCTGCCCAGGCGAGATTCCAGATGGCTCTAAATACTCATTCTAGAAAGCTCACCCGTGTTTTGCTGAGTGAACTTAAACCCTAAGACCTGACCCAGTTTAGGTCTTCCCTAGGGGACGCAAATGAGGATCACCAGTAGAGAGGGGCAGGAGCAGAGCAGGCGACAGCATCACGGGTCATTGTGCATCATGCCAAGGGTGCACAGCAGAAGGCTGGCACAGCCAAGGGGGCACTGAAGGCATCTAACACAGAGGCTGAAGGCCCAGGCAAGCCGCCTGGGGCAAGGCCACAGCAGGAGTCAGGACTTGGGGCTAAGCCCTCCCATGGGTGTCGTGGTAGGGAAAGCAGGGCACAATTGCTGGCCAGCGATAGAGAACCCGTACGAGTCCGTAGCACTCTGTGCCCTGGCGCTGGCTACGTGTTATGCAGAAGAAACTGACTCCAGGTTACCGTGGCTGCCGGCGAGGCCTCACGCACTTCTGTTGTGTATGTATGTATAGATGTGCAAACGTCTCCAGAGCGTCCAGCTCTCAGTGTAGCAGAGCCAGGGCCTCTGTCCTCTGCACACAAGATGAGCTGTGGATTGGAACAGGCACGTGGCCTGTCACAATGGCAGGGAGAGAAAGAAAGTGAAGGACTGGAAAGTGCCTCCTGGCTTGTCCTCCACCCACCCCCCACACACACCTGCCAGCAAACTTTTCTCTACGATGTCCTAGGCTTGAAAGTACCAGCAACTACTATTTGATAAGAAAACAAGAAATGCGTCTTCTCTCAAATGAATTCTTATACATCTGTGAAAGAGTTGGATAAGACAGGGGCAAGTTCCCACACGGGCTGCCATGACAGGAATTAAAGGTGAACGCGCCCAGCTCAAATGGTCCATCTGAAGCACCTGTCAGCATCATAAAAGAAAAAGGCAAGAGCAAAGTAGAAAAAATGTGGAATGTATCAGGTGGCATGAACTCATGCCCACACCCACGCTCAGGAGGACTTGACAAAGTCACAGCAAAGTGCCCCTGGAGGAGCACACTGCCAGGCATACGGGTGCCCAGTGCCCCCCTCGAGCAGGGCCCCCGGTGTGGGGAGAGCCTTAGGCCGGCCTGTAGCAGTGAGCCAGCTGGAGGCTTGTGGTGGAGTGGCTCACAGCAGACATGACAGTGTGTGAAGCAGGCACCCCCCAGGTTCTTCGGGGAGAGCTTGACTCCAACTGCCCCGTGTCTACCCTCCGTGTACTGAGTTCACGAGAGGCTGGGATGAGAGGCTGCGCATAGCATGGTTGCATTCATTCTCTCTGGCGTCCACCCCAGGCAGGTCACCTTGCCTCTACTTCTTGTCAGAGCTCCCTTATGACCTACCCCCGTCCCCCGACACACACAAGCTCAGCCCACGAGGGGCACCTCACTGTCCTCTTCCTCCTGTGAGATTCTGATAGCCTCACCCCGTCTACCCCAAGCCTGGCCAGCTGTCCCTGGCTCCCCAGGACATGGCCATAGTCGCCAGGGTCAGGTGCTGCCTGTACGTTCTCTGGGCAAGGAGCCAGCAGAGAGAGCTCTGCTGCCAGCTGCCACACAAGGACACGGGCATACCCCTGTTCTTCACTCACCCTCCCAGACTGGGACACACCCTAAGCTGTGTTCTTATCCTAGCCACGCATGCTTGCCTTCTTTTAAGGAAGGCGGGGGGAGATTTTTCCTTTTTTCCCCTCAGTGAGACCCTTGGATGCCTGTGGGGGCACCTAAGCCTCCAGAGGGCTACTCTGCTCCACATGGAGTAGCTTCTGGCACCACCACCACCACCTCCTGGCAGAGCCTGCCCAGCGACAGGCCCATACCTCTGTATGATCCTTGTCACCCACCTCTTTCTGTCTCCTAGTCATCCACAAGCTTGTGGTGTGGCCAGGGCTGAGCCTGGCATGCCTGCGGCAGCTCCGATAAGAAAAGTAAAGGTTAAGAAGGGAGGCCCAGTGCCAGCTCCTGGCCGGGGGGGAGGGGCACTGGCTGCATACCCAGGGCCAGGGTTGGTTGGCATGGCAATGGGCAGGTCTGGGCACCATGTTCCCCCCCTCTTCCCATAGAAGAACCATATAATAGCTGAGCTTCTGAGTCCCTTCTGTCCATAAGTGAAGCCGAAGTACAGCTAAGAAGCTTACCTGGATGTCCAGGTGAGGGTCCTGACCGTTCCCAGAAGCAATGCAGACGTGCCGGCAGGCACACCAGCTCTCCCCTTAGTTCGTTCACAAGATGCTGGGAACAAGGACAACCTCACTCATTCACCCTCCCCGGCGTCCACAGCCCCGGGGGTGGGGCAGGAAGCCAGGCTGCCCTGGAAAGGCCACTGTTGGCCCCTCTTTCTCCATGCTCTTCTTTTGTAACCCACACATGTGTCGGCAACCCGCGGCCCAAGCAGGAGTCCAGTGCTGGGCCTGGAGCATGTTCTAGGTCACTGCTTACATCTGAAGCTGTTCTCTCTCAGGGTCTAAGCACCCCTCAGAGGAACCTCTTCCAACTCCCCACAGTGAAGCCCAGAGCCCCATGTGGGGACGCCTCCCAGGAGGCCTCCCCACCTCATCCTACCACAAGGACTCAGGGAAGCAGGGACGGACTGGGGACTGAGGAAAGGGCGAGGGTTGGGGACTGTCTTTGTCACTCCACTCCACCAACTGCTCTTCAAAGCTTTGACTCAGCTGAGTTTAGCAAACTAAACACTGTTTTTTCAAGGACACACCCTGGACTAAACACCATTCAACATTTGAAAAGCTGTGCCTAGGAGAACGAAAGAGAGAGTGTGCACGTGTGTGTGTGGACCAAGAGTCAGAGTTGCATATTGGATCCATGGAGATGGCCTCCAGGGCCCAGAGCTGTCTGGGTGGAGGGCGCAGTCAAGGGAACTCCCCAGGAAGCCCCACCCATGTCCATCCGTGTGCACCTGCACTCCCTGTCAGCCTCAGCAGGAGCGGGAGCATCACGAGGTCCTCCTGGCTGCTGCCCCAGCATCTCAGGTACAGGGAGAGAAGCTCCCAGGCCTGCCCTGCTCCCACACAGGTGCCACCTGAAGGAAGTAGCTGCTTTCAAGTCGTTCCTGCTTCTTTCTGCTTATCATGGTTGTCCACTCTCTTTGAGAGCCTATCACAGCTCTCAGCTGGGACAGGTGCCATTTGGCAGCAGCAGCCTGGGGATAACTCTTAATGCAGAAATACAGCCTTGTGGGTCTGCTCCAGGTGTCCTGGGGGTGTGGCCATGTGAACTTGACTTTGATGGGGAAGCATGGTCCCTCTGCAACCTGATGCTGGATGTCTGACCTCCAGTGTCTTGTCATGAAACACTCAATAGCACACGAACCTGCCCTGTGCTCACAGAGGGGCTGGCTCCCTGCAGGGACTTCCAAAGACATGATGGCCAGCATGAGCCATCAGCTCAGCTCAAGGCCCTGCCACGCGCTGCAGGGAAAGCAGTGCCCACTGCTGTCCTCCAGGCTCCTCATCGAGTGGTTTTCATATCCAGAAAAGCTGAAGGAAGGCCTTGAGGACACAGACACCAGAGCCCCGGCTCTTGTGGCACTGAGCACCCAGGAAGGCAGCAGAGGCTGGACCTACTGGCCTGAGTCTTTCTCTATATGGTGTGTGCATCTCAGGGGTGAAGGTGTCAGACAGATTGTTTTCAGGTGACGCATTGGAAGATGATGTGCTGTCCCCAGCCCCACCGGTGCAGACGTTGTGGCTGCTTCCCTGCGGGGGACACACAGTCCCCTGCGCCTTGAAGCCAACACTGCAGAAAGATGCTGGGGGGCCACCTAGGCCTTTCTACTTACACTCCCCGACATGTGTCAAGCACCCGTGACAGGCCTGGTGCAAAGGCAAGGCAAGACTGAAGGCTGAGAGGCCCAGCCTCCTGGCAGTTCACTGTCCCCTGTCCCCCTGCCCTCCACACTGCACAGGGAAGGAGCCCAGAACTGGCTCAGCATGATCCAGGCCAGCACCAGCAGGGGCAGGGCCAAGACTCTAGCGTAGAATGTGTTTCCAGCTCTGGACTGAGAAAGCTGGGGGCAGGGAGGGATCTCTCTTTTTTCCATAGACCAAGGCTCATGGTTGGCATAAAACCTGGGATAACGGGAGGATGCTGGATGCCCCATGTTGCAGGTGTGCACAAGCTCGGCCTCCGGGGCCCGCGAAGGGGCAGTGTGCTGTGCTTAGTTTCTTTATGATTGTTATGTCACATACACACACTCACCCTCTCTGTCCTCCCCCGCCCCCCACCCCCTGCCACACAAAGCTGTGAGTTGCTGTTTCTGAATCCTAAGGCAGAACTGCAGAGCAGAATGGCCGATCTTCAACCTCTCCACTTCCACTTGGGGATTCTCTGAGCCTCGGAGCAGCTCTGAACTCGTTGGCTCCCGCCTTGGTCTGGAACTACTGAATCATAATTCCTGTAGGCCCTGGCCAAAGAAGCCCAGGACGGCTGAAAGCTCCCACCCTTGTTCTGGATTGGGTTTGCTCTAGGCTGCTGCAGCCCCCAGGCCCTATTCGGCCTCCCGTTTCTTCCCAGTAGCCCACAGCTAACATGTCAGAGCATCTTAAGGCTTACTTGCACACCAACAACCATGAAGTCGCAGGGCACCCCTGCCCCACCCACTTCCACAAACACCTCCCAGTGACCCCAGAGAAGACTGCTGGCTTTAAGACGCCCCATTTTCAGGAGTCCCTGCAGCCCGCTCCATGCTCACAAATCCAAGTGGAAAGGGAGCCCAACAACGGCACGTACTGAAGGCTCACACTCCTGCCTCACCCTCCAGCTCAGGGAGGGTCTCGTTGGAGGGCCATTGCTTTCTTGCCAGGGCTGGGAAGTTAGTGGGACCAAATGACCATTGGTGCTAGCCAAGTGTCCACGGGCTCAGGAGCTGTTCACACGGACTCGTGCTGATAGCCGCGAGCCACCACGGTCCTGTCCAGCGCTCCCAGGGCCACCCAGTGGAGCATCCAGGGAGCTCAGTTAGCTGGGCAAAAGGGCGAGACAAAAAAAGAGGTTCCCGGGGGGAGCTCAGCCCCAGGCACACAAGGAACTCCCAATGCCAGGCTGGCTAGTCCTGGGCAGCAACAAGCCTATCACAGAACAGAGAACGGAAGCGGGAAGGGCCACAGGGCCAGTCTTACCCTCTCAGAGCTCACAGATGGGGAGGGAGGATGCAGTCTCCCCCTCCACCCTTGGTGCGCCAGCTCCTCCAGGCTCCTGGATAGCATCTTACAGTTCAGAGGCCAACGCGCACTGCGGAGCTCGCTGCAATGTGCATTCCCCACCTAAACTGATCCACAAGAGATCGGGGGCACCTATGACAACCAGCAGGTGCCTACTTCCTCCCTGGTCCACCCCAGGTGCCATGCAGTTAAGGACAGGTGGCATGATCCCTGGGCAGGGACACAACTGGGAGGGCGGCAGCGACCTTGGGGTGGAGTCAGAAGAGTGCAAGAGAAAAGCAGACAGCAGCACAGGACGAAACAGACCAGCACTAGAGGTCGCGTGGCCACAGGAAGGAAGGAGTCCACTGTGACAACAGATATGAATTTTCTTGAGAAAGAAAATGAAGAAAGGTGGGGGGGGGGAGATGGAGAGAAAGCAGAGAGGGGAGGGGTGAGACCTCTGCCCCCTGAGACTGCTGGGGCAGACGACCATGGACACTGAGACTCGAGCCCCTGAGACAGGCCCATCAGAAAGACAAGTGGTGTTCTAGACTCAGACTTTTGGAAGTACAAAATCTCAAAGCCACACAAGGCAGGGGCAGCGGCTGCACTGAGTAGCAGGGCAGTGTGCCACATCTGGCTGGCCACACCCACGTTTGTGGCATCTCTACCTTAACAAAGCCACTGACCCCAGGGACTCCGTCCGCAAGGACCCAAGGCTACCAGGTCCCACCCAGAGGGCCCTCCTGCAGACAGCTGTCTGGGCACCAGGGGAGCTTGCCTTTGGGGTGCAGCCCTGAGTGGCCGCAGGACGAGGCGGCCCAAGGGGTGTGTCCCAGGCTGGCCAAGAGTAGAGGTTTCCATAAAGCATGCCATGCAGGAGGCCCATCAATAGCACCAGCAGGCTGGCAAGAAGAGGTGTGTCCAGCCGCAGCAGCCATAACCCAACACACACCTAGGTCGCCTCTGACACTGCGACTTGGTGCTTTCCTAGTCACCTGTGCAGACGGGCCAGCCACCAAGAGGTAGCTGAGATGGCTGGCTGTGACCTGTCCCTAGCAGAGGACATCTGGGTCACGGGCCTCAGTGACCCCATCTGTAAAATGGGAAGCTTGGTCCTCATGACCTCATGGGGGACCCCCTGGGGTCAAAGATGCTGAATTTGCCTTTTGAAGGAAAAGTAAACTCGTCTTCTGGAACCTAGAAATTGAGGAGAAACAGTTGGGGGAGGGTGAAGTACCTCTTGTCATCGGGTTGGTGAGAGGTGGGGTGAGGGGTCCTAACACTCAGTCCCAAGCAGTTCCCTAGATCTCTGTCTGTCTCTGAGGGTTGAAAAACCTGAACCACCAAACAGCAGCAGCAGGAGGAAGAGAGGCAAGAAAAGCAGGAGGTCCCCACTCCGCGGGCCAAAGAATATAAAGAAGTGGCTTTCCTCACTCCTTCCCAGTCACAGCACCCTGTCCCCCTCCTTTGCATGGAAGGGAACCTCACAAATCCCACCCCACAGCCTTCCTCATTGTAGCCAGCCCCCAGGGCAGGGCATCCCCTCTCGATGCACTGTGAGCTCACCCAGGCTGAGGGTGGCAGCGGGAGCCCTCCCCGGAGCCAGCAGACAGCTGACCAAGCTAGGACAGAGCCCACCAGCACAGCATGAGTCATGGAAAGGGCTCAGAGAGAGCACCACAAGCCAATAAAGCCCCTGGGGAGAGAGGGGGACACAGGCCCTCGGGGTGGGGGCTCCTGCAGCCAGCCCAGAGTGAGGGCCCGAGGAGCTAGTCCCAAGAGAGCAGGTCAGGAATTCAAAGCACTGACTAAGCACAGTGGGCTCAACCTAACGAGCTTGAGCCTGTAGATACCTGGGGAAGAGAGGGTCCCGTGGGAGGGGGGTGGGGGAAGAAGGATGCAGCAGATGGGGGAGGTGTGGGCACAGCACAGGGAGAAGGGTAGCCATTATGGGAGGGAGTTTCAAGAAGGAAGATGTAGAGGATATGGGCCCTAACAGAGTGGATTTGAGAGAGGTGCAGGGAGAGGGTAGGCGTGGGAGTCACTGTGGGCGTGGAATCCTCAGGACCTGACACGCTGCACTTCCGAGTTTTCCTTCCCTAGATAGCTGAGATTGCTCGCACCTTAACCTGGATGTCGTGGAGACGAGTGAAGAAGCTCCAAGCCTTGTTCAAACTCCTCATTGCCTGGCACCCTCGTCGACCTCCAAACACGGAGCTGCCGGGTAGAAGCTATGGATGCTACAAGTGTGTGTGATGCATCCCCCACCCCCAACCCTGCCTGCCCTTGGAGCTCCACAGGTGCAGTGGGGTGCAAGCAGTGTTGTGCCCCTGACTCCCAGGACCTCAGAGAAAGACAGCAGGGTCCCCACCACCTGCAGCACCCTGGATCTGGAACATTGGAGCCCAGTGCAGTCTGTGACCCCCCCAGGCTTGTTTCTTTCTTTATGAAGTAGGAAGAATTTTTCTGGTGATTTGTGAGGGCAGCATGGCCTTCCAGGCCCTTGAAACAGCGGTCAGAACAAACCCCTGGAGCTGCCTCCTGTCCCTGAGAACACGAGATGCAGGCAGCCAGGGCAGTGGCAGCACCACCTTGAGAGGGTGAGGAAGGAAGAGGCCAGACCCCACTGCTCAGAGCACTGGGCAGTGCCAGCAGTCTGCAAAGCAGAAGCAGGGATCCGCCCAGGGGCCAGCAGAATGCAACCTGTGGTGTTTCATCCATTCATTCCTTCAACATTTCTGGAGTGCCTAGAAGGGACCAGGCATGCTGAAAACATTCAGGGTATTTTCACAGTCAGACATGGACACTTGGGAAAAGATGTGTGAGTCCCCAAGCTGGGGGTCACAGCCGAGCACCCCAAAGGAAGTCCAGCTGCCTGCCCAGGAGCCAACCCTTCCCTGTCCATGGCCTGAGCTGGCGACTCGTACACAATGGCCCTGGTAACCATGGGCACTTGAGTACCTGGGATCTTTCTTTCTCTGTGCAGGATTCCCCCAGCCACGCCCCTGGGGTCCTGCTGGGACACTGCTCTGGGCCAGCCATGACCCTTGGGGTCCTGCTGGGACACTGCTCCGGGCTCCCCACTGAGTTGGGGAGGAGCTTCCGGTCTTGGTTTTCATTCGCTTTGTCTGACCAGAACCTGCGGATCTCGAAATAAAATGTTGTACCCAAGGAAGTTTGTTGGACTAATTTCTTGTTCCGTTCTGCGATTCTGTTGCACAGGCCTCACCTTCCCAAGTTCCCTGCAAATATCCAATACAAAGCCAGCAGAGAGCCCACCGCAGCCTTGCCTCTAACAAGGCTGGCACTGTTGGTGCATCCTTCCCCAAACATCGCACGGTACCCTCTGGTCATGCTCAGCCTGGGCCTGGTGGTCCTGTCTTCCTAACCTCCCCTGGAAGAGCCACGAAGCCCAAGACACCATTCCTGGAGCCCAAATTGTGGTGCCCGACACTCTCTCCCAAACTGAGCCACAGTAACGCTGTGCAAGGAGCTGATGTCAAAGGGAGCCCAGCTAAGGCCAGAGGCATGACGCAACAGGCCAGGCCTGCCGGAAGTGCCAGCATCCTATATGGGTGCTAATTTGAGTCCCAGCTGCTCCACTTCCCACCCAGATCCCTGCTAATGCACCTGGGAAAGCAGCAGATGGCCCACATGCTCAGGCCCTGCACCCACATGGGAACCCAGAAGAAACTGCTAGCTCGTGGCTTTGGACCCGCCCAGCTCCGGCTGCTGCAGTCATGCTTGGGGAGTGACCAAGAAGAAAGAACATCTCTGTCTCTCCTTGGCTTTGTAATTCTGCCCTTCAAATAAAAATATATCTTTTTTTAAAAATGTAAAAAGGAAACCCAAATGCTGGCAGTGACTGTGTTAGAAGGACTTTGTGATCCATTGAGCCCTTGGGAGGCCTTCGTGAAAACTTACTGCTTGGTCTTGGTGCGGGTCACAAAGGCCCATTCTGAATGCTGCCCTTAACCGCTGCAGGCACTGAGGGCACTACGGGCACTGCAGGCAAGCAGGGCATCCTGGCTGTGTGTGCTGGTGTCTCCATGCGGACACTGTGGGCAGGCTGGGCATCCCGACTGCTTGTGCTGGTGTCCCCGCGCTGCCACTGCGGGCAAGAGGGATGTCCTGGCTGTGTGTGCTGGTGTCTCCATGCAGGCAATACGGGCACTGTGGGCAGACTGGGCATCCCGACTGTGTGTGCTGGTGTCCCCGTGTAGGCCCTACGAGCAGGTGAGGGATCCCAGCTGTGTGTGCTGGCAGCCTGCACCGTGAGCACAAGCCTGGATCTCACAGCCTCACCCACAACCTCATCCCAGACAGCTGAGTCAGGATATGCTAGCACGAGCTCACATCTCATCCCATTTTACAGATTGCAAGACCCAGGTACAGAGAAGCGAGGTAATGTACATGAAGGTATACAAAGAGGACATAACAGAGCCAGGATACAAACCGCAAAATCTGAAGCAGACCCATGTCCCCTCACATCGCACATGCGTGCACACAGCTGTTTATGGCCACTTAACACTTCCCAGACACAACTTCTTGCGCCCAGCAGCCAGGGACCCCAGGTCCCCTCCCGCTGCTGCCAGTTCTGTGTCTCCCCAAGACTCTGAAATCAACTCTACCCGAAGAGAAGGAGAGCCAGGAGAGCACAGCAGCCAGTTGTCTTCACACAGAAGGATGTGCCCATCCTCCCCAGCGGAGGCCAAGGTGGCTCCCTGTGAATGGTAGTCCACGTGCCAGCCAGCTGGGCAGCACCTGCCAGCTCACAGCATCCTCATGGAATCCCACTGTGATGTCTGCATGCTCTCTGGATCTGTGTTTCTGTTCCATCTCCCAAGTGTGGCTACCCCTTTGGTGGCCATGAGGCCCACGGCACCAGCCAGCAGCTTGCCCCGCCAAGATCACCGATATCTGTGCTCCCTGGTTCCATGAGCAACAGGCACGAGGACTGCTCCATGCGGAAAGAAAGCAGTGATCACCTCCAAGATGGTGCTTGTGCACGCATGGCCATGGAGGACACGGCCCAGGCTGGGTAAGGAAGACTATGATTCTAGAGCTGCCAGCTTGGTGTCCAGACCTCAGTGTGGAGATGTGCACAAACCTGCCATGGCCGTTTTCCTGGTGCCTTAGTTCTTGGAGGTGCCTCCATGTCTACTCCCTCCCAGTCTCAATGCTCAGGGCACTAAAGTCTGACCCTTGGTACAGCTCCCCAGGACCAAGCCCGAGCTCTTGCAGGTGTTCTGAACTTGAGATCACATGGCACCACTATGCTGACATTGAGTTTAAGTGCCCTCTGTTATAGCTCCTGGGAAGTCCACACTGACCCCTGCACCATGCCCACCTACACAGCAGCATTTGTGTGTGTGCACAATTGTGGCCGTGCTGGCACCCTAGGGTCCTTGTCACTCTTGTAGTTCACAGGCTCCCAGGCTCTGCTCCATCTCCCATGTGACTTGCCACTTGTCAGCACTATAAATCTAACCCCTCTCCTGGGATCCCAGGGGCTGCTCCATGTGGGCCCTAGGCCATTCTCTGCCACCTACCCCTTCTAGGAAGGACTCCCAAGACCCAACAGAATGAACACATGGCCCCATTCTCCCACCACAGCCTGGCCACAAAACTGAATGGCCCCTAGTGATGTCTCCCTCTGGTGCCTGGCTCGCAGCAGGTACATCATGATCGCTCAAGAAGAGAACGCCTGCTTACCAGTGTGCCGTGCACCATGCCCTATTCAAATGAGACAGATTCAGGAGTAAGGGATCATGGGGGAAGAGTTTGACTTTCCATTATTAAAAAAAAAAAAGATTTTACTTGGTCTTATGCCTTCTTTTATGCTTTTTCTTTTTATCTAAAAGCAAACCGGTCAACCATCCTCAGTCCCACAAGAAGGGGACCATTCGAAGCAATTCAGGAATCCTGGGTGCTACTTCCAATGCTGAAAGGCCGTGGAGGAAAGGAGTGGGCAAGGCATGAGCTGAATTTACAGATGAAGACAGAAGGAAAGTTAAAGGGACCCTCGGCACCGGGAGCAGCCCTTGGAGCAGGAAGCTACTGCCCTGTGCTGACAATGACCTTTGTCTTGGTAAACAGGGAACCCGTTCTGATTGGCCAGCCAGGGCACTAAAGGGCACCTGAGGCTGAGTTTCCACTCTTAACTCAAGAGTGGACAAAGGACCACTCTTGGGCCAGGGGCCTCAGCTCCTGTTGGAACGTTTCTGCACTTGTGCCAGCTTGCAGGCAGCATCCCTTGGTCTTGCAAGGAACAAGCACTCATTTAGGAGCTAGAGCCTTTTCCAACAACTAGCCTCCTCACAAGAAGTAGAAAACAGGCTGGGGACAGCCTGGCTGTGTTGCCTCGCTGTCACTTTGTGTGCTCCCTTAAGAGGGACTTGGAAAACACCTCCTTGTCCACAGAGAACTTTGTCAAAGCTGCATGTACTCAGATCCCTCCACTGTGGCCAGCCATGGTCAAGTCAGAGCTGCCCTGATCCCAGCCATGGTCAAGTCAGAACTGCCCTGATCCCAGCGGTGAGTCCAAGCATCCCCAAGGCCTCAGGAGTTAGAAACCCAACGGCATCTGCCCTGTGGCAGGAAGTGTGGTTAAGGGCTCGGGGCCCAGCAGCCTAGGGCAGGAAGACCAGGCCCTCTGCTGAACACCTGTGACTTGGTGCCACAATGTGAGTGAACCCAGCCTACTCAGCAGAGAGCTGAGTTAGTCCCATGCTTCAGCGAGGTGTGGAGCATGTCCTGAGCAGGCAACACCGCCAACAAGCAGCAGTGGCCAGCACAAGTCAAGAAGGAGGTAGAAAAGCAAGCGCATGGCGCAGCCATGTTATTCAGTCAAGTGTCCACTCAGATCTTGTGCATGTTCTCATTGGAGAGTTGGCCCTCAGTTTCAAAGCAGTCTTCCTGTAATTAGATGTAAGCCTTTTGCAACATAACACATGCAATACATGTTATTTGAAATACACATATACATATATATATACATATATATATACACACATAGAAGTATGTATCTGAAATAAACACACAGAAAGATGCTCAGTAGCACTAGGCACCAGCGGATGAAGGTGGGCCCAGGCTGAACTGACACTGGCACAGCACCTAAAATGGTGGCCCCATAAGACAGAGAACACCAACATCGGGGGTGGGTGTGTAAAAGTCCAGAAGCACTCCTTCACCATTTGCCATGGGCATTAGGGATGCTAAGTGGCCCAAGTGTCCAGGCACAAGGGGACAGATTGGAGACCTTTCCCATAGTGTACAGGTGTCCTGGGACTGACGGTGAAGGATGCCAGACTCAGAAGAGTCTGTTCTATGTGTGTTCACTGTCATTTGCGCATCAAATTTAAAGGCAGGCCAAACCCACCTGGAGAGATGCCCACTGGCTGAAAAGGGGCAGAAAGCAGTGAAGTCCCACCCAGAAGTCGCCTTGTGCCCCTCAGAGAGGCGACAGGGTCTGGAGACACTGTGGGAGCTGTGCCAGCCACAGGCAGTGGGCAGAAATGGAAAATGCTGTTGGCTACCCACATGCCCAGGACAAGCTCTCACCGACTAACAGCACAGAGACTGGGGAACCCTGATATGGGCAGGTGGCATGTGATGGTGCATCCCACATGTTAGACAAAATTGGTAGGTGATTTGGGGGACATTTAAGATGTTCCCTTAGATGTTTTGGAAGCCCCAAGACCTCAGCATGTTTTGGTGACAGTGGGCACAAAGCAACTTTCTCATCCTTCCACACATGACCTATGATGCTCCAGGAGAAAGCAGGCCAGAGGCCTTCAGAAAGTGTGTATTATGAAAAACCTATGCATGGGTTGCAAAACGTTTTTTGCACCAACATAAGCATACTGTCCAATTTTCTCCACAAACTCTGAGGTCCCTTCAGCTAGCTATTTTTCACCCCTGTTTCCATTTTTTCTGCACTTAAGTGGGCAAACCTGATCCATTTGTGTTTCAGACAATTGCTTACAAGGCTTGATGGTCTTCCACCACATAGCCACCTGTCACTGCATGCCCTGTGCCCTGCTTCCCCTCCATTCCTCCACCGCCATCTTCTCTTTTGTTAATTTTGATGGTCGGCCTCCAGTTTATTCTCTTTCCCTTTTCTGTAGATGTTCTGCGGGCAGCCAGAGAGCGGTGTGCTGCTGCAGCCCTCGGCCTGGCTGCTCACAGGTCTGCCTCTGCTGGCAAGCTGGGCTGTCTGCTCCAGAGCCCAGCGGTCACCAGCTAGACAAGCCTGAGGTCTCCTCGGGGCACATGGCCAGCCATGCATAGCACACATTTCTCCAGCATGCCCAGGAGCTTTCCTAAGCCACAGATGGCAAACATCTCATCCTGCCTTCTCTGGCCCCAGCTGCACGTACCTTACACACAGGACACAAGTGTCCAGCGGCCCCTGCATGCCACGAGTGAGGCAAGGGCTGACAGAGAAGGCAGACTCCGAGCTGCCAGCTGCCCTGTGGCTCTTGGAGAACAAGACCTCCTGTAACCCCCTGGCTCTGCAGCAAGCCACAGGGAAGGTTGCAGGCCCCAACAGGAGCCCTGGCCGCAGGGAGGTTGCAGGGCCCGGATAGGAGCTGTGGCCCCTGCGGGGCAGACATGGGGTCACACCCAGATAAACAGACATCATGGGTCCGCGACACCCTCCTCCTTATGCACTTGTTGAGTCTTCTTTGTCAGACTAGAGTTCTGAATGAGCTGACAGTTTAGGGGCTGGTTAATCTTACTTCAGTGGAAGGGCACAGGCCCTTAGCGCTCCCACCTCTCTGTGACATTGCTATTTAGGCGTTTTTCAGCCATTCATTTTTTTTCCAATGGAATCACCACAATGTCTCCATTTTAGCCATACTGAAGCTTCATTAACCACTTGGAACTGCACAGAAGCTTACAAAAATGTTCACATTGGTAGACACAACACTTGACCATCAACCACATTTACTCTTTAAATCAAATGCTTCCTTGTCAGCCAAAGATGAGTAATACATTTCATTCTCTTTTTCTCATATTTCCAACTTACTACTTTATAATGTATGCTGTTCTTCATCAAAGTATGTTAGTCCTAAATGTCCATTACACCTGTGCTTTTTGATTGTTACACTTAATGCTTTCTTGCTCAAAATTCTGTCAACTTTTAAATGCCAGCTGTGCTTCTTACTGATAGTTTCTGGGTTTGACCTTTGTCTCACCTTTAACTTGTAAGTGGAATTTCTGTAAATCTCCAAAGTGTCACAGCGCCATCAGATGCTGCCGAATGCCGAGGCGGCCTTGTACCTAGGCAATGTGGCACTGCTGGAACCAAAGCAGCCGGATGCGCACTCCGGGCCTGGCTGATGCCAAACCTGTGTTAGCTGTGCCAGTGTGCCGACACAGTTGCCTATTCTATCTTTGTAAAGACATGGGGGGCACAGGGCACCACCCTGGCTCCTGGGCAGGGGAAGTGGGGCCTGGAAACATCAGAGAGAAAGCAGCTGAGGGTGCGTTTGTCCAGTCAGGAATCACTTCTGGGGTCTTCCACGGACCACGCCTCTGCACTCCGAATTATGTAAGAGAGCTGAGTCTGAGTGGTCTACAGGGGGAATCTGGAGGGCATATCTGGGTCAGGCCAAGGCACCCATCCACAGGGGAGACCGCATCCCCCACCGCCCACGGGTGCTCACAAAAGCTGGGACTGAGGGGCAGGCCTGGCTGGACTGGCCCCAGCCCCTCCCAGTGTGTCATCACAGGGATTCGGTCACCTAAGCCAGGCCGCAGCACCCACCAGAATGCTAGAGAACCAGATCTGAGGGCAAATTCTGCAAGGGAATTGTGGGCTCACCTCTGTGGGACTGCAGCACGGCCGGTTTACACAGAGAACTGGGGGTGGTGACTCACCAAGCCAGGCTAGACCACGGAATTCACCTGACAGAAATCCACATGACACTTGTGGGAGCTGGGGCTGGGAAGAGGCCAGGCTGGTCCAGGCTGCAGCGTGTGCCAGCACATGCAAGGGCTGGGACTCAAGGCAGACCATGCCAAGCAGGGTCACTGCCCCCGCTGGCGAGCATGAGATCAGGCCTGGGAACACGGCTGGTAGGGGAACTTGGAGAGTTCCCCTGCTATTCTGCAGCTCCCACTGAAGAGTCACGGGCCTGACCAGGTAAGTCTGCAAGCATTTGTGTCAGATCTGGGGACAGGCCACACTTGGCCAGGCCTCAGCACCCACTGGCACACATAGGAGCCAGAACAGGTTGCGGGCTGCAACCAGCTCAGCTAGTCTTCAACATCTGCCAGCAAGAGCTGAGGCTGTGGGTGGCTTGAAACACCTACCAGCAAGTACAAGACCCCGAGCTAGGGACAGGCAAGAGGAGATCTCTGGGGATTTCCTTGCTGGGCTGCAGCTCTCACTAGTAAGCAAGAGCTGGGGATGTGGGCAGACAAGGCTGGGAAGGGCTGTAGCAACCACCAGCTACGTGTAGGCTGGGTCTGGGCAGTCAAGTCTGTTCTAGGCTCCAGCCGCCACTGGCAATCAGAAAAGCCAGAATGGGTGTGGTATAGGCTGGGCTCAGAGAACCAGGTGTAGGGCAGGCCAAGCTCAGCTCAGCTGTAACACCCTTGGTGAAAACCGGAATGGGTGCAGGCTGGTTGAGCGAAACCTCAGTACCCACCAGCGAGTGCCAGGATCTTGGGCCAGCCATGTCAATTTGGACATCCTTCAGCACCAGTTTGTCTCAGTGCAAAAGAGCAGTGTTGCCTCACTCCTTGGTGGTCTCGGGCCATGCTGGACTGAAGACCCTGAGACATAGTATGGAAGCAAATATATATATAAATGCACCAGATGCACCCTGGAGTCTGCTTACCTTTACAAACATAACTTTTGCACACATGCAACAAGATTATGTGGATTCCAAGAAAAAACCATCTCTGGGCTCCGTTCCCCCTTTGGAAGCCCAGTTCTGCCTCCAATGTGCCTCGCTGCAGTGTGAGGGACGAGGGTCCCCTGTAGCCTAAAGGAGTCCCAGCATGGGAAGGGTGGAGTGCAGGGCAGTGGCAGGGTGCCGTCACATGGAAGGTGGCAGGGGCCATCCCGGAGCTGTTTCTGTGCAGTTGGTTCCTATAAGCTGCAGAATACCCTGCCCCCAGCAGAGGGCACAGACCTGTCCCCTTCCCTCTCCTGAGCCTCCAGCCAAGTGTGGCCGGTGCTGCTCACACTCAGGCAGTCATTCCAGATAGGCTCCCCAAACCTGGGCCCTCTGTGGCTCCTAGATGCTTCCCCTCTGGCTCAGACTCTGTACCAGTCACTGGGGATCCAACGTGCATCCAAAGCAAAAAACACAAAAATTAAGTAATGTGAGGCGCAGGCCGCCTAAGGGTGTTGACCCAAGTGTACACCCAGGTGCTCAGCAGCTGGCCTCCCTGTGGCTTGAGAAACATGACCCAACTCAATCTTTTCATGTGCTGGCAATAAGCAGAAAAAAACACAGCCAACAAACAGCCTTTGTTGCACCTGTGGGAATTAATGGTACTCATTCAGCATATCAGCCAAGAAGACACACACAGCTAACAAACCTGCTGCGGAATGAGGAATGTCTGCTTGGCAGCGGTGTGCTGATTGCAGCCACTGCAAGATCGAGTCACACCACCAGCGTGGGGCAGCCTCACGCCCAGGGCCACATATTGGCAAGGTGGTAATGAAGAGCCCTCCCCCAGTCCCAGGGAGGCGTGGAGGGAGATAAAAACAGTAACATCTGTCTTTCCGGTACCCATCCCTTAGTCCCCACGGGCAATTAGAGAGCATCTTAAATAAAAAGCTGAGCTCATTCTGATGGCTTCTCAAATCCTTCACAATTCCACAGGAAAAGGGGCTGAGACCACTGCTCAGCTCACCAAATTGCTAGTTCACAGATTAGAACAAAGGCAAGAAATTAGCACAATCCATCAGGTCCCCTCCCCTGGCACAAGAAGAGAGAGGCAGGTGAGCGCTGGTTCCGGGCTCAGTCCAAGGTCAGTCGACTACAGGGATGCTGTGTGGAGGGGCTGGCTGAGGCCCTTACACCCCTAAAAACACCCTGCGGGCACTGTGCCATTACCAAGAAGGGGCACCCTTTGCATGGCCCTGCCTCAAGGTCAGTCTTGGTGGAGGAGGCAGGCTCAGCATCCCCCAGGTCCAGGGCGCAGGCTAGAGAGAAAGGGCACTCAACAGCGGCATCCTACACCGTGCCTCCAGCACACAGCACCCACAGGCCTGAAGGCACTGAGAGACCAGCTGACAGCTTGCCTGTCCTGCCCCTGCACCATGGGACTCCTGGGGCCAGGCCACACACCACACCATGCTGAACTCACTTCTGGAACACCCCTTCCCAGCAACTCTTCCAGAGCATGGCACTTCCCATCCCAGCCTCCAAGCCAAGCACCCTGTTGCAATGACAGAGAAGGCTCCATGACCACGCACCTGTGGGCCCACCCATCACACCTTCTGACCCGTGCCCCTGCCTGCCAGCAGCCCTGGAGTCATTGTGCCTGTCCCCACCCCAAAGGGCCTTGGCATGGCCAGGATGGCAGCACAATGTCCCCACCCCAAAGGGCCCTGGCATGGCCAGGACGGCAGCACGGGCTGGCATTTGGGAAGGGTTTTGTCTATATCAGCTCCTCAGGAGCTTGGGAGCCAGGTGAGGGGGCACAAGAGGAGGGGCTCTAGGCTTGGACCCATGGTGCCAGTGGTCACCTGTCTGCTGTGCCCATTCTGGTTCACCTCACCCAGTGTGTGCAAGGCAACTACCGTGCCAGGCCCTATGCACATTTTCTCAGAGACAAACTTCTTTCCTGTTTTCTCCCATGGATGTGGAGCAGCCTCCCCGAGCTCCCTTCTGGCTGGACAAGGACATGCAGTGAGCAACCAGGGGTTACCATAATCATTTGAGGGGGCTTAGGAGACAATACATATTATGGCTCCTGACAATCTATTTCCACAGCTCCCAGTTAGGTAGCAAATTGCACACACACACTCACCCCGTTACCCAAGGGTTTGCATCTCGGGTGAGCACTTAGAAAACTCGGTGCTCCTGTTGCTGGCCAGCAAATGGTGGGAAGAATGGCAGGTAAAATACGGGGTCATTGCTTTACTTTTTGATGCCATAAGAAGTCCTGATCCCAGAGGGATGAGAACAACTAAAAAGGAAATGCTAATATCACCACACTTTCGCAGTGGCTTTACATCCCAAGAAGAGGCTCAGTCCCCTGCCCGGCTGCAAAGTGCATGTTGCTAGCACCACCTGCTAGCTGCCATGCTGGGGGACAGTCACACTCAGCTGGCAGTGACTAAAGGACAGGGAGCAGTCAAAGGGAAAAGCAGGGGGAGAAATGAGAGACAGAGACAGATGCCAGGATTGACCACGCCCAGCCCTGACATCTGTGTCAAAGATACAAGGCAGGTGCTTCCCTCTGCGGGCCAGAGCTGATGCCCAACCACCATCCTGCCCACACCTGGACCTGGGAGACAGACGTGGGGTGAGTGGGAGTGGCTTGACCATGGATCACAGGAACCACACTGCCAGCCTTCCAGAGTGCTGGTGGGAGTGATGCCAAGGTGTGCCCCAGTAGAAGGGCATGTGGTGGGCTGTCCTTGCAGGAGCACAGGTGGCTGCCTCAGGCACAGGCTGGGCCAACCCCTTCCCTTCCTCCAAAGGCAGCAAGAGGGACCATTTCCTGGGAAGGGCCTGACAAGGGCAGAGGAAGCTCCCAGCCCCTCCATGACAGAGGAGCTGTGGAGTCTGCCCCTCTCTCACCTCGATCCCGGCACAAGGGCCAGAAGGCTTTGAGCATCTTCTCCCACCTGGAAAAGCCAAGGGCCAGGCAATGGGACTGGCTTGCTGATCACCCCGGCAGGTAAAGGAAAGTGGCTTTGTCAGGGATGGCCTGTCACACAGAGCCCTCAGAGATCACCCCCTGCGGCTTCCCCTTGACCCCCTGTGCCTGGCCGGCATCCCCCAAGCTGGTTCTCTTAGGAACACAGGCGACACTTGAGCTTCCACAAAAATTTTAGAACCCATTTATGCAAGTGCAAAGCAACATCCATGTGCAATATGAGTTTTGCAGATGACTTCTGGGGATATTAAGCCTTTTGTGACATCAGTCACCCTGTTATTAACATCATACACCCTTCCGCTTGCGTAGGCCTTGGATGAAAACTTACAGGAAGAAGCAGCAGTCTTAAGCAAATGCTTCTCTCCCGCATACACTGCCTCCTGTTTTTATTTTAAATATCTTCTATTAATGTTTTAGATTTCTTTATTTTTCATTGGAAAAGCAGATTCACAGACACTAGGAAAGACAGAAACAGCTTCCATCTGCTCTCTTACTCCCCAAATGGCCACTACAGCTGGAGCTGAGCCAATCCAAAGCCAGGAGCCAGAGCTTCTTCCAAGTCTCCCACATGGGTACAGGATCCCAAGGCTTTGGGTCATCCCCCACTAATTTTCCAGGTCAGAAGCAGGCAGCTGGATGGGGAAGGGAGCAGCCAGGATACAAATCAGCACCCATGTGGGATCCCAGCACTTGCAAGGGAACGACCAGTGAATTAAAGCCATTGATACTTTTTAAATCTATGTATTCTGATAGTTGGCACAGAAATGCAATTCCATTTTTGTATGCATTTTCTACAGATTTAAACAACCAATGAATTTAACAACTTCCCTATAGATCTCCGGGGTTTCTGTGCAGATTCAACTCCCAGTAACAGTGTTTGTTATGCTTGTTTATTCTTCCAGAACTGGCATCCTTATTCACCATTCTCATCTGTAACCAGAAGCTTACCAGCAAGTGTAAGGTTTACTGGAGACTATTCGGGAATGTGTTGTATCGAGTAAAAATATTCTGCCCTGGGGCCAGGATTATGATGTTGCAGGCTAAGCGCCTGCCTGTGATGCCAGCATCACATACAATGGTGGTTCAAGTTCTGGTTGCTCCATTTCCTTTCCAGCAATCTGCTGACATGCCTGGAAAAGCAGCAAAAGATGGCCCAGGCCCTTGAGTCCGTAAAAACACATGGGAGACGGGAAAGAAGCTCTGAGGACGGGGTCGCCACCCAGAAGAACCCAGCTGTTAGCAGATGGAAGATCTCTCCCTCTCTATCTCTTCCCCCTTCTTTCTCTCTCCCTCTGTCTCTCTCCTCTCTTTCTCCCTCTCCCTCTATCTCACTCTGTTCTTTCTCTTTGTGTCTGTGTGTCAACCTATTTCTCAATTCATTTATTTTTATTTCAAAGGCAGAGTTATAATCTTTTTTTAGGTTTATTTTTAGAAGAGAATCAAGAGTGCCTCAGCAGCATTCAGTGAAAGGATTTGAACTTCACTGGAAAAAAGGTGGGAAGGGACAGTTACCAGGAGCTCAGGAGGTAAACCCAGACAAAGAACGGCCCATCCTGCTGCTCTGATTGATTTAAACAGGAGCAGAGAGACAGCGGCAGCAGGTCCCAGGTGGGAGCTGTGAAAACAGCGTGGATTTTACAACCCACTCCGCCCCCTAGAAACTAATCAGGCGCCATTCTGTTTAAGGAGGCAACGGTTATGGGGACAGGACTGCACATGCACTGAGCTGGGAGTGAACTCATTTCTGCCTCAGTGAACTGCAACAACATGGCATCCTGCAGGTTCCACCCAACACAGGCCTAGGTAGTCCTCACACCTGATGGCCAGCAATCAAGAACTCTAGTAGTGGCACATCAGACGCCATTTCCTACAGTGTGGCAAAGAAGTTGACACTGCAGGGACAACAGAGATCAGCACATACGTTGAGAACTCACTGAGCTCAAGACATTGCACTATTCCCACAGGAAAATAATGACTATGGCATTGTATGGGTCAAAATAGGTCCTTGTGGCTCTCAGACCTAATGGCCAACAGGTTCCGGCAAGATCACCACCAACAACAATCTAGCTATAAAGGACACCTGGTGTCTTCCTAACCCTGGGACCTGCTCCAACTGGAAGTGGGAGAAAGAATGCACAGACAACGGTGCAGCCTCAGCACGGTTTCACAGGAGGTGGAGACTGGTGAGCCAGGAGCTGGGCTACAGAATTCTTTGTGGAAATCTAACATAAGAATCCAGACCTGGAACTCACTGGAGGGAGTGGCACAAGTAACTCAAGACATAAAGCCGTGTGCCAACTGCAATATGTAACATTGAACTGTAGACTTGTGGGTGACACAGATTAGAAACCTGCCCAAGGAGAAGAATCTGATAACCACAAGTACAATGACCAAGAGCAAAAGAAGAGGCAAAGGCACAATGAATATTACTGAAGACTCCCCTGCAAAGGAGTAAAATCCTTTACCAACCTCAGAGTTCACTGAGGAAGACATCGAACAAACGGGGGACACAGAGTTCAAGACACTTGTTATAAAACTTCTTATCAACAATGAGAA
The DNA here is from genome assembly GCF_017591425.1 of Ochotona curzoniae. Classification (NCBI taxonomy): domain Eukaryota; kingdom Metazoa; phylum Chordata; class Mammalia; order Lagomorpha; family Ochotonidae; genus Ochotona; species Ochotona curzoniae. The sequence continues at coordinate 2,399,080 of NW_024467122.1, read as the reverse complement.
GCACATATAATAGGAAATCAGAGGATATGTCACACTAAATGGATCAGATGAAAGGTGATATATCAGAAATAAAGAATACAGTGGAGCAACTTAAAAGGACAGTGGAGAGTCTCCAAAACAGAATGAAGGAGGCAGAAGAAAGAATTCCAAAATTAGAAGATATTTCCTGTCACCAGGGGGAAGAAAACAAAAAGCTGGAAGCAGAGCTGGATCAGGCCAAAAAAAATATTCAAGAATTGAAAGACACTACTAAAGGACCAAATATAAGAGTTATAGGAGTCCCAGAAGGTGCAGAAAAAGAAGCTGGGTTTACAAATGTATTTAATGAAATAATAAAGGAAAACTTCCCTAATATGGAGAAAGAATTGGGAAACAAGATCCAGGAGGGGCACAGAACTCCCAACAGGATTGACCAAAAGCGATCTTCACCAAGACACATGATCATCAAGCTCTCTTCAATTGAACATAAGGAAAAGAACTGACATATAAAAGAATGTCAGTTAAACTCACAGGAGACCTCTCACAGGAAACGCTACATGGAATGACATATTCCAGATTCTAAAAGAAAAAAATTGTCGGCCCAGGATAACGTACCCAGCAAAGCTTTCCTTTGTCTTTGAAAATGAAATTCTTTCACAGTCAAGCAAAGTTAAAAAAATTTGCCCCTTCCAAACTTGCCCTACAAATGATGCTTCAAGATGTTCTCTTGACAGAGAAAAGGAATAGCGCCCACCAAAACCAAAGGCAAATGTGAAGAACATCCCAGTAAAATGACAACAGAAGACTAAATCAATGAACAACCCATTCCTAAAATGACAGAATCAAATTACCACCTATTTGTATTAACCCTGAATGTAAATGGCTTAAACCCACCAATCAAATATCATAGATGGGTTTAGCTTTTTAACCCAGTCTGCTAATCTATTTCATGCCTACAAGAGACATATCTCACCAACAAAGATCAGTGGAAACTATGTCTCATAGATTTTGATTTTTTGTTGTTAGTTTCATATCTTCAAAACACTCTCTTTTGATTAAACTCTTCAGTGACTCATCGATCATATGGTAGAATGATTTTCTTCCAGAAGGTTCTTGATTTTCTTTTTCATTTCTTCAGCAACACGTTAGGCATTCAGTAGCATGTTATTTAACTTCATGGTGTTGTTCCTTTCTTTTTTCCTCTGTTGTCAATTTTGTTTTGTGGCTTTTCATTTAAGGGGATGTACAGTAACTGTAAAATGTAGACGAACATCCAGATGTGAGGATGCAGTGTAGTATGTGTTTCTACTTCCAGACAAAAATGGACTTACAATGAAACTGTTTACTGTATCTTGACAATAGGATGCTGGACTCTCTTCATTGTCTATGCCCGCAATGATGGGCATATGATTTGTTTTTATTTTTATTGGAAAGTCAGATATACGGAGAGAAAAACAGACAGAGAGGAAGAGCTTCTGTCCAATGATTCACTCTCCCAGTGACCACTTCAGAGCTGCGCCATTCCGAAGCCAGGAGTCAGGAGCCTCTTCAAGGTCTCCCACATGGGTACAGGGTCCCAAGGCTTTGGGCCGTCCTCCACTGCTTCCCCAGGCCACAAGCAGGGAGCTGGATGGGGAGAGGGGTTGCTGGGATTAGAATCAGCGCCCATATGGGATCCCAACATGTTCAAGGAAAGACTTTAGCCGCTAAGCCAATGTGCCGGGTCCTAAATGGATAATCTTTAAAGAAAATGCCATGCGTTTGCTGAGAACACTCGGGGATTTCCTCCACATTGCAGTGATCCATGCTTCCTGTCCCTAAATCCGTTCCTCACAGCCAGCAGCCGTCTGAAGCACTCTCACCTCCTGGGTTTGCTCCTTGAGAGCACAGCCATTAGTGAGCATCAGGCCGTTTGCGCTCCTGCCTCTCCCAGCTCACACACTCCCCAAGCATCTCTCGTCAATGCTTCAGTGGGAACAGACCGCTGGGCTCGCTCTGCTCTGTCCCTCCCAGCATCTCCATCCTGGCTTCCCGCTTGCTGCGCACGCTCATGTACCCGGATCTGCTTCCCTGGCGGGCTCGGGTCAGCTGCTCTCCCAGCTGCTCCCTCGGCTGCTCCCCCGGCTGTGTTTCTCTCCTTGTTCAGTGCTTCAACCACTGTGTCCTCCCCTCCACTTGCTTTTGTTTGTTTGTTTTATTTTTTCTCCCCTCCACTTGGATGAAAGACATACATGTCCTATTTTCCTACCCTGAATTTTTTCTTTTTAAGATTTATCTATTTTTATTGGAATGTCAGATATACAGAGTGGAGGAGACAGAGCGGAAGCATCCACTGACTCACCAAGTGGCCGCAACAACTAGAGCTGCGACAATCCGAGCCCAGGAGCCTCTTCCAGGTCTCCCACATGGGTGCAGGGTCTCAAGACTTTGGGCCATCCTCAACCGCTTCCCCGGGACACAGGCAGGGAGCTGGATGGGAAGCAGGGCTGCCAGTATTAGAATCGGTGCCCATATGGGATCCCAGCACATGCAAGGTCAGGACTTCAACCACTAGGCTACCATATCAGACACTCTACCCTCTATCTTTAGGACTTGTTTGTGGAGTCACTTTCAGTGTCTCCATAGGCCAGTGAGGACAAGGCCTGCCCAACTCATGACTCTCTCACACTTTGGGAGCCTCAGAGCCTGCTGTGACACCCGCTCCAGGCCAATGTGACGGCTGTGGGGCGGGGGACCCCTGCCCCACCCCACACACACTGCATTTATTTCCCAGTTCCTGTTTTGCTGTTACTTTGTGTTGGTTTTGTTTTTCTGCACCTAGAGGCAAGATGGCTGCAGCACAGTCTGGTCTGGGGCCCCGGTGCAGCGTGGCCTGTGCTGACCCTGCAGGCTGGCCTCCCTTCACTGTGGGCACGTGTGTGCCCACACTTGTGCCTCTTGTGCTCCCATCCCCTCCCGACACAGCAAGCCTTCTCATGGGCCTGATGCATGTGCACAGACACACAGTGGCCCCCAAAACCCACGACCACTCAGAACCGTGAAGTGGGGATCCCTGCAGGCCTCCGCTGACTGCTCGCACCAGGCTGCCTTCCGTGCCGTGGGGGCTCCTTCCACTCCCGAGCAGAGCTGGGACGGCTTCTCTCCCCACAAAGCCTCCTACACTCACCAACGTTGCCCTTTCACTATGAGGCCAGTCTGGTTGGGAGAAAGCAAAATCACATTTTCATGAGCATTTCCCCAAAACCCTGCTTGCTTCTCTCTGTACCCACCTGCAGGCATCACTTACCCACTTGGCTGTTGATATCACTCCACCCACTCCCAAGAGAGTCGGGCCTGAGGAGCTGGGCAGGAGCTCAGTGCTTTGGCTCCTGTCTCATCAGCTCCAGCCCAAGAAGCCACCAAGTGCTGCGGTCTCCAGCAGGAGCGCAGCTGAAGCACCGGGCCCTGGGGCTGCAGGCGGGGTGCAGCTCCCACCAGACCCTGCGGTCAGGGGCACGGGGCAGACCCAGTCCGCCACAGCCCCGCAGGCCTGGGAGGATGCAGAGGAAGCCCTGGGTTTTCAGTCCCGCACACCCAGGAGACGAGCCTGGACGTGGCGCCCAGCTGCCCGGAGGCTAGAGGCTGTGGCCTGCCAGGGAGGGCGGTGATGGGAAGTGAGAGAACAAGAGCCCCAGCTGAGCCACCGTCATTCTCCACCTCCAGAATCCCGACTGCCACCTAAGGACCGCCTGGCTGCCCCGGCAGCCAGTCCAGGGCTCGCCCAAAGGGAACGCCAGAAGTGGGAGAGGGTATTCCACAAGTTCCCACACACACTAACTCACTCCCAGGCTCTGAGGGTCCCGGACAGTTCACACTGCCTACGTAGCAGATTTCATCTCTCTGCCCCTCGGTCTACACACACACACACACACACACACGTACACACACACCATTAAGGTTCCATTCTCTCAGAGCCCTTAGGAATTTCTGTCTCCAAGAAACAGGAATAAAATGCAAATGACCAGAACTCTGATTGCCATCATCAGTTAACAATTAACTCTTAGATGAGGCTGACCGCTTGGCCAGCTGACCTCAGCAGCCAGCCACTGACCCCAACTCCACCGACCTCCTCCCAAGTGAAGGGCTCAGTCTTAAAAGGGGGTGGGGCATCCCACCCAAGCCTTCCTCTTGGGCCAGTGTTCCTTTGGCCAAAGCCTGCAGACAGTTCCAGAAATGTAGCAGCCAGGACTCAGACTGGCACCACAAGAGATGGAGTTACAAGTGGTGGCTTAACCCACTATTCCACAACACCTGCCTCTTCACGAATGTTAAAATAGACTTAGTTCTTTACCTGAAGGTAAGGGTTGCCGAGAGAGGGGAAAAGAGATGTTTGATTTACTGGAACACTTCCAAGACGGGGCACAACAGCCAGCACTGCACAGGCTGAAAGCCAGCAGCTTCATGCAGAATTCCCACTCAGTGGTGGAGATCCATCTGCTTAGTCCATCCTCTGCTGCTTTCCTCAGGCCACTAGCAGGGCGCTGGATGAGGAAAGCAGCAGCTCCTGGCTTCAGATCTGCTCAGCTCCGACCGGTGCAGCCACCTGGGGAGCGAACCAGTGGACAGAAGAGCTTTCTGTCTCCTCTCTGTAAATCTGACTTTCCAATAAAAATAAATCTTTTTAAAAGAGAGAGAGAGGCAACTGGAACTTGAACCAAGCCCACAAGGGATGCCAGTGTCACAGGTGGCAACTTTGCCCACGACACCAGAGCCAGCGCCTTTGCCAACAGGTGCATGGTTCAGGTGTGCCCCCGTTCTGTGGGGAGACAACGGTGTCCCTCAGAGGGCTGACCTGGGCTAGTCCAGTCAGTCTCTCTCTCTCTCCCCTCCCCACTGACTCCATAGGAGGTGGGGGGGCCCTGGGAAGTGGAGGAGAGAGAGGGTACATGCCATCCTGAGCAGAGCGGCCTCCAGCTGGGCATAACGTCCACCTGCCTGGGCACCTGTCAAGGCCATGAACGCCCCGTCATCCTTCCTGCTGCCTTGACTGGATTGAGAGTGAAGTTAAAAGCATCACAACTGACACCAATCCCCATTAACACAGCAGGGGCTTGGGATGGGCTCGGATGACGTCCAAAGATGCCACGGATCCTGACATTGAGAATGTCTTCCCAAATAGCGACAAATAGGCTCCCGGAGTCGCTCCAGCTTCCGGCTTCCTAGAAGGATGCCATAGCTCCCTGCCCCTCCCCTCCCGCCCCTGCTGTGCACCCCAGGAGTCTTCAAAGGGTTAAATGCCAGAGAGGAGCTTTCCAGAACAGCTGGAAGCAAAGTGCAGCCAGGGATGGCGGGTCAGGAGGTGGAGGGATTAGCCAGCCAGCTGAGCCCTTTTCCAAGGGAAATGGTGAAGTTACTGAAGTCACCAGGTGGGACTCTGGAGCAACGAGCTTTCCCAGAAAGGGGCCATCTGACCTCTGATTCATATAATGCGCTCAGCGCCTTGCTCACGGTCAAGGAATTTGTACATCTCATGTCTTACACAGTTCTCTTACATTTAAAAAACACTCTCACTGCTCTAGAAACCAGCAAGGAGCAAGGCAGAGTTCCCACCCGGGTCTGCCTGTGGACTGGACAGGGGATGCTGGCCTGCCCAGCAAGGGCACTCGTTAGAAAAAGCCTGAGGGTGCTACCCTCCAGCCAACATGGCGGGTCCGTGAATTGCTGCACGTGCGATGGGAGCAAAGCCCAGGAGCCGTTCAGAATGCCAACTGGCAGGCCGGCTGGGAAGCAGCCGTGGACATGCAGGACACAGAGCAGTGCCAGCACCCTGTCAGAAGCCACGGCACACAGAGCAAGCTTCCCCCTTCCCACCTTCCCCCCTTAGAACGGCTCTGGGTCCCCTGTCAACCGCGGTGGGGTGCCGCAGTACCGGGATGTGCTGAGAACCTCTGAACTGCACCCTTACAGTGAGCAAACTGCATCCCCAACACACTGCTGCAAAACACGGAGTTTGTCCTTAAAACCTGGGAGCCACTTTCATCAGAGCGAGCAAAAGGCCTTGGCTGCCCATGGAACAGCTGGCCTGGGGAACGGGTCCTTCACGCTGTGCACCCTGCCTCCTCCCCCCACCATGGCGGGCCCTCCAGAGATGGGGGTGAGAGGGGTGGGCTCTGAACCAAGAACTCAGGAGGCACCTGCCAAGTCAAGCTCCAGGCCACAGACTGACCTCCCGGCAAAAATAGAGTCAACCCCCCAGCCGGGAGGTGGTGGGAGGCGAGGCGCCAGGGCAGGAAAGACTGGGAATAGCCATGGATTTTTGGAAAAGCAGAGATGCAGCTGGGCCAGGATTTAACGCCAAGTTGAACACAGCTCAAGGGAGGACTCCTGGCTCAGGGCCCCCTCACTCCACCCAGACACCCTTCTCAGCAGTACCCCTGCCTGCACCTGAGCCCACTGAGCCCAGACAGGAGCGGGCACAATGCCTTCTTAGGGCCCATGACAATGGCTACAGAAGGAACGCTTCATCCCCAGAGCCCATGGCACAAGGTGGGAGAACCCAGCCCCCATGTGGCCCCCAACCTTTCTGACCTCAAGCCATTGCTGTCCTGGCATGAGATGCCAGTTCCCACTGGCAGTCAGGCCCAGTGCCCAGTGGCACGGGTTGTATAGCACAGCAGGCACCTTCATCGAGTCTGCCTCAGGGAGACACTGGGAAACTGGGCTGCCACCCATCCCCATCCACCTGCTGGGACAGACTCACCGTCTTCCTCCGCCCACTCCTCAGCTCCATACCCGCAGGTCCAGAACATGTGCCTCCAGTCATGTGCTGCTGCCCACCCCTGCCGACACACATACACCCCAAGATCTCCACAGCTGGGCAGCCATCGTCCAGGACAGGAGGTGTGAACCAAGAGCCCTTCCCTTGCCGGGCGCTCAGCCCATGGAGCCAAGGGAGTGGCCGGCCAGGACTCCGTGGCTACACTCATGGCCTGCAGTCATCTCCCAGCCCCAGCTCACCTCGGCACAGGAAAACACATGAGTGTCCCTGGCTCTGCCCTGTGCCCACTCCTCCTTTGCCAACCCTGCTGCCACCAGCTCTGAGTGAGCCCTCAGCCACTATCCAGGCCAGGAGCAAGAACAGGCTCCCCAGCAGGCTGCACTGTGTCCAAACAGTGAGCAGGGCTGGGAGTGGGCTAGGGGCAGCTACTGCCACCTCCCAGGACAAGGGATGAGGCTTTCATGGCTGTCGGGCATGCATGGGGATGCCAGGATGTCCTCAGGGAAGATGGGCCAGCTCAAAGGCCAGTGGCTTACCACCCGTTGTCTCCCCTTACTCTGCACCAACAGATAGCCAGACTCCACCTCTCTTTTTCCACTCCCCCTAGTCTGCAGCAGAGCCCACTTATGGTCATCTCCCGGAAAGCGTGTCACCTCCCAGCCACACGCAAGGCGCACAGTGGTGAGCAGACCCCTGCTGCCCTCGGGCGGCAGCCCAACCCGCCCTGGCTTCTCTCTGAAGAACCAGGAGCAGGATCTGACCCTGGCCAGCAAAGCCTTGACCGGCCTGTCCATTTTCAGCAGGACTGCAGCAAGGGCACAGTGGCCTTTACTTAGCAGCATCCAAAGGCTGTTTCTCAGCTGGGTTGATTGAGCTGAAAGGCAGCATGGCAGGGAGAGAGAGCTTCTATCCACTGGCCCCCTTCCCGGGTGGGCCAGGCCGAAGCCAGGAGCTCCGTTCCAGCAAAGTGCTAAGAAATCTTAGGCATCACTTCCTGATCCACCCAGGGGTGTGCCCTCAGCAAGCCTGGTGCTCTTCTGAAGGACATCTCTGGGCTCCTGGAGAAGGGGTGTCCACATGCCCTCCACCCCCAGCCCAACTCCCCACCATTGACCCAGACCCCAGGGTGTCAATCAGCCAGCAGAGGTGGGAGGCCACGTGGAGAAGGTTCTCACCCAGGAGAGTCGGGGCTTCCTCTCAGGGTGGAATCAACACACACAGGGACGCTCACGGGGCAGCTGTGTGTGACATGACACTAAGAGCCGGGAGCCCGCAGCTGGGCAGAGGGTGGACTGTGCCTCTCCCAGCAGCATAGTTCACGTGGCCTCAGGGGGTCTGCGGGGGGAGGTGAGGGCAGGGTGGCTCCCCAAGTCACTGGCCAGCAGTTCTTTGCAAGCCCAGGGAGATGATGCTACCCCCATTTCACCACAAATGCAGGAGCAAGGGTCCCCTGGTGCCATTTCCCTTGCTTCACAGACCGAACAGGGTGGAAGCAGTGAGGCTGCCCACCCCAGGGCTGCAGACAAGTCCAGCAGCAGCCAGCGCTCGGCCACCCCGCTGCAGGAGAGCAGTGCTCCCCCGCCCATCTGGCTCTGTCCCCACCTCGCCTCCCATTTCTGCCCACTGCAGACGAGGGCAGGACCAGGCGCAAGCCTCCTGCCCCACCTGGAGGCCCAACACGGTGAACAAACCCCCGCCCGCCCCTGATCACTTGCCCGGCTTCCACCCTCGCGGGGCTTTTGTCTCAGTCTTTCAAAGAAGCAACTCTGCCGAGAAATAATTAAGGCTTTCAGGGCCCACACTTTTCACAAACGCCCTGTGACCCCGGTTCATCCCTTGGGAAGAGAAGGGGCTTCCGACACCGTCAAGGGATTCCCATTCAATTATCCCGCACAATCCTCTTTGCTTCTTTCTTTGCACACAAAAAGCTTCCCGGCTGCTTCTGAAGGTGGAATGAGGGAGGCGCCCGCTCAGCACCGGGCAGGCTTGCAAATGGGGTGGAATTATAATGTCCCTTTGAGTTCCGCCCCCAGACTGGTTGCTCCATCCTCCTCCAACCCACTCTCCCACCCCCCACCCCACCCCATTCTGCCCAAGCTCTGGGGGAAGGGGCCGGCCCACTGGAATTCCAATTCTCACACACACACACACACACACACACACACACCTTTGAAAGCGTATTCAGGAGTTAGGATAAAGCCAGGGCCACGGGTCTGTAGTCCTCCATTACCTCTGGGCACTGGGCGGGTGAGGCCAGAGTTCAGCACAGCTGTGAGAATTCACCAAGTGAATAAATCCAGAAGGAATGGTGGAAGTCAAACAGAAGGCATGGGGGTCGGGAGGGGAAGGACGAGAAGGAATTATGGGGATGAGCTTGGCAGAGCTTTCTGCTTTCAACCGCAAACAACTGTCCCCACCACCCCAGCAACTGGTAACCCACAGTTCCTCATGGGGCACACAGAGCCACGGCCCAGGACATAGCAGGAGAACCCCAACCTGCCAGCTAAATCAGGGACATGGGGTGGAGGAGACCAACCACACACACCCCAGGCCAGCCTGCCAGAAGCACCTGCCACTTCCTGCTGGGCAGCCTGTCCCTAGAGTCATGGCCAAGACTGTTACAAGGACTCTCCACATGATGAAGCCAGCAGGGTCATAAGTGGCTTGCCCAGTGGTGGGCACTCAGCGAGAAGGCAGAATAGAAAGCAAGAGACAGGAGACGGGGAGGAAGGGGACAAAATGCAGACACCTGCTAGAGATGGGCAAGCCAAAGGCAGGAGCAAAGTAGAGCAGGGCGGAACCCCTGACCCTACCACCACCCAAGGCTCTGCCACCCCTGCAGGGCCCGCGCCCCACAGCCTCCAAAGCCACGTTCCCTGTCCACGCTGCCAAAAGGGGACACAAGGACCTTAAAATCAGGCCGCTGTAAAAAGACTGGATAAGGAAACTATAGTTCATCTACTCTATGGAATACTACTCGGCTATTTAAAAAACCAAAATACATTTCTGCATGGCCAAATGGGCCCAACTGGAAACTATTATGCTAAGGCAAATGAGCCAGTCCCAAAAGGTCAAATATCATATTTGCCTTAATATAATATGATGTCAAATCTAAAAACAATACCTGTAAATTATATATTATCACACCTCCAAACTGTCTTACCACACACATAAGATACTGTGAGTAGCCTATGAATCAATGATCAATGAGAGACGACTGCATATGATCACCTGAGATTGTTAATATCCCTCTCATCACTGTCAGTACTACTAGCAGGGGTAACAATGACCCGTGCTGTGCTCCCATTTGAGCCACACGGTCATACGCTAGCACGATTTCCCCAGGAAGATATCGGACACTCCCTTGTGACACCCTAGCGTCACAGCGATACCCCGCTACGGGTTCAACAACGCCATGGAGACGAAGGCTCTCTATTGCACTTTACTCAATCTTGCCTCTCCTTTTCCCCTCTCAACCCAAGGGGACTGTACCCAGGGAAGGTATAATAGAAATGCAGCAGGAATAAGAATGTCCATCGGCAGAAACAGAAGTGTATCCCTGTACCTGCAATACAAGGCGGTCTCCCGGTGAGACAACAGGTAAGCCCCTGCATTGTTGGGACACACCTCAATGGCAGCGAGGTGGACTTCTGAGAGCGCATGGAAGACACCTACTGAAAGACTGGACAGGAGAACAAGGGGGAGGGGAACCCCAATGCCTATGAAACTGCGTCCTAAAATAAAGGATTTTAAAAATATCAGGCCGTTGTAAAGCATGACACAGTTTGAACCAAAGAACAAGCCCTGGGTTCCGACACTGCCCAAAGCGGGGCTTGCCACACCCAACCTAGACCGTATCTCTTTGGAAAATGCGCCTTCTGCATTATTCCTACAAGCTGCTTATGAAGCCCAGCTTCTAAGGGGCCGCAGACAGATGGCTCGGCTCTCTGCCTCACTCTGCCTCTACAAAGCAGAGGGACACCACATCGCTCAGCCCTCACCTTGCCCATTTGCGCCTCTCTGGGTTCCCCCCACCCGACCCCCAGCACCTCCAACTCAAGAGCTAGGGTGCTGGGAAATGCACTTCACCAGGTCCCTGAGCCTCCTTGGGAACCACTGGCCTGGGTCGGTGCTGTGGCCCAGCTGTTAAGCTCCTGCCTGTGACACCAGCATCTCACCTGAGTGCCAGTTCAAGTTCCAGCTGCTCAGCATGTGGCCCTGCTCCTTGCTGACACACCTGGGAGAGCAGCAGGGCGTGGCCCAGGCGCTTGGGAGACCCAGCTGGAGATTCTGGTCCCTGGCCTCAGCCTGGCTCAGCCCCTGAGGAATAAAGCCCGTAGATAAGGCACTTACCTCCCTCCCTCTCTTTTTGACCCTTTGTCTTTCTTTTTTTAATTTATTTTTTCGACAATCTTGACATAATTAGGGTAAAAAGGTTCAAGCACTACAGGAAGATGGGCAAGACAATTAGTTCCGTATTGTTTCCTTAATATATCTGATGTAAAAGGAGATTTTTCAGGGAGAAGCCCCGCCCAGTCTCCCACCCCGCCCCAGGTTCCGGATGTGAGGCATGCTCCGAGGGTCTTGCTCAAGTGGTTTTGATAGTTCAACAGTTCTGAATTGCTGCCAGTCTCACCAAGTAAATATTTTAGAAGAAACGAAAGACCCACTAACATCCAAGGGGTAATTTTACCAGCGACACGTGTGGACACGGAGCTCACAAGACTTCTCCCCTGGTGTGCCCCAGACTTCGACTCCCCACCCGTGACTGTGTCCCCCAGCGACAGAGTCTAGCAATAAAGTAACGGAGTGCCCAGCCTGCGGCAGTGGAGGTTCCAGTGAGCGAGCGGGCCTGCACAGGGAGACCCTCCTCTGCAGACTGACCCCAGGGACGGGGAGGTTTTGTCCTGGGACCCACCGGGCAGATTTGTGCGGCAGCACACGCACCCTGTGAGCGAGCTCGGAGCTGTGCTGTCCGCCACGGTGCCCGGGCACTTCCTGCAGTTCAGGGTTGGGGCAGCAGCCCCCCGGGGACAAGGGGCGACACTCACTGGGTTTCAAAGAATGTCAAATACCTCCGCGACGTCAGTCATCACATTTGAAATTACACTTGGAATAAGCAGGTTAAATAAAGCGCTCATGTGATTTCGCCTGCTTCCTTTTATTTTGTAGGAGGGGGCTACAAGGAAGCTTTAAATGGCTCCTGGAAGGTGGTCTTTCTGGCCCACAGGTGTCCAGATGGCGGGGGTTCCGTACACACCAACAAGGGCAGGACTGAACCTCACTCCCTTACTCTGCAGCCTGAGTTTGTTCCTGGCACTGTCGCACAGAGGACACCTTTTCCAAAGAGACTTCACTCATTTTGGAAGGCAGTGGGCATTTAAAGTTGGGTTTCCTACAAGCCGCTTACGAATTCCAGCTTTCCAAGGGACCGTGGGACCCGGCTCGGCCGCTCAGCTTCACTCTGTCTGTGAAGAGTACAGGGTTGCCTACTGGTTGCACTTGCTTGTTCAGGGGAACGCTGCATTTCAAGTGCTCAGCCAGTATGGAACACACCAATGCTTGAGCACCCATAATCGGAGTTAGTGGATAATCCCGGGCCAGTGTTGTGGCCTGCGACACCAGTTCCAGTGTCTTGGCCTCCCTACTTCTAACCCAGCTTCTTGAAAATGCACCTGGGAAAGCAGTGGACGATGGTCCAACACGTGAGTCCCTGATACCTGGTGGAAGAGCTAATGCAGTTCCAAGCTCCTGGCTTCAGCCAGCTCCAGCCATCATAGCTGTTTGGGGAGTAAGCCAACAGCTGGAAGCCTCTCTCTCTCTCTCTCTCTCTCTCTCTCTCTCTCATCCTAGTCAGCAGAGCCTTTTGAACCATAGTTCAAGTAAGGAATAGTGAACCCAGTTTCCTAGGGTCCTCGCACAGTCAGGACCCCAGGGAGCCCGGGTGAGCATTGGTCAGCGATTGAAGACAAGCCCCTTCTGAGAGCACATACATCCTCCTTCCCATCTAACCACCAACCCAAAGTAGTTCCAATGACCTCGTACTGGCAGTGTCTGTTTGCGGGACATTGTGGGGATGAGCGCAGCTTGCCATTCCCTTCCGCTGTATCACACATGCACGGACATCCTGGATCCCGAGAGACCAGCAATGTCTGAGGTTCTATTCAAAGGTGACATCCAAAGAGATGGCAGTGATGGCACGTGTCTCAGTGAAGCCACTCCCATCCCTTGCTGGCCCACAGGGACACTGGGCTCCTGGCATTCTCTGCCTGCCAAGGGCAGGGCCCCGTCCCTGCAGAGACAGATACCAAAGTTCTGACATGAACTCGACACGTTGGCAACCATGTGTTCATTTCAACCTTTCTTTGGGACCTTTTCCATAGTATTATTTTAGGGTATTATTTTAGGCTCCTGTTCAACAAGAGTAGCCTCACAAGAGTAGGTTTTCTATTATGCCAGAGAATAAAAATAAAGCTGGAATATAAAAGACCCTTCCCCTACACTTGGCAAAGCCACCAAAGTCCAAAGGCCAGGAGAGCAAAGTGGGTGAGAGGGCAACGGAAGACGGACTGGGTCCTACTACAGGCAGTGCTCACATGAGGAGGACACAAGTCATTAGACAGGCCATGGGGGCCAGGAGTGTAGCCGTGGGATCTGGTCAGGAGCATGAAGTAAGGAGCGGGGAGAACCAAGGGAGAGAAGCAGAACCACGAGGGTCCTGCCTGACTGCCAGGTCCAGCCCCAGGTTCCCCCAGCTGCCTTTGGTGAGCTGCAACCATGCAGCTCACACACAACCAGAACACTAGGGCTTGCTGGGGTGTGAACAGAGGCTGTGCCCCCTGCACCTTCCTGCGCTGCTCCCTCAGACACTGGTTTCTTGTACTACGCTGACCCCTGCGGATGCTGAGCTGAAGAGGATCTCAGAGTCAAGTGCAGCAGGCACACAGACAGTGCAGTGGCAGGGGGCAGTGGGCAACGGACACAAACAGAAGGCAGCGGGCACACAGATGGAGCACAGCAGACAATGGGCACTCAGAGTGCAGCGGGCACACAGATGCAGCACAGCAGACAATGGGCACTCAGAGTGCAGCGGGCACACAGATGCAGCACAGCAGACAATGGGCACTCAGAGTGCAGCGGGCACACAGATACAGCACAGCGGGCAGCTGGCACATGGACGGAGTTCAGCGGAATGCCCTCAGGGAGCTGCACCTCCGCCTGTCTTCACCCTTCACAGAGGAGTCAGCTCAGCTGGGGGCTGGAGCAGAGCCACACTGCTGACCGCCAACACCCCAAACCCACCCAGCTCCTGAGCCGAGGGCCTTGGCCCCTCACAGCCTGCCCGGCAGAACCCCCTAACCCAAGCCCAGGGCTCTAACTCCCATGGCCATAGGGAAGCCAGTGTGCTCAAGACCCTACTCGTTGACCCCCAAACCCAGAAATTCTTCCCAGCAGCAAGGAATGGGGGCTGATGTGGGCAGCTGGGAAGGCAGGCTGAGCACTCGGGGCCCAGGGCATTAAGGCCGCACAGAGGCATAAACGCTGCAGCGGGAAAGCATGCTGTGGGGGTTAAGCACGCAGAAGCTCAATTTGTCCTGCACGTTAAAAACTTGCAATTCTTCAAGAGCACGGTGGCTGTGTGCCTCATCAAAATGAGATTGCTTTCACTGCTGCTGCTTAATCCAATGACCAGGAAAGATGTGGGCAACCTGAGTAATCTTATGTGAAATAGGCTTTATTCCTGGAACTCATTTGATGATCATTTTTCACTGAGAAAACATACAGACAAATCACAAATGCCCCGTGATCACAATTGCTCTCCACGCACGCCTGTTTTCCTGAAAGCAGGCTGAATTTCTGAGGACGGTTTGGGGTTCGCAGCAGGCACGTTTGACAGTCCGGAAGCAGTTCCTTTATGAAAACACAGCAAGGCAACCACCGTGTCGTGTTGTAATAACACCGAGACAAGGTCACTGTCATGAAATTCTAGTCTCCTGCTTGCGAGATTCCAGACACAGATACACTGGAAAGACCTGGGCTTTGTAACTGTGGTCAGTTTCCAGGAGACCACCAAAGTCCCCAACCCCCGACACCCAGAGCCTAGGAAGCCAGGACCCAGGTCAGACCACATCTGTCCAGCCCTGCACTATGGATGCTTGCCAAACAGCACCCTGCTCTGCTGGGGGCTGCCCAGTGCCCGGGCGAGGGTGGTGAGCACCCTGGCCACTCCCCACTTGAGACCATGGCATGCCCACACAGCCTGCCTTGCCACACACCACAACCATCCCAAATCTCCAGACACTGCGAAAATCTCCATGATGAGGGGTGTGTGGGTCGGGTGGGGTGGCAGGTGGTTGAGAGCTGGGGACCTAAGAGCCAAGGTTGGTAGGGTTTGAGCCACCCCGGACCCTGGGCCTCAGCTCTCTCTGCCAGTCTGTAATGCAGGACAGAAGTAGCCTTGACTGTGGCCCGCCAGCCCTCCTCTGCGCTTGGTCCTAACATGCCGTGCAAACAGGCTCTGAAGTTGGGCTGAGCTCAGTCCGTGGGAGTGCCGAGGGGAGCTGTGTCCCTGAGCCCCATACTCTATCACGTCCACTGAAAATGACACTCAGAGATTCTGACACAAAATGTTTTTTGAAATCCATGCTGGCTGTGTGTATAACTCACAGTCCCTGGGGCGTGAGGTCAGTGCCTGCGTCTTTCTGGTTTTTCTCAGGAAGGATAGAGCATCTTCAACTGTCCCATGCAGGCTTCAGGCTTCTTCCTTTCAGCTTTTGTTTTGACAAAAGACACAAATGTTCTCATTTGAAATGTAAGTTACGTTTGTTTATGGGGTTGGCAACACAACACAGTGTGCTAAACCTCTGCCTGGAGTGCTGGCATCCCATGTGGCTACCAGTTGGAGTCCTAGCTGCTTCACTTCTGATCCACCTCTCTACTTATGGTCTGGGAAAGCAGCAGAAGATGGCCCAAACGCTTGGGTCCTCCTCCGGTCCCTGGCCGGAGCAGGGGGGCTGGGCGAGCCGAAGCCAGCAAGGCGATTTTGTGGAACACCTTGTTGCACACGGTGAGTGTCGGAAGGACAGGCCTGTGAGACCAGTAGGAAGCGCATCCAAGGAGTGAGAGGCGCATGGCCCAGAATCGCCAGGAAAGGCACCTTGCAGTTGGAACGTGGGGTGCAAGAGGCACAAGTGGACCCCAAAAGGCACAGCTGAGCTGGGAGCCACAGGAAGGAACTGCATGGGGTCCCTGAAGAAGACCCAGCATCAGCCGGGCCAAGAAGCACACAAATGCAGAGACGGGCAAGCCTGACAGCTCCTGTCAGCCTGCCCTGCCCAGCTCCCCTGCTCCGGCCAGCTCCTGTCAGCCTGCCCTGCCCAGCTCCCCTGCTCCGGCCAGCTCCTGGAAGAACTGCACCCAGAGCACCCAGCACATCCTGACTACCGGCTCAGCATGACTCTCAAATGAGGTGGGTCTTTGAACCTAGACATTGCTCAGGGAAATGAAAACAGGCCCATTGCCTCAAGCCAGCAGGAGCAAGGCAGGAATGAGGGCAGCTGGTGTAGGCGGTGAGGGGGGCAGGTGAGACCCCACAGCGGCCCAGGGACACAGCGGGCCATTGTGCCTGCCAACCCAGACACAGCACCCCGGGAGTGGGCCAGGCCGGGGAAGGCAAACAGCATCGCAGTCCAGGGCACAACACAGGGGGCGGGACCTTCTGGCCACCCTGGTAGCACCTGGAAGGCAGCCCAGACACCAGCAGGAGGTGGGGCGCTGAGAGAACCCCCACTCAAAGGCTGGGAGCCCCCTCTTGCCCCAGATCCCGCGGCATACCTGTGGCCGGCATGGGCAGACACAGTGCAGGGCTGTTTGCTCGCCGGAATCCTGTGTGCTTTGTGAGCAGCAAGGGTGTCGGAGTCAGACCTCAACTTCCCCTGAAAGCACTCCCGTTGCAGTGGGAGCAGCACCGCATGGGAGCGTGGGGCAGGGCTGTGGCAGCAGGAGGGGCAGTGGGTGCTGCTCAGCCCCACCTCTGGGCACATCTGGCTGCAGGTTCCACGTGGCAGAGAGCTCTTTCCAGGAAGTCGACAATCTTTGCTCAGGAAAACACATCCGTTGTGGTTAACGTGCGGCGAACTGCGGAGCTGGGAGGACAGACCCACACCAAGGGACTCCCACTGCCACGTCCCCTCCTCCAGTCCAACCGTCTGGGCCCCTCTGATGGAAGACGACTCTGTGGCCATGTCACTGACGTCACGACTGGGACCCCGGGGTTGGGGGGCTGCTGGCAGGGAGGCCTGGACCTCAGAGGTGGAGCCCACCTGGAGGGGGCAGGCCTGTGGTGGGTGTGGCCATGGGTGGGGCTAGAGCTCCTACCAGGACTGCTGAGGAGATGTTCTGGGGTGCCCCTGGGGTCATGCTTCCCGGGCGGCCCTGGGCTTAGCTGCATCTCTGGTTCATCCGTGGCGTTCTGGGCCCAAGGTCATTGGTGTTAAGCCTCAGAAGAGGTTGACAACTCCATAGCCTGTCGCATGACACTTTCTCTGTTATCTGGGCCCAGTTGTACTGCCGGCCCCAGTTCTCCGGCTGCCAGCTTAGGCCCAGCACAGACACACAGGGTGAGGACCCGAGCTTCAGGATGGTACAGGGGTCTGTCTGGTCTGGCCTCTGTCTAGTGTCTTGCAATACCAGGATGAGTTGCCAAGGAGGTGATTCTGTGGCTGAAATCCTGATGATCAGCAAGTAGGGGTAGAGAGAGATAGAGGAAGAAGGATGGGGAGCAGGGAGAGGAAGCGGGTACAGACGGAATGAAAGCAGGCTTAGGTAGGCAACCAGGGGGAAGGCGAGGGAGGCGGCACGGGCAGGAGGGAGAGCAAGGACCCACAGCCCGCCTGCCCTGAACCAGGCTTTTTCTCCAGGGAAACTGCTGTCCAGCCCGTTTCCGGGAGCCATTCTCTCTGTCTCCCTGCCAAGCTGTCCCTGGGAAAGGCAGTGTGGGCCACACTCCAGTCTCAGGGTCTAAGCCAGCAAAGACCCTCAGAAGCAGGGGGGGCCACACTGGGCTTTTGTCCCTGGAGCTTCTCCCATCTCCACAGCACCCAGAGCCGGACGCTGTCGGTCCTCGTTCTCACAGATGGCCCTGGGAAGAGACAAAGCCGAGCTGGCACAAGGAGGGCCCGCCATAAAAGGGGGACCCAGAGAGAAGAAAGCACCCAGAGAATTGGGCCGCCCAGCCGTGCGGTCACCGCGGCAACCGAAAGCCAAACAATGGAGAGGAGAGGGCACAGCAGCTTTCCTCCCTGCTCCAGTTGCCATGGATACTGGGATTTGGAAAGTAAAGGGGTGAGGGGTTGCCTTTTGTGCTCAGAATCTGGGCCTTTTCTGTGTTCTTGGCCTCAGTCCCCGCCAGTCTGGGGCCTTCCACCCCCGAGTCTTCCAGGAAGGAGGTGGGAGGGGCCGTGTAGGTGTCTCACCGTGGTGGTACGTTGGACACGGGGTGGAAGGGCCCAGGCACTGGTACAGACACTGTGAGCTGCCTGACTGCCATCCCTCTGCACGACACCTTTGCTCCTGACACACTGAAGCCACAGCAGTCACACACCCAGGTCCTTCACCCGCTCTGCGACCCCCTCAGTGGCTTTGCCTGCTTCCTTCCGCATTGTCTCCGCATCCAGAAGAGATGCTGACGTCAGTTCCCCCGAGGTCCAGCAGAGCTGGTCAGTGGGTACTGTGAGGTCACCACTCAGCAGAATGGCCCTGAACAGGGACTGGTGAATGCGGGTCATGACACGTGTCCACCACGTGGCGTGGTGTTCATGGGGGTTTAGCATGGCTTACAGCAGGTGGGTCCCGGGTCCAACCTCTAGGTGTGACGACACACCCTTGCATGCCACACGCCTGCGAGCACACTCGCACTCAGACTCACGCTTGCCCACTGCTCTCTCCCTCATTCACTCTCCCCTAGCAATCCTGAGGTGCTACAATGTCAACTGCTTGTCCTTCTCCATCCAGGGGCTTGGTGAGAGCAGTTGCAGCCACCCATCCACCGAGTCAGCCCGGCCCCTTTACTGAAGTCGCCTGTCACTGAGATCATGAAGGGCCACCAGGCGCAGTCCCCAGCTGCCCGTTCATTCCCACCTGGCCGCCGGCTCAGACACACTCTCTCAGCCTCCATGTGTCCTTACCACCTGACGCTTGCCAGCACAGTCCAACTCTCTCCATGCAGAATGACTGTTGGTGTCGGTACGACCAGGGCCAGGCAGGCGTGGGCACCGTGCTTACTGCCCGTGGCCCCCGTCGGGCCTGAAACACCTCTGCCCTTCGCCAGAGTACAGCAGGTCGAGCTGACACGGGCTCCTGACTCACCCTCACCCCATGACTGACTGAGCAGGAGACAATGTGCCAGTGGCCTGGGGGCACTTCCACATCATCGTATTAAATTAGAACTGTGCATATTAAAAAGAACTGAAATCTATCAAGGGAAACTGACAGCTCTCCCTGTACCCAGGGTGGTGGCATGGCAAGTCATCCACCTTCATTTCTACTTCACCATTGTTAGCGTATTTTCAAAAGAAATGACCACGGTAAGCACTCAGCCCTGGGAGACGGCCCACAGCAGCATCCCACACCCCTCCCCTCCGTCGGCATCCATGCGCAGACACTGCGACACCGGTTTCCCATGAAGCTCCTGAGCTTGGGCCTCGGCCCCGCCTCTTGTTCCAGCTTCCTAGAGGCTGTAGGTGAAGGCTTGAGCAGCCGGGTCCCTCCTGCTCACGCAGGAGGCCCAAGTGGAGTTCTTAGCTCCTGGGTTCATCTTGGCCAAGATGCCTCGGTGGCAGGTATCGGGAATGAACTGGAAGATGCAAGATCTACCTGTGTCTGCCTGTCTGTCTCTCTGCTTTCCAAATAAATGAATAAATTTTAAGAACAATAAAACAATTACTTTCTCCTAAAAATACCAAGAAGAGCACCCATAGACATCTGTTAAATCAAGATCTCACATAGCAATGCCAGAAGCTTAGCTGGAACCCCGAGTAAGAGAAGCCTTCTGAATTTCCAACAAAATAAATAAATCAAGGTTGATTTATTTATTGGAAAGGAGAGTTACAGAGAGAAGGCCAGACAGAATAATCTTTCATCTGTTGGTTCACTCCCCAGGTGACTGCAATGGCCAGAGCTGGGCTGTCTGAAGCCAGGAGCCAGGAGCAACTTGCAGGTCTCCCATGTGGGTGCAGGGGCCCCAGGGCTTGGCATGCATTACTGCTTTCCCAGGCCATTAGTGGGGAGCTGGGAGGGAAGTGGAGCAGCTGGGACACGAACCAACACCCATGCGGGATCTTGGGTGTGCAAGGCGAGGACTTTAGCCTCTAGGCTACCGCATCCAGCCCAATAAATAAATCTAAACAAATACATAAATAAACAAACACCACTAGGACTTATCAGGAGGCCAAAAACAGCTTTCGTTCCAGGCTGATTGTATCCAGGCAGGGTAGCTGGGGCCAACACCTGATGGCCCCACAGGTCCCAGAGCCGGTGAGCAAAGCTGTATCCCAAATGCTGTCTGGAGCTTGCAAGGTGTAGTCCTGGGGACACACAGAAGGGAAGAGCCTGAAGCACCCCGAGCACAAAGCTGGGTCACTGTCGCAGGACTGGGGCTGTCTGCCTGGGCTGGAGCCCAGTGCACTAGCACAGGTCAAACTCAATGGAAAAGGCATGGGGTCGACCTACGCTGCTGAGCACGCCAGCTCAGCCTGCAGCACCTGCTCCCGTGGCCACACTTGGGAGACAACAGGACTGTGCAGCACTGGCCTGGGAGCAGACCCCGATGCAGAGCCACGGTATGGTTTCCACAGAATGGACGTGGTCTTGACATCATGCTCAAGAAACCCAAACAAAATCTGAGGAGAACATAGTGACTCTGAGGCTGCCTCGCTCACCACCAGGCCACCCCCTTGCCTCCTCTTCCATCTCCATTCTGGCTCGCCAGTACTTTCTAGAAGGCAGCTGGGAAGAGACAAGGGGACAAGGGTGCATTGCTGATAGGACTGACAGGTGCTGACCAGAGACCACCTACTAGACACACCCACACAGTGGAGCTTCAGAGTGCAGGCCTGGAATTGCACAGCCCAGCTTCCGGTCCTGCTGCCTTGCACCTGTTCCCTGAGGCTGGCATCCTGAAAACAGGTTGCTATGCAGGTTCCCAGAGACAAGGCAGGGCCCGCAGCGCACAGCAAGCCCTCCACGGCTGGGCTTTTCCTCCACAGCTGAATCTCATTTCATGCCATCCACATGGAACTCCTGGGACACAGGTCTAGGACATGTGGATGCTTTGCTGTGGCTGCAGACTTTGGGGCACCATGCCCAGACACATGGTGTGGGCCCCGCAGAGCCCTGGCACTGTTGGGTGTAACCGACAGTGCCAGCACAGCATTTGGGGCCTGATGGGAAGACAAGGGAATGCAAGGGGGTGAGGAGGGACCCACTGGGCCTGGTCCCAGCTGGGCTCCTTCCTGCTGCCAACAAAGGGGAACCTCCAGCATGCAAGGGGACGGAGACAGGAGGACTTGTCACCTGCTCAGTCACCGGCTGGGTCTCTGAGGCTGAGCGAGCCCAGCAGCACTCCGACTCAGACACGGGGTCCAGTGCCACTTCCTCACAGTGGCGCAGGGGCCCGCCTGGATAGCAGCCCAGGGCCAGCTGCTCCTGCCACAGTTGGAGTAACTGCCTCATTTAAGGTGTAAAGACAGGAGGGCGTGGAGGGCTCAGTCCACAGGGCTGTCCCTCACCAGACGTATACACTCTCCCTGCAGACAGCAGAGCACCTGCCACCAGGTACAGTAATCCAAATTTGGTTCAAAGCCCCAGGTCCTCGTGTTCCTCACTGGGCACAAGTTCTGCTATGAGATCCGTTGGCAGGCCTGTTAACACCCTCTGTGACCTGCATAAAAGATAGACTTCAATAATCCCAGTGGAATTAATCCTCATTTTGTCCTTGAATAAAGAAAAAAGAAGAAAATATGAAGCACTGTAGCATTACACTTATCTCTCCAAAAACAACAGAGAAAACCCTTGCTGGGGCAGGGTGGTGGGGACACAGCCTCGGGCAAGGACCCTGCTGAGGGCTCCTCCCGTTGCAGGAGCTCGCTCCCAGGATGTCCCCGGGCCCACAGGCCCACCTGGCTCCAGGCAGAGGAGCCAGGGCCAAAGGGAGGGACCTCAGAGTCCCTGAGTGCAGGCAGGCAGTGAGAGGAGAAGCAGGAGGGACAAGGAAAGACATGTGTGCTGGCCAGAAACAGCCATCTGTACATTCCAGCACACTGCCTCTCTTCAGGTCGGGTCTGAGGCCCAGAACTCAGCTCCACTGCCCGCAGGACAGCGCAGCCCTGGTGCCCTCGCCAGGATGGGATGCGAGAACCCCGTGTGCTGACCACAGGCTGGCCACTCCGAGCACTCGCACGCGAGTCCATGGCTATGGGAGGTGCTGTTACTACACGTACACGTGTGCTCACACTCAGTTGCAAGCAGGAGAGCAGGAGCAGAACCCGCACCCTCTGGTGCCAGGCATGTCACCACCATACTGCCATGTGTGCCAGCATTCGCTGGGCGTCTGCAGTAGAAACCCAGAGATGCCTCAGGCAAACGCCCCTGGGCAAGGTGTCTCTGCAGCCTGCCTGACATCCTCAAAGAGCTGCCACCCAACACCATTCTAGAACTTTCCAGAATGCCTAGAACCTTCTGCGTGCTCTGTAAGCCTGGTCTCTGGAGCAGAGGCACCCAACACAGGAAACACAGGGCATTGGCCAGAACTACGAGGACAGATCTTTATCCCAAATACTCAAAAATTAAGCTCAATCTACCTGAAACCTTGACAGCCAGTGCTGCCTGAAGACTCAACCTCTAACAGTTGCCAGCCGAGCGCTCACAGACTGTCCCAGTCACCGGTGGGCACAACAGCTAAGACACGTGCCACTCTGAGCCTTTGCCACAGGGAAAGTGGCAGGAACACAGGCTGGGCATGCAACCAGCACCCTCCTACCCCTCCCCACGACACGGTCTTACACACAAGGGTCTTCACCCCGGGTGGAGGCTTGCCAGTGTGTTGCATCTGCGTTCTCTAAGCCTGTGGATCCCGCCCACACACGTTCCCGCCAGCAGCGTGCCTGGGTCCTGCTCTTCCTGACTTCCCGGGTGGAGTCCCACAGTGACTTTGCACACGTGCAGCGCACGCGGGTGGAGATCAGCCTGCTGTCCAGCACCCACATGGAGCACAATGCCGAGACGAGGGTAAATCTTCATTATGACACACACCAGACTTCCACACGCTGGGTCTGGAGGTGGGATAGTGCTAAGCGCACCTGCGCAGACCGAGGCAGCTTTGCCCCTGAACCTCCCAGGAGCCCAGTGTCCAGGACCGGCCCTGAAGAAGGGGCTGTCACAGACAAGGGACCACCATCACACCTGAGCGGTTCCACTCAGCATCAAAGAACCCTGCCTTTGGCTGTTGAGATGAGGGCAGGCCCTTGAAATAAGCCACAAGATCGGCTGCAGCTCCAGGCCGCCAGCCCCATCTCTGTCCGTCCTCACAGGGCCTTGTGACACAGGCGGGACCATGCAAGCTGGAGCCCCAGTCAGCACGCTTGTGTGGGACCTGTCCTTCCAACTAAGAAACAGCTAAAGTTGCGGGGGGTGGGGGGGCCTCAGAATGGCAAGCGAGGGGCTGTAAGTTACAAAGAGCGGCTCTTCCTCCATGTTTGTTTCTTAATAAACAGTGCATGGTGGTAGGAGAGCAAATTCAAAGACTCTCACCCACCCAAGGGTGCAGACATGGGCTGTGCCCCACTGGCCAGCTCCCGGAAGTTGATGTTTCTTTTGTTTGCGTTTCCGACACAGGTGTCATAATGTACCAGGAGAAGGGGATGGGGTGTGGTCTGGGGAGTGCCGGCCACAGCTGGGGTGGGGCAGCGAGGCCAGGGGAGGGAGGGACGAGGGCTCCTCCCCAGCCCCGCGGCTGCAGAGCTGGGCAGAAGAGGCCAGCACAAGCGGGTGTCCGCCTTCTCCCAAGACACCCAGTACAGCTTGGAGCTAGAGATTCTGCTTTTAAAACCTTGGAAACTCATTTAAAAAAAAAAAAATAGGAGCCAGCATTGTGGTGTGCAGGTTAACACGCCGCCCTCCCATGTCAGGGTACTGGTTTGGGTCCCAACTACTCCTGACCAGCTCCCCCACCAATGCACCTGGAAAATCAGCCAGTGGTGCCCCATGTGCGAGATAGTCCTAAAGTGACCATCATGCCCAGGGCAGGGCCAGGCTGCAGCCAGGCGCCTGGAACTCCGCTCAGATCTCCCATGTGGGCGGCAGGGCTCCAAGCCCTGGACCATCCTCGGCTGCTTTCCCAGGGGCAGTAGCAGGGAGGGGGTTGGCAGAAGAGCAGGGGGAGACCACTGGCACTCACATGGGATGCCAGGGTCGCAGGTGCAAGTCATAACTCCACCCCTTTTATTACTTCTTACCAAAGTGGACACAGTACTTTCACCTTTTCCTCAACGCCTTCTCCTGCGTGGTGAATATTTGTCCCGCTTAAACATGTTTTTTGAAGACGTAGCAATTCCATGGAGCTTAAAACAGGGTTTTCATTTCTGAAGGACTTTTCTTTCTAAAAGTTTGCTAAACATTTTGATGTTTTCATTATTAAATTATCTGCTATTACACTCAGCTCATTTTTGTATTTAAAGAGCCATTTTTCTTATTTGTTGTGGCTTTGAAAAATTTATTGCAAGTGATTTTTTTTCAGCCTGTTAATGTTTTCTCATTTGGTTTTGATTTTTAGCCAAGCAGCTTTAATTGGGGGAAGCACATCTGTGGGCCGCAGCAGCTGGCTTCCCCGTTCCCAGAGAGCTATACCTTTTCTTTATTCTGTATTTCTTAAACTTCATTCCTTGCCTTTAAACTTTCATTGTTCATTTCATGGTGCTAATTTTTTTAAATGTGTAATTCACAAAAGCACTTCAGTTTCGATTTATACAATTTGGAAATTAAATAAAAACATGCACAGCATAGAATCTGAATCACCCCACACTTGGGGATGGCACAGCCAACATTTTCCCAAATCTCCTTACAATGTTTGACACTTTAAGCAGAGACTGTGCTTATCTGAGAGGCAGGGTTCAGCGCCCTGTGCTGCGTCGCTGCCCAGGTGCCTGCAGAGCCGGGCTGGGCCACGTCGAGGCCACGTCTACCGCGTGGGCAGCAGGAATCTGGTCCCTCGGGCCGCCACCTGCCACCTGCAGGGTCAAGCTCTGTGAGTCCGGAGTGGAATGTGGGGTCTGGACCCCAGAGGAAACATCCAGCCCTCTTTTTAATAGAATGATGTAGGTCCGGGTTGTGCTGCCCTTTCTGCTTACGGTGACATGCTACGTGCCCATCCCAGTACATGGTCCACCATGACCACACAAAACCTAACACATTCCTAACTACTGGGCCTACGCTAGTATAATGTGACTCAAATAAAAACACACAGGTTTTTGTCTCCACCGCTGCCCACCACGTAGCTGCCCATCTGCCCGTTTTGCTTGGGATACAAGCTGAGCGCAGAACCCACACATCAACAGGCTCGAGTTTTTGAGAGGTGTGAGGGCACACAGCTCGCTCTAGAGAAGGACGAATGCCCTGCAGTGCCTTCTAGAAGCGTGGGGAAGGGCATCCTCCCACACTCTTCCCAAAATCAGAAGGGTTTTTAGAACCCTCACCCATTTACCAGGGGAAAAAAAGTGACATTCCATTTGTATTTGCATTCACTTGATTCCTAGTGCAGAGAATATTTTTGCATTTCCGTCTTCTCTCCATCTGGAACTTATTTTGGCATCTGAAGAAAGCCCCTGAGAGGAAGTTCCCCCGAGTCTGAACATTTCTTCACCGACTCAGATAACAGCCCCTGGTCCATCCACGAAAGTCCTGCCAAGAGTCTCAGGTTTAAGGCCAAAATGCACCATTGCCGGCAGGCCCGCCGGTCGGATCAGTGCAGGGCCGCGCAGGCCGATACCGGCACTGGCTTCTCCTCCCACGTCCCCACCCAGCCCATGAGCCAGGGACTCAGCTTGTCAACTGCTCACCAAAAAAACAAACGAAAGACAACACGGCCTGCAGCGAACACCGTGAGGCTGGCGTCCCCATCATTGCACCCTGTTGCTCCCACACATCTCTTGCCAGCATTACCGTCAGGATATTGCATGATTCTGCTCACAAACCAAACAGTAACACGTCCTCCAACACGGCAAGGCTGCCGTTTTTGGCTTACTGTGTGGGACCAGCCCCTGAATGTCACAGGTGCATGGTGAGTTTCACCAAGTGACACCGTCAGGTCATTCGCGGTGCTGACGGTGAGAACGGTCTAAGAGCCCAGCAAACTGCCCTTGAACTCCTCCTGTAAATCGCAGCGTGAACTTGGGCTGCGTGATTTCAAATTTTGCATTCATATTCATGTGGCGTATTTATTTATAATTTTCCTATTTGTGCTACAGTGAGAAGTTTCATGAACAAGATCAAGCCAGCTGTAGGAAATTGCACTTCTGCTCGTGGTTTTATCAGCACAGAAATCAGTTCTTCCTCGTAAGTTTAAATTAACTCTCTCAGATTACGTCTGGCCCTGGAATAAATTTTAGAATAAATTCCTTAACTATTTTTACATTTCTGCCATGTACATTGACACGCTGAGGGATTTTTTTTTCACATCTCTTAGATCAGTTTTAAATTTTCCCAGCAAAATAGTCGTAGTATTAAAACGCTCCACTTCTTCCACAGCGTTTATTCTCTCACAGTTTTAAAACATAGTCCGAAGCTGTAGTTTTCAGCGACTTCTTTTTTTGTTTTCTCTGTTTGTTGTCTCAGTTTCCAAAGTCTTAACCAGAAAGCTAGCTGCTGCACCTGCCACCTACACCAAGGGCTTTTTGTGGTCTCTGAGTCACAATGCACGCTCAATTACAATTTCCTTCCTGCTGCTTGTCTTGCAGTCGTGTCATTCTTTTCCCCAATTCCTCAAATTTCATTCTTCTTCTAAAAGTTGCTAGATCATTTGCTGTTATTGCTCAGCCTCTTAGCACGCCAGCTGCATTCCGTGCGTGCTTGCCCATAAGTGTTCCCTTTCTATTATTTCCCAGTTACACTGTTAAGACATGAGTTTGGGTTCAGGCGAGTGGGAAGGTCTCGGTGCTTGATGAAGTGACAGCGTTGACTTAATACTTAGTGCCAGTGCCACGCACCTCGCCTGCTGGCGTGCTCCAACCCTGCGTTCCTTCAAGGTCTACACTCGAGTGGAGCGAGGACGCCCCAGTGTCTCTCCAGCACTGTTGAGATTTGCACCCCGCTCATAAAAAGCAGTTCAAATGCCCTGACATGCTCAACTTCTTCAAGAATGCTGTTGACTCTTAGCATGCAATCCTGGATCTCACCTAGTACCTCCCACCCTTGAGGGTTCAGCGGTATCCCCACCCTGGGATCCCAGTGCCTAAGTCACAGCTTGACACAGGAACAACTGAAAGGCTGAGCATTGGCTGCGTGTATTGCCTTTTGTGATAATGCATTACCTTCATCTTCAGCCCAAATGGCTTCCATGCCCACAGAGCAGCTCTCTGTTCTCCAGCTGCTCCTTCCGGCCCAGCCAATGTTCTGAGTCGTCCCGCTCAGGTCAGTTACAACGCCCACAGGCACCTGGCTAGAAGCAGTAAACACAGTTTGAGCAAGGTGGGCTTCAGTGCAATCATCTCCCAGACAAACCCACCCAGCGGGAAGGTCAGCACCCTGCCTGGCCCCCAGCCTCCCCCTGCATCCTTCCCCTGCATCCCACCCCCACCCTCATGGTGTGTCCATGAGAAGGGAATCCAGCAGGAAGGGTCACCAGGTGCTTTGCGCACACGGAGGCTTAAGCTCATCAAACCACTCCCACACAGCCACCACCCCATGCCAATGCCCTGAGCTGAGCCTGCACCAACCATTTGTAGGTGGAAAAGTGTGGTTCTGATGACAGGCCCCCGGAGCAGCCTGCTCTGCATCAGGGAAGGTTGACAGCACCCAGGGCAGCTACCATGTCACCTCAGAAGAGCTTCATTGCCCGGCTTAGTGATACATCTTGGGTCCGTGGAGGGATGCACCTGTTAATGAGATGATGGAGGAGGTTCGAATGACATTCCTAACCTGGGGGCTTCATGCGCAGCCTCATCTGCATGGCAGGCACCTCTGGCATCTGTCCCCAGCCGCACACAGCGCCATGCAATCTCTGGCAATGCAGCTACTCTGAGGCCCCAGCCAGCATCTGTAAGCAGACGGTTGTCCAGTCCACAGCAACCATCACCCTTGAACCTTAGCCAGTGTCAGTGCCCTACTAAAATGTTGTACCTGGCAACACACAGCGGGCTGCTCACAGGGTAGGGGTCCTGTGTTCCCTCAGAAGGCTGCTCATCTCCAAGAGAGGGTCCTGGGTCGCCAATGCAGCAAACACTCCCCACTCCCTGCTCAGACCCGGCCTCTCACCCATCAGACTTTCTCCCCACTCAGCAAGGTGGAACAAATGCTGCACTTGGCGAGGGTCCTACACCCCTGAGCCCTGGTTCTGCAGCCACGGGCGAGGTCTCCATCCCGTTCCAGTGCAGGTGGCCTATGCAGGGGGTGCAGAGGCCATGTGGGGAGAGGAACGCCGTGTCAGGAAGAGAGGCAGCTGTCTTCATCCTGGTGCACCTGCTCCTCACTGGCCTCCAGGATGCAGAGGCAGAGGGGAAGGGTGGGCAGGGGGCGTACTGACCCAGACTCACCGCCGAGACAGGCCCAATCCTTCCCCCACTTCCCCAATGAGGAAGGAGCACAGGACGGCCCCACACCCCACCAGACCTCTGCCCCTCCTGCAGGAAGCCTTCTTCCCTCCCCTCCCCACCCAGGCCCAGTAGCCCCCAGGAGTCTGTCCCTGACACCAGCAGAAACACGAGGCATGAAGCAAACTAGTGGCTTTGGCACCGTCTTTCATGCTGTAAACAGCTCTGCTCTCGCTCATGTCTCTGAAGCCGACTGTGATGCTTGAAGCAGGAGACCTGGGAGAGAGTCCTGCCCCCTCCCCAAGCCCCGGGTGCCCACTGCCAAGACCCTGCAGGAAGCAAGGCTGCCGAGTTGTGCCCTCAGCCGAGTGCTCCGCAGGCAGCTGCCGCTTCCATGGCAATGCTGAGGCCTTGAGGAATATGTGAGAGAAACAGACAATTGTCCCAGGTCAGGGCAAGAGAGGCAAGAAAACAGTCTCCCAAGGGGGGCCTGAGAAACCCCGAGGGTCGCATAGACCAGACTTGTGATGGAAGATCCAACTCAGCAGCTCAGTGCACAGGGCCTGCCTGCAGGGGAGCAGATCGCCACCCCCACCCCCCTACCCCCCACCCCCTGCCGACTCCCCGCCATTGGATTGGCTGACACTCGACGGCAAAAAGTGAATCTTTCAGGCCCAGCATGATAGCATAGTGATTAAAGTTCTCGCCTTGCACGTGCCAGGATCCCACATGGGCGCCAGTTCTAACCTTGACGCCCCCACTTCCCATCCAGCTCCTTGCCTGTGGCCTGGAAAGGCAGTCAGGATGGCTTTGGCCTTGGGACACTGCACCCACGTGGGAGACCCGGAAGAGCTCCTGGCTCCTGACTTCCAATTGGCTCAGCTCCAACCGTTGCAGTCATTTAAGGAGTGAACCATCGGACAGAAGATCTTCCTCTCTGTCTCTCCTCCTCTCTGTATATCTGCATTTCCAATAAAAATAAATCTTAAAAAAAAAAAGTGAACCTTTCCCCACACGGTCTTGGTGCCTCAGAGAGTGCCGGGAGGGAGAGAGCAAGGCAGGGCGGCAGGCAGCAGGCCCTGGGTGTGCTCCCGGCTGCTACCCCGGGGCAGGCTGGCATCAAGGATACTGTTGGCTCCCTCCGGACCTGCGTTCAATGTCAGGACACCCTGAAAGGTGACCAAAGGAGGCAAGGGGAAATTGGCCCAGGGGAAGTCACACAGCCCAGAGAAATTCTAATTTGGGTAAATTTGAGGATTTGCTGATGGGAAAAAACAGGAGGTATGAAGGATGCCTCCCTGCAGGTTCCGGCTGCCCTGAATGAAGGGATCCACAGGAAATCCCAAGGGCAGGGCTAGGGTGCCCAGGGGCGTCACCCAGCTGGATCTGGCTGGCACGGCCCTGCTCTGAGCTGCTCCTGCACCTGCAGAGGTGCCTGGAAGACATACTGCTGAGACTGCAGGGCCCCGGCCTGCCTGCCCTGCCACATGGGTGCCAGTGACAGCACCGCACCCCAGGAACCCTGAGGCCCCGGCCTGCCTGCCCTGCTGCATGGGTGCCAGTGACAGCACCGCACCCCAGGAGCCCTGAGGCCCCGGCCTGCCTGCCCTGCCTCATGGGTGCCAGTGACAGCACCGCACCCCAGGAGCTCTGAGGCCCCGGCCTGCCTGCCCTGCCGCATGGGTGCCAGTGACAGCACCGCACCCCAGGAACCCTGAGGCCCCCACATCACACAGTCCTTGTTTCAGAGATCACTAAGAAGATAAAAGGCCACCACAGGACCATGACAGTTCAGGAAACAGACTGATCTCAGACGTCCTTCTGCAGCCCCGGAATGCATGAGAGCTGACACTGCTGAGGAACAGGGCCAGGTCCTGAGCCATAGGCTTCCCCCAGGTCATCTCGTCCCCCCGACTAGAGTCACCCCCATGTTTCAGAAGAGAGAGGTTTCCAGCATCATACAGTGAGGCAGCACGCAGTCAGGGGACCCCACAATACCCTGGGGTGAGGCTTGGGCATATGCGAGCTCGGCCCCCACCTGCCTGCATTTCTGAGCCCACACTCCACAACGCTGTCAACAAAAGTGCTTTGTGAACGACACAAAGATGGTTCTGATGCAGGTGGCCCAGGGACCAAGCTTGGGGAGCCGTGAGAGGCCCCTGTGAGCAGATGCATACCTGCCAGTCCTGGAGGGTCACCGTGGGTGTCAGGCGACACTGCCCGGCTCCCTTGGAGGGACCGTTGACAGTTCACGTGAGAAGGGGGCATTTTGAGAACACCTTCCATCCTTGAGGAAGCTGCCTCATCTCACTAGGCCAGCCACCAAAGCCGGAAAGCATGCAGTCAGCCCAAAGTCAAGATCCTACTTGCACAGTCAAGGGCCAGGCCAAGGACCTGCCCTCATGCTGCCACAGGCCCACAGCTTTGGGTCCACAGAGTACATAGAAGGCCAAAAAAAGCAACACTGCCTTTCCTTGTTGTCTGCCTGGACCCATCAGGTTTATGTGCACCTGCCCTGCACGTGGCACCCTCCTCAAGGTGAGCTCAGGCCAGGAGTTTCTGCTAGAGCAGCAACCTGAGCCAAGAGGAACTCGGGGTTCACTCAGAGTCCCCACTCTGCCAGCCTTGCCAGTCAACATCTCCCCAAACCTGCTCCTCCTCTGGGCAAAGGGGCTTGCTGACCCCTCTCACGGAAGGGGCTGCTACACCTTCCTAGCCCCACGGTAACAGTGCAAGGAGACGCCTCAGACCCCCAGGATGCACAGCCCACCTGCAACTGTGAGATGGGCTCTAACTCCAGGCAGGGGAAAGGCAAGAGACCCGCAGATGGACAACAAAAATTAACCTTGTCTTCCGGGTCGTGTACCTGCCACATCCCCCGCCCCTCATGCTGGCCCACAGCCATTTTACAATCCTCTAAGCTGGAACAGACTAACAGTGATACAAGTCAGGTCCGGCCATGGAGACCCAGGCGTGTGCCCTAGGGAGGCCTCCCAAAGCTCCAGAAGCTGAAAGACGCCGACAGCTGAGTCAGGGGCCGGCCACCACAAGCAAGACACGCGGAATCTGAGCCTGTTTCCAGTTTCTGGTGGGCGTGTCCCATAGGACGTGGTCGTGGGGCTGAAGAATCATTAGAGAAAGGCAGGAACACAGAGCAGCAGCTGCCATTCGCACAGCTCAGGAGCACTTGTGTCTGCAGTCAGCAACAGACGCCCAGCACCATCTGGGAGCCAAGGCCAGGGGGAGAGAGAAAGTTTTGCTCAAAGCAGCTCGAGTGTACCCTGCTTTCGTACCAGTGAGCTGAGGCCCAGCCGTGGGATTGAAGCCGGGGGCAGGCAAGTTTCAACAGCAACCTGCCCTGGCGATTTAAACAGAATCCTGACACTCATTTCTGAGTCCCCTGGCTTGACAAGTGCCCTGCTGCCCGCGCTGGTTTGCCCCACAATGCCTGTAACTACCGGCCATTCCACTAGCAGGCTTGGTCCCGCTGAAACTTGGGCTGGACAATCCCTGTGGAGGATGCTGTCCTGCGCAACACAGGCCAGTGGTGGCCTTGCCTACCCTCATTCATTACGGCAGTCAGGAATGTTCCCAGCCCTTGCCAGATATCCAGGGGGTCGGGGATACACAGTGACCCACAACTTGAGGCCAGCAAAATATGGAAAACAGATAATACATATATAGATACAGGGCTGGATGGATGGATAGGTAAGATAAAGGCAGGTAGATGATAAAAGAAATAGGAAGGAAGGGAGAATAGACCAAGAGAAGAATGTAGGGAAAGGCAGGAAGGGAGACAGAGAAAGAAAGAAAGAAAGAAAGAAAGAAAGAAAGAAAGAAAGAAAGAAAGAAAGAAAGAAAGAAAGAAAGAAAGAAAGAAAGAAAGAAAGAAAGAAAGAAAGAAAGAAAGAGAGAAAGAGAGAAAGAGAGAAAGAGAGAAAGAGAGAAAGAGAGAAAGAGAGAAAGAGAGAAAGAAAGAGAGAAAGAGAGAGAGAAAGAGAGAAAGAAAGAAAGAAAGAAAGAGAGAAAGAGAGAAAGAGAGAAAGAAAGAGAGAAAGAAAGAAAGAAAGAAAGAAAGAGAGAGAGAGAGAGAAAGAAAGAAAGAAAGAAAGAAAGAGAGAGAGAGAGAAAGAAAGAAAGAGAGAAAGAAAGAAAGAAAGAGAGAAAGAAAGAAAGAAAGAAAGAAAGAAAGAAAGAAAGAAAGAAAGAAAGAAAGAAAGAAAGAAAGAAAGAAAGAAAGAAAGAAAGAAAGAAAGAAAGAAAGAAAGAAAGAAAGAAAGAAAGAAAGAAAGAAAGAAAGAAAGAAAGAAAGGGAGGTAGGAAGGGAGGTAGGAAGGGAGGTAGGAAGGATGGATGGATGAGGAGAGAAGAGCAATAGCAGCTGGACGCACTGGTGTGGAGACCCTCCTTATGCAGGCACAAGTCCCTCCTACTCTAGCCTGCAAGCCTCCTGAGCAGAAAAGCGCAGCTCCTGGGAAGCTCAGCTCGTGCAGCAAGGGGAGAGGGGCTGAGCCGCGTGATCCCACCCTGCCCCCTCCTCCAAGGGTGGCCCCAACACAGTGTACACCTCCACTGTCCCCACCCTCCTCACAGCCACACTCAACCCACGGTTCTCTCAGCTCCGGGCGCAGGCCTCTCCGGGCGCAGGTCTCTCGGGCACAGGCTTCTCGGGCACAGGTCTCTCCGGGCGCAGGTCTCTCGGGCACAGGCCTCTCAGCGCAGGCCTCTCCAGGTGAAGGCCTCTCCGGGCGCAGGCCTCTCCGGGAACAGCTCCTCCTGCTCTCTTGTTGTCTCTCCTCTTCCACCTGCCTTGCCCCTGCTGAGGCCAGGCCTGGCTCAGGTGTTAGCCCTCGGAGGGTTTTCCTCACACCTGCCCCCAGCCCACACTCACAGCGGGGCCACATCCCATGCCATCCAGCCCAGGGTCTACATTAGCAGGAAACCGGAATTCAGAGCCAGGAATTGGAGCAAGGTCTGCGGAGCTGTGGCACCTCCCCTGCTCCCTGCTGGGTCTGTATCCTGGAGGACACAGCAGCTCCTCGCCAAGAGGCACTCATGAACAGGAAATGAGTCAGGGCCTGCCAGCTGCTGCCAGGCCTGGGTCTGGGCCAGTGCAGCCCGACTGAGGGCAGCCACCCCTGGCCAGCCTCATGCCTGGCCAGGGGCCTCAGAAAGGCCCTCTCCAGCTTGTGACACGGAAAGGCCCCTGCGACGGACACAGGGCAGGTGTGTGAAACGCACGTCTAGGAAGGCGGGGCCAGCAGAGCCACAGAGCTTGGACACACTCGGAAGTCACGGGGAGTCCAGGGAAGCCCTGTCCCCACCCAACTCCATCACAAGGGGCTAGTGCTTTACCTGCTCCTCCACTGGGCAGGCTCGGGTCCAGCACACAGCCAGAGCCCAAGGCTGGGCTCAGTCATGCTGCCCATTCCAGAAACTTCCTGAAGGGAAGAGTGGAGCAGAACAGAGCCAAGGGCAGGACAGGTCCTGGCACCTGGTAGTCAGAGGAACAGGAGGCTGCCCTCTGACGGTTTCCAAGGACGGCGGCCACCTCTCCTCAGCTGGGGCCCTCCTGCAGGCGGCCAAGCTAAGGCATCACCAGCAGCACGAGATGCTGCAGAGAGCCACCCCACACGCCCATCAGAGCTGGTCCTTGCTTGGTGCAGATAGTCTCAGGGGGCTTGCCTGCAGACAGAGGATGCCCAGCGCAGGACGGTAGGCACTTCAGAAAACGGCCCAGCCCAGGACCTCAGTCTCCACCCTGGTCTCTGAAAGACAGCAGGGTCAGAAGGCCACAGCAGAAAGTAAGCGCCTGCAGTCCAGAGACCACCCCATGTGACGCCCCATGTGACGCCCCATGTGACACCCCATGTGACACCCCGTGTGACACTCCATGTGATGCCCCATGTGACATCCATGTGATGCCCCATGTGACACCCTGTGTGAGACCCCATGTGACCCCGTGTGACGCCCCTTGTGACACCCCATGTGACACCTCGTGTGACGCCCCATGTGACATCCATGTGATGCCCCATGTGACACCCTGTGTGAGACCCCATGTGACCCCGTGTGACGCCCCTTGTGACACCCCATGTGACACCTCGTGTGACATCCCATGTGATGCCCCATGTGACACCCCGTGTGAGACCCCGTGTGACACCCCATGTGACGCCCCATGTGACACCCCATGTGAGACCCCGTGTGACGCCCCGTGTGAGACCCCGTGTGATGGCCCGTGTGACAACCAGTGCGTGCATAGCTAAGCCCGGGAAAGCTGACCACCCATGCTTCTGTGGGAAGCCCCCATCAATTAATGGGGGGGAAGCCCCCCCATTATGCCAGGGCCGGGATAAAACCTGAAAGGGAATTGCCCAGTGAATTCTCCCCAGCGGCAAGCACGCGGTGTGGACACGCCCAGCCTCCCGCCGACACTTGTGAAACCAACGTACCGGTCAGGTGTGAACGCCCTCCTCCCTCTTGATCACATCATCTTCCACCCTACCCCCAGCCCCTGGCTCAGCGGAAGACCTCCCCCCAGCCGCCCGAGGCTCAGCCCCTACAGCTGTTGAGTGTAACCGTGATTCCCAGCACCACACAGCCAGAAACATGCAGCTAAGCCATTAGACGCCATCAGAGACGGAGCTGAGGCCCAAAGGCAGGGACCAAGCAACACAGCCACCTACTTGTATTTGCTGGGAGCCGTGCCATGCGGGAAGGGGGGAGGGCAGACGGGCCTTGCGAAGAAGAAAGTCGTAAACCCCGGGGGAGACATGCTCCCATGTTCCTCTCCAAGAAGCGGCTCCCATGGGAGCCTACGCAGAGGACAGCGAGCGACAGTGTGTTCAGCGGGGTCCACAGCTGGAGAAGCAGCCAGCCTCTTCCAGGCCTCGAGTGTGTGAGATGAAAATGCGAACACAAAAGGAACGCAGCCAGCACGCTCTCTGGCCCCGCACCTGCAGCAGCTACTCCACTCTGCCTTCCCCAACCTGCTCTTGCAACAATAGACATTCTGTTTCTATGGAAGAGAGAGGCATAACCATCTCGGATCTGCTGCTTCACTCCATGCATGCCTGTACCAGCAGGAGCTGAGTCGGGCCGGAGCTGGGGACTCCTTCCCAGCCTCCCACGGGGGTGGCAGGAGCCCAGTCACTTGGGCCAGCACCTCTGACCTCGCACAGAGTGTGTCGTTCGGAAGCTGGAGTTGGGAGCACAGCAGGACCCCAGTGTGAGATGAGCCTTTCTCACTGTACCCCGGCCTCCTGCACACACAGTCACACCCATCCCAGTTGGCATCCCTAGCCTGGTTCCCAGCACAAATTCTCTCCTTGCCCTGTTCCTCCTTACCCATGCCCAGCCTCTCGGCTTATGTCTAACCAGGACACCCCCCTCAAACTCTCCTCCTTCAGAGCCCGCCAGTCATTCAAGCGGACGGCAGAACAAGACATGAGAGACCAGAACACGGAGAAGGAGGAAGAGCCAAGCACTTGAGGGAAAGCCACGGCAGTGCCAGGCCACCCTGCCAGGGACACGCTCTCAGGGAAGGTCCCACCTGCAACCCCCTGGACAGCCCCTGCCAGGTCCATCCGCAGCGTCCAGCCAGCGGCCCCTTCCCTGCTCCGCCAGGCTCTGGGCCAGCCCCACACTCCCCCCTCTGGCACCTTGGGCTCTGGCAGCACCGGGAACTTGATATCCTAGCTTTCTACAGCCATGGACACAGCACCCCTTCCATCCTTTCCTAACAGCAGAGCTGGGGTTGACAGAACAGGGAATGCTGGGCAACATGACAGCCAGTTAGGTCACTGCCCCTCTAAGCCCTGCATAACTGTCCCCTCTCCTGGGAGTCCCTGCCTGCCTTCACTCTGACACATGTCCAGCGCCCAGTGCTTGCAGCTGCTCCAAGTCCTCGGAGCCTCGCCCCCTGCCCCAGGTGGATGCACCTGCTGTGGTCTCGCCATGGCGTGCACCAATGGCTCTCTGGGAGCAGGAGGGGGTCCTGGATGAGCTGAGAGGCCCCCAGCTGACCCCCAGCCCTGACTCCTGCACTGGTGAGGGCAGAAGCATAGCCTTCACAGAAGAGCAAGGCTCCAGGCTCTGAGCACCCCCTCCCTGGGCAGAGGTCTGCAGCCCACAGCAGGGCATACCTCAGTGGGGTGTGCCCGAGGAGAACAGCAAGGGATGGGCCAGGTGCTTGGAGCGCTGCCACCCATGTGGGCGATCTGGGTGGCGTTCCCAGCGGTGACGGCCTTCTGAGGAGAGAGCTGGGGACAGGAAATTCTCCCTCTCTGTCTCTCCATTTCTCTCTGTGCTTTTGAAGTAAAAAATATATATATAATAATAAATCTAACAAGTGAATTCCTTCATAAAAATGACCCCAGCCCAAGCAGAGGCCACAGCCTCCCTCCTGACTCCCCAACCAGAGCCAGCAGCAGTGCCTGTGCCCACTCAGAGGCCATGGGTATGGACAGTGCCAGGCCAGGCCCTAGAGCCAGCCAGCACCAGCAGGGCGGGCATCTGGCACAGCCAGCACAATGCCCACCTCACCTCAGACCACCCGGTTCAAGTCGCAGCCACCGCCCTTGCCCACCCAGCTCCTTGGGCGGCAGCAGGAGCTTCCCGGGGTGGGAGGGCAGCACACTAGAGGGCTCTCTCTGTCTTTCAAATAAAGTGAGCATAAATAACAAAGCTTTAGAAATAAAGAAATAAACCATCCCATCTTTCTAAAAAAATGAATTTTTAAAACAATCAACAGCTGCTGAGTCAAGGGCCGGCAGAGGCTTCCCGGAGGGAAACAAAGCCAGGACGCATTCCCTGACTCCCGCTTGGAAAGTGCCGCCGCCTCTGTGAGCCCGGGTTCCCTGGGAGGCGGCCCTGGGAAGCAGAGAAGGTGGCTGCCTTCCAGCCAGCTGGGCCCAGGTGTCAGAGGCACAGGCCAAGGGCTGTGTTTCCTGGGATGCAGCAAGTGGCTGGCACAGCACAGGGGCACCTGAGCCTTTGGCCAATCCAGAGGCTCCTCCCCATGCATGCCACCCCCATCCCCAGGTGTGGGTCCTTCTCTCCCACACAGTGAGGGGGGACTGAGACTGCACCCTCCCACCAGCTCCCGGGGATCCCTGCTGGTGCCTGAGGGAGGGGTAGAGGCCACACCCCAGGCAGCACCTTCTCAAAGCTGAGACCAGTCTGGGAGATTCAGGGAGGAGCTGGGGCCCAGTGGCCTTGCGTGTGGCAATATGGACCCCCACACGCCCAGGGGGTCTGAGTCTAAAACCAGTCCTTGTCACTCCTGAACAGGGATGGAGAAACCGCAACCCAGCAGCGCCAACCAAGAGCTCCCAGGACATGGCAGGACAAGCAGGGGCATCGCTGACTGTCCCTGAGCCATGTGGAGGACCTGTGGTTACAAGTAGCAGAAAGCCCAGCTTCATTGGTCAGCTGTGTTATGAAAGTCCATGGGGTTTATCAAGGCAGGACCCAAATGCCCAGGTGAAGTTGTCAGACCACACCTCCTTCTGTCCCCGCTTCTCTCTGCAACAGCTTCATTCTTCAATGACATGATCTCAAAGGGTCCAGGTGGGCAGGGCTGGCAGAGAAGCAGCCTCGCTCCAGAACAATCCAGGAAGGCCTTAGCCTTGTGTGCCAGGTGCATTCTGGGAAAGGGCCAGCAGAAGACAGATCCGTTTTTAGGGGTGACCACAGTGAGCTACTGCATCCCGGGCAGCTTCTGCAACAGAAGCCGTCCATCTCATGGTCCCAGAAGCCACAGGCCCAAAACCAGCCGTGCCAAGCCTTCTGGGGCAGTGCTGTCTGCCGGTGCTGGAGATGGCTGGCTACTGCAGGGTGCGGCTGCGTCTGTCCACCCGGGGCTGCACCCCTCCCATCTCTGCCCACACCTCCTCTCTGTGTGTCCCCTGTGTCCTCACAGCCTGCTGGCCAGCCTGAATCCAGTGTGGCCACATTCTAATCGCAGCTGCCATGACCCAGCTTACTAGCAGGATCAGCGTCTGGGCCTCAGGGAAGTGACACTATCAATCCTCATATGTGGGAGGCTAGCAGACAAAATATGGAGACCAGAAACACGGCACAACTGCTTGGCAGGCATAATCCCAGACTAGCAGAAGTGCACGGCACCACGTAAGCCACCAGGCCCGCAGTCATCCAGCGCAGGCAGTTAGGCCAAATGTCGGCCCACTCTCCAGAAAGCACCAAGCCTCGCTGTCGGCACGGGACAATCCAGGAGGCCCTGGATGTGTGCAACCAAGACTGTTCATCTGATAGAAACGCTTTCTAGAAGCAGAGCTAAATTGGTGCCTGGAATTCTCTGGAAGCAAGCTCTCCGCCCACATCCTTGTCCCGACTTTTCATATGTCCAAAATATGAAGAGAATCGGCCAGCCCCCAGGGAATCCGCCTTCCGGCCTGCCGCAGCCCGCTATGTCTGAAAGCGGCAAGTTGCTTGGTGAAGGCCGGGGCAAGCCGGGCTCAGTCCCCAGGGTGGCAGTGCCGTCCTCCCCAGATCACTGTGGCCAACACACCAGCTCCATGGCAGGTGCCACGCATTTTCCAGAAAAGGATCTGGAAGAATGCTGGCCGATCTCCTGTGACGGTGGCCCCTAAAGGATGGGAGGGAGGAGGGTCCCACCGGAGTGTCAGCTATTTTTGAAGTTGAGAACACTCATCTAAAGATTGAAAATAGCTCCCAGCAGCTGTGTTAGGCCACGCCCCACCCGGTGCAAGATGCTGTGGGGCTGGCAGCAGACAGCCAAATGCCTGCCCAGGGACAGCGCCCGATCCCAGCAAACCTGAGCAGGAGAGACGAGGAGGGGCCCGGGAGAGAGCCTCCGTTCTAATACTGCGGAGTGATGGCCACTGCATGTGCGGAGACCCTGGACAAGGATCGGGGGGCCCGATCCAAGGCCCGAGGTGGCCACCGGCCAGTGTGTGACTTCAGGAGAGTCACTTGAGTTCTCAGGACCTCAGCCTCCTTACGGGGACGCGCTTGGCACACTTGGCACACTTGCATGGCACAGACATGGTGGCCTACCAGGTTAATCTTCCTCCTACAAGGAAGCATCTTATGTGGCCACTGGTTCAAATCCCGGCTACCCCACCTCCAACCCTACTCCATCCTAATATGCCTGGGTCAGCAGCACAGGATGGCCCAAGTCCTCAAGCCCCTATACCCATGTGGGAAACCCAAAACCAGCTCCTGGCTCCTGGTACAGGCCTGGCCCAGCCACAGTCGTCATGGACATTTGGGGAGTGAACTAGTGGATGGAAGATCTCTCTTCCTTCTTTTCCCGGTGAGCTGTCTTTCAAATAAATACAATGAATCTTTTGTAAAAACTGCAACATCATAAGGGATTATCAATCTATTTGTTGATGTTTTAGGCATAGGCAGCTTCCTGCCAGAAGCGCATGAGCATAAGATCACCATTTGAACCTAAGATGTGAGGGGCCCAGGACCTCTGCGTGTATGGGTCTGTTCTGTTCTTCCCCTTTAGCTGCCTCGCCCAGCTCTGCCTTTGGAGGAGCCTGCTCTCCCGCCATCTGCGTGGCTGTGTGTGCGCTCCCTGCAAGGCCTGTGTCTCCACGCAGCTCTATCTCTCGTGGCTGCACGTGGCGTGGCTGCTCCATCCACTGGCTTCCTGGCGTCCTCGCCAGCACTCTGCCTGAGGCCCGGCTGCACGGCTCACGGCTGTTGGCTCCCCTTCCTCCGTGGGAAGGAAGCTGTCCGTTCCTCTAATATCCAGTCGCAGCTCTGCTTCTGAAGCCAGAGGGCCAGGGAGTGATGCGTCACGTCCTGGGGGCAACACAGAGGAGAGGAGAGGAAGAATGAGAGAAATCGCCCATTCGGCCACAACAGGCAAGGCGGAGCCAAGCTGAAGCCAGGATGTCCCAGGTGACCGACAGGGGTCCAGTGCTTCCCGGGTGCATCAGCAGGGAGCTGGATTGGAAACAGAGCAGCAGGGACTCGAGCCAGAGCTTTCATAAGGAATGCCAGTGTCACAAGATGCAGTTCAGCCCACTGTGCCACTACACAGGCCCCCCAGCAAGATATTTTTTCAATAACTTAAAAGTAAATGTTTTGTTTCTGACTCGTTCTGCAGCCAGTGAGGAGCT
Organism: Ochotona curzoniae; assembly: GCF_017591425.1. Classification (NCBI taxonomy): domain Eukaryota; kingdom Metazoa; phylum Chordata; class Mammalia; order Lagomorpha; family Ochotonidae; genus Ochotona; species Ochotona curzoniae. The sequence continues at coordinate 2,358,431 of NW_024467122.1, read as the reverse complement.
GGCAGAGCTAGTGCTTGCCACGGCTCCCCTGGGCATCCACAAGGGGCGGAAGACTGCCCAAGGTCTTGCATGTCGCTGAAACGGCCCTCCTCGTTCCCACTCCCAACTCTGGTCGCAACTCTTCAAATCGCCGTGCAGAGACAGGGAGCCCTTCAGTGTGTTCAGTGGCGATCCAGCAGTGTTGGCTGCGCTGCACCACTGTCTGCCTTCCCCTCCGAATGCAGCTGCCCCAGGGAGGGCTCCCCTGGCCTGCAGCTCTTGCTACTGCCTATTGGCAGCAGGGAAACAGAACACGGCACCCTTCATGGGGGTCTGTTCGGGAACATAGGGTGGAGGTGTGGACAGGGATGGGGGGAGCGGATTCCCAGCCTCACAGGCCAAGCAGATATCCCAGGAACGGGACCCTGGGCCACAGGGTGAGATGGGGTGGCAGACGGCCTCGGGGTTAGCAAGCCCCAAGCAGATCCAGCAACCCGTGTGAAAATGGCCTCCGCCAAGCAACTGACCTGAACACTCGGCTCCTAACTCTGAGGTCCCAGTAAGGGCATTCCTCCCAGGAAAGGCCACAGCAAGGCAGCGTTGGACATCCGTGTGCGGCAGAAGGATCTCCAACTCTGGGCGAGGCCACTCGGGGGAGTGAGCTCCTCCAAGCACACTCCCAGCTTTCTGCTGCTGCCTGGTGTGCTGGGCAGACACCAGCTTCATTTACCAGGAGCATCCCGTCCAACCTTACGATGGCAAGTAACGCTATGTGACTTGAGCATCGTCGAAGCTTCTCTGTCTTCTAGAGGTATAGCTTGCACGCATCAGCAGACTCCAGGCCACCTGCCCAGAGGTGGCCACCTCCAAGCCCAGCCCGCTGACCTCTCACTTGTCCTCCATTGGATGTACCGGCAGCAAAGGCAGAAGCCAGCATGGGGACATAGGAGGTGGGGCTAACATGGCCGGGCTTGGTGGGACAATGGCTCTGCAGCAGTTCTACCCCCCTAGACTTTTCCAGGCATATTACCTGGACTTCTCCACCCACGTGTTGAGAGACCAGAAACAAGTCCCACTATCATTCCAGTGACCGTGGGTAAATGGGAGTTACTCTGTAGGTCAACCCAGAGAACCTGGACGTGTCCATCCATCAAAGACCGAGGAGTAAGCAGCGAGGTGGGGACATGGAGGCCCTGTCCACCCTCTTGGAATCACCCCGGCCCCAGCGCACACAGCAATGTTAGCACACGTGCTCCCGCACACTCACATGCGTGCCACCCACACTCCCCTAAGTGACGTGTTGAATAGGGTGCATGCTTTTGGAGTTTATCTAAATGAGTCCATCTTCACACGTTCCCTGATGACTTGCATTGTGCTTTCATCGTGATGTTTCCCAGAATCATCCAGGCTGACACGTGAGCTGTAACTTCGCCATATTCACCCCTGTGTACTCTCCCACTGCGTGACTGCATTGCAATTTCCTCTGTCACCCGTGGCCCTCTGTGCTGTTTCCAGCCCTTTCCGTGGCACACAGCATTGCCGTGAACATCATCACGTGGGGTTCCTCATCAAAGACTCCTCCACATGGATAACTAGGAGAACTTCCACACAGACGCGACGCCCCTTTGACCTTTATAAATACTTGGGCAGGTGCGGTGTCCAGTTCTTTTTCCCTGGGGCCTGCTCTCACTTTCACTCTGATTGACAGACACACTGAGCATTGCCTGAAGAACACTGCTGCTAGAACGCTAAGGCAGCTGGCATTTGGAACATCAGCCAGACGGTCTTACACTCACCACCCGGAAGTTACAAACGTTCCCAGGCCAGAGAGGCCCTGCTGCATCCATGTGTCCACCCTTCCTTTGAGAGAGTGGTTTGTGGCCCTGGGGCTCTGAGGATCAAACCTAGAGGCTTGACTCCATAGGCAGGAGTCTGTAGTGGCTTTTGTTTTGCACACGGAGATGGTGGAAGCTGGCCCAAGATTCTTATTCCAACCTGCCTTCCAGCAAAGTCTTCCTGTCTGGCATCTGTGACTCTGAGCACAGGATCCAACTTACCACTCCATTTGCATCTGCAACACTCAGCATGGGCCTCCCGTCACAGGTGCGCTCTGGTGCATGTCATGGAATTAAGAATCCACCACTTTGGCAGGCCTTGCTACATATGGTCAAAAATCCACCACCTCCTTCTGGATGTAGGCCTGGGCTGGAGCCTCAGCTTCCCCTGCAGTGGACTGCGGCCATGGGACTGAATTGTAGCCAGTCAAACTTGGGCTGTCCCCGCAGCACCCCACTCCCAGTAGCCCCCAATGCCCCACCACCCCTCCCTGACTACCAGCCAGGCTCTCTTACCCACTTCCTGATCACCTGCACTCACATCCTGAAAAGTGACACCTGCGTCTTTTAAAACCAACCAAGGAAACAAGCATGTCTTCTCTCTGAAGCAGAGCCTTGTGAGCCTCCCTGTGCGTTTGTATGGAGATGCTGGAGAGCAAATGAGACCAGCTGTGACTGAGCTCTCTGGCCACCTGCTGCCCAGCACACGGGCTGGCTCCCGGATGAGGCTGGTGCATTCCGATCCTGTGTCCTTACACGTACCCTTTCATGTGTATCACTAGCTAACGACAGTTGAAACTCAACAATGAACAGTGGGTTAAAACAGCAACATTTTTTGGAAAGGCAGTTAGAGAAAGAGATCTTTCATGTACTGGTCCTCTCCCCAGATGGCTGCAACAGCAAGGTCGGGCCAGGCTGAAGCCAGGAGCCAAAAATATCATCTGGGTCCCCCAAGTGAGTGCAGGGTGCAAGCGCTTGGGTCATCCTCTGCTGCTGTCCCAAGAGCTGGATCAGAAATGGAGCAGCCGGGACTTGAATTGGAATTCAGTTGGGATGCCGTCATTCCAGGTGGAAGCTTAACTCGTTGTACCACAATGCTGGCCCCAACAGCAGCTATTTTTGTTGGTCAGGACTCAAGGCACACCTTAGCTGAGCTGTACGGTTCAAGGTCACAGGCTGCAACCAAGCCATGAGCTGGCCAGAGAGGTCATCACGTGACCTGTGGTAGGTAAGGGAAGCTTCACTTCTGGGCTCAGTGGAAGAAGTCAGCTGTTCTCGGGACAGGTGCCTGAGAGGGGCAGCTCCCCGCAGCTCCGGGCGGAGGCTTCCTCCCAACTCAGCAACCTTATCCAATGGGCAAGCAACAGAGGGAGAGCAAAACATAAGTGCTCCAAAACACACGTTGTCCATTGCAGACTTCACTGATGCCAGGTGCCACGCCCAGCCCTCCCCCACCTGGGAGGCAGCCGTCATCCACACGAGGAGCTGGAGACAGATGATGGTGTGGGGCCAGCAGGGTGGCACAGTGCCTTTGGCCGCAGTCACAGCAACAGCAGCCATGTCGAAGCTCCAGGTTGAGTCCCAGCTGCTCAGCTTCCTGTTCAGTTGCTTGCTAACACACCTGGGAAGGCAGTAGGAGGCAGCCCAGGCACGTAGACCCCTACTCCCTGTGTGCAAACCCAGATGGAGTCCCTGGATGCTGGTGCCCGACATCAGCTTGGCCCAGAACCTGTAGTACCTGACTATTGTGGCCGTTTGGATAGTGAGCCAGTAGACAGGGATGTCTCATTATGTCTCTCTCTCTCTATTTGCCTTTCACGTGAGTACATCCTTTTGTACACAGTGATGGTCCTAGCAGTTCACCTGCCGTGTCCACTCTCTCCAACATTTCTGAAGCCAATGGGAATGTGAGTAAGCCCTGAGGACTACATTCCAGCTGTTCCTGCTCACTCCTGCAGTGGGAGACTTCAGAAAAATCACGATGAAATGGCCTAAATTTCCTCTTTTGTGTCAACACTTAGAAATACAACTCCAAACTCACACCCATCAACCAGATGATGTTAAGTTCAAATTACAACAAACTCCAGTGTTAGATCCCAAAGGTAAGTTTTGCCTGTGCTATATGCAATCAAATTCTCACTGGCATTATAGAACTGTGTTTCTCCACCGATCACAGTCAACTGTGTTAGCTGTGAGTGTATTTGACAAATCCTGTTTCTCTTGCATGAAAAACGGAAGTACCTCAAGCAGTGTCCTCAGCCATTGAGAATGATGTTTTGAAACGCTTCAATTTGTTGCATGCGACATGCAAAAATGACAAAATGAGCCACTGTTTGTCTCGCATGTTTGGCGGGACGGGAAGGCTGTTGAGAGTGGGCTGTCACCCTTCAGGGGACTCCAAGCCCAAGCTGTTGGAAAGGACCTCCCACCGAGCCCCCTTCTGCCCCTCTGCAGCTCATTGAGCCCGGTCCCACTCCCACCTAGCACGAAGCTGGCTTTGCTGGGCCATGGGGGTTGGGATTCGCCAGGCCTGGCACAGCGGGCATGGAGAGATGACCCAGCGCCTGTCTGTAAGGCCTTGAAGCTCCTGGACAACTCCCCAGCAGCAGGGCCCGGGCACAAGCGAAGCAGAAGCAGCAAGCAAAAAGTAGCAGGACTAATGCAGTTCTGATTAAACTCGGAGGTGCAGACTTCTAATCCCAAATGCCCACCTTGGTCCACCCAGCAGCGTATGCTGAACTTCGCAAGGACTCTGAAATGAAGGCACAGAGCTGCTGGTGTGGCAGCTGTGTCTGCAGAAAACACGGGGGGGAGGGGGAGACATGAGCAGCCTCGCCAGTAGCCACACTTGCCTGCGCAGTGGCCACCAACAGCTACGTGGCAGTCACATTCTCTGGGAGCTCTGATATGCTGGCACTTAGCTCACAGGCGGTCCTGGAGCCTTTGAGCCAGGCCAGGCGGGGGCGCAGCCCACAGAAGAGGAGCCCCCCGCCCATTCTGAGGACCAGAGAGGCCAGCAGCATGCCCACCCAGGTCCTCACCAGGGAGGGAGCTGCCTGGTGCTGAGGTAGGGATGCCCGGGGCTGGCCCTTGGGGATTCCTGCCTGGCTCACCAAGGGGCATCTCTCCATGCCTGCTATACCAGACCTGGTGAATCCTGACCCCCATGCTCAGTGCAACATGAGGCTCAACTCCATTAAGGCGTTCCCTCCAGATCACGTGCAGGGGCTTGGACAATTGAGACTGGGTGCGGCCCCTGGTTGGGCACTGTGTCTTCAGGCCTGCTACAGCGTCCCCATGCCTCGAGTCTAAGACTCAGCTTCCTGAACCCTTAAGGTAGGAACACTGGTCACGCTCCACGCATTCAGAGAGATGAGGCGTGCAGGGGCACACGGACTCAGGAAGGCGTCTCCCTCACTGGAAGGGCTCCAGAGGCAGCCCCTGACACTCACCACCAAGCTTCCTGCAGGTCCAGTTGTAATGAGCCATGGTTGAGGATTCACAGCTCAGACAAGGGGTCAGCCGTGGGCACTGCGCCCTGGCAAGCTCCCCTACCCTCCAGGGCACACTTGGTTCTTCCGCCCCAGGCCCCAGGGCCAGGCTGTTGGCTGTCAGATCCTCAGTATTTTTAGATGCTGGCTGAGCGGCTTCTCTCCTCTTCCCCGAGGTCTGGGTGACAGCTCAACACCCAGAATAGCAGCTTGCCAGTCTGTCCACAGGTCCCCACCCTGGGCTTCTTGGCCACACTGGCATTGATGGGAGATCCACAGGCCATGCCCACCTGCAGGCGCCCTTCCCTCTGCCCACGCCTGGCTTTTCACCTAGAGGGAAGGGTGGGGGCAGGGAAGGGAAGAAGACTGGAAAGCAAAGGGGAAAGCAGACTACAGCCAGAGCCAACGATACTCCTTTGGAACCACTGGAACCTGGGAGGGGCCTCCGGGGAGAACTGAGGGGACACCCACCTGCACTGCTGTGCATCTGTCCCAACTCAGTCAGGAGCAGCAGTCAGGAAGGAGCCCCTTCCGGCACCCTGGCCCTTGCAGGCATTGCTTCCCTCTTCCGCCAAGGATGCTTAACCCCCCTAAAGTCAGGTACCCTGTTCTGGATCACAGGCTGGCCAGGGCACAGGCAGGATTGAACCTGGATATTCAGATCCATGTCCTGTCCCACTGTACCTGAGATCCATGGTGCCCCCAAAGCCAGATCTGGGTGAGCGTGGGGGTCTATGAGCCCAGCCCAAGCACAGCCTAGCCCTCCTCCACTCACTGTGGCTCCCCTCATGGCTCTAGGGCCTGCCTAGACCCATCTGGGAGACCTGGAAGATCTCCTGGCTCCTGGCTTCAGATCAGTGCAACTCTGGCTATTGTGATCACTTGAGAAACGAATCATCAGATGGAAGATCTTTCTCTCTGTCTCTTCTCCTCTCTATATATCTGACTTTGCAATAAAAATAGATAAAAAATTTTTTAAATGCCCATATGATAAAAACTAGGCCAGATGCACTAACAACCAGTTGGCAGGTCTTCGTGGAAGCCTCAACCTAGCTCAGGCACGAGGTATGGCTGCAGTTACCCCAGCAGGTGAGGCTGACGATGGCAGGGTGGCGTCATGCCCTCTGTGCTGGCAAGAATGGAAAGGACCTTGCATGAGTCAGTGGAGCAGACAGTGCTAACAGAGTCCAGAAAGTTCTTCTAGGCGTTTGTTGGAAGCAGACGAAGGCCTGCCATTGCTGGCTCACTTCACAGCTGCCTACAGCAACCATCGGCCTGGGACCTCCAGACTGTTTGCTGGCATGAGTCCTTAAACCTGTGGGCAAACAGTTACAGCATTTGCAATGCATCGGAGGTGATCTAGACATGATGCAAAGTGCCTGGCATCAGTCAGAGGCCTTGAGGTTGGCAGTCACACACCTGCACCCCCGTCACGTACCTGGGCCCTGTGCTCTGGCTTCCTGCTGTGCTGCTACAGACCCAGGAGGAACCAGTGACAGCTCCAAGAACTGAGCTTCTGCCAGCCATGCAGTTCCCACGTGCCCGCTGTGGCCCCAGCCCATGCCAGTCCCTGTGGCATGTGGATGGTAACCCAACAGGAAACAGCTCTCTCTGTCCGTCCCCCCCTTCATAAATACTGTTTAAAAATGGAACAATTTGTAAGCATTAAGATACATGTGCACATATTTGCGTCTGCACAAGCCCTGAGGTACGGCCGCGAGGGTAGCTGCCGCACAGAGGGAGTGGGAAGGGGTGTGCAGACACAGGAGCTTGGGCACGGTGGTCCCTCGGCAGCTGTCCTCCTGGACCTTGCATTTCCTTCCAGCTTGTCTGAGTCTCACAAGGCGCATGTGTCACTTCAGGGGTTGGACATGTGTACCATCAAGGCTCAAATGGACACATTCACAGCCCACAGCCTGTCCAGTGTGGGCACATCAGACAGAAGGGCCGGTTGTCACAGAGGAAGGCCTGGCAGTTTTCAAAACACTGGAAGGCCATGATGAAAGGGGCCCTAGGCCTGGACTGCCACTGGCCCAGGAGCAGGAGGCAAGCCAGCAGGCAGGCTAGTCACAGGTCTTGCCAGGTTAGAGTTGTCAAGGGGCGGGGAAGTCCCAGGAGTCATCCCGCTGAGACCAGAGGCGCTGGGTGAGCGTGGAGGGGGCACTGAACCAGATAACCGTCAATCATCTTCCAGGGGAACAAACAAGCAAACTCCTCCCCCATCAGTCACGTTTTGTGCCTGCTGACACAGGAGGGCTTGCCTGGCGCTGGTGGGGGCCGGGACAGGAAGTGGCAGCCTGGTGGGGTCGCAGCGTCCCAGACCTCAGTTCTGAGAGCAGACTAACGTGGAGCCCACTACTGCAAACTCCTGGAGTTCCAACACAACACAACTCAAACTGGGACTGCTCCCAGGCTCCCCTCCAGGCACGGCTGCACCCAGGGGCTCACAGACCTCCCCCAGCAGTCACAGTACAGGGAAAACGTCCCAGTCCACCACTAGGCTGCTCGGCACAAACCTGAGTCAGCCCATGGGGCCTGATTGGTGTAGGGGTTCACTACTGGCCCCAGAGAGAGCCATACATTCTAAGCCTTGACACTGCTTTGCTCCCGTGGGACACAGCCTCCACCTTGCTTCAATTCTAGATCTTTTTCTGCAATGAAATTGCACAGGCAGAGCCACACTACCTGGACAGACACTAAGGCAAAGACTGCTGGAGGGTCTCCCCTGGTTGTTGGCACCACCAAGACAAGGGCAGAGGGAGAAATCCCTGCCTGGGGGCAACATCCTGCAATGCCCACTGATGTCTCCTTTCAAGAGGGACATGGCCCTGGGGAAATCAGACTGGGAGGCTTACAACTTAGCAGGTCAGGAGAATTAGGGCTACATGACAAGACAGACCTTTCAGTGGACAGACGGTACCGGGGCATGAACGGGGAAACGGAGTCTCTCGGGGCCCATGTGACCTCCAGCAGCTCATCTCAGGGCCAGCCCCACCCATGTTTGCTGAGGTCACAAGTGACAAGAGGTCACAGGGGGACAGCTGGCTCAGTCCCCCTCCTTCCAACACTGTTGAGAACATGGATCCCCACCAAATCTCTGGACCCCCAGCAGAAACCCTCTCTGGCCAGTCTGCCCCCACAGACACAGCACTCCATAGGCAAAGGCCTCGGGCAAGCATCAGATCTGGAAAGGACAGGGCCACGTGGGAGGAGCTCTGGCAGTGTTGGGGACTTGCCATCACCGCTGGCAAGGAAGGTTCCCTGACTCCGACACCCCACCCGGCAATCTGCGATTACTTTCTTATTTACTGTAACGGAATGGATAACTAACTTTCTTATTCAATTACTAATTATATCCATTGTCAGTGTTCCTACTAAACTAAAGGCTCTGCTTCTGATGTGGTGAAACGCAAAGCCTTTCACTGCAGTGTCAATCCAATTATGCTATCTGAAAAGTTAGGAGAGAAAAAAAGGAATGGGGAGAAGAATGTCCCTGTGCTCTTAGAAATGGATCGGAAAGACAATCAAGACGGCAGAATAGGGCAAGGACACGTTTATACAGACGGAGAAATATTGGGCAGTGTAAAGCAGCGAGGGCACATTCCAGGAAATTGGAGGGACCAATAAGCAGAGGGGCACCCAGAGACTGACAGACACAACGGTGTGGTGTTGTAGTGACCAGTATCCCAGCAGCATTCAGCAAGTGGTAATCTGAACTCCACTGGCAGGCAGACCTCCACCAGCAATAAGGTGGGAAGGGACAGTTACCAGGAGCTCAGGAGGTAAACCCAGACAAAGAATGGCCCATCCTGCTGTTCTGATTGATTTAAACAGGAGCAGAGAGACAGCAGCAGGTCCCAGGTGGGAGCTGTGAGAACAGCGTGGATTTTACAACCCAGTCCGCCCCCTAGAAACTAATCAGGCGCCATTCTGTTTAAGGAGGCAAGGGTTATGGGGACAGGACTGCACATGCACTGAGCTGCGAGTGAACTCATTTCTGCCTCAGTGAACTGCAACAACATGGCATCCTGCAGGTTCCACCCAACACAGGCCCAGGTAGTCCTCACACCTGATGGCCAGCAGATCAAGAACTCTAGTAGTGGCACATCAGACGCCATTTCCTACAGTGTGGCAAAGAAGTTAAGAGTGCAGGGACAACAGAGATCAGCACATACGCTGAGAACTCACTGAGCTCAGGGCATTGCACTATTCCCACAGGAAAATAATGACTATGGCATTGTATGGGTCAAAATAGGTCCTTGTGGCTCTCAGACCTAATGGCCAACAGGTTCCAGCAAGATCACCACCAATAACAACCTAGCATAAAAGGACACCTGGTGTCTTCCTAACCCTGGGACCTGCTCCAACTGGGAGTGGGAGAAAGAACGCACAGACAACGGTGCAGCCTCAGCATGGTTTCACAGGAGGTGGAGACTGGTGAGCCAGGAGCTGGGCTACAGAGTTCTTTGTGGAAATCTAACATAAGAATCCAGACCTGGAACTCACTGGAGGGAGTGGCACAAGTAACTCAAGACATAAAGCCGTGTGCCAATTGCAACATGTAACATTGAACTGTAGACCTGTGGGTGACACAGCTTAGAAACCTGCCCAAGGAGAAGAATCTGATAACCACAAGTACAATGACCAAGAGCAAAAGAAGAGGCAAAGGCACAATGAATATTACTGAAGACTCCCCTGCAAAGGAGCAAAACCCTTTACCAACCTCAGAGTTCACTGAGGAAGACATCGAACAAACGGGGGACACAGAGTTCAAGACACTTGTTATAAAACTTCTTATCAACAATGAGAAGCACATATAATAGGAATTCAGAGGATATGTCACACTAAATGGATCAGATGAAAGGTGATATATCAGAAATAAAGAATACAGTGGAGCAACTTAAAAGGACAGTGGAGAGTCTCCAAAACAGAATGAAGGAGGCAGAAGAAAGAATTCCAAAATTAGAAGATATTTCCTGTCACCAGGGGGAAGAAAACAAAAAGCTGGAAGCAGAGCTGGATCAGGCCAAAAAAAATATTCAAGAATTGAAAGACACTACTAAAGGACCAAATATAAGAGTTATAGGAGTCCCAGAAGGTGCAGAAAAAGAAGCTGGGTTTACAAATGTATTTAATGAAATAATAAAGGAAAACTTCCCTAATCTGGAGAAAGAATTGGGAAACAACATCCAGGAGGGGCACAGAACTCCCAACAGGATTGACCAAAAGCGATCTTCACCAAGACACGTGATCATCAAGCTCTCTTCAATTGAACATAAGGAAAAGAACTGACATATAAAAGAATGTCAGTTAAACTCACAGGAGACCTCTCACAGGAAATGCTACATGGAATGACATATTCCAGATTCTAAAAGAAAAAAATTGTCGGCCCAGGATAACGTACCCAGCAAAACTTTCCTTTGTCTTTGAAAATGAAATTCTTTCACAGTCAAGCAAAGTTAAAAAAAATTTGCCCCTTCCAAACTTGCCCTACAAATGATGCTTCAAGATGTTCTCTTGACAGAGAAAAGGAACAGCGCCCACCAAAACCAAAGGCAAATGTGAAGAACATCCCAGTAAAATGACAACAGAAGACTAAATCAATGAACAACCCATTCCTAAAATGACAGAATCAAATTACTACCTATTTGTATTAACCCTGAATGTAAATGGCTTAAACCCACCAAATATCATAGATTAGCAGACTGGGTTAAAAAGCTAAACCCATCTATTTCATGCCTACAAGAGACATATCTCACCAACAAAGATCAGTGGAAACTATGTCTCATAGATTTTGATTTTTTGTTGTTAGTTTCATATCTTCAAAACACTCTCTTTTGATTAAACTCTTCAGGGACTCATCGATCATATGGTAGAATGATTTTCTTCCAGAAGGTTCTTGATTTTCTTTTTCATTTCTTCAGCAACACGTTAGGCATTCAGTAGCATGTTATTTAACTTCATGGTGTTGTTCCTTTCTTTTTTCCTCCTGTTGTCGATTTTGTTTTGTGGCTTTTCATTTAAGGGGATGTACAGTAACTTTGTAATGGAGACCGTCATATCCAGATGTGAGGATACAATTTCAGATAAAGATGGATTCCCAATGAAACTGTTTACTGTATCTTGATAATAGGCTGCTGGACTCTCTGCCATTGTCCATGCCCGCAATGATGGACACATTATTGTGCATGAAGAACTATGCTATAGTAATGATATAGGGGAACTCAGTGAGGGAGGAGGTGTTTGGAGAGGGAATAAGAGAAATCCCATGATCTATGGAACTGTATCATAAAATTGTAGTAATAAAAATAATTACATTTTTAGATATATCTGCAAATCACATTGAATCTGTTAAGTATCAATTAAAATTAAACTTTAAAAATGATGCTATGGGCCTGGCGTGGTGGCCTAGCAGCTAAAGTCCTCGCCTTGCACGTGACTGGATCCTATATGGGCACCGGTTCAAATCCAGCTACCCTACGTCTCATCCAGCTCTCTGCTTGTGGCCTGGGAAAGCAGCAGAGGACAGCCCAAAGCCTTGGGACATTGCACCTGCATAAGAGACCCATAAAAGGCTCCAGGATCCTGGCTTCAGATCAGCTCAGCTCCAGCCACTGCAGCTGCTTGGGGAGTGACTCAATGGATGGAAGATCTTCCTCTCTGTCTCTCCTCCTCTCTGTATATCTGACTTTCTAATAAAAATAACATAAATCTTTAGAAAAAAATGAAGCTACCCCTAAAGGGCCACCCACCCAGGTGCCCGCATTCTGGGTTACTGTCCTCTGCTCCGGACTCACTTCACAAAACAAAGCAGCTTTGGAGAACTGAACCCCCATCTGGCCCGAGCATCTGCAAACATTTTGGCAGCAAGGAAAAAAGAAAACTTGTAAATGAAATTGTGTGTGGGAGTCTGATATAAAGCAGAGAAAGCTTGGATTCCTTGGGGACAACAGGAGTGGACCAGCACGGATGCACACCTGTTCGACTCCCCTCGCCACAGTGACACTGTCTGCCCCCTTCCTTTTATGCCCACATGGAGGACCCAGAGGAAGAAAAGGGCCGCCCAGGTCTCCCACGGCCACATGACGGAGCGACAGAAGCTGGCCCTCCATCCCTGGACACCACAGTTGCCGTGGTCTCTCGGCTACAGCTTCTCTGTCCTCCCAAGGTGCCCGATCATGCCACGCAGAGTTGCTGCCTGTCCTCGGTGTCACGCCCACCCCTGCCGGGGCACACCTCAATGAGCGTGGTCACACATCCCCAGACCCTCCAGTGGCTCCAACCTTGGACTGGTGGGTGAAATTTGTCACTTTATGATCATCATTTAAAACAGTGAAGACAAGTCCACTGGTTCTGCCGCTGTGACTGTTGTCAGTATTTGGTCTCCCAGTTCTGTAAAACGGAGCTGTGCCCTCTGAGGCCAGCTAGAACAATGCCCAGCACGCAGAAACCCAGAAGGGTACCTGCGCATGGCATGCAGGAAAAAATGGAACAATCCAAGGGGTGGACAGCCCAGCCTGCTGCCCACCAGAAGAGGTAAATGAGCTGTGTGCCTCAAGAAGGGCATCTTCTCTCGTTCTCTCGTCCACACAGCTGTAAAGCCGCCCTGCCTGGAGGATTTGTCTTGGCTTGACCTGACTGAGCATCTCGGCTACCGGAGGCAGCAGCGTCATCTGGAAAGAAAGCTGGAGAGCGAAGGAGATGCCCACAGGCGTTGAGCATAGTAGATGCTCTCCCAGGGGCTGTGCAAGGCCACATGAGTGCCCACAGAGACTAGGGAGGGCTCTGGGCACTCACTCTGGCCCATCCTGGGCACCTCATGGGCAAGAAGAGAGGGCTAAGACGGGGCTGCCCAGGAAAGGATCTGACAGGAATCAGCCACTCACAAAGCAGCAGAGTGCAGAAAAGCTACTGCAGAAGCCACTGGATGCTCCCCTGGCCAACCCTCCCTTCCTGTGTCTGACTCAAGGTCCAAACAGACAAACCAGCAGCTGCCATCGCTGCAACACACCACAAAAGTGGGGAGAAACCTCAGGGTGGCTTACAGAAGGAGTGCTGGTTCGCTGAGGATGCCCCAGCAAAGACACACCAGCTGGGGACTCCAACAGCAGAAACTGACCTGGCATGGTGCCGGACAGCAGGATGCCCAGGGGCTGGCCCTGCATGGTTCACGGATGCCACTGTCCCCGCCACAGCCGCCAGAGAGGCCTGGCTGTCCCGTCCTCCGTGGGAGCACCCACGTCCCTCTCCACAGGGGCATCCCACCCTCGGGTCCTTATCTAACCTTATTCACTTTTTCCCAGTTCCCTCTCCAAACACTCCCACACTGGATGGAGGAGCTCAGCGTAGGTCGGCTGGGGGAAGCGCACAGTTTTGATCCATAATTCAAAAATTGATGAATTATGAAAGTATATAAAAATTTGATTTTAAAGATGATCATACAGTGTGTTATTACTAACTGGTTAAAATGTTGTCCATTAGGCCCCAGAACTTACCCATCTTGTGTTTAAAAGTTTGTACCATTTGGCAAACACAGCCCTGTTACCTCTATTCCTGAACCGTGGCAACCAAGCTTCAATTTCTGCTTCTGTGAATCTGACTTAAACTCACCCGTGGGGCTGGCACTGTGATGCCAGGTTAAACTCTTGCGTGCAATGCCAGTACCCCATATGAATGCCAGCTGCTGTCTGGCTGCTCTACTTGCAATCCACTCATTGTTAACGTGCCTGGGAAAGAAATGAAACATGTCCCCAATTGTTGGACCCCTGCACTTATGTGCGAGACCCAGAAGAAGCTCTGGGCTCCTGGCTGTGGATCAGCCAGGCTGATTTAGTGGGACAAGCAGCTGGTGAGAGAGGCAGAGGGGGAGGAGAGAAAGAACAGGAGGGGCAGGGACAGGCCCAAAGAATGACTGCATGGGAAGTGTCCACTGCACCTCCCAGCCTGGGCCCTGCTCTGCGTGCCCCACAGGGCACATCACTCGGTCCTCACCCAGACTCTTGCAAGTCCAGGGCATGACTGGCAAATGGAGGTCTAGAATGGCTGCGTGTCACACACGAGGCCGACGCTTGACCCCTTCTCCAGCACCCACCCCTCAGGAAAGGGGAGACAGGTCCCATTGCTCCCCAGGCACCCAGAGGCGGGCTCAGCCTCAACAGGTGCTCACTCCGGAACCCACCCACTCCTCACGCTTCTGGAAACAGCTGCCCCCTGAACGTGGAGACACAGCCTCCACCTGCAAATGGGGGCTGCCTGTGGCCCGACACCTGGCCTGTGTGCTGTGACCCTGGACCTGGTGAAGCCGTCCTGGGCTCCTGGGGCCTGCAGACAGCTAGAACCACACGTCTGAGCACTGCCTGTGGTCCTGCGTGAAGCCCGGGCTCCCAGGCTGCCCAACAGCCGTGGCAAAGGCTGCAGGGAGCCAGGAGGCCAGCTTCTCCTCGGCCATTTGCTGCAGTCTGAATCAGTGCAGAGGAGACCCCTCCAGGGCCCGGATCTCTCCTGGACCACTCAGCCAACAGCCAAGGGAGAGGGCACGACCCTGACACAGACGGAGACAGCTTGAGCCACAAAGAAAACATGCGTTCAACTCGCTACACTTCCTAACTGAAGAAGCATTTAGGCAACAAACACCCAAAAGCGAAGAGAGGCTCCGCACGCAGGCTCCACGTCTGGGGGACCATCAGCCTTCTGCTGTAGATTAGAGACAGGGCGCATACCTGTTGTCCCAAGAGAGGGAGGGGCAGGAGAAAGATCAACAGGGCAGGCCAGCACCCTGGGAGGTAGGGTCACAGCCCCCAGAAAGAAAATAGGCTGGGCTGGGAGACAGAGGGGTCAGGTCAAGGCATAAACAGGGGCCCTGGGGCTGGGTTGGACCTGGCCAGGGGTGAGAGGCCTGCAGGAGCTGTGCACAGCCCACAGCCCCCCCCCCCAAGCCCAACAGCCATCGGGCTCGGCCCTGAGCCGCTGGGTCAGAGGCGAAGCTGAGGGTCAGACTCAGAGAACTGGCTCTGGCCAGGACAGAGAAGGGAGGGGGTAGGCAGGGAGAGCCACTTTTGCAGAGTGAACTTGGAAAGCTGCCCTGGGAGCAAGGTGAGGGGCCATGGGTCTCCCCTTCTCCACATGTCTTTCCCCCACCTCTCAGTACCCCAGCACCTGGGCTGCTGCTCACGGCAATGCTGGTGCCGTGGGACTCGGCACAGGGGACGGTCACACCACAGAGACCTCTGCCTGGATGCCTGGCAACTGCAGAAGTCAAGCACCCCCTCTGCACCCGGAGGAAGGCAGCGGAGCACTCCTCCTCCTCCCAGGCCGGCTTTGGGGGTGCTGGGGAGGCTGTCTGGGAGGAACCCCACAGGCAGCAGCAGGAGACCTGAGACACACCACAGACAAGAGCACGCTTTTTCATGAAAACCACCAATTATGTGGGGCAGTGCTTGATGGAAAACTCGTGTTACCATTATGGAAAAGCTAGGAAGCACAAAGCTTAACACCAGGTTAAAGGTGTGCTGACCCCACGAGCCTGGGCACCCCACGACCCTAGGCACACTATGACCCTGGGCACCCCATGACTCGGGGCACCCCACAACCCCAGGTACCCCATGATCCCAGGCACCCCACGACCCCAGGCACCCCACGACCCTGGGCACCCCAAGACCCCAGGCACCCTATGGCATCCCAGCTCTTCTGCATTCCTACTTCTGCATTCCTGCATTCCTGCATTCCTACTCCTACCCTGCACTTGGGTCACCAGCCCAAGAACACGAGATTGCAATTTCTCAACCTGGCCCAGGTCACAAAGGTCAGGTCACCCATGTCTGCCCTTGAGGGGTCCCTCCCCACTGAGAACCGACCACGGCCGGCCACGGGACGGCCACCTTCAGCCCCAGAGCTGTGTCACACTTTCACCGCTGCTTTCCCTGCCCCACGCCACCACACAGGCAGGAAGGCCGGGGGGGCCGGTCTCCAAGGAGTTCCATGGACAGAGGCGGAGATTCCTAAACCCCAAATCCCAACACTTTCCATCCCTCGGAGCTCAGGCACAGTGAAGAGGAAGAAGAAAATGGGCCAAGCCAGGGAAAGTGGTGTTGACCAGGACCACCAAGTGTGCACCTGGCCAGGGCCCCGAGGTCCCCATGCCGTAATTCCAAGCCGCAGCCTGGAGTCCACCCCTCGGCCCCACGTCATGCCACACCACTGCAACCTGGAGCCCACCCCTCAGCCCTACGTCATGGGGCTGAGCCCCCAGCCACACCACTACAGCCTAGAACCGTCTTCCTCAGCCCGTGCCATGGGGCTGACCCCCAGCCCCACCACTGCAGCCTGGAGCCTGCCCCTCGGCCCCACTGCATGGAACCGAGCCCCCAGCCCCACCACTACAGCCTAGGACCGTCTTCCTCACCCGTGCCTGGGGCTGACCCCCAGCCCCACCGCTGCAGCCTGGAGCCCGCCCCTTGGCACAGCACCAAGCCATGCTGGGACGGAGCAGGGAAGAGGAAGGCAGTACTGACTCCCAGCTAAGCTCACCCTGAGCACACCCCCTTGAGTCCAGCAGAAAACACTGCCTTTGCAGATTTGGGGGAGCCAGGTGGAAGTGACAGGACTCTCAGATCGGAGTGGGGGACAAAGTCCGAGTCCAGCTAGACCCCTCAGTCCGGAGTCTGGCCCCGCGTGGCACCACATCAATGGGTGCAGGCTTTCTGTCCCGCCCTTTGACCCCGGGGAGCCCCAGCGCCCTGGCCTGCACCAGCTCACCAGGGAGCCTGCACCGGACCAGTGCTCCTGGGCGAGCCCGGCAAGAGCGCATGCGTGAGGGAACAAATGAATTATATAATGAATATAACCCACCACACACTTAATTTTCAGAATAAGTACAGCATCCTGTAATAAAAATAAGAAAGGCAGTAATTTATAGGAAATGGACTTCTAGTATGCAAATGCTTGTGAACAAACACCGCGGGAGAGCGTGATCAACGCAGTGTGGTGTTTGTCCTTTCCAGTCGGCCTCGGGATCCGAGGGAAACAAGCTCACGAGTGTGTGCAGGAGCCTGGGGTGTGCAGGGTGTGCGGGGTATGCGCGGGACGACCCTGCGTTGGTACCACAAAGCCAGGAATGGGAGTCTGCTCCAGGAAGGAAGGATGTTGGTGGGGCTGCTAACAAAAACAACTCACACCCTCCTTACATACCGAGCGCTTGCCCTGCTGAGGCAGGACCAAGGTTCCAGCTGACGTGCAGAGCTGGGCAGAGCAGGTTAAGCGGCCGCCTGCATTGTTGGCATCCCGTCTACACCAGGGGAAACCAAGCCCGCAGGCATGGTGCGAGTCAGCCAGACCTCGGCAGGCTGCCTCCAGGTGGCTCCGCATCCCGCTGCCAGGAGCATCTGCGAAAGCTGTGAGCTGGGATCCAGACTCCCACGCCACCCCCACCCACTGCGGGCAGTGCCAGACCCGAGCACACCGAGACCACGTGGGCAGGTGCACAGCCCACAGTTCGTGCCAGCCAGTGCTTGCATCCTGGGTTTGGCACTCATGTTGGCGGTTTTGTGTCCTAAAGACATTTAACTCTGAGCTTAACCTAGGTTTAATAGGCAGCTATTATGTTAAATGGAGAGCAGCTGAGCTGATTAGTACGCTGTAGTTATGGTCTTTACAACCATGTGGTTTGACGGCTACGTCTCAATAAAGCTCTCCTGGCCAGGCCACTCCGGAGCAGTCCCAGCCTAGCCTTGGTCCCTGGAGATGTGGAGCACACAGCAAAGCCCAGCCTGGTCCAGCTGTGCTGCCAGCCCCTTGCCAGCATGGCCCCCTGGGTCTGCCCCCGCAGGGCAGTGTGGCCAGGGGCCAGAAGCAGCCAAAGGAGCAGGTAAAGCAGAGAACACACATGTGGTCCCAACTGCTGGGAGAAGCCCTGGGCCAACCCGGCACCTGGCCTAACTGGCTGGCACATGGTGCATGGGAGTCCAGAAATCAGAGGTCGCTCAGGGTCGGGCAGAGCCACGGGGGTCCCGCCCTGGGCTGTGTGGCAGGGCCACCCGGCCATCCCTGGTAAGACCGGTGCTTGGCTGTGACACTCTGGGGACAGCTGCCTTGGGACACAGCCCTGCTCCCGTTTGTTCCCATCCTTTGTGAACAGAGTGAGTGGCCTTCCACGCGTGCTCTTGAAAATGGGCTCCTCCTCTGCACTGTGTGTGCTGTCCAACAACAACCAAAACCAGAAAAATCTTCCTCAAACAGGATCCTTCGGTCACCAGGATTAACCGGATGCCGTGCTCCTTCCCAGAACGGGCCTCACACCGGCCTGGCAGGTGGCCTGCACAAGGCCTTGTTGGCCAGACCTACGGTCCCAAGCTCGCTTTGGAAACCAGCCCTTCAGGGGGAGGAGCCGGTGGCACAACCTCCCCCAGCCGATTCTCCAGGTCCCCAGGGAGCACTTCTTGGTATTCATGAGTACAGGACGGCTGCTGTCACAGGCACTGAGCCGCCCAGATGCGTTCTGGGAACCAAGGAGGCTCAGCACCGTGCTGCCCCTCAGACACACCTGGAAGCCACTGACATGGCCACGACCCTCTGTCTGACCCCTGGGGGCAGCCCTGCGCACCAGCCTCCAGATGACAGCACTGGGGGAGCGGGCAAAAGCCTTTGGTATCATCCAGCGTGTGCTCTCAGCCCAAAGTCATTCCCCAGCTGCCCACCCTGGGGTGCCACCCTGCAGGCTTGGAGTGGGCAGCAGGTGCCTGTCAGGCGCCTGGAATCCAGCGGTGACCGGAAGTCCTCAGGGCCTTCAGCTAAAAAGAGACCTTGTGTGGTTCGGGGGTCCAGGCCACCCGGCAGTGAGAGACGGTAGCAGCAGCGGAGGGATGAGCTTGGGGCCAGGCCATGGGCCCAGCAGGGTGCTACACAGGTGGCCGCCTGGGAGTGGCTTCCAAGTGGACCTGGGTGAACAGGAGAAAGCGCTTCATGAGAGGCGACTTTAGCAACTGCAGAGGCTCACGTGTGCGTCCATGTGCGGACAAGCTGGCTTCCCGAAGAAGGACGAAGGTTTGGGGGGGAAGTCGCTGTCTGCCGCCACTTGGAAGGCCTGTGGGATTTCTTCAAGGGGAGACATCAGTTACAGACCTGAGCACGCTACGTGGGTGTATTGTGTGGGCTGTGACTGCCCGTTCGAGCTGGAGGCTTGGGGGGCAGCGAAGCCCTCACTCTCGCTACGGTGACACTGTCGATGTATGGGACACTGCCTGTAAATTCCATGGCTGCTCAACCACGAAAAAGCAAAAACCAGAGAAATGTCCCCCAAAGCAACTTACCTACCTCCTTAGTTCCGCGTGGGGAAGTGAGACGTGGCTGTTTGGGATGTATGACCCAGTGACTTCACGTTATGTCATTCTCGCTTCTGGCGGCTTCAGGATGTGCAGAGCACCGCCCCCGGCCCCTGGCAGGTGTGAAACTGGGAGCTATGTTGGAGGGTCCTGGGTGGGGGAGGGGTGTCTTATCCGGGTCCTGCCCCAGTCCAGTGACTCTGAGATCCAAGGGGTGTGTCCACGCCACCCGGAGCTTCCTCCTCAGTGGGAACGGCCAGGCCTGCAAATCTGCATTTCTAACCGGCTAACTCTGACTGGAGGCCAACTCAACCAACCTGTGGGGCACTCTGTGAATGACATCAAGGAGGGAAGCTGCGACCTGCGAGGCCCCTGGGCTGGCATCACTGCAGGCGCTCCCGTGAGGCCCCTGGGCTGGCATCACTGCAGGCCCCTGGGCTGGCATCACCACAGGCGCTCCCATGAGGCCCCTGGGCTGGCATCACCACAGGCGCTCCCATGAGGCCCCTGGGCTGGCATCACCACAGGCGCTCCCACAAGGCCCCTGGGCTGGCATCATCACAGGCACTCCCGCGAGGCCCCTGAGCTGGCATCACCACAGGCCCCTGGGCTGGCATCACCACAGGCGCTCCTGCAAGGCTTGGGGGGCTGGCATCACCGCAGGCGCTCCCGCGAGGCCCCTGGGCTGGCATCACCACAGGCACTCCCGCGAGGCCCCTGAGCTGGCATCACTGCAGGCCCCTGGGCTGGCATCACCACAGGCGCTCCCGGGAGGCCCCCAGGCTGGCATCACTGCAGGCGCTCCTGTGAGGCTCGGGGGCTGGCATCACCGCAGGTGCTCCTGCGAGGCTCGGGGGGCAGGAGGCGCTAAGGAGGGAGAGGCGGACCTGCCTTGGCGTGGAGACCCAAGTCCAGGCTTGTGGTTGCTCGGTTGCAATCGGTGGTGCTAGCCCTGTAACCAATTGCTGTCCGTTGTCGAGCTCATGGGAAGGTAACGCTCACCCCCACTTCTCGCTCCAGTTGGGTCTGCCTAGAGGTGGCTTGCTCCCCCTACCCAGGCTGACACTCCTGGAGGTGACCCCCTGAGAGCCATGGGAATCTCCCTCCTGTGCTGCACTGCATGGGCCCAAGCCTTCCAGCTACCTGGCAGATATGAGTGGAGGGCAGCACTTGGCACCTCGCAGGGACAGAAACAAGGAGTTCACCTGCAGGCTGCAGCAGCAGCAAACCCGTGAACTTGAACTCGGGAATCCGTCATTCCCCAAGTGCCAGTTTTACAACAAGAGTTTGAGACTGCGATTTCTGTTTTGGTGAAATGAGCAAGGGCAATCTGGGGGATATTTCCTCAACACACACAGTGTGGATTCTGTGAGCCCAGCACTCTGAGAGCAGCTTCTGGAAGGACCAGCCCCAGCTGGCCACCTCTCTGCTTCTGAGCCTGCATGTTTTCTGCCATCTGCATGTTTACCCCAAAGCGCACGGTCTAAACATCACAGACCTGAGCTTCGGCAGGTGCACTGCCTGTCAGCCTGGTGGCCGGAGGGGTCAGCACAGTTCTGGGGGAGCCCCGCCCTGCTGCCGTGCACAGCTGCTGCAGGAAGGGAGCCCGACCAGGGCAGATCCTGGAACAGTGAGGCCTGGGGCGTGGCCCGGTGTAGACAGCCGTCCCCCGCAGGGCTGAGAAGCACAGGTCCTGCTGCTGGCTTCTGGGTGTGTCTGCTAAGTTGAGCTCCTGCGTGGCACCTGCCTCACTGTGGTTTCTAAACAGAGGGACCAGCTTCTGTGTCAGCAGGGCTCCCCTACATCCATGGTACGGATCGCCCCAGAGTCTCAGAAACCTGCGTGTGTCTTGTGGATGTCAAAGGCGGAAGGAAACAGGCTCAGGGTGGACTGGTTGGCTTCAGAAGCTGTCCCCTGCAGCTGAGGGAGTTATCTAGCCACCGGGAGGAAGCTCGTGTTGAAATCCAATTCTGCGCGGCTCTAAAACGGAAGCACTTGGGACCAGCATTACAGCGCTGTGGGTTAAGCCATTGTCTGCGACACCAGCATCCCATACGGGCACAAATTCACATCATGGCTGCTCCACTTCCCACCCAGCTCCCTGTTAATGCCCCTGGGCAAACAGCAGAAGATGGTCCAAGTGCTTGCACCCTTGTGCCCACATGGGAGATCGGATGAAGTGCCAGGTTCAGGGTAAGCCCTAACTGTTGAGGCATTTACGGAGTAAGTCAGCAAAAACCCCTACTCTAAGGTCAGAATCCTCACTCTAAAGCTCCAGCCTTGGAGCCAAGCTGAGAGTCACAGACGCCATCTGAGGCCACCCCTGCCACTGGCCCCTGACCCCTTCCCACTTGCTTCCCTCTGTGTCGGGTCCCACTGGCTCCTTGTACTCCCCATTTGCTATCCTGCACTTGGCAGTGTGGCAGCCTGACCTTGTCCACTGACTAAACTGTCAGCTTTCCCACGTGTGCGCAGCCTGCACAGTTGCCCCAGGGCACACCAGGCCCTGGGCCAGTCAGAACAGCTGTGCGCTCACAGTGATGCAACACGGCCCATCGCCCTTCCGTGTGGGAGCTCGGACTGCCTAGCAGGTGAACCGTGACACAGCTGCCTGCGCTCCACGGTCCCCTCCTTGCAAGGGGCTCCCCTGAGGCCTCCTCTCAAAGAGAAATCCAATTCACCACGGAACTGCCGGCCACAGATATTAGTCAGCTCTTGGTGATGGGACAGAATGCCTGAGACTATGGGAGCTGAAAGTCCACAAGGCGCTGGCTCTGGAACAGGCCCCATGGCAGTGGAGCCGGGGAGGCTGAGACGGCGTGTATGTGAGGCAGGGCACAGACTGCACGCTCGCGCCTCACACTCAGCAATTACACAAGAAATGTCTTAATCTCATTGCGGCCCCCATGATCCCACCTCCGGAAGCCTCCGCAGCACTGTCAACACCATCACTCCCGCAGAACCTCCCACCCACGGACCCCAGGGACAAGTGCCATCCGACCCATGGCACTCTGGGAGCCTGGCCCACTCCACAGAAGCGGTTTGTGCTTCTCAAAGCTGTCCTAGTCAGGTGTGCCGTAGTTCACCCTAGTGGGGCGTGCCGGAGTCACACGCAGGCATGACCGTGGGAGGCGAGCTGCGATGCGAGGGGCAAGCCAACATCCTGCCAGCCGCATCTCTGTCCATTCATGCGTGAAACTCCAGGCCACACAGCCACCCCACTGTCAGATGTGCTGGCCTTAGAGCAGGAGGGGAAGGGCTGGCACCAGCACAGCCTTCCCCTGCAGGGGCCCCGGCCGCGTGCACGGGGAGGTGCTGTGGGCTGGGGTTTGCCCCAGAGGCCAAGGGGATCCTAAGCCAGAGCAGAGCTCAGGGCTGCCCAAGGCTGGGCTCCAGGCACCCACCCACCCACGGAGGAGCACGGCGGAGCAGGGGGAGCAGGAGAGGATGTGGCACCGAGCCCTAAGTGCACCAGCACTCCCCGACTTGGAAAAATGTCTTCCTCTTCCCAGAAATGACCCAGTGGAGCCATCACGTGACGCATTTTCTCATCACCGAGGCAGAGAAGGCCAGAAGCTTTTAACCAACTCTGCTCCGCACTGATCGTGAACCCAAAGCTCCTCCACAGACGTTCAGCCCTGCCCAAAGGAGGCCCAGGAGGGGAGTCGGCCTGTCCACCTGCCAATGCAGACCTCACCAGGCAGCTCCAGCCCGCAGCGGGGCCCCAGGGCATCTGGGACCCTTCCACACAGACCCACACAGGAGCCTGCAGCTTTCTGTCAGGCCTCCTCCAGAAAAAGCCCCGTTCTCCTGCAGGCCTCAGCTCATGGCCGCACCACAAAGCCCTGCCTGAGCAGGCCCTGCCGGCCTGAGCCCGGCCCACTACCTGCTCCTTCCGCCGCCCCTCCCCGTGCTCCTCCCCTCACAGCTCTGATTGCAGGAGGGAAAATTGCTTCTGGTCAAAAACGTGCAAACTAGATCTTCCTAAAGAGCCCAGCATGGCTGGTGTCACAGGCACGGGTTGCGTTGGGCATTGCAGCCACGGCTGCGACCACAGTGCAAGCGAGGCGTGGTACCACAGCAGCGCCTGGAGCCGGCCTCTGAGTCTGCCCAGGGACACCAGGGCACCAGGGGCCACACGGCACTGTGCTAGGCTCCGCCACCATTGCCCATTGCAGAACACCGTCCTGCTTGCTCTCACTGCCTCCAGCAAGCACAGCCCTTCTCCTGCTGCCCAGTGGAGACCAGGAGCCACCACTTCATGAAGAAACTGGGACCAGGTGCTTCCTGGCTCCTGGGGCTCACGGCCACTGGGACTCGTGGCCAGAGACCGCTGTCCCAAGGCTTCGGGGAAGTGCAGAGATGGGGAGGAGGGTCCCAGCACACGGCTTCCCAGCAGTGCCTCGGCCAGCATGAGAGCCGTGGATGGAGGCACGAGAGGCCAAGTGGGGTGGGAGACCCCTCAAAGAAGTTGTGCCGCTGTCAGGCCTCACCCAGGTAGACGGCCTCCACCTTAGCCTGGGCCAGAATCCCTCCTTCTACTTCTGCCTGGGGAACTGGCCAGCAAGATGCAATCTCCAGGGCCCAGCGCGGTGGCCTAGCGGCTAAAGTCCTTGCTTTGAAGGTGCCGGGATCCTATATGGTCGCCAGTTCCAATCCCAGTGGCCCTGCTTCCCATCCAGCTCCCTGCTTGTGGCCTGGGAAAGCAGGAGAGGACAGCCCAAAGCCTTGGGATCCTGCACCCACGTGGGAGACCCGGAAGAGCTCCTGGCTCCTGGCTTCGGATCAGCTCAGCACCAACCGTTGTGTTCACTTGGGGAGTGAATCATCGGATGGAAGATCTTTTTCTCTGTCTCTCCTTCTCTCTGTATATCTGACTTTACAATAAAAATAAATGTTTAAAAAAAAAGATGCAATCTCCAACCATCCCCTGCATAGAGAACAGGGAAGCAGGGTCAAGTGTACCTGCCAGCTGGCTGCGGCCTCAGCTCCTCGGTCAGCAACCCTGGACCTCAGCCCAGCTGGGGCAGCTTGGGATGTTCCTCTGTGGGGTCGGGACCCAGTGTGCGGCTGCTCCAGTGGGGCTCCCAGCTGTCCGCAGTGCCCAACAGGACACCCCAGGGTGGCTCAGCTCCCAGGCTGAGGTTGCCTCCTGGCTTGTGGATGAGTCTCTTGTCACTCTGATGCCCCCAAACTTCTGACTCCTTCCTGCCAGGAAGGCTCCTGGCTTCCTCAAGACCCCAGAGGTTTCTACTGTTGGTAAAGCAGTGAGTGGATCACACGGGTCAAATGGAAGACCAGCCACTGCCAGACCCATCCACATCGAGTGGGTCCCATGCTACGTGCAGGAAGGAGGCAGCCGGGGGAGAGGAGGAGAAAGAGAACGGTGCCCTGCTCCCAGGTGTGGGTCGTGGGGAAACAGCAGTTCCCCGTACCTGGCCCCTTTAAGGAGGAAGAGGGTGGTATCTTAATCAGATAAGTAGGATGGGGGCCTTAGGTGAGCCACAGGGCATCCTGGAAAGGTGGGCATCTGAAGGTCACACGGCAGGGTTGCCAGACTCCTGCTCGCTTCACGCCTCTGAGTGCACATGTGAAGTTGGGCCGGGCACTCTAAGTCTCGCCCTGCTGGCCTGGAGCACAGCCTCCTCCCTGAGGGCGTCAGGAAGGCAGTGTCAGCTGCAGCGGACCCTCGGGGGTCTCAGCTGACAATGCCACCCCACCCCAGGTGCTCCTGTGCACAGGAGAGCTAGAGACCTACCCAGAGCTCAGCCGGTAGCCCGCGTGGGGACGCCACATGGAAAAACGCACCCAAAAATGAGGTAATAGGGGAACAGCAGGGACCCCTAGGGGCTGTACCCTAACCAGGCCTGGTTTGGAAATGTCAATATAAAGTCCTTGTGGCTATACCACAGGCCCAACAAGGCACAGGGTGGAGATGCGGGGTGAGGGGACCTGTGGGGGTGAGGTGTGAGCAGCTCCGGCCTAGCAAGTGTACGCTGAGTCCCATGGGAGGACCTCAGGGGGGGACCCTGGCTGGGGAGGGAGCACCTACTGAACTGCCATTATTCCCACTGATGAGAATTTAATAATGCGTTAGGGACCGACTCGCCCCAGAGCCCGTGCAGGGCAGTCTGCAAATCAGCCGAGACTGTGGCTCTGGGGCTGAATAGCTGATGGTGGACTGTGCAGACTCACCACAGAGAAGGCCCAAGCACAAAACCCACCACTGTTACTAACAGTCCTGGCCCTGGGGCGCCAGCAAGCCTCCCTCGCCTGACTTGCCCTCACCGGACTCTCAGAATGTGAAGGACCTGCCTCATCCGACCCCTGTCCTCCCACCCCTCAGCCCAGCGCCTCCAGGGACCACAGAGCTGGGAGCTGTACCCCAGCAGCGAGCGCGCCGCACCCTGAGCCAGGTGTACCCCAAGTCCTCCTAGCCACTCCCCTGGGACTCGGGGAGCCCCAGACCTGCTCCCCTCTGCGCGGTCCCAACTCTGCAGGCTCCTGCTCCCAGGGCTTCGAACTAATTCCACTTGTTCCTCTGCCAGCACCACCGACTACAGACTCCAGCTTCCAAGACAGGCAGCACAGGGTCCCTGCTGCAGCCCCCCAGCTCCGCTGCCAAGAGCCTCCCAGGCCAACACATGGCCAGGCAGGCATGGCCGCGTTCCAGTAAAGCTTTGTGGAGATGCTTTGTGAAAGGTTTGGGAAAGATGGGGGCATCCCAGTGCCCGTCACAGTTCTGTCTCGATGGACGACCTCAGACAGGGGCATGTGGGGTAAACTGAGGCCTGAACCTGGCGGATGAGTTCAGGAAGGTCCTCACACTCATAGCACAAGAGCAGAAGCAGGAGGTGCGTGGCCGTGGTGGCACCCAGGACACAGGCTCATGCCTACGCAGGCCTCTTCCATGGGCAGCCAAGGGCATGCAGTCCACTGCCTGGGCTGGCAGCACCACCACCCTGGCTGCCCAGGGCTCTCCTCCTTCCCAGCACAACTCCACACTCACAGGACACTCCCGCCCTAGGAGGCAGCCTCCTCTGCTGTCCATACTCCCTGCTGGCCCCGCTGCTCTGTGAACTTGCCTAGGTGGGATCTGGGCACACACTGGGAACTTGCTTAGGTGGGACCTACCAGGCACCTTGGCCTTTAGCGCCTGGCTCATCTTCCTGAACACCACTCAACACCCTGGACTTCCAGGGGCTGCGCCTGCCCTGCCCCCTCCGAGGCCAGGAAGTACTCCCCTGCTCTCACCTGCATCTCTCTGTTCGTCTGCCCGAACTGGGCTGCTTGTGAATGATGAATGTGGCCGCCGGGCCAGGGCAGCTCTCCATGGTGCTCTGGGTGACATCAAGACCAGGGACACTGAGAGGACGGAGGGGCTGCCCTGGCATCCCCAGAAAGGTATAGTGCAGTCGTAAGCTGGTGTTGAGGCTTCTAAGGTGAGTCAGCCCCTGCTCTGTAAGCGAAGGATGGACGCGAGAAAGACCGAGACAGCAAGGGCCCGTGCCCGGTCCTTCCACTCAGGGGCCAGGGCCCCGCTCTGGGCATCCTCACACCAACAACTGTCACAGAGCTTGCTGTGTCCCCCCGCCCAGCCATGTTCTCTCGCATCTCACTGGTTAAAAGCACAGAACCCCCCCAGACTCGAGGTGTGGTGCCAGAGTCCTGGAGGAGAAGGTTCTAGGGCCATGGGCATCCTGCAGCCTTCTCCTCCCTGGCACTGGTGTTTACCCTCTGGGCCTCCTGGGAACAGAGGCTTGGCATACACGCAGCCCTGCCCACGCTGCCTCCCCCATGGGGAGCTGCACAGGCAGGGAAGTCCACAAGAAGCCCATTGCAGCGGTCAGTCACTCCGAGGCGCCCTCCCAAGCAGGTGGCATCCATGCCACCTCAGGGAGCTGGCGCTGAGCAGAGGAGGGGCAGGCTCTGAGAGCGTTCCTCGGAGCTCCATCAGATACTGCCTGCAGCTGTTTGCAGGGGTCACGTCACATCCTACATCCGGGTGCCTGGTGGGGGTCTCAGCTCCTCCACATCGTGGGGGAAGCAGGGGAGGGAGGGTGCCTGGACCTCTGCTACCCACACAGGAGACACAGCGGAGCTTCAAGCTCGTGGCTGCTGCTAGGCACTGGGGAAGTAAGTCAGCAGAGAGAGATCTGTACACGCATGTATGTGTGTGTGTGTGTGTGTGTGTCTGCCTTCCAAATGTAAAAAATTAAATTCATAAATGATAATTAATTAAAATTGCAGAAAATATGGCTCATGTGATGGAGAAGATTGGCAAGCCCAAAACCCATGGGTCGCAGCGGCAGGAACGGCTCCCATCCCGGGAACACTGGTTCTGCTCTGACACGGGCAGCTGCCCAGCCCAAGCGCAGCCCGCGGTTCAGCAGCGCGAATCCTAAGTGCCAGTCACACCGGGATCGCCCCGTGTTCGCTGCACCGGCATCATCACCTGCTCGTGCTGCCTTGGAGACCCTCACAAGGGCCAGCTCCCAAAGCCCAGCGTTTTCACCAAGACGGCACTCCGTGGGCACTGCAGAGAGGGGCAGAGAGCCGGAGGTAAGGACTGACCACTGTTGGTCAGAGATGGCTGTGAACTTGCAGGCCCCGAGTCTGCAGCTGGGATTCTGTTGCTATTTATATGCTGTCTGCTCACAGAAAATATTTAAAGACTCGGCGTCACCAGCAAACGATGCAGAAATTGTCAAGAGAGCTACAATTACTGAGCTCTGCTGAAGTTTGCCCCAGTGAGTAGCAAAGTTACGTAGTGCTTGGCCCCCGCTAAGCCAGGGGCTTTCAGAGCTGTGAGAGCTCTGAGTTTCAGAATCCACTGTCTGTTTCCAAAAGAGCCCAGGGGGAGAGGAATCAGGCTTCCTAAAGTTCAGGCCCCATTAAGCCAGGTGCCTTGGTCCCTCTCCGAGAGAAGCCACAGACCAAGTTAACCTCTTCTGCCAGGCTTGCTGCCACAGCCCTCTCCAGGCTGGGGCCAGTGGCCAGGGTCTTTCTGAGCATCTATAGTCCATTGGCTACACAGAGAGCACGGGCTGTGAGGTCACAGTTATCAGGCCAGGCTCCTGGAACCCAGACCCATTCAGCCCGACCCCCAACACAGGGGAGCATAAGTGCACAAACGGGGGGCCAGCATGGTGGCATAGCTGACTAACCCTCCCCCTCAGCACCCACATCCCATATGGGCACCGGATGGTGTCCTGGCTGCTCCACTTCCCATCCAGCTCCTACTCAGGGCCTGGGAAGGCAGTGGAGGATGGTTCACAGCCTTGAGACCCTGCACTCCTGTGGGAGCCCAGGAAGAAGGTCACAGCTCCTGTATCCAGATCAGCTCAGCTCCAGCCATTACAATCACTTGAGGAGTGACCCAGCAGATGGGAAATCTTTCTCGTTGTCTCTCCTTCTCTTTGTAAATATGCCTTTCAAATAATAAATAAATAAATCCTTAGAAAGATAGCACAAAGGGCGGGGTTTTCTCACGTCCTGGCATGGGCAGCATGAGCCAGAAGTCTCTGCCGCAGCCGGGAGTAAGGCCATGAAGGCAGCCCTCAGGCAGGCTTTGGGGAGATGCAGCCTGCACAAGGTTCCGCTGACCAAGCGCAGCGACCGTCCACCGAGGGGTGGAGAATGAACACAGCCAGCAGGAGGGCAGCATCGCTCAGCAGAGCTCCTGGGTTCCAGTCTGCCTCCAGTCCCTGCTGCCTGCGCGTGCACTCTGGGAAGGCGGCAGGGACGGCTCAGCAGCGGGGTCCCTGTGCCCCATGGGGGACCCGCTGTGTTCCAGGCTCCCAGGGATGGGAAGGCGGCAGGGACGGCTCAGCAGCTGGGTCCCTGTGCCCCATGGGGGACCCGCTGTGTTCCAGGCTCCCAAGGATGGGAAGGCGGCAGGGACGGCTCAGCAACTGGGTCCCTGTGCCCCATGGGGACCCGCTGTGTTTCACTTCCCCAACTCCTACCGGATGCCCAGGAGTTGTCCCCCGCCCACTCTCGTGTTGGTCAGCTGTGCATTAGGGCTGGTACAGGTTAAGGGGAGAGACTTGACCTAACCACACGCAGGAGACCGACCAGAGAGGACTGTGGGTCACAGGGTGTGCCCGTGGCTCTTAGAAAAGATTGGTTAGGAAAGCCGTTCTGGGTCTAGGTTCATATTCTCCCTTTCCCCTCCCTCTCCCACAGCCTCCCCCTCTTCCTCTCCTTCCCTTCCCCTCTCTCCATCTCTCCCCTTCCCATGTCGTCCTTGGGTGGTGCCCTTAGCCACGCCGGGCTGAGCTGCTCAGGCTGTGCAGGGGATCGTGTTTGTGTGTGTGTGTGTGTCTGTCTGTCTGTCTGTCTCAGCCCTGGCGCCCCCTGAGTAGCCACTTGCTCCCCTTCTCCTCGCGCTCCTCCTGCCCCCATACAGACTGTGAGATGTGGAACCCCTCCCTCCTGCAGCCCACCTCGCTCTGCGGGGAGCACTCCCTGGGGCAGCCCCACCCCAGGTGTCCCCAGCAGACAGCCAGCCGGCAGGGTCACCTGACCTTGCAGTGCGAACCTGCCCATCACGAGCCCAGATAAGCCTTGTCTTCATCAGCCAGCTTCTTTCTTTCGTACATGTTGATTCTTTTCTCTATTGATTTGGAAGGAAGCGTCATGCAAAACGAGAGGGAGATGTTCCATCCGCTAGCTCAGACCCCAGACGGCAGCAATGAGCAGGCCTGGGCCAGGTGCAGACTGAGCCTGGAGCTCCACCCGGGTCTCTCACACGAGTGACACACGGGTGTCAAGGACCCTGACTCTGGGACCTTCACCCGCTGCCCCCACCCCAGGGTGCATTAGCAAGAAGCAGAGCAGCCAGCCCTCCATCTGGCCCTCAGTGTGGGCTGCTGGGCACTCCAGTGTGGGTTGCTTGACCCACCGTGCCACATGCCTGCATCTTCCTGCTCCCCTCTCATCCCATGTTAGATCAGACCATCTCCAGTGACACCTCCTCCATGAAGACTTCCTAACTGGCCAGCTGGCAACCCAGCCGCCATCACCCACCCTGCCAATGGGCTCCTCCTTTCTGTCATGCCCTCCACCCTGCAGGGTCCACTCCAGAATGTGGGCAAGGGTCTCCTGGCAGCAGCCTGGTGGGCAGAGCAGCCCAGAAGAGCGTTCTCCAAGAACTGCACGCGCACCACGTTGGCAGAATGCTGTGGGTGGAGGTGCAGATGTCCACCTGCCACTCCAGGGGAAACCCAGCAGGTGCTCTGTGCAGGCTTCTGCATCCACCCAGTGCCTTCCAGCCGCTGACCCTTGAGACCCTCAGGTGCCTGGAAGGGCTGCAAGGCAGCTCTGCCCTGGGCAGCTGCAGGTCAGAGGCGCAGAGGGCCTCCTGGGTAAGGGTTGTGCTAAGGAGTGGACGCCGCATGCAGGAAGGAGTTGGGAGCTGCGGGGAAGCGGGGGAATTGGCTATGCAGGCGGCGCCGCAGCTGTGAGAGATACACACTTCTCGTGCAGTCCAAGGGCAGCGCCAAGTGCAGGGAGAGCCGCCCTTCCCCCACGCCACGGCATTGTATTATCACGGTATTGTATCATTGGGGCAGTCACCGGCCCCAGCACACTCGGCCCACACAGCGCGAACACCACCTCGTCCACACTGCGAACGTAAACAACCGTCACGTTCCCGCTTCGAGGCGGCACTTTCACCCTACGAATCCCAAAGATTCTCTTGGGATCAAAACTCAAAGCAATCTGTTCTGAGCGCGGGGAGGGCATAGTCGGGTCTACAACGGAGCTCCTAACTGGGCGGTGCCAACACGGGCGAGAACCGCGGCCAGGCGCTGGTCCTCCCGCACGTCCCAGCCATGCTCTCAGACGCTCTCCAGGCGCCCCGGGAGCCCCTTGGCCGACCGCCCAGGTGCCGCCCGGGGCTCGGTGCGGGGTGTGCGGGAGCCCGCCCGAGCCCGTCGGGGCGCCCGCACTGCCAAGAGCGTCGCCAGGCTGTCCTCGCTGCCGCCTCGCCCAACCGCGCGGGAGTCCCGCAGCAGCACGCCCGGCGCAGGCCGCGCGCAAGGCATCGGTTCTTCTCCGGTTTCTTAAACTCAAGTTTAATAAGTGCTCACGGAACAAAAGGGCCCTTCCAGAACCTCCCGGGCCCCGGGACGGGAAGGTGCGCCCCGGCGTCGCCCGCGGGGTCCGGAGAGGGTGGCCGCGCCCCGGGCCGCGGCGGGGAGGTGGGGCGCGGAGAGGCGGGCCGGGATGCGGGAGCCGCCCCGCGCCCCGCCCCGCGCCCCCTCCCCTCGGCGCGCCCACGCGCTCCCGGCGGCGGCCGGCCGGGCGCCCCGCGCCGCAGTCGTGTTCGGAGCGCGCGTGCGGCGCCCGAGCCGCGGCGCCGGGAAGCACTGGCCCTGCGCGCCCGGGCCGACTCCTGCAGGCGCTCGGGGGCCGGCGGCGACGAGCAGCAGCCCGGCAGCGCCTGGCCGCCCGCAGCCCCGCAGGCCACCCCCGCGGGCCGCAGGGGCTCATGCCGCCGCCAAGGTAAGCGCCGCCGTGGGCCCGGCCTCAGCCCTCGGCTTTGGAGCGCGGCCGCCCGCGGTCGCCGTCGCCGTCGCGCGGGGCGGCGGGAAAGCTTGCGGGCGGCGGCGTTCGCTCTGTCCTCCTGCGGGCCCCCTCTCCGGGGCCTCGAGGCCCGCACGCCGTCCAGCGGGAGGCGGGTTGCGGGGCTTGGGCGGCCCGGGCGCGCAGCGGGACGCGGGGAGCGCGCAGCGCGGGGCGGCGCGCGGAGACAGGTGGCTTTCTGGGGGGGCGCGCTCGCGGGGACCTCGGGGGCCTCGGAGGCAGGCGCGGCTCCCCGGCCGGGATGGCGAGGGGCGCGCGGCTCCCCGGCCGGGATGGCGACGGACGCACGGCTCCCCGGCCGGGATGGCGACGGGCGCGCGGTTCCCGGGGCGCGGGCAGCCGCTGGTTTTCAGCCGGGCGCCCCGCGCGGACTCGGGGGCGCGGCGCCATCTGGCGGCAGCGGAGAGCTGGGTTTCCAGGGGAAAGCAGGTGGCGCCTGCGGGGTGCCAGGGCAGCCAGTCCCAAGGCGGGCTGGCTCCCTGGGCAGCCTCGTCCCCCAGCAAAGCCCTCACATGGAATGTCACTCGCTGTAGACCCCCGCCAAGCACCTGGCGCCCGGGTCTGGACGTGGTGGGGTTGGTGGGGGGGGAGGGGAGTGTGACCTGCAGGGAAGAGACGGGCCGTGCTTCCTGGGGCAGGTGAGGAGCTGGGCAGTGCCCGTGTGTCCGTGGGCGCCGTAGGTCCTCCACAGTGGCCTATGGCAGGAGCAGAGGGCAGGTTTCTTGCTGCAAGTGACACACTCGCCCCATCCCCGCCCCCGTTCCCAGGCGTGCTTGGCGGATTGGCAGCTGGGACGCTGGGAACGCAGACTCTGCCTGGGTGGGGACCTGCGGGTCCCGGCGGGATTTACCACCACTTAGCAGGAGCTGAGTTCTTCGCGTTGGGCCACCTCCTGCAGGGAGCCCACCCACGTGGACACAGGCGCTATAGGCCGGCCCAAGGTGCCTCAGTGGCCTGGCACCTGGTCCCAGGACTTGGGCTGGGCATTCTCTCTTGTGCCTCCTCTCCGTGGAGGCAGCTGCCTGGGTGGGACTCCCTGCTCCGTGGGCAGTGTGATAAGGCAGCCATCCTGGGTGGTGGCCCGGCTGTCAGCCTCGTTAAAGAGCCAGCCAGTGCAACTCCTGAGTGTTGGCATGAGCCTCCTCACTCGGGCTGGGTGCGATGGGGGGCTTCCAGGTGGGGGTGTTCTGGCTCCCCGCCAGGCGCTGCCCTGTCTTGGAGGGGCGGGGCATGGCAAGGCACAGTGTCCAGCAGGGCCAGGCCGGGGTGTACCCCATGAGCCTGAGCAGAAGCACACAAGGCTGAGAGACCAGCACAGGCTGGTGACAGGTGCCAGCCCCACCCATTCAGGTGGTAACAGCTCCAGGGTCAAACACCAGCGCGTGCTCGGCTGTTCGACAAACATTGCTGGAGAGCAGTTGAACCCGAAGAGGGGAGGCCGGAAGCACTGTGCAGCTGGCCGGCTCCTGCCGTGTCCACAGTGACCATGAGGCAGCCCAGTGTCAGCCGTTGCTAAAGGAACAATGACGAACAGGGGGCCGTGGATGCGTGCTGTCCAGGGCAGTGACCCGTCACTGCATGCCAGGGGTGTCAGGGCCTGGAGGCCAGGGCAGCGAGATGTAGCCCGTGGGAGTAACAGGACAAGCTCACCCAGGCGGTCGGCGTTTGGGGAGACAGGCGAGGTCCTGCAGAAGTACGCTGGGGGTCTGGGATGCTGCCTGGCCCACAACCCAGCATCCGAGGTTGTGAGAAAGCCTGCCTCTGTGGGCCGCATCCTCCGCCCTGGACTCCAGGCACTGGTGAGGGGTGCCTTCCCTGGTCAGCACTCACCTCTCAGTTGCCCTTACTTACCCACAGGGGTGGCCAGCTCGCTCCTGTACATACTGTCCTTCCCCCCAGCTGGGTTCAGACTAGCCATCGCCTCCTGGAGGCCTCCGGGTCTGTGATTCCAGCAAAGCCCCCACCCCGCTCCTGTGCCCCGGCCCCCAGTGCCCCAGCCTGAGCCTCCTGGGCCCTGACCCCCACTGGCCCCTGTGTCAGAGCCATCCTATGCCACCCTCCGGACTCATGGGGTAGGGCAGGGGTCACCGAGCTCCCCCATGCTTCTGCAATGTCAGATTGTCCCAGCAATTGGGTCCACTCACCAAGACTCTGACAGCCTGCGGGGCGGGCTTCCCTGGCTGGGACACCAGGTGATCAGGTCAAGTGGCCCCTGGTCTTGGGGCTGTCAGCTCCTTGGAGACTCACAGCCCAGCTGACCCAGGAGTACACGCAGCTGGACACGGGCGTGTCCTGGCTGCGGCAGGAGCCCCTCGTACTGAGGCTCGGGGATGGGGGGCTTGGGGGAGAGCTTGCCCCTGTCTGCCAGTTTTTCGTGTGCTTTGTTTGAGTTGAGGACTCTGCGAGGAGAAAGTGGCCGGGTCTTCGCATCTGCAGGAAGAGCAGGGCCAGGAGGGACAGGGCTGTGGGAGGCCAGCTCCTCTCTGCTGGCATTCCTGACCCCCAGGAGCTCCAAAGGGGTTTACCCCAGGCTGCAAGGGCCGCTGGGACCGCTAGAATACTCAGAATTGGCATTCGGGAAGACAGCTAGGCTGTCCTCTGGCCCACGTGCAGAGTCACGCGGCAAGAAGAGCCCGATTCCAGCTCCGCCATGCGTGGAGTCTTGGGCTTCATGTACTGTGTTGGAGCCCCGCTCTGCAGACTTGTTCTGCAGGAGCTGCAGTGTAGACACACAGTGTAGACACAGGGTGTCAACGGCCTGACCTCGGCAACTCCTGAGGTCCAGAGGTGACGCCCAGCGAGTACTCGGGCAGATGCGTGTGGGAGCTGTGGGAGCTGGAGCTAGGGACCGGGCCGTGATTACCGGGGTTTTCTCAGGCCGTCGGAACAGCTGTTGGAGAACTGCTTGCTGCCAGTGTGGACCACACAGGGCACCTCCGGGCCTGGGCTCCCCATAGTGTAGTCAGGAGTCCTCTCCGGTGTGTAGGGGACACTGGCTCACACAAGAGCCCTTCAGAAAGTCCAGAATTAAAGGAGAGGCTGGCTTAGCACAGGCGCTTCTGACATCTGATGACTTTTCCCTAGAGTGTGTGTTCTGTGCACTTATTGAAGGGCTCACAGTGGGCGCCACCCCGGCCTCGGCTGGCCCTGGCCACCAGCTGTTCCCTCCCTTCCCCCAACCTCGCATGCCTTTGGCCAAATCTGACATACAGCAGACACTGGATGTCATCCCGACAGTGGCCCTTTTCGTGACATGGGGCCAACCTGGACGGTGGGCTCGCCACCCACACCCGATGCCAGGCACCTGCCCCTCCCGAGAGCCATGAGGTGTCCCTGCCCCAGAGGGACAGTGAGATGGCCGAGGCCTGGGAGGGGCCAGTTCCGCCTCGGGCCCAGGCTCCCGGTGGGTCTGCCTCTCAGTGGGCCGGCCCTCGTCCCCACAGCCCCCCGGCTGGGTCCTCCCAGCTGAGCCTTATGCTCGCCAATCTGTAAATAGTTCTGGGCTTGATGAGTAACTTGGTGACCTGTTCTCATTGCTGGAAGCCTGTGGTATGTGTGCCTGGCACCGGTTGTGCACTGTCCAAACACTTGGGCCTTCTGCTTGTGAGACAACGCAGAGACGCCCTGAGGTCCGGCTCTGGCCACTGTGCAGCTCCAGGCTTGGCCTGCTTGAGAACCTTCCAAAAGGGAAGAGACCCACACTGGCGGGGACAGCGAAGGGTACTAAGCATTTCCTGGGTGTCACTCAGACGTGAGCATGCCACAGAACATGGTGCTGCTTTCATTTGCTTTGTTTGCAGCCCTGCAGGGCGTGCACCGTGGCTGCACACCGAGCTGGTGTCCAGGAGCAGGCAGCCCCCAAGGAGTCATCAGTGCGGAGCACACGAGGCCAGTGCTGCCACAGGTCACCGTGGGCAACAGCCAGCCCCAGTTCCCTCTGCTCTGGCCCCGATGAGTCCCGTACGCCCTACAAGACCCCCAGCCCACCGTGCACAGCATGGGGGCGCGTGCATGAGACCACACACTCCCAACAGTGGGGTCCCTACCATTGTGTCACCACTTGCTACAAGGGCAAGTGTGTGGAGCAGTGGGGGGGGGGGTGCTGGGACAGTGGCCTCCCACAGCGGTGGCCCACTCAGGTCCCTGCGTGCAGGAGGCCTGCATGGACAGCCCAGCCCCTGCAGCTGCTGGCGTTTGGGGAGTGACCCAGCAGACCCCTCCTTCTCTGTCACTTTCCAGTTGGAACTCATAGTCTGCCCCAAGGGAGTGCTCGGTGCTTGTTCAGTGGCCTAGCAGAAAACCAGGTGAGAAGGGGCCAGTGAGGGAGGGGCGCCAACCTGAAGGAAATAGAGAGTGCCCAGAGAGAGGGGAAGGCCGAGGCCACACAGGCCGCGGGATCAGCTGCGGCGCCCGGGAAAGCAGGCGCCAGCGTCGGAGCTGCGTCCGTGGTGGGGACCGGGAGGAAGCCCCTGGCTTCGCCCTGGCCGCGCACCCATCCGGGGCGGGAGCCAGCAGGTGCAAGATCTCCCGAACACACTACCTATGACTTTCAAAGCCAGGTCCAAGGTGACGACGGGGGTGACTGGGGGTGACGGTGACGGGATGGGTCATGGGGGCAGTGGTCCTTCCACAGAGCGGCGGATCGCTGCGGTGCACGCGCTGCACCTCCTGTCAGGGGGTGTCACCCTCGGCCTCCGAAGGGCCATCTAAAACTTGTTAGGATTCTCTGAGTGACAGCTCTCCCTCCCGATAGCTCACACCCCAAATGCCGCAGCCAGCCAAGCCTCAGCCCGGCCAGAGCCAGGAGCCAGGAACTCCACTGGGGTCTCCCCTGTGGCTGGCGGGGATCCAACTACCCCCTCCAACCTCCCGCACCCTGGGCAACATGGTGGTCTCGGGGCCTCTCAGGAAAAAGCAGCCGTGGAACCAAGCACCAGTGAGCCCTGACGGGGGGCAAACCAGGGCCAAGCAGCCACAGGCTTTCCAAACCACCCCTCGGTGCCATCCTTGGGTCTCCGGGTGACACCGCAGGTCGCTGTGAGGGTCAGAGTTCACCTCAGACACAGGAAGCACAGGTTCTCTGCTGGTGGAAGAATTATAAACAGCAAGGGTCCCCCAAGTCAGCTCACACACAGCCTTGGTGCAACCTCGGCAGAGATTCCCAGAGAAGCTGGAGAGCCAGCTGGGCATGGGCAGGGGGCACATGCCAGAAGGGAGAGTGAACTGCAAGGACATGCACCCCGTCCAGTTCACAGGGTGCATATGTTCAGAAAATGCTAACGCCCTGGGCCCAGTGCAGTAGCCTGGCAGCTAAAGTCCTATCTGAAACGGCTCAGGAGACCAAGCCGGGAGTATCGGGCCCCGCAGGCTGTGCAGAAGGGCCTGTGTTCTCCCTGAAGGGCTGCCGAGTGGCCAGGTGACGTCAGAATGGCCATCTGATTCAGGCCTGCTGGCCGGTGGAGCGAGCGAGGACTGGGGCATCAGATGGCGGTGCCAGCTCCCCAGTGGAGTTGAAAGAAGGGACTGGAGCCGAGGGATGCCCCGCTCGGAGCTGCAATGCAGGAAGGCGCGTGGCTGGCCACCTGTTAGGGGGTGGTGCCGGGAGACGTGGAGCTGGGGAAAGGGTGCAACGCAGGCCAGGCACAGATGAAGTCTCCGGGGCAGAGAGCAGACCTGGGGCTCCCCCGAAGCAGCTGTGGCCTGTGGAGACTGGAGGACAGACCGTGGTCTGTCAGGCCTTGACCCTGAGCCCAAGAGGACAGACTGGTTGGCTCGACTTGGGCGGGAGGTGCATGGGGGCCCAGGCCCTGTGTCGGTGGGAATTTGGAACCTGGAGACACCGCGCACGTGTGAGAAGGAGGTCCGCGCAAGCTTGTTCTGAAACGCGGCTGCCCAGGCTGCGAGGCCCTGGCGCTGTGGCAGGCCTGGTCTGCCACCTGTATGCCTCCCCGCTCTCATCCCCCCGCCCCCACTCCGGCTGCTGCTGAAGGTGACCGTGGGGATCTGCTTTGCGTGGGCCGACGTGCACCCCAGGTGGGTCTGGGGTCTCCCACGCTGTACACATTGGCCCACGAAGGAGAGGAGACAGTGAGACTCAGTTCCCCCATTCGCACAGCAGGATGCCAACAGCCTGGCATCTCGGCTCCCAGTGGGGCATCCCTCAGCTCCTGTGACTCACCTGGAAACACGGCCCCTGGTTGGCAGGGTCTCCCAGGTCCCTTCCTGGCCACCGTCCTGTCTGCAGCTTGCACTGGGGGAGTTCTGTGTTGGGGTCCGTGTCCAGTGCCACCTGCCTTTGGGGAGCCCCCAGGGAAAAGAGTGCCACCCCATGCTGCTGACTGGATGGCAAGGCTGGAGGTGACTCCTTCAGGCACCAGTATAGACAGATGCCTCAAGGTCAGCTCAGCCCACTCCTGCTCTGCAGTCTAGACCGCAAGCAAGGCCCTGCTGTGGGGACACCCAGAACTGTGCCTCACGCAGGTGCCTGGGTCCGCAGCGTCCCTCACGCCGGGGTCTCCCAGCAGGCCCCTGCATGCGCCAGGACACTGGGCCTTGCCGCTGTCTCCAAGGGCGACCTGGAGGCTGCAGTTGCAGCTTCCTATCCCTAACGGAGCCCGAAGGCCCGCTGACCCCTTGGGGCCTGCTTTTGGGTCTAGGGGCTGGGTGGAACCCGTGCCATATCCTCACCCCCTTGCAGCAGTAGGTCCAGTCCAGGCCTCAGAGGGGGGTAGGGCCACCGGCTGCCCACCCCATCCTTAGGGGCCCGGGCCTGCCTTGGCCATGCACGGTGCATTTTCCGCAGAGCCTGGCATAGGTGGGGAGTCAGTACCAGGTGCGGAGATGCCTGTGGGAAGGGAACAGCGCCCTAGGCCGTGGGGGCGCAGCCTGAGGACCCCCGGGGCCTTGGTGATTCCACCTGCCCAGGTCATTGCTCGGGCTAGCTGCTGGCAGCGTACGTAGCCCCCGGGTGGGCGGCGCAGCGCTCTGCCTGTGTGGCCTGGCGAGTGAGGACGGCCAAGGCGCTTAGAAAGAGGCATCTACACTGGCTAAAGCCCCAGAACTTTCCCAGAGAACCAGCCGAGCAGGCTTGGGAGGGAGGGAAGAAGGGGGTGGCTTGGCTGAAAACACTTGCGTCTTGTCCAGGAGATGCTTCTGGGGAAGCCACCAGTCCCTTAAATATCGCCGGGCAGGGGAGCCGCCGGCCTGGCGAGCCTCTGGGAGGAGGCGTTCTCGCCGAGAAAATAAGCGAGCGAGTTACGGGAGGTCACACGCCGAAGGCCCCGCCACCCGTGCCCGCCCCGGGGGGGGGGGACCCCGGGACGCAACGGTGCTCAGGGGGTCGGCATGGGCGGCGCGGGGGGTCGGGGCGGGTGGCCCACACGGACGGCCGCCTCGGAAGCGCATCGCCCGAGGGGGCCGGGCAGGGGTGCCGGCGGCGCGGCCGAGGGGGCGAGCGAGGATGGGGGTGCTCCCCGGCTCCCCAGCGCCGGCGCCGCCGCGCCCCGGGCCGCACTGAAACCCGAGCGCGCGGGGGCGGGCCCGGTGATGGATGCGGGGGAGCGGGGCGGGGGGCGCGCCGGGCGGCGGCCGGGGGCGGGGGCGCGCCGGGCCTCCCGGCTGGCTGCTCCCGCCGGCGGAGCGAGCGGCCTGTGCTCCGCGGCGCGACTGAGCGGGCGCCTTTCTTCACTCTTGCTGCAGGGAGAGGTTCGTGGAAAGAGGCCGAGCTGGATGGATGGGCATGGGGAGAGGGGCAGGACGCTCAGCCCTGGGATCCTGGCCGACCCTCGCCTTCCTGCTCTGCAGCCTCCCCGCAGGTAAGCTGCCGGCGCCCCCACGGCCGCGGGCCTTTGTGTTCCCCGGGCCGGCGGCTGCAGGGGCAGCCGGGGAGCGCCGTCCCGGGCGCCCGGGCGCGGGGCCCCAGCCCGCCGGGCCGCCCTGCCCCGGGCCCGCGCGCGCCCACGCGGGGCAGCCCCCGGCCGGAGGGCACTTGTCTGAGCCTGGCGCGCGTCCCCGGGGGGTCGTGGCTGCAGCCGAAAGGGAGAGCCTTTCGGAGTCGAAGCTGAGAAAGCCCATCTGTTTCCAATGAGTCCCCCACGGTGGTTCGCGGCGCTTTTGGCAGCCCGCTGCTTTCAAATTCCTCCCAGCCCGGACCTCTTGTTTTCGTTGGGGGAAGGGCGCCGTCTCCACAGAGGAGCGTTTGTTCCTGCCTGGCGCTCGGCTTCTTCCCTTTTTTCCCCTTTCGCGGGGAGGGGGGAAGCACGAGCCTTAAATCCCCGGTCTGTTTTCTTTATAAAGTTCCGTAAAACTTTATTTCGTCCTTGCCATATGCTGCGCGCAGCCTGCAAACTCCGATGAAACCCTTTTCTGCCCGTTTTCTCTAGCTCCTAACGCAAATAAACTGTGTCCCGGGGCCTCATGCCCCGCACCCCTTGCGTCCTGTGACCTCCGGCCCCCTGCATTGGGGTGCGGGGTTCAGCAGTTGTCTTTTTGTAAAAGGAAAGGGGAGAAAAAAAAATGTTTGGTTCCCCGCCACCGCCTGGCGTGGAGCTGCAGCCCCCGGCGCGCCGCGGCGCCTTCTGCAAGAAGGGACTTGAATTGGACTCGGGTTGGCTTGCTTTGCTTTGCTCCCCGGCCAGCCGGGTTTCAAGGAGTTGGCACAACCAAGCAGTCCCAGCTCCTGACACGTAGGCAGGGTGCAGCACCCTGCGGGTTGGGGGGCAGTGGAGAGGAGGCCTCAGTTTACCCTGGGGTCCCAGCCCTGCCTGGTGGCGCCTGAGCCCTGGGTACCACGAAAGGGGCACCAGGCAACAGCACCCTGTGGGAGGTGGGTGGAGAGACAGTGTGGGTGTCCCCAAAAGAACCGTCTGTGGGAACCGTCTGAGCCTGTGGGGGCGGTGGATGTGGGCTGCAGGGCCTTCCCCCACCCCATTCCTGCATGGCTGGCGCAGTTCTCTCCTAGGAGTTAGCAATAAAGCCGAGCATGGCATCTTCCCAGGGCAGCTGGCATTGCGGCCGGCCGCAGCTCCACGCCGTTCACCTGGGCCGGGGGCAGGGTGCAGCTCACCTGTTACCTGGGCCTGGTGCAGGGCAAGCTGCACCTCCGGCCTGATAAACCACTTCTTCTGTTTGGTAGCCATGGAGGAGATGGACACCCTTGGGACCACCCCTCCCTGCTGGGTGCCAGGGGTCCTGGGCCGGCAGAGTGGCGTCTTTGTTTCTGTGGGGAGTGGTGTGAGGAACACTGGTGGGTTATGAAATTTTCAGCC
This sequence comes from Ochotona curzoniae, assembly GCF_017591425.1. Classification (NCBI taxonomy): domain Eukaryota; kingdom Metazoa; phylum Chordata; class Mammalia; order Lagomorpha; family Ochotonidae; genus Ochotona; species Ochotona curzoniae. The sequence continues at coordinate 2,316,954 of NW_024467122.1, read as the reverse complement.
CAAATGCCAGCCCTAGGCGGGTGGGGGACAGGTGGCGAGGGCACGGGGACTCTGGCTTGAAAGGTGGTCTCTGGAGTTCAGGACAAGAAGGGACACCGCTGCCCAAGCTGGCGGGTGGCAGCCCGGTGGGGGAGTGTCTCCAGGCTGTTTCCTGGCAGTGTGCATGGTGCGTGACCAGCTGCAAGTCCCTGACTCGGTGGCAGCCCTCAGACCCCTCTGGCAGACCGTGGCCTGAGAGGAGGGCAGGGCTGCCCAGGGGGCTGTGGGCAGGACCAGGGTCAGCCTGGACTCTGGTGGGCAGCCTGAGGCTGGCCGGGAGCTCCCGCCATGCGGGCTGATTCTGCTCCTCCCAGAGCCACCAGGGCATGGGTTTCCGCCCTGCAGCTTAGGGCTTGGGCAAAGGAGTTGGGAATGACCCAGGACAGCAGGTGGGGGTGGCTGGGCTCCAGGGCCAGCGGAGAGGGGAGGGGGCAGAAGCCTGGGGGTGTGGGTGCCCTGGACGTCCTGCCTGTGGTGACATAATTCACATCAATTCAGGAGCACTGGAGAGGGGCTGGGGTGACAGCCATCTGCCCCCCCCCCCCCCGCCGCCCTGTTGCCCCGGGCTAAGGCGCCAGGCCCTCCTAAGGTGGGAGGTGCCGTTCCTCAGGGAGGGCCAGGGCACCCTGCTTTGTCTAGCTCCAGCTCTCACCACAGTTGGTCCTGTCCCTCAGACCTGGGACCTCTGCCTTGGCCTGGGCTCCTGGTGGCCGCCCTCCTGTTGCTCCTCCTGCCTGTTCCCATGTCCCTGTGCCCCCGACCCCCGTGGCCCTGTCTCAGCATCCTGACCCTGCAGCCCTGTCCCACTTGAGGGGATATCCCCCTGCCCTTTGTCCGGGCCTCCCTGCTGGTGGCACTGGCGCCTGGCTGCCACAAACAGCAAGCCCCTCGGTTCCCCAGTGGGTGCCAAAATCACCTTTTTCTGGCTCATTAAATTCCAAAAGGCAGACCTGAGAACACACAGGGGCCCGTGTGGCTAGCCGGGCAGCTGTCACTGTGACGCCCCAGCTGTCCTCTGAGAGGCTCGGCGTTATCTGTGAGTGCCACCTTGAGGGCCAACGCTCAGCAGCGTCCTCTGCTGTCCGAGCGGCCAGCCCAGGTGGGCACTCCCTCAGCACTTCGAGAACTTCCCCGTGGGAACTGCGATGTCCGGCCACGGGGCAAGGTGTCTGCCCTTGGCCCAGGTGCCCCGTTTGGGGGTAGCGCTGTCCCTGAGCGGCTGCGTGCTGCTGGGCTTGGTGCTGTGAATACACTGTGCTCTGTTCGAGGGAAGTGAGAAATCCTGGTTTGTTTTTTTAGGAAGGGTGGAGTCCAGAGAGGCAGGGAGGGATGTGCCATTCTCGGGTTCCCTCCGCGGATGTCTACAGCCGGCCGGACCAGGCTGCAGCCCCATGCGGGTCCACGTGCAGAGAAAGGGGCCCCAGAACTGGGCAGTCCTCCTCTGCTCCCCTAGGAGCGTTGACAGGGAGCTGGGTGGAAAGTGCAGCAGCCGGGACTGAAAGCAGCGGATAGAAAAGAATCCACTGTCCCACCCAGACCACCTCCACCCACACTGCCCTCACTTCACCTGGCAGGGCCAGCCCAGGCCCCCTCCCTGCTGCACACCGCCTGCCAGCAGGCCCCCCGCTGCAGCCCCCGGAGCCCTGGGGGACTGCAGCCAGGGCTGGGATGGCTCCCTGCCTTGCTGCCATTCCCGGCCTGGCTTGGGTGGAATGCCTCTCCTCTCCGTCATTGTGGCGGCAGCAGGCCAGGCCTGGTAGGCACTGTTGCACCTGGCGGGCACCCAGCCTGCTCTGGGGCGTGTTGCTCTCAGTGCGCTGTGCCAAGCCCCTGCATGTGCACGCTGGGATGGTGGGGCGCGTTCCAGGCGGTAGTGACACGGGGTCCCAGCAGCTCCAATCCCCACACCCTGAAGGGAGTGGACTTAGTGAACCCCTGCCTGGGCCCACCTAGCCTCCATGCCCAGGGACTATGCTTCCTGGGCCCAGTGACAATGCTGGGGCATATCTGAGCTAGCTCCCTGCCTCTGGAGGGGGCACACGTGCCAGCAGGCGCTCCTCTGAGCAGCTCTCCCTCCTATCCCGGGTAAGGCTGTGGCCTCTAGTTCGTTGTTTCTGGACCCTGTGCTCTGCGTGGGCCCTGGGTCCCAGCGTCCCCTGGGTAAAGGGGCACAGCCATCAGGGCCCCTGCAGGGCATTTGGCTGGGGGCAGGGGGCTGTTAGGTGGGCTGGGAGGACCAGAAAGGCAGAGGGGACCAGAGTCCCAAGCAGTCTCTTGGCCCAGAAGTCTGGGCAGGCCCTGAGCTGCCAGCAGTCGCTCCCGCTAGCTCTCCCAGCTCTCCTGCCTAAGCCTCACTTAGGCCGGTTCTGAGAGCCACACCGCAGGCAGGGAGGCCTGGCCCTTTAAGAGGAGGTCGGTCCTGCCCTGCCCAGCCCTCCTGTGCTGCGGAGGCCTTGTGCACTGGAGAGTAATTTATTGGTCTATTGGGTTTTTCTTGTCTTTATTCCCGGCTCAGGCTCGGGAGGGCTCCCACATTCCTGAGACGCCCTGCTCGTAGCTGGCCTCTGCAGGTGGGGGTTTAACTGGGCCGCTTTGTTATGCAAACAGGGCATTAATCAGCATGCTATTATCGGGGAGATTGGGCCTGATTAGCAGTTCAAAGGGGGACTCTGAGTGGCTGAGGCTGGCCCGGTGCCCCCTTGTGCCAGCCTGCCTGCTCCTGGCCGGCCCCCACTTCTCTGTCCCTGGTGAGGTGGGGTCGCCAGGCTGGACAGGCCCTGAGGGTGTGGTCTTGCCCTCCGCCGGGCCCACCCCCTCAGCACAGCAAACTGGAGCTCACACCAGAGCAGGTGCGGACAGCTGGGCAGCCAGGCCCACGCAGTGTTCCAGAGGCAAGCTGGGGCGGGCAGAAGGCATCAGAGCCCCCGAAGGGGCGTGCCGGGCGATATGGCCAAGGCGACGCTGGCAGCGCCTCCTGGGGTGGCCAAGCTTGGCAGTGGGGAAGGCCAGGACGGATGGCTGAGGGACGTGACCAGAGGCAGGTGACCGGCAGCTGGCCGGCCTGGGTGGGGGTTGGGAAGGCTGCGCAGACCCGGGCAGGCAACTGTCACCAACATGCCACATGTGTCTATGTGAGCACATATCACACGTGTGCAACGCCCAGCACACATACACAGGGCACACAACACACAGCAAATAAACCACACGCCCACATGTATCATACATGTACACATGGCACACCCGACAGACATCACACGCCAGCTCCCCGCGCTGAAACTCACAGAGGGCACAGTGCCTGCTCACATGGCAGCTGGCACGCCGGACCAAAGGCTTGAGCCCTTCCTCTGGGGATGCCTTGCAGCCCCACGCAGGGCCTTCCGGTCGGTGGGCCCCGTGCAGATAAAGGGGCGGTCTGCAGGGCTGTGTCCATGGCAAGGGCTGGCGCACAGGCTGGCCACAAGGCCCTGTGTCTGTGCCAGCCATCCTGCAGAGTCTCCTGGGAGGCCTGCTCCAGACCCCGTGCTCAGGGTTGTCCTTGGGCCCCTGGTTGGGGAGTCCAGTTTGCTGCTGGGCATGGTGTCCCATGCTTTGTGCTTTCCAGAACAATGCAGCGGGCAAAGCCCACGCCCTGGGGTCCGCAGCAGGTGGCCACACACCACCAGCATTTGCTTCTTACCACCGCAGCGATATGGGGGCAGCTGGTTGACCCCTGTGGAGACCGAAGGCCTGTTTCGGGCAACCCCCAGGGACTGGCCAGCCCTGACACGCACAAGGGCGGGGAGTGGACCCACTGGGTCCTGGTCTCAGAGCGGCCATGGGGTTTGTGGGGGCAGCAGGCAGGGCGACCCCTGGGAAGCCAGGCCAGGTAGATCCCCCACAGGGGTCAAAGGCAGGGCAGAGCTGTCCTATTGGCTCCTGCCCCGGCGGGGGGCAGGGAACATGCCCTGGCAAGGGATGGGAAGGTGGGGAGATGGGGCAGGTGACCAACAACCTGCTTCTGTAAGCTTCCAGAAGCCAACTTGGGAGAGCCCAGGAGGTGGGAGGGGCTGCAGGCTGGAAAGCTGAGCTCAGGAGCCAGTGGCCAGGGTTCCGGGGGTCTCCCATGCTCCCAGTGCAGCTCCTGGCTGCATCCCCTCACCACATGGCATTGAGAAGGCTCCTCCCAGCTCTCCTGGCCCTGGGAGGGTGTGGAAGATGGGGGAGGCACGCCTTCCTGCAACATCCTGTGTCCTGAAGGCACACCTCCACATTGTTCAGAAACCCCCACATTGTGAGTTTGGGGTAGTCCCAGCACACTGGTGGGGGACAGGTCACTGTGGGGCTGGCTGGAGGGGGGCCATTATCTGCTTCCCCCTTAGGGAAAGGGCCACAAACCAGCATCAGGAGGGGCACAGCTTGTGGGTGGCAGGGGATTGTTGCTGGCCACACCCCGGGCACCCTGCAGGTAGGGGTTCCTGGGGGGAGGCGGAGGCTGTGCCATGGTGCAGCCTGGCCACGCATGGTCCAGGTCAGGGAGCCTGTCAGGGCCGCTGGTCAGCACTAGGCATGCATCCTGTCCCCCAGTAACCTCCACAACTCTAGGACCTGTGTGGGCCCCTGCCAGGAAGAGGGGTCCCTCCCTCTCCTGCCCCTCCCCTCCCCCTGGGGTTCCCTGGGGGGACCCCCACAGTGGGAGCTGGAGGCGCTCACCAGTGCTTCCACTTTCACCAGTGTCCCAAACAATGGCCTTGGTAGCAGAGCCCACCTGTTACCTAACCAGGTCCTCAAAGTGTTCAAGTTCCTTGATGTTTTTAAGGACTTCTCTCACCTGAAAAGCAGAGAGGGGCCTGGCACGATGGCCTAGCGGCTAAAGTCCTCGCCTGGAATGCGTCTGGATCCCATACGGGTGCCAGTTCTAATCCCGGCAGCTCTATTTCCCATCCAGCTCCCTGCTTGTGGCCTGGGAAAGCAGTTGAGGACGGCCCAAAGCCTTGGGACCCTGCACCCACGTGAGAGACCCAGAGGAGTTTCCTGGCTCCTGGCTGCTGGCTTCAGATCGGCACAGCACCGGCCCTTGTGGTCACTTGGGGAGTGAATCATCAGACGGAAGATCTTCCTCTCTGTCTCTCCTTCTCTCTGTATATCTGACTTTGCAATAAAAATAAATCTTTAAAAAAAGGGAGCGAGAGAGATTGGTGTTTCCACCTGCTGGTTCACTCCGCAAATGGCTGAGATAAACCTGACCCAGGAGCCAGGACCTCCGTCTGCATCTCCCACATGTGTGGCAGAGGCAGAACAGGGCCCCGTGTTGTAGCACGTGGCAGCCTAACTTGCTCTGCCCCAGCATTTGCATCCTATATGGGTGATGGTTCAAGTCCTGCTCCCTCCTGATGCCCCCTGGGAAAGCAGCAGAGGACGGCACACATGTTTGGGCCCTGCACCCATGGGGGAGACCCGGATGGAACCCCTGACTCCCAGCTGCAGCTTGGCCCAACCCCAGCTGTGCTGGCCATTGGAAGCTGAACCAGTGGATGGAATTTCTTTCTTTTATCTCTCCCTCTCTTCCACTCTAATTCTGCCTTTCAAATAAATGAACTGAATCTTAAGACGGAGACAGTGCAGCCTTGCAGCCAGGCCTTCAGCGTGGTCTACTGCAGGGTGCCAGTGTCATGGGCAGCAGCTTAGCTTGCCCACTGCGCCATAAGCCCAGCCCCAGGTCTCGTCTAAACGAGGCTGTGTGCATGGACGCTGGCCCTTCTCCAGTGCTTCCCGCTAGCACTCACTGTCTCGGATGACAAACACCTCGGCCTGGCTTCCGGCTGAAGCCGACAGGTCAGGAGCACGTCCAGGTCCTGCCGCTCGGTGACAGCTGTCCAGTGGCCGGTCATGGCCTGCCCTCCTGAGGGAGGCTGCGTCCTCTGGGCGGGGAAGCCAGCACCTGCTGAGCTCTGTCCTGGCCCCAACACTTACATCCCGTGGGCAGCTGGGCACTGCCCGCAGGCTGTGCAGAGCACTGCCGCCTGCGGGAACCTGAGTGTGTGTGTGTGTGTGTGTGTGTGTGTGTGTGTGTGTGCGCGCGCGCGCCGCATGTCAGGGGGTGCGGGGGAGCAGCCGGCCTCGTCTGACAGCGTGCCCCTTCCTCTCCACAGTTGCCTCCCCGTGCAAGATCCTCAGGTGCAACTCTGAGTTCTGGAGCGCCACGTCTGGCAGCCACGCCCTGGCCACGGAGGAGGCCCCCGAGTTCTGTGCCGCCCTGCGCACCTACGCCCTGTGCACACGGCGCACAGCCCGCACCTGCCGGGGCGACCTGGCCTACCACTCGGCCGTCCATGGCATAGAGGACCTGATGAGCCAGCACAACTGCTCCAAGGATGGCCCCACCTCCCAGCCACGCCTGCGCACGCTGCCGCCCGTGGCGGCGAGCGACAGCCAGGAGCGCTCGGACAGCCCCGAGACCTGCCACTACGAGAAGAGCTTCCACAAGCACTCGGCCGCCCCCAACTACACGCACTGCGGCCTCTTTGGGGACCCGCACCTCAGGACGTTCACAGACCGCTTCCAGACATGCAAGGTGCAGGGCGCCTGGCCACTCATCGACAACAGTTACCTGAACGTGCAGGTCACCAACACCCCTGTGCTGCCCGGCTCTGTGGCCACCGCCACCAGCAAGGTAAGGACGGGTGTGGGGCAGGGGTCCGGCCGGTGAGCTGGACTGCCGGGCGAGCCTTTGGGAGTGGGGACAGGCCAGCCTGAGGCGGCGTGGCCAGGAGAGGCAGCCTCTGTGCTTGCTCCACACGCGTGTGTGTGCACAGCCCCGGGCTGTGGCGTGCAGGGCGCTTCTCACACGGGTTGTAACCCCGAGAGCCCAGAAGTCCTCTGCCCGCCTGCTGGGCTCGGAGAGCAGAGGGAGCCTGGCGAGCTGAGCAGAGGCGCTGAGGGGCATGGGGCCTGCGTCCGGTTGGGGTCAGAGCCTGGCCCTGGAGTTCGCCGAGCCGTGTCCCTGCTCAGCATCTGACCCAAGGCGCCACTGGCCTGCCCCCGGGAGCCCCGGCCATAGGCGGCGGGCGTGGACACAGCCCTGGGCCAGGTCAGGGGTCTCTCCTGCCACCCAGCTGGGCTCTCCCCACACTGCAGCACCCCCACCCTGACCCATGACCTCGGATTCAGGCCCAGCCACAGGGGTCCTGGCCACGGGAGCCGGGGGCCCTTCTCGTGGCCCGCCCAGCCGTGCAGCGGCTCCCAGGCGGGCCGACTGTTTGCCCTGGAGGAACTGTTGGAAAGCCACATGCTCGGCTGTACCAGGTGGCTCACAAGAGTGTTTCTGTCCCTGCTGCCTGCCACACCCGGTCCCGGCCACTTCCTGACTGTCCCCAAGGGCATTTTTCAGGGCCCTCCCATGGCCCTGGTCCGCTCCAGGCCGAGTGCCCAGTGGGCAGTGGATCCGTCCGCCCCACCCAGAGCCTGAGGCCACTGTGACGGCCAGTGACGGATGTCCCCGGGAAGGGCTCCTACGCAGCTGTCCCTGCCGGTCCTGGGAGGGGTAGCAAATGGAGTCTGGGCTCGGTGTCACCGCCTAGACAGAGAGGTGGGGAACACGTTTGGGTAACAGCACTGCCTGCAAACCCAGGGACTCACCTTCCCTGCTGGACTGTCGGCCGGGGGGGGACAGCCCACCTGTCCTGTGTGGACAGGCCCTGCTGCGCTGTGTGGGCCATGGCCACGCACACAACAAAGCTCGGTGGTGGTGTCCAGCCCCCGGGCCACTTGCTGGGCCTTGAGGCGCTCCCAGGCTGGTTGACAAAAAGATGCAGAGCTGACGGGCACAGCAGGGTGGCAGGCGGCACCCCAGGAGACTCTGCTCACTGGAAACCGTCAGCCCCACCCCAGGTATCCCAGAGCCTGTCGGCCCCTCCTGGCCCTCTGGGGCCTGACCCTGTCCCCGTGGCGGTGCTCCCCTCCCCCACCCACACACCGTGCCTGCCCGGGCTGCTCTGTTCTCCTCCGCACCCTGGTTGATCCCTGGCAGCCTCGGTGCCCACCAGGAGGCAGACAGCGACACTGGCGAGAGCGGGCAGTGCCCCTAACCCGCGGGGCGTGGCCTAGCACAGGGTGGACAGAGGAGGCTTGGCGGAAGCACATGAAGCCACCATTTGTGTGACGGAGCAGCACAGCAGGGCACCCTGGCAAGGCCCAGGGTGTGGGGCCTCTCGGGTCAACAGGATGCATGCCACCCCTGATGCCCATGGTAAGCAGGATGCCAGGGAAGGAGAAGGTGCCCTCTGGGTGGTGCTGCACAGACTCAGCCTCCACCACCTCGGCCTCTAGTCCCTGCCAGATCCCACACAGACGGGCGTCACGGTCAGGGTGCTGAGGGCCCAGCTCTAGGTCCTTCCACGGTGACAGTGGATTTTGTGGGGAGGAAGAGAGGATGACAGCCGGAGCCCCTCCCTCCTCCTTCCTGCAGGGGACTGGGGGGACCCCGATGCCCCCGATGCCCTCGTGCCATACAGGGCTGAGCTGCTTTGCTGCTCTGGGGAGTTACCGAGAGCACACACTGTCCTCCTGGGGTGGGGCGCGGGGCCTCCCTTCCCGCCACGTCTGACCCCCTGCCTCGGCTCCCCCCGCAGCTCACCATCATCTTCAAGAGCTTCCAGGAGTGCGTGGACCAGAAGGTGTACCAGGCCGAGATGGACGAGCTGCCGGCTGCCTTCGCCGACGGCTCCCGGAACGGCGGTGACAGGCACGGCGCCAACAGCCTCAAGATCACCGAGAAGGTGTCGGGCCAGCACGTGGAGATCCAGGCCAGGTATATCGGCACCACCATCGTGGTGCGCCAGGTGGGCCGCTATCTCACCTTCGCAGCCCGCATGCCCGAGGAGGTGGTACACGCCGTGGAAGACCGAGACGCCCAAGGCCTCTACCTCTGCCTGCGTGGCTGCCCCCTCAGCCAGCAGATCGACTTCCAGGCCGCCGGCCCCGCGGCCCCCGCGGCCTTCCCGTACGAGACGGCGGCCGCCAAGTGCAAGGAGAAGCTGCCCGTGGAGGACCTGTACTACCAGGCCTGCGTGTTCGACCTGCTGACCACGGGCGACGTGAACTTCACGCTGGCCGCCTACTACGCCCTGGAGGACGTTAAGTCACTGCACTCCGACAAGGACAGGCTGCACCTGTTCGGAAGGACTCGGGAGCTGCCCGGCGGGGCCGCCCCACGGCTGCCCCGGGGGCCCTGGCTGCCCCTGGCCGCCCTGGCCCTGCTGCTCCCATTGCTGCCTGCCTGTTAGGCAGCTGACCCAGAGACGCCCGGGACCAGCCGCTGGGGCAGGGCAGAGTGGGGTGGCCCTCCGGCGTGGTGCCGGGACAAGGATGTGCTGATGGCAGAGCCGCGAGCCAGGCGGAGCAGCCCGTCCGAGCCTCTGGCACCAGCGGCAGCTCCTCCCAGCCCTGGCATTGCACTGAGACAGGCCTGGCACGCACACACGCACACACATACACCCAGCCTGGGGCACCTTGCACTGTGGGACACCGCCTGGGGCCGCCCTGTCTCACCAGGGTACTGTCACCATTTGGCCTGCAGGCCACTGTGGCGTGGACTCGGGCACCTGACCAGAGGGCCCATGTGGACTCTGATGCCCTCTGGCCGTGGGCCTGCCCTTCCCGCCTGGCTTAGTTCTAAGTGTCTCCCTGAGAACAGACCCCCCCCCACTCTGTCCTTCCCCTCTGGCGGGGCAAGGGCACTGGGGGACAGGGCCAGCTGGTCTGCCCTGACCTCTGCTGCCCCTCCCCTGCCCTTCCCCCACCCACATCTGGAATGTGGGAGTGGGGGGCAGGATCTTGGGAGACCCACGGCCCCCAGTGTCCTCTGCCCTGAGCCCAGACCTGGAAGCCACGCAGACGCCCCCTGCCCGCCCGTGAGCACGCGCAGTGCTGCCTGGGGACTTCTCATACACTGGCTCCCCCTCCCCCAGAGGTCCCCGGCCCCTCCCCACCCTGCGTTGGAAGTAAAAAGTGAAGCACTTTATTTGGGTGGCGTCTGCTCACGTTCTGCTCAGCGGCCTGGGGCGTGGCTGCGTGTACATTCTGTAAATTATTTATTGGCGGCTGCAGGCGAGTAAAGTTGGTTGTGTGTTTTGTTACCTAGACGCATGTTGGACTCTGTTTTCTGGACAGCGTGGGGGGCTGGCCCCACGAGGAAGGGTCTGGGGGTGCTGCGGGCAGGAGTGTGGTGACACGTGCGTGTGAGCTCGCATGCGTGAAGGTTACAGTCACCTAACAGTGGCAGTCCCCCATGCAGCCTGGGTTCTGCTGAGCCCCACAGCCACAGCTGGAGGCCTGAGGCCAGGTTACTGCATCCTGACTGCTGCCAGGAGCCTGCAGGGAGTGGGCTTGCCAGTTCCCCTGCTCACCCGGCTGTGGCACGGGCCGTGGCATACACCAAGGCACTGCAGCCACCCGCCACCGTGCTGACTCACGAGGGCTGACGTGTCCACCTCGCCTCTGGCTCTCGGCACCAGGGGACAGGAGGTGGGAGAGAGGCTGCCCAGCCACCCTGCCAGCCACGTGACTTTGGGCCAGCCGCTTAGATGGGGCCCATGGGCATTAGGTGGCAGTGGAGAGCGGAGGGGCCCTGCAGACCCTGATGCTTGGGAGTGGGTGTGTGCATCTAGCCCCGGCTGAGCTAGGAGGCTGGAAGTGGGGCAGCTTTCTAAAGCCCTATTTTTTTTTTTGAAGATTTACTTATTTTTTTTAAAAAAAGATTTATTTTTATTACAAAGTCAGATATACAGAGAGGAGGAGAGACAGAGAGGAAGATCTTCCATCCGATGATTCACTCCCCAAGTGAGTGCAACGGCCTGCGCTTGCGCCGATCCGAAGCTGGGAATCAGGAACCTCTTCCGGGTCTCCTACGTGGGTGCAGGGTCCCAAGGCTTTGGGCCGTCCTCAACTGCTTTCCCAGGCCACAAGCAGGGAGCTGGATGGGAAATAGAGCTGCCAGGATTAGAACTGGCACCCGTATGGGATCCTGGCACTTGCAAGCAGATGAATAGCCAATTGAACCTGGAGTTCTGTTCTTACAGACTCCCAGCACAGGTCTGGGGGCCAGGGGAAGGAGGAGGGCAGCAAGATGGACGAGACCAAAGCACGTTTGCCTTCACTGGTCCCAGGACCAAGGCCTGACGGCATCGACCTCCAGGTGGGAGAACTGGTGCCCCACAGGAGTCATGGAGGGCACACAGGAGAGGGTGCTTATGTGCCTTGGGGGCAGGGAGAGGTCAGGGACCCAGCTGGCATGAACGTGGCACCAGGAGCTGTGTGGTCCCAGGCAGTGGCTATCACAGCCACACCAGGTGTGGGAGCCAAGGGCCCCCAGCCTGAGCACAGGAACTGCCAGGAATGCGCTTGCCCTGGCCCCCAGCAAAGCCCGGCCAGGAAGCCGTGGCCGCCAAGCTCAGTCTGTCCCCTAGTCCAAGGCAGTGGGTGGCTGTCGGGAACCCACACTGCCTCGCCCAGCAGTTTCACAGCCCAGCCACGGTCAGGGCGCTTGGAAAAGCTGTTGGGGAAGTGGAATTCTGAGTTATCTTGATGCAAGAAAGAAATGTTGGAATCCAGGCTGCTTCTTCATCATGCACTTTCCCCTCCCTTGCATGCATTTCAAAATATTTCACATCAAAATAAGCATGGCTTTTACTTCCATCAGCTCGCAGGGCTAACAGGAGGGTCGGGAAGCACGCTGGGGGCAGGGAGAGGTGGCCTGGCGGGGCATCCACACAGCCCTAGGGCGCGCTCCTAAGTGGAGCAGCCGGGACTCGAATCAGTGCCACATGGGATGCCAGCGACACAGGTGGCAGTGTTACTACACCATAGTGTGTGACTCGAGACAAAAGAATTGGGGTGCTCTGGTCAGGGCCAGCCAGCCCCATCCACTCTTTGGGAGCCTAGATTAACCCCACGGAAGCCCTTGTTCCCGGGAAAACCACAGCCCCAGTTGTGGAGCAGAACCCCATACTCGTTCCACACCCCTCCACTCCCAGCTTTTCCACACTGGGGCTTCTCCCACGTTGCTGGCTGTGGGCAGGCAGCAGGCTCAGGACACCCCGCCGAGGAGGCAGCTAACTGGGCTGTGTGCACCATGCGCCAGCCTTGGTCATGGCACACGGGCCAGGAGGGCAGCCTGGGGCCACGGGCAGGACTTTTGCCAACACCAACCAGGACATGGAGGGGGCAGAGGGATCCTTGGAGAGCCATGGCTTCTACACCTGCCCTGCACACAGTCCATGCCTCGTGACAGGAGCTGGCTGAGCTCGCCCTGGGTTCCCCTCCTGAGGAGGGATCCCAAAGAGTGGATGTGGGGGAGCTGCAGCCCTGGCTGGGGCCCCAAGACCCACCCTCCCTCTCAGCTCTAGGTTGAACACAGAGGCAGAGTGGGCTGGGTTGGGGGCTCCAGGGCTAGGCCCAGGGCTGCTGGGACAACCTCCTGCTGCCCAGAGCTTGAGGAGGGGTGGGCCAGGCTGTGGGGAGGAGTGGGGAGGCCCAGGGAGGACACAGCCACCGGGCAATCCCCAATCTCCCCAGCTGCAAGAGAGCCCAAAGGGTCAGAGTGGCCGTGTTCGCTCCCGCCAAGTATCAGGCACGGCCATGTCGACTTCTGGAGTGCAGGTGGATGCTTCAAGGGACTTGAGGGCTGGGCGCTGGGTGGCCCTTGGGTCAAGGACTGCAGCCAGCAGCCTCACTGGTCCGAATGTGGGGGGGGGGCGCTCACTCAACACCGTGCCTGGTGCTGGGGACACCCACACAGTGATCAGTGTGGATGGCCAGGCCCGCCCCATCGTGCTGGCCCTGGGAGACATGGAAGCCAGCTGTTGAGGGACAAGTGCCCACAGCAAGGGCTGCTCCCCTCCTTGGAGCCAGGAGTGCTCAGCCCAGCTCCAGGGCTTCTCCTGGGTCCTTGTTATCCCCCTGTACCACCTGCAGCTCCCCGCTCTGGGAACAGCCAGCTGCACATCAGAGGGCTGGGATGCCAGCAGTCAGTAGTCGCCCTCTGCCTCCGGCCCCGAGGCCCACAACCGCTGTCCCGGTGGGCTCCAGATACTGCCCACAAACCAGGGGCAAGGCACTGACCGCTGAGGGTTTAGGCCTTGCCCACCGGGCCTTACTGGCCATTTGTGGATATCTGCTGCCCTCTGCCGGACAGTTTTGGAAATTCAGGGGTCTCAGCCACCCTTGGGAGAACAAGGGGGCCCCATCCCAGGGCGGGAAGAGCAGCCTCCACAGAGAGCATGCAATAGCCCATGATAATAGTGACAAGCACACCATTCACCCTCTAGGGCCTTGCTCACCCCTGGCACAGCCCATAAAGGGGGCATTTTGTGCCCAGAGACCAGCAGGCCCCAGGCATGCTCCCCTGGGGCCTGCTGCTGGCACCAGCTCCTCGCCCCACCCAGATCCCCACCCAGCCCTCTCCCCCTGGCTCACTCCCTTGGGGTCCCATGACATTCTTTCCTCCTGCCCCATCCAAAACCCGAGCTCCCAAGGGCAGATTCCTGCAGTTCCTAGTGGCAGGGGCCGTCAAGGCAAACGGTCCTACAGGCGCGTCCTCCCCTCTCCCTCCCCAGCCCTGGTTGGGCTCCATCCCAGCTCCTGCCAGCTGCCCTCAGCCCCCACTCTCCATAGCCAAGGCCTTTCTGAGAACCACATACACTCTCCCTCAAAACCCTCCTTAGCCAGCAGGGCTGCCTCTGCCACCTGCAACGCCAGGACCCTCAGCCCCTCACATCATCCAGGGCTGTGACACTCTGCATTTCAAGTAAATGAAACCAGAACAAAAAAATAAAGAAAGAAAAAGGCACCATGGGGACCCACCAGTGCCAACTGCGTGTCTTGGAGCAAACAGCCTGCGCACACTTACCACACAGACACAGGACAGACCAAGAACAGCTCTTTGCCACAGCCTCCTTCTGCCTGGCAATAGAACTAGAACTCGCCTGCCCCAGACAGGATGGAAGAGGCTGGGGGAAGGAGAGGTGCCGCCGACAACACCAGCAGCCCATATGGGCACTGGTTCTAAACCCAGCTGCTGCATTTCCAACCCAGCTCCCTGCTGATGTACCTGGAAAAGCAGGGGATGCCCCAAGTCCCGCATGGGTCCCAGGAGTCTGGCCCAGTCCTCCCTCTGTGTCACTCAACCTTCCAAAAACAAAACAAAACAAAAAAAGGTCATGCCTCCCAGGGTTTTGCCTGGCCAGCTGACCTTCCAGCTGGCATGGACTGACACAGCCCCGCCAAGGCCAAGGCAGGAGGCGGGGTGCAGCGCCCACTGCTTCCAGGAAAAGGTGGGCCCCTGGCAGCGGCCCCGGCAGCCCTCAGCCCCAGCAGGTGGATCCTGCCACACTTGCTCTTGGCTTCCCAGGCTGTCCCAGCTCAGCACTGCTGGAGAGCTCCGGGCCTCCCAGAGTCCCCAGCCTGGCCCCCGACGCTCACTGGGCAAGGCCACAAGTCACCAAGATCCGGGTTTGGCTTCCATGTCTGCTCAGGGCAGCCTTGCACCCCACGCCCTGCTCCGTGTCCCACTCCTGGTGTCCATGGTGCCACTGTACCGTGCCTTCCTCGCCAGGAAACAGACCCCCAGTGCCCCAGGGTGCCCGCCGGGCAGTGCACTCACTGCAGCCACCCCAGCTGCTTATTCAGGGTGCGGTGGGCTGCAGCCAGGGACCCATCACACCCAACTTCCCAGGCTGTAAGATGTGGCCCAGCACTCGGCAGGGCACTCCAGCCACACCGCTCACACCAAAACGCAATGTAACATGTTAGCTCAGTTTTAAAAAAAAATCCTTAGCAACACTTTTTAATATATAGGAATCAAAAGTAGAGCAATTTTACAATGTAGGAAAATTTAATACATACTATATAAACAACATTATTTACATCAGAAATCACCAGGACAGTGGCATTTTTCACAAATATAAATTAATTACTGTTTAGTCAACAGATTTAAAAGTCCACAATTTTACAATAAAGAAAACCACCCATACCCACACAGATGGGCACAGGTGAAATAAAGCAGCCTGGACCCTTGGCACAGCTCTTGCCCAGCTCAGCCACCCTGGACGGGCCCACTCCGGCCCACAGTGGGTTTTGGTCTGTAGGGCTGCAGTGTTACCGTGCGGCTTGCATTCACACCGCCAGGCCTGCCGCTACGCACAGACCTGGGGCCCGCGGTGCACGGAGAAGTGCTAGGGTCTCCCCTGGAGAGGGCTGAAGGAATGAGCACGGGACAGCAAGCGGAGGGCCAGCAGGGCGGGCACAGGCGGCATTCACACTGCAAGGCCTTGACTCCGAGAGGCCCTGAGCGCACACGCGTGCGATACCGTCACGTGGCAACAACACTGACCTGGCCGACACTGCCCTCTGCCTAACACAAATACTTCCTCACGAGACCTCTGCGGGCACCTCTCTCTCCTGCCAGCACCCTCTCTCTCCTGACCCCTTCTCTTCCCAGCTCCCGTCACGCCAAGGCCAGCCTGGCCAACCTCAGGAAAGACAAACCCAGGACAGTCAACTGCAGACTGTCAACTGGCTTCTGTCGCCAGCAGAAGCCTCCCGCCCACGCCACGGCATGCTCCTGGGGCCCCAGGCTGGGGGCCAGGTCCAGCAGTGCAGCTGCAGGAGGGGGCAGGGCACACAGCAACCAGGGCGCTGCCCTCAGGGGCAACTTGGCATTCCTTGGTAAAGGCAGTCAGGGTGCTGCCTGGGGCTCTGAGTTCCCCAGGCGGCTTAGGGGCGTGACTGCGTACCCCGCGAGGCTCTTCCACAGCCGAGCCGGGCACCCTCAGGCCTGCCGGACGGACGCTGGGGTCAGCTCTTCCCTCTGCACTCAAGATGCCTCGGGACACTACAACACTGGCAAGCTATACTGGACACAAGTCAAGCAGGGCCCTAGCACAGGCGACACCATCGCTCTGTCCCCGTCCCCAGCTCCGCTCCAGGGCGGCTCTTGCTGCCCACCACTCAGTCCCATGGCCCTGCTAACAGATCTCCCACTTGCTTCGTGCTTGGCTTGGTCTTGCTCTAAATAACTGAGTTCCCCTCTACTCTCCCACTAGCAGTGCAAGCTTGCTCACCACGGTGACCTTCTCCTGGCCACGCAGGACCGGCGGGACCATGGGGTGCTAAGTGGTCTACTTCAAGTGTGTGAAGGCTACCACAACATGGCTGCGAACGCTGACCGACAATACTGACCGCTTCCCCAACTGGCTGGCCCCACCAGTGCTGTGCTGGGCAGCAGGCCTGCCTCCGCTTGCCCTGTCACCAGAGGCACCGGCGTGCAGTTTCCTGGCCACAGGCGCCCCCAGCCCCCCAGCCCACACCCAGGGCTGCCACCGGCGTGGCCTCTCACACTGCCCTGAAGTCAGCTGGAAGGCCTCTGTGCCTGGCACAGGGCAGAACAGCCCTCGGGAGCACGAAGCCTGGAAACTCGCAAGAGCAGCAGGGGATTAGTGTTGGCAGGGAGAGGCCGTGGGGCGAGGCGTGTGCCCACTCGGGCTCCACCACGGGTCTCACATTCACTTCCTGCAGGTGAGACCCTGTCACCTCCGCCTCCCCGAGAGCAGCACCTGTCATGTCACAGTGACCCTAAGCTCACGCTGTCCGCCAGGCGAGCAAGGCCTGGCCAGAAGCCTCCGTGAGCCCGGGCTCCAGCTCCGTCCAGGGAGCACAGTTCAACTGTGCTGGCACACACAGTCACCTCCTCCCAGACCCCTCAAGGCAGCAGGCTGGGCTGTGGGAGTGGGGGCGCAGACCAGAGCAGGCCCGAGAGCAGCCTCCCGCTCCACGAACTGCTCCTCCGGCCGCAAAGGCGGCAGCGAGCCTGCACTCGCATGGCCACAAGCTGGCTGCTGGGGATCACACCAAAACCTCCTCGCACCTGACGACTCCTGCTCGCCTCTTCCGGCCGTCCTTTATGTCTTCCGAACATTCCAATTATAATCTGGGTTGTTTTTCTGTTCTAGTGACCTCTCCAAAGGAGACCGGTGACCCAGGGGGGACTTGGAGTCGTGAGGTGACTTCTGGGAAGGAGGTGAGCGAGGGGCCGAAGCCGCGGGGTGCAGGGGGGGCAGGGGCTGCTTGTAGTCCCCCAACTTGTCTGTGTGGAAGGAGCGGTAGTGCTCGGAGGGCCCCTGGCCATGGTAGCCCATAGGAGGGCGGTGGTCGGACATCCGTCGAAAATCCTGCTGGTGGTAACTCTGAGGCCTGAAGTCATCAGATCTCCTCCGCTTAGATTCGTGGTGGTGCCTGAGAGAGAGGGGCAGCATTAGCTGGCAGCAAAGTCGGACCCCGTCCCCCCTTCCCACAGCCCCCGAGCCTGTCTCAGACATTCACGCCTGAAGGACCTGGGGACAGACACGTCCATTATCGGGAACTGGTAAAGCAAGGCAGCAGCGATGCCAGGAGCCACGCTGCCTCGGCGAGACATGCTATAGGGAAGCCTTGCCGGCCGCAGAGCTGAGGTGCCTGCCCCGGGAGGCCGCAGACGGGCAGTGCCAACAGCGCCTAGTATGAATGCATACCAGACTGCCACCATCTTCCTAGTTCCTGACCCAGCCAAGGATAAAAGAGCCACAGAAATTATCTTGTCAGTTATTACTGGCAGCAAAAGCCACAATCAACCTAAATATTCAAGAATAAGTGAAGAGACAATAAAATTAACTTAAAACTCCATTCAGAAGCTGACACCATGGTGTTAAGTAGGTTAAGTCTCTGCCTGTGGTGCCAGCATTCCAACACTGCCCACGGAGATTCCATACAAGAGCAGGTGGCTTGAGTCCCAGGTGCTCCACTTCTAACCCAGCTCTGTTAACGTGCCTGGAAAAGCAATGGAGGATGGCCCAAGTCCTTGAGCCCCTGCACCCACATGGAAAACTCAGGATTTTCTGGCTTCAGACTGGCCATCTGGAGTGAACCAGAGGGCAGATACGCTCTTGCTTTCCCTCTGTCCTTCCTTCTCTCTCTGCAACTTTCAAATAAAACACTAATAATAATAATAAATCTTTTATAAAAAGTCAATTCAGGGCCCAGCACAGTAGCTTGGGGGCTTAATCCTTGGCTTGCATGGGCACCAGTTCATATCCCAGCTGCTCCACTTCCCTTGCAGCTCCCTGCCTGCGGCCGGGAAAGCAGTCGAAGACGGCCCAAGGCCTAGGACCTGCACCCACATGGGGGACCCGGGAGAGGCTCCTGGCCTCAGATCGGTGCAGCTCTGGCCTTGGGCTCGCTTGGGAAGTGAACCAAGAGATGGAAGATATCTCTCTCTCTGTCCCTCTCTCCCTGTAAATCTTTCCAGCAAAAAAATAAACAAATCTTAAAAAAAAAAAAACTCACTGGTCAATTCAATGTTAAAATATCAAGACGGTTTAGTGGATCCTGGTGAACACTCATCAGAGCTGGCATCACTCGGTACCAAGAGGACAAGCCGCCAGCTCAAACAGTGGGAAGAGGCCAGCGCCGAGGCTCAGCACACTAAACCACCACCCACAGGCACTGACTCAACTCCCAGCTGCCCACTTCCAAACATGGAACACCTGGAAGGCAGCGGCAGCTGAAGATGGCCAGAATCCCGGGCCTTGCGACTCAAGTGGGAGACCCAGCTGGAGACTTGGGCCGGGCCAGCCTGGCTGCTGCGCCATTAGAATAGGACATCAAAGGTCTCCTCTGTGTAAGTCTGCCTTTCAAATAAAGAAACACATCTTTAAATAAAGCCAGGCAGAGCACATGACGATACTCCAAAGAGGCACACACAGTCACGAACAGCACCTTAGCCATTACAGAATCGCTCATCGGCTGGCAACCCTGAGTAACGGGGAAGCCTCCTGCGACAGCAACGTCCCCTACAGGCGCCAGTTCGAGCTCCAGGGGCTCCACTTTCAATCCTGCTCCCTGTTAATGGCTTGAGAAAAAGCAGCGGAGGACGGCCCAAGCGCATCGGCCTCTGCTCTTGAGGGAGCCAACCCTGGGCCCAGGCAGAGGGGACCCAGGCACGGAAGGGCTCTGTAGCGGCTACCGCCCGTTCAGGGGTAACTATTAAATACATCTTGAGAGAGAGGCTGACCAAATCCAGGAGGCACCATATCCCCATTAGGATAGTTTTCCCAGGAAGAAAATGAAGACAGGGAATGAATATTGCTAAGGGGTGGAAAAAACTGTTAACTCTCACCCCTGGCAGAAACATAAAAACGTTCAGTCACTACGGAAACCAGTTTGTAAGTTTCTCAGTAAGTTAAATACAGGGTAATCTCCAGGGAACAGCAAACAGGTGTTCCAACCAATACTCGCACACCGAGGTTCACTGCAGAATCACTCACAAAGGCAAAAGATGGAAATCACCAAAATGTCCATCAACAGTGAACAGACAAGCAAAATGTGGCAAATCCAGCAGCCGGAGATGAGCCAGCCTGCACAGACGATGAGGTGGAGTCTGGCGGAGCACTGATGCTATGGGACAGGGTGGCCAATACAGCAGAGACCCCAGGCCAAAGAACAGCCTCTACTTCCGATCCTGCTTCCTGCCAGTGCACACTTAGCAGGCTCAGTGGCAGGGTGCCCGACTCCTGTGGGAGCATGCAGGAAACAAATCACTCTGCCTCTAAAATAAGATAAAACAGCTAGCTTAAGATGATATTCATGAACACTGGACACACTATGCTAAGTGAAATTTACAAAATGTTTATATACCTTTTTCGGAAAGGGAGATCTGTAGAGAGGGAGAGACAGAAAGATCTTCATCTGTTGGTTCTCTCTCCAAATGGCCACACAACGGCTAGAGCTAAAGTGATCCAGGAGCCTCCTCTGGGTCCCCCATGCAGGTGCAGGGTCCCAAGGCTTTGGGCTGTCCTGGACTGCTTTTGCAGGCCACAAGCAGGGAGCTGGATAGGAAGTGGGGCCACCAGAATACGAACCGGTGCCCACATGGGATGCCAGTGCTTGCAAGCTGAGGACTAGCCAGCTGAGCCATCACACTGGTCCCCAAGTGACACTTGTAAATGCAATGCCTAGCATATGCAATCCCCACAGAGAAGGCAGTCGGTAGTTCCATGAGCAGGGCAAAGGGAGACAGGAACAGCTGCTTAATGTCAGGAGGTAAGAATGGGAGTGACTGAGAATTTCAGAACTTGAGAGGAGTGGTGGCTACACAACACCAAGCTTCCTTCCACAATGGTCCATGTCTGGGAGTTTCACACCCGTGCAAGACAACTGGTGACTCCAGGCCCAGCTGGCACAGAGCACCAGGAACCAAAACGACTCGGCAGGCTCCGTCAGAAAGGGACAGAGTGCAGGAACACCAGTGCTGAGCCCAGCCAGCAGGCTGCAGGGCACAAGGACGTCTCGGAGACGAGCCCTCCAGCGGCTCGCTGGGGCTGTGACCATGTGCCAGCTGTGCAAGGGAAGGCAAGAAGCAGCAAGACATCAGCAGTGTTCTCAGGGCTCCAGCAGGCAGAGTTCCCAAGTCGGGGTGCAAGAGGGCAGAGTTGGGCACAGACATTTCAGGATCTCCCGTGCCCTGAATCCTGCACAGCATGGATTCCCGTGAGCAGAGCTCCAGCAAGCAGCAGAAGCCATAGACCTGCAGCTCCCCGAGACAGGACGGGAAGAGGCAGCAACAGGCCCTGAGCAGCCAATGTCCCCAGCTGAGCCCTGAGTCCTGCCCACTAGCAGAGCCTGCAAAGTCCCAGCAGCTTCCTGGGCACCTGCTGGCCCTCAGCAAGCTCCAGGACGCTTATGGGACGCAGGGCAGCGGGCACTCATCACAGGCTGCCACTGTTGCACACACCCCGAGCTGGCGGCCATAGAAACTCAGAACGGCACTCGACAGTCAACCAGCTGGGAAGGACCCCAAGGAAAGAAGTGGCAAACAGCACAGACACCAGCCACAGACAGACATGGAAGCGCTTCAAAAGATCCAAATACAACTCACAGAAAATGTGAAGCCCTCCTGTAGGAGGGAGCTTACAAACACAGCATCAAAACCAAGTAAAACAGAAAACATCATGTGAAATGAAGAAAAAAGGAAACTACACAAAACCCAAAACACGGGAGAACCGTGGACAGCTCCACACAGGCTCAGGTCAGCATTACTGCGATCTCTGGAGACCGGATGTTCTCAGGACACTGATAAACTCTCCAGGTCTTACGGAAATGACAAGGCTAGACATACAAGCACTACAAACCCAAGAGAGCATACGACAGAGTGTCACAATCAGGGATTCTGCAAGTCCACCCACAGCACTGGCATCCCATACGGGTACTGGTTCAATTCCTGTCGGCTCCCTGCTCCCTGCTGATGGGCCTGTGAAAGCAGTGGAGGATGGCTCAAGTGCTGGGCTCCTGCACCCACATGGGAGACCTGGAAGACGCTCCTGACTTCAGATCAGCCCAACTCCGGCCACTGTGACCAGCTGAGAAGTGAACCAGCAGATAGAAGATCTGTTTCTTCTCCCATTATGAGCAATGCTATCATTCAAATGAACCAGGGTGACAACCTCTTAGTAGAGAAGCAGGGCCTGGCAAGCACTGGCCTGGGCTCCCACTTCCATCCTGGGCACAGTGCTGTCAGCCCAGGGGCAAGGCTGCTGGAGGTTGGCCCATCCCAGGCCACAACAGCAGACGTGGTGGGCACGGCCCTCAGCCTGGCAGCCGCCTACAGAGCAGCCAGAAGCCCAGCCCCGAGTCTGGCTGCTGACCCCATGTTTCATGGCTCCTGCATTTCTGGACTTCCTGCACAGAATGATGACCACACAACGGCTCCCTACAAACCAGACCCCTCTGCACAAAGCCTACATGATGGTCAGCCATCAGGGCTGTCCACCTGCCCTCGGCCAAGCTGCTCTGTCCCCAAGCCTTTCTTCCCGGAAACCACTTCTGTTTCTGACTCTTTGGGGCCCATACCAGGAACAGCAGGCTCCCCGTATCCTCAACCCTCTGGAAAATCCCCCACCCCCAACTCCGGACCACCATGAGTCACTGTGTCCGCAGCTCTGCAGGCCCATCCTCAATGGCCCCGGGCTGACCCACACAGCACCCCCGCCTCCCACATACCTGTCGTAGTAATCTCGGTGTCCCCGGTGGTCTCGGTCGCTGCTGTACTGATCATAAGGTCTCTTCCGGGACAAGTTGTTGGGCCGATAGCTCCCTGAGCGGTGGGCATCCATGTGCCGCCGGTCCCCGTAATGGTGGTCCTTGTACCAGTGTTGCTCATACTGGTGGTGCCTGTCGCTGCCCCAGGGCGGGTTGCTGTTGCCACCACCATAGGAGAACTTCCTTTCCCTCTGCCAGTCTCCTCGATCTGGAGAAAAGAGGAGAGTCAGATGACGTAGGAAAGCAGCTGTACTTCACTCTCAGAATTCAACTCACGAGAGGCGAATACAGGGAAGAAGCAATATTAAGTGACAGTCCCCTCCGGGGCCCCCTGCTGTAGCCCACCAGGAGTGACCGTCAGTCCCCTCCGGGGCCCCTGCTGCAGCCCACCAGGAGTGACCGTCAGTCCCCTCCGGGGCCTCCTGCTGCAGCCCACCAGGAGTGACCGTCAGTCCCTTCTGGGACCCCCTTGCTGCAGCCCACCAGGAGTGACCGTCCCCTCCGGGGCCCCTGCTGCAGCCCACCAGGAGTGACAGTCCCCTCTGGGACCCCCTGCTGCAGCCCACCAGGAGTGACCGTCCTCTCCGGGGCCCCCTGCTGCAGCCCACCAGGAGTGACAGTCCCCTCCGGGGCCCCTGCTGCAGCCCACCAGGAGTGACCATCAGTCCCCTCCGGGGCCTCCTGCTGCAGCCCACCAGGAGTGACCGTCAGTCCCCTCTGGGACCCTCTTGCTGCAGCCCACCAGGAGTGACCGTCCCCTCCGGGGCCCCTGCTGCAGCCCACCAGGAGTGACAGTCCCCTCTGGGACCCCCTGCTGCAGCCCACCAGGAGTGACAGTCCCCTCCGGGGCCCCCTGCTGCAGCCCACCAGGAGTGACCGTCCCCTCCGGGGCCCCCTGCTGCAGCCCACCAGGAGTGACAGTCCCCTCCGGGGCCCCCTGCTGCAGCCCACCAGGAGTGACCATCAGTCCCCTCCGGGGCCCCCTGCTGCAGCCCACCAGGAGTGACCGTCAGTCCCCTCCGGGGCCCCTGCTGCAGCCCACCAGGAGTGACCGTCCCCTCCGTGGCCCCTGCTGCAGCCCACCAGGAGTGACCGTCCCCTCCGGGGCCCCCTGCTGCAGCCCACCAGGAGTGACCATCAGTCCCCTCCGGGGCCCCCTGCTGCAGCCCACCAGGAGTGACCGTCAGTCCCCTCCGGGGCCCCCTGCTGCAGCCCACCAGGAGTGACCGTCCCCTCCGTGGCCCCTGCTGCAGCCCACCAGGAGTGACCGTCCCCTCCGGGGCCCCCTGCTGCAGCCCACCAGGAGTGACAGTCCCCTCCGGGGCCCCCTGCTGCAGCCCACCAGGAGTGACCATCAGTCCCCTCCGGGGCCCCCTGCTGCAGCCCACCAGGAGTGACCGTCAGTCCCCTCCGGGGCCCCCTGCTGCAGCCCACCAGGAGTGACCGTCCCCTCCGGGGCCCCTGCTGCAGCCCACCAGGAGTGACAGTCCCTCCTCACATTCAGAGCTGAGAAGTCACTGCCCCTCTCCTCCTGAACAGCGACATCAGTTTCTAAACTTCTGCCTACAGGCAGACAGTAAACCCTTGCAATAAGGTTGTGGAAATGTACTCAGCATCCACATGGCCCATTGGTACTGCTGGCACTTGGGGCACCTGGCCAGGGCATTCTCCCCAACTCACCCATTTTTCTCAAGGCCACATGGAAGACATGGGGCTCCTTCTCCCCTTCCTCTAACTCTGGGCTTGGACTGCCATTCTGGCTCTGAAGGCCAACGACCAAACCCAAATCCATCTAACAGCCACCGCCTCCTTCCCCTGAGAAAGGAGTCACTTGCATCAGAAAACACAGTGGGACCACAAAAGTCTGGGAATGGAAGCCACAGTGAGATGAACTGCGGCCCCAAGATGCACGTGACTTCACCTAGCACTACTGCCTGTGCAGACGTAAGCCTAAATGTGGAGCTGAGAGAATGCTGAGCTGCAGCTGATGCGAGTTCAGTGAAGACACTGGTTGGAAACAAGGATAACAGGAATGACACCGATCAGTGGACAGAGTGCAATGCTGGCCCAACCCTAGGCCCACCTCACTGCCCAGGGCACAGAAGCAGGAAGCTGGAGCAGAAGCAGAGCAGCCACGACTCAGGCACCCCGAAGGGGGAACCTAGGATCACAGGCCATGACCCCAGCCCTGATCTGTGATGTTTTAACTCACCTCCCTGCTGGCACTTACACCTGCTGTTCAGGTCAGCTATCAGGAGGATTAGCCAGAAGGAATTGTTTCAAGGCGGGCAAAATCTATTTCCTGAGGGCTGAGGCCAAAGGGTTCCAAAGTGAAAACCTGTGGGCTTATGGCCTGAGCACTGGTAACAGTACCCTCTCGACATGGAAGGCCCAGCTGCTCTCAAACAGGTGCCAGCATCTTGGTGTTGGCTCCCTAAATGTCCCTACATTCAGCACTCAGCGGGAATGGCAGAGTCAGCATCCACTGGTGGGCTCTGAAGCCAAGAGGCCGTGGCTCTCGACCTTTCCCAGCAGAGCAGCTGCTGCTGGAGAAGCACAAAAACCAGTAGAGTTTCTGGTCACCCTGAGCTGGAGGGGCCGGCGCCCTTTAGGGACCTCAGGCCACTGGCGGGCTGCCGGGCAGCCTAGCACTCCAAAGGGGCCTCCCAGCATGAGCAGGGTCACCTCTGCTCACCCTGCGGCAGCAGGAAGCAAATGCTTTCCTGAGGAAGGGACTAACTAGAGCCCTTCTGTTGAGAACACTCCTCCCGGTGAACAATGGCCAGGTGTGACAGGAAGCCAGGAGGACAAACCACACAGCAGAACACAGCTCTCAGGAAGTCAGCTGAGAGGGCCTGCGTCATGTCTACAAGTGTCCCAACAAGAGGAAAGGATGAAGACGAGATATATTTTTATTTATTTGTTGTTTGTTTTTCTCCACATGCTATTCTTTTCTTTTTACTTTTTAAAAATGATCATTTTATGATACAGTTCCACAGGCCCTGAGATTTCCATTACCCCTTCCCCAAGTTCTCTCCCTCCCCCCAGAGTTCCCTTCCATTATTTCTGTAATACAGTTCCGCATAAACAGTCATACGTGTCATTGTGGGCATGGACCATGGCAAACAGCCCAACATCCTATTGTCAAAACATAGTTAAAGTTTCATTGGGAGTCCATCTTCGTCTAGAAGTACTGATGCGCACTGCATTGTATCCTCACATCTGGACATGATAGTCTCCATTACACAGTTACTATACAACCCTTAAATGAAAAGCCACAATACAAAAGCAGCAATAGAAAGAAAAAAAGAAACTAAAACGACATGAAGTTAAACAACACACTACTGAATAATAATGCGTCACTGAAAAAATGTAAAAAATCAAGAACCTTCTTGAAGAAAATGATGCTACTGTATGATCTATGAGTCAGTGAAAAATCTAATAAGGAAGAAAGTGCTTTGAAGAGATGAAATTAAATTTAAAAACTCAAAATCCATGATACAGTTTCTGCTGATCCTTGTTGCTGAGATATGCTTTCTGTACATAACAGATAAGATGGATTTTTTTTTAATCTAGTCTACTGATCAATGACGTTTGATTGAGGAGTTTAAACCATTTACATTCAGGGTTAATATGAATGGGTGGTACTCTGGTCCTGTCATTTTAGCGATGGGTTGTTGATTACTAATTCAGTCTTCTGTTGTTATTTCACTGGGACATTCTCCAGATTTGCCTTTGGTTTTAGTGGGCACTATTGCTCTTCTCTGTCAAGAGAACATCTTTAAGTACCATTTGTAAGGCAGGGTTGGAAGAGGCATAGTCTTTTAACTTTAATATGAAGAATTGTATTTCATTTTCAAACACAAAGAAAAGCTTTGCCTTCTGATCAACACTGAGAAGCACATACAAGAGTTCAAAGAATTTAAGGAATATGTTACACAAGAAATAGCAGCAATGAATCAAATGAAGGCTGATATAGCAGAAATGAAGAATACAGTGGAGCAAATTAAAATACAGTGGAGAGTCTCCAAAATACAATGAAGCAAGCAGAAGAAAGAATTTCAGAATTGGAAGATATTTTCTGTCACCATGAAGAAACAAACAAAAACTGGAAGCAGAGCTGGGTCAAGCGAAAAGAAGTATCCAACAATTAAAAGGCATCACTGAAAGGCCCAACATAAGAGTTATATGAGTTCAAGAAGGCGCAGTCAGAGAACTTGGGACTAAAGGTGTATTCAATGAAATGATAAATGAAAGCATCCCTAATCTGAAGAAAGAACTGAAAAACAACATACAGGAGGGCTACAGAACTCCCAACAGAGTTAACCAAAAATGAACTTTCACCATGACACATGATAATCAAGCTCTCTTCAGTTGAACAAAAAGAAAAAAACCCTTAAATGTACACGTGATAAAAACAAGAGTGACATACAGAGGAACCCCAATCAAACTCACAGCTGACATCTCAGAGGTAACAGTACAGGCCGGAAGAGAATAGAGTAACATTTTCCAGATTCTAAAAGAGAAAATTTTCAGCCCAGAATAACATATTCTGCAAAGCACTCCTTTGTCTTTTAAATGAAATAAAATTCTTTCACAATAAGGGAAAAACTTCAAGAAATTGTCTTATCTAAACCTGCCCTACAAATGATACCCAAAGATGTTTCCATGAAAGAAAAAAGGAATAGCAACTACCAAAAACAAAGGCAAATGTGGAGAACATCCCACTAAAATGCTAACAGAAGACTAAATCATGGAACAACACATCACTAAAATGACAGGACCAAACTGCCCCTTATCCATAATAACGCTGAATGTAAACGGCTTAAACTCATCAGTCAAACACCATAGATTGGAGGACTGGATCAAAACCCAACGCCCAGCTATGTACTGCTTACAGGAGACACATCTCACCAACAAAGATCAGAGGAAACTGAAAGTGAAAGGATGGAAAAAGGTATTCCAAGCAAATGGTAAGGAAAGACGAGCAGGTGTAGCCATTCTTGTATCAGATGACATAGACTTTGACGTAAAGAGCATCAAAAGAGATGAAGAAGGATACCACATAATGATCAAAGGATGCATTCAGCAAGAAGAGATCAGCACACTAAATGTATACACTCCAAACGCCAAAGCATCTAGCTACGTGAAACAAATATTAATGGGTTTAAAGGGAGAAATAGACTCCAATACGATCATAGTGTGAGACCTTAATAACCCATTAACACAAATGGACAGATCAAAAAAACAGAAACTCAGCAAAGAAACAACAGAACTCACCCAAACTCTAGAGCAAATGCACTTAGTTGACATCTATCTAACCTTTCATCCTACAAATAGAGAATACACTTTTTTCTCATTAGTACATGGAACCTTCTCCAGAACTGACCATGTTATAGGTCATAAAACAAGCCTCCACAAATTTAAAAAAGTGGAAATCATACCATGCATCTTCTCAGA
The DNA here is from genome assembly GCF_017591425.1 of Ochotona curzoniae. Classification (NCBI taxonomy): domain Eukaryota; kingdom Metazoa; phylum Chordata; class Mammalia; order Lagomorpha; family Ochotonidae; genus Ochotona; species Ochotona curzoniae. The sequence goes on along the minus strand of NW_024467122.1, from coordinate 2,289,354 downwards.
CCATTAAGGAGTGAAGCTACAGACCAAGAAGTCAAAACACCAAGGTAATGAGCAATGGGTTAGAGAGGAAATCAAAGGGGAATTTTAAACAATGCTTGAAACAAATGAAGGCATCAACACAACATATCAAAAATTACGGGACACAATCAAGGCGGTGCTAAGAGGAATATTCATTTCAGTCAGTGCATATCAGGAAACTAGAAAAGTACCAAGTAAATCTGCTAACCTTACAGCTGTAGGAACTAGAAAAACAATCACAAAGCAATCCCAACATTAGTAGGAAAAAATAAATAATCAAAATAAGGGAGGAAATAAACCAAATAGAGACCAAGAGAACTATACATAAGATCAACCAATCAAAGAGCTGGTCCTTTGAGAAGATCAACAAAACAGACTCCCCACCAGCCCAAATAATCAAAATAAAGAGGGAGAAGATACGCATCAATAGCATCAGAGACAAGAAAGGAAATATAACAACAAATACCTCAGAAATACAAAGAATCATCAAGAACTATTACAAGCAACTATAGTGAACCAATCAGAAGACCTAGAAGAGAGGGACAAAATTTGGACACACACATCCCACCAAAATTGAATCAAGAAGCAATTAACAATCTAAATAGACCCACAACATGCACTGAGATTGAATCAGTAATTACAGCACTCCCAACCAAGAAAAGTCCTGGTCCAGATGGCTTCACTGCTGAATTCTACCAAACATTTCAAGAAGAACGTACCCCAATCCTACACAAGCTTTCCCAAACAACAGAAGGAGAGGCAATCCTTCCAAACTCTTTCTATGAAGCTAATATCACCTTAATACCAAAGCCAGATAGAGAAACAACAGAAAAAGAGAACTACAGACCGATCTCCTTGATGAACATAAATGTGAAGATCCTTAATAAAATACTAGCCAACAGGATCCAACCAGATCATTCAACCAGACCAGGTGGGATTCATCTCAGGTATCAGGGATGGTTCAACATTCACAAATCAATAAACGTGATACACCACATCAACAAATTGAAAAATAAAAACCATATGATCCTCTCAACAGATGCAGAGAAAGCATTTGATAAAATCCAACACCACTTCATGCTGAAAACCCTAGGCAAGATAGGCATAGAAGGAACAGTCTACAACACAATCACAGCAATTTATGAAAAACCCAATGCCAGCATCATTCTAAATGGGGAAAGATTGGAAACCTTCCCACTAAAATCTGGAACTAGACATGGATGTCCACTGTCACCACTACTCTTCAACAAAGCATTGGAGGTCCTTGCCAGAGCTATTAGGCAAGAAAAAGCAATTAAAGGAATCCAAATTGGAAACAAGGAAGTGAAATTATCTCTATTTGCAGATGACATGATTCTCTACATAGGAGAACCAAAAGACTCAGTCAAGAGACTACTGGCACTCATAAGAAACTTTGGCAGGGTAGCAGGATACAAAATTAATGAACACAAATTGATGGCAAAAGTGTACACAACTAATTCCATGGATGAGAAAGAGGAGAGGAATCTTAAATGCCTAGGAATTAAGCTAACTAATATGTGGAAGACCTCTATGATGAAAACTATAAAACGTTAAAAAAGCAAATAGAAGACCACCTTGAAAACTGGAGAACCTTACCATGTTCCTGGATTGGCAGGATCAACATCATCAAAATGACCATATTACCAAATTAATATAACTCTTATATTTATTCTTTTAATAGTGTCTTTCAATTCTTGAATACTTTTTTAAAGCGTGACCCAGCTCTGCTTCCAGCTTTTTGTTTGTTTTCCTGGTGACAGGAAATACCTTCCAGTTCTGAGATTCTTTCTTCTGCCTCCTTCATTCTATTTTTGAGACTCTCCACTGTCCTTTTAATTTGCTCCACTGTATTCTTCATTTCTGATATATCAGCTTTCATTTGATTCATTTCCAGTATAAGTTCCTTAAATTTCTTGAACTCCTGTATTACGTGCTTCTCATTGGTGATAAGAAGCTTTACAACAAGTGTTTTAAATTCTGTATCCCCCATTTTCTTGATGTATTCCTCAGTGAACTATGAGGTTGGTAAAGGGTTTTGCTCCTTTGATAGGGAGTCGTCAGTAATATTCATTGTGCCTCTGTCTCTTCTTTTGCTCTTGGTCACTGTACTTCTGGTTAGCAGATTCTTCTCTTTGGAGCAGATTTTTAAACTGTCACCCACAGGTCTACAGTTTGATTTTACTTATTGCAATTGGTACAAAACTTTTTATTTGCAGTCACTTGTGCCACTCCCTCCAGGGAGTTCCAGGTCTGGGTTCTTCTGTTAGATTTCCACCATGGTCTCCACAGCCCCAGCTCCTGGATCATCACTCTCCACCTCCCATGATACCACACTGAGGCTGCACCGTTGTCTGTTCAACCTTTCTCCTGCTTTGAACAGTTCCCAAGATTAGGGAGACACCAGGTGTCCTATATAGCTAGGCTGTTGGTGGTAGTGACTTTGCCAGAACCTGTTGGATGTTAGGTCTGAGGGCCACACGAACCTATTTTGACCCATACAATGCCATAGTCAGTACCTCGCCAAGCTCAGCACATGCACAGCTCACTGTTTTCCCTGTAGTAGTTATTATTATTATTATTATTATTAATTACATTGCATTATGTGACACAGTTTTATACATGCTGGGATTCCCCCCATGGTGGATTCCTCCACCTTGTTGCATAACCACAGTTCAAGTTCAGTTGAGATTCTTTCATTGCAAGCATATACCAAATATAGAGTCCAGCATCTAATTGTCCAGATAAGTTCAAAGGCTTGTTGGGGAGACCTTCTCTGGTCTGAAGGTAGACCCGGCAGAGTATCATCCCAATCAATTAAAAGCCTCAACATAACATCAGCAACAATTTATAATGTTATGGAATTAATTGACATAGTATTGAGTTACCAATATGTTAAAAAAAAATGCAAGTTCTTAACCATATCCTGTGACTACTTCATTGACATTTCAATTTTAGTTTATATACAACCGTGACCCTGTAGCCTTTGCCACACTGTATAAAATGGCTCCTGATGTGCCACTAATAGAGTTCTTGATCTGCTGCCCATCAGGTTGGAGGACTACCTGGACCTGTCTTGGGTGGAACCTGCAGGATGCCACGTTGTTGCACTTCACTGAGGCAGAAATGAGTTCACTCCCAGCTCAGAGCATGTGCAGTCCTGCCCCACAGCCTTTGTCTCCAGACAAAATGGCACTCGATTCAGTTCTAGAGGGCTGACCGGGCTGTGAAATCTACCCTGCTGCCACACTACCCTTCTGGGACCTGCTGCTCTGCCTCTGTTCCTGGTCAAATCAAACAGATGAGCAGGATGGGCAGTTCTTTGTCTGGCTTCACTGCCTGAGCTCCTGGTGTAAGTCCCTTCCCATCTTGTTGCTGCTGTAGTTCTGGCTGCCGGTACAATTCGGATCAGCACTCACAGAATGCTACTGGGTTATCAGTCACTGCAACACCACACCGTTATGTTCGCTGCTTTTCCATGTCTGTCAGTCTCCAGGTGCCCCTCTGCTGTCCTTCTGTCCTCTCCTATTTCCTACATTGTGCCCTGTCTGCTTTACACCGGCTAATGTTTCTCCATCCATTTAAACATATCCTTACCCTATCCTGCCATCTTGATTCTCCATGAAGATGATATTTTTACAAAGCTTGAGAATTTTACCAGAAGACTGGAATGTGTGTGTATTAAATCAAATGGAATTTCTATAACTGGAGCTTACAAGTAGAAGGACACTTCCTTGTGACTAGTACGGAAGGTTTTCATGTCAGTAAGAACACCCTTACAATATGCTTCTCTGTATATTACATATGGTTTATCCTATGATTTTCCCCCTTTCTTTAAAACTAATTCATACCCACTGTAACTAATGAGGCAGTAAATAACTGTAAATTATTGACGTATAACCACCAATCTTCCTTCCATTCCTGCCACCCCAAGCAGTCACTAACATCGCATCTTCCTCTGGCTTGTATAAACACCCACTCCAAAGGGAGATCAGCCCGGCAACCTCACAGAAACCAACGCATCACTGTCTCAGTCCAACCCAACACAGGCCATCAGAGCTCACGTTAGCACTATTTACAGTGGCCCCAAAGCAGAAGCAACTCTACCGTCCACCAATGAATGAACACATGTGCTCTACCCAGACACCATTCTGCCCTCAACAGGAGTAAGTACTGCCAGGCATTCACACACAGCTAAGCCCTGAACCCACAGTGTCTGGAGCAGCTAACTCAGTGCTGGAGACACTGTCTCCACTTCCCTTCCGACCTCGCTGCTCATGCCAACCTTCGGAGGTCACGCAGGCTGTCTGAGGCACATGGCTCTAGTGCTGCAGGCATTTGGGGATGAGCCAGCACACAAATGATCTTTTTGACACTGTCTGTTTTTGTCTATGTTTTTCAAATAAAATACAACAGTGGCAGCAGCAGTCACATAGCAGTGCAAGGCCATTCAGCTGAAGCGGAGGAGAGAGGGCACAGAGGGCAGGGGCTCCCCCGGGCAGCTCTGGACGTGTGACATGCCATGGAGCCGCTCACTTGCACATGGAAGCTGCTATTCTTCCTACTGCTTCTCCCCGCCCCCTCCGCGCCTTATCTAAAAAGCCAACTCATTCTAATACGTGAGAATGATATTTGGGAAAAATGCCCACTTCATCTAACCATTTTCCCTCCCCCATCCCCACATTCTGTACCTTCTTGGCCACTGGCAACTCAGAGCAGAGGGCACAGGGGCAAAGCCCTGACGTACTGGGACATACTGGGACACACTGTGAAGTCACACTTTTAGCCCTGGTATGTACCTCTGCTTCTAACTGCTGCTCATCACAAACACGTATCAGCAGGAGGCTGGTGCTGGGAGCAGAGCTGGAGCCCCAGTGCAGATACTCAGCTATGGGATGGGCCCCAGCACTGTGCAGCAGCCAGCCCCACACCGGGACCGCTGACACATGTAGACACACTCAGCTATGGCATGGGCCCCAGCACTGTGCAGAAGCCAGCCCCACACCGGGACCACTGACACGTGTAGACACACTCAGCTATGGCATGGGCCCCAGCACTGTGCAGCAGCCAGCCCCACACCGGGACCACTGACACATGTAGACACACTCAGCTATGGCATGGGCCCCAGCACTGTGCAGAAGCCAGCCCCACACCGGGACCACTGACACGTGTAGACACACTCAGCTATGGGATGGGCCCCAGCACTGTGCAGCAGCCAGCCCCACACCGGGACCACTGACACATGTACAGACCCAGCCAAGATGCTAATCTGCATCTCCTGACAATCAGTGGGGCTAAATATTTTCTCATCAACCACTGGCCATTTGCATGTTTTCTTGGCAGAAAAGTCAATTTTCGTTCGGTGGCTTTCTTTATCAAGACGAGTTCCTCCTACATTTTGAATATGAATGCTTAATATGCCAATCTTCCCTCCCATTACGAAGCCTCTTAGCTCTGTTTATAAGCCTTTTGCCCATCTTCTAGCTAGTTACCATTTGGAGCCGATTTACGAGGGGCCAGAGTGTTGCTAGTTGTGGCTGCTCAGCGGCTACACAACACAGTCACTCCCTAGGACTGGCCCTGGTTGCCTGGCTAGGACAGCTTCCTCCTGGCAGCCGGACACTCCGGCCTGCTACAGCTTCCTGCCCTGATCTCCTGAAGGAGACCACAGCGCAGTGCTGGGGAGACGGCGCCCACAGATCCAGCGGCCACCTCTACAGAGGCAAGCAACTGGCTTCTGCTCCACTCAGTGCCCTACCTGCATTGCTAAAGTGTCTCTTGTTGGGGTGACTGTAGTTGTCTCTTGGGTGTCCGTGCATCTGTGGGCCATGAGAGGCAGGCAAATGAGGCTTCGGTGGGTGCAGGTTGTGAGAGCTGTGGGACTGAGAGAGCAGAGAATCTCGGCTTGAGCTGGACGCCTCTGGCCGGAATGGCTTCTTACCACCAACCATGTCATCTTTCTTCTTTTGCTCCTGTAAAGTAGAACAAAGAGATTAACAAGACTGCACTTGACTTCCAACAGCAAACAAACATCACTTCTATTCCCACATTTTTTGTGACTTGTAATCTGTCCCTTACTAGCTTCATACCAGAAAGACCACGGCATGAGTCTGACCTACGAGACAGCAGGCTGAGAAGGTGTGAGAACACGCCCGCAGGACGCGCTGCAGCTGCCCAGGGTCGTCCTGGGTGACCAAGTGTCAGGGAAAAGCCCTTTACACAAACACTGCACACACACACACCTCACCTCAAACACTGCACACACACACACACACACCTCACCTCAAACCCTGCAAACACGCACACACACAAACCTCACCTCAAACACTGCACACACACACACACCTCACCTCAAACACTGCACACACACACACACACCTCACCTCAAACACTGCACACACACACACACACACACACCTCACCTCAAACACTGCAAACACACACACACACAAACCTCACCTCAAACACTGCACACACACACACGCACACACACAAACCTCACCTCAAACACTGCACACATGCACAAACCTCACCTCAAACACTGCACACACACACAAACCTCACCTCAAACACTGCACACACACACACACCTCACCTCAAACACTGCACACACACACACACACACACACCTCACCTCAAACACTGCAAACACACACACACACAAACCTCACCTCAAACACTGCACACACACACACACGCACACACACAAACCTCACCTCAAACACTGCACACATGCACAAACCTCACCTCAAACACTGCACACACACACAAACCTCACCTCAAACACTGCACACACACACACACAAACCTCACCTCAAACACTGCACACACACACACACACACACCTCAAACACTGCACACACACACAAACCTCACCTCAAACACTGCACACACACACACACACACACCTCACCTCAAACACTGCACACACACACACACACCTCAAACACTGCACACACACACACACACACACCTCACCTCAAACACTGCACACACACACACACACACACCTCACCTCAAACACTGCACACACACACACACACACAAACCTCACCTCAAACACTGCACACACACACACCTCACCTCAAACACTGCACACACACACACACAAACCTCACCTCAAACACTGCACACACACACACCTCACCTCAAACACTGCACACACACACACAAACCTCACCTCAAACACTGCACACACACACACCTCACCTCAAACACTGCACACACACACACACACAAACCTCACCTCAAACACTGCACACACACACACACCTCACCTCAAACACTGCACACACACACACACACCTCATCTCTGATGGAACTACTAGGAACCCTTTAGCCTACTGCTTTCTAAGTTGCTTTTTCTGTTATTTCTTTTATAAACAAAAACTTAGTTGGCATTTTTTATTTTCCCCTTAATCTTTGTGTGTGAATGTTTTCTTCTACAGAGCTACCTATGACTAAACAGCTCTGCCTGTGTGGACACCATGACCGACCTAACCTATCTCCTGCTGCTGTACTGTGAACCATTCCCATCACAAATACATTCAAAACCTTCAACTCAACGATCCTGAAATTCAGTTGTTCCATCTTTCAGATTTTCCATGAACCCTTACCTGACCTTCCAGCATTTCTGATTTTCATACCTTCCTACAGGCCATCGCCCCTGGGGCTTTGCTTTCAGCCTTCCTGTAATGCTTAAAATCTGCACTGACGCCCGGCCATGTTAACACTGCATTTCTGGGTGTGTGCAAGCTGCTTCCTGCTCTTGCGGAAGACAACACCAGCAGCTGCTGCAGAGAGCTTCCGGCCAGCACAGGCCTTGAGCAGGCAGCAGGTGCTCTGGCACCTGCTGACACCATGGACACCATGGACACTGCTGCCACATTAGTGGAGCCGAAGCCATTGACTGCACAGGACCGGCCACTCTGTGCACGCAGGACTCCCTGCCCAGGAGCCCACCCTGCACGCTGGCTAGCCCCTTCTCCACACCCCCACTCCAACAAAGGAGGGCCACTCACCTGGGGACACCTTCTCAGATTAGCTTTGTGGGGTTTGTTTTATTTTAAAATTTATCATTTACTTTTATTGGAAAGGCAGATTTAAAAAGAAGTAGCAGAAAGAACTTTCATCTGCTGGTTCACTCCCCAAGTGGCCACAACAGTCAGGAGCCAGGAGCCTCTTCTGGGTCTCCCACATGGCAACAGGCTCCCAAGGCTTTAGGAAATCTTTGACTGCCTTCACAGGTCACACAAAGGAGCTGGATGGGAAGTGGAGCAGCTGAGATCCAAACCAGCACCATATGGGATCCCAGCACGTGCAAGGCGAGGATTCAGTCACTGAGCCTTCACACCAGGCCCTTCTGTTGGAAGATTTATTTTATTTTTTTGAATGGCAGAATTACAGGGAGGTTCATTCCTCAAATGACCACAATGGCCAGAGCCGGGCCAGTCTGAAGCCAGGAGCTCCATCTTGCCTTGCCCTGAGTGCTCATGTACGTAGGCCATCTTCCACTGCTCTCCCACGGACATTAGAAGGGAAGTGGATCGGAAGTGGAGCAGTCACTGATGCAACACTCACACTGCAGGCAGCAGCTTTACTCACTACACCACAGTACCGGCCCCACATCTGCTCCTCCAAGTGGACACCGCAGACATCCACTGAGACCCTTATATGTAAAAATTGGAAGGACAGCAAGGACATGGTTTAGAAAAGAGCAGGAAAAGTATTTTCTGCCTACAGTCCTAATATGTATTAGCAGTCAGATCTATAAACAGGTGGGAAAAGGAAAGACCCGGTGAGTACACTCCTCCAGGACAAAGAGCTCAGAGGAACAACTCCGCCAGCACCTGAGCAGGGTTGTCTATTTTATCCACTGAACAGCAGTCCAACCGTGTGACTACCAGTGTGGACTGCCCCGTCACCTGTCCCGGACCAGCAGCGTGCCGGGGCGTCCGAGCGCCTGCCCAGGGAGAGCCAGGCCAGGCCGTGCCACAGGCTTTCGCTGCCCGAGCGAGGCTACACCACGTTACCTCCTCCTCCTGAGACCGCTTCTTGTGAGCCATCTTGTACAACTTGTGCAGCTTCCGAGCATCAAATTCTGTGAACTTGGAAACAAAAATCCACAGGTTCCTAGAAACAAATCCAGAACAGTTCCAGTGAGTTCTAGAATTAAAACTTTTTTTTAATACTGAATTTTACTAGGGAAAGTCCAAATGCAGCGACCCCGGCTCCTGATCGGGCCCTGCCCTCCTGTGGACGCCCGGCCTCAGAAATTCAGCCCATCTCCCTGCCATGCTGCCCCCAGCCACCAGCGACAGCCGGCCAGGGCGGCAGAGCTGAGGGCAGGTGGAGGCGGGGAGCCGTCACACCAGTGATTCCAGGGAAGAAGGGTTCACTCTGGAAGAGGCGAGCACACACAGGAGTGCTGCCTCGCCCTCAGAAAACACCTGACCAGCATCATCCACCTGAAGTGGCCGGTTGTGGGGAAAGGCCTACTTCACAAAAAGCCAGGCACTGCCAGGGAATGCAGTGGGGGAAGCCCCTCCCAGCGCTCGCTGGCGCAGCGGAGCCCACCCGCCCCTCCCAGGGCTCGCTGGCGCAGCGGAGCCCACCGCCCCTCCCAGGGCTCGCTGGCGCAGCAGAGCCCACCGCCCCTCCCAGGGCTCGCTGGCAGCAGAGCCCACCGCCCCTCCCAGGGCTCGCTGGCGCAGCGGAGCCCACCGCCCTTCCCAGCGCTCGCTGGCGCTCGCTGCCGGAGCCCACCGCCCCTCCCAGGGCTCACTGGCGCTCGCTGCCGGAGCCCACCGCCCCTCCCAGGGCTCACTGGCGCAGCGGAGCCCACCGCCCCTCCCAGCGCTCGCTGGCGCAGCGGAGCCCACCACCCCTCCCAGGGCTCGCTGCCGGAGCGGAGCCCACCACCCCTCCCAGGGCTCGCTGCCGGAGCCCACCGCCCCTCCCAGCGCTCGCTGGCGCAGCGGAGCCCACCGCCCCTATGCTCGCCCACTGGGTGTGTAGGTGCTACCTCCGCCAGAGCTTCACGTGCTCCTGGTCCGAGTAGGCACGCAGACACTCGGCGATGCGGTCTCCGATCTTCAGCAGGCAGCTCCGTGTGTGCTCTAACTGCTCCTGCACACTCAGGCCCTTGTCAGGTTTGTCCAGCTGCTTCAGGGCCTTCTTCACCGGCCTCATCCTCTCCTTACACTGCAACAGGTCAACAGCAGAGAGGCATGATCGCGGGCAGCGGACCCGAACCCTCGGCTTCCTGTGCGCTGATGGCCCATGCCAGCGTCACGGGGCCCCCACCCCACGGGCGGCCCGCACCGTGGGAACAGGCACGCAGTCAGTCAGCAAGGCACCAGCACCCAGCTGCTGAGACCCCTTGCGCAGCCCGCTTTGCCGAAGTGCAGACTCCTCAGTGGCCTGAGACACAGTGACACCTCCAGAGGCACCCCAAAGCCCCAGGGCAGGGCGAGGCACAGCCTCACTGCCACCCGTGCCACTTCTCCCAGAGCACACCCGTCATCCTAGAGGTAAGGCACAGGAAAGGCTCCCACATCCAAATCTCGTCCTTCCTTCTCTCTGCCGACCAGCACAGCAGAAAAGGGGCTGCTTACAGGGTGAACCCACCAAGAGAAAACAAGAAAGAAAATGCTGGCAGCCAGGGAGATGCCTGAATGGATGAAAGCCAAACCCGCAGCGGGGAGCGTCCACTCTGACGCCTCTGCCTGCCAGCTGGGCACAGGCCACAGTGAAGGCTGGGCATTCCTGACAGAATGATACCAACCCCAAAGAAAAACCGAGACCGCAAGGCTGGCAGAGAAGCTGCCGCCGGCCCACTCAGAGCTCCCCCAGGCATCCAGGTTCCGACTGCCAGACACACAGGCACAGGCAGGAGCCACGCAGCCACCCAGGGCCACTCACAGGGCGGTCAGGAGGAGATGCTCAGAGAAGCACAACAAGAGAAGGATCTTAGAAACACAACACAGCAAGAGCAGTAAAAACCCAAGCAAAGTAAAACAATGGCAGATAAAATTAAGGGAATCTTCTAAAAAGCAGAACAGAACCCAGAAACAGAAAACAGGGCTGGGGGGAGTAGGAACCAATATCCACAGTCCAATGAGCCAAAAACAAGTCACTCGGGACAGAGATCTCAGAGAAGAAAGTGTGCTGCAGCATTGGGGTCTCGCGTGGGGAGCCCTGTCAGCAACTGTCAGCTGTGCGCCAGGGTCTGCAGACCCACCACAGCCTGGCAGATGCTTGTCAAGAATGTACAACAAAGAGCCCAACAGAAACACAAGAAGGTCCCGGCGTGGTGGCCTGGCAGCTGAAATCCTCGCCTTGCACATGCCAAGATCCCATTTGGGCGCCGATTCTAATCCTGGCAGCCCACTTCCCATCCAGCTCCCTGCTTGTGGCCTGGGAAGGTAGTTGAAGATGGCCCAAAACCTTGGGACCCTGTACCCATGTGGGAGACCCAGAGGTGCTTCCTGGCTCCTGGCTTTGGATCAGCTCAGCTCCGGCCACTGCAGTCACTTGGGGAGTGAATCATCGGACGGAAGATCTTCCTCTCTGTCTCTGCTCCTCTCTGTATATCTGACTTTGTAATAAAAATAAATGAATCTTTTTAAAAAAATTTAAACAACAACAACCAAAAAAACCCACAAGACAAGACAAATGATCCCAAATAGGTAAAGGATGTAATCAGTAATTCACTGGAAACAAGAATGTTCAACAAGTGTGCAAAGAAATGTCTAGGGCCTGGCGCGGTAGCCTAGTGGCTAAAGTCCTTATCTTACAAGCCAGGGATCCATGTGGGTGCCGGTTCCTGTCCCATCCAGCTCCCTGCTTGTGGCCTGGGAAAGCAGTCAAGGACGACTCAAGGCCTTGGGACCCTGCACCCCACAAGAGGCTCTTGGCTTCTGGCTTCAGATTGGTTCAACTCTGGCCATTGTGACTACTTGAATATCTTTCTCTCTGTCTCTCCTCTTTGTATATCTACTTTTCCAATAAAATTAAATAAATATTAAAAAGAAAGAAAGAAACGTTTGAACTACACCAGGGCCAGTGGCACAGAGTCCTCAGACTGGCATGATGGGCATAAGATGGCCAGCTGAGGCTGTGCCTTCAAGAGCACCTTGCCAACACCTCGTAGCGGACAGGGGGCCTGGCACCTGCGCTCCAGCCATGCAGGGGGCAGGACCTGGCACCTGCGCTCCAGCCACACAGTCTAGGGAAACCTGCACGCACATGGAAACGTGCGAAGCAGCTCAGCCTCAGCTGCTGTGGGGAGATCTGGAAGCTAGTCCACGTCATTATGAGCAGACTGAAAGCTCAAAGCAGAAGGAAATGAGGCGATGGAATCCCAGCCACAACTATCAACTCAAATAAACCTTGACAACAAGAATGCCAGGGGGATTTTGTAAGATTTTTCCACCTTATTTTGTAAGATGGAAAATGGAACTACTAGCCCATTTCACAGGATTACTGTGGAGACAACATGCACACGGGGCCTGGCTGCCTGGATGAGCAGACACTGCTCTGTGTAGGAGCCTCCAAGCACACAGAGGCACAGCAGGGCAGCCCCACACCAGCTCTCCTGGGATGCAGGAGCAGGGAAACGCAGTTCCTACGCAGCGCGGGACGGCAGGAGCTTCAGGAACCAGAACCAGCACTACTGACTCAGATCTGACAACCTTGCAAGGCAAACCAAGCTGAAAGCTTATTTTGGTCCAAAACTTTTAACACTGATACATCTTTTTAATAATATGCATTTTCCAAGAATGTTTTCAGACTCCTCCAGCCCTGGGTGCTCTCTGTGCTGTGAAGATGTCATCACTTGAGCACAAGGGAGCGGACTAGCAGGCAGGGTAACCCCGACAAGGGAGGTCGGCCCGACTACGTCAGCGTCAACCGCCGCCATGCACATCTGAACCAAGTCCTAGGGACTCTCCATCTGTCTCTCAGACACACTTTAAACAACAAAAATAACATAAGGTCAAAATAAACCTATACAGAAGAGTATTAAAGTGGCATGGTGCTGGGCCCAGCATGGTAGCCTAGCAGCTGAAGTCCTCGCCTTGCACGTACCGGGATCCCATGTGGGCGCCGGTTCTAATCCTGGCTGCTACACTTCCCATCCAGCTCCCTGCTTTGGGCCTGCGGACGGCCCAAAGCCTTGGGAGCCTGCACCCATGTAGGAGACCCAGAAGAGGCTCCTGGTTCCTGGCTTCAGATCGGCTCAGCTCCAGCTGTAGCGGCTGCTTGGGGAGTGAATAATCGGATGGAAGATCTTCCTCTCTGTCTCTGCTCCTCTCTGTATATCTGCCTTTCCAATAAAAATAAATAAATCTTTAAAAAAAAATAATAAAGTGGTGCGGTACCACAGAAGCATCAGGTGTTATCTTCTAACACTAAACAAAGAAAAATCCAGAAAACCAATGAGAGCACTGGCCATGTCATAGCTATGCACTTACTTACTTTACTCATTTTCTGAAGCATTTCTAGTGTGTAAATGGACTTCACATATAAAACAAAAAAACATACTTGCCCTCAGAGGGCTCACAGGAAGAAAACAGGGATACTGCAAAGAAAGAAAAACAGGCCTCAGAGGCCTGAAACCCAGAAAGAGAGCCTGGCATTCTGGCACAGCAGGTTAAGACAAGGTGGCATCTCATACTGGAGAGCCAATCAAGTCCCTGCTGCGTCACTTCCTCCCCAGCTGCGTCACTTCCTCCCCAGCTGCCTGCTAACGCGCCCGGGAAGGCAGAGGACGGGCCCTGCCCACCGCGCAGCACACACGACTGCAGCCAGAAGCTGTCTTTTTGTCACTTTCTCTGATGCTCTTTCATCTTCCATCTTTAAGAAAAAAAAGAAAGAGGACCTACGGGATACAGCCACATACTATCCTATGAACAGGAACATTCTTAGAAACTGAGAGGCTCGGGGAGTCAGCAGCCACGGAGGGGCAAGCCTTGGAGAGTGCAACACAATGGCCTTGGGGTGCACAGCTCCAGCCAGCAGCCAGGGACCCTGGGGACCACAGCCCCAGGCCCTGCCTATCACCTCTGGCTGCTGTGAGGCACACAGCAACACCTCCTGGTCATCTCGGCTCACAGCATGGAGGCGACAAGGCACACGCGCCCATACAGGCCTTGGGCACATACCCATATCACACTCTCCTGCCACACCATGGCACCTCCTGCCCTCCATCTCTTCTCAGTCTTTCCTAGTGCAGACCATCAGGTCCTTCAAGAAACCTTCCCTGACTCCTGGCCAGGAACCGTTCTCCCAGGCCCTTGGCAGTCCATCACCTCTGCTCACCACAGCATCAGCTCCCGACTCAAGCGCAAAGTCTCCAACCACAGAAAGTTACTTATGAAACATGGGAACCCTGCAGATGCCACATCTGGTCAGGCCAGCTCAGGGAACATGTCTGACTCACAACTGCCTCCCAGGGACCCCGAGGCCTTTCTGCCCAGAAGCACAGGTCATGCGATCCAGTCTCAAGAAAACCTGCTCCATGCCGGCCTAGTCTGAACACGTGGCCTCAGCTGCTAGAAGCAGTGTGTTTCCAATGACCTCACGATGCTTCCGGCCTTCACATCCTAAGGCTGTGCTTGCACCAGGCAGAACCCCAGCCCTCCGGCTTGGCACACCTCCCCCAGGACTTACTATGCTGAACGTCTCCTGGTCCAGATCATCTTCCTCATCCTCTCCAATGGGGACAGGCTCACTTCCTGCTGTAATATGGACAGGACCCTGAGATCGCTTTGATTTACTCGAAGATTTGGCATCACCACTTTTGGGCTTAAAAAAGAAAACAAGGAAGCATTGTCACGTGTGCAATCGTGCCCTGCAGGTGGGCTCCCCACGCGTCTGCACTGAAACAGTTGGCAAAGGTGAAGAAGTCAAGACCTCCGAGATGGACCTGTATGACTGACAGGTCAGCCACACACGGTCCCTTCTGTCCCTACGCACGCTCGGTCACACCACTGATGGCTCCCATTCCTCCACCTGCCAAGGGGACACTGACAGCAGTGCGCTGCAGAGCAAGGAGCTACTCCCTTAAAGTCTGCTGTGGGAATCAGCACTGAGTTCATGATTAATTCATCTGTAGTCCCATGATCTGCAGTGCAGAACAAAACGCAGTGGCACTGCAGCCCCGGGGGCCAGTGGAGGAAGACTGGCGGACCTGGCGCCTCAGCAGCACGCTGAGTGTCCAGCAGACAAGTCGGTGATACATGGAGAGTGGACAGACAACGCTGGCCGGACTGCTGTTTACGTTTTTCATCTTGCTTTATTCAGTCTTTCACTTAAAAAAATAATAATACATCTTTCTGTAGGAATAGAAATACAAAAAGCATTTGTCACGGGACAGTTTCTGACATTAAAAACTGGACAGTGATTTGAACGAGGGAACTTTCCATTGCTTCCAGTGTACTGCACACAGCTCCCTGGCACCGTCCTCCTCTGCAGGCCCGGAGGACTGCCACCACACTCCCCAACAGTGTGGCCTTTCACAAGCAATGGTCACGAGCCAAGGAGCAGAGTGTGCACGCAGCCTCCGGCAGCCATGACCAGACGGCAGTCAGTGACAGCAAGGATGTCCCAGTGCTGTACCACTTCCGTGGTTCAAGATGATAGAACAACTTTATTTATTTATTTATTTATTTGTTTATTTCTACCTAACTATCGCATCTATTTGGAATCTTGCACCCTTCAGATACACTCCCATTTAACAGTGGCCCATGCTCTTCTAACGTGAGTCTCAGCACATCTTCTAGGCAGTCACCCCCACATGCAGATTTCTCCATCCAGTATATTGCACACAAAAATTCCCCAAAACATGCAGTAAAACATCAAATAAAGTGACAAAGTAACAAAGCCCACACCTGCCCCCGCCCTCGCCCTGCCCCACCCCCACCCTGCCCCGCCCCTGCCCCGCCCGGCCCCACCCTGCCCCGCCCCTGCCCTGCCCCCGCCCTGCCCCACCCCCACCCTGCCCCGCCCCTGCCCCGCCCCGCCCTCGCCCTGCCCCGCCCTCGCCCCGCCCTGCCCCGCCCCCGCCCCCGCCCTGCCCCACCCCGCCCCACCCCGCCCTGCCCGCTGCCTCTGTGGACAGGCAGCTTGCCCAGGACCCTAGGGAGGACACACCCATACCTTCTCCTTCTTCTCCTTCGACTTCTTCCTTTCCTTGTCCCCTTCTTTGTCCTTCCTGGAACTCGCTGGTTTCTCCTTATTCTCTTTGTTGTCTTTCTTCTTCTGTTTTTTCTTCATTGGACTTTTTTCTAAGCCGTCATCCTAGGAAAGGAAGACGACCATGAAGAGCTGCCACGACGTCCCGTCTGCCCGCCGGCCCTGCGGGAAGGGCAGTGTCCCGGGCGCATGCCCCCATGTCACCAGGCTTATTTCCAAGTGCAGAGTCTCACGTAATTGTCCACGCTCCAGTAAAGACAGATGTTCCTAACTTCCTTCCCTTCAGTTCATTTTCATAACAACCCTTCAACACAGCACTCCCATTTCTCAGACAGAAAACTGAGAACCAGAGATGATGTACCCGTAACGAACAAGGCTGCCAGCAGCTGAATTCACGCGTGGAACTCAAATCCACGACGCGTACTGTACCATTACTGACCCTCTTTGCGCTGAAAGGCACCACTGTTCCCTGAATTGCAGAACAGAATTCTACGAAGTCGCCTTTAACTGCAGCAACACAGAGGATGATACCAACGTACTTTCACTTGTCTCAGACAAGCGCTTACAGGCACTTCTCGCACCACATCCCATAACGGGGCCCCAGCATGGATGGCTCGTACTGCTCAAGAGTGGACAGGTCTGCACCCCGCCCATCCCGCAGCCCCCCTGCCATTCAAGTTAACTGAAGGTGTGAAAAGTGCATCCTGCTCCTCCTTCCGCGTCATTCACACGTGACAGCGTGGAAATGACTCTGGAGACTCCGCACACCCAGCCCCTCTTGCCTCCTGTAGGTCGGTTAACTAACTGTGGGCCCTGGCAACTCCCTTCCTGCCTGAAAGCAACTGCGTGGCTCTCACTCTGACTGCAGGAGAGCTTAACAACCCCTGACCTCGCGGCTCAGCGCAGTGACTCCTGGAGTGTAGCGGAGCAGCTGTCACCAAGCTTGGGAAATAAAGACTCCTTCCAACACCCTACACTCGGGTCCAGCGTGATCTCCCTCGCACACCCCACAACACCCCAACGCACAGAGCGTGCTCTGGGTCAATCATTAGCTTCCCCCTTGCATTCCCCACTGCTGAATGGGCAAGCCGCGTGCCAGTCACCATTTATGACTAATACAGACTCCTGTCTTACTTCCACTATGTATGGACCTGCAACGCTGACTTAAATGGACAACTCTGGTCCTCTCTCACAGATTAATAAGCAAAGATACACACATTCTATGCTCACTGTGTCTATCCCATGCAAACCAACACATTTCAAATAACTGCCTGTGGGCTGCACAATGACTACAGCCAGAAGAACGCCAGCCCCAGCCGGAGCCCAGCCTCACACCTTCACCTCGCCCTCCTCGGAAGGGTTGTCCGAGTGCCGTGGGGAGGAGAGCTCCACCCCACGCTCGTCCTTCGGCCGTGGAGCTCTGTTCTCCTTTTTCACTCTAGGCTTCCGCTTCTTCAACTGGACCTGGAAAGAGAGAGAGCAACAGTAAAGCCACAGATCAAGTGCCTCGGACACACGACCGCACAGCAGCCACAGAATTCAAACAAGAACATCCAGAGGGTACCAGTGCTGTGCCTGGGGCGGTGAGGGGCGGCCTGCAGGCCTGGACATTCCCCACACCACAGAAAACTCAGTACTCCTTTAAATCTACTGAGTCACAATTTTGGGATTTATCTTAAACATAAGGTATTTTAAATGGGAAAGAAAATCTTTCTGCTAAGCAAATGCAACCATCACTAGAAACACAGAGAAGCTAGAAGGAAGCAACAAAAAACAAGAAAACTAAGAGGCTGTTTCTTCACTCACTGGATACAGGTGCCTGCTGTGTCTCCAGGCACCTGCAGTGTGCGCACTGAGCTGCCAGGATGGGCACCCCACACCCTCACCACCCCAGCACAAGGGAAACAGACCAGGGTGGACCCTGGAAACTTCATCTAAGTTGGCTGTGTCTGTGACAGAGGGAACCTGACGCAAATGCCCTACTACAGAGGAAACACACCAGCCGTGCCCAGTACAGGCCGTAACTCAGTGTCTCCAGACTGAGACTCTCCATCTCTCTAGGCCAGAAAAGATATGATCACACGGGAAAACAACAAGGAAATAAAGCTCAGAGAATACAGGCAACTGAAATGCAGCGTCTGAAGCAACCACGGGTTCCAACAGTTCCCTCCACCCGTGAAACCCCAGGCAACACCAGGGCAGGGACGGGGTCTCTGCTCAGGACAGAGCACCGGGGGCACACCCAGAAAGCTGGGCTCGGGAGACTCCTCCCGCGTTGAGGTTGGGAATGCGTGAGCAAGTGACCACAACACCAGGTCGGTTAGCCAGGGGCACTGTGATTACCAACAGCCACGCCTTCGTTCCCGGGAGCTCACGAGCCCAGCACCCTGAGCCGTGCCCGCCACAGCGGGGCTGGGCTGTGGTCTCCACCAGCGCCCAGTGCAGCCCCTGGAAGGTACTCACCTCGTCCCCCCCAGCCGCGCTCCCCGTCTTCTCCAGCCCCTTCCGGAGCAGCTTCAGCAGGTAGTCGGCCCGGGTCTGCAGCTGCTTGCCCTGGGGCTTCTTGTCTGTCTCCACGGGTAGAATCTTCAACAGACAAGGAGAGGCCCCGCCCACGTCCAGTTAGTGGAGCAGCAGCGACAGAGCGCACAAGGACTCGGCGCGGTCCTGCCCTCCCCGCCCACCCGGAACACAGCAAAGCCTCAGATCCTCTCTCGTGTCCTGGCTCCCAGTCACTGACAGTCCCTCACGAGCTGTTCTCACGAGCTCTCCCACTGGCTCCTACCTGTGCTGTTAACAGGGTAGGAGGGGCTCGTGGCTTCATCTGCTAGAGCATCCCAGCCGCGTGGATTTCCTCCTTCCAGGAGCAGGGACTCCCTGGAGCTAGGTTAAAGCTTCGGTTTAGATTGAAATGCTTCTTAGAGCACTGAGCTACATCAGCAGGGGGTCCAGTCCTGTCACCAGAGGCGGGCCTTCGGATCTGGTCTCAGTGCTTACAGCAGGGTGCTGTCACCCTCCTAAAACCCAGACGTGCCAGGAAGAGCCTGCCAGGAGCACAACATGCAGTAAATCCCACTCAGCTCTGGGCCAGTCAGCTTTCCTTTCCAGCCGTGGCTTTGCCCCTTCAACAGCCGGGTGGGAGGCTCGTACTGGGAGACGTACAACCAGCGCTGGTCTGCAGCACAACAGGCACGGAGCTCTGCACGCTCTCCGTGTGTGACCCTGAAACGGGCTTTCATCACTAATAAACTGACTCTGGTGTTTCCTGCAGTGACATCTGACCTCTAACGCAATGGAACTGTCTAATTTTCCCTGTCATTCCCCAGAAGCCACACCTGGCTACCGCCTTCCCTTACTATCCCCGATGACACAGTGCCGTGGTCCACCACAGCTGGCGGCATTTCCATGGAGAAGAGAATCCCAGGAATTAGCAGTGACCCCCCAAGAGTTTAAAAATCAGTAATGAATATAAAAAGAGTATAGAACAAATCTTCCAGAAGACTCCAGTGCAGAGTGACTTACTTTGTCAGTTAATTTAAGCTCTGGGTCCGTTTTGATTAATTCCCAGTTCCCATAGCCGTGTTCGTAAATCCCCAGCAGCAGCCGGGAGTCGTCCTCCACACCCCACTCCACATCAAAATGGGCAGCTTTGACACGGCAGGCCAAGCAGTACCTGGAGCAGCGGAAGGCAGGACGTCAGAAGGGCCTCAGTGTGGAAGCAGAGCCCAGGACGAGGCCAAGGAGCGACGGCAGCTGAGACTGCAGTCTGTCATCTCAACTACCCATCATGGTCCCAAAACACCAAACAACATACACTCACTTCTTTTTCTCTTCAGGGTCCACAGGAATAGATTTGTGCAGCATTTCAAATTCTTCTTCGTGCTGGATAATGGATTTCACATTCACCTGCACTCCAGATATCTTGATGGTCGGGCCCCTCCTTTTCCCAGGGCCTTTCCCTAAAGGACAAAGTCACACTTGTTAAGTAACCAGGACCACCAAAGCCAAAACTTATAGTCTCTCCTAAAAAACACCTCACACTTATTATTAGTTCATATATCTATAAGACAAAAATTCCTTCCCTTCTAAAGCTTGTAAAACCATTTTAATGGGCTGTCGGTATGACCCAGTAGGTAAAGCTGCCCCCTCATACGGGCACCAGCATATGTCGTGGCTTCTCCACTTACGACCCAACCCAGCTCCCTGCCAATGCCCTGGCAAAAGCAACAGAAGACACAAGTCAGTGGCCGGCCATCCCGGGGCAGGTGCAGAAGAAGCTCCCATCCTAGTACTTGGCTTCAGCCTGGTCCACCCCGGCCATCGTGGTCATCTGGGGAGTGAACCAGCAGACAAAACTCTGCGTGTGTGTAACTCTTTCAAACAAGTAAATAAAAATCTTTTAAGAAATCAATCAAGTTAATACCTAATACACATTTGAATGATAAACTGAAGGTGGCACAAAAATGTATCGAAACTCAAGCTACAAAATTCAATGATCCTATGGAAGCAAAATGAAGTCCAACCATTCTAATCCAGTACTGTAGTGGAATGCCACAAGACTGACGCAGTGAGGGAAAGATGCCTCTTAACAGGACCCGGGCAAGGCACAGGCATCTGAGCCCACAGTCTACAGACAAGACCATGCAAACGCCCTGAGTGTAGGGAGCAGGTGAGCGGCTGCACCCACACAGGCGTGCTGCTCTGAGCTCCAGACATTTGTTCCCAGCCCAGCTTCCTGCTGTGCTTCCAGAGGCAGTGCTCAGGCTCTGCACCCACATGGGAGACCTGGGGAGCTTCCGGTTCCTTGCTCCACCTGGCCGAGCCCTGACTGCTGTGGCCATCTATAATAGGTGAACTGACAAACGGAAGCAGTCACGGTCACTCTGCCTCTGTCACTGTACCTCGCAAGGAGAAGAAAATAAACTAAACCAAAATATCTTTTAAAATTATTTCTTACCAACCAGGATGTCAAAAACCTAAAAAGTCAACAACATTCCTATTGTGTCTGGGAGACCTACCAACAAGTACTGAAAAACACTGCCAGAAAGGGCACAGCGCTGTGGCCTAGCGGCTAAAGTCCTCACTTTGAATGCACCAGGATCCCACATGGATGCCAGTTCTAATCCCGACCACCCCAACTCCCTTGAGCTCCCTGCTTGTGGCCTGGGAAAGCAATCAAGGACAGCCCAAAGCCTTGGGACCCTGCACCCATGCAGGAGACCTGGAAGAAGCTCCTGGCTCCTGGCTTTGGACTGGCTCAGTTCCAACCGTTGCGGCCGCTTGAAGAGTGAATCAATGGACAGAAGTTCTTCTCTCTGTCTCCTCCTCTCTGTATATGACTTTCTAATAAAAATAAATAAACCTTATTTTTAAAACTCCATGAGGTATAAACAAAAATGGCAGCAGCCTAATGCCATGATGGCCACGTTGAAGCAAAGTCCACCTGCATTTCCTCCAACCCTGCAAGCCCACCCTGGATCAGGTGGGAGTAAGAATTCTGAACGGACATCTGTCTCCATGCTGGGATCTGTAACAGCCAGGAGGAGGAGGAGTGTCTTCATGAATTGAGACAGAGAGAGAAGCAGGTGCAAGACAGAGTAACTCTGAGCAGAAAACACACACTCACACACATTCCTGTGCAGGCACACACATGCTTAAAGATTGACTTGTTTGTAAGGCAGAGTGACAAGGGAGGAGAGAGAAGGAAGGAAATATAAGTGAGAAAGATGGCATCCATTCACTGGGTCGCTTCCCAAGCTGTCAAGATGGTGGACGGGGCCAGGCTGAAACCCGAACCAACTGCTAAGTTACTGCAGATCAACTTCAGAGAGAGGTGACAAGTGCAACTGCAAGCAACACTTAGCTTCCATTCTTTGGTTCACTGGCCCAAACGCCTGCAACAGCCAGAGCTGGACCAGGTTAAAATATGTAGCCTAGAACTCAACCCGAGTCTCCCATATGAGTGGCAAGGATGCAAGTACTGGAGGCATTCGGTCGTTGGATGCAGCTCCCCCAAGAGGAAGCTTATCTCTGCAACATAATGCCTGCCTCTCAATACTTCTAAACTCACAGTTCACTCACTGTACATTGTCAGTGGAATGTATTCTACTGTTGGCAGAAATGCTGGTATTGGTGTTTGGGCATGTATGTGCACATAAGTAGCATTAAAGTTAAAACATAAGTATGTTACTGTTTTTAGAAACAAAACTTTTCAGCTTGAGAGAAGATACAGATCACCTCTTGGCCCAGGCTCACATTTGCAGCTCCAGTGGAGATGTCTGCTCTCTCTTTTCTCTCAAACTGAAAATGTTCCTCCTAAATGGAGCAAAACAAAGTGAGAACCAAAATTTCCAACAATGGCTGCCAGATCTGCCCGCGCACAGAGCCGCAGCTCACCAGCTTTGAGGGCAGCCTGAGTGTAGTGACACAGAACGGTGGAAGTGGCACGGATTCAGACGGCCCAGAGAACTGGGACACGACATCCTCCTGGCAACAAGGGTGCCCTTGAACAAGACCCACGCCAGAGCCAGCACCTCACAGGACCAAGGCAACTCAGGCATTTAGCTGAGCATTCAGTGTCAGCCAGCTGGGGTGCTTAGGCATTCGGCATCAAGTTCTGCTTCTGCTCCCAACCCAGCCTCGTGGTGATGCAGACCCCAGGAGGCGTTAAGTGACAGAGTCCCTGTCAGTCACATGGGAAGCGGGTTGGATTCCCCGCCCAGCTTCAGCCTGGTTTGGCCCCCATCATCACAGACACCGAAGGAATGAACCAGCGGAGAGGAGCTAGCTTGGTCTCTGCCTCTCTCTCAGCCCCTCAAATAAATCAATGGGACAGAAAAATCTACTTAAACAAAAAACAAAACAAAAACCCGTCAGGTGTTTAAGAGAAAACACACTTCAAATCTCAACATTAACATTTGACAATACTCAACCAGTGTAGTTCCATTAGCTGTCTACAGCCTTCCCTTGGTCACAACAAGGTATGCATGTGTATACCCAAGGAACACAATCCAGAAATGGTCCCCTCTCTGCAGCCAAACAGCAGAGGGAGCCAGGTGTGCTCTTGGTTTTGTCCCGGGTCTCACGGCATTCAAACCGATTTTCACATTTCATCGGGCACGCGGAGCCACGGCTGCCTCTTGCTCAGCACCTTCTGCCAAGCCCCTGGTAAGCGCACACCCCCTCGCAGCATCAGGCATGTGCCCTACCCAGCACGCTCTACGAGCCTGGCAGCACGAGGGAGGCCAGCTGCGGGCCAGGCCTGACTCACCCTCACCGGCATTCTCCTTCAGCTGCTCTTCGTACTCCTGCATCGCAGACACACAGCTGTTGTGGATCAGCTCGCCGAGGCGTCTCAGATCTGCCACAGACTTGTCCACCAGCTCAGCATCCCGCGCTATGCACTCCAGCCTAGGGGGACACACGGACACCCTGAGGATGCTGCACCACCTTCTAACGCCACGGCAGGGATCACCAGGGCTCAGACAGACACCGCTCTCCAGTTTTTGTATTAGTCAATGCAGTTTTAACATAAACCTTGGGGCCGTTACTAAAAGCTAACAAAATCCTTTTCCATCACAAAAACTTTCTTGAAAGATCCCACAAAACAAAGTAATTCTGACAAGCAGAGAGGAAGATGTCTAACTCAGGGTGGTAAACAGGCGGGCCGCCTGGCATTGCTGGCAAGGCGCTGTGTTGTTCCTGCTCTTCCCTCCCCGCTGCAGCAAAGGCAGCTGCAGGTCGCAGAGAGCACGGGGAGAGGCCAAGCCACTGCCCACACTCCGAGGGCTTTCATAGCAACCGAAGGGCCCAAGGACCGGCCCTGTAATCTCAGTGCACTCAGAACGGACAACGGCATCCCCTTCACATCGCTGACACTGGACCTCGCTGAGACACAGTCTCCCTCTGCTGAATGCTGCAGACTCCTCTTAGCAAGTTACTACTGGGAAGGTGATGTCAGCTCTTCCGGTGACTTCTTAACAGACATCCTGTTAATTCACAGGAGATGCCAAGCTGACCCTCACCGTGACATTACTCCATCTACAGATGAGACTCACACAGGAACCAACCCGCTCAGTCTGGAGCATCCCTGTTCCCCCCTCTCTCTCTGGGCCTGCCTCAGCATCTCTATTAACCCTCGGTGCAAGGCCTGGCAATAACAGGAACATCTCAGTGTTTGGAAAAAATGTTCCTAGAAAGAAATGTTCCCAGTGTTAGTACTGAGAAGGAAAGACCACCAAAAAAGAACCTACTATATGTGGAAAGTGACAGACAGGAGGGTACGGACAGGTACTGAGCTTACCGTTCAAGAGGGAGACCAAACTTCTTGTAAGCCTTGATAAACCTGAGAATATGACCAAACAAATCATATTAGAAACAACACCTTATAGCTATGCTAAGGCAAAAATACTCTGGAATAAAATGTGAGCCATGCAAACTATCAAAAAAGTTTGGGCCAATTCCTTACAAACATCACAAATGTTAAATGTCTTCAAATTATCCAGTTTAAAATCATGAATGCTAAGGATCTATTCAAATTAAAGACCAACTTTGCTCCAAGAGACTGGTCAAGAAACTGCTCAACAGATTTGCAACTGAACATGGAACAGTGCCTCGGGCAGACACACACCTGCCGAGTGCAACCTGTAAGCCCCGGGCCAGGCCCTGGGCCACAGGGCAGATGCCTGCACCCCACACATAAGACCGCGGGCACCAGCGCTGGCTCCTGCCCACTTCCTCACTTCCTGCTGCGTGCCCGCCGAGGCAGCAGGTGGCAGAATGAGGTGTAGCCCACGGGGAATGCGTCTGCGGCTCCAGCTCAAGGGCACACTCTGCCTCTCCGCCTGACAAGTGTGTGAGGTGTTGAGTGCAGTGAGCTCTGGCAGCAAACACAGTGGACACTGAGACTGCTGACTGCGGTCAGTCACACGGCCCCGGGAATATCTGGACTATCTCACACTCAAATGCTTTTTGGAATGAGGCAGAATACAGAAAAAATAATTTTAAATTTCTCAAGATTTTGGAAACTGTTGATTCCCCCTGCCCAACTTTGTCTCCAACCACAAATCCAAGCTCTCCCCCCAAGTCTCTCCTCTCCATCTGCTTTGTCCTCACAGGACCCTTCCCTGCCCTCAACTCATGCCCAGCATTTTTTCCTTTATTGGTTTTTTTTTTAAGATTTATTTTTTTTTATTGGAAAGTCAGATATACAGAAAGGAGGAGAGACAGAGAGAAAGATCTTCCATCCGTTAATTCATTCCCCAGGTGACCACAACGGCTGGAGCCAATTTGATCCAAAGCCAGGAGCCAGGAGCCTTTTCCAGGTCTCCTACGTGAGTGCAGGGTCCCAAGGCTTTGAGCCATCCTCGATTGCTTTCCTAGGCCACAAGCAGGGAGCTGGATGGGAAGCGGGGCCTCTGGGGCCCAAGTGGGATCCCGATGCGTGCAAGGTGAGGACTGTAGCCACTAGGCCATCACATATCTCTAGCATTTTCCTTTTTTTTTTTAAGATTTATTTATTTATTATTACAAAGTCAGATATACAGAGAGGAGGAGAGACAGAGAAGATCTTCCGTCCATTGATTCACTCCCCAAGTGGCCGCAACGGCCGGTGGGTGCTGCGCCAGTCAGAAGCCGGGAACCAGGAACCTCTTCCGGGTCTCCCACGCAGGTGCACAGGCCACAAGAAGGGAGCTGGATGGGAAGGGGGGCTGCCGGGATTAGAATCGGTACCCATATGGGATCCCGGCGCATTCTAGGTGAGAACTTTAAACACTACACTAGGCCATGGCACCAGGCCCATCCCTAGTACTTTCAATGAAACTTGCAATGTTACAACACCAAGAACATCAAATGCCAAATTGTTACAATATGGTTTATGAAACAAAGAAATCAGACAACACAGTGCTTCCAAAAAATAGCACAGAGCCCACAATGGCTGAGAAGTCACGCTCAGGAAAGAGTAGGGATGTGAGGGCTGGGAATGTGCAGCCCTAAGGGTGTGAGTCTGAGTCCTGGCTGCTATACTCTGACTCAGCTCCCTGCTCAAGTTCCTGGGAAGGCAGCAGCAGACCGCCCAAGTCACTGGGCCCCTGCAACTATGGGGGCGTCAGGGATGGAGCTCCTGGCCCTGGCTTCAGCCTGCCCCTGCCCTGACCGGTGCAGTCGTTTGGGGAGTCCATCAGCACGTGGAAGAACTCTCTAACTGCATCTTTCCAGTAAAGAAAGTCAATCCTGAACACGGGGAGGCGAAACGGCAGCCGGGAGACTCGGCGTCAGCTCTGCGGCTCTCCGGGGCCACCGGAATGTTTATACATGAGCAGTACCGCTTGTGGGAGAAGCACTTTCAGAATGGCACAGGAAGGGGTCCAAAACACCAACACGTACTGAAGGAGTTGTGGAAGTCAAAGGTTTGCAGTAATCTCTGAGGCACTGATGTTTTTGAGAACATGGCAATTCAGGGTGAACAACACACTATGCCACTGTAAGCTAACCTGTCCCCGTTCCAGCTCCAGTGCATCCTTGTGCAACACAGCAGCATCAGCCAGCATCCCAGCCACTGCAGAGCAGAGTAAATGGACCTAGACCTGCACACAGGCCCCACCCCTAGACCTCCACTCAGGCCTCACCCCTAGACCTCCACTCAGGCCCCACCCCTAGACCTCCACTCAGGCCCCACCCCTAGACCTGCACACAGGCCCCACCCCTAGACTTCCGCGAAGGTCACACTCCCAGCCAGCAGCACCCTGACCTTGCACTTGCCCAAGCAGCTCTCTTCTCAGGCCTGTCTTCTTGTGAACTCAGAATTCACCCTGTGTGAACAATCTTGTCCACAGTTCACTGCTTGCAACAAGTGAATACAACATCAGAGCTGCTTCCAGCAATGTTACCAGCGGGGGAGATCAGCAGCTGGCCAAAAACTGAATAGGAAAATCTGGGGGAAAGACTTCCCCAGGACACCGTGGGAAGCTCCGCTGAGCTGTGGGGAGCACAGAAGGCCACCTGAAGCAGGTCTGTCTGCACGCCTAGGAAGCATCTGAGATGGCCCAGCCATTCCAACAGGTCCTGTCATTATCGCCCACTGCCCACCAGAGCAGGGAGACAAGCCCGAGCCAGCCGGAGTGGGCTAGACACGCAGGCTTTGGGCAGCACGAGCAGCCCTCCAAGCTAGCATGGAAGAGCCTGCAGACAGCACTGCGATCAGCAGATTTCACAGAGAATGCTCAGTCAGCAAACACAGCAAACTGGCCAGTGGGGGAATCCTGCCTGCAGCGTCGCCACACTGTATGACTTACAATGGCAGACTTTCACAACCAAGATTATGCAGCACAAACATTAAACAAAAATCATACACTCATAGGAAGGAGAAGTTAATAGAAACTACCCAAGGAAATCCATAACTTCATTTACAAAATAGAGTTTCTAATCAGCTATATTAAGCACACACAGGAACTCAGGAACTCCATGACCAAAGAATGACACCATGGGTATGGATTAACCTGCTACTGTGACCTGCATGCCATGACATGCCAGTTCCAGTCCTGGCTGCCCCACCTCTGACCAGCTTCGCAGTCACAGTCCTGGGAATGCTACGGATGATGCCCCAAGTGTCTGGGCCTCTGCCACCCAAGTGGGAAACCCAGACAGTGCTCCTGGCCAGAGCCCTGGCTGCCGCAATCTGTGACGTGGGTGGAAGATCTTCCCTCTGTCTCCCTCTGTGTGATGCTCCACCTTTAAATCAATAAACTTAAATCTTGAAGAATGAAAACAAGCCCTCAAAAATAGAAGAAAAACTAAGATGTGATCAAATAAAGAAAACACAGCTGTGTTCCTGGACATCTGCCGCACGAACACACAGCGGTGTCCTCCAGGCTCCTCCCACAGGAAAGGACAGGAACCGGAGAAGCCGCGCCAAGAAACCAGAGCGCTCAGAGCCAGGACAAAAAACGCCAGCAGACACAGGCTTTCACTGTAACGCTTTTCTTCCTACTAATGATTTTAAAAGACAACTACTTAAAGCAGTAATTATTAACTGCGTGGACAAGCCTAAAATAAGTAAAGATGTAACTTGTACAACTATAGCACAAAAAAGAAACAAGACATAGAGTTCATATAAACTTTTTCGATAAAAATTTATCCACTGGGGCCTGGCATGGTGGCCTACTGACTAAAGTCCTTGCTTTAAACACACCAGGATCCCAAATGGATGCAAGTTCTAATCCCAGGAGCCCCACTTCCCATCCAGCTCCCTGCCTGTGGCCTGGGAAAGCAGAAGATGGCCCAAAGCCTTGAGACCCTGCACCTGCATGGGAGACGGTAAGAAGTCCTGGCTCCTGGCTGTGGATCAGCTTAGCTCCAGCAGTTGGGGCCGCTTGGGGAGTGAATCATCGGATGGAAGATCTACCTCTCAGTCTCTCCTCCTCTCTGTATATCTGACTTTGCAATTTATTGTAGCCATTGAAATTAGGTTGGCATTAATCCAGAGGACATGGTTTTAAATTTTAAAAGTTCCTTATAATCTCCAGGGACTGTTACCACCAAGAAAATAACCTTTAAAACAGTGAAAGAAACTTATAAGGTAATTAAAACATCATAGCAAACCTGTCACTAAGGGCAGAAATTAATAGGCGACAGGACAGGAGCACTACCATGGACACACTGGCTGAAGGGCCAGACCACCAAGCAGCCCCACCAGGATAAAACAGGACCCCCGCGGCTACGGAGGTGGGCGGAGTTTGCGTCCAGTAGGACCTGTCACCGGAAGGGGCAGTGCAAAGGCCGCGCAGAGCACGGGAGCCCCGGCGGACCAATGAGCACGTCCTCTCCTGCTAAGGACAGGAGCGCCAGCGGCTCCCGCATCCCTGCCGGCAGGGGCGGAAGCCTCCTGCACGCTTCTTGGTGTGCCTTTTCCTCCCCAGGCTTCAGCTTTCTCTCCGCCTGTTCGTTACAGGAATGGACTTCCCCCCCACAACAAAGGCCTCTTGTCAACAGATGGCCGAGGCTTTTCTCTTTCCCTGGTGATCGGCAGACCTTACTCTGGCCAAAAGAGGAGACAGCAAGGTGACAACAGATGTCATGCTCCGTTTTCAATAAGACACAACAACTAAACTGTTTCCAGTTGAAGGAAACAGGACACTACCCTAAGAGCTGTCCACGGAGCACACTCCACGAGAGCAGCACAAACACTGTCGGGGGCAGCGAGCAGGAGTGACGCAGCACTGCCCAGCAGACAAGAAAGCAAGGCGGCTTTTACAGTCTCTCCTGTGTTCTCTAATATTAAAAAAACAGGCATAACATTTACGTGGAAACAAACGTCACAGCTTTGTATATTACTTAATGTAACACAGATTGGGCCATACAGCTAACTATCTCCATAATTTCCGATTTTCTTAAGGTTTAAAAAAAAAATCACACGGAAACAGAAAGACCTGGACGCAGCAACTTGGGGTCTCCCTTTTAGAGGGCAGAGACGTGAACCAACACCCACCAGTGGGGGGCAACTCCTGACAAAGGGAAAGCCTAAATGTAGTCCAGGTAGCAGAGAGCAAGCTGACCAACCAGGCTGTAGATCCTTCTAGAAAACCAGGGGAGCACGGCTGCAGCCTTAGGATGATAGGCATGAGCCGGCGAGCTGGCATTGGGGGCACGGAGCAAGCTGAGAGCGAGTGAGGAAGCCTTACACACATTATTTCTGCTGTTTGTATTCATACTTCCGTTTCTGTTCTCTTTCCCCTTGGCTGGACTTTGTTGTGAATCACCCAAGAATGGAGTGGGCACGCAAGAGACCAGAGAAGGATCCCGACAGAAAAGCCTGCAGAGGCGCCTCCCTGCCGGCCAGAGCCTGCTCAGCGGCCTCCCGCAGCCCCGCGCCAGCCCCGCGCCAGCCCCGCGCCAGCCCCACGCCAGCCCCACGCACCTGCGGATCTCTGCGTCCGTGAACCCCTCCACAAGGTCCTTGCGCACACTGCGGGGGCGCCCTCTGCGCTTGGGCTTCTTGTCATCATCGGAGTCCTCCGTCTCGCTCTCGGAAGCAGAGGACCTCTGGGCCTGCCTCTTGGACTCGGTGTCGGAGTCACTGTCATTCGTCTGAGCCTGAAAGAGGGCACAGCGATGTCACACTGTGGGGAAAGAAGCCCCAGTGCTCAGGGCATCAACCTTCCTTGAACTCACAGAGGCAGATGTCACGGAAGGAAGGAAAACATTAGACACTGGACTAAACTAAAACAGCCAGCCATTGTTGTCATGCCCCGTGTAAGTAGGTTCCTGTTTGTGTCCTTGGGCCTTTGGGCCTCTACGTGCTCAAAGGGCCGAGAACACAGGCTTCACGACGATCAAGCCGAGATGCAGGCCTGGCACACAGCTGCACGCTCGCTAAATGACAGCTAGTATTACCTAATCCTGACTCGTGTGATCTTGGGCAAATACCTCCAACAAAGAGGAACTGAGTCCATTTTCCCCATAAAAATGCTGCTATGAAATCAGTTCACAAGTGGCTGTGATGGTGGCCATCAAGAGCCTTAAACACTTAAACACAAAAAGAGCTTCCACCCCGGAAAACAAAAGCAGCCACAATTACACCCACACCGTGAGGACTCCTGGTTCTAATCTCCTAAGCAAAATACACCAACTTGGATCAGAGCCTTGGCACACAGAGCTGAACGGTCCCGCAGGCACACCCCAGCCCCCACTGCACCCCACTGCTCCAGCAGGCACACCCCAGCCCCCACTGCACCCCACTGCTCCCGCAGGCACACCCCAGCCCCCACTGCACCCCACTGCTCCCGCAGGCACACCCCAACCCCCACTGCACCCCACTGCTCCCGCAGGCACACCCCAGCCCCCACTGCACCCCACTGCTCCCGCAGGCACACCCCAGCCCCCACTGCACCCCACTGCTCCCGCAGGCACACCCCAGCCCCCACTGCACCCCACTGCTCCCGCAGGCACACTCCAGCCCCCACTGCACCCCGCTG
Source organism: Ochotona curzoniae (assembly GCF_017591425.1). Classification (NCBI taxonomy): domain Eukaryota; kingdom Metazoa; phylum Chordata; class Mammalia; order Lagomorpha; family Ochotonidae; genus Ochotona; species Ochotona curzoniae. The sequence continues at coordinate 2,258,149 of NW_024467122.1, read as the reverse complement.
CTCCTGCAAGCACACCCCAGCCCCCACCTTCCTCCACTCCCACTGCACCCCACTGCTCTGGAAGCCTTGGTGGCCACATGGAACCCTATCAGGGCTCTGCCCGGCCCCCGACCCCACCCTACCCCCAGCTCCTCAGCTTAAGGGCTTCCCTGCGCCCCCAGGCCAGGTCACCTTCTTGGTGGAACTCCGAATGCGTGGTAACATGTAGATCTCCTCCAGCTCCTTCTGCCGCTCCTCCTCTTCGACCTTCCTCCTCTGCTCCTCGGGGATGATCTCATCCCAGTCCTTGTGGGCTCGCTCCTCCAGCTCCTCTTCCTCTTCCATTGTGGCAAAGTTGGCAACCTGAACACAAGCGAACCGCCCTGTCAGGCTGCTGCTCCCAAACCCCAACACCCAGCACTGTTACCTGAGGCGAAGCAGAGCAAGCAGGACTCCTGGGATGCTGGCAGAATCGGGACGCACTTTTCCACTTAGCTTTCCTTTATCCCACCCAAAATCAAATTGACAAACCCTCAAGTCAGAACCAGAGGCAAACTAAGAGTTTCATGAAAGACTTATTTAATCTAAATTGTTCCTAAATAAATGCTAATAAATAATAACAGGAAATTTTACTTTATTTAGGTTATAAAATGTTAAACACCTAGTAATAAGCCATGAACAGTTTGCATTTCTGTAATTGTTACTAAACAGCTTCCACTTGAGACAATCGATAGAACTCAAAGAACTACTGTCACCCAACCAACAGAATGTCTCATTTGTTTTCAACAAAGGTAAAGTTATGCTCCAAATTACAGCATAGTCTCAGGAATTAAAATGAAAACATAAAAGGAAAAGATTCAAACAAACCTTAGAGAATATTCTATTTCCCATTACATTTCATTTACTACTGATACCTGTCTGTACACACAGTAGGTGTTCAAGCAGAACCCCATCTCACACCCGCACCTCTGGGGACAGAGCAGGCACTGGGCCGCACGAGAAGAGTAGGATCCTAAATCCCAGGGCCTGGCTCAAGCCCAGGCTGCTAGGCTTGCCACTCAGCCTTCTGCTGATTGGCTGGGGAAGGGAAGACATGCCAACGCATGCAGTACTGGGTTGCAGCTGCACACTTGGGACACCTCACTTCAGCCTGGCCCAGCCCCGGCTGCTGCAGCCATTTGAGGATGAACCAGATGATGGAAGAGCTCTTTCAAATAAACAAATTTCCGTTTTAAGATTTATTTATTTTTACTGCAAAGTCAGATATTCAGAGAGGAGCAGAGACAGAGAGGAAGATCTTCCGTCCGATGATTCACTCCCCAAGTGGCTGCAATGGCTGGAGCTGAGCCAATCCGAAGCCAGGAGCCTCTCCCCGGTCTCCCACGTGGGTGCAGGGTCCCAAGGCTCTGGCCATCCTAGACTGCTTTCCCAGGTTGCAAGCAGGGAGCTGGATGGGAAGTGTTGCTGTCGGGACACAAACCAGCACCCATGTGGTATCCCGGCGAGTTCAAGGCGAGGACTTTAGCCATCAGGCCACCACACCAGGCCCAAATAAACACATTAAAAAAAAAAATAGGGAATTACAAATGAGCATTCAGAGGTTCCAATGTTCAAAGTCATTTGAAACTAACAACCTAGACCATCCTTCATCCCCAGGTGCTCATAGGTCCGACAGCAAGCAGCAGGTCCCTCCCCCTCCTCCAGACACACAAGGGAAAAAACAGAAATACTTTCCTACCCACCTTCCCTCGTACCTCAACCTCCCCACCCTAATCAGAGACTCACATAGGCATGTATCCTCTCAACTATGTAAACAATACTAAGGAAAGAAAAAAAAAGTCAGAATTATAGAGAGAGATGGAGACAGATCTTCCAGCTACTGGTGCACTGCCCCAGCCACAATAGCTGCAGTTCACCTGGGGACTGACCTCCCCAAACACAGTGGCACCGTGATGCCAGGGCCGACTCAGGAGGCCTGGCCACCTTGCAAGAAGCAAACACAGTTCTACGTGGGTGTGGCTGTTAAACAGTGAGCCCTGACGGCCTGCCTGCTGGGCCTTAAACCAGGACGAGGATCCACACTTCAGCACAGGGCAGGGACAAGGCGCTGAGGCAGCTCACCTACATAAAGTGCTTGAAGCACGGTCACAGTTATCCAAGTCCTGGCACCAATGCTGAAGGAGACTATAATCCTCTAGCTGAAAAGAAGCCCTCTCCTGTGCTTCCCAAGTGTTACAGTAGGGGTGGTGGGAGAAAATCATCAGAATTAAGACTCCAGGGAAGCACTGCACAGACGCAGACTCTGTTCAGTTAAAATGCTAACTGCTGCACTAACATAATGACAAAAATACTTCAGGAAGGCAAAACCAACCAGTAATGGGTTGCCCATTTTTGATAATTTATAACACATAAAAGGTTCAGATCTAAGTAATTCAGACCAAGACACTGTTGATGAAGAGTCTGTGTGTTTACGAAGGTGGCAGTGCCAGAGCCGAGCCTCCTCACAAGCTCAGATGGAGCAGTGGACAGCACAATCAGGTGTGCATGGAGGATATGGGGGTCCACTGGAACCTGCAGAGGATACCTGGCACCACAACAGAGGACAGAACTAATCAATCAACTACCCCAGACATCTGTTGGCAGTGAAAAACTAGGTAAATGGAGACTCTAAGGTGGACTATGTCAGTCAGTGGATTTTGCAGCAACTTCATCGTGCTTGGAATGGCAAGATTGGTAGCAACTCATAACCGCTGAACTATCAAACCCACTTGAGCAAGACCCTAACAGCATGCCCCACATCAGGGACCTGGGATGGGTGGGAGGCTGGGTGGGGCTTCTCCCTTTATCTCCTCCTTTACCAGATACAGAAAAAAAAAAATGTGGAAATAGTAGTCTTACTTTCCTGTAGCCCTTTACCCTTTGTGCCCTAATTAGCTATGTAAAGATTGTCCAAAAAAAAAAAAAAAAAAGGCAGCAGTAGTCAGCGTCATGTTGAAACCCTGACCCTCAAGTGACGGTCCTCGCTAGAGGACCCCAGGAGGGGGTACAGCCCCTCTAATAGCAGAGCCCTCACCAGAAGCTGGCCAGGCTAGCACCTGCTGTTGGCACTGTTACCCTTCACAGCAGGCACATCTGTTATCAGCCGGCCTACCAAGGCAACAGAACTCTGATCCCAGAGTTCTGTGATCCACCCTGCCTCTCCCGGAGTCTTCCCGCTGAGACAATTTCCACCTCTGAAGCTCATTACACAAAGGCTGCCTCCCCCTTCCCCTAGCCCCCATTTCAACAGGTCTCCCGCCCAGGCTGCCATCAGGACCTTCCAGTTGCTGCCCTTTCCTGCCCCGCTTGGAATCAACCCTAAGCAAAGCTTCCCCTGCAGCGTGTTCTTCAATCACGGAGCCACAGCAGCCACTGCATCCGGACGCTCTGGCCCGTCCTCAGCCTCTCGTGTCCCTTTCCCACCGCAGGGGGACCAGAGATCCAATTTCTCTGCCTATGACCTGCCAACACATTACACAGCAAACTCCACAGCCTGAATCCTGCTGATGTGCCAGCAGGGCCCAGCACACGGCTCTCCCAGATCTTCCCACTCACTCACTCTGGAATTAAAATCCAGCCGGCCTCTCCCCTCTCCCATCTCTCATCTCTCTCTTCCTGAGAGGGTGCTTCTCCTCTTTCCGGGGCCAGATCCTCTATCTGCACTACTCACTGCTGCCTTTACCCGTCTCTTCTGGGCACTGTGCCACCAAATCACCTTCTTTCCTGAAAACCTTTAACGTCTTCCTATTAAGATTGTCCTTCAACTGAGAAACACACACGGCAGCTTTTCTAGATCTGGTCTGGCCTGCCCTTCCTGGCTTCATCAACGATCTTTCTGAGGACACACAGCTGTCTCCTCCTGTCCCTGTTTCTCTGCTTAGAGCTGATCTCTTTCAGCTTTCCACAACCTGACCCTTTACAACCTCCTCAACAGCATCACGAAATCATACCAAGTGCTCCAGGGCTTCTAGTCACGCACCTGCTCTCTGTGCCGCAGTCCTCCCTGTCTCTGCCTCTATTCATGCCCCCACCTCCCCCCATGGTCCTACACATCCTCCATGTCCCCACATGCCCCCATGTCCCCCCACATCCTCCATGTCCCCACGTCTCCACACATCCTCCATGACCCCACACATCCTCCATGTCCCCATGTCTCCACACATCCTCCATGTCCCCACACATCCTCCATGTCCCCACGTCTCCACACATCCTCCATGTCCCCACACATCCTCCATGTCCCCATGTCTCCACACATCCTCCATGACCCCACACATCCTCCATGTCCCCATGTCTCCACACATCCTCCATGTCCCCACACATCCTCCATGTCCCCACGTCTCCACACATCCTCCATGTCCCCACACATCCTCCATGTCCCCATGTCTCCACACATCCTCCATGTCCCCACACATCCTCCATGTCCCCACATCCTCCATGTCCCCACACATCCTCCATGACCCCACACATCCTCCATGACCCCACATCCTCCATGTCCCCACACATCCTCCATGACCCCACACATCCTCCATGACCCCACATCCTCCATGTCCCCACACATCCTCCATGACCCCACATCCTCCATGACCCCACACATCCTCCATGACCCCACGTCTCCACACATCCTCCATGACCCCACACATCCTCCATGTCCCCACACATCCTCCATGTCCCCACACATCCTCCATGACCCCACACATCCTCCATGACCCCACACATCCTCCATGTCCCCACACATCCTCCATGTCCCCACACATCCTCCATGTCTCCACATGTCCCCCACATCCCCACATGTCCCCACAGGGCACAGTCTCAACTATTCCACTGACTCTGGCCTGGACAGACACAGCTTTGGAACTATACTCAAACATGCTGTGTCTCAGAGGCAGAGGCGGGAACAGATCAGCACGGATCAAGCAAAAGGCAAAGTGCACGCAGCAGTGAACCACACCGAGCACCGCCACCAGCCCAACTACCTTAAACTGTGACAGCAGCTCATCTGTGGCACTTGTTGACACTTCATTCTCTCTGGTTTCAGCCAAGCGTAAAATTTCATCTATGTCCATTTCCTGAAAGAAGAAAAGCAGCAAAAATGTGGTTGATAAAAATTAAAAAAAAAAAAACCAACCAACATCGCCAGCATTTACTGGGACTATCAGTGCAAGTGACCCGGAGTCTCCCTCTGCATCTCCAGCACGCGTTCACTACAGCTCCCCAGCCGACAGGACAGGCCAGGTGAGGCGACTGAGTCAAGTCAGAAATGACAAGCAATAAAAAAAGGGGACGGGGCAGGACTCCGAGTCCTCAAATGCTTTAGTCACTGTTTTCTGTTAGTTAGGAGCTCTGAGTTGCAAACCACCACCTATACCCTTCCAGTAATGAGTCTGTTTACTGGAGTCTCTAACACAGACAGAATCTGCTCCCAGGAAAGCTGCTCTCCACACTAGGGGATACCTGTGGCTCCGACTCCTCCCCTTCCAGCTCCTTGAAGAGATCCTCGGCTCCAAACTTCAAGATGGCTGTCAGCTCTTCTTTGTTGAAAGGGTTGGAGCTGCAGAAGCAGATGCAGCTGTAATGTCTCAGGAATGTCAAATCAGCTCTGGGTTCTTTCTAGAATACCCGCCCTTCACAAAGGGTCCAGTAACCAGCAAAAATGTAAATTCCTCTCACAGAGAAAAGTTCTCTCAAACACTTCCTTTTTAGCAAGAACCCACCAGGCTGGCTGGGCTAGTCTGAGCCCACCTGAAGCCTGCCCCCCACCCCCGGTCCTGAGATGCAACCCCGCGTGACCCCACAAGCAGCCGGGCTGGGTTCTGCTAGACCCAATGGAACCTCTGCCGCATTCCCTTCTGAGTCAACAGGAAAAACCCACAATAATCTCCACAAAAACACTAACAGAAAAACAACAATCCCTAATTCAGACTGGTGAGTTCTTTCTGCTGGAAAGCCTAGCTGAGCCCACGCCGACCTGAGACCCACACCACCCACGGTGTCAGGCCCCACAGGGGACGCCACATACAGGAGAGCCCGGAAGGCAATAGACCAGACGGGGAAGACAAGGAAACGCCACCCTCTGAGTTGTGGCCTGGCATCTTCCAGGTCATGAATGGCCTGAGGTTTATAGCAGAGAATTCCGTTTTAAAAAATGGCTTCTATCAAACGACAAAGAAGTGCCCCGCCGGGCTCTGCCACTCACTTGGACCTCCCGGAGCTGTCCTCCAGGACCGTGCGGCCGGTGGTGTCCATGCGCTGGATCACCAGGTGGTCCAGCACCATCTTCTTCTTGGCCCGTTCTATGATCTCTTCCTCCACAGTCCCCTTAGTGACTAAGCGGTAAATGTTCACCTGCAAGGAGAGCAGAGTGATGAAACACAAACAAGAACGTTACCTGTATCTAAACCAAGAGGCAAAGAGATCAGACCCTGACAATGGCACAGACCACCGAGCCAACCCCCGGGAGCAGATAGGCACGCAGGACACTTGCCTCTGCACCAGCTTGCAACCTCAAAAGACGCGGCTATAGGTACTGATCTAGCTTGTTTCCGTTTTAAAGCTTTGCTTGTTTTCATTTTATGCGAATGGCAGAGATCTCCCTGCATGCACTCATTCCCCACGTGCCTGCAGTAGCAGGAATGGGCTAGACTGCAGCCAGGAGCCAAGGAGGAAACCTGGTCTCCCACGTGGGCAGGAGGCTGGGACAGCAAGCAGGGCTACAACTCCCATCCAGGCACTTCCAGATGGGCACAAGCCCCACATTGGTGTGCCAAACGCCCCCCTCTACAGGCTTGCTTTAATTACAAAATGTTTCCTTGACAGACATGTTACGGAAATGGACTGTTCAGCTCAAAACAAAATGAGTTAAGTTACCCGGATTCACTTAAAAAAGAAACAAACGTGTGGTTCTTCAATATAGCCCCAAACCAACAGCACCGCGTGAAACAGAGAGCGTTGTGCGCAACGCTAGAATATGGAGCACGCTCAGCTCAGAACAGAGCGAAGCGATGCTAGCTCTGGGAAGCCCACTGGGGACAGCCCAAGTTCCTAAGAGACCTGTGCTCCGTACAAGCCAGCACGTGGGAGACAGAGCCCCCGGGACGCCCCCCAAAGCCACACTAGCAGCCTCTCCCTCTGACCTGCTTCTTCTGACCGATCCTGTGGGCCCGGGCTTGTGCCTGCAAGTCGTTCTGGGGATTCCAGTCAGAGTCAAAGATGACGACAGTGTCCGCAGAAGCCAAATTGATTCCCAGGCCGCCGGCCCTTGTGGAGAGCAGGAAGCAGAAGTCCTGCACACAAGGCAATACACTACTTTATGCAGGACCTTCTCAGTCCGGTAAGCCCTTACACCTGCAAACCCCTGTGCTGTGAAGAAAAGGGAGCCAAGATGGGCGGACTTTACGTAGGCTAAAGAGTCGGGATCTGATGGCAGAGGGAATCTTCACCTGACTGAGAGGAAGGAAGAATCGGTGCAGCGATGAAGGAATAAAACAGAATCAGTCAGGAGAAGCCAATTATTGTTGCCCACTTCTAAGATTGGTCTATAAGAAGCTAACTCTCCAAAAACTCAGACGTAGTCATCCTGAGGATCATTACGGGGGTGTCCCTGATGCCGCTTCTGGGAGGGGAAGGAGACATGCCCCGTAAACGCCCGTCCATGGTCAGGCTGGCCAGCCGGCCATCAGGGAACACAGCCAACGGCTCGCCCCAGGTCACAGAGCAGAGCTGCGGAGCGGCAGACAGCAGACCATCAGCTGGCACACACTCAGACACTGCCATCTTCCAGTGTCCACAGCAAGGCAGACAGACTGGACAGGCATAGTACACCTAAGTTACAAGTCACAACAGCTCAGAGAAACACGTGGGCAGGAGGTACGGCATCTCCAAGCACGGAAGCCGTAGGCTCCCCTTCCAGGGAATCTGATGTCAAAAGCTAACGCTTACTAATCAAAGACCAAGATGACACCTTAACAAACGGGTCTATTTAACACAGACCCACTGGACATAGGGAATGACAAGGTCTCTGTGTTCTAATCTGCAGCCCCAGGCAGAAACACAGAGGAAACGGCCCGGCAGGAACCCTCACAATCCTGTCCAGGTGCTGGCCACAGATGCGTCCAGGCAGAGCTCACCGGCCTCGGAAGAGAAGCCCAACGCATGCACGGACAGTTCAGAAGACCACGAGGAAGCCAATGAAACCTGGCTTCTGCATCTCCACAGAAAGAATTGTTCAGTATCACTCTTCATTCAAAATAAAACTGTATTACTTACACTCCTCTGTGACAAACATTTCAGAAATTCCGTGCAGAAAGGGTAAGGTAAGATGGGAGTATCTGGGTACACGCCGTTTTAGGACAGCGACTTATAAACATGTAGACAAGATCGTGCTTAGATGCCTAAATTCTCCTAACCATATCCAACAATTAAATGTCTACATAATGATAGAGGTATGAATAAAAATTAGCATTTTATAAAAATCTTTAATGATATGAACACAAAGTTCATATCACAAAAAACCTGCATGTCCCCAGCACCTCAGATCCTTGCTAGGCAAGCACACGAAGAGCTGTACAGCTACCCCAGAGGCACAGAGTGGCAGGCACGGACGGACACAACACCAACTTTCACCAGCACTAGACAGCAGAAGCTGCTGACACCTGCTAGGTGCTGGCTGCACGCCAGCCCACGTGACCAGGCTGCTGACACCTGCTGGGTGCTAGCTGCACGCCAGCCCATGTGACCAGGCTGCTGACACCGGCTGGGTGCTGGCTGCACGCCAGCCCACATGACCAGGCTGCTGACACCGGCTGGGTGCTGGCTGCACGCCAGCCCACGTGACCAGGCTGCTGACACCTGCTGGCATCACACTGTTCTGAGAGCCGAGGAATCCCTGAGAAGGGGAAGAAGAGTGGCAGCGAGTACAGAGATGTTTTCAGTAATTCAGCTCCTCTTATGCCTAATAATTCAGAGCTTGAGTTTGGAACAGACTGTCCTAAGCATCAAAAAACAAGGTAACATTGTCCTGCAAAGGCACATGTGGATTATCTGTAACATCCTTTGTGGCCACATAGATTTATCAACTTGAAAAAGAAACCAAATCCCGAGCCTGCTCTAGATGGCCGAGTCTTGAGCCCTGCCTGTGGCTGCCTTGCAGGGCTTGAGCGGAAGCTCCCAGCGCAGGCTGCAGCTCCTGCACTCTCGCCAAGGCACAGCCGAAGCTCCACAGCAGCCGGACTGACGCTGATGTGGGCTGGAGGCCGGGAGGAGCAGCACCCTGCAGGAAGCAGCACAGGCAGCAGAGCCGGCCGAGCGCTCACCAAAGCAGAAAGCCAAAGCATTTCCATCTGCAGGAAAAGAGCAACGCGACTCCAGAAACAAACTCCCCCAGATGCCCAGTTCAGCCTCTCTCCACGGCTGTCCTGCCCATCTACACATCACACTGTCACTGACCCAAAAGGTCTTCTCAAACTCCCGGACTTCCGATAATTTAACGAGCCTCAACAGACATGTGCTTCCACTTTTGTAAATGTCCTGAACAGCTCTTTCCCATGTGTCCCCAAAACACGTGACAAAAGCTAATCCAAGTAGGACACTCAGTGGGCTAAAAATGGTGCTGCTAACCAAGGAGAGAACAGTGAGACACAGACAGCTTCCAGGCAACTGAAAGACTCTCACACATGCCCAATGCATCCCAGGCTTTAGTCGCCAGCACGGTGGTGATTACTGCCTCTGCTGAGTCATGCATGTCAAAGTTAACACCTTCTTGCTCTTCTGTGAGAGGAACTCTGGTGTCTCGGAGCCACAAGAGACCTCACGCATGACTAATCAGCTGGGGGCGGAGGGCAGTACGGGCGTGGCGCACACTCCTCCTCCACAGCAGACAGCATGGCGTCCTCAGTAACAGATCGCCTGCCTTCCCAAGGCGGGAAAAATGTACTACAAACCTGTCTCTACAACAAAACACATCAAACTGGCCTTTGGCACGACACAGAGCCCGAGGGCCGAGAGGAACGCCATGCGTGACCTACCTCAGATCCATCTGCGTTGAAATGATCCAGCGCCTGTTTCCGTATCTCTCCCTTAATAGAACCATCCAGACGCTGTGAAAACACACCCGAGGAAAATCATGAGTGGGAACATGCGCTGCACCCTGCACAGCACAGCCCCCAGCGCCATGTGCACCCAAGGCACTGACCATGGGATGCGCTGCACCCTGCACAGCACAGCCCTGCAGCACCATGTGCACCCAAGGCACTGACCATGGGATGCGCTGCACCCTGCACAGCACAGCCCCCAGCGCCACAAGCACCCAAGGCACTGACCATGGGATGCGCTGCACCCTGCACAGCACAGCCCTGCAGCGCCATCTGCACCCAAGGCACTGACCATGGGATGCGCTGCACCCTGCACAGCACAGCCCCCAGCGCCACAAGCACCCAAGGCACTGACCATGGGATGCGCTGCACCCTGCACAGCACAGCCCTGCAGCACCATGTGCACCCAAGGCACTGGCCATGGGCTCTGGGGGACAGTGCTCAGTGAATCCCCTCCCGACTTTCTCCCTCACACACCCCGGCCAGGCGCTTCAGAGCCCAAGAGCTTGCTAGGCCGCTGCAAAGCTCAGGATGGCTAGTGGGACCTAGAGATCAATGAACAGCCCACCCATGCTAACAGGACAGACTGGCTTCTAACATCTGTGGGTTCAGAAGAAATTAGGACACAGCACTGCTTACTGGCCCACTAGTAACTACCCCCATAGGACAGTTCTTAGCCCATACAACAGAAACATCAGCATTGCAGCAAAACCAAAACACTAAAAATACTGTGTTTGGAATACACTGTGCAAAACTTAACTAAAAACGTTAAAAACTGATCATATGCAACAGATCTTCCCAAAATTACACTCGAGCATCAGAGTCATGTGTGCAAACAGGAAGCCTCTGGCACTGAGCAGGACCAACAGCTCTTCATCAGAGTACGTGCCAGTCCTTGGTAAAGGACAACAACGTCACAACAACGTCACAGCTAACCACAGCATGCCACATGCTGCGGAAAACAGACGCTGATACTGCTCCCTGCGTGGGCCGCAGACCCTCAGCACTTCAATCATTTGCACACTTCATCCCTTAGAACCAACTCCTCATTAGAGCAGGCAAATGTGACTCTAAGAGACTGGCTGGCAGCAGGAAGCCCATGGAAGGACCTGCATGTCCCTGAGCTGGCCCCAAGTGCACCATGCATGCAAAGCCCCTTCCTTCTCACTCACTTCAACTCTACACACTGTCCTAACTCAGACAGGTCTCCAGCCAGCAAGTCACAGGCTATAGTTCAAAACAGAAAGTCCTGCTGCTGTGCTTGTCTTGTTCCCACTGGTAGAAACACTGCATCGACTGCTGACAACTCCCCGAGCGTGGATGAAGGGCTGCACTACAATGCCAACAGCATGTGTCCTAGGTGAGTGGCATTGAGCTGTACATGTGACCCTTGAGCAATGCTCGCCACGGCACCCCCTCAAGAGGCATTTCTCACACAAGGTGGGTGTCCGGCCCCTCTGCTGTGGGACCAAGGTAAGGGAAAGCTGACCACCACAACCTGCAGAACTTCTGAGTCCCAAGAAAGCCAAATGACTCACTCTTGATCTCATGTGGCAGCGGAAACAGAGGTGCACAGAGCTGCAGAGACACTGGTCCTACCAATAGCACAGCATGAAGCCATGTGCTCAGACAGCTGTGAAAAGCCTGCCCGTGCCTTTCAGAACAACATGCGACACTGCAGGCTGGACCTCTCGGCAGGCAACCACTTCCTTCACATTCCCGCAACAGCAGAGTAATGCCAAAAGCCGGCGAACGGTCCACCCCTCAGGTTAATCTCAAAAACAAAAGCATTTTAAAATGAACAACCCCTAGAACAGAGGTAAACAGATCAGAATGAACAGCCTCTTTTCCCCAGCGAGACAAACAAGAACAGAAGTGACTCAGCAGTGACATGGCAGGGAGGGCACACCCCCAGAGGGCTGTGGAATACAGGGGGTGCAACCCCACCATGTAGCCAGGCTCAGCTGTCACAAGGACACAAGATCAACTCTGTCTGTTTCTTTCTTCTGCATTCAGGTCTACATTTTTACCACAGACTTCAAGACACCATCTAATGTGCTTTTCTGTTAACCCAGTGCTTCTTTCTCTCATCCTCCAGAAGCCCATCCCTCTTCGCCTGAGAGCCTAGAGGTGACAAGGAGAACCAAGAGCCTTCTGGAACCTTAAGCACAATTATTTGAAACAAGAAAGTTTACTTTCCTACTTCATGACGAAAAACGGGCGCAGGGGGCAGTTACAGAAGCAGCTTACCTGGAAAGGATAGTGTTTAATGGTCAGGTACTCGGCCAAGATATCCAACATTCTCACCATCTGAGAGAAGATAAGGACTCTGTTCCCACGTTCTCGAAGCCTCGTCAACAGTTTATCTAACAAAATCAGCTTCCCGCTGCTCCTGATGAGGGACTGAAGATTTAAAAGACATTCCAATCATGATACGCAAGCACCCACACTCATCCCCCTGAAATCCTAAGAATTCACATTTTGTAACTGACTCTCACGCTCTCGGGATTGTGAAGGGTGTAGCCGTCCGGCCAGCCTGAAATCGCTGACATGGTCTTTTCAACCTGGTCTCTGTGATATCAAACTTCCCAACTAAGTAACCCTTCCCATCTGGCTTTCAATCGTTTGACGCTCCTTCAAGGGTTATCAAAGAGGAAAAGGAGCATTTGCATCCCAAGTGTCTGGTTTTGAACACGATTGTGACAAGCGGATTATGCACACACCATTAGCATCTCCTGCCCGTTTTCTCTCTCGTTCTCCTCCGGGGGCTTAATCAGGTAACAGTGGTTGCAGCACTTCTTCAGCTCCATCACAATGTTAAGGAAACCCGACGTGCTGCCCCGTGTGCCCTTGGCCAGAGCCTTGTAATTCCTGGTGAGGATCCACCTGCAAGTCAAAACAACAACGTGTGAGTCTCATAAACAAATCAGACCGCCAAACACCTGAAGAAAATCAAGTAAACTGAAAAGACTCAGCAAAGACGCAGGGGAATGTTTGTACTGTGCATCTTCTGCCGCTCTGAGCCCTCAGACACGGGTATTTCAACCTCACTGAAAACGGAGACATGAAAAGAAAGCAATTGTGCCTGACTCTCCCCGCACTCCATCCTTGCCACACACACACATGGGCACACACACTTACATGTATTCATATATTGAGATAAACTCACGCAGATATATACTTAAGTGTGGTTGCATATATACATATGCGGAAAACAAGAATACTCATTGAAACAACACTACAATATAAAATGGGAAATCAACTGTCAAGCAGCAAAAGAGTAAATAAATTCAGCTATAACGGTAGAGATAGAAATTATATAACCATGTTAACTGTTGCGAAAGAATGGCAAAAGGCTCATGATGTAGCTTCAGCACATCAAAGCTGAGAACTAGGGGACGAGTCACAGATAGATCTCCATGCACACAGCATCATCCTTTAACTATCACCCTTCTAGGAACGTATCTGAAGTGTCACTGCAGCATAATTCTGGAAGCAATGCAAATGCTAACCCAGGAAAGTGGCTCAATAGATGACACTGCAACAGGCCACTGCAAGGAGAAGTGCACACACTGCTGCGAGGCGCTCTGGGCACAGAGAACTGAGTGAAGGAACGCTCGACTCGACACAATCCCCCTACTTAGCTACAAGTCAGAATGCACTGGCTCACACGCCAAAGCTAGAATATAAAGAAAGGACAAACACTGCGATGTGAAAAATGGTGCCCAACGGGAAAGAGGGACCAGACTGGAAGGCATGGGGTCAGAAGTTGCATTTCAGAGAACACACCAGGCTTGGTAGCTTTGTCTATTGGAATTCTTAACTATTTTAATCACCAAAAGTGAGCAATGCAATCACTACAAAACAATATTAAAACTAAATATATGAATTTTTATATACACAATGGCCTAAATCTACAGAAGACTCTAACAATCTTTAGTGAGATCTATCCTAAAAAAGCAAAAGACATTCTACTAAACAGTGTTATTCTGGGGGTGGCACAGGGCTGTGGCACCAGCACCCACCAGGGATGCCAGTTCTGGAGTCGTAACTGCTCCACTACCCCTCCTGGGGGATGCCTACTTTGGCCCCTTCACCCAGTGAAACGTTCCTGGCTCCCAGCTTGGCTGACGCAGCACCGGCTACTGCTGCTAATCGGGAAATGAGCCAGCAAACGGAACATCAATTTTTCTGACTATTTCTCAAGTAAAATAAATAAATATTACTGAATAATCGTAATCTGTTATCACTGACACTGCTTTTGCAAGATGTTTGTCTGAGAATGAACTCTGTCAGCACGGTGCAGAGGCTTCTGCCCGCTGAGAGAGCAGTGGGCTCAGTGAAAGCCCCGTAGCATCACTGCTGCTACATGCCCCTGGGCCCGTGCAAAAGGGTCTTTTATTTGCATAAAACCCACATGCAGCCGCCACTGCAGCCTTAAATCCTTTCTATTTTACTGACATAATATAAATGTTCTGTGAAAGCACAGCACTGATTAAGTTAATGAATAAGCAAGAAAATGAGGTACAATTTTTATTATTTTTTATAACTTATATTTTAAAAAGGGAAAGTTACAGAGAAAGAAACTGCAAGATCGTCCACCTCTCGGTTCACCCCCAATGCCCACAACAGCGGGGCTTGTTCCAGTAGAAGCCATCTGGGTTTCCCATTAGTGCATTAGCAGGTGTCTCTACTGAAGCGGAGCAGGGACGGAGCCCAGGCACCCCACCACGGGCTGCAGGCATTCCAAGCAGCACTGACACCAACTCCCAAGGTTTTAAAATGCTTTTAATCCTTGGGGTAACGTGGCTCAACAGGCTAAGCATCCACCTTCAAGCACCGGCACCCCATATGAGCACCAGTTGTGTCCCGGCTGCTCCACTTCCTATCCAGCTGCATGCTTATGGCCTGGGAAAACAATCATGGATGGAACAAGTCCTAGGGGGCCCAGCACCCACATGAGAGTCCCAGAAGAGGTGCCTGGCTCCTGGCTTCAGACTGGCTCAGCCTCAGGAGTGTAGCTACCTGGGGAGTGAACCAGCAGGCGGAGAGACCCTCCCCGGTGCTCTATCACTCCCTCTGTGTGTAGTGCTGCTGTTCAAATAAATCAATTCCTCTCAAAAAGAAAGAAAGAAAAAGAAGAGTCTAGCGAGTGGGGGCACCCACTTGTAGTACTGCTTCTGCAGGGCCGACATCTCCACGCGCAGGATCTGCTCCACCTTGGCGGGCAGCGACTTCTCCACGTCCTTCTTGACCCTGCGCAGCAGGAAGGGCTCCAGCACCTTGTGCAGGCTCTGGTAGCCATTCTCTCTTCCTCTCCCATGGTCTTCTTCAAAATCTTCCCAGAACTCAAACCTAGGGACAAAGAGCAGTACTACTTAGCAGGACCCAAGAGAGTGCTTTCACAAGTAAAATTTCTTTTCTAAGGGAACAAACCTTGTAAAATAAAGTCAATCTGTCCTACAACAACAACCTACAACCCCCAGCTACGTGTGTGTTGTATAAACGCTGAAGCAGCTCCGTGTGCTTCACTGAGGGCCCCTCAGGAGCGGTCCCGAAGGGCGCAGTCTCTCTCCGACACCAGGCCCTTCTCTGCTGAGGTCCACCTACACCACGTGGCCTGGCGGGCCAGACCCCAGCTCAGACGTCCACATCTGGCCAGCGCCTGGGTTCCAGTCCCAGCAGCCTGCTCGCACAGCCTCTGGCGGAGGCAGCGGCCCCGGCGGAGCCCTGCTCTGAGTTTCCCAGCTCTTGGCTCTAGCACTGGCCCAACTTCAGTGACGCAGAGTGTTTGGGGAGTAAATCAGCAGATGCAAACACATTTTCTCATTCAATTTTGAAAGTTTATTTATTTACCTTTATTTAAAAAACAGAAATTTCGTGTTGGTTCACTCCCCAAATGCCACCACCTGTCAGAGCTGGGCCAGAACAAAGCCGTCTCCGTGTGAAGAGCAGTGACTCAAGAACCTAGGCCAAACTGAAGTACCAACCATTTGCAAAAATCCTAAATACCTGAAAATTTGCACAATTCCAGTATGCCCAGCAAACCACACGAGAAGCTAGAACGTAACTGAAACTGCAGCACGAGCATCGGTCGCAGCAGGCTGAGCCAGCGCCCGAGTCACCAGCTGATGGCATCAAAGGCCCAGAAACCCGCAGCTCCCAGGCTGGGAACACACAAGGAGACCGGGCAGGGGTCTCCCACGGAGACCTGCACCCGCGGGAGACAAGCGGCCAGGACAACGCTCCTTCTCTGCCTGACTCCGCTTCCCAAGGAAGTAGGAACAGATCTTCAACACCACACAACACAAAGGCAACACAAACAGGATACACACACTTCCACTTTCAGCCCCTAGATTAACCGTCTTCACGCAATCACATAAGCTGACATTTAAGAAAAAAGGATATTAAATTTGAAAATATTGAAGATAGGAACATAAACAAAAATAGGGGAAAAAAAGACAACGAAGTCGTAAATTCCTTCTTTGGAAACATCTGGAAACATCTGCAATTTGCGGCAGCAGAACGCCCTGAGCCAGAGCGGGCAAGAAGGCCACGCACAAGCCGCCAGAAGACACATCCACACGGAACACTGCGTTCTTCACAAATTAAAAGGATTATGTGATGCTAAGGGAAATGAGCGAATCCCAAAAGGTTAGATACCACATGTTTGCCTTGATTTAACCTGTAATTTTTGTTTGTTTGTTTGATTGTTAGTTTTTGAACCTGTCATTGATACTGTCTCAACCCATGTGTTTTGAAGAATTGAACTTGCATTATTTTTAACATATTGTCTACTCAATACTATGTCAATTAATTCCATAACATTGTATATTGATGCTGATGTTTTGTTGGGGCTTTTAACTGACCGGAACTTTACTCTGTTAGCTCTACCTTCAGACCAGAGAAGGTCTCCCCAAGAGGCCACTGAACTTATCTGGACAATACAATGCTGGACTTTATGCTAGGTATATGCTTGCAATGAAGGAATCTCAACTGAACTTGAACTGTGGTTATACAGCAAGGTGGAGGAATCCACCATGGGAGGAGGGTAGTGGAGGGGTGGGGGGAATCCCAGTGCCTATAAAACTGTATCACATAATACAATGCTAACAACAATTAAAAAAAAGTAATTAAAAAAATTTTTTTATTTTAAAAATTAAAAAAATAAAAGGATTATGAAGAAATACTAAAACTAGGATATAATGCCAACGAACTAGGATCAGCAAAATGGCCAAACTCCTAGAAATACACAAATTTGCAAACCTGAGTCAAAAATTTCTAAAATTCTCCTTCTTTATTTAAAGGTCAGAAAGACACAGAGAGAAGCAGTGGCTGGGGCTAGGGAGGGGCCAGGACCTAGACTCATCGGGGTCTCCCGCACGAACGCAGCAAGGCAGCCACTCCAGCTGGGGCCCCTCTTGCCTCCCAGGGCACACAAGACCCTGAGCAGGAATCGAGGGAAGACTGACCCTGAATCCAGGCACATCGCAGAAAGACCTGGGCGTCCCAAGCAGCATATGAACTGCACAGCAAATGCCCACAAATAAAAGAGAAAACCTGAATAACATTTTTAAAATTTCCACAAAGTGAAAAACGACATTGCTACGTAGGTAACTGCTATCAAATATTTTAAAAAGTGACAAATTTACACAAACTCAGAAAATAAAGAAGGAATATTTTCCAATTCATTATATGATCCTGATATAACAGATGCCAAAAAAAAAAGAAAAAGAAAAAGTAAAGAGGGATCCGGCAGTGTGGCCTAGCAGCTAAAGTCCTTGCTTTGAACACCCCGGGATCCCATATGGGCACTGGTTCTAATCCCGGCAGTTCCACTTCCCATCCAGCTCCCTGCTTGTGGCCTGGGAAAGCAGTCAAGGACAGCCCAAAGCCTTGAGACTCTGCACCCGCGTGGGAGACCCCAGAGGAAGTTCCTGGATCCTGGCTTTGGATCAGCATAGCATCAGTCGTTGCGCTCACTTGGGGAGTGAATCATCGGACGGAAGATCTTCCTCCCTGTCTCTCCTCCTCTCTGTATATCTGACTTTCCAATACATAAATGTTGAAAGAAAGAAAAGAGAAAGAGAAATGAAAGAATGGAGGGTAGAGCCCAGCATGGTAGCCTAGTGGCTAAAGTCCTCACCTTAAACACACATAGGTGCCGGTTCTAGTCTGGGTGGGCAAACTTCCCACCCAGCTCCCTGCCTGTGGCCTGGGAAAGCAGCCGAAGACGGCCAGAGCCTTGGGACCCTGCACCCGCGTGGGAGGCCCGGGAGAAGCTCCTGGCTTCAGTTTGCCTCAGCTCAAGCCATTGCGGCCACTTAGGGAGTGAATCACTGGACAGAAGATCTTCCTCTCTGTCTTTGCTCCTCTCTGTATATTTGACTTTGCAATAAAAATAAGTAATTCTTAGGAAAAAAAAAAAAAAGAGGGAAGGAGGAAGGGACCAGAACCCTCACAGGACAGGCATGCAACGCGGCGGTGAAGGTGTCACGTGGCGCCCCAGCCTCCTCTGAGCGCCCCGGGGTCCTGCCTCCACCTGCACCCCAGCCTCCTCTGAGCACCCCGGGGTCCTGCCTCCACCTGCACCCCAGCCTCCTCTGAGTGCCCCGGGGTCCTGCCTCCACCTGCACCCCAGCCTCCTCTGAGCGCCCCGGGGTCCTGCCTCCACCTGCACCCCAGCCTCCTCTGAGCATCCCGGGGTCCTGCCTCCACCTGCACCCCAGCCTCCTCTGAGCGCCCAGGGTCCTGCCTCCACCTGCACCCCAGCCTCCTCTGAGCACCCCGGGGTCCTGCCTCCACCTGCACCCACCTCCTAGCGCCAGGTCCTCCTCCACCTGCCCCAGCCCCTGCACCGGGGTCCTGCCTCCACCTGCACCCCAGCCTCCTCTGAGCATCCCGGGGTCCTGCCTCCACCTGCACCCCAGCCTCCTCTGAGCACCCCGGGGTCCTGTCTCCGCCTGCACCCCAGTCTCCTCTGAGCACCCCGGGGTCCTGCCTCCGCCTGCACCCCAGTCTCCTCTGAGTGCCCGGGGTCCTGTCCCCGCCTGCACCCCAGTCTCCTCTGAGTGCCCCGGGGTCCTGCCTCCTCCTGCACCCCAGCCTCCTCTGAGCACCCCGGGGTCCTGTCTCCACCTGCACCCCAGCCTCCTCTGAGCGCCCAGGGTCCTGCCTCCGCCTGCACCCCAGCCTCCTCTGAGCACCCCGGGGTCCTGTCTCCACCTGCACCCCAGCCTCCTCTGAGCACCCCGGGGTCCTGTCTCCACCTGCACCCCAGCCTCCTCTGAGTGCCCGGGGTCCTGCCTCCTCCTGCACCCCAGCCTCCTGCTGCTCTCCACCTGTGCACAGCAGATGGCGGCCCAAGCCTGTGGGTGTCTGACACCCACACAGGGAACTAGACTGAGCCCACGTTCTGGAAAACACACCTAGGGGGTGAAACACCTGATACTAAGATGACTTCCCTTGCGCTTTTCTCTCTTGATTCTCAAATAACAGAGAAGGAAAAAGAAAACTTCTACTTTTCAAACAACACGGAAACGGGAAGACTACTCACAAATTTTCACAACATGTCTGCAAATCCTGTAGTCTGTATCTAGAGCATGTTTTAAAAGAAACAAAGAATGTGGCCGTGGTGGTTGCCAGCATCCCATCCCTTGATTGCTCCACGTCCATGCAGCTCCCTGCTGGCACCTGACCTGGGGTGGGAGCTGGAGACCACCCAGGCCCCCATGTGGATGACACAGGCGCAGACCCCGACTCAGACCTGGCTGTTTCAGGTTTCTGGGGAGCGAAACCAGCGACCAGAACACCAAGCTCTTGCTTGTTCTCACCCTCTGTTGGCCTGCGTCTCAGATAAATGCGTATTTTAAAAAGAAAAGAACAACTTTTCAACTCAAACCAGCCAAAATATTTACACATTGCACTCCAGACATTCAACAGCCAAGGACCACATGAAAAGTTGTTCCATATCACAGAACTACCAAATGGCCAAAACCAAGCAGACAGTGCATCCAACACCGGAGGCCCAAGAGAAACGGAGCCTTCTAACACGTCCCGGAAGAAGGCAGCACTGCAGTCATTCTGGAAAACAGCACGGTAGTTTCTAAATCCCAAATGAAAGCTTGCAGACCATCCCCTTAAGTATCTACCAAGAGAAATAAAAACAAATGTCCACATGAAGACTTACTAACCCCAAACTCAAAGGGGGCATTTGGCACTGGGTAAAATCCCTCTGGGGACGCCCGCATCCCACAGTGAATGCCAGAGCTTTTGCTAACAGTTCTACTTCCAACCCTGGCTTCCTGGGAACGGGCCGTGGCTGGGGACACAGACACTCTCCTGCAGAGCTGGCCTGGGATCCTGACACAGGCGCTTGACTGTGGCCTGGTCAGCCCCGGGCTTCTGTGGGCACCTGGGAAGGGAATCCGTGCACACAAGATCTGTCTCTCTTGGGCCCGGCGCGGTGGCCTAGCATCTAAAGTCCTTGCCTTGAAAGTGCCCGGGATCCTATATGGGCACTGATTCTAGTCCCGGCAGTTCCTCTTCCCATCTAACTCCCTGCTAGTGGCCTGGGAAAGCAATCAGGGACAGCCCAAAGCCACGGGACCCTGTACCTATGTGGGAGACCCCAGAGGAAGTTCCTGGCTCCTGGCTTCAGATCAGCACAGCACTGGCCATTGCACACACTTGGGGAGTGAATCAATGGATGGAAGATCTTTCTCTCTGTCTATCCTCCTCTCTGTATATCTGACTTTGTAATAAAAATAAATAAATCTTTAAAAAGAAAAAAAAAGATCTGTCTCTGACTTTCAAATAAAATAAAAATAATTTTTAAATCAAAGAGAAAAATAACAGACCCAGACTAAAGCAATTCAAATGTCCACCAAGCTGTGAGTGGACATGAATAGAACGTAGCAACATTCCCAATGAAAGTAAACCACTGATCTTCTCTATGTTACACTGAGCAAAAGCCAAAACGAACCACGGCACCAGGACTGGATTCCACAGCAGCTCCGTGAGTGACGGCCTCGAGCAGAGGCTAACCACAAACTGGCTCAGGGGAAAGCTGCGAGCTGGACTGCACTGCAGGGTGCAGAGCCAGGGCCCACTGCCGGGTGCTCCCGGGCGGCCGAGATCGTCCTGCTCAGAACGGGCAGGAAGTGAGCAGCTCGTTCCCCAAGGCCTGGGTTCCCCTCCTCGTCTAGGCAGGCTGAGAAGGAAGTGCTCACACACAGCAGCCGGCCACATGCAGACAAGAAAGCAGAGAAGGCGCCGGGCATCGGTGCAGGGGCTGAGCCCAGGGAGGGACAAAGCAGTACAAGTTACGGCAGGATGGTGTCCAGGGCCAGCCTGGGCACGGTGCTTCTATTATTAAAGATGAACCCCTGGGTACTTTCCCAAGCTGAGCCGACTGCGTTCCTCGGATCACCTCACCTCCAGCATGCCGATTTTCCTCCAAACAAGAAGGTTTGGTGTTTGCTATCTAACAATCGTGTCGCAGTGTCTTAACGAGCACAGAGGGGACCTGCTTCCCGTGACTCCTGTGCCTCCTGTCACTGTTCTGGAACGAGTCCTTACTGTCCTCTCTCACACCGTGCTTTGCCCACACCATGCCATCTGCCTCCCCTCAGGCCTGTTAAAAAATTAAAGAGAAAAAAAGCAACACTGGCATTTCAGACGCCGCGGCTCTTGGAAACACACAGGAAGGAGCTTACTTGTCCGGCATAATGAAGTGCAGCAAGGACCAGAGCTCCTTGAGGGAATTCTGAAGAGGGGTGCCTGTGATCAGGAGCCTATGGTTGGACTTGAAATCAATCAGAGTTTTATACAATAAAGAGTCATCATTCTTCAACCGATGGGCTTCATCCACGCCCAGGAAGGCCCAGTTAATACTGCCCAGCACAGTCTAAAGTGAAAACAAAACACAACGAACCACCAGGTCAGAAGAGAACCCAAAAGTGATTCCAAGTATTCATCATCGCTGTACGAAATACCAGCACAGGAACACAGACAGCTCTTCCCGGACGTGAGCCTCAGCAGGCCTCTTCGTTACGATAAAAGGAACACGTCCTTACTTGGCAGGTGCGGGAGGCAGGACGCATACCTTACCGCAAGCAGCCATACACTGCTGTGCTAGGCAAAGCAGGACCAAACTCAGGACACTGTGTTCTCTGGGAGACACGTGTGTTTGCTGTCCCATGCAGAACAGAAACGCCAAGAGCTGCCCAGCTGGACCTGACCGTGTCATCCCAGTGGAACCCACCCAGGTGGTCCTGCAGGTCCTCTCTCCAGAGCCTGCTCACAGCCACAGCACAGGGAAGGCTGCAATGTCCGAGCCCAGCTTCCAAGGGCTGGCGACAGTCCTGGGCGAACTGCTGGCCTCGCAAACCCTTCCTCGTCTAGTTCTACTGGACAAGGCAACCGGTGTGGGCCTTCAATAGAAGACTGTTTTCCATTTAAAATCTTAATACGCTTTGAGCACTTTTTTTTTCTCTTATCCATTTGCTTGCTTTTCTAAACAAAACAAGAAAAATAGCACGGCAAGCAGGAGGCCCAGAGCCGCCATCAGGACAAGTCACACTAGGAAACGCAACCTTCTGTCCCGGCACATACCTTGTCTTTCAGGAGAATCTCGTATGTTGTTATGAGAGCATTGAATTTCAGCCTTTTAGACTGGGAATGAATCCACTCATATTCCCGAATCTGTGAGAGAAAACGGGAAGTAAGACACAACTTCTACATTTACCAACCTATGTCACACAAGTCTTCTGAAAAATGCAATAAAAACATGCCAAAAACTCTCATTAGCATTTAATCACTACTTCACATATTCTAAGTTACCTTAGTAATCACAATATATAGTAAGAGTTAGAACTAAAATTATCAATTACTAAGCCACAAAAACTTTAATGTTGGAATTCAAAGAAACTACACAACTCTAAATCTACTCTAACAACAGTTGATCAAGCAAACGTGATTAAAGCCTCGTGACGAGCTAAGCCAGGATCTATCTATCACAGTTCTAGAATTTTCTTCAGGAAATACAATTTGACCTCAAGTTGGATATGGCAAGGTTTTACTGCAATTAAAACAAGTTCAATGTGTGACTCAGATATGCCATCGATCAGAGCAGGACAGAAGGGAGACAGTCACGGCAAGGAGGCCAGCAGCCCAAACAATCGCCGTGAGGTGTCAGTGCGGCGACCCC
Source organism: Ochotona curzoniae (assembly GCF_017591425.1). Classification (NCBI taxonomy): domain Eukaryota; kingdom Metazoa; phylum Chordata; class Mammalia; order Lagomorpha; family Ochotonidae; genus Ochotona; species Ochotona curzoniae. The sequence goes on along the minus strand of NW_024467122.1, from coordinate 2,234,836 downwards.
GAGCAAGCACATGGCTCTGAGGAAGCCCCGCGCACTGCATTTCCGAATGAGGAACTGTGATAAGATGCTGAGAGCTGGCAGAGCCTACAGGTGTTTAGCAGGTAGAACTTCCTGAGGCCTCACGCCCTCTCCGCTCCCTTTGTCTGCCTTCACATCTAGAAGCTCTGCATATAGCCAGGTTGTACAATCTGCCTTTCCTTTCAGTCTTTCAGAATGGCGAACAGATGAACTGCCAAGCTAAGAACTGGGACCCAAGCATGGCATAGTCGGTTGAGCGTCCACTTGCAGAGCCAGCTGCTCACTAATGTGCCTGGGAAGGCAGTGGAGGATGGCCTGGGTCCTGTCACAGACCACCTTGGGTTCAGTGACTTAAGCCTCCACCTGCAGGGCCAGCTCCCTGCTAATGTGCTTGGGCAGGGCTGCCTCGGGTTCTGTCTCCCTACAGGAGACCCATAAGAAGCTCCAGGCTCCTAGCGACCAACACAGCTCCGGCCACTGTGGTCATTAATGCGGAGTGAACCAGCGGATAGAAGCTCTTTCTCTCCTCTTCTCTCTGTAAAATCTGTCTCTCAAACACAAACAAATAAATCTTATTCTTAAAAAGAAAAGCTAAGAATTATAACTAGAAATTCACACTTAAGGCAGGCTGCAAGTTATCTAATTTTAGTGAAAAGAGCAGATAAAAAATAAATCTGAATTATCATGAAATACTACAACATAACTCCCAAATGTTTAAGGAGTCTTGATGACTTGATCTTCTTAGAAGCAATCTTCCAGAAACAGTTTCCATACAGTGATCAAAGCCATGTCCCGGTGCCCACGCTGGCAGGCCTGGGCACACGTGCCGGAGAGAAGGCCTCAGGAGAGAAGGCCAACAGTGACCAGGAGCTTTATACACAGTCAGATGCGACCAAGAGGTGCTGTGTCACTGCGTTCTAAATCCAGAACACAGAGTTTGGCCTAAAATGGTTTATTTTCCTTTATTTTTATTAGATTTCCCTCTCCAAAGTTAAAGCACTTTATAGTCTTTAAAAGGCTGGGAAACAAATTCTAAGAACTTGCTTATTATTCATGAGATCTCTCTATTCAAAGAGCAACAATGACATTAAAATTCTATACAACATTCAGTCCGTCTTAGAATCCTATAAAAAGTGGTCTTAGAAGTATGACGGCTAGGGAGGAGAATCGTGGAACACAGCGCCTGCACCGAAGCAAGACTAGCACTCCGTGTTAAACAGTGAGCACACCCATGTCTGTCACATACACATCTCTAACTACTGGGGACACAGCACAGTGTCAAAGTAGTTATTTCATTCAAGTGTTTACTAACAATTCTACTTAAGGTCAAGTTCCAAAACACATTGAGAACAGGGTCTACCCCAGCTTGGTTTGTTTACACACCGTATTTCTGCTCATCAGGTCCCCTATGTAAACCACTACGTTAAGCTCTGGAGCCCAGATTTCAAACTCTCTCTGCCATGAGGTGAGGGTGGATAAAGGGACGACTATAAGAAAGGGGCCATACAGCTGGTGTTGGTGGAACAGGTAGGAGAGGAATGATATAGTCTGGATGGTCTTTCCCAGGCCCATTTCATCAGCAAGGATGACACTGTTACTTCTGCGGAAAGAGAAAGACAACCGTTAGCCCCCAACAAGCAGTACATCCACCAGCAACAACACGCCTGCGGGCAGCAGACACACACCTGGAGCCGTGAGCCTGCTAAGCTTTCCTCTCTCCTGCAGTTTACCCAGCCTCCTGCCTAGAAGTCCCAGCACAAGGAGACTAACAAGAGATCTAAGTGTCATCAAGACGCAGGTGACAGTCAGGCTGTTCCTGCAACAGAGATGTGTATAGAACGTGTAACCTTCTCTAACACTGCCACAGGAAACTCAACAAAGAAAACCCAGGCACAAACCACTTCTTTCTTCTCGCTGATATGTTTTCTTTTTAGAGAACAACTCCTTCCATATTAAAGATGTGGGCCAAGTGTCCTGCTATTTACTATTATGCTCCTGAGTAATACAGTGTGGTCCGGGCCTCAGCACCAGGAGCAGTTATCCGCACGGCAGACATGGTAAACACCTACAGAAAGCTCCCAGGCTCACTTTCCTCAATCACAAAGTTCTGTATTTGGTAATGCATGTTGGAGAACCACTGAGCATCTGGCCACAGAGCAGCTAGGGGCAGCGAGGCCTCCTCGGGCCTCTCCTCGACCTACTTGCACCAGGAATGCGCCAGCCAGTTGAGCCCTTCCAGCTGGTAGTCTCGCAGTTCCAGATTTTCCCCTCCCAGATACGCAGGCTGCTTTTTCAGTGCCACAAATCGAGGTCTCTGCTTCAATGCCTACAGGGAAAAAACAAGGGGTGGGGAAACAGCTCTGATAAAAATCATTCCATGGGCCCGGCAGCCTGGCCTCACAGCTAAAGTCCTTGCCTTGAATGCCCTGGGATCCCGTATGGGCGCCGGTTCTAATCCCGGCAGCTCCACTTCCCATCCAGCTCCCTGCTTGTGGCCTGGGAAAGCAGTTGAGGACGGCCCAAAGCCTTTGGACCCTACACCCATGTGGGATACCAGGAAGAAGTTCCTGGATCCTGGCTTTGGATCGGCATTGCACTGGCCGTTGCGCTCATTTGGGGAGTGAATCATCGGACGGAAGATCTTCCTCTCTGTCTCTCCTCCTCTGTGTATATCTGACTTTCCAATAAATAAATGAAAATCTTTTTAAGAAAATCTTACTCCTGTTCCTGTGTTAAAAGGATGACCACAATTCCTGCACCAAGACATAAAAATGTAAATTTCTTTAAAAGATATTTATTTACTAATATAAGAGTTATAGAGATCTTTCATACACTGCTTCATTGCTCAAGTGCCCCAAAACCAAGGCTAGTAAAACAGCCTGTGCACCCAGACCACCCTCCACTGCTCACTGAGGTGTGAGCACCCAGACCACCCTCCACTGCTCACTGAGGTGTGAGCACCCAGACCACCCTCCACTGCTCACTGAGGGGTGAGCACCCAGACCACCCTCCACTGACACCGAGGGGTGAGCACCCAGACCACCCTCCACTGCTCACTGAGGTGTGAGCACCCAGACCACCCTCCACTGACACCGAGGGGTGAGCACCCAGACCACCCTCCACTGCTCACCGAGGTGTGAGCACCCAGACCACCCTCCACTGCTCACCGAGGAGCACGAGCAGTCAGGACACCAAGTGGAGCAGTGGCACAGGATGCTGCCACTATAGGCTTACCTCACTATGCCACAACTTACTCCCCAAAAACATAACTTCACTTGTTGATCAACAGCCCCCACTGCCCCGTGCCTCTGGTACTATATTCACAGAGTTCATCCTGAAGGAACAGCTTTGTACTTCACTTGTTCTTTCCCTGAAATAGGTCTGTGGACATGACTCAGCAGCACTCACGCCTAAGTCACGCCTGCCGTACAGCACTGAGATTCCCTCACAAGGATGTCTGGATACCGCTGTGAGGCAGCAAGTGCAGCTAGCAGAGCTCACAGCCAGCGTGGTGCCAACACCCCTGGGACCCGCACCTTGTGGCCTGAGGAGCACAGGGGTGACCGGGACATGCACAGGCTCCAAGAACTCCACCTAACTGAAGACTGAGTTAAAAGGTAAGTTTATTCTGGTGCCAAAAAACATAAAAGTCCATGCACAAGAAGGATATTGAGAAAGTTCAAGAACAATGAGTATTAGAAACAGTTTTTGATGGACTTCAGTCATGAGTTCCACTTTTTCACACACTCTGCCAAGCACCCTTGTTCTACAAGCAGAATTAACTTTGTGCTGTTGTATTCTGCAGCGGCTCCCGCAATGCTTCAGAGAAGGAGAACAGCAGAGCCTTAGCACAGCGGCCACAGCAGGAGGCTGGCTCCCTAAGGAAAGGCCGTGGTTCAGATTCCACAGCTCTGGGAAGTAGGATACAGCTCCACAGTTTACCCAAAATGTCAGTTCTGCTGCCAAACTGGTTTGGGAAGCAACAGATAAAGCCCTGCACATTCCTTTACTGTTCATTTTTCCAAGCCCAACACTGTCTACATCCAAGCCCATTCGTGTCTACAACATGAATGTACAGCAAAAATTCATTCTCAATGTTATCTGGCCACGAAAGGCTCTCTAGGGTCATGTCTCAGATGAGAGCTCCGGGGAGCCTGTAAGAACTACCACTTCAAAAGCGCACTGCACGGTTGTCCAGGGCTCTCCAGTGAGGCAGCTGGCAAGGGACAAAACTTGAATTCTCCAAAGTACAGCCATGCAGCCACTCCTGCCAAGTCTTTCCTCACAGGACCTGGCATTCCCAGAGGCTCCTCTGCACTGCCATCAGATGAAGCGTTCAAACAAAGCTCACCTTCACCCTCACGCCCGACTTGACAAGGTAGCAATATTCAGAGAACAGACGCAACACACACTTGGACCAAAGGCAGGCAGCAACGGCACCTCCCTCCGGCTTTGGTATGCTCTGTGAAGGGCAATGCCCAGGCCGCTGTGTGCAGTGAGCACCCATTTCTCAGGAGCCAGAGGCAGCTGGTGCTGCTTCTCTGACCACACCCTCTCTGTGCATTCTGAACCAAGAAAAGGCTGGCGCCATCAACATAACGTCAACTCCTCACACACAAACTTTGATTACACTGAGGACGCACACCCACCACATTCCAAATACAACAAATTTAGCAAACACAAAACTTCACATGCTTATTTCTTAACCGGAAATTCAAAGAAACCAGCTTTTTTTTTAAAGATTTGTTTATTTTTATTGGAAAGGCAGATCAGATTTACATATAAGAGAGACAGAAAGATCTTCACTCCCCAAATGATTACAATAGCCAGACTCAAAGCCAGGAGTTTCCTGCAGGTGTCCCACACAGGTGCAGGTTCCCAAGGCCCCAAGACTTTGGACTATCCTTTTGCACCTTCCCAGGCTACAAGCAGGAAGCTGGATGGGAAGTAGAGCAGATGGGACACAAGCCAGTACCCATATGGGATCCCAGGCTTGCAAAGTAAGGATTTAGCCATTGAGCCATCGCACCTGGCCCAGAAAACAACCTTTCTTAATCACTTCTCTTCGTGTCTCTAACTGGACTAACTGTAAGACGAACAAGCAGTAAGGCCACACTAAGCTCTCCCAAGTACATCACAGGCCACAGCTGCCCACGCTCCCCGGGAAACCGAGTGCAGCGCACAGCTCACCTTGCACTCCCTCGTTGGGATGGTTTTCGAGTTGTTCCGACTGTGGAAGCTATCAATGCAGCCCTGGAACTTGTTGCTGATCAGGGCTTCGTCCTCCCAGCTACACTCCGAATACGGCAGGCCCATCCACTTGCACAGGTACTCGGGCTCATTGGAAGGTGCTGGCTTGCGACTGTGAGCTATTTTATACAGAAAAATTGACACACTAGCAGTTGTCCACTAGCGGTGCAAAGGAACATTCTCTTTCATAATGAATCAGCACAACATCGTGTGGCAGAACAATAAACTCCAAACCTGGACTGCATGGCAGAGAGCTTCTCTCACTTACCTGGGAAATCAGTCTGACCCAATGCAGATTTACTTGTCTTCACAGCTAAACAAACGCAAAGTTAAAACAGTAAATTAGAACCATAATCACGGAAGAGATGTGGGGGTCTAGGTATAAAAATACAAATGTATTCAATAACATCACATCTTAAAACCTCGTCTTCCACCAAGCCTCATCTCAGACGATCACCCCATTCTGTCCCCTTTCAGAGCAGGACTCCCCGAAGACACTGCTTGGACTCAGTCACTTTCCAATTCTCCACTTGCCCCGCAGGCCTCAGAACCCTGTCCACAGGCACGTTCTCCCAGGCCGCCCTACTGCAAGGTCGAGGCCCGGGACCTCCCCGCCCGCACTGGCAGTGGTGTCCCCTCCCAGCCTCTTCTCCATCCCCTCAATGGCTGCTCATCTATCTTCCCTACCGGCGTCTTTCAACTTCCAGGACCACAGCGCCCTCACACTTCCTCTTCTCACCATGGACATGCTGTTTCTGATGATCCCATTACGTCTCAGGCCTAACACGTTATCTAAAGACAAATCTGCCAGCCAAAAGAATTCTAAACTTGTGGCTTAGGAGTGCTCTAGTTTCAGAATATTCAATTCAACAGGAAGTGTACTGAATTTCCAACTGCCAGATCAAGTGCTTTTTTAAAAATAAAATTATTTCTACCAGAAAGGCAGATTTACAGATAGAAAACATCAGAGGGAAAGATCTTCTTTCTGCCGGTTAACCCTTCAAACGACTGTGATGGCTGGTGCAGGGTCCCAAGGCTTTGGGCCATGCTCTACCGCTTCCCCAAGTCACAAGCATGGAGCTGGACAGGAAGTGGAGCAGCGGGAACACAACTCGGCACCATATGGGATGCTGCACATGGTGGTAGAGGTTACCCTGTTGAACCAGGGTGCCAAGGCCCAGACCAAATTTTTGATACCTATGGCAAAATTTTGATACCTATGGCAACCTCTCCCTCAACCTTACCACTAATTAGAAGATACCTCTCTTCTCTGATGTGAAGGTTCAAGCCATATGCCCTCACATCTTCCTGACACCTCTTCTTTTCATTCCTCACATGCAACTTTAGCAGCAAATCTTTAGGTTTCCTTCAAAATCAATCCAGCTATCTGTCTAACCTCAACACATGGACAGGCATTACAACGTGGTCAGGACAAGCCACCCATGGCCACCTACATCCACATCCGCACATCTTGAACCAATGGAATGGAACCGACTCCTGCCTCCACTCCCATCCAGCTCACTCCTCATGTGTAGACGATGGCCCACGTCCATGCGGTCCTGCCACCTACGTGGGAAACCCAGATGGGGTCCTTGGCCCCAACCTTCAGCCTGGTGCAGTACCAAGTGCTCTGTGCATTCAGAGAACGTACCAGCAGATAAAAGTACTCTGTCTGTGAGAGGGTCATTCTTCAAGTTAATTAATTAAAACTACATCAACAGGGCCAGCACTGCAGCACAGCCACCGCCTGCGACTCCCACATCCCCCAAGGGTGCTCACGCACTGGTTCGCGTTCCAGCTGCTAACAGCCTAGGAACAGCAGCAGGGCCCGTGGGGCCACATGGGAGATGCAGAAGGCACTTGTAGCTCCTGGTATTGGCATGGCTGAGCCTGGTCACTACAGCCACTTAGGACATGAGCCAAAGGATGCAATTCCTCCTCTCTCTAACTCAAATGTATATGTATTTCAAACAATTATATAAATAGTGGGGCTTCTCCCTTAAAATCTCCTTTTACATCAGACATATTAAGGAAACAACACGGAACTAATTGTCTTACCCATCTTCCTACCCTAATTATGACAAGATTGTCAAAAATAATAAATTTTTTTAAAAAATTTTTAAAGAATTATATAAATATTCTTAAAAATGTAAAAATAAAGAAAAACAAACCTATAAATTACACTAGTACATTCCTCCCCAAAGCGACAGTGCCCAGTCCTTGAGCTCACCACCAGATCCTGTGTACTCACCAATCACTCTTTCTACTACTTGATACTGCCTGTTCAGCTCGGAGGCCAGTTCCTGCTGGCAATTGAAATACTCCACATCTTCAGGAGAAACTTTCCCTAACCTAGATGGATGCCAGAAAGAAAAAAAAATGCAGTATTAGAATCCACAGACTCACATGCAAAATATCAAAGCAAAACTGCAAGGCGGGAAAGGAAGCTGCTTTCAGTAATCTTAACTAGTTACCGAGCCAGAGACTACGGAAACTCAGAAACCTTAGACTCGCAAAGTGCACTACTCATTCCCCTTGCCGATACATCCTGCCAATTATTAAGAAAAAATTTTTAAGTAACTATTTTGGGTCCAACATGGTAGCCTGGTGGTTCGTTTATGAGTTCTCCTTGCATGCGGTGGGATCCCATATGGGCACTGGTTCATGTCCTGGCTACTCTATTTCCCATCCAGCTCCCTGCCTGTGGGAGGGAAAGCAGCAGAGGACGGCCCAAAGCCTTGGGACCCTGCACCCACATGGGAGACCCAGAACAAGATCCTGCCTCCTGGCTTTGCACAGGATCAGCTCCAGCCATTGTAGCCAGTTGGGGAGTAAACCAGTGGATGGAAGATCTTTCTCCCTGTCTCTCCTCTCCGTAAATCTTCAGCACAATAAAACTAACCTTAAAAAATAATAACAATGGATTAAACATAACTTTCATGTGACAAATTCATGTGCCCTCCTGTTATAAATGTGCTTGTCTAAGCAGTTGAGGACAGTCACACTGCGCTCTAGGTCTGCAGCTTTTCTCAGGAATGTGGAATCTGCAGAGCCGAGAAAATGCAGCTTATTTGGAAAGCTCATTTTTACTCTTAGTACCAAAAATTCTGAAAAGGACAATAGCAGCAGCACAAAATTAGACAACGCTGCATCTCATACTGTGTCACTTATAACAACGTGTTACACGCTACTTCCGTCACTGGGGCTGCTGGCGTGGGCTACAGGGCCCCAGCTCCTCCTGGGCAGCCGAGCACCTGCTGGCTCTGAGGGGACTGCACAGCAGACCCCTTCTTCACGTCATTTCTGCAGACTATCAAACCAAGATCAGCCTTAACTGTACCATTACTTACAGGTTTCTACAAGTTTACGCCTTCATTTCTAAGCCATCTCATCCAACCATGGGAAAATATGCAGTAGGATAAGAAGAAGAATGGGCACTACATTCAGGGTGCCAGAATCTAATTCTGGGTCCACAGGCTGAGCTGCCCTATGTCTCCCTAGTTCCACATTCTACATTTCTACTGTGAAAATTAAAGAGATACAAGGTAATGTGAGAATAACGCTAAATCCACTAAATTAGTCACTCAGCAAACCTGGTAACTATATTTTAAACTATACAGCATCTTAAGGTCGCAATATTATAAACAGAATGACACACACTCTCATAATTAAGGGGAAACGGGAAATCCTATAGAGTTATGACTACGACACATTTTATCAAAAACCTCCCCCATGGAGATGGCACCACAGGGAACCCTTCACTTGCAGTGCTGGCTTCTAATAAGGGCGCCAGTTCATGGCCTGGCTGCTCCACTTTCCATTCAGCTCCCTGCTTCCAGCCTCGACAAACAGCAGAGCAACCCATGTGTGATACCAAAAGAGGGATGGGCTCAGCTCTGGCCGCTTGGGGAGGGAGCAGGACATGGGAGATTTCTCTGTCTCTCCTTCTCTCCCTTCCCTACTTCCCTCAGACTGCCAGAATCTCTCTTACCACTGTTTGATTTCCTCCTCCTTCTTCTTGAAGTTCTCCAGCTTCTTCAGGCCCTTCACCTTCTGCTGCTGCAGGGACTCTTCGCTCTCCCACGTGCTGTGGATGTAAGACCAACCCTTCCACTTGATGAGGTACTGGGCTTCGCCCTCGTCCTTGGCGCTGTCAAAGCCGCCCGCAGGGTCTCCATTGGCTTCCACGGCGTACACAGTGGTGGACGCTCCCGTGGCTGCAAACAGTCGGTGGCGCTCTGAAGACAGCCGGCACAACAGACCCCGCAAAGTCTCCCCCAGAGCCAACCAGCTGCTGTCTCCAAAGTCAGCTGACTTCATGTATGGAGCAAAGCACAGATGAAACACACAGCAACTTCAAACAGATTCAAAATGTAAACACATTTTCCCATTTTAAAGCATATTCCAAAACATGCAGATGAAATCAAAGAAAGGTGCACACATACAATGTTCAAATGAAACATCGCATTGCTTTGGTCCCTAACTGCGATGACAGAATCCTCTCTCCAGGAGTAATGGAAAACCAACACCCTGCCCACACCTAATTCCCCATCCATCCACCCAAATTAGCTCTCTAAACCGCAACTCAAGCCACAAGGAAAAAAGACAAAGGAACAAGTTACTTTAAACCAACTGAATTACATCAACTAAGCTGGATATTAAAAAACCTTCACCATTATCCAAATACGCTTTTAGCCAGTTTGACATTTTCACAAGGAGATTTAGAAACAAAACCTTCGCTATTAAAAAAAAAAAACACCTTCGCTATTACATCACATCTTAATAAAACACATTTTATCTTTTCCAGCTTAATTTTAAAATCACAAAGACATACAGAATACATTCCTTGGTCCCCAGCTCTCAAAAAGAAGGTGAGCCAAAGATGCCAACATTTCACAAACACAGCGCACACCACATCACAGTGAAAGCGCGTGCAGGTGCGGAGCCACAAGGAACCCGCGTCGCCCAGACACACACCTCCTTTCCGGCCCAGCCTCGAGTCCAAGACCTTCTCGATCGTTTCGCTGTTGTCTTGCTGCTCATCAACTCCTTCTCCAGTCATTTCAATGAGATCGTCTGAGTCGGTCTCAAAGTCGTCATCTTCTTTGTAGCTGCAGGAGGAGTAACGCCAGATCAACACCGGGACGTGTACGTTCACGGGAGCAGGGAGCCAAGCCTTGGTTCCCACATGCAGTGTGCACACCAGCCACGTGGGGCCTCACACCTTTTGTCTCCCCTGCTTAGTCCTGACACACGGTCAGGGGTCAGTGCAGCAAAGCTAACTCATGCTTCAAAACACGACGTAGAAAATAATACCGTATTTTCTTTTAGTAGCAGATCATTGCCACGTAAAACAACCAAACTACCACAAAGAAAATGAAAGAAAAAAATGATTATATCAGGCCAGAGACACAAGATTCCTAAGATGAAATGTGTAACCCCTGTGAGCATTTTGTCTCCTTTAACAAAGAGCTTAAGAAAGCCTTTACTATGGAGAATTCCTGATACTAAAATACTAAAAACGTAACCTGCCATAATTAACAAAAGTTTTAGAATCATGAAAAAAAAGCCACGCAATCCTAGATGCGGTAGCTCCAGTGAAGGCTGTGCGTCACTATGGAGCGACCCACTCCAAGTCGCATCCTAGTCTACAAATTATTCATGCGACACACCGTGAAGTCATTACATCACTCCCAGGACTCAGTCAAAAGAAACCTACATATCCACACAGAAAATTCAATGTCCACAGACTTCTATAAACTAAATATCAATGTGTGCGGATTATCTACTGCTTTATTTTACGTTGCACTAACACATCATGCTCTATTAAACAGCTTGATAAAATTATACCCATATTATCAGCTGGGTAAAATGAACCTGAAAAAACTGACGTGACTCGAAAGAATCAGGAAGGGAGAGACAGAACATGTTTGCTCTAAGCGCGATCCCCGGGAGAAGCAGACAGAATGGGAGCAGGGCACGCGGTCGCTGGGAGAAGCGGACAGAACGGGAGCAGGGCGCGTGGTCGCCGGGAGAAGCGGACAGAATGGGAGCAGGGCGCGCGGGTCACCGGGAGAAGCGGACAGAATGGGAGCAGGGCGTGCAGTCGCTGGGAGAAGCGGACAGAACGGGAGCAGGGCGTGCAGTCGCTGGGAGAAGCGGACAGAATGGGAGCAGGGCGTGCGATCGCCGGGAGAAGCAGACAGAACGGGAGCAGGGCGCGCGGTCGCCGGGAGAAGCGGACAGAACGGGAGCAGGGCGCGCGGTCGCCGGGAGAAGCGGACAGAACGGGAGCAGGGCGTGCGTGTCGGGGGAGGGGCTGCCTGCCACGCTCTGCTGCTCCACCTGCTCCACGCATCTCACTTCTGCTACTGGAAGAAAGAAGACGCAACATCCCAAAGCCACCGGAGCACACAGATCACCGGTCACAAGAGCAATCCCGGACGCGGAGCACACCCGCTCGGAGGGACCAGGCGGCCCCCATGGGGAGATGCGGGGAGACGCGGGGAGACGCGGGGAACAGCCACCCGACACTCACCTGACATTCTTGGCTGCTCGCCTGCGAGTCTGTCTTTTGGGAGCTTCATCATCTTCATCATCATCATCAGAAGAATCCTGCTTCTTTCTCTTTCCACGCTGAGTCTTAGTTTGCTTTTTAACACGAGGTTTAGGTATTGTTCTAAAAGGAGAAGTGAAAAAAAATGGCCAAGTTTTTACTTATTCAGTTGATATCTACTTCAAATAATCTAGGGACATACCTGGAATTTCGCCCAGGGGATGTTAAAAACACATATTCCTGGGCTGAACCCCTGGAATTCTGACTCACTTAAAAATCTGCACTTTCAAAGCCTGATAATCACCAGTCATTTATGAGAGACACTGAAAGATACTCATTTTTCATCAAAATCATCTGAAAAAAAGAATACATATGTGTGGCCTGATACAGTAGCCTAGTGGCTAAAGTTCTAGCCTTGCACACATCAGGATCCCATATGGGCACCGGTTTGTGTCCCAGCCGCTCCAAGTCTCATCCAGCTCCCTGCCTGTGGCCCGGGAAAGCAGTCGAGGACGGCCCAAAGCCTTGGAAACCTACACCCCCGTGGGAGATCTAGAAGAGGCTCCTGGCTTCTGATAGGCTCAGCTCCAACTGTTACAGACACTTGAGGAGTGAATCAGCAGATGGAAGATCTTCTCTTCCTGTCTGTAAATCTAACTTTCCAATGAAAATAAATAAATCCATGTTTGTGTGTGTGTGTGTGTCTGATCTCGACTCTCGTGGACACACTGCAAACACACACTGAATTCAAAGGTAAAGGAATTCCTCCTGAAGACACAGCCTCCCGCAGTGGAGGCACAGCCCAATGTTGTGCCTCATCTGTAGTCACAGGAGGCTAGAAGGCCTGTACATGTCCATCCCCAGGAACGCCACAGGGCACTGTGCAGTCCTCAACAGTACGCAGGGAGTGCCCTGTGCCCTGTACTGCTGGGGAAGGATTTACAAGACAAAAACGATGCAGGAAGCCACTGTCTGTGTAAAATGCAGTAAGAAGGACACGTATTTTTCTTGCGGGTGCCCAAACAGCCCCTCCGGCAACACCCAGGCACCCACAGGCCTGAGCACAGCCTAGAAGCGCGCCCACAGGGATCCTCCTACAGGCAGCGAAGAGGAAGGATGGAAGCGGCCCAAGGGAGACGGATGTTCCCTGTCATTTTCCTGTTTCTTTCTGATCTACTGGAACAAGCTCCAGACCCATGATCAAGGACTCAGTGAATGGGCCCAGGAAGAACAGATAAACCTGCAGTACCATGTCAGTCCTCCCTGTTGGCCAGAGGGAGCAAGCCCCCCAGGGCCGCAAGCTGCAAGAGCGCAGAGAGGGACAGGGCTTAGAGGCCTCTGGCCAAGAGGCAGGACTGAAACCGTTACAGAGGCTTTCACGAACGCACAGGAAATTCAGAACCTAACTATCAATGAGTACATGTTTTTTGTAACATATACACATCCTATTTAAAGGATTCCTTTTTTTTAGTAGTGGGGAGGGAGTAATACATCACTTGACTGAGGCTCAAATGTAGCACTCTTACCAAGCTACCACTCGAAATGCTCACCTAGGAAGCGACCTCTGCTGTCAGGCCACCCAACGGTAGGCATTTGGCCCAAATGCCACGGATGCCCGACCCCAAGCCAAGCAATACTGCAGGAGGCCAACCCTCCTGTCTGTCCCCTGAGTATTTTCCTGTTATCACATCCAAGGTGGCCACCCATCTGATCAAATATGAACACACTGTGCTGGCATCCTGGCCTCTCTCCTCTCCTCAAGACTCCCTGCGTAACACTGCATGTGTTTTATGAACAGGTAAATCAAGGTCAGGTTTGCTCTGAGCCAATCAGACCCAGTTCTAAACTGAACAGGTAGTTCTTACAAGAACCAGCCAAACATTGAGAAGGTGTTTTTGTTAAAGAGGAAGACAGGTGGCGGGGTTGCAGCAAACACACTGAGACCACCATGAACACCCTGGAGGCGTAGCTCCTTTCTAGTGGCCTGCCACAGCAGCGGAAGATGGCCCGAGCACCTAGACCCTTGCCACCCTGTGGCACACCCCAAGGAAGATGCTGGCTCCCCGTGGCCAGCTGGCCCGGCCGTGGATGGCCCGGCCATGGCCAGCTGCAGCCACCCATGGATGAAAGATCTCTGTCCCTCCCTCTGCGTAACTGTGCCTTCCAAGTAAATAAATGAAACTGTAATAAATAACAGCTAGTAACTATAATAAACAACAGCTAGTCGGGTGTGAAGCAGAGACCCCGAGATTCACTAAGACAGCTGTGTCTACACAAACACCCCAAGTGGTCGGTGTAAGTAAGCAGCCCAGCATGTGAGCACCAGCTGAGGGCATGGCCTGGCAGGAGGGCCGGGCGCAGGCGGCCTGGGCATGGCGCCTCAGTGAGGCTCTCCCACGGGCACAGCCTCCTCCTCCCACTCATGCGCATGTGGAGCTCCTCCAGCACCCTGGGCAAGGGGGCACCTTCTGGGCACAGGTCTTCTGGCTTTCCCTTTTTTCTGTTCTGCTTCGCTCTCTGCACTGGTGCCTTGCTCTTGTTCATCTTCTGACGGCTCCCGTTTCCATTTTTCTCTGCGATCAAAAGCAAAACAAAGTAATTTTTTTCCTTGAAGAATCCTTTAAGCTGAATCAACTTCAATCTGATCCAAATGGCAGAGCATGCATGTTCTAGACATCACAAGATAAGAGATGTACTGTAGCTCCATGTTTTACACTGACGGCCGCACAGCATCTACGCCTGTCTGTCTTCTGGGAACAAACAGTAATGGAAATGGCAAGTACCGGGTAACTGACACTCACTCCAGCAGCGCGAGGAGATGCTGCCCGGCTCTCCTGCTCTGCCTTATGTCCGCCCTCCATGAGAAGATGGAAGCCACAGCAGGTGTAGCATCAGTGCCAAAACATGAAGCGGCATGGGAGAGCTCCCCCCAGCTGAGGAACAGGCTCAGCTAAAGATGTAGCTGCAGTCATTCCTTTACAAAAGGCAGTGGTCCGTGGCTCCCCGAGTGGTTCCGTGGCTCCCTGAGTGGTCCGTGGCTCCCTGAGTGGTTCCGTGGCTCCCTGAGTGGTTCCGTGGCTCCCCGAGTGCTCAAAGCTTCTCCTACAGGGCCCTGCCACCCTGGCTACGCGCTGTCCCTGTGGTGCACTGTGTGGCCTTCAAGATTTCCTTCCATTATGTCACAGGTGTGCGATAGAGACCAATTCAAACCACTGCACGCAGTCCTGAGCTAACACGTTTAACACTCCACAAGGTTTAGGCACTTCAACAAGCACCTCCAGCCCAACCCGGCCGTGAGTCAGAAGGCGAAGAGCAGCAGGTGCAGTAACAAAGCAGCAATGACCAGAAGCATGAATGGGCACAGTAAAACCCAAGGTCCAGCCTAGGCGATCTCATCATCAAGCCAAGGGAGAACTGTGGCAGACCACACCAGAGAGCACACAGCAGATATTCTCGAAGAAACTACAAATACAAATGTGTCAGACACAAACTCTCAATTCCATTGTTGCTCATTGATTAAAAAAATGTTTTCAATACCATGAAGCCCCAGGGTGAACCTTTAACCCCTTTAACCTTCAGAAAATGCTGATACACATTGTAACTATTGTAACTCTGGGGAGTTAGTCACTGGGTAACTTGAAAGAATAGTCCCTTGTAAGATGGGCTTACTAAAAACGTTAGTGTCATAAAAGCAAAAAAAAAGTCTACATGTGTGACAGATAGAAGCCACCCAATGACCCCAGCACAGCACCGACCCTGGAGGGAGCATGCAGCAGCAGCAGAGAAAAGGATAGCTGAATAAACTGCACTGTGAATATTACACTGCCTTGATGAAAGACAATATCCTTCCTCTTAACAAATACACATTTAAGTAGATTTAAGCAGTTAGGGATACTGAAGAACGAAACCTTGGGGTCTGTGCGGTAATCCTGCAATGCTTCCATCCCATAACGGGGCCAGATCATGTCGTTTCTGCTCCCTGCATATGGCCTGGGACAGCAGTGGCAAAGGCCAGAGCCCATGGGTCCCTGCACCCAGAGGGAAGGTCGGAACACTGTCCTGGCTTCCAGCGTCAGCTAAGTCCGGCTGCAGCCAATGTGGCTGTCTGCAGATGAACCAGTGAATGAAGATCTGTATCTCTCCCTCTCTGACTTTTAAGTAAAATAAATAAATCTTTAAAACAAATAAATAAAAAAAAATACACAAAATGCTATCATTTGTAACTGAAGGAGTGAAACTGGAGGTCAACGATGAAAGCCAGAAGACAAAAGAGGCATATTATACGGTTCGCATCATGTAAAGAAGTTACAGCAACAGCAATCTGAAATGCTAGTGATTGCCTGAGCCCGGACAAGTGAGGGACAGAGGGGAGACGAGGGCCAGATAAAGGACACACCAGAGCAACCACGGCAGGGCAGCGAGCAGCCAGAGCTGCTGAGCACCAGACATGGCAGAGGGCCACGCCATGGAGGAGAGGACACGGGCTGCTTCCACCAAGGACCATTCACATTGTGAGTCTGCACCAAGGGACGCCACTGGGCCTCACAGAGGTGTACAACTACTACACACTTAGAAAGACTGGATCAGAAAACTTTCTAAATAGGTCCCTGCTTGTGGCCTGGGAAAGCAGCAGAGGATGGCCCAAAGCCTTGGGACCCTGCACCCACACGGGAAACCAGGAAAAGGTTCCTGGCATCAGACTGGCTCAGCTCTGGTCATTGTGGTCATTCAGGGAGTGAATCAATAGCTCTTTCTGTCTCTTCTTTCTAAATCTGCCTTCCCAAATATTTAAATATGCATGTGTATACATATGGTATTGGTGAGCACAGTGGCATAGGGCACGAGGCTTCTGATTGCAATACCAACAACGTCTATGGGTACATTTTCAAGTCCAAGCTGCTGTACTCCTATTCCAGTTCCCTCCTCATAGCCCTAGGAAGGCATGGGAGGATGGCTCAAGGCGCTGCATCACACGCACAGCAGTGCCCTGCTCCCGGCTCCACACTGGCTTTTCAGCCACTGCAACGATCTGGGCAGTGAACCAGCAGATCAAAGCGCTCTCTCTCTAACACTGCTTCTCAAATAAAAATAAATAAATCTTTTTTATTAAAAAAAAAAAAAAGTCACCGGTAGCTGGGGCAGAACAACCACTGCAACATGCAAGATCTACAGCTGGGAACAGACTGGGTCGGGGAGCTAAGGGGACACCTTGCCGTGCCTGTGGTTCCCAATGGTGAACACACAGCTGGAATGGGAGCCGCATTCTGGTCTGGACAGGGCTGCAGCATACCTTGATAAAAGTGTGGACTGGGACTGAGTGTGTCGGACTGGGCTAGACTCGAGCACCCACTGGTGCTCATGAGGACTCTAGTAGGTGTCTGACGCGCTAGGCTAGGTTTTTGCTCCTGCTGAGCTGGGTGTGAGCAGCATCTGCGTGTGGACCAGGCTAGACTGGACTGTAACACACAACAATAATAACTGGATGGGTCGAAGGCCGGTCAGTGGACAGAGGGGAGACAAGACAGAGGGGAGACAATAGGCCATTATTCCTGTTAGGTCAGGAGGCGGACCAAGTAGGGCTGGCCCACGGACCCACCTGTGTGCACAAGATCTGGCACTGGGGGAGGTTCTGATGGAGGAGCCTGGGAAACGCCTCTGTCAGGACACCAACCTGCAGGTGAGTGCAAGAATCAAGAGAGGGAGCAGCCCAGACCAGGCCAGGGAACAGTATCCATGGGCATACACATGAAGCAGGTCGGGAGCAAACCAGGCAGGCAGAGTTCACATCACGTGCTGGCAAATCCGAGCACCAGAATGGAGTATTAGGCCAGGTTTAGTCACAACACACGTCAGTACATATGAGGGCATAGATTGGGTGCCAGCTGGGCTAAACTAGGCTTTAGCCCCCAACAACCTGAGCTGGATTCGGGGGTAGGCAAGGCCTGGACAGGCTACAGCACCCATTGGCAAAAGCCTAGGTAAGGTAGGCCATGTAGACCAGGCTATGGCGCCCTACCAGCACACGCAAGACTGTGGGGGCAGGGAGCAAAGCCGGTAGGTAGAATGTAGAGAACTCCCCTGCTAGACCACCACTCCCACTGCAGAGCATGAGCTGGGATGGGGGCAGACCAGACCAGGCAGGGCTACAATACCTGTAGGCCTCATGTGAGCTGAACCAGGGAAAAGCCATGCTGGGTTGACTGTTCTTTCTGGTGCAAGTATAAGTCAGAGTGGGTGAGGGCTGGTTGGGCTTTGCCACAGCATCAGCTAATAGATGCTGGCACAGGGGGCTAATTCTGTCAAGTTAAACTCCAGAACAACCTGATAAGTACATAATTTGGGAGTTAGAGTGGCTTAGTAAGGAAAGAGTGGGCACCTCCCTCCTGGAATGCCACTTCGTCTGTGAGCATGAGAACCAGGACTTGAGCAGGCATGGCTAGACAGAGAGTGGGATCCGTCGGCAGCTGTGGGGCTGGATAGTGGGGCTGGTTGGGTTGAACTAGGCTTCAATGCCCATTGACATGTACGAGAGCTAAATGGGATGTGGGACAGACTGAACAAGTCTGCTGTATATACTGGCAAACATGGGAACCAGGACAGTGGGCAGACCTGGTGGGGGTTACAGGGAGTCGCCCCAACTAGCTGCAGCTCCCACTGGTTTACATAGACAAGTATGTGGTGGGCAGGATCAGGGTGGGCGGCAACATCCATTGGTTTGTGTAAAAGACAAGGCTGGAAACAGAACTACCCCAGCAATTGCAACGACCAGCATATGCATAAGCTGACTGGGGTGACAGACTGTGCCGGGCCCTATACTGGCATGCACACCCAAGAATCAGGTCTGGGATCCCTTCAGACGAAGTTTCTTTGGAGATTCTCCAAATCGAACTGCTGGACTCAGAACTCCAACCATGAAGAGAATTGCAGGCTCCATGGTCTGACCGTGGAGTCCATATGTCAAAGCTGAGCTGCCTCAGTGGCTCAGACAGAGCAGTGGTCAGTACATCCAGCTGCACATGGAGGATGGCAGGACATTGGAGCCTGCATAGGACACCTGGTACCACGACAGAGGACAGAGCAAACTGATCAACTACCCCAGCCAAGTGTTGGCAGTGGAGACGCTCAAGTGGACTGTGTCAGCCAGTGGACTCTGAAGAGACTTCATCATGCCTGGAAATGGCGAGACTGGCAGCAATTCAGAACAGCTGAACTATCGAAACCACCTGAGCAATGCCTCGGAGCACACCGCACATGGGGACCCTGGGATGCTTGGGAGGTTGGATGAGGCTTCTCCCTTTGTCTCTTCCCTTCCCCCGCCACCCCACACACAGGAAGGAAAAAAAGAGAATGGGGAAACAACAGTCTTACCCATTTTCCTGTGACCTTTGAACCTTTGTGCCCTAATCAACTATGTAAAAATCATCCAAAAAAAAAGTCATGGTATATAAACATTAGTCTCAAATGCTCCCAAAAGAAATGTGTGTCTGTATAAACATATATCAAGGCAGTGCCCACAGTAACAAAGAGAGGGGCCAAAAACCACAATCACGACTAAATCTCAGAATAGTACTATCACAGCTTTTCTGAAGTTTGAAAGTATTACTTTAAAAGAATTTCTTAAATATTCATTGATTTTTATTGGAAAGGCAAATCAGATTTGTACAAAGAGAAGGAGACAGAGAAAGATCTTCCACCTGCTGTTTTACTCCCCAAATGAGCCCAACAGCTGGAACTAAGCGGCTCCAAAGCCAGGAGCCTTTTCCAGGTCTGCCACGCAGGTGCAGGGTCTCAATGCTTTGGGCCATCCTTGATTGCCTTCCCAGGCTAGAAGCAGGGAGCTGGAAAGGAAGTGGAGCAGCTGGGATACGAACCAGTGCCCATGAGATACCCAGCGTATACAAGATGAGGATTTTAGTCACTGAACCATCACACCGAGCCCTAAAATGTTTAATGAAGTATTTTCTTTCTGAAAATTCCACATTGAGCTCCATCTGAAAGGTTAAGAACATGTTTCCTTGTAAGAATATTGCAGAATGTTGTCCCTCATCTCTAAGACCCACGTGCCTCGGATGAGAGGGCCCTGCAGGTGGGGCTGTGACGGGCGAGGGATGCTGTCAGACTCGGAGGACAGGCTCCTGTGGGCACACACTAGTCCTGAAGGCAGGCTGGCCATGCACACACACTCTCGGGGACCAGCAAGCAACCTGGGCTCACACAAGGTCCTACGCAAGAGCCCAGGCAGGAAGCAGTGTCCATCAGGATACATTCCATCCCGGAAGGGGAGGAAAGGCCCATGAAGAAGCCAAGCCAATGTCGGGATGCACTTCAGAACACCAAGTCCATGGGCTGGTGTGTTACACACCAACTGCAAAAAGCCGGCTCTTCCCCCCACCACACACACACACACAGCAAAGGCCACTCCAATGGAAAGTCACAATTTCAAGCACAACACCATTGGAGCCAAGAAACAGACAGAGTAGCCAGATGGTGGAGGACAAAGGCATAGGCTGACCTGCTCCCCCGCGCTCCGGGAGGCAGAGGCCAGGCCCCCAAGCCCACACGGCCCCAGGACCAACACAAGCCTTCTACCACGCTGCGTGGGAGCTTGCTTCAAGTGATACTGACTCCAAGTCTCAGTCAGTATTCAATGTACAAATGAGAAGCAAATGCTCTGGGCAGGACATCAGCACTGCCTTTCCTGCAGCCTGCTGTTAACAGCTGCTGTTCCTCATCACAAAATCTTACCATGCTTTCTAATAACCTTGTTGGGCGGGCAAAGTCAGTCTATCTAGTCTGGAGATGGGGAAATGGGGCTTCAAAAGCTCAAACCACTTGCTTCTGGTCGCTTATTAAAGACCACCACTATAATCCTAGACTAACAGAGCCACACATACATATCTAATACAATAACTCCTGCATTGGCACGCAAACTTTTCAATGCCTACATTGTTCTGAGAGATCTACGGAATTCATATTTTCGAAAAGATACACACCTTCTCCAAAAACATTTTTTAAATTATTTCAACAGAATAAAGTTTCACTGTAAGCCAATTATAATTTAGAAAAACACTGAACACATAATCTGTTAAGAGTTTTCCATTTTCTCTACATTACTACATGAAAAAAACACGTAATCTCAGAACAAAATGGGAAGCCAACCAGCACATTCTGCCGTATCAGTACACGATGGAATGACGATGGAAAATCTACACTTTTTCCTAGTTGCACTACAACAGCAGCTGCCTGCACACGTTTGGGGTGACGCACATTTAAAGGGAACAACAGCTGGACTAGTCGGGCTGGGAGAGGCAAAGCCGGGGGCTTCCCCTGAGACCCGGCATATCCCTGTGGGGTCCCCGGGCCCCCCCAGGCCTGCGGCGGCAGTCACCCAGGCAGCATGAGGAAGGGCAAAGGCAGGCGGTGCCTGGTCGGCCTCAGTCATCTCCTCCCCCGGCACACTTACTGTTTCTTCAGCTGCCTCTGGCCTCTTCTTTTTGGGCTCCCACTCTCAGACCCGCTACTGGCCTTCCGTGCATGAGGGGAGAAACGGTTAGACTTTAATTGACAGTTTTTCGGGACAACGCTACCCCCACTTAGCAACCTACTCCGCGTGCCATGCGTCACTATAAGCTGTTAAATTTTGCACTTGTTGGCAGAGCCCCTCCTCCTGCTTGAAAGCTCCCTCCCTCCCTGTGGTTCCTGAATGGTACCTCAACCCAGAACGCACTTCCTGCAGCCTAGCTGCTGAACAGCCCTCGCCCACGGCATCTTCCACAGTGCCTCCAAGGCCACCAGCCGCAGGCGAACACTGGCCATCTGCACTGTGGCAGGTGTGGGTGAGGGGAAGAACACTGAATCCATTTAGGATAAGGAGTAGGCAGCACCATATTGATGGTGCAGACCAGACTGCGCAGCGGGCAAGGTCCCCGTCAGCGGTCAGTATGCCTGTGGGAACCAGCTCCTGTCCTGCTGTCCTCATCTCGGGCAAAAGCCAGCAGTGCCCTGCCAGGAGCAGGCCAGAAGTGAGTCACAGCTCTTGGCCACCTCTGCTCCTGCTGTCAGTCTGATGCCCTCTGTTCATAAAGGGGGTAAGCAAACAGATGGCCAGAACATATATATCCGTAGATTCAATTACAGCCCCGGCACCAGCTCAGTGCTCCGAGAGGGAAGCAGAGAAGCCAGCTCCAGAGACAGGCTGCTGTGTGCAACTTTTCATTACACTAACTCAAAAACCCACGTCCAACTCGCTGACCTTGGCTTACTCTTGCTGTGTGGTGTCACAGCATCGCCATCCTACGGCAGCAGGAAGGGCGCAAGAGCACAGCATGCAGAAATAAGGCACTGAGCAGCCTGCCTCTAAGACGGACCATCACGTCCCCAAAGCAGCCAACGGCTCCGCAGCAGCTCAGACATTGTTACAGATGCTGAAAATCCCTTTTCTGCCCCATTAAAAATAAGCCAGAAGACCAAACTGACAGTGACTTATAAAAAGAAGACCAAGCACTACTTACAGGAGGCACTCCCTCCTCCTTTCTTAGCAACGGTTCCAAAACTTCTCCTTGTTTCTTTTGCTCAGCAAACAAGTCTGCGCAGACCGCCCCCCATGCCCAGCTGGAGGCCGCACAGTGCCCGCTGGGCTGAGACCCCCCCCCCCGCCCAGCTGGAGGCCGCAGAGTGCCGCTGGGCTGAGACCCCCCCCTGCCCAGCTGGAGGCCGCAGAGTGCCCGCTGGGCTGAGACCCCCCCCTGCCCAGCTGGAGGCCACAGAGTGCCGCTGGGCTGAGACCCGCCCCCTGCCCAGCTGGAGGCCGCAGAGTGCCCGCTGGGCTGAGACCCGCCCCCTGCCCAGCTGGAGGCCGCAGAGTGCCCACTGGGCTGAGACCCCAGAAAAGCAGCACCTCTGGAACCGGGAACCATAACAATGTAGCATTGTACTTGTGGGACACCTAGTTTGTTTAATTAAACATTCATTAAACAGCTGCTTCGTCTGTGAATTCAGAGCCTAAAGTGCAGCCTTAACCACACAATCCCTGCTGAGCCGGAGAGGGGCAGCCACACAGAGGGAACTGTTGGATGTCTTACCTCCTCCTTAATATTAAATCGGGACGGTTCTTGTCTGCTTCGGTTTGACCGTCTGACCCCATACACATCAGGATACTCTTCCCACATCTGGTAAACGAACACAACACCAGTGAGCCCTTTTGCCTGACCCCCATTTACTACTGCAAGATAATTCAAGAGAAACAACTAAATACCAAAGGGTTGTTTTGTTGGTTGTGTTTATAAGACACCACGTCACCTCCAGGCACAAGACGCTAGAAGACCAAATTGCACAATATCCTTCTCCACCTGGCGGTTATTGAACTATACTGCTTGCCCATGGTTAAAATAGAAACTCACAGCTGAGCAACCTGGCAGGAGAGCAATTCTTTCTACTAAAGATAAAGCATTGACTGAGGAATTTTAAATTAGCATGCGTCAAGTTTTAAGCTGTGTGTCTGTGTGTATGTGTGCGCTTACTCATTTAAAAAGCAGGCAAACCCATAGAGAGCCCATCTGCTCATTTAGTCCCCAGATGCCTGCGCAGGAGGGACTGAGCCACCCTCCCAGGGTGTGCAGTGAGGAGCCAGACCTGGACCTGCTGCTTCACGGAGGGGGTGCAGTGTCCGGGCAGCCAAGCCCAACAATGTTCCCTCTCAAATCCTTAGTTTCCTGTGATCTTCTCGAACAAAGGCGATACTTACGGTATCAGAGAGCACCATCATAAATTGCAAACAAGTTAGAAACTTCCTTTGTAACTCCTGAGTACCACGGCTTCTTTCATCTCTCCTGCAAAGAACTCCCCACTGCAGAGAAGGAATCAGTCCTCCAGGCTTCAACCCCTCACATCCCGGGCAAGGGGCAGGGTGCTCGGCTCACCGCAGCCCTTAGCCAAGTGAGAGGCGGGATTCAATTTCCACATCAACTCCTGAACCCAGCAGCCTGCAAATGCTGTGCTGGCTACAGGAACTGGGTCCCCATCCCCAACACAGGAGCCTCCTCCAGTGTGGGTGCAGAGCAAGGCAACCTACTCTCTACATGTCTGCACCCACCCCCTTTCTCTACGCCTCTTAACTTGAAGGAAAAACCAAGAACAAAACAAAGCCCGGCCTAGATGTGCACCTAAGACAGACTCCGACAGCCAGCACTGTCAAGGCCTCCTGCCACACGCGCAGGCAGCAGGCCCACGAGCTAGTACCTCCCAAGGTTTGTTTTTGAAAGAAGCGAGTACTGCAGTTGTCTTTTTGCAAGGTGTACACCCTGAGCAGACGACCGAGAACACTAGAGCATCTGGAGTCACCTCCTCCAGCAGGGGTACTCCCGCCCTCCGCCTCTGAACACTGCCCCTAAGCAACGACAACACCAACAAGGTAAGAACAGCAACACGGCCACCGCCAAGAACACCAAGGTAAAAGCAGCTTAGTTTTATTTTTTAACCATAGGTTTCCCAAGGTATTTCTGTAGCCCTTGCAGGTAATTCAAAAGTGTGCATTCTGACAAGAATCTGGATACAAAAAACACAGAAACATCTTAGACTAACATGGCTTAACCAAAAAATAATTAGCACCAAGAACTGTATTTCATTAAGACATCGCAACCCCACTTGTGCCTCAGCTGGCAGCCTCTTCTGGAGCGAGCAGCACCTGAGCCGCCCAAGCAAAGGCCGGATCCGCCCGCAGGAAGTCATTTCCCTCCTGGACGGTGGCTTCCTACTGTTCAGCTTTACAGCTGGATCCCAAACCAAACAGCAGTCAGCACTGCCTGTCCACAATTTCTCTGGTATCAGCACATTGTAAAAAAAAATTAAACATCATTTTTAAACATTAATACTAAAACTTCAAACTGTATCCTTTTGCAACTGGGTGGTTCGCATAACTGAGCTTTTCCTCCAGGTCTGATATTATCACTCCCCTGGGTTAGGACAGAAAGTCCCCTGCAATGTCCAGAGACAGTGTCGAAACCAACAACTGGGGGGTGAGGCAGTGCTGGCAGGTTAGGCCTCCACCTGTGATGTCAGCATCCCATATGGGCACTGGTTCAAGTCCCAGCTACTCCGTTTTTGGATCAGCTCCCTGCTTATGCGCCTGGGAAAGGAGCGAGAGATGGCCCCAGTGCTTGGGCCCCTGCTCCCACGTGGGAGACCCGGACGATGTTCCATGCTCCAAGCCTGGGCCCAGCCCTGCCCCAGCTACGGCAACGGGAATGAACCAGGGGAGCAAAGACCTCTCTCTCTGCCTTTCCAACAGATAAAATAAATCTTGAATCAATGAAGACAGGAAAGCAGGGCACCGCACACAGCCGGCAGCGTGTTCGCTCAGCACATACCTTCTTTACGTCAGCTATCCGTTCCTTCTTGGACGCTGGCTTCTCTTTGGCTTCCGGAAGGGCTGGCTGGTTCTTGGAACCCGCCGATTCGCTCTCAGACTCCGATGCACTCTCAGAAGCTTCAGAGCTGCTGTTGGACTCACTGCCATGTCCACTTCCTGGCTCACTGCCTGGCTCGCTTTCCGACTGGCTCCCCGAGTCTGAGCCCGACGCGTCTTCAGAAGCTGAATGACTTCCCGTGGAAAAGAGAGATCAAGAAATATCAAAGGCGCCCTGCCCTGGCACCCAGAGCTGGGCTCGACCTCCCGCCCAGGCCCCTGCCCTGGCACCCAGAGCTGGGCTCGACCTCCCGCCCAGGTCCCTGCCCTGGCACCCAGAGCTGGGCTCGACCTCCCGCCCAGGCCCTGCCCTGGCACCCAAACCCCTAACTTTCTCCACTCACCGATTCCTTCCCTTGCCCCCACAGTCCTGCCACACTGAAGCACAGCACCAAGCCACTGAGGCAGCAGGCTGAGCCTCTGGTGGCAAGGTTCCCCTTCTCCGGGAAAGCAGCCTTCATGAGGGTGCGGCGCCCCATGCTGGGCACTGAGTAGATCCAGGGCAAAGCAGGCACCTGAGCTGAGCTGAGGCCAGGGCGCAGCAGGCTCTCTCCACACCTGAGCCAGTGGTGCACATGCCAGCCAACACCACCTAGGTCCCTGTACCTGGAGCCATCCACCTTCCTCCACATTCCCCACACCTGGGCAGGGCAGGCAGATTCAACCTGCCCACATTTCAAAATGCCTGACTCCGTTTCTCAACCACTACAGCTAAGCCTTAGGGTAGACTCAGTGTTGGCATCCACCACGAATGAAAGCAGCCAGAAGCCACAGAATGGTTCCTGGTGCCCCTGGAAACAAAATTCCCAACAGCGAAGACTGAAAATCTTCAGCCATCAGGTTCAAGATGCTGGGAACAACAAAGGGCAGCGTGAGCCACAGCACACGCAGGGCCAGGGCAATGCCACGCAGAGGGCACAGGACCAGCCCTGGGCGCCCCAGACTGCAACCACCCATCCCTAGCAAAGGGACAGACACTCCGAGCAAGAGACTAGTTCACTGCACCCTGACAGCCGCCTTCTGCTCAACTGCCACAGGGCCAAGCAGAGAAGGGGAACTTAACCAATCACTCCCTGAAACACACTCAGCATTCACTCACACCTCCCTCCCTGAGAACACACTCAGCATTCACTCACACCTCCCTCCCTGAGAACACACTTAGCATTCACTCACACCTCCCTGAGAACACACTCTGCTGTGTGACTCCCTAACCACAGGAATTTAACTTCCTCAAGCCTAGCAATGCACTCAGCAGTCCCTGGATGAAAGCATAGCCAAGCTGTATCAGTAGAGCAGTTTGCACGGAAATGCATTCTAAGACCCAGGAGCTGACAGAGCTCCTCTCAGCTCAGTGAGTTATCTGAAGCTCTCAAAAGCCTAACGCACCACTGTATTTACCTCTGGGGCCTGAGGGAGCCAGCTGTGGCCAAAGGACAGCAGTGACACTTAGGACAAGCTGAGGGGGGAAGTTCATGTGTTTGTTACACATCAAACATGCTAAATTTTTTTAAGATTTCTTTTTTTTTTTTTTTTTTTTTTTTTTTTTGGAAAAGCGGATATACAGAGAGGACGAAAGACAGAGAGGAAGATCTTCCATCCTATGGTTCACTCCCCAAGCAGCCTCAATGGCTGGAGCTGAGCTGATCTGAAGCTGGGAGCTAGGAGCTCTTCCGGGTCTCCCACGTGGGTGCAGGGTCCCAAGGCTTTGGGCCGTCCTCAACTGCCTTCCCAGGCCACAAGCAGGGAGCTGGATGGGAACTGGAGCCACAGGGACATGAACCAGCACCCATATGGGATCCCGGCGCATTCAAGGCAAGAACTTTAACCACTATGCCATCACACTGGGCCCCAAACATGATAATGTTTAAACTAGTTTACTGTCTGAAAAAAAAATCTCCTCGAAGCCAAGCCAAGGCAAGGGTTCCATGGGTCTCCTTTCCCACCCAGACTGCGCTGAGGCCAATGTGCGCTGCCATGACCATCCAGGTTATCCGTGATGAATTTCCAGCAAGCCAGGTGAAGACCAGGGGGAAAATTTCATACACCTTAATAAAGACGTCACTCAAAATAAATAAATAAATAAACAAAGGCATTATTCAACTTTAATACTTCTTAAAGGAAGACACATTTCCACAAGAAATGGACAAGAGTAGGTACCAAGCAGATGGGGGCATGGGGAGTTCAGGAGCCAGCACATAGCTCAACAGGCCAATCCTCCACTTCCAAGCACCAGCACCCCATGTGGGCACCAGTTCACATCGCAGCTGCTCCACTTCCCACTCACCTTCCCGCTTGTGACCTGGGAAAGCAGCAGAGGGTGAATCAAGCCCCTGGGACCCTGCCTGCCTCAGACAGACCTGACGCCTGCAGCTATGTAGAAGTGAATCGGTAGCTGGAAGACCTTCCTGTGACTCTCCCTCTACTAAATAAATCCTTTAAAAACAAAGAATAGGTTCTCTCCACAGGAACAGGAGCAATGGGAGGCTTGGGGCCTTGGGGTCTACATCAAAGGAGCAGGGCGCCAACACCTGCAGCCTCCAGCCCCCTCCTGCCCCCTGGAACCATAGGTGTGAGCGGTGGGGGGTGAGGGGCGTCCCTGGGAAGCAGATTGCTGCAAGCACCCTTCTGGCCCTGAGCTCAGTGGTGGTGGCTGGTGTGAGGGCAGTTCCTGGGAAACAGATGTCCAGCTCGTGCCCTCAAGGACACAGATGTGGACCTGGAGCGAACAGAGCTCAGCTGAACAAGCAGCACTCACAAGGGCTTCTCCCACAGCCCCCCAGGCCAGCTGCCCTTCCTTCACGAGCACACATGGCCTTTCAGGGAAGCTCAGAGTGGAACCAAGCAGTCGTGGGGAACCAAGAGGACCCCAACAGACCTGCAGAAATACAAACAACTGCCATCTGGAAGTGTTGGAGAAATCTTGTCAAATAAGCTAGGCTAGACCAATGGGCAATCGACAGCAGGCAGAGCTAACCTTCAGGACAAACAGAACAAATCTGTACCCTCCACTCTCGAAATGAGACCCGCTCAAGAGTCACCCAGAAGTGCCAGTCAGAAAAACTTTGTCGAACAAACAAAAGAGATTAGAACTATCTCCAGCAAAAACAACTAGAGGTACTGGAAATTACCAGCAGCCTTGTGCTGGGTGCAGCTCTCAGCCACAACAGAATGCGGAGGTCTTCGCTCATGATCAGTCTCCCAAGAGTAAGCCTGCTTAGCCTGGATGCTGCCAGTGGAGAACTGAGCACAAAGCACAGAATATTCAAGGAATAATGTAAATAAACTTTCCTTCCTGCCTAAGCCAGCTAAACAGAGCACTTGCTGAAGCACCTGCTCAACTCCCAAAGCCATCCTCCAAGATGCAGCAACACTGCAACCCTGAAGCACGGCCGGGGTCACAGCAGGTGCAGCGTGCCACCGCCTGCCACCGCCTGCCACCGCCTGTCACAGCAGCACTGCACATGCACACCACTCCATGTCCCACCGCATTCACTGTTGGCGTGTCTAGGGCCACAGTCCATGGGGGGATCGGGAGGTACCCCTCCTGGCTCCCGACTCCAGCCTGGCCCCCGGGGCCATGAACCAGTGAATAAAGGCCATTAGGCTTCCATCCCTCCAACGCGGACTTTCCAGTAAGTCAGTCTTTAAAAAAAAAATTGAAAGAGTATGTACTTATTTTAAAGAAAAGCTATGTGTAGTGTTAGGGCATGGGGTTGGGGCAAAAGCAGCTGCCTGCAGTGTGGCGGCTGTGGGGGATGCCCCAGCCAGGCCGGACCCAACGCCGGGGACTCGGGCCATGATCACCACGGACAGGTGGAGTCGCAGGCTTTCTCCAGGCCCGAGAGCTCTTCCCTCAGGGTAAATACACCATGAGGGAAACTGGGGAACTGGTTTAAGGCCCTGTCACTATGATCCTGCAGCAGGAAGAGCCAGGGCAGTGATTGGCCATGGCGCTGGGGCCAAGGGAGCCTGCTGCAGCTGGCTGCTGACGGGAGTGCCCCAGCCAGGCCAGATCCAAGGCTGGGGACCCAGGCCATGGCCACTGTTGTAAAGTGGTGACCAAGTCCTAGGCTGCTGCCCGCCAGGGAGCGCTCTAGGGTTTTTAGAATATGTAATTGCTACCTAGGGACATTCATGGATAAGGCCAGTGTGAGTGGAGGTGAGGGATGAATTCTAGGAGATTCCAGCAACAGGGTCACAGAACTTTCTGGCAAGTGTGGGGACTAAGACCTGGTGATTTGCAGGGGAGAGTCCATAAAATCTATTTCAGCCAGACTGATTCACCAGCCCAAACGGGAATCCTGAGATAGGCTGTTAGCATAGAGCATCACTGACGGCCACTCAGGAGGCACCACCAAAGCTATGGATGGAGGCCTGTCTGGCAGGGCTAGGTACCAGACCTGAGTGGTGGAACAGTGGCAGGTCACACTTGGCAGGGTCAAGACGCTAACCAGCACGTGAAAGAACCAGATCCAGGGGGTAGACTCTCTGGGGGAAAGTGTGGGCTGCACTCTATAGAAATGAAAGTCCCGGGCCCGGCGCGGTGGCGCAAGTGGTTAAAGTCCTCGCCTTGCACGCCCGGGATCCCATATGGGCGCCGGTTCTAATCCCGGCAGCCCCGCTTCCCTTCCAGCTCCCTGCTTGTGGCCTGGGAAAGCAGTCGAGGATGGCCCAAAGCTTTGGGAACCTGCACCCGCGTGGGAGACCCAGAAGAGGCTCCTGGCTTCGGATCGGCGTAGTATCGACCCGTTGCGGCTCACTTGGGGAGTGAATCATCGGATGGAAGATCTTCCTCTCTGTCTCTCCTCTCTGTACATCCGCCTTTCCAATAACAAAATAATAAAAATAAATCTTTAAAAAAAAAAAAAAAAGAAATGAAAGTCCCACTGGTTAGCTCACAAGCTGAGGTGGCAATGGGCTGAGTAGGTGTGACCATAGCACCTGCCATTACTTACTGGTAAAGGAATCAACAACAGTCTGGGCAGGTCAAGGCAGCAGCACCAAAACGTGCATCATAAAATAGGATGTGGGGTGGGTCGAGCTGCAAATGGAAGGGGGCAGACCAGGTAGGGCCAAGCAAACCTCGACTCACAAGAAGAACATAATTCAGGAAGCAGCACAAGTCATGCCGAAGTAGGCTTTTGCACTGATTAGTCTGCATGAGCCAGGGATTCTAGGCCACAGCATTGAAAGCAAAGGCTGAGACAAGTGAGGGGCTAAGTCAACTGGGTCAGAGCAACCACTGGCACGTGCGTAATGTAGGGCTGGGAATAGGCTCAGCTGGGAGCTGTGAGCGTTCACCCTTGCTGGGTTGGGGTTCCCACGGGAGAGTGCCAGGGCTAGAGTGGGGCTGTGTTTTGGTCTGGATATGGCTGCAATCTCCCTTGTGAACTAGGGCTGGGTACACCTAGCTGGGCTAGACACCAGCACCATCTGGTGCTCTGGAGAACCTGAGTAGATGTAGGATGGACTAGGCTGGGTCTCTGCCCCTACTGAGCCATGTGTGAGCCGTGTCTGGGTATGGATGAGCCTTGGTTGGGCTGAAACATCCAACAGTAAGAACCGGAATGGATTGAAGGCCAGCAAGGAAAGGCCACTGTTCCTGCCAGAACAGGAGGAGGACTAAGAGGAGCTGGCCCATGGACCCACCAGTATGCACAAGATCTGGTATAGGGAGAGGTTCTGATGGAGGAGCTTGGGAAACTCCTCTGATGGGAGACAGTCCCTGCAGACGAGCACAAGAATCACGATAGGGAACAATCCAGACCAGGCCAGAGAAAGATACCCACTGGCATGCATTTGGCAAAGGTCGGGGGCAGCTGAACCAGTTCTCATCACCCGCTGGCAAATCCGAGCAGCAGAATAGAGTGTGGGTCAGGACAGGTTTGGTCGCAACACAAACCAGTGCACAATACAGAATGCCAAAGTGAGATGAGCAGTGTCAGATGTGGCTGCAGCACACGTGAGAACTAGGGAGAGATGGGGCAAAGCCAACAGGGTGAATGTGGGATACCCTGCTGGACCACCACTCGCAATGCAGAGCATGAGCTGGGATGGGGGCAGACTAGACCAGGCAGGGCTACAATACAGAGCTAATTAGAAGCAAAGATCTTGCACCTGCTGGTTCACTCCCTATGTGGAATCTGAGCTGATCCTTCTTCTGGGTCTCCCACAGGTGGAGGCTCTGGGCTGTCTTCTGCTGCTTTCCCAGGCCCCAAGCAGGAAACTGCATGAGAATCAGAGACACAAACCCACAGCCTTACCCAAGTTCAGCGCTTGCAAGGTGAGGACTTTAGCCACTGAGCCATCATGATATGCACTATACTACCGAATTCTACTGACAAGAACAAAAACATTAACTCCACATTTAGGGCACTAACAGCCTAATTATTCCCTCAAGAAGGCATTTCCTGAAAGATAATGGGATTTATTATAATACTAAGTACTACGAATACTAAAACATGGCTTTTCAAGTTAGGGCAGTAAGTAGGAGGCAGAAAGAGCCCACAACACTCTAAACAAAAATATGAAATGGTGTTCGCGGGTAACACACAATAAAGTAATAACACTGTCCAACTTCCAAAGGTCTACCAGTTGTAGAAAACTGAAAACAAGATCTGGAAGACTGTGTGCAGCACACACTCCACCTGAGCTCTCCAGAGAAGCGCATGTGGGGGGAGAGTCCTGGGGGGGGGGAGAGTCCTGGGGAGGGGGAGAGTCCTGGGGAGGGCGCAGGGGGAGAGGTTCCTGGGGCCAGGCAGCAGTTCCACTCCCATCAGCTTGACACTGCCACACACCATGACAGGAGCAACTCCAGAGCCCACGGACACCTGGGTGGAGTTCCTAGCTCCCTGGAGCTTCGAAATGAACCAACGGATGGGACATCTGTCACTTTTGTGGGAAAAAAAAAAGCATGGAAATAGTTGAGCTGGTTAGATGGAACTAGGCTTTAATACCAACTGACATGTACCAGAGACGAATGGGATGTGGGACAGACTGGACTAGTCTGCTACACATACTGGCAAACCAGGGTAGGGGGTGGGACTGGTGGGGGTTACTGCGGGTCGCTCCAACTAGGTTACAGCTCCCACCGATTTATGTAAGGGCCGAGTGTGTGCTGGGCAGAACCAGTCTGGACTGCAACACCCACTGGTTCCAATGGAAGTCGGGGCTGGAAACAGAACCAACCCAGCAATTGCAATCAACAGCTGATCAGGGCAATGGACTGTGCCAGGCCCTGAACTTGCTAGCACATACAAGAATCTGGTCTGAGAACACCTCAGACAAAGTTTCTTTGGAGATCTCCCCAACCGAAATGCTGGACTCAGAACCCAAGCCAAGAAAAGAGAGAAGACAGAACAGGTCAACCAACCATCTCAGCTATACGTTGGCAGTGAAATACAGGGCAAACGGAGACTCTATGATGGACTATGTCAATCAGGGGATTATTCAAATACCTCATCATGCTTGGAGTGGCAAGATTAGCAACGATTCATAACTGCTAAACTATCAAAACCACTTGAGCAAGAACCTCAGAGCATACCCTACATTCGGGACCTGGGGAGGGTAGGAAATTGGGTGGGCCTTCTCCCTTAATACCCGCCTTTAAACATGAAGGAAACAATATGGAAATAATAGTCTTACCTACTTTCCTCTAGCCCTTGAACCTTTTTACCCTAATTAAGTATATAAAGATTATAAAAAATATAATAAAAAAAAGGCAATGCAAGGAAAGTTAAAAGTCAATCATTAAATGATGTTCTGAATCCTGTAACTATTTTATTCTTTTAAGTGATGTGGAAATTGAGTTAAGTGGAGAACTGGCTAATTTATGAATTTTCGTATGACCTACAAACACAGTCGGCATTTCACCTGTCACTGAATAATAAAAGACTACAGTCAACCAAGGGATTTCTTCTTAAACACAGAAGAGCAAACCTATGTTTAAGACATCAATAAACCTAAGTGCTCAAGTAAAAAAAAAAAAAAAACACTTGAGCAAGAGCCTCAGAGAATTCCCCACATCAGAGACCTGGGGTGGGTGAGACTGGGTGGGGCTTCTCCCTCAATATCCCACTTTACCTCAGATACATGATGGAAATGATATGGAAATAATAGTCTTACCTACTTTCCTGTAGCCCTTGAACCTTTTTACCCTAATTAACTATGCAAAGATTGTCAAAAATATAATAAAAATGGAAAAAGAAAAAAATAAATAAAGTCCTCGCCTTGAACAGGCCAGGATCCCATATGGGTGCTGGCTCTAATCCCAACAGCCCCACTTCCCATCCAGCTCCATGCTTGTGGCCTGGAAAAGCAGTTGAGGACAGCCCAAAGCCTTGGGACCCTGCACCCATGTGGGAAACTCAGAAGAGGCTCCTGGCTCCAATTGCCTCAGCTCCGGCCGTTGTAGCCGCATTTGGGATGTGCATCAATGGACAAAGGATTTTCCCTTTTATCTCCTTCTCTCTGTAAATCTTTCAAATAACAATAAGTCTTTAAAAAAGAGAGCAAAAAGCAGAAAGAGAGAGAGAGAAAGGCACATTAAAATATTGTGACAATTTGGCCCGGCGTGGTGGCACAGTGGTTAAGGTCCTCGCCTTGCTCGCCCAGGATCCCATATGGGCACTGGTTCTATCCCGGCAGCCCCGCTTCCCTTCCAGCTCCCTGCCTGTGGCCCGGGAAAGCAGTCGAGGACAGCCCAAAGCTTTGGGACCCTGCACCCGCGTGGGAGACCCAGAAGAGGCTCCTGGCTTCGGATCGGCATAGCATCAGCTGTTGTGCTCACTTAGGGAGTGAATCATGGGACGGAAGATCTTCCTCTCTGTCTCTCCTCTCTGTATATCCGCCTTTCCAATAAAAACATAATAAAAATAAATCTTTAAAAAAAAAAAAATATTGTGACAATTTTCCCAAATGGCCACATGGGGGCAGCACAACATTCCACTTAGGCCAGAGGCTTCCCAGCCAAGAGCAGCCATTTCATCACTTTCCCAAGGCTTATAATTCTTTAGCAATTCACAAAATGGCTGAACTGCTTGTCATAGTTTGCTATTTCTTTGGCTGAAAGCAAAACCTGGCAGCCACAAAAAGTAACCTATGCTGGCATTCTGTGA
Organism: Ochotona curzoniae; assembly: GCF_017591425.1. Classification (NCBI taxonomy): domain Eukaryota; kingdom Metazoa; phylum Chordata; class Mammalia; order Lagomorpha; family Ochotonidae; genus Ochotona; species Ochotona curzoniae. The sequence goes on along the minus strand of NW_024467122.1, from coordinate 2,200,434 downwards.
ATTTACTTCCAGACTTCTGCAGGAGCAGGTAACACAGGAACCAACAAGGAAGACCCAAACCTCAGGTTGAAGACCACCGTCCTCCACAGGCCAAGGCCACCATCTCACGTACATTCTGCAGCCCCACGGGTGACCGAGCCCAGCAATGCCAGCACATAACCCTCTTCGTTCTCTTACAGCCACGTCTTGAGAGCATGTCTTGGTAATACATTCTGGGGCCAGCGGCCTGGCAAGCTAGGCCCCAGCCCTCACCTGTGATGCCAGCATCCCATCCAGCTGCCAGTTCCCACCCTGGCTGCTCCACATTGGATCCAGCACCCAAAGTGGGAACAGACCTGGAGGCGGCTCAGGGCTCCCAGCTCAGCTCGGGCTGTTATGGCCACTTGGGAAGGAAACCAACGGAAGGAAGATTTCTCTCTCCTTCTCTGTAAATCTGCATTTCCAAAAACAAAAAACACTGGATGCAGGATTCCCTGAGGGACCTGCACCCTTCAGGCCTTCTACAGCTATGTGGAATCAGATACACTGGTATGCTGCAACATGGGGACAGCCAGCACAGGCCAACCGGGCAGCTTCTACTGCTGCCTAGTGAAGTGGCTGGCGTGACCAGCACCAAACCAGCAGGAGTGTCAAATCCACAAGCACTGGGAGTTCAGGTTCAAAGCCAAGCCCCAGATACCACACCTAGGAGAGCAACGATCCAAGCCCCCCTACGGCAACATGCCCACATGCAGAGGGAACACAGTTGCAACATGGGTCTCTCACTCTGCCTTTCAAACCAACAGTAACAATCAACGTACAATGTTTCTTTCCAGTGTCAACAGGAGGCAGGGAAGGGTAGGCTGCTCCTCCCCATGGCAGCCTGGCTGCGAAGGCATCTGGGAAGGCATGCCAACATGTGCCAAGGCATGCCGACACGTGCCAAGGCATGCCAACACGTGCAGGCACTGCGATCTCTGTCATTCCAGGTCTCTGGGAAATGAGCTTTGTGTGTGTGTTCACCCCGGGCAGGGGTCTCCTACTGTGTGTGTTGTTTCCTCTTTCATAGACAGTATCCATTTCATTTTCTTTTAAAGACTTATTTATCTTTATTGGAAAGGCAGATATACAGAGGAGACAGACAGAGAAGATCTTCCGTCCAATGGTTCACTCCCCAAATGGCTGCAACAGCTGGAGCTGAATCAATCCGAAGCCAGGAGCCAGGAGCTCTTCCAGGTCTCTCACATGGGTGCAGGGTCCCAAGGCCTTGGGGGGTCCTTGACTGCTTTCCCAGGCCACAAGAAGGGAGCTGGATGGAAAGAAGGGCTGCCGGGATTAGAACCAGCGCCCATATGGGATCCCGGCGCATTCAAAGTGAGGACTTTAACCACTGTGCCATCTTGCTGGGCCTGACAGTATCCATTTCAAGCAAAACCCATCACAGAGGCTGGCACTGCATGGCACAGTCCCAACTCAGGATGCCTATGTATCCCAAAAAAGTGTGGCGCTCTAAAGTCAATTGCTGGCTTGAGGACAGCAGACAACCACCTCTGGGTTCCACATCCCCCCCGTGGGACACTGCCTGGGGTGCCCCGTCCTGACTGCCAGGGGCATTTAGGGTGAGAACGATTAGATACAAGATCTCTACGCCTCCCTCCCACTCTGCCACCCAGAGGGAAATCATTCAATCTTTCAGAAATGTTTCCGCAGAGCTCAGGAGCTGCGCCAATAGCCTGACGGGGCGGGCACACCTGAGGCAGGAAGGCCCCGTGCACTGAGGCCTGTGTGCTCCAGCCGTCTGCAGCAGCAGCTGTGGGAGACGGACTGCTGGGAGCACCCAGCAAGAGTTCTCAGCTGGGCACCAAGAGGTGCCCAACGCAATGCTGCAAGGCCAAGACAGCAGATTTCCAACCAAAGAACAGACGGCACAAGAGAGAGAGCCTTCAATTAAACAAAAGTTTAGAGTTCGGCTCATGAACTAACTACATATTCATGTATGAAAATGCAGAAGTAAAATGTGAAAAACTCATTATATGCAGTTGAATGCAGCAATTTGACAAAATCAAAACTGAATTTTAAAACATGAAAATACCACATGCACCATGTAAATTTTTCAAATGTCAACTGGTTATATGCCAACTGAACATGAAACTAGCAGGCCCGGAGTAGCAGCCTAGCAGCTAACATCCTGGCCTTGCACCTGCTGGGATCCCATACGGGCACCGGTTCTAATCCCTGCAGCCCCGCTTCCCATCCAGTTCCCTGCCTGTGGCCTGGGAAAGCAGTCAAGGACAGCCCAAGGCCTTGTGACCCTGCACCCACATGGGAGACCCGGAAGAAGCTCCTGGTTCCTGGCTTCAGATCAACTCAACTCCAGCCACATGGCCACATGAGGAGTAAAACCAACAAACAGAAGATCTTCCTGTCTCTCCTTCTCTCTGTATTAATTTAAATGCTTTTCATTTTTAAAATCAAATAATTATTAAAAATAAAATTATTTTAAAAAGGAAAGTCTCCGACTATCCAACATGAAACTAGCCATCAAAGCATGGTTGCCAGCCGCACCCAGCCTGTGTTCGCTACAAGCTTTTCCATATCGGTGGCAAGCAGCTGCTCAGCCTAGGGAGCGGGGTCCTTCCCAGGGCTCACCAGTCCTGGAGAAGCTACTGTGGCACTCAGAGACAGCAATGCTGCAGGAAGGAAACAGGAGGGAGGCCGGGCTTCCCTGGTAATCCACTCACTCAGCCAGCTCCCTCTGCTTCTGCCCACACAGGCCAAGTCAGGTGATGTTCGCCAACCTGCACTATGCCGTCACCTTCTTGCTGTTCAAGCTTCCATTTTTTCTAGGTGTGGCACTATTCAATTCATGAATCGTCAGCAAAGTCCAATTACACCATTAAACTCAAGTTTACCAAAATGCTGCCTTCTGGTGCCACAAAAGGGTACACATACAAAGAAAACTCAAACTGCTCATGGAGAGGCCGGCACAAAGGTGCAACGGACTAAGCTTCCACCTGCAGGAACCAGCAGTTCATGGGCACTGCTCCATCTCCCATCCAGCTCCCTGCTAATAGTCTGGGAAAGCAGTGAAGGCGGCACCCACACGGGAGACCCAGAACAAACTCCAAAGCTCTGGGTACTAAGGTCATTGGGGAATGAACAGGAAAGACGCACATGGAAGGTCCAGCACGGTGGCACAGCATCTTAAAGCTACCGTTCACAGCCAGCACTCCGTCAGAGCCCGGATTTGAGCTCAGGTGCTCTGCCTCCAGTCCAACACCCTAGCGGGCCTGTGAAAGCAAGGAGCAACAGCCAGTAACCACACAGGAAGCCAGAAGGAAGTTACAGCTCTCAGCCTTGGCCTCTGCAGCAACTTGGGTAGGGGATCAGTACACGGAAGCACTCTCCCGCTGTGTGAGGGTCACAGGAGCACGGTCGCGCTCTGTGTGTGAGGGCGGATGTGTGCCTCCCTCCCTTCACTCGATGTTTCAAATATGTCTTTCTCCAAAAAGCTCATGAAAAATGAAATTAAGTTGATTTTGGTTAAACTTTTTAGAGAATTTGAATTTAAAGATTTTTTTAAATGGTTTTCTTTTTTTTTTTAAAGATTTATTTTTATTATGTTTTTATTGGAAAGGCGGATATACAGAGAGGAGAGACAGAGAGGAAGATCTTCCGTCCCATGATTCACTCCCCAAGTGAGCGCAACAGCTGATGCTATGCCGATCCGAAGCCAGAAGCCTCTTCCGGGTCTCCCACGCGGGTGCAGGGTCCCAAAGCCTTGGGCCGTCCTCGACTGCTTTCCCGGGCCACAGGCAGGGAGCTGGAAGGGAAGCGGGGCTGCCGGGATAGAACCAGCGCCCATATGGGATCCCGGGCGTGCAAAGCGAGGACCTTAACCACTTGCACCACCGCGCCGGGCCCTAAAGATTTTTTTTTAAAGTTGATTTTCACAAACTTTTTAAGAGAATTTGCTTATTTAGGAGAAAGGAAAAAGAGGGACAGAGGCCTCCCATCCACGGTCCACTCCTCAAACAGGTACAACAGGCCAGACAAAGCCAGAGCTGGAGCCATCTCCCACGGGAGCACCAGACACCCCGAGACCTGCGGCCTCCCTCTAGGAGCACAGCGGCAAAACGTGCCTTCAAGAAACATCCATCTCGGGTCCTGGCCTGGTGGCTAACTTCCTCGCCTTGCACCTGCTGGGATCCCATGCGGGCGCCGGTTCTAATCCCGGCAGCCCCACTTCCCATCCAGCTCCCTGCTTGTGGCCTGGGAAAGCAGTTGAGAATGGCCCAAGGCATTGGGACCCTGCACCCGTGTGAGAGACAAACTCCTAGCTCCTGGCTTTAGATCGACACAACAGTGGCCTTTGCGGCTACTTACGGAGTGAATCAGCAGATGGAACATCTTCCTCCCTGTCTCTCCTTCTCTCTATATGTCTGACTTTGCAATAAAAATAAATACATCTTAAAGAAAATCTGTTTCAATGCCAAAACACCCAACATCTGAATCGGAAACACACAGCACATTCAAGAACTATTGCCCTGGAGAATCTTCCACGTGTCAGCTGTCACTCGCCCTGCCACCCAGAGCTCCTGACCATCCTGGGAACCTGATGTGGATGGGACCTGTGCTTAAAGAACTCGTTTTCTTACACAAAATCCACCGGGAAACCGCGAACTCACCCTCGGCTTGCACGGGAATCACTTTCTTGCCTTCTTTTTCCCTGAATTTCACTTGACCGGCAGAGCGGGGAAGAGGAAGATGGACAGAAAAGCCCCTTGCTATTGGCTCAAGCACCCAGATGCCTGCAAAGACCTGGCCAGGGCCACATGCAGGGCAGGAACTCCAGACCGGCCTGGGTAGCAGACAGCTTGGTCAGGAGCTGACTGACTGCGAGTTGCTCACACCAACCCACCAGCCCTCAGTGTGCAAGCACACGGGAACCCGGACCGTGCACCTGACGCCAAGGGCGCTGTCAGTCATCCACTCCAACAGCTGTTAAGAACTTGCTACATTAGAAATGACCCATACAAATGCAGACAGCCAGAAGTGTGCTCTGGCCTAATCCTGCAGGCTGTCTTAGTGCAACTGACCAATTCGAGCTCAGCCATGGCTGACACCCACTGCTCCACACGGTCCACAGCCAAGCCCAGGGTCCCTGCTGCAGCCTGCACTTCTGGGGAAGGTGGTGCCCTCCTCGTGAGGGACAGAGCTTGAGGAAAGTAACCGATCTAGAAACTAAACTTCCAAGGCAGAGCAGACGACCGCCAGACACTCTCCCCTCGGCAAACGTGCCGCGTGCCCAGCATAGCCGCTCTTTGTCACACAGCAGCAAGGTGACAGCACAACTGGCCGAGAAAGGAATGAGGAAAATGGGCCAGGTAACGGAAAGGCCACGGGCTCTCAGGGAACAGCACCAGACAAAACAGCCTCCATCTTACAGACAGGACACAGAGCCTCACTCCACCATCTCACTAACAGAGAAGAAGCGTGCACGGGGCTCTCCCAGCAGGCAGAAGCTAAGGTCCCAGCTGGACACTGCCTTCAGAGGCTCCCCAGGGACTGAAATGGAAGAAATGCAACCCAGTTAAGCCATAATCCAGAAAGGGAAAGAACTGGAGGAAGTCGACCATAGTTCCAACAGAACGCAGGGCACCTCAGCATCCTGCCAAGTGACTCCCACGTGTGAATGCGGGCAAGGCTGTTGCCCACCAGCCAGCTGCAGCCACTGCCGTCCACTCCTGCCTGCCCAAGAGCTTGTCACTGCAGCAGGTTGAGAAGGGAAACAAAGCAGAGAGCAAACCAGGGCACTAATTCACAACAGTCACGGCTGGGACCCATACAGGAAGCCTTGTCTCCAAGGCTGACTCTTCGCAACACAGAATCCTGGGAGAGGACTGCTAACTGCACAAATCACTCTAACGGACCCCCGAGCGGCCTGAGCAGCCCACTGTGGGAATCGGGAACAATCTGTGTTAGGAGAGCAGAAGCCATCAGACCAGAACATGGCTGAATGCTCTGCCGTGCTGGGCACCAGTGGGGCAACGGCCGCAGCTGGGCACCAGGCAGGCCATTCGCCTGCAGGACCGGCACCACGATCTCCACTTCCAACAGGAGGCGGCGGCTCTCCACCCACGCCAGCCGCGGGGAAGGCTGGGAGGTGAGCTGTGGCAGCCCGCAGGATGCGCCCAGGCACTGCACTGGAGAAGTACCCCACTGCCCCCATGCACAGGGGAAAGTATTTTTCAGTACAAAACAGAGTTCAGAAGATACCAAAAATGCCTCTACCCTGGAAAAAGGGACTGGTCTCCAAGATATCCGGTGTTAAGACTTTCTCAGAGAGGGCCCTGTGCCCACACCTGCCAGCGTCAAGCAGCTGGCAACTGGGGCTGGGGATCCACAGATACAGAAGCCAGGAGATCCAGCGGGAGGCTCAACTGCTGACAAAGTACAGGAGCAGGACGCCGGACTCCGCAGCTGTGATCAGCCAGGGCTATTTCCAAGTTTTTAGCTGCTTTGTGAAAAGGAAGCTAACAGTATGCTAACTCATTCGGGAAAGACAAATTAAGAAAAACTAAGGATGGCTCCCAACAAGAAAACCAAAACTGATTTGCTGTTGTTGCCTAGCCACGTGGCTTGCGGTTTTTGGAGGCCAAGCTGCCCGGGTCAGAGAGGGGGCCTTAGGGAAGCTGCTCGGGCACGGGGCGCAGCAGGCTCACCAGCCCCGACTGTGCGGCTGCTCCTGGGAGACTGAGCAAAAACACGGGTCGCCAAAGCACCTGACGGCCCAGCTGCCAACTGAGGGGCGCTCTCTGGCACCCCATGCCGGCCCGCGGGAGCGGGGCAGCTCCTGGCACACACGCCGGCGCCCGCAGGGCTGTCGGCACCGGCTCGGCTCGGCTCGGCAGGCTGCTGCCCCGGGCCCGTGGTCGCTCACGAGGGGTCGGCCACAGCCGCACGCGGCCAGCGGGTCCAGCACGTACTGACCTGCGCTTCTCTCCGCCAAATGCCAACTGAGAGAACGTGCGGTACCACGTGAGCACGCACGGGGAAAGGCGCAGACATCCGTCCCCCTGCGTGTGGGCCATGGCCGCCCGGCGGGGCAGGCCGCGCGGCCCGAGGGCACTGGGGGCGCTAGGGGAGGGGGCACCCGACAGCCGTCCGCACCGGCGGCTCTGCTCGGCCGCGGGAAGCGTCCGGCCCGCAACCTTGACGTTCCCCGGCGTCGAGGCCGTTTCGGGAACACGCGCCGGGGCGAGGCCACCGGAAGTCCGCGCGCCCCGCCCGCGAGCGCCGCGCCGCCGAGGGCTGCAGCGCAAGGGCCGCGTCAGCGCGTCTCCGGCGGCCGACGTCACGGGGCGGGGCCACCCGCAGGCGCCGCCGCGGAGGCCGCTGTTGCCAGGCGCGCGCACAGCCAATCAGCAGCTGGCGCCTGCGCCGGCGGCCTCTGAACCCGGACGGCACTTCCTGCCGCCGGGCGGCGGGCGCGCGGGGCGATGCGGTGTGTCTGTCGGCGCTGCAGCACAAAGGAACAGCCATTTTGTGAGGGCGCCGGGCCCGCACCCTGACGGCCGGGGCCCCGCGCTGCGGCGGGGGCAGCGCTTCGCCGGCCCTCCCAGCGGCCGCGGCTGCCCGGCGCGCGGACCCGGGGCTGCCGGGGCTCTGCGGGCCGCCGCTCGCCGCCTCAGGGACGCCCGCGCCGGGCGTGCGGAGCCCTAAGATGGCGGCGGCGCGGGCCGGCGGAGGGACGCCCACGCCGGCGGCCGGACACGCGGCGGCCGGGCTGCTCGGGCCCGCGGCCCGGCGAGGGGCTCTGCCGGCGCGCCTCTCCTGCCGCACGGGCCCTCGCGGGTGCCCGGGCCGGGGCGAGGTGGAGGTGGGCGCTGCAAGCGGGGCCGCGGCGGCAGGGGCTGCACCCCCGAGAGCCCGGCGCCCCAGCGCCCCAGCGCCCCCGGCCACGACTCCGCGGCCCTCGCCCCACAGCTTGCCCGAGAAGGCCAATCCCGCAATCTCTTCAATAATGTGTCGGTTGCATCCGGGCCTTCCTGCTTTTCCCGATACCAACTTAGCAGAAAAATCCCTTTAGGATTCGAAGAGAAGTTTTACCCAAATACGAAAAGTAACTTGGTCGGCAGTTCAAGTCAGGGGACAGTAAGCAGTGCAAGCTGACAACTGCTCCATTTACCAAAGAACTTGGGAATGTAGCTTTCAAAGCAAAGCTGAAGCACTTTTTGGTCTGATAAAGCAAAATTCAAATTTTGCAATAAGCTATGTCCGCAACTAGTCTAATAGAAATATAGGTAGAAAACAATGTTGAGCGAAAAAAAACTTGTCTGCACGATTTAAAGTTTTTAACATGGCAATTTATCAGAAAAAAACCAAAGGCATTCATAAACTTTTTAAAAATATGCACAGATGATAAAACAAAAATCTGAAGACTTTATTCCTTAGTCACTAAATATGCACTCCCGGCAATGTTAAAGAAACCACGAGCTGAATATACAGTGTTATTTGCAAGTGTCAGAAGAGAAAGCATTCCGGATGACTCTGTTGAAATAAACAAGCAAATTTACCGCAGCTAAAACTGTGGAAATACACCTCTCCCAAACAGAAAACTCAACATAATGCATAACAACCCTAAAGCATATTAAATACAAAATACACAATCATCACAGTAACACCAAAAAAGAAATATTGAAAGTGTAACAAATTTTCTGTAAAGTTTGTGTTCACAAAGAAAATAGACTCTGATAAATCAAAATTTCCTAAAATGTCAAGCGATTCAAAAAGAAACGGATTCAAATAAAAATACAAACCGAGAGGCATCAATCAAAGAGCCTTTTTTGCAATTTCACTTTTAAATATACACTTTTTCATTCATACGACTTTCTGAAACATGTATTTACTATAATTTACTACTGCCAGGCTCCTGGATGGCCCCAGTTAAAGTCTGGCTATCCGAGATTCTTCAAAGAAAAAAATTTGCCGTGTATGTAAAATGGTGCAATGCAGCAATGGCTAAACCGACAAGGTCATTTTTCTGCAACACAAAAACCTAAAACCTGAGATTTAATGACAGAAAAACAGTCGTTCCCAGGAAAGGCTCCACTGGATCAAGGTATCCTACCTTCATACTGCCATATGAGGCCTTAAGTCACAACTCAACTTTCATAAATTGCTACCAAAAAATTAGGGTGTGGCATATTAGCAATCTCAAGGTCATGCTTCAAAAAACAAATCCAAATTAGAAAAATAATTTTTATAACACAGACAACAATCCATGTCTGTCAAGGTAAACAAGTGTAAGCTGAGGATTCCCCCAAAAATACGACCAAAAGCAAGAAAGTTGATGGTTCATACCTCGATGCATTGCTGTGTAGCGAACTGTCCTCCTCTTGGCTTTTGTCCTTACTTCTCATCATCTTTTAATTCGTAAATATTAAGGGGGAGGGGAAATCTGTGTTTGCTTTGAAGTCCTGTGCCCAGGTATTTACTGTCAAAAGTTGAAAGAAAGGTAAGGTCCCGGTCCTGAGCTGGCTTTATCATCAGGGACAAGGTCCTGCGGATGTTAACAATACTGACAGAATACAACAGCGGTAAGCACCCAAAACACCACAATATTTCTATTTTTTCCTTCAAAAAAAAGGAGAGGGTGAACCGGAGCGGTGGAAGCATCACTATCAATAAAGAAAGTTTCTCAAAGTAACACACTGGATACAAATAACAATCTCCGAATCGTATTGCGTCATCCAGGAATTTTTCATATTTACAAAAAATAAAGCAAACTCTAGCATGCAAATGTTTAAAATTGTCACCACTGATCATGAACTTACCTGATCCATGTAGTATGTCCAAAGCAAGAGTCCTATCTAGTAGAAAAATACAGATCCCAAATAATTAAAAATAAAGGGAAAATTCTCCGTTAAAAAACGAAAATAAATAAAATAATCTTCAAATATGTTAACTGGTCAAAAAAAAAAGCAATAATTAATACCAAAGCCGGTCCGGAAGGAAAAAAAACCTCATTAGGAGAGCGCACAAAAATGGAGGTGCGCCATGGCTTCTAAGCTGGAAAAAACAACGAGCTGGGCTCTCAGCACGGCTGCTGCTTTCCAACAAGGCACCAAGAGAAAGCTCCTAAAAGCTGCTTTTCTCCATAAAAATGGTCCGAATCGACCCTGGTAAGTCACTAGGAGAGGCAGGGGGCTGCGGGGGCCCCCTGAGGCTGCCCGAAAGTTAGGGAAAGTTGCGTAAAGTGAGGGAAGGCGGCGAGCAGAGCGCGCTCTCTAAGGCACAGCCGCCATCTAGAGCCTCCTTCCCAGCTCTGAGAGCTCTGCCTTTGATTGACACTCTCTACATTTACCCCACAACTCAGGTGATGTACCATAGACCCACCCCTTCATCTCCACCAAAAAAAAAAAAAAATCCTCCATCCCAGGGAGCCTGAGGACCCCCACCTCCACACCTCCCTGCCCCTCCAGACCACCCCAGCACGGGTGGGGGAGGGCTTCTTAACCCCCTCTGGCTCAAGCACCCTTTTTAAGCCAGAGAGAAATGTAATTTGTTCCTTTTGTCTAAAGATCTGCTAAATATTTCAGTCCTTGAGCTGAAATAACTTCCTCCCTGGACAGGAAGTGGTGCTTTATAAAGCCATTTTGAAAAAGGGATCATTTTTAAGAGAATCTAAAGCTCATCTTAAGTACCAATCTTTTAAAAGATGAGCCCCCTCCATGGGTAAAAGGGTTCCCAAATAAAAACAAAACCTTAATTTCACAAATTAAATTCAAGTTTTGTCTTCTTTATGATGCCTAAAAATCATCTAAAAACAACATTCAAGGGTCACTATGCCATTCCAATATGAAGGGGCAATTTTTTTGGTGACTCAAGAGCGCCTCCCTAGTGTTCAGTTGCATTAGAGCAAAAATTTACATGGGTTTTTATTTAAAAATCTCAATATTTTTCTTTGTACTTTCAAAAAAAAAACTCTTTACCCTACAATCTTGGAACTTCACCTCGCCCCCATTCTCACAGCCACAATACATTTCTTTTCCACACTAATTCAAGCAAAACAAATTTCTTCAGATCCAACACCACAAACTAACCACGGATAAGTAGCTTTACATAAAAAAATCCAAGATTGAGCACCTCTAAAACCAACAAAATATATTCAAGCCACTCCTCCAATCTCAACCAAATCTGACCCATCTCCACAGGTGATTAATAACAGTCCAACAGACGATCATCCAAGTAATATCAAAGGACAAATTCCCATAAAACATCAAAATCCTGAGATCAACAGAAGCAAAATTACTAAGTCAAATCAATTATGAAATCTTCTCACCAACTCCTTCCTTCATCCACACATTCCCAAAATCCAATCAACATTCCTTAATCAACACAATCTTCCAGAACCGAGGAAAGCTTTGTCAGATCACACCCAACCAAAGCAACAGTCCAATCTAGATATCTACACCACCCATCATCCAATCTGGATTTCACACCTCCCAAAAACCCAAAATTTTACATGCATATCAAGCTCATCCACTTCACATAAGTCAACAAGAATATTGTACGTGTATTGATCATGGATGGTTGACAATCACAAAAAATTAACGTCAACTATTCTTCTCTGAATGAAAAAATACAAGCAAGGATTCACTTTCGATTTAACCAAAATATGGCTACCACATCATGATCAGTTACTGAAAGTTATCTGCCAACGAGCAATGAATGTCAACCAGGCACCAGAATCCAAATGTCAGTCATCCTTGGCCGGGAGGAAATGCAACTTGTTAAGTATTTCAAATGTATGTGGGATGCTTACATTATTATCACCAAGATTTTCTTTATGTTGACCCAAGGGACATAACCATATAAATCTTCTTTCCATAATAGTAAGCTAATAGGAGACATCAGTTTAATTAAATTATTTCAATAAAACGTAAAGAGAATCATCCATCTTCATTATCATTTCAGAAATAAATGCCACATACACATCCTCAACACGGGAGCAACACGTACTTCCTTCCCAACTTCTTTAAAAATCTCATGAGAGGAAATATTCATTATCGCCATGAAATAAACCACTCCACAGGTGTTTCCAGAAAGTACAAATCAGGCTTTCAATCAGATGGCCATCTCAAAACCCAAATTTCCACAACACTATGAAATGATAAACCTTAATCAGGATAATCATTTCCAACATTACATTTTGCCAGTTTTATTCAGTACAGTTTACTGCTGAACAAATAAGGGTTAGAGTCATGAAAGCGATTAATGAACACTTAATCAAACTTCCGCATCAAAATAAAAGGCTCAAACTGAGAAATTTGAAGTGTTAGAAATTTTATTAAAGTTAACATTCCAAACAAATCAAACTGCAAAAAATTCCAGGGACACAAACTATATAATTCTATATCATTATGCCATCTTGTGCAAATGTCAAGAATATATTTCTTATGGTGGAACAAAAAGTCTGTAGAAAGTCAATCCCACTGTCCATTTGCTTGGGGTAGGAAGCCTGTCTTCATTCACTTCATGGAATCCACGTGAAAAGAACCCTGTCTTGGTTGTATAACATCCTTGTATTAATCCATGTTCCTCACTTCCCCATAGAAGGCTGCCATCTTGATTTCTCAGTGGAAGGGTCCTTCTGATGCAGGGTGCTTGATAAAACAAAAATTAAAAAGAAAAATTGTTTTTGGGATACCAATCATTCTTACTTCTCCAAACAGAAAATATCTACCCACCTGGAAGATACCCTACCATATCAAAGTTTTGTTTGTATTGTAACAAAGTTATATACAGTGTACACACACTATTGCTCAAAAACAGAATTCAACATAAAGACTGCACATAAGAGACATGAAAGTTCTTACTCTGCCACAGATATGTGGATATGTTTGTATCCACAAAAAGTGGCAGTTAAGAGCCAATTTTTTTAATATTTAACATCGTTATACCGTGTGTATGCAAAGAACAAAAATTAAAATTCAAAATTCCTGGAAAGCTACATTACAGAAGCACTGTGGCTTCTGAATCTCAATGCAGAAAATTTTCCAAGCTCCTCAAAGAAGACTAATTATAGAACAGAATCTTAGGGGATTAAAACAACAACAACAATGCAGTGGATCATAGGTTTCCAATACAACTCATTTTGTGTAGATAACACAAATGGCCAATAAGGCATCATGTTAATTTTCTGAGACTGGAGAAAGATTTTCAAAAGTGCAAAAGAAATGTCACATCTGTTTTGTATTTGAAATATCTTTAAAAAGTCTGTCCATTTATGTTGGAAAGGCAGGGCAACATCAAGGGAACATCTTCCACCCTCTGGTTCGCTCCCCAGATGCCTACAACACCAAGGGGTGGCTGGGCCAAGCAGGAACCAAGAGCCAGGAGCCAGGCCTCCCTCCAGTCTCATGTGTGGGTGACAGGGAGAAACCTGAGTGCTGGGGCTGCTTCACCTGTGTGCCTCTCAGGGTGCACACTGGCAGGAAGCGAAATGGGAAGCAGAATATGAGCAACCCTAGCAGGATCAGAGGTGCCGTGCAAACACCCCAAAATGCAATCTAGTTTCAAGCTCCATGCAATACTATTATTGTCAAAATGTTTCTACAGAAAACTCCATTCCTTAAATGATCTGAACTGAAGGGAGTAGTGGAAAGCCAGGTCATTTTAAAAATAAGTAAATGATCCAGATTCATCCTATCAAAACAGAGAGGAAGTTGTAAACCCCAGTTCATGTACATTTTACAGCTTTCCTGTTGATTTCTGAAGACACAGAGTAACTGAATAAAAGATAAGAACTGCAAGGGCACTTTTGCACCTAAGGTGAAGTTTCCTGCTCCCAAGGTAAGCTGGTACATGCTGCTTTCTGCAGGAAGTGAAATCTCCTGTCATGAGGCGCTGACACCCATATTGAAGCATGTACTCAGTGTCAGAACAGTCACCAACAGGAACATATTTCTGCTGCTGATAGGTTTCTGAAAAGCCTTAGAAAGGACAACTAAGTAAAACACCCCACATATCTGTCAAATATCTTCTATTCACTCAAATTATAGGACATCATTAGAGCAGCTCACAAACAAAATCACCATCCCCTTATCTCAGCTCTATAAACCAACTTCTCCATCTATTGTTACAATGCAGACTAGTAAAGCACTAAACCAAGTTGGAGCTGTAAATGCTACTGCAATGAACAATGAAACAAAGTGCATTTGCATCATGGTAGGACCATTTTCATAGTGACAGACCAACTTGCTCAATGTGTCAGAGTAAACGATACACTCAATGCTGTATATTTTGTCATGGTTAAGTTAAACCTATCCATAACAGTGCAAAAATTTCCTTTCAAACGCATTAACTGGGAAAACATAGCGAAAGAAAGCCTAGTGATATTACAAATCATTCCCTAGTCCTTCAATGAAACAGATTTGTGTGACAGTAAACTAGCAACTTCTCAATGAAGAAAGGTACACACCAAATAAATAAATAAATAAAGCTAAAGAGAATGGTGCACAACTCTTGAGTCATAAAAAAAAACCCAAAGAGCATTTTGCTAGTGACACCATGGGCTCAGTCAAGCATCAAAGTTGGTAAAAGATCAATGGATCAATGAGGGATTTAAGATTAATCTATTTACTTGCACGAAATTCCCAAGGCTAAACGTGCAAATAAACAAAATTATATTAAAATTTTTAAAAACCAAAAAAGACAAGAATTCTTTGAAGCTGGCAATATTCATAACGTAATCCAGTTGCTCACATCAGCACACAAGCAGTTCTGGTACATAACTCTTAGGACAGCAAATAAGGGTTAAATGTATTCATGCATTCATAGCATTTTTATCAATGGTACGTAGAAAGATCTCAATAAATGCTGGCTATCATTCCACCCAGCCAGAGCAGTCAAAGCTACTTTGTGTGGTAAAGCTTCTAATAAGGATAATCCTCTACGGAAAAATGGAAATCAGGGAGTCTGGCCAAGTAAACTAGAGCCTACACCCTCGCCTCGCATCCGCTGGGATCCCAGGTGGGCACCGGTTCACGGCCCGGCTGCTCCATGTCCCATTCAGCACCTTGCTCTGAACCAGGAAAGTAGTAGAGGATGGCCCAAAGCCTTGGGACCTGGGAGACCTGGGGAGAAGCTCCTGGCTTCAGATGGGCTAAGCTATGGCAGTTGTTGGGGAGTGAACCAGCGGATGGAAGCTCTCGCGCGCTCTCTCTCTGTAAACCTGACTTTCTGATAAAAATAAAACAAAAAAGGAAAAAAGGGGGAGGGGCGGAACCCAGGGGCCAATATGGTGGCTCAATTGGCTAATCCTAAGTCTGCAAGCACCGGCAGCACATACAGGCACCAATTCATGTCCTAGCTATTCCACTTCCCATCCAGCTCCATGCTGATGGCCTGGGAAGGTAGTGAAGGGTGGCCCAAAACCATGGGACCCTATATCCATGTGGGAGGCGTGGGGATGGCTCCTAGCCGCAGATCGGCTCAGCCATTGTTCATTTGGGAAGTGAACCAGCAGATGGAAGATCTTTCTCTCTCTCTTAATCTGACATACCTTTCCAATAAAAATAAGTAAATCCTTTAAAAAAAATCCGGGCCAGTATGGTGGCAAAGCAAGTTACTCCTCCGTTTGCAGTACTATCATCCTATATGGGCACTGGTTAACATCCCAGCTGCTCCACTTCCCACCCAGCTCCAGGCTCCCTGTGATGAACTGGGAGGGCAATGAATCTAAAGGAGCTCCTGACTACCAGCCTGGGCTGGCCCAGCTTTGGCCATCGCAGCCACTTTGGAAAGTCAAACACTGGACAGAAGATCTCTCAATCTGTCTCCCCCCTTTGTAATTCTTTCAAGTACAGTAATTCTTTAAAAATAAAAACAATACATACATCAGTCTTACACTAGTAAAATCAATGCCTGCAGTAAAAATGGTTAAAACTTATGTATGAATACTCACACACGTATACATACACATATGGCTGGTGGGAGAACTTCTCCACTCAGACTCAGTGGCTTTTTAAGAAAAATGTGCTTATTCTAAGACAACAGTTACAACAGGCAGTATTTCCGTGAGCAGGTCATGAGTAACTCTCTCTTCCCGAGCAGGAGGTTCAGTGTGCAGAAGTGAGCATGGCACTCTTCTTGCTAATTCTGCTTCAGTCCATCTGTCCCCAAAACACGGGACACGATAAAAATGCACAGGGCCGGAGGGCAACCCTACAAAATGTACCACCTCACCTCTCTTGTCAGAAACCTTTCTCAATTTTATTGGTAACAAAAAAGAGAGAGAGATGGCAGATAATACCTAATTTTTTACAAAATGACAAAAGCTATTAATATTAAATTGATGTAGCCTATATTACTTTGTCACTTACATACTTATTTTGAAACTAAAGGGACAAGTAGTAAGTTTCCATCCTTCCAATCCTATAATTAAGATCCTTGGTGTTTCTGAGTTGATCTCAATCTTCTTTGTACTTTGTCTTTAAATAGATGTGAATGGAAGAAAGCTTGAGAACTAAATTCACAAATCGTCTCTTACTGCCTTGCACACCACAAGGACGGGAACGCACGTGTCTAGGAGACAGCTAACTCCAAGGGGCCCGAGGCAGGGCCTAGCTAGAAGCCACAGCCTGCAGAGCCAGCATCCCAGGTGGGTGCCAGCTGGAGCCCAGGCTGCGCCACTTGCAAACCAACACCCTGCTAATGCCTATGGGAAAGCAGCAGAAGGTGGCCAAAGTACTTGAGTGCCTGATCCCACCTAGGAGACCCAAAAAAGTCCACTGGCCTCGGACCAGCCCAGCTATGGTCATTGCAGTCATTTGGGGATAGAATCTTTCTCTCCGCCTCTCTCCTCTCTTTGAACTCCGCCTTTCAAAAAGTAAAGATTGTAAAACTAACCACACGGTAATTAGAAAAAGACCAACCAGCTGTTGGTTTTTACAAACCTCAATTGTAAATACATCATCTTTTCTATGGCTTTACCATCAGATCAAATCTTGTCACTACTTGTTTGAAGCTTGACTACATATAAACGTTAAGACACTGCTGCAGAAAGACCAAGCTGTTTTCACTTTTAATTTTGACCTTCAGACATACCTTAAAATTTCAGCATTTGTCTTAATGATTTTAAAAATAAACCTAAAACACTACTTAACAAATATGTTTAACAGAGAATCTGATACAAGCAGTAAAGCAGTGCCTGAGTTTCTGCCCCATGTCAAGCATACCATCCCTTTCACAGTATCCCTGGGGGTGCTGGGTGCAGCAGCACACTCGGCCATCCCCTGGGACAGCTGGAACCAAGAGCTGCCTCTGCCCTCATCCAACGGTGCTACAGGGCTCAGCAGCAAGATGCGATGACCCAGGCACTCGGGCGTGTACACCCAGACACGAGACACGGGGGGAGCTCCTCGCTGGCTGCAACCCAGCCCAGACAGCACCCATCTAGTTTTATCTCTCCCCATTTTTGCCCTATTTTCTCCATTATTCCTTCAATGATATAATTTTTTGAAAAACAAAATACAACGAGATTAGGGTAATAATGTTAGCACATTAAGAAAGCTTTCAGGCCTGGCGGCGTAGGATCCCATATGGGCGCCGGTTCTAATCCCAGCAGCTCCACTTCCCATCCAGCTCCCTGCTTGTGGCCTGGGAAAGCAGTCAAGGACAGGCCAAAGCTTTGGGACCCTGCACCCGCATGGGAGACCCCAGAGGAAGTTCCTGGATCCTGGCTTTGGATCGGCATAGCATCGGCCGTTGCGCTCACTTGGGGAGTGAATCATCGGACAGAAGATCTCCCTCTCTGTCTCTCCTCCTCTCTGTATATCTGACTTTCCAATAAATAAATCTTTAAAAAAAAAAAAAAAAGAAAGCTTTCATCTCTACCCTCTATTAAAAACAAACAGGAAGGAGCCCAGCACAGTATCTCAGTGGCTAAATCCTCGCCTTGCATGCACCTAGGATTCCCTAGGAACGCCAGTTCATGTCTCAACTGATCCACTTCCCAGCCAGCTCCCTGCTTGTGGCCTGGGAAAGCAGTAGTGGATGACCCAAAGCCTTGGAACCCTGCACCCATGGGAGATCCAGAATAAGCTCCTGGCTCCTGGCTTTGTATTGGCTCAGTTCTGGCCACTGTGGCCACTTTGGGAGGAACCAGCAGATGGAAGATCTCTGTATTTCCTTCTCTTCATAAGAATCTGATATGCCTTTCCAATAAAAACAAATCTAAAAGAAAAACCTAAAGGACTGGTATGGTAGCTTGACCGGCTAATCAACCAAATTCAAGCACCAGTACTCCATATGGAAACCAGTTCATATCCTGGCTGCTCCACTTTCCATCCAGCTCCCTGCTTGTGGCCTGAGAAAGCAGAGGAGGCTGTCCCAAGGCCTCGGGACCTTGACAGCACATGGAGATCAGAGGAGGCGTCTGGCCTCAGCTCAGCTTGGTTTGCTGTTGCAGCAATTTGGGGAGTAAACCAGCAGATGAAGAACTTTATCTCTCCTCCCTGTAAATCAGCCTTTCCAGAAGAAAAAAAGACTTTCTGAGGCTGGTGTTTTGCCCCACACACTGGGGCGCCCAGGTGTGGCTGTGGCCAGAACGTGTCCTCTTGCTCCTGGAAGGCAGGGAGGCTGCCCCAGTGTGAAGACCTGGGTCCAGCTCTGGCTCCTTTCTCCAGCCCAGCTCAACACACGGGCATCTGAGGAAGCACCTAGCACGCAGTGCTCTCATTCTTTCTCGTATTTGTCTCTCAAGCTTCCTTGTAAAAATGAAATAACTTTTTCAGGCAAATAACCACTTACACAATGAAAGCTTAACTAGTAACAAGAAATAAATAAAATGCAGATTCCTAATGTTTCATCAAGAATTATTCATTTGGAAACACCTAGTATACAACTGCCTGAAAAGTCAGTCAACACTAATGAAATGCAGCTAACCATCAATCTTGACAATTCAACTTTCCCATTATATTGTTTCAACAATTTAGAAAAATTGTCCCTGGGGTTGGTGTCGTTGCACTGCAACTGAAGCCTCTGCCTGTGGGATAGGCATCTAAGTGACTGCTGGAATTCCCATCTTCTCTCTGCTAATGTCCCTGGGGAAAGCAGAGGAAGATGCCCAAGGGCATCAGCATCCACACAAATGGAACTCCTGGCTCCCTGCTCCCCGGCTGTGGCCATTTGAAGATGGGAGATCTTCTCCCTCTAAGTGTGCCTTTCAAATAAGAAAGCCTTGGAAGTAACCAACACCCACGCATAACCTGTCTTCCTTGGCGAAATTTTCAGTTTCAGTCAAGTTCAGAATTTATCAGAAGTAACTAATTATGGGAGCCAGTATGGTGGTGCAACAAGCTAATCCTCCACCTGTGGCACCAGCATCCCACCCACATGGGCTCCAGTTTTGTGCCCAGCTGCTCCATGTGCAATCCATCTCTCGGACTATGGCCTGGCAGAGCAGTGGAGAACAGCTCAGTCTCTGAGACCCTGCACTCACGTGGCAGACCTGAAGGAAGCTCCTGGCTCCAGATCTGTTCAGCTCTGCTGTTGTGGTCACATGGGGAGTCAATCAGCGGATGGAAGACCTTCTCTCCCTAGCTCACCTCTGTAAAATCTGCCTTTCAAATTAAACGCTTTTTGGAAAAGTAATTATGACACTGGAAACCTTTACAATGTATATTCTAACACCAAGAGAAACCAAAGGGCCTTCCGCGTTGTGCAGAGGCGACAACGCAGTGTTGCATGTTGGCCTGCTTTCCTCGTGACACAACACGGAGGACACCTCAGCCTGTACGGTCCCTCTCAACTGTGAGGCTCACGGCTGGGGAGCAGCCATGACCAATTCTCTAACAAAACAGCACAGGTGTTCGATAAAACTTTACAAAAACACAGGTTTTTCTAACATATGGGAGTTACTTCACATGATTTCTAGCAGAATCGATGAAAGGCTGGAGTGAATCAGTACACAAACTTGTATTGATAAGCTTCACATCTATCCACAATGTTTCTGAAATGTTTTGCTGAACCACTCTTTTCACAATTCTGTCTCAATTATTCAAAATTCCCACAAAATCTCTTTAACATTTAGAAACACAGTAGGCATATGAACCAAATACTTACTCAGGCTCTACCAGGTCTGCTACATTGTAAAGGCCCTCCAAATTATTCAGCCAGGGTATTGACTTGTCTGCACAAGACAAAAAGAATGTAATTTTAGGAATAATAAGGGTAAATGCCATGGCATATACCAAAACCTCAACATCTTTAAAGCTCAATCATCAGCAGACCAGACAACGCACATATTGACCAACAATTTTCCCAAACATGGTACAGAAACAGACAGTCTCTCCGAGGACAGGGAGCTCAAGAGCAGAGCAAGCGGCTGTAAAACCACAAAGTCTCCACTTTCAAACTCTGCACAGTAGGATGCAAACATTTGAATCACATCGTCAGCTGGGGTGAAAGCTAATTTTTTTTAAACAGCCAACATCACTCCTTAAAATATAGAATTGCGTGGCTTCTGGTCTTCCATCTAATCTGTTTGTAAGCCTTCTAAATAAAGGACAGCTTCCATTTCCCAGCTGCAAGGTCACTTTCCCCACTTGGTCACAGTCCACACGACCAGGGTGGCCAATTGCTGCGATCCTGGGTAACCCAGGAGAACCCTGAGGCACTTCACACACTATCACAACGACCTACTCCACATTCTAAAACATGAACCCGATCACAACTTCCCGTCACAAGGAAAGCACTGCTACCACCCCTCGAATACCTTCCCTGCCAAGGCATCCTGTTTTCTCAGGCACCCTGCTCCTATGTGATCGTAACAAATCACATTTATGTAGAATGTTTTAAAAGCTGACTAACAGTTAAGATGAACATTAAAATGACAAGATTTTTAGAACACAAAGGAGCAGAGCTTAAGTTTAGAACTCCATTTAAAAACCAAGCCATCCAAATGTTCTTCTAAATTATTGAGCCAAACCGTATTACTTCATCTAACTTCCTACGGCTACTAAGCCATTACCAATAAATCGAGCAAAGGTGCTTCAAAGTTCCTCGAGAAGCTGCTCAAACATCTTCCCAGATAACAAATGGAACTGAACGGAAACATTAGTTTTAAGTTTCCAACTTTTATCTAACCTGTACAAGATAAACCAGTAACAATATGACAAGATTTCTAATATGACAAAAAGTTTCTGGAGCCAGCTAACCCTCCACGTACAGGCTCAGCACCCTATCCGGGTACTGTCCAGTCCGATCTCCCAGTTTGCTATATGGGTGCCTGTTCCAGTCTGAGCTCCCAGCTTCCGCCTGGGAAAGCAATGCAGGATGGCTCAAGTCCACAGGCCCCTGAACCCAAGTGGGAAACGCAGAAGAAGCTGCAGGCTCCTGGCTTCAGATCCAGTTTGGCCCAGCTCCAGCAGCTGCAGCCATCTGGGGTGTGAACCAGTGGACGGAAGACACCTAGATAGGTCCCTCTCTCCTACTCTCTCTTCCTTAAATAAATCTGCTTTTCAAATAAAGGCAGATCAATCTTAAAAAAAAAAAAAAAGCAGAAAGTATTTTCTATGGGAAATCTCTCACGCTATTCTGAGCTTGAACACTTTGTGAGAATTTTACATTTAAAAGATTTCTGTTTATATTGCATCTGGTAGCCTAGTGGATAAAGTTCTTGCTTAACACGTGTTGGGATCCCACATGGGCGCCAGGTCGTATCCCAGCAGCCCCAAATCCCATCCAGCTCCCTGCCTTTGGCCTTGGGAAGCTGTAGAGGACGGGCCAAAGCCTTGGGACCCTGCACCACAGCAGCGTGGGAGAGCGTGGGGAGGCTCTTGGCTTCAGATCAGCTCAGCTCCAGCCATTGTGGTTACTCGGGGAGTGAACCAGCTGATGGAAGATCTTTATGTGTCCTGTGTAAAATCTGACTTTCCCATAAAAATACAAAAAACTTACCAAAAAAAGGGGGGACCTACTAACACAAAAAGGGTTACAGACTGAACCAGAACAGGACTCTGATCTCGCTCCGCCTCCACAATGACCCCAAAGCAAAGCAGTCCACAGCAGCACCCACTTCCTCCAAGCCACAGCTCCACAGCACGCAACCGGAACATGGCCAATAGCAGGCTTTCCCATTTAGCGACCAATTATACAGACAATGTACACCACCATTTTGATTGCTTGTCCTCAATTCTTGTATTGTCATCATTAGCCTGTTTATGCTCTCCAAACATCTGCTTCTAACTTCATTTTAAAATTAACATTAAGCTTAAAAGGTGTGAGCATTACAAAATAAGAAATCTACAAACCAGGGTAAAAGATTAGAGTAACTAACATTCTGAAGAAATCTGCCATAAGACAACTGACAAATCATTCTTGCTACAAAATACCCAGCTGGGCCATCCAAACTAAAATAAGCCTCATTACCAAGATATACATGTTGAAGATTTAACTGCTTTAAGCAGCACTCAATTTCAAATATATGGCTTTCTTTCAGAGAGCAAGAGTGGTTTCCACGGCTCAGGATCTATGGAGCACTTCGTAAGTAGAAATCAAAACTCTTCATACAAAGTTTGCTTCTTGGGTGTTGTAAATTACCCATATATTACTTGAGGTCATAACGTCCTTCCCCTCCAGGTGCAGAAATGGCAATTAGAAAACAGAAGTGTGCAGTGACCGACTCCCCTTGGGAAGGTAGCTGCTGCAACGGCTACCTCTGACACGCAGGAAGACGGCTCGTAACGCACATGCAAAGTGTCTCGGTCAGCTGTAAACTCTAACAAACACTGAAGTACTGCAATTTACAACAAAAAACTTAAGTTTCTTAAAAGCTTAGGATGCTGACTTATTCAGAGAGCTTGTATCTCTGCTGCTCCAAGCAGTCAAGTACACAATCACCTCAGGTCTTTCATTATTCCAATAGATCAGGTCCATCAGAGAAATACTCCAGGATTTACAATGCAAAAATTACAGTTTGTATTTAGAATGAGAGACTTCCTCGAATTGTTTTTATTACAACACCTAAGACAAGAGGTGGCCCTGAGAGCAGAATCCCACAGCCTCGCAGCCAATCAGGAGATAAAGGTCCACAAGACTGCAGGTGAGGGCGGGGAGCCTCCCGAGGGTCCCAGCACACAAGCCTCGCCACTGCTTCAACGAATCGAAAATGGCAAACAAAGTCTAACGAAAATTACATTTTAAATACCCCCCATTTCACATATTCCAGGCTCTAAACATCATTTATGGTTCATAAAAATCATTCCAGTAAGGTCTGGCTTTCATTTCTATGGAATGTCAGCTCATTTTGTGAACAATTATCCGCATAGTAAAAGCAATCTAACCACCAGTTTGATCAAATTTTAATGATTCTAGAATTAGTCCAAAATGCTAAGATAACCAGTCACACTGATTCTTCAGCAGAAAATGGTGGCACATTAACAACCTACCCTTCCTGTGCGGCGTCTGCTTCGCTCTGCGCACACGCGTGCCCGACAGGCTATACGTTACCCACTTACAGGATTCTCCAGTCACATTCGCCCTAACACACCCACTCTGCAAGACTGGCTCCCACTGTGCATTCTGCAATGCTACATCTAAGCATTACCATCTACATGGAAATCCACCTACACTGTCATCCAATGCCTTACTCTAGTGCATGTTCTCGTCAGTGATGAAAAGACGCAGCTCAGCACACCAGAGTTCATTCTGTCACTGACAAGTTTTACTTATTTTTTTTAATTATTGGCAGTAGGATTAAAACATAAAATCTTCATTTAACATTTCTAACCATCAACTGTTTGGGGTTTTATTCCCTTTTTGATGGGCCAATTCACATATCTGGTAGTTGATTACAAATACATTGCCGATGTATACTCAAAGGTACGCATGTTTCACCTGCGAAAGCCAATTCTCAATTTTTCTAAGAATGCACATCTATGAATGTCAAATTATTATCTCAACAGAAGGGCCCTTCTCCTCAGCCAAGGCAGCTTGTGGTAAAGGATGTCTTGATTTTTTTTTTTTAATGTATCACTGACTAAAAGCCTCACTTTTAGTTTTCTTTTGCTCACCATGATAAACATAAACTTGATTAAACTACAGAAAAGATAAATATCAAGTTAAAGGCAATAAAAACTTATCTATTATCCATTTGAACCAATACAGAGGCAACATCAACCAATAATATTGTACTTGAACTTCAACATAAACTTCAAAGACTAAAATACAGACTTTTCCCAATGGTAAACTCGCCCTTGTTTTTAATTAAGGGGTCATCTGTCTGTTCTTGGTTTCCCAAGACCTCTCTTCTATTCTACCTACTTTCTGTGGTCTATCACTAAATAATGATTAAAAATTCATTTCCAGGTTCAATGTCATGAATAAATACCAATTTCCTCACAAGTATCAGTGGACATGTTTTGTTCCGTTCCTAATCGTGAGATGTCACTGCATTATATACACGAATGCTGGGACCAGCATCTATTGTTTCATGTTGCAAAAACAATTACAATTAAAGGTCTCAACAGACATGACGCTCTGGGTTCCTGGAAAACACATCATAAAAGGACTATTTTAAATCCATCAAAATAACTAAAAGCTGAACTTACCTATTTAATTTCTGAAATGTAATAATAAAAAAACACAATGATAAAATGTAAAATTCTCATCTGTTCCTAAAATATGAATTGTACTATGAAAAAAAAAAAAGCTACCTATTACAAACTTCAGATTCTAATGTCAGAATTCTGCAAACTCCTGCAGATTCTAGATCTATCTAGAATGCCAAGCAGCATGTTGCTACCCGTCACAAGACGGTGCTCTGCAGCAAAGGAGACGCGGGCAACACGTCAGCACTCAGGTGGGCTCCCTAACTGCTGCCTATTTTCCCAAACGCCAGCATTTATTTCATTTCAGATGTTGAAGAAAAACATTCACTTACTTGCTGTGTCAAACAGTTGCCTAAAGATTTCTTTATCCCCCAGGATAAGATGTCAGCGTATCGCTCTTCACAATGGCGCACCTTTTAGAGGAAAGAAACAGTCCATAAATAACTCACACAAGCAGCTGTCAACAGGAAGAATCATCAATGCACAACTTCGTAACTACACAAAAGACAAACTAAAATCCACCTTCCACCCTGATTGTTTAAATTATTCTTTTAAGATCTATTAGTACGGACTGCAAGCTATTCAAATTTTCCAGTAAATTACTTTCATAAACATTTAAAACATTAAAATTGATTGCGTGAAGTATTATAAATATTAAAAATGTATCTTTCATGGTTTTCCTAAATATAATTGTTTCTATATTTCCAAAACTAAAACATCTTCAGTAGTTTAATCCATATTCAAAGAATACACGGTTATAAAAGCTAGACACACATATACGTTTTAACATTTCATTCAGTGAAAAAGAATAAAAGGCCTGGTATAATTATCAGTATTTTCCCATATTCATAATCACTTTTTTAAAAAGTCATACACAAATATAGGTTCTTAAATTATACATTCTCTAAGAGCAAACCAAAACCCAGTGAGGCAATTTTTATGCCAAGGCAGTAAGTCTCAATCTTACCTCAAATAAAGAGCTGTTTGTTCAGAACCATCAGCAATCCAGTCATTTTTAATCTTGCATGTTACCTTTTAAAAAAAAAAGATATCAACATTTCAATTTTTAAAGTACTTCTTTGTCAAAGACTGTATTTGCTAAACAATGAGAAAACATCTGAAAGACAAAATTTCCATGAAAATTTGAGACAGCTCATCCACACACAACCTACAGATATTTAAGATTCTGGGTTATTTCTTGTAGCATCTGTTGGCAATCTTCTTTCCTCATCTTTGGCTTGTTTTGGCAAATGCCATGGCGTAAGGCATTGGAAACAGAACGAGACCATCCCGACGCCTGGCTTTCAGTCTGTGACCTTGTTTTTATTCTCCGCTCCCTCTTCTGATTACAGATTGAACAAAGGTAAGGTTTGCAATTTTTATAGACTGAAATCATGCTAAAATTTCTTGTGCCATTTACAAATATCTTTTGCAATCATGACTACTATAAATTATCTCCTCCAAGAAACACTAGCGATGTTAAAATGGCCACTGGTGACTTTAAATTTTAAAGCACAAGTTACATGATCTGGAGCTTTGTCTTCCGAGCCAGTCTCCAAGTTACGGGCGCCGGGACCTCCACTCAGCAGGAAAGCAGGGCTGGCCCCCCTTCCTTGCAGCAGCCGCTGCGCCCCTCACGTCAAAAGATTTTGGGGCTAACCTGCTAGCAATCATTTTTCATCTTCATATTCAGAAGAACCCCAAAAACCATAGATTTCGAGTACCCACTGAAAGAAAACCAGCTTTCGGGGTTCCAAAATGTCAAAACCAGTCATTTCAGGAACCACAATTGGTACTGAAAACAAGAGACTGTGCAATTCGGATATGCGCAACTGTGAAGTACCAGCACCTGAAAGCGGTGCGAACAACAAAGCCATCTTCCTCGGGGTGCGGGGCGGGCAGCGCTCGGGCTCGGTCGGGGTGCCCTGCCCCGCAGGCCCACACAAAGGCGCGGCCCTTCCCGCCGAGCCGCCCCCCGGCCACCACGGGGGGCTGGCGCGGCCGGGCAGCCTGCGGTGCCCACCGGTGCCCACCGCCCGCGCCCAGCGCAGCCGGGCGTCGCACAGGCAGCCAATGCAGCCAACATGGCTCCCCGTCCTCGGCGGGGCCGCGCGCAGCCCGGGCCGCGGCAACTTCTAGCCGGGGCCGGGGCCGGGGCACCGGAGCCCTGCGCCAAGTTTCGCAGACAATATTTAAAAATCTACACAGATGGCCAGACGACGGCCTCCAACTTTTTAAAGACTCTTGACCCAAGTCCGCGCCAGCATTCGCGAGGAAGGATCCCCACACCAGCACCCAGCACCGCGCGGGCAATGGAAGCGAAGGCACACAGCGGTGTGGGCGGCCCGGCCGGGGACTCGCACCCGCACCGCGGCTCCCGAACCCCGCAGCGCCGGCCGCCTCGGCCCGCAAAGAGTTAAAAGCCAACACCCAGCCGGGGGAGAAGCCCAAGTTTTATTTCTGTTTAAACGCACTCGGGGCTCCATTGTTCTCCCCAGTCGGCCCCCCGAGACCGTCACCCCCTTACCACGCGCAGACCGCAAGCCTCCCGAGGGAGGGAGAACCCCCACAGGAATTTTTTTTTCTTTTTTTCCCCCTTTTTGGCCCTAAATCCCAAAACCGCTCCCAGGGCGGTGTGGGGCTCTCCGCCGTCCCCACCGCCTCCCGCACGGCCCGGCCGCCCCCGCCCGCCCGCCCGCGCCCCCCGAGCCGCGACCCCGGCCGCCGCGGCCCGCCCGCGCTCAAGGACGTCCTGCCTCCCCTTCCAAGGACAAAGGACAATGCGGCCCGACGGGAGCCACTCACCGGCTGAGCGCGCGGCCAGCGGCCCCTCCGCATGGCCGCCGCCGGGCGAGGCCGTCGCCGCCGCGCCTCCGCCCCGCCGGGCCCCCGGCCGGCCCGCAGCCCCGGGGCCGCCGCCGCCGCCATGGCTGCTCGGCGCCCAGGGCCCCGACGCCGGCTCGGCGCCCGCTCCCCTCAGCCGCGGCCGGCCGGCCGGCTCCCAGGGCCCGGGGCCGCCGGGCGCGGTCTCCCGCCAGCCTCCGGGGCCCTGCCGCCGCGGCCAGCCGCCTGACAGCTCGGGGTGCTGCTGCCTCTCCGGCCATCTTGCGCCGAGTGTGTGTGGTGTCTCTCCGTCTCCTCGCTCGGCTGTGCTCCCTCCTCCTCCTCCCCCCGCCCCACACACCACACAACATGGCCTCTCGGCTGCGGCGGCGGCTGCGGCGGCAGAGCTCCGCCGGGCGCCTGCCCGCTCCCCTCCCCCACCTCCCGCCCGCAGCCCGGGGCCGCAGCGCGCACGCGCGCCACCGCCCGCCCGCCGCCGCCATTGGCTGCTCGGGCTTCCTTCCCGGGAGCGGCCTCACGCACGCTCGCCGTCTTCCTCCGGCCCAGCAGCAGCCAGCGCCTTCCTATTGGTCCATTCTGACCCACCCCCTCCACTGCCTCCGTGCCAATAGGCTCACTTTAGTGTCACTCAGCTCTACGGAGGCGTTTCTTATTTCAAGAGACACCCGGGCCGCGATTGGCTGACGGTGAAAGCTCGGGGTTCTCAGTTGGGCTGATGTCGTTCGCCCCGCAGTGCGGACCCCTCCAGGCTTGCTGGGGGTTGCTGGTGGGGGCTGGGCTGGGCTGGGCTGCAGTCGTTAGCCCAGGCCCCTGCGATCCAGGGCTTCTCCGCAAAGAGCTCAGGCTTCAGATTTTTGTCTGAAGGAAAAAAAAAAAAAAGACGAAGTCTGACAATGATGGGCAGACGAGCTGCGGGTCCACAGCCCTTGGGCAAGCAGCCATGTCCTCCAGGTTTTTTCACACAGGCAGCGAGGCCTCTGCGGAGGCCCGTGGCAGTCAGTGTCCCCTCGGTGTCCCTGACAGGGCCTCTTGAGATTCTGCCTACAGGGAGGGTTTGCTTAAGTGAGGTTGTTTGAACAGCAACCACAACGGCCTGCCGGCCCAGGCTTCACCCAGAAATTCCGAAAAAAGAAAAAACCACCTGCGTTTCCTCTGAGCGAGTCTCACTTTTCCTCATCGCTTCCTCCTTCTTCACTCTGGAGCAACTCCAGGTGAACCACCCGAAGGGACTCAGGAAGCCAGCGCAGGACTGGAGGGTGGGAGGGGGTGCTCTTGGCTGGGCCCCGGTGCCCACCCCAGCAGCCCCTCGGGGGTCTTGCCATCCCATTGGCTGTCATCGAACCAGAGAAGGCTGTGTTACGCGAGCTAAGCTCTGAGCCCTTCATAAAATGGCCGCAGTGGTAGTTTCCCCGACTCGGCATGGCGTGGGCCTGAGGACAGAGCTGGGAGCCGCCTGGCCACCCCCCTTGGCACACACGCCCACACCTGCTCGGAACACCTGCAAGCGATGC
Organism: Ochotona curzoniae; assembly: GCF_017591425.1. NCBI lineage: Eukaryota > Metazoa > Chordata > Mammalia > Lagomorpha > Ochotonidae > Ochotona > Ochotona curzoniae. The sequence continues at coordinate 2,171,480 of NW_024467122.1, read as the reverse complement.
CCCACCCGAGCCCTTCTGCCCTCTTTCAGCCCTCTTCCAGCCTCCTGGTGGTGCTGGAGCCTTGGGGCCCAGGCCCCTTCCTTCTAGACCACCACCGCTACTGAATCCTAAGGCCGCCTTTCCAGATGCTGCGTGCTTCTGAGCCAGCGAAGCAGGCCTCAACAGGTCTTAACTGAAAAGCAGTGAGGGCTTGAAAATCCATGAGTCACCTGACCATGTGCCAGACGAGTCTCAGCCCTCCCTGCGAATGGTTACCTGGGTTGATCCCACGGCGCTGGTCATCCCTTGGCCTGATCCCCTTTAGGAAACGGAAGGACTCGCCCCGGTGAGCGGCAGCAGAGCCAGGGGCAGTCCAGGTAATGTGGCCCAGACCCCATTCCCACTGCCTCTCCTTTGCCGAATGGAAGGTTTGCATCTTGTGCTGTGCGGCTCTTCCCTCCTGCCTCCATACGAAACCGCGTTTAGAATCAGGTCCCTCCAGTCTGACTGAATCCCCAGCCCCCAGCCTGTCCCTGGGAACCATCGCTTTGACGGTAAACCCCTGCACTTCAGCCATGGAGTTGCCCCTTTTCCGGAGGCTGTGCCCTCAGCTGCTTACAAACCTCTCCCAACATGGACCCTCGTCCAGAGAAAGCCCTCATCTGTGGCGTCGAAACTGAGTTCCCCATCACACATGACAGCCATTCCTTGTGCCGTACCCCCCTCCACCACCACCCTTAAAGCTTCCAGCGTTCTGTCCTACCCAGAAAGCCCCTGCACCTGGCCGACTACCTCCCACCCCTGCAACCTGGCTTCATTTTCACTCAGAGTCATGCCCTCAAAGCTAAGGCGTGAAGAGGAGGCGCCCCGGCCCTGCTGCTCCCACAGAGGAAGGCTGTGCCGGGCGCTGGGACTCTGTTGCCCTTCAGTGTGGTCCAACGGATGGAGACCGCGGAGGTGGCTGGAGCAGGGCCGGGCAGGGGACAGCACCACCTCTTTCCCTCTAGTCCCTTTCCTGCCTTTTGGATTTTGAGTGATGTGAATCTATTACCGTTTTCTTTTTTCATGTATAAGATGGAAGGGAGCAAGGAAATGAGGGAGGAAACGATGTGATTTGCTGGGCTAAATGACAGCACTGTGGGACGAGCGGATTTTTCTGAGCTAAAAACTGTGGTGTCTGAATTTGTTAGAATAAACACCTGGGGTTTTTGGTAGTGAGATTTTTTTTTTTTTTCTTAATGAAATAAAGCTCACACAAAACTTAGCATCTCCACGACTCTAAAGTGCACTGTCTCAGCCAACAACCTTGGAAGGACTTCTTCATCCTTGGAGAAAGAAAATTAATAACATATCAAAACTATTGAAACCACTTGAGCAAAACCCTGGGAGCATGCTCCATATCGGGGGTCCCTGGGATGACAGCAGTGGCCACCCCCAACCCCGTGTACTGATGCGGTTAGGATGCTGGGTATGGCGTCTCTCTTCTCTTCCTCCCTTCCTCCAGATGTAGGAACAACAGAAAATTGGAGACAATGGTTTCATCCACTTTGCCCTATTCCTGGACCCTTCCCACCCTAATCAGTGGTCTACATGGACATGCCTTCTTCTCAACTATGTAAACATCATCAAAAATAAAGTTGTTGTTTAAAAAAAAAAAAAGACCTTAGCATCTGCAGAGATGTCCACACCAGCTGCTGCATCCCAGGCTGATGGCAATCAGGTTCCAGGTCCTTGATGAAGGGGGACACAGCTTCCCCTCGTGTGGCTCACAACAGCCAACGAGGAGGCTTCCCATGGCACCCCAGGACTCTGGGCTGCTTCCCTCTGCACTTTGTGCCTTGCCGACACCCTGTTCTTGGGGAGTCAGCAGCCCAGATTCCTCCAGAGCCTCAGGAAAACCCGGCAGGATGAGACTCAGTCAAGTCTGGGCTTCAAGTGCGACACTCCAGATCCCTGCCATTCTGGTCTTGGTCTTTGCAAACTGCAGTGGGACCCAGCGGCGTTTGCCCGTGCCCACCCTCTGTGGGACCCAGCGGCGTTTGCCCGTGCCCACCCTCTGTGGGACCCAGCAGGGTCAGCCCATGCCCTCCCTCTGTGGGACCCAGCAGGGTCTGCCCGTGCTCTCCTTCTGTCTGTGGGACCCAGCGGCGTTTGCCCGTGCCCACCCTCTGTGGGACCCAGCAGGGTCAGCCCATGCCCTCCCTCTGTGGGACCCAGCAGGGTCAGCCCATGCCCTCCCTCTGTGGGATCCAGCAGGGTCTGCCCATGCCCTCCCTCTGTCTGTGGGACCCAGCGGGGTCAGCCCATGCCCACTCTCTGTGGGACCCAGCGGGGTCTGCCCGTGCCCCCCCCCCTGTCTGTGGGACCCAGCGGGGTCTGCCCGTGCCCACTCTCTGTGGGACCCAGCCGGGTCTGCCCATGACCACCCTCTGTCTGTGGCCTCCTGCTGCTGTCCCGCTGGCACCTGTCTTCATTTCTTTGATTCAGGCTTTGGTGCACACAGGGTCAAAGGTCATTTGATACTCAAAGCAAGGTTTGTAGACAGTCACCACACTTCCTCCTGGTGCCAGGCATTGCTGTAGGAGCTAGGGGTGTGGCACCAGCAGGTGGGTGCCCTGTGTTCTCCTGCAGCTCCCATTCCACTGCAGAAGACCAGAATTAAGAAAAGACCAGGCAGAGCTAAGAGGCGTGAGGATTTCAGCTGAGTGGCCCTGGGGAGGCAACACTGAAGTTGCAACAGGCCATGGAGCTGCTGTGTGTCTGAGTGGGTGTCGGGCTGGGGGTGGGGAAGAGCACTGGAACCATTTTCGTTCACGTTTCTTTTCTTGCTCTTTTTATTTGTAAGTCATAAAATCTTAAGGAAGCCAGGAAGGAGCAAAGAGCCACACAACTTTGAAAAGCTAGGAAACAGATGTGTGGTAACTGATTCGGCAAATGCAAGGAAACAGATTGAGCCCAGTTTGCACGGGACGCAGACATTGCCACAAGCAGAAAGCGCAGGGACTGAAGAGCAGCCGCCATCTACAGGAACATGGCATGGAGAAGCAGCTCATCCTCAGGCGTCTCCCCCTGCCCCCACACCACCCGAAAGCGTTCCAGGGGAAGTGGGAGGCAGCCCCTGCAGAGGAAGAAACCCTGTGCATTCACCCCCGACCTCCTGCCTAGTTGGTTCTCAGATTTCTACCTTCCAGGTAGGCGAGTGGGGGACCCTTCTCTGAGGAAGGGAATCAACCCAGGAGTGAAGCCCTACAGAATGAAACACAGGGGCCTCTCAGCTAATGGCTGGAGCTGGCCACCACCCAGGGATCTTGTGGTACAGCCTATGCTACCCTGTTCCACCTCTCCATCTGTGCATTGCCAGGCCTCCCTTCACCACGCATCTTCCTTCCCACCCCAAAGCCTTGCCATCACCATGTGGGCCCACAGACCCCTTGGCGTCAGTATTTATCCAGATGCAACCCTGGAACTCAAGGAAGATGGCGTCTGGAGGCCATCCTGGAGGATCAGTGCTTCCCTTGTCATTCCCCCAGGGGAGAGTCACAGGAATCATCATGTTAAAGAATTTCTCTTGGAATGGAGTACCAGCACCTGGAATGGTCCATCCCTCATTATACGGCCGAAGTCAGGAGCCTGATTTGGGTCTCCCACACAGAGTCCCCAGGACTTGAGACCTCCTCTGGTACTTTCCAGGACCAAAAACAGGAAGCTGTATCAGAAGTGGAATGGCCGCGACACGGACTGGCACCCACATGAGATCTCAGTGCTTCAAAGGGAGGATTGGTCAACTGAGCCATTGTGCTGGTGCCTATCTTGGGTCTTCTTTGGGAAAGCAAGACGCATTGCTGTGTTACAGTATAGTTTTAACCATGGACAAATTATGAATGTTACACACACAGTTAAAAAAAAGCTATTTCCGCATAAACCGATGGGACAGAAGAGAGAACTGAAAAATAAACCCACTGAATATAGGCAGTCAGGCTTTGAGGAGGGGCTGACAAAGCTCAGAGGATCCTCTCCCAAAGATGGTATTGACATGCAAACAAACACAAAAAAAGAAAAAGAAAAGAAATTGGACACCTATCTTTTACCACGCACTCAAGTCAGATTAAAGACATAAATTATAAGGCCTGAAATGACTAAGTCCCTAGAATAAAACAAAACAGAAAAACTTCCTGGCATTGACTTTTGGAAAAGCGTTCTTATATATGACACCAAAAGCACAGGCAACAAAAGCAAAAATAGACAAGTGGGGTTGCCTACTATGGAGATGATTCTGTGTAGCAATCAACAGAAGGAAATGACCCCAAAGGGACAGGGCAGGCTAGTCCCTAAATTATCTCCCAAGCCACTTCTGATGAGGAAATAACATCCACAGTGTATCAGGGACCCCTAAATTCAGTAGCAAAAGCCCAAGTTTTAAAACAGGTAAAGCACTTAAAATAGATGTATTTCCAAATAAGCCATATTAATGATCAACAGGTGCATAAATGAAGCTCAGAACATTAAGTATCAGAGAAAACAAAGTCAAAACTACAATAGGGTATTGCCTCAACCCTTTTAGGATATACAAAGTACTGTCAGTCAGATAAGTAAGACATATAAACAAGTCTATATACATATATATACTATTGATTACATTGCATTATGTGACACAGTTTTATGGGCACTGGGATTCCCTCCCCTCCCCAATACCCCCCTCCACCTTGTTACATTACCACAGTTCAAGTTCAGTTGAGATTCATTCATTGCAAGCAGCTACCAAGTATAAAGTCCAGCATCTTATTGTCCAGATAAGTTTAACGGTTTCTTGGGGAGACCATCTCTGGTCTGAAGGTAGAGCCGGCAGAGTATCATCCCGATCAATTAAAAGCCCCGACATTTAAACAAGTCTTTTTTTTTTTTTTTAAGATTTATTATTTATTTATTGGAAAGTCAGATATACAGAGAGGAGGAGAGACAGAGGGGAAGGAAGATCTTCTTTCCGGGAACTTCTCCCGGGTCTCCCACACAGGTGCAGGGTCCCAAAGCTTTGGGCCATCCTCGACTACTTTCCCAGGCCACAAGCAGGGAGCTGGATGGGAAGCAGGATCGCTGGGATTAGAACTGGCACCCATATAGGTTCCTGGCGTGTTCAAGGCGAGGACTTTAGCCACTAGGCCATGCTGCTGGGCCCAATTTAAACAAGTCTTAATATATAATAGCGGAGGTGCTGTTTTACACAAACACATAGACAAAGGCAGAGAGACACAGTGAATGTTAGGTACCTCTGGTGCCTTCACAGTGGTGATGAGAGCACAGCTGTCCACATGTGTCCAGACCCCTCAAGCTGTATGCATTAGATAGAATCAGGTCTAGTATGCTTCAGTAAAGCTTTTTAATGAACAAGATGAATGTAGGTTTAAGGGAAAATAAGTCATTGGGACAGTACTGTGGCATAGCAGCTCATGCTGCCACCGTGATACTAGACCCCCGTAAGGACAGGGATTCAAGACTTCTGAGCCAGCTTGCTGCTAATGTGCTTGGGAAAGCAGTGGAATACAGTCCAGTGTTTGTGCTCCCGCACAGAAGACCCAGAGGAAAGCCCTAGCTTCGGCTCGGCCAGCCCTGGCTGCTACAGAACCAGTGGATGCAAGGTACCTCTTTTCTCTTTCTCTTTCTGTCGCTCTGATTTTAAATAAGTAAACCTTTTAAGAAAAAACAAACAATAGAGACAGAAGTGAGTGAAAAAGTAAAGTAACTTGGGAAAAAGGCTACACTGGAAAAGAACATGAAGAAATTTTTTTTTAATTATCATGAATCTTTTCATACAAAAAGAAATGTTGTTGAATCCATGAAACAAGAAAATGGTGCCGTTTTAGAAACAATTTAAAGCATCCTAAAGATCTCTTGGGAATGAAAAACATGATGGAAGAGATGAAACTGAGATAGAGGGATGGTAACGTCGGAGAAAAGTCACAGAAGGCAAAGCTAAAAGGACAGAAGACTACAGGACACTGAGGCCAATTGGATGTGAACCAGTGGATGAAAGGTCTCTTATTTTCTATTTCTCTTCCTGTAACTCTGCCTTTCAAATAATAATAAGTAAATCTTAAGAAATAAGAAGAAAAAATGAGCTATTTCCAGCACTAGTACATCTGAAACCTGCCTTCCGCCCACAGAGGTGCTAGATCTGAGGGTGCATGTGGCAGCCCTGCCTCCAGGAACACCAAGGACTCCCGTTGGCTTCCCACCTTCCATTCACCGCAGCACACGGAAAGGTCTTTGTCATTTTTGAGGCGACTCACCCGTCCCTGAGTGGTGGCTGCCCATCACCCCGGGACCCTGAGATGGGTGACCCCCATCCTACGCAGAGGGAAAGAACAATTTCCAAACATGAGCATGGCATACTTACCGAAAGGGGGAGTAGATTCAGGGGAACAAGCAAACAGAAGTCCCTTGTATAAACCACAGTGCATACCTGGTCCTCTTCCCTACTGGCGTGGCCAGAAGGCAGCAGACACCCGCTAGCCACCCCGAGCCAGGCTTCCACGTGCAAGGCCCCCCACCGGCCCGCCCAGAGCCAGGCTTCCACGCCTAAGGCCGGCAATGCACTTGCATCTGACAGGGTCACGAGTTTGCTTCAGTTGCACAGCCTCATGGGCAAACACTAAATTAAAACTCGGTGTAATTTGAGAATCATCTGTTTTGGAGCATGGGGTAGTCATCATTTCGCCTCGTCTACACCTTTGAGATGCTGGTGAAATGCGTAGGTGTTCTTGGAAACATCCACAGCTTTCCTTCCGGTCTGGGAGGCCCTGGCCCACCGCCCCATCGCTGCTCCTTGGACACTTTGCTCGGAAGCTGTCCGGTCCCCGCTGGCCTCCATTTCCACTCCAACACCAGACTCTCACCTACCAGGGCTCTCTCAGGAATTCTCCTGCCTTTCTCCTGAACGAGCCTGGTGTCGCCAAATTTGGAAACAAATAAAGAAACATGTGTTTGCTGTCCAGATGGCAATTCAGGAACCAGATGAAAATGTCTCCTGGAACAAAGAGAAGAGAGAAACGAGTGTGTGGTCAGGACGGGCGCAGCAGCAACAAAGGCCTGGGTGCCTTGGAAGACGGAAACAAAGACCACACAAGCTCTGCCACCAGCAGTGACCAAATTTCCTAGTCTCTTGATAATGGGGAGAACCCGGGGATCTCCCGAAGCTGGGAGACCAAGGCAGGTCAGCTGGGAGCTGTGGACATGAGCTGTAAGCCTTGAAGGACAACTTGGTGAGCTGTCTGTGACAACACCGGTTCATCGGAGCTAGCTTTGGCCTGGCCAGGCACACGCACAGCAGGCATTTGGGTGTAAGCCAGCCGGAGGCAGTTCTGTCTGTCTGTCTGCCTTTCAAATTAAAAAACAAAATTTTTAGAAAGTGAAAAGGCAAAAGATTTTCCAATCACATTGCTGGTGTCGCCTTCCTGTTGAGAACTTAAATATATATATATAAGTAAACATATATGTACTCTCAACATTTACTGATCATAAACAAGGGCTGAAATCCCTTGAAGTTGGAAAAAGCTTTGTTGAGTTCAACAATAGGCAGATGGCAAACTAGCATGTGAAAAACAAGATTCTTAGTGTTATTAGTCGCAAGGGAAATCCAAACTCAGTCCCAGGGCGAGCCCACCACGCCTGGGAGAGAGCTGAGAGTTAGACACTTGGCACATGTTGTTTTGGCAAGAATGTGGAGCAACGGGAACTCTCAGCGCAGCAGTGTGTAACCACCTCGGTGGTGTGTAACCACCTCGGCGGTGTGTACCCACCTCGGCAGTGTGTAACCACCTCAGCAAAGTTCCAGCAGACCCTTGTCCAGTTCAATTGCTTGCTCTGATGTTGCCAGCCGCATCTGTATGTACTGGCCACATGCCGTACCAAAAATGGCGCCGGCCGGAGAAGCCACACCTTCGTGCCTGGTGGAGAGTCACGTAGCCTTCGCAGTACTGCGCAGGCACCTAGCGCATGCACAGTGAGCTGCGGCGTGGCCGGCACGTGAACACTGGGGACTGACGAATCCGGTCGCCCAGGACCCTGCGTGATCATGACGCCGACCTATCATCGGCGGAGGCGGGGCCAGTCAGCACATAAGAGCAGACAGCCTGCCGGGGTCGGGGCCCTTTCCTCTTCCTCAACTTGGTGTGTACAATAAAGACTACCGCAGAAGGCTTCACTCGCATCTGCCTCTTATTGCGGGGCCGATAAGACACGTGGGCGCGACACTGATTCTGAACACTTACCCAAGCAGTGTATAACTATAAACTGGAATAGCACTGAAACACTAGAAAAAGCGAAAAGTGGGCGCACTGAGGCATCACGTGTAAATCTGCCGCTGGAGCTCCCACACCCAAAGGTGCTGACTGCAGTCCCAGCAGCTCCACTCCCACCCAGCTCCCTGCCAACAGGCCTGGCAAAGCAGCGCAAGATGGCCATGCTTGGACACTTGTGCCCACCGGGGAAGACCCAGAAGAAGCTCCTGGCTCCCGGTTTCATATCAACACAGCTCTGGGCCATATGGGGAGTGAATCAGAGGATGGAAGATCTTTCTCTCTATCTCTGTAATTCTCCTTTCAAATAAATAAATAACATCTTTTTAAAATAATAAAAATGGGGCCCGGTGCCATGGCCTAGCAGTGCCTTGAATGCACCAGGATCCGATATGGACACCGGTTCTAATCCCGGCTGCCCCCCTTCCCATCCAGCTCCCTGCTTCTGGCCTGGGAAAGCAGTAGAGGACGGCCCAAAGCCTTGGGACCCTGCACCTGTGTGGGAGACCCGGAAGAGGATCTGGGCTCCCGGCTTCGGATCGGCACGACCATTGCGGTCACTTAGGGAGTGAATCATTGGACGGAAGATATTTCTGTCTCTCCTCCTCTCTGTGTATGTCTGACTTTGCAATAAAAATAAATAAATCTTTAATAGTAATAATAATCAAGGAATTAGTACATGCATATACATGGATTTCAAAACATCCTTTTCCTGAGAGTAATGAAGCCAGATAAAGGAGAAGACTAACAGAAGACAGATCAGTGCTTTGGCTGCCTGGGGACGAGGGTGGAAAGAAAGAGTGGGAGGGCTTTCTCCCAGGGGCCTGGGGAAGGGGCTCCTGGTTATGGCACAGCTGGTTGAGTTGTCAGTTGGAATCCAATGTCCCTTCTGAGAGGGCCGGTTCAGCCCCACCTCGAGCACTTCCCCTGCGGCTCCTGCCAACGCCCCAGCCGGGCAGCGGGTGGTCCTACTCATTGGTTCCTTGCCACCGACATGGGAGATTGTCCACACAGTTCAACCCTGGCCGCTGTGGCCATTTGGAAAGTGAGCCAGTGCATGAAGGATCTCTCTCTTTCTCTCTCTCCTGCCCCACCCTCTCCCTCCATCCCTGTTGTTTTTCTTGTTTTATGTTCTTTTTAAGCCTGTCATTCTTTTAAATAACTAAATCTTTTCTAACATGGAGAAAGACTTGAGGCTTCCTGTGGTCTGTCTGCTGTTTCCTTCCCAGATACTGGCGAATGCCAGCACTGGGCCGCCAGGGACAGAAGCTGTGCACTTCACTCAGGCTCCTGAGTGGGCAACGGGCACCCAGTACTCAGCCATCTGCTGCTGCCTCCCATGGAGCACATTAACAGGAAGGGGATGGGAACCTGAGTACCTGGACAGAAACCAGGCACTCCAACACGCGTGAAAGCATCCCAGAGACCCGCCCCCCCCACGCGTTGCTTTTTTATTTTTTAATTTCCTGAGGGTTTGCTTGTTTCCTTATCTCTTGGAGCAGTGTCCTGTGAAGGCTGCTGCTTTAAATATTTGTTCCTATTCCATCATTTTTCCCAATGTGCATATTGTTGCTCTTGCATTCTGAGTTTGTTTAAGTAACACTTGGTTCAAGATTCAAAAGGCGCTAAGAGGTGTGGAGTGGACAGCCTCCTGCCTCCGCGCCCTTCCCCGAGAGCAGTGCCCGCAAGTGCTTCCCTGAATGCCCTTCCCGGGACAGCCTAGAATGTACGTCAGCTGCAGGCGCAGGTCACAAGATGAATGGCAAGCTGGCTGTGTGTGATTTGTTGACTCAGAGACCCCAGGAGTAAGGACATGGGTGCCCACTCCCAATCTGAGTGCGTGGCCACTGGTCTCCAGCACTTCTATCCACATGGCAGTCCTCTGGGCCGAGCAGAGGGTCCCCTCACACAGCGCCCAGCCCTGGCCCCTCTGCACAGCGCCCAGCGCTGCTCCCTTTCCACCAGCCGTTGCCTTCCTGGGGGCTTCCTGGGGGCTTCCCTAGGGAGAACCAGCTGCTGAGCACTCTCCAAACGGCCCCAAGAGGTTCTCCCACCTGCGACTCCGTGCTCCGAGGTCACTTTTAAGGTGATTAGTGTGTTATGCCTGTGTAACCTGCCAGGTGCCTGAATCTGGTGGCTCATGTGGTGGGGCAGGGGCTCTGCCTGCCTGGCACCTTCCAGCCTCCAGTCATGGGAATTGCACAGCTTGTAACTGGGTCCTACAGGACCAGTTCATGCCAGCCCTTCTGCTGCCACCCATCAACTGCTTTCTTACCCTCCCTGGCATTTCTTAGGGCTTCTTAGCCTTCAGGCAGCTGTGATTCCGGCATGATTTTACCTGTTTGGGTTCAAAGCCATCTCTCCCTGCGGAAGCTCCACACAGCTGCCTGAGGTCGACTTTGTCTTACTACACATCTCTTACATGTTCAATAATGGACAGAACCTTGACTCCAACAACCCCGCAAGCCATCAAACACCCGCCAACTGTGAACCACATCCCTCAGAGAGGTGAGACGGACTTGACGTTGAATAGGCTTCAGCATGAGTGAGCCAAAATAAGTCATTACAATTTAATGCATTTCTTATGTAAATATAGGTTTCCATTTATTAGAGCTCCTGAAAAGTAGGACACACCCTGTATGTCAGTGAACAAAAAATAGCTTTTGCTCCTGGCACTCCATAGAATCCCTGCAACACAGAGGTGTTATACAACAGCCCCTGACCAGCCAGAAGGGTCCTCTTTCTGGAAACCTCCTAGGATTGTGCTCAGATTCTTTGCCAGCCAGTGTGCAGTACAGCAGGGAGGGTGTCCTGACCAGAGGGAGTAGCCAGGACGGGAGGCGAGGCAATGAATGCCAGCTTTAGGCGCTGACCCCAGCTTGGCCATTTCCTGACTATTGGATCCCAGTCAGATGGTGAGCCTGCTCTGCAATCACAAAGTGTGACTATCTAGAAAGTTCCAGGTTGTCCAATCTCCTTGTACAACTTTGCACACTGGGAGGGATCACGTGGCCTTAGGGGTCTGGGTAGTAGAACAGAGTAAGTGGAAAGCTAACTCTACTGCCCAGCACTGAAGGTCCTACAACAACCATGTCACTGTCTTTATCTAAAATGTTGCTTTTTTCTTCATCAGGGATATTCTGACATTAAATTTAGCTCTGGAAAATAGTGCAATGAAATATGATTCTGGGCCCCACACAGTAGCCTAGTGGCTAGAGTCCTCGCTTTTGCAAGCGCCAAGATCCCTTATGGGCACCAGTTAATGTCCTGGCTGCTCCACTTCCCATCCAACTCCCTGCTTGTGGCCTGGGAAAGTAGTAGAGGACGGCCCAAAGCCCTGGGACCCTGCACCCTTGTGGGAGACCCAGAGAAAGCTCCTGGTTCCTGGCTTTGGATCAGTTTAGCTCCATTGTGGCCACCTGGGGAATGAACAAGTAGATGAAAGAGCTTTCTGGCTCTCCTTCTCTCTATAAATATGAATTTCTAATAAAAATTTTAAAATAATTATTTTAAAAATATTCTTAGTTTGATGTAATCCTTACAATAATTAATGAGTCTTTAAAAAAAGTCACAACTTCCTCTTTAAAGTTATGACTTTCCCCCAAAGCAATGATTTAAAAACATTCTGTAAGTGTGTGTGTGTGTGTGTGTGTGTGTGTGTGTGTGTGTAGAGAGAGAGAAAAGAGAGAGAAGGCAGATTTATAAAGATAAGTAGAGACAGAGAGAAAGATATTACATTTGTTGGTTCAATCCCCAAGGGCTGCAATGGCCAGAACTGAGCCAATCTGAAGCCAGGAGCCAGGGGCTTCCTCCAGGCCTCTCATGTGGGTGCAGGGGCCCATGCACTTGGGCCATCTTCCATTGCTTCCCAGGTCATAAGCAGGGAGCATGATGGGAAGTGGACCAGCTGGGACACAAACTGGTGCCTATGTGGGACGTTGGTGCTTGGAGGTGGAGGATTAGCCAGTTAAGCTTTCATTTGGCTCCAAGTGTAAAATTGTTTTCATTATTATTCAGTTTGAAATATTTTTTATTTCTCCTTTTGAATTCTTCTTTGATTTTGAATTTTTTAATTTCTTCTTTGATATGATGCAAATGGCAATATGTTGCTTGATTTACAAACTGCCTAATTTAGTTCCATGCAGTCAGAATCATTACTGGGGCACGGCGCGGTAGCCTAGTGGCTGAGGTCCTAGCCTTAAAAATGCCAGGATCCCACATGGGCACTGGTTCTAATCCTGGCTGCCCCGCTTCCCATCTACCTCCCTTGTGGCCTGGGAAAGCAGTCGAGGACAGTGCAAAGCCTTAGGATTCTGCACCCGTGTGGGAGACCCAGAAGTTCCTGGCTCCTGGCTTCAGATCGTCACAGCACCGCCCACTGCAGTCACTTGGAGAGTGAATCATCGGATCGAAGATCTGTCTCTCCTACGCTCTGTATATCTGACTTTACTATAAAAATAAAATAAATCTTCAAAATAAAAAACAATGATTACTGGTTATTTTCAGCAGACGAACATCTTCCTGGCACACAAATGGCAACCACTGCAAAGAAACATGAGCGCTGTGCAACAACGTGGCCTAAGTATGAATTAGGCCAAGGACGTCAATATTGGTGTTTAGCTCATCTATATCCTTGCGATCAATTTCACATCTATGTTTGATTGTAATGATGCACTTTTGTGGTTCAGTGTGTGTGTGTGCGTGTATGTGTGTGTGTATTGTATTGCATATGTGTGCGTGTATGCACATGTGTGCGTGTGTATTGCATGTGTGTGCGTGTATGCGCATGTGTGCGTGTGTATTGCATGTGTGTGCATGTATGTGCATGTGTATGTATGTGTGTGCGTGTGTATTGCGTGCATATGCGTTTGTGTATGTGTGTGCATGTATGTGTGTACATGTGTGCATGTGTGTATGTGTGTGCACGTGTGTGTGCATGTGTGTATGTGTGTGTACGTGTGTGTGCATGTGTGTATGTGTGTGTACGTGTGTGTGTGTGTGTACGTGTGTGTGTGCATGTGTGTTCTGAGAACCCACGGTTAGGCACATGCATTTCGGATTGCTCATCTTCCTAGGATGAACTCCTGCATCACTACTGAGCGTTTACGCTCTTGTTGAAATGCGCTGCTTGGTCGGGCATCCCACCTTCATGCCACCATGAACTCAGATGCCTGCCATGCCAATCACCCCAGAGTCTCAGGACGGAAGAGCCAGGGGCCAGATTACCACGCTTTAACGCCCCGGTTGTTGAAATCAATTTAAGACACACGCTGAGTCCTAAGGGGAGGATATGGACCCATCAACCCTCACAGCTTAAGCTGCCTGCGGGGCAGAACTGCCACCCCCTTTGCCACTGTTGGGGCGAGGAGCACAGCTGAGGCCGACAGACCATGGGTGGCCTGTTGTGGACATCTGCCTGCGGGAGCCACCGGAAGCCAGCCTCCCTCGCCTTTTTTCAAGCCAACCACTGCCTTGTTTTCTCAGGCCAGAACAATTAGGGAATCTCAATGGCAGCACACCTTTCATCAGACTGCACCAGCCCTGCTTTGGTTTGCTCTGAGATGAGAGCGGGTTCTGCATTTTATCCTGGCATCACATGCAGGAGGCGGGTCTGCCAGGTGCTTGCCCAGCCTGGTGAGCACAGCTTCCTCTCAGCTGGGTTTTGTTTAACTGACAAACTCACAGTCCAGGGTGTCCCTGCTTGGTGAGTGTAGCCCCTCACTGTGAGCCCCTGGGGAAGGGCTCTGGGGCAATTGTGAGGACCTGGGCCCAGAGGCGGAGGCTCTCTAGGGAACAGCTGGACCACACAGAACCCCAAACTGCTGAGGGCCTTTGTCGGGACCACCAGTTGGAAGCTACAACTCCCTGGCCCACTGTAATCCTGTCTGCCAAACTATGGATTAAATGACCCCTTTCCCAAGCAGTACCCTTCTCACCTGGAGCCAGGAGGCGGTGTCACGTAACCACGCCCCTTTCCCACCTCCCAACCACTGGGAGGAAACCCCTGCCTCCCTCTCTTCCCTCCCCCATCTTTTCCCCTCCCAGGGCCACTCTATTCCTGAGCAATGCCTCTGTGTGTGTGTGTGTGTGTGTGTGTGTGTGTGTGTGTGTGAGAGAGAGAGAGAGAGAGAGAGAGAGAGAGAGAGAGACAGAGAGAGAGAGACAGAGAGATTTCCCATCTTTTAAATACACTCCATTGTGCTTGTACTTGGAATACTAGGATAGGCAGTTGGGGGCCCACGGGGCTATCACCGTGGCACTCTGGAGAGTGAAGCCTTGCCCCAGTGGCTGTGCCCACTGGGATGAAGAAGCAGAGGCTGGCAGCGCAAGGATTGCCTCAGCCACGCTCCCTTCCTGCTGTCACAACCTGCTCCGTGGACACTGGGTACCAACTGCTGCCTGCACCGGCAGACACCGGCACCGTCCCCCACGGGAGTGCCCAGGGACGCCATGGCAGCTTTGCTATATGTGGCTTTTTTGCTTCTTCTTCATTTTTTGTTTCACCCATTAGTAAGAGAAATGCGCCAGGAATGAATATGGAATGAAATGAGAGGACAAAATCAAAAAGTTCCTGGAAAATTGGATGAAATGGTGAAGATTTTTGAAGCAAAAATGACGCCATCCATGCATGGCTTTTTCATGTGTGGTAATAAGAGGTCCTCTTTTAAAGGTACCCTGCCATAACCCTCAGATTAACTAATGAACTCTGGCTTAGAAGATGAACAGACGCGGTAAGAGGTCATGCTTGTGGTGAGATGAGTTCTACACTCCAAGCTCCAAACACAGCACTTGCAGGAAGCGGCTGATGGCTGCGAGTGGGGGTCAGTACACACCACCCACAATCTAAGGCCCCATATCTCAGAGAACCTCTACCTATATCTTCATACTTGACAGCGAGTAGGTTCATAGCACTGACCAAATATAGCAACTTTGAAACTGGACAGTTTCGGGAGTATAAGAAAATATTCTGGGCCTGGCGCCATAGCCTAGTGGCTGAAGTCCTAGCCTTTGCACGTGCCAAAATCCCTTATGAGCACCGGTTCTAATTCAGGCAGCACCACTTCCCATCTAGCTCCCTGCTTGTGGCCTGAGAAAGCAGTCAAAGACTGCTCAAAGCCTTGGGATCCTATACCTGTGTGGGAGACCCGGAAGAGGCTCTGGGCTCCTGGCTTCTGATTGGCTCATCTCCAGCCATTGCAGCTTCTTGGGGAGTGAGTTAATGGACAGAAGATCTTTCTGTCTCTCCTCCTCCCTGTATATCTAACTTTCCAATAAAAATAAAATAAATCTTTTTAAAAAAAGTAGAATGGAGAGTCATGAGCAGCTGGCTTGTGTCAAAAGCTTGCAGGCAGTGACCGCATGTCCTGTCCTGATCCTGTCCCTGGGCAGCAGGGTGTTGGGAAGGAGCCAGCTTGTACAGGGGTGAAATGTCATTGCTGAGGAGCAATGCTTGTTTCAGACAGAAGGGGGGAGGTAAGAGACCAATGACTTAGGTGATATCTGGAATAAAGACACGCATGCCAGGCACTGCTCGGCCCTGTGGCATGGAGCGCAGGGAGGGGCTGGCATGCTAGGGAAGTGGGCGTTTGCTGGAACCCGCCCTGGGCTTCTGCTCTCTGAGTTTCCTGCCTCTCTCAGCGGGCAGGTGAGAATGTTTCCCTCGGGAAGAACTGCTGGAGCAGCAAAGGAGGCTGGGGCGGTGGACGGTGCAGCCCATGGCCTAGACAGAGGAGGCCCAACCAGACAAGGTGGCGGAGGTCGGCCGCTCGGCTCGGCTGGGATGGTTTCACGTCTGCGCTGTCACCTTAAATTATGTATTTGTCAGTTGACCTCAGGAAAGCACTGGGAAAGACCAGACCCGCCGCCCAGGGCTGAGGAGGTAGGGGTTCTGCTGGCTGTAAAAAGGGACATGACTCCCGCAAGTGGGAGAACTTGGCCCTCCCAAGGCGCTGACCGGAGGTGGTGAGGCTGACCGGAGGTGGTGAGGCTGCCCCGGCACTTCTTGCTGCTTTCTGAGAGTGTTGCTGGGGTCTGTGAGGCGGGCGTGATCACACGGGGCTGACCCTCAGCCTCTCTCCAGGCCGCCCGTGCTTCCCCTGTGTGCAGCCGCCTGCACGCACTCCCTCCTAGCCTGGGTGCGCCCCTTCAGCTAAGAGCCTGGGAAGCAGCACAGGCTGGGCCAAGTGTTGGGGCTGCTGCCACCCAGGTGAGGGACCCGGTCACGCTCCTGGCTCCTGGCTTCTTTCTAGCCCAGCACTGGCCACTGCGGCATCTGGGAAGTGAGCCAGCAGATGGTCTCTCTAACTCTGATTTTTGAAATAAATAAATAAATCTTAAAAACAAAGTTCACATCATTGGCCCACCACAGATCTGCTTTTCAGAGAGTTAAAGAAGCACTTCACAATCTCATGGTTTATTTGATCTTTAGGGAAAAAGAATGGAGGGTGATGCAGACCTGCTCAGCGTTACAGCTTAAAGCTGCTACAGTGTCACAGTGGAGATGTCCCAAATCCTGTAGCAGTGCCTGGCAACTCTTAGCGCTGTGAAGGAGGTGGCAGTTGTCATGCACAGATGGGAAAGGACAGGGGCGCAGCAAGCACTGCTGGGCACCTTGGGATCCATGAAGCAGCATGGTCAGCACGAGATGGGTGAAGCTGCTGCCAGCCCACATTTTACCAACAGTGACCACTCTCCCCGCAAGGACAGAGGCGTTCGGTGCCGCAGCAATGGCGCTGGTTGGGGAGCACACCCTCTCAGAGGACCCATGCTTGGTTCCCCGCTCTGACCCCGACTCCAGCCTCCTCCCAGTGCAGCCAGGAGGCAGGTGAAGGCTGCAGTCGCGGGCCCTGGGTCTTGCAGGAGAGATGCACGCCGAGCTCCAGCTCCCCGCCTCCTGCTGCTATGGGAGGCGTTTGGAGGACGACCAGCAGCTGCAACTGCTCTCCTTCAACCTCCCAAGTAAATGACTGTCTTTAAAGCTGTGAGTTCCGGATGCAGAGGGCAGTAGCACGTTTGTGCGTTACCGCCTGCTGTACGCCTGTGCGGCCAGCGGCTAGGCCAGTGTGCAGCAGTGCGTGTGTCAGCGCGCACAGGGCAGGAAGGCACTGCGGCCGGCGCCGACGTCACCGGAGAGTTTTCGCCTCCGGGCTAACCACGGTTAACTGCAGGTGCTCCCTCGCCGAGCGAGGGGAAGCGATGCACGCAGCAGGAGAGTTAACCGAAGCGAGGGAGGGGAGACAGTTCTGCTTCCGGAAAGCCCGGGAGGGGGAGGGGAGGCAGGCTCCAGCTGGCAGGGAGGGTCCGGGTGAGGCCGGGGCTGGAGTGCCGGATGGGGGAGGAGGCCAGGGGAGTGACTGGGGCAGGCACAGAATGGCATTCTAGAAAGGCAGGGTGTGCTGCTGCTGGTACAGCACCGCCACGTCTGTTTCAAACATGAGGCACCCAGCCGTTCTCTTCGAGGCTGCAATAGGAAAAGACGCCCCAAGTCGCTCGTGGTAAAAGGCATGAAAAGTAGATTCCAATGAGAACTGAATTCTCATCTCACAGATTGTCAAAAACTGCAGAAACTGACAACCTGTCCCGCTGGTGACATGCGGCGTATTGCTGGTGACAGTGCAAAATGGCACAGCTCCTTTGCAGGGGAACTTGGCAAGACCAAGCCAAACACATCTGGGAGTAACTAGAGTACCCGTACAGTGAGGTACCACAGGCCACTAAGACCGAGGAGGATGGCAGGGCATGTGACACCTGCCATGTGTCAAGCCTCTGCCTGTGACACCTGCCGTGCTTAGAGCTGTGCTGGTTCAAGTCCTGGCCCCACTGCCTCAGTCCACTCCCTAAGGCCCCTGACAAAGCAGCAGGAGCACCTGAACCACTGCCTCCCACAGGGGAAGCCGGGTGGAGTTCCGGTTCCTGCCCACCAGCCACTTAGGAATGAACCAACAGACAGAAGACTTCCTTTTCTGTCTCTTCCTCTTTCTCCTACTCTGACTTTCAAATAAATAAAATAGATATTTGAGAAAACTGAAAAATAGAGACATCACTGTATATTGCTTCAGGAAAAGTTCATAAAGGAAAAATGAAAACAGAACAGAAAACATATATTTTCTGACATCATCAAAAAGAAATAATGGGCAATGAACGCCAGTGGTGGAAATGGACCTCAGATTAGTAAGTTGTTCCTTATGCAAGAAGGAAAGAAGCTGTGGGCAAGGGCAGACATGGAAGTTAGAAATCTCTAAGCATGGGCCCAGCACAGTGGTTCCCCTGCCGGTTCTCTTGTAGTACTGATGTGGGTGCCGGTTTGTGTCCCGGCTGCTCCACTTCCCATCCAGCTCCCTGCTGAAGTCCTGGGAAAGCAGCAGGGACAGCCCAAAGCCTTGGGACCCTGCGCCCACACGGAAGACCCAGAAGAAGCTCCTGGCTGCAGGTTGGCCCAGCCCTGGCCACTGCGCTGTTTGGGGAGTGTACAAATGCATGGAAGATCTTTCCCTCTCCTTCTCTCTGTAAATCTGTCTTTCCAATAAAAAAATAAATAAATGAATAAATCTTAAAAAAAAAAAAAGGAATCCATGAACGTGTGCTGTTTACATGTTTGACTTGGGAAGTCCTTGGTTGTTTCTAACAAGCAAAAACATAATTAAATTTTAAAAACAATCCAAAAACATTAAAAACAATTCACTAGTAAACCTATATTCTATCTTTACACGTCTAAGGAATTATCTCTAAAGGAAAATTATAATTGCAAGGTCATCTTAAACTGTATCTTCAGGTCCTGTGGTTAGTAACTAAATATTTTAAAGACGTTTATTTATCTGAAAGGCACAGTTAAAAGAGAGAGGAAGTTGGGGCCCGGCGCGGTGGCGCAAGTGGTTAAAGGTCCTCGCCTTGCACGCCCGGGATCCCATATGGGCGCTGGTTCTAATCCCGGCAGCCCCGCTTCCCATCCAGCTCCCTGCCTGTGGCCTGGGAAAGCAGTCGAGGACAGCCCAAAGCTTTGGGACCCTGCACCGCGTGGGAGACCCGGAAGAGGCTCCTGGCTTCAGATCGGCATAGTATCGGCCCGTTGCGCTCACTTGGGGAGTGAATCATCGGATGGAAGATCTTCCTCTCTGTCTCTCCTCTCTGTATATCTGCCTTTCCAATGAAAAAATAATAAAAATAAATCTTAAAAAAAAAAAAAAAGAGAGAGAGAGAGGAAGTTTTTCCAGCACTGATTTGATTCCCAAATGGCTGTGTGGTTGGGGCTTGGCCAGGACAAAGCCAGGAGCCTGGAATTCCGGGTCTGCCACTTGGATGCAGGACCCGAAGCCTTGGGCCATCCTCCGCTTCTCTCCCAGGCCGTAAGCAGGGACCGGGACACGGACGGAGGCTCACATGGGATGCTGGCATCGCAGGGGAGCCTTAGCCTATCACACCACAGCACCATCCCTGGAATGTGGATTCAAGCGGATTCCCACCATGCCCAGACGGATGGGAGCAGGACCCTGTGAGCCAACGCAGGTTTCTGTTCAGGTGGACATTGACAGAAGGAGGCCACATGGCCAGCCGTCAACAGAAACCCGGGGCACAGGCGTCTGCACTGAGCTGTCACAGTGGGTAACCTCACAAATGCTGTCCCAGGCCGCTGTCTGGGGAGCAAACTGGTGCTGGGTGCCCCCCCCGCTCAAGGGGACGGCTGAGGCCTGAGCTGCCTGACTGCAGGGAACCCTTGCTGAGGTCACAGCCTTCTGCAGGGTCGCAGAGCCCCATCAGCACGTTGCTGAAGCCGGGCGTCAGGGGAGAAGAGTCGGGGTGTCACTGTTTCCAGCCTGCGTCCTGCTGGTGGCAGAGAACTGAAACCTGTGGTCCCCAGCCTGCGCTGCCCGCCGCCAGCCCCTCTCCAACATCCCTGGATTTTTAGGCCCTAATGTCTTGAGATGTGGTCATGGCCATGATGACAAACCCCACTGTTACTTTCTAAGAGCCTCAGAGGGGTGACCTTGAGGTTATGCCAAGACCTCACAGGGCACATCAGAGCAGGGCACATCAGACCACCTGCATGGGAGTCCTGTCCTGAGCTCCCAAGTTCCAACGATGCAGACCCTGGGGACAGCTGGGGATGGCCCGAGTGCCCGGGGTCCTCTTACCCCCAAGGAGACATGGATTCAGCTCTTGGTCCCAACTTCCTGACAAGGGAGGGCAGTTGGAGTTGTGGTCATGTTGCAGGCACGTGGGGAATGAAACAATGAATGCAGACGCACACTTTCTGTGTCTCTCCCTGTCTCAAATAAATTCAGATTTTAAAATAAGTGCAATGCGATACTGCTGGCTGTCACAATGGTATCAGGAAGGGACGTGGCATTGAGACTGCAGTTAGAGAAGCCTGTAATGGAGACGAGGTAAGTTGACACCAACTGGACTGACCCAAAAAGTTCATCCCCTGGAACGCCATGGCACACCCGCACGAGAGCCTGCCTAAGCCACCTCAAGTGGTTCCTAAGACGTAGGCTCTTCTGGCAGTTTATACCCTGCCACCTTGCGTTCTCTGCATCTTGCTCTGGGCTTCTCCACATCACAGTCAGCCCCTTGCCACCGGTCTAGATTTTTGAAAACTCCTTCAGCAAACAGCTTCCTTAGTGGGGGAGGATGCCTGTGACAGACGTTCCCTGCGCACACTCATAGGAGTCTAGCAGCCCGTTAGGCGCTGTGATTGGACCCCTGTTACCATGGTAGCACCAGTGGTGCCTGCTTCTCAGCTCCACCTGCCTGCGGCTGCAGAGGCGTGGCAGGTTCCAGAGAGAGCCTGAGCCCTCCTTCAACCCCCTCTGCTGTTATTTAATAAACCTTGGAACTCACTTCTCAAATTTCAGTCTCAGTTCCTCAACCATAAAACGAAGAAACCAACACCTGGGCTTCGAAGCCATAGGGACGAGAAGCCGGGATATGGACACACATGTCCAGTGGGAGCCCTGGCTGAGTCCTCTTTGGCCCCATTTTCTGGAAGCCTGGGTTTTCACACGATTACCTGTTGCTGCTTCAGCCCTCAGCCCACGACCTCTGTTTCCAGGTTACCAAGGATCCTCCTGTGGATGTTCACGCGTGTGCCTCTTCTGTAGCATCCTTGCCACCTGCCACACATGGTAGCTATTAGTGTGTGTGTTCATCTTCCCCATTAGACTGTAAACACCTTCAAAAGGCAAAGCTTCCTTTACCCCGCTTTGCTTGTGTCTGCTCCCAACAGCTGCTGCGGACCTGGGGGCAGGCTTGCAGCACAGTTTAAACACATATGAATAGATTCATGCTAACAGACAATGGCAGGCACTGTGCAACTGGAGGCCTCGACTTCCTGACTTGGGAAAGGTGCCTGCGACGTCCCAGGGCGTGGCTAGGAGCTGGATGATCGACCTGTCTCATCAGCCAGGCTGAGAGGGAGCAGGGCCACCTGACTGTGCCACTCGGGGAGGTGGGGCCCTGGAGGCAGGAGGCTCCTCCTGGCCCACCACCAGCGCCAGTAGAAGGTAGCCCTGTGTTCTGCTCAAGCCCCTCCCTGCTAGGCAGGCTCCACGCCACTGCCAGCATGGCAGCCCCTTCCTGTTCCTGGCATGCAGGAACTTGCTCCCCACCCCATCCTCCCTGCACCTGGCTGTTAGCACTACAGGTTTTCCCATCAGGCTCCATGTTCTGATTTAGTGGGACCCTGGCCAGCAGCTGTCTCAAACCTTCCCTCCCTAGATTCTGCCTGGTTTTCCCCAAGGCCAATAAGAGATAAAACTGGCATGTTACGACAGATCTTCATACTGACTCCAGATTATAGGCAAGTAACAACTACATACTCCATGGTTCCTCTTTTTTTTTCCCCCCAAGATTTATTTATTTTTATTGGAAAGGTAGATTTACAAAGAGAAAGAGGGACAGAGAGAAGGATCTTCCATCTGCTAGTTCACTCACTCCCCAAGTGGCTGCAACAGCCAGAACTGAGCCGATCTGAAGCCAGGAGCTTCTTCCAGGTCTCCCATGCAGGTGTAGTCCCAAGGCTTTGGGCTGTCCTCTACTGCTTTCCTAGGCCACAGGTAGGGAGCTGGATGGGAAGTGGAGCAGCCAGGATATGAATTAGTGCCCATATGAGATCCTGGCGCATGCACGGTGAGGACTTTCGCCACCTGTGTCAGGCTCAATGGTTCCTCTTATCTCATGCAGGTGTTCCACATTTGGGTCCTCCAATAACCACATGGCCAAGGCCTCCTGTGTTCCTAATTCCCAATATGGAATCCACTGCAGCCCAGCTTCTCAAGCAGTGCATTTGAACAGCCAGTCACAGAAACATTCTGTGAGAGGCTAAGAGTGTATGGAGTAAGAGTCAGGGGCCGGCAGAATCCTGGACATGCCTGCAGACTTGGGAGCAGGTAGGCCGGCAGGGGCCTTCAAAGGAGGGTGAAGGCGGGTAGCTCCCCAGATGTGCACTGCAGGAGGAGAGATGACTCGATAGGAAGATGCAGGCTGGTTTCCTGCACTTGTTTGCTGGGCTGCGGTGCCCAGTTGCTGGGCCACACAGTGATCTAGAGGTGGCTGGGATGGTACTTCGTAGATGTGATGACGTCAAAAATTAGTTGACTTTAGAGAGGTTATCCTCAATCCATTGAAGACTTTGAGTAAAAACTGGAAGAGAAGAAATTCTGCTTCCAGACTGACGCGGCGGTCCTGCCTGATTCCACTTGCTGGCCGGCCCCATCACTGGGCGCCCATGTGTGCGATGATGCTCACTCTGGCCCCGGCTTGGGTGGACAGTGGAAGGCTGTATGGGCAGCTGGGACGACGGCGGGAGGGAGGTCACTCTGCTGCCTTGTGGTCGTGAGTTTGTTAACATGTCACTGTGTCATGCTGAAGTTGGAAAGCACGTATCTGATCTCATTTCTTGTGCAGACATAAAGAGTTATTGCAGGGCATTCCATGGCGTCCCAGGTCTCCCACATGGGTGGCATGGAATCTTCTGCTGCTTCTCAGGCCAGTATCAGGGAGCTGGAAAGGCACTGGTGCAGCTAGGATGGGAGGCGGTGCCCACATGGCATGCCAGCCTCACAGGCAGCGACTCTAGCCTGATCTCTGTGCCAGCACCAGGCCCTCCAGCGCTGTGACTGAGCAGGCTGGTCCCATGTGCACAAGGAATGGAAGGCAGAAGTGAAGGCCTGCCCTAGAGGGAATAGGGGTAGCACTCGGCGGCGACACATGAGCAAGTGGCCCAGCTGCCAGGAGGACTTTGCAGAGTTTCCAAATGACAGACTCCCACAAACTCATGGGCAAAGTGCGAGGCCAAACAGCAGGAAGTCAGAAAAAGTTTGTTGACCTGGAAAGTTGGCATGGAGCTGCCAGTAGCAGCAGCACGCACACACCGTGCCAAGGACACCGTCCCAGCTGACAAAGTGCCATTTGCCCATTACCCAGGACAGCGGGAGACAGGAAGTCAGAAAACGCAGAGCCGGATGGGGACACAGCCAGGCTCATCGCGGCCTCTAGGTCAGCGCAGGGAGGAGGAGAAAGCAGAGGGGTTGAAGGATTGTACGCAAAAGGAAAAAGACAAAGATGTTCTCACTTCACAGATTAAAAAATCAGGAAAGAGGGGAAGAGGTTGAGGGGGGCGGGAACCGGTACCACCTTGCTTCCTCTGTACTTACAATCTGTGGTGCTTTTGTCCCCAAGGACAGCATCAGGCTGGCCTCCTGCCAGCCCACACCACACCAGCCAGCGACCAGCGCGCTGAGCTCACCTGCCAGCTGCACTCGCATGGGCCAGCCGTTCCTGGCAGGGCTGCTATGGCTACGTTAAGCTAAATGTCACCTTTGCGAAAAGGGTAAGCAGGGCATGAGCAAGCGCTCAGCCATTTCAGCTCGGTCCTAAGCACGCAGGCGTGGAAACACCGCAGCAAAGGCAGGGCTGCCAGGAACACGGGATTAGTTTACCCTAGAAACAAAAAGCCAGGGAGGGATGTGGCCTCCCTGACTTGAATGCAAGACTGTGGGGAATTGCTGGCGTTTTAAAGTATGTGTGTGTGTGTGTGTGTGTGTGTGTGTGTGTGTGTGTGTGTGTGTGATAGAGAGAGCCAAGGAAGACATGCAGCATGTGCTCTGAGCATCCTTCCAGCAACCAGCACCCAATTGGCCCAGTGCGGTCTTGCCTAGAAGCAGGGTTGAGGTCTAGAGGTTTGGCTTCATGAGTTAGTGCAGTAGGCCTAGGTGGCTTCACACATTGGACATAGGCCCATGCAGTGCTGGGGTCTTCGCGTGATGGGGGCAGGCTCAGAAACCCACTTGGGTAGTGACTATTGCCCAGCCATCTGCATTCGGGTAGTGCATTGCTGGGAGCTGGCGTGAGGGCCTCTTTAGCTGTATGGCAGCTATCAGGAACAAGGTCTTACGTGGTGCCTTGCACCCTGGGCCCGGCCTCCACTGCCCTCTGCCCCTCTCCCTTGTTCTCCAATCCTCCAGCTGACCTTGGAGAGAAGCTAAGTCATGAATTCTGTGTGTATGAAACAGGGGGCTCAATTTCCTGTTCTGAATTGTTACGACCAAACTAACTCAATATTTAACCCCAGTTTGTTTTGTTTTTAAATTAAAGCCTCAGGCCCGGTTTGTGAGTAGCTATGGGGTTTGGGAACAATCTACTCTGTATCACTTCGGGCTGGCACAGCAGCCTCATCATGGAACACTCTCAGCAGAAGCATTGGAGAGGGCCCTTCTTTGGAGGAAGAAGCGCGAGGGGCTCAGCCTGGGCTGGTGGCCTAGAGAAGTCTCTTCAGGTGGTACTGGCAGGAGCAGGCCCTTAGCAGTCAGCCCTCCTGAGAAGTCCTGATGTCACAGAACCCAGGATTCTCCCGATCGTCTCAGGAAACAGTCACAGGCAGGCAACCAGAGACCCTCCGCTGGCTGCTCCTGGCATCTCCCGGCTTGCACTACCCTCCCACCATGCCAAAGCACAGTGGGAGGGACCTCAGGGGACAAACTCAGGCAGCCGCTTGCCTGGCTGGTGCCGCTGCTCTGGGCATGGCCAGTGAATTGGTGAATAAACCATTGGGCACGTCCCAGGGAAAGAGAAGGTGCTTCCGGCACTGCTGTATGCAGCTGGGAATCAAGAGGAAGGGCAGAATGGGGTGTGTGTGTGTAATACATGCTGAAAGCCACCAAGCTCTGTGGGGGTGTGCAAGGACACCCCTGGGGTGTACCGCAAAGGGAGCCTGTGGTGAACACCCTCAGCAGAGGCAGGGGAAGGAGGGGCGCTGTTTGGTCTTACTTCAACCATTGCCACATTGTTACTGCTTCTTTAAAACAAAGTAGACGTAAAACCAGACTTTGGGGCAGCTGCGTGGGCCTGGAATGCAATGAGCATGTGTGTGTGAGTGTGTGTGTTGCACGTGCGTCCGGCTGTAGCTCCTCCCACAGATGTGTGTTCTGGGAGTCCCGTAGTGAGCTCATGAGCTTAGCTCTGCCTGCCGCCCTGCCTCGTCTGGGAGCCCCCTCCCAGAAGCTTCCTGTAAGCAGCCGGATCTCCCATTCCGATTGGCAGACAGCAGGTACCAAGCTACCTGGCCTAAGCCGTGGTTTCTTCATGCCCAATTTAGAACGATGGTAGGTCACAGGTCATGTATAATGAATGTTGCCTCACTTCGCGGCACTGTGGATTCCATAGCACACTGCCCAGCTCTGAATCATAGCCATGCCATAATTTCATAGCCAAGGCACAACTTCTGTGACTTGAAGAAAGCCATTTCTGTGCATCAGTCTGCTGGTCTTTGGAGTGGGCTGGCAGTGTGAGCTGTCAAAGAGTGCCAGGCACAGATCAGTGTCCGAGTAATCACGACCTCAGCCCCATCCTGGTTTTCAGGATGAGGAGTCAGCCCCCAAGAAGCTCCTGGTTGCAAACTCCGCTCGACTCCTCATTCAGCATTGTTCCCCGTTTACTTTGGGCAAGTGTGTTCTCACGCTTACGCAGCGGCATGAACCTAGAAAGGAGGGGTGGGGGAGCTGAGGTCACAGCAAACAAGCCTGAGTCTGTGGTCAAGGCCAAGCTTTCTGTGCTGCCTGAGCACTTTGTCCTGGGCACAAGGCTGCCACGGCAATGCGCTGGGAGACGTGTGGAGTGCCCAGGCATGGAAGGCAGCAGCGCTCATGGGCTGGGACCGAAGGACCCACGCCCCTGGACAGAGAGCTCCTGTTGTTGTTAACTTGATGGATGCTGACAGGAATCATTAGTAACGACACAGAATCATCTTGTACTGGTGGTTTAGAGCAGATGGCGCTAATGCTGCGAGCCAGGATGAACTAGCTGGGGGATGTCACTCTGAGGTGCCCTGGCACACCAGACTGGCCACTGAGTCGGCAGCATTGCCTCTCCTCAAAGCAGTGTGGCGGGGTGGACACTTAGCTCATGCTGAAGACACTGCTGGGACCCCTGTGCTATGCACTGAGAAACATGGTGGCTTAACCGCAGCATCCTGCCCAAGTGAACCCTGGGAGCCAACTGGGGCTCCTGGCCCCACTCCTGGCCAGCCTTGGCCCTGGCTTGTATCTGAGGAGTCACCGGCAGCTGGGAACCTCTCTGTGTGCACCTACATCTCTGCTTCGCAGCGGAGTGTTGCAACACAGTATGCCAAGCTGCTAGTGGGGTGTGTCTGTCCCCGTCTGGGGTCCCCAGGATCCAGTCTGACTCCCTTCCATCCAGCTTCTTCTAACACACACCCTGGGAGGTGCCAGAGGATGACTCAAGTCCTTGGGTCCCTGTCACTCACATGGGAGATCCAGATGCAGCTCCTGACTGCTGGCTTCGGCCTGCCTCTGCCCTTGCTGTTGCAGGCAGTAGGGGAATAAAACGGCAGAAGAAAGATCTCTCTCTCTCTGCCAGTCTGCTTTTAGATAAATAAGAATAAGCAAACATTTTCTAAAAATGATACACATTGGAGCCAGTACTATGCTGTAATGGGTAAAGCCGCCATCTACAGCACCAGTATCCCCTATGTGCATTGGTTCAAATCCCAGCTGTTGCACTTCTGATCCAGCCTAGTGTACCTGGGAGCCAGCAAAGGCTGGCCCAAGCCCTTGAGTTCCTGTCAGCTGTGCACGCAGTCCCTGGCTTCTGGCTTCAGCCCAGTCCTGCTGTTGCAGCCATCTGGGGAGTGAACTACTGGATGGGAGCTGTCTCTTTCTGTGTGTGTGTGATTCTGCCTTTGAGACAACCAACCAACCTTTGTGCAGAACCGGTGAGCCCTGAGTCAAGACACCTCTGTGTGGTGAGAGTGGACCTCACCTCCTTGGATACAGGCCCAGGCTGGCCCCAACAGGGCGATGGAATCTGGGGTGTCCTGCCAGCAGCTGGACCCTGGCCTGGAGCCCCAGCACTGGCTGCTCCATGTCGACACGGGCCTTTCTGGAATCTTGCCTCTCCCCTAGTGCACGCGCCTGTGGCCTTGCGTTTCTCTTCTCCCTGGCATCCCGGCTCCCTGGGTTCACCTATACCAGAGGGGTGTGACCTCACACGCATTGCCTCCTGCCCTTCTGACTGGCAGAGGGCAGGTAGCCCTCCCGCAGGGGCTGAGAAGGCCACAGATCCGGTGGCTCCCTGGGCAAGAACCATCACAGGGCGAGCCCACAGGAAATGAGTGGCAAGCGCGCATTCCTTGACCGAGCCTGAGGCACAGGTCCGTGCCTTCAAGTTTCGTACTGATTCTGCGGCACAGGCGCTCTGTTTGCTTTCATGCGTAGAATCCTAGAAAACTGGGAGCTTTCCCAATGCCAACGTTTCCCAGAAAAGGAGAAGTACCGGAGGAAGATCTGCGCGCGACTCCTGGGGCTGGGCCTCTGCGCCGCAGTTGTCTATCTCCTGGGACAGCGCCCTGCCGCTTCCCCACCCCTCTCCGGCGCTGCGAGGCTTGCAGGCCCGTGCCCTGCCCTGCGCGGGCGGGTTAACTCGCCGGTCCGGGGATTATTGCACCACCTGGGCCTCTCCAGGTCCCCTCCCAGCGCGTGTTGCCTTTCAGCCTCGGCCATCTTCCTTCGCTAACCCTGAACGCAGAGCGGGCGTCCTGGGCAGTATCCCGCAGCAGCGATAGCCGGGCTTACACTGACAAAGGGCGGCGCGCGGGCTTAGGGGCTCCGGGCGGAGAGGCCCCCCGCGCTGGAGTCACGCCAGCACGCTTGGGCTGAGCGCCTTCTCCGCCCGACGCTGCAGCCCGGCTGGCCACAGTCGCGGGCTTTAGCCGTTCCTCGGCCCACTACTGCAAGGGGACCGCCACTGACGCGCCTTCCCGCCCTGGGGTGAAACGTCCCGCCGCACTCAGACTCCCCAGGGCCCTGCGGTCACCCAGCAGCTCACCCTCAGGGCGCTACCAGCCGGGAGCCAGGCACCCGCAGCGCTTCCTCAATCCCCTTTCCTTCCCTCTTCCTTCCACTTGCCCACATTTTAAAAGACGGTGTAAGGAAAATATTTTAGAAGGAAGGTGTGGAGGTAAAAAGAAACGTGAGA
The DNA here is from genome assembly GCF_017591425.1 of Ochotona curzoniae. NCBI lineage: Eukaryota > Metazoa > Chordata > Mammalia > Lagomorpha > Ochotonidae > Ochotona > Ochotona curzoniae. The sequence goes on along the minus strand of NW_024467122.1, from coordinate 2,142,723 downwards.
GGAAAGGGACAAAGTGCCAGGCGGACTCCAGACCCGTGGCGCCTCAGGCCGGGAGCGAGGTTGGCAGCGGCGTCCTCCCCATGGAGTGTGGAACAGTCCTGGGCAGTCCTGTCCCCTGAGTAGGGTTGGGGTGTGGTGAGAAGAAAGAGGGAGGTGGGGTGTGGAGGGGGCAGGGCAGGTCCACTTTTCTGGTCTGTCTCTAGCTGGGTGTCACGGAAGCTCACACAGGCTGGGAATTACAAAAAGCCAAAGCAATGAAAAGCATTCCCCCACCTTTCAAATAAATGCTACCATTTAGCAAATTGATTATCTGTGATACCTTCAAGTCAGCTATGAAAATATTCACATTCCATTTGAACACTCGGGAAGATTGGTTTGTTGGTCCACCCCGCAGACAGGACACCAACATTGCTGCACGTGTTTAATCTTGTGCAACCCTCCCCCCACCCTGGAAAAGCCTGGCTCTGGACAGGGGTGGGAGTGGGATGTGGGGGAGGTGACGTCCCCGTGAGAAGTCCAGCTGCCCCGGGGGGGGGGGGGGGCCCTAAAGTCTCCTCCCTCTTGGAACCACACCCTAGTGTGGAGACTGGAGGACTAAGCGAGCTGACAAGCCCGCCTGGAGCACTGTGCCTGACTCTTCCTGCAGAGAGCAACCATGTCCGGGCACCAGGCCCTCTGGACTGTCCTGGGCCTCCAGGCCTGTTCTTTCCACCCCTGTCTGGAGAGCTTTCACAGGATTCCCTGGCCGCAGCCCCTCCTGGGGAACCCTGGTCACGTGGTCTCTGAGGGTTGCCAAGCGGGTCTACCAGAAGGGCGGGGGAAGGGACACAGGCCCATCTCTGAGCCTGTGCCCCAAAGGACTCCACCCCTTGGGAACACCGTCCTCTCCAGCTGCCCAAGGACCACAGGTGGCCAAGCAAAGTGGAGGTGTAATGATTTTAAAACCAAAGGGGGGGGGAAGGAGCAGGTGACAAGTGCTCCGTGGTGATGTCACAGCAGAGTGGCAGCAGAGAACTCCCTGTGAGGCGTGCATACCCCTCCCACAGCCAGCAGTGCTAACACACAGGCCCTGGCAGGTGCTGTTCCAGCGCGTGGGATCCGCGTCAAAGCCGGCATGTGTCCGCTGCAAGAATTTCCACACGAATCCCTGGTCTTGGAGGCCATGCCAGTGACGGCTGAGGGTTTGTTAACCTAGCCGAGTTTCACCTGGGCATCACCCGGGAGGTCCACAAGTCTCACGGTGCTGAGAGAAAGCGGAAGCGTGGGCAGGGACAGGACAGCAGGGTGCTCGGAGAGGGTGGGTGCTCTAGCTGCACCCAGCAAGCACCCAGCACGCTGACTGCGCACGGCACTGCAGTGCACCTGCCCTGGCTCGTGCTGCAGTCCCGAGCAGCAACTGCAGCGCCACGGGAAGTGAGGGCTTGCTGAAAGGCACAGGGAAGGCTACGGAGGGCAGAAGCCGTGGCTTTTTAAATTTAATATTTATCTGTTTGAGCCGGAGAACTGTCCCATCTGCTGGCTCACTATCGAGACGGCCACAGGCCAAGGCTGCTTCAGGCAGGAATCAGGCTCCCACTGCTTTCCTGGGCATGTTAGCAGGCAGCCGGAGTTCAAAGGGCTCCCTTACCCAGGTGTTGTGGGTGGTGGCTTAAGTTGCTACCCCACAATGCAAGCCCCAGGTTTGGAATTTTAACCACTGCTCTCCCTAACTTCCTCCCCACCACCTCACACAGTCAGTACTCACACTAAGGGTCAAACCCGACCTCGGTATCCTGGAGGGCAATTTAATAACAAGAGAAAAATTGAGATTAAGTTTCTTCCCTCGGAGTGTCGTGGATGCTGCTTGGAGAGGCAGGGCTCCATTCCCATCCAGCTCCTCGACCGGGAGAGCAGCAGGGGATGGCTCCAGGGCCTGGGCCCCTGCACCCTGTGGGAGACCCAGGACGAGCTCCCTGCTCTGGGTGGCCCTGCTCTGGCCACGTGGTCACTTGGAGAACGAACCGGCGGATGTAAAACCTCTCTCTGCAACTCTGCCTTTCAAATAAAGAAAAAAGTGTTTTTTAAAAAAGGAAAACTAGCAGACATGATGTGTCAGACACGTGCGTACCGCACAGAGGCGACGCCTGGTTCAGCTTGATGAGCTTCCTCCCCCTCCTCTAAAAAGAATCTTTAACCCTCCCTTCCAGATAACACTTTCTCTCCGAGGAAAGTGCCGTCAGACGCGGAGAGAATGCGTCCTCAGAGGAGCCTGGGCCGGGGCGGGACAACCCGCGGGCACTGCCCTCCAGGCGGGCCGGCTGCCCTGCGCTGAGCCACGCAGGCCCGGGCCGAGGGCGCAGGAGGGGCTGCTGCCCGCGTCCCTCACCCAGACCGCGAGGAAGGCCCTCCTCCAGCAAGTGTTTCAGGACCCCCTCAGGACGCTCCAGCGGTCTGCACATCCCTGCACGCCCCCGGGGCCTCCCGCCGCGCTGGCTCTCTAAACTGTGAACGTCCGGCGGGCAGTCACCGGGCGACCTTCAGGTGACCTCCGCAGCAAACGGCTGCCCAGTCCTCCGGCTGGCGGACCCCTGCCTAAAGGGGAGGGCCTGCTCGGCCAGAAAAGGCCGACTTGCTGTAGCAATCTCTTGGCCGACTGCCCTGAGCACCACGATCGAATCCCGCCCGAGCCCGGGGCGGGGCCGACGGCCCCCAGGATGTCAGCGGGCGTGGCTGAGCACAGGGCTCGCCGCCACCAGCGACGCGCTTCCTGAGCAAGTCCAACAGGGAAAACCAGAATTGTTATCTAGAGAAGCCGCGGGGGCTCCCGGTTCCGCGGCGCCCTTGAGCGTGAAGGGGTCGCGCGCTGACAACCACCCGCGGCCGCCATCTTGGAGCCAAGGCCCGCGGCGCGGGTCGGGCGGGGCCGTATCCAGGCAACGGGGCGCGCAGGCGCATTGGCCGTCCCTCGCCGCAGCTGGGCGGGTGGCGGCTGTGGAAAATTCCCCGGAATGCTCTTAAAGGCGCCGCGCATCGGGTGCCATTTTGTTTTCCTGGAGAAAGCGCACTGGGTTGGAAGTTGATACAGAGGGTAGCCCTGCTCTGTGGTTGTCGGTAGAAAGTGTTGGAATGAATGGGCTTCCTCAAAACCAAGTTAAGGGAAATCCCAACCAACAAAGAAAAAGAAAGAAAAACTACAAAGCAACCCAAACGCTTAAAAGCCCAGGGGCTGGACGCAGGGACAGCTCCGCTTGGGAGCTCAGCAAACGCCCGTGTTCGGCAGATGGCCGGCCCTAAAGCCCAGAAGTGGAAAGGAGCTCATTGAGAGGGAATGCACGCTATCTATAAACCCGGAATAAATAACCTGTGCGGCTCCCCTGCTCCCAGTCAACCCTGGGGCGTCGGAGCCCCGCGAGGCTGTGGAAGCCCCCAGCCCACGGCCAGGGCCGGGCGTGCACCGCTGGGTCCCCGCCCCAGGGTCCATGTCCTCTACACTGTCTCTGGGTGCCTGCACCGGGCTTGGGTGTCAGGGTCCATTCCTGGGACACCGCCTGGCTTTGTAGAGCCCCAGGGCACTCACGTGCCACACAAAGCTGTGTCGGGCATCGCTGTGCCCACTGGCAGCGTGGGGTAGGGGACCAAAGGCCACTGGCGGCCTGTGTGTGTCTCCTGTCTCGGGCAGACCTCAGCCACGGGACAGGGGTTGCCGGAGCTCCTCCAGCAGGGACCTGGCAGGTCCCCAAGGGCTCAGGGCAGCGGGTGGCCAAGGCAGGGAGAAGGCGGGGCCTGATGGACAGCAGGTAGAGGAAACCCCGCAGTGTGGCCCCAAACTTGAAACATTGTAAGAGTTTCTGAAAAACTCTTTAGCAAGACATTTGGGGAGACTTGAGCCACCTGTTTCACTTTCCAAAGATGAGAAACGCCGCGGTTCAGAACTGGGGAATTCCATCTTTGAGGTAGGGCAGCTGAATAAAATACTTGACTCAGTCAGCTACGGACTTCTGATAAAGAGTGACTTTTAAAATTTAGCACAAGTGGCATTTGAAATATAGTCACGATTTTAAAATGCTTGCTTTGTATCTGAAGTTCAAATTCAGGCTTTTGTTCTTTTGTTTGCTAAATCTAGCAAGCCTGTGCACCAACAATATCTTCCTGTGCCTACGCTTCTCAAGCTGGCACCGCAGTGGCTGGCAGCAGCCAGAAGCTTCCAGTTCAAGGTGCCAGAGCTGACGTGCGCGGGACACACCCGAAGTCCCAGGGCACTGTCCCATCCAAAGGCCAACAGACAGTGGCTGGGGCAGCGCTTTCCGGCTGCCTGCAGCGTGCCTGGTGTCTGTTCTGGGAAAGTGAGATCCACACAGTGAAGGCTTGACCTTGGAGTGTCCTTCGCCTGGTGGCCTCCGGTGGAGCAGAGCATGGCTGCTAGTCAGCACACGGCTTGTCTGAGAGAGCCGAGGCAACGACCAGAGCAGTGCCAGGCTGGGACGGTTCCAGGCGGAGTGGCTCTGGCTGTCCCACGGGAGGCTAACCTGGCCGACTGGGGAGGACATGGGGGGTGCAGGTGGCAAGAAGTGTGTGAGGATGTTGTGGGTTTTCTAAGAACAAAACAAAACAGGGAAGAGCCAGGCGTGGCAGAAGCTCCCAGGGGCTCGGAGGGCAGCAGAGGTGGAGCGCAGGGTGGACAGGTCGCGGGCACCAGTGCACCACCAGAAAGCAGAGCCAGTGACGCAGGGCCACCAACAGACTTGGGCAGATGTGCATGGAGTTGGCAGCCAGGCCCAGGGACATGGTACCCACCCATCCTGCCTGCTAGGGAAGCTGGCAGCACAGCAGGAAATGGCCATGGCTGGGAGTCACAGACACCCCGAGTGAGCGGGAGCCGAGGGGCCGGCCAAGCCCCAGCTGAGAAACAGCTGCTAGACTGGAGGCGGGTTTGTTAACATAAAAGCATCAAAAGTCTGAACGAGTTGTGCAGAAGGCTGCATGTGTTCCCCAAGAATGCAGAGTGCACAGGCAGCCCTTTCCTCACCTGGCCCAGGGGTGTAGTCACAGCCTCCCCTTTGCCTCCCTGCATGATGCCCTCTGCTCAGCTTGGCACATCTCCTTCCCCCACTGCACCAAACGCTGAATAAAACGCTGCCAGTGTCTTCAAAGAGCCCCGTAGGATTTCATTGCGGGGTAAATCGGTGTGCCCCGTGGAAGCTGCGGGGTTCTGCGATCTTTATGACGGGGATGATGTGTGTGGATCCCCTTGCCCCTGTGTGAGGCTACCTACAGGCCAGAGCCCTAGAGGTACAACCTGCACATCTGGGTTGGTCCACTGCAACTTCTCTACTGTAAAATTCCTCTGTGCTGGGCCTGACGCAGTAGCCTAGCGGCTAAAATCCTTGCCTTGTACGCACCAGGATCCCATGTGGGCGCTGATTTGTTGTCCTGGCTGCTCCACTTCCCAGCCAGCTCCCTGCCTGTGGCCTGGGAAAGCAGAAGAGGCCTGATCAAAGCCATGGGATCCTGCACCAACATGGGAGACCCAAAGGAGACTCCTGGCTCTTGGCTTCAGATTGATTCAGCTTCAGTCACTGTGGACACCTGGGGAATGAACCAGCAGATGGAAGATCTTTGTCTCTGCTTTTTTGTAAAATCTGGCTTTCCAATAAAAATAAATATATATACATTTTTAATTCCTCTGTGATTTCATCTTGAGGATAATTGAGTTCTGAAGGATGAGCAAGGAGCTCAGCGAGCAGGCAGGTGAGGGAGACGGGGTAACAGCAGCTGCAGGGCCTGGCCCCAGGACATGTCCACCAAGGCGTGGTGACACTGCATCGGGCAGACACATGGCCATCAGGTCCACTGAGAGCTGGTGATGGGTACTTGGCACTGCCCGTCATTTAATCTCACAACAGAAATGATGGCAGTCTGCAGGAGGGAAGCTGAGGCCAGGAGGCCTGGGGGGCAGAGAGGTGGCCCGAGTCCTTCGGCCTTGCTGCTCACAGGGGAACCTGGAGAGAGCTCCTGGCTCCTGGCTTTGGTGTAGCCCAGCTCTGGCTGCGGGGACCATTTCATCTGGAGGATAATGGAGTTTGGGAGTGAACCAGCGGATAAAAGATCTCTCCTCACCTCTTCCTCCTCTTACTCTCTTCTCCTTTACATTTGTTATTATTCTTTTATTGGAAAGGCAAATCTACAGAGAAAAGGAAAAACAGAGCGATCTTGCACCTGCTGGCTCACTCCCAGGGTGCCCGCAGTGGCCTGAGCGGAGCGATCCTCCGCTGCTTTTCCAGGCCACACGCAGGGAGCTGGATGGCAAGCGGAGCCAGGTGGGACACAAACTGGCACCCATATGGGCTGCTGGCATTTGCAGGTGCAGGATCAGCCCCTCTTCTCTTTCAGCTAACTAAATCTTAAAGGGGGTGGGGGTCAAAGGATAATTATTTCTAGTTTTTTTTTTTTTTAAGATTCATTTACTTCTACTGGAAGTCAGCTTTACAGAGAGAAGGCACGCCTTTGCCTGCCTCCATTTCAGTGTTGGGTATTCTCCAAGGGAGCAAAGGCATCATCGTGGCACGTGGTTTAATCTTGAGCGGAAGGGCCAGCGAGTGACCGCGAACACCGAGAAGCCCTAACACAGGTCATCTTTCTGGGCCCTGTGGGTGAGCAGCCAGCCGCAGACCCGCAGCACCACAGCTGACAGTAGTGAATACTGCCCAGATGCAGCGTGAAGCAGGCTTGAGCCTCAAAGGAAAAATCCAGAAGAAAGCCCAAATGTTCACTGGCACTCAAGTAATTTTGGAGAACTGTGAAGTGTACGCAGCTGCCACACACTGGAAAAACCCCAGCAGCCAGTTTTCGTATCCCAAACACAGAAAAAAAAGTTACAGGTTAACTAACTAATGGGTCCTGTGGTCGTGCGCCTGCAGGGCTGAGCTCAACACCCACAGCTGGTATCTATGGAGACATCCCTAACAATGCGGAAGCCCGAGTGTTGACAATCCTCTCCCCTCCCATTCCGCGGGAGGAAGGGCGAGCAAAGCCCACGAGGGGGATGGGAGTGGAGTCCTGCTGCAGCTCACGGAACGTTCCAGATACGCACCCCAGCTCTGCCAGAGCAAAGCACGGGAAATAAACCGGCGCGGTCTGAGTCAGTGCGTGGCTAACGGCATCGCCAACAACAGTCACACCTCAAATCCACGCACAGGACGGGGCACCCATACACGAAGCGGTTATCCGCTGAGGAAGGGGTCAAACGCGGGCACAAACGCTCGCGGAAGGCCGAGGAGCGAGGACGCAGGGGCGCGAGGGGCGCCAGGACAGGTAGAGCCGCGGGCCGAGCAGCCGGACCCGCCCCGCCCCCGCCGCCCGGCGCCATCTTGTTGTTTTTCCCCCTCAAGGGCAGCCGGCCCACGTGGCACTCCTCGGCGGAAACGAAGCCGCCGCCCAGCTTCCGGGCAGACCGGTTCCAGCCGGCCGCGGGGCGTCGACGCTCGGCTGCCCCCTGGCGACCGCCGCTGGCCCGGCCGCCTCGTCCCCGCCCGGCCGCCATGTCCCCACCAGGCCGCCGCACGTCCGCCGGCCGCGCAGCCTCGCACGTCGCCGCCGCGTCACGGGGCCCGCGGGGGCGCGCCCAGGCCCGGACGTCACGGCCCGCGTGCGCCCGCCCCCGTCGTCCTGCGGGGCGGCCGGGCGCGCAGGGGCGTGGAGGGACCCTGGGGGGCGCTGGGGGGCGCGGAGGGACGGTGGGGGGCGCGGAGGGGCGCGGAGGGGCTCTGAGGGGCGCTGAGGGGCGTTGGGGGGCGCGGAGGGACTCTGAGGGGCGCGGAGGGGCGCTGAGGGGCGCTGGGGGGCGCGGAGGGACTCTGAGGGGCGCGGAGGGACTCTGAGGGGCGCTGGGGGGCGCTGAGGGACTCTGAGGGGCGCTGAGGGGCTCTGAGGGGCGCTGAGGGGCGCTGGGGGGCGCTGAGGGACTCTGAGGGGCGCTGAGGGGCGCTGGGGGGCGCTGAGGGACTCGGAGGGGGCGCTGATGGGCGCGGAGGGGTGCTGATGGAGTGCTGAGGGGCGCTGGGGGACTCTGAGGGACTCTGAGGGGCGCTGACGGGCGCTGAGGGGCGCTGACGGGTGCGGAGGGGCGCTGATGGAGTGCTGAGGAGCGCTGAGGGGCGCTGGGGGACTCTGAGAGGATCCTGGGGCCGTGGACCGGGCTCTGCCCACGTCTGTGTGAGGGCCTGCCCTGGAAGCCATTACTTCCTTCAGCCCTGGCGAAGGCGGCGAAGGGCTGCTAGGGAACTGAGCCGGGGCTGACCGTGGCAGCGTGGGACCCCCGGATCTGCTGCTGTGGGCTTGCAGACATTATCTGGCGGGAGCAGCGGGCGCTAGCGCCCCAGATGCCTGCGACGCCAGGGCACGGCAGGCTGTCCCGGGCACCTGAGGCTGGGCCCTGGTTTAGGATGCGCTGGTCCCGAGGGTGGCTCGACTGAGGCTGGCCACAGCCACCCCACCTGGCAGGTGTCCCAAGTAGGGCAGGTGGCCATTCCGGGGGAAGTGTTGTGGCAGCGCTGCGAGCGGGCCCTGGGTTCAGCAGGTGCAGCACATCGGGGCGCTGAGCCCACTGCCACCAAGGAGCAGGAGGGCGCGTGGTCCCACCTGACCCTGGCCGGAAGAGAAGCGGCCTGGGCTTTTAAAGGCTTTTTCCCATGGTCCTGAACATATTGGGGAGGTGTGGGGGGCCCAGGTGTCTGGGCTGCTAGGGAGGGCTGTCTTGTCCTGTCCTGGGAGCACGACCCGCAGTGTCCACTCCCTGACGTGGGCGGAGAACAGGACGGAGTCTTCCTTTGCAACCCCAAGGTGTTGCTTTCTACCTCAACTGTGAGATGGGGTTCAAGAAGTGGGTACCGCTCTCCTGCTGCCAGGCCTCAGCGTTAGAGCCCAAGTTAGAACAGGAATTTGGGCCCTGTGGCTGCGGTCTGGGTCTCCTGTGGCACTACACCCAGAAACCTCCTGGGGCACATGGTCTGTAATCTAAGGGAACACTGCGAGACACGCGGCTGGAGCCCTGGCTCGGTGACCCTGTCTGACTGGGTCTGTGTGACTCATGGCGAGGTGCAGTCAGACCTTCCGTGCTGGCAATGGCTGCAATATAGCCACGTAATCCATCACTCGGGTACCACCTAGCACCACACCTGAAGGGTGTGTTTTGTTTTTTCCCGGAAGCTGCAGTCAGAAGGAGAACGGCTGTTGGCTGCTCTCCGTGGGGAGGTGGCACAGCAGTCAGGGCTGTGTGGGTTTAGGCAAGTGCGTAACCTCTGGGTGCTACAAGGTGCCCCGTGAGGCAGTCGAGGAAGGCTTGCGGCGGCTGACTGGAGCCCGTGGGCGCCTAGGGTATGCCTCGCTGCTTGGGTCTCAGTGTGAGGTGAGGGGGCCTGCCTGGCCCGGTCAGCCCTGAAGGGGAGCAGAGAGGCCATGTCCACGGTGGAAGGCGCCCACTGGCCATGCACTTGGCCACAGCCCTTCCTGCCATTGGTCCTGTAGGACATGCCCATTGCCATCGTGTATGTACCTAGCTGGGCACCACAGAGGAAGCGGAGGCACTGCCCCTCGAATGGGCTGGGCCATGATGTGCCCAAGAGTGGCCCCACGTATCCTCATCCCAGAACCTGTGGGTGTGACTGATGCCAAAATGACACTGCTGGTGGGATGGAGTTAAGGTTGGTGGGGTGGGTTGATCTGGGGCTCTCAGCCCGCTGCTGAGTGGGTCTATGCAGGAAGGAGACAGGGAAGGCGTGACTGCCCACAGAAGAGAAGCCCCATGCTGACAGGAGACCCCTGGGACAGGCCAGCAGGAAGGCAGCAGGTGGAACCAAGCCGCCTCTGACCACACAGCACAGCGGTACGGAAGCAGGAGATGGGAAACTGAGACATGCCCATTGCTGTGTCACTGCCCGCATGGTAACGATTGCCAGGGCTGGGCCAGGCTGACACCAGGAGCCTCGCTCCCGACAGGCCCCCTTCTGGGCCATCTGCTGTCCTGGTACGTTAGCTTGGGACTGAATTGGAAACTGGGGACCTGGGACTTGAACCAACACTCCCGTATTAGATGCTGGTGTTGTAAGCAGCGGTTCAATGCACTGCACCACAGAACCAGCCCTCCGATCCTTATTTTGGGAGAGAGTGTGGGAGTCTGGTCTCTTCCTCCTGCTGGTTCATTTCCTGAATGCCACATGGTCAGGGCTGACCTGGGGCCAGGCCTGGGATGGCTTGTGTGACAGCCGCCGTCCTCCCTTCCCTGGTGAGCTCTAACCGTGGGCTGGTGCCCACCCCTGGGTGCTCCCATATGGGTGCAGGGTGCCAAGACCTTGGGCTATCCTTTACTGCTTTCCCAGGCCATTGGTAGGGAGCTGGATGGGAAGTAGAGCAACCGGGATATGAACCGGCATCCATATGGGAACCTGCGCTTACAGGTGGAGGATTAGCCAATTGAGCCAGCGCAATTACCTCAAAAAGAAAGATGAAAGCAGGATAACTGGCACAGGGTGAAGCCACCAGCAAGTGACGACAGTGCAGAAGGACAGTCTGCTGGGTACCCTCGCAGTGTGGGCCCCAGAGCCAGCCACTGGGCACTGAGCAGAATGGCAGACAGGGCTCCCAAGAGACAGCAGTGAGGCCGGAAGTAAGAGAAGACTCCCACAGGACTCACAGACCCCACATAGCAAGATGATAGGATTGCGGGGGCGTAGGCCCAGTTCCCTTGCTGCACAATGTCCCCCCCTGCCCCCAGCTGGGGCCAGCACTGGGGTCTCGGCTCATCTGAGAGTCCCTGCAGAACCTGGGACAGGGCAGAGCAGCAGGGAGGCCTGAGAAGTGCACATTTGGCAGCACAGCCAGGGAGGGGGCACCCTCAGGCTGGGATGGAGTGCAGTAGGGGTTAGGGTAGGGGCAATGGGAAAGGGTTGGGGGTGGGGTGGGGAGGAGGGTCAGTGCCCTCAACCCTGCTTAAACGTGGTGGGAGGCATGGCTGGCAAGGGATGGAGACCTGGACAGTCCTCAGATACCCGCAGCAGCAGAGCGGGGAGCCTGGCGCTGTGTCTGGGCCTCTTACAGGAGGCGGTCCTCTGCTGCCTTGCAGGTGCACCTTGGTGGAAGCTGCGCTGGAAGCAGGGTAGCTGGGATTGAAACTAGGCTTTCCAACCCCGGATGCAGGCTGCTCAGTCAGCGGCTTACCCGTAATGCAAACACCTGTTCCAACAAGTGGATTCTGTAAGCAAAGAGCAGGGTGGGGCTCAGCAGATAGATGAAAAGTGGTTAGAAGACCTCGGATTAAGGGGTTTCTGCTGAACTGATTATGGCTGAAGGTTAGCCAGGCGTGCAGGGAAGGTTCTGGAACTTATGGCCAACAGGAAGTGCCAGTCATGGCTCTGAGAGTCTGACTTCATAGGTGCTGAGCACGTCATTTGTTGATCGAATGAGTAACCACTGGTCCTGAGTCCACTTCATACCTGATGATCCTTGACGTTGGTGGCACTCAGCAGCACGATTGCCACCTAGTGGTGACTGAGGTTGGTGCAAGCGCGGGCGGTCCGCAGTGAGAGCAGGACCCCTCGTGACGCTCCCACGACGACGGCTCCATGGGCCTTCTGCCTGGCGTGGGGGGCTGTGCCTCGCTGCCTGCTCCACACACAGAGTGTGGGCTGCCCTCCCTATTGGCACGCGCTATGGAGAGCTGAGTTAGCATGCGGTCACAGGTGTGCCGCTAACCAGGGCGGCATTCCTGAGGTGCACCTGCACAGGCACGGGCATGGGTGCTGGGGCTGCCGAGGCCAGAGCTTGCTGGCGCTGAGCCCAGCATCTCGGTTTTCAGGCAAACACTCGTGTTTGCGGCCCTGCAGCACGGGGGCCGGCAGGTGCTGCCGCAGTGAGGCCCCAGGCCAGGAGTCTCGGCAGGGCTCATGCACAGGCTCTCGGCCTCTTTTTCCAGGCTTCCTGACTTTTCTAGAAGGCTCTGACCTTCCTCCACTGGAGAGTTCCAGAGCTTGTGTCTGAATCAGTGCTGCTGTAATTGCGTAAACATTAATCACAGGTGCAAGGGACAATGTCCTTTTTTTTTTTTAAAGATTTATTTTTATTGCAAAATCAGATATGTAAAGAGAGGAGGAGAGACAGAGAAGAATATCTTCTGTTCGTTGATTCACTCCCCAAGAAGCTGCAATGCTCAGCGCTGAGCTGATCTGGAGCCAGGAACTTCTTCCAGGTCTCCCATGCAGGTGCAGGGTCCCAAGGCCTTGGGCCGTCCTCGACTGCTTTCCCGGGCCACAGGCAGGGGCTGCTGGGGTTAGGACCGGAACCCACATGGGATTCTGGTGAATGCAAGGTGAGGAATTTAGCCACTAGGCTACCGTGCCAGGCCCGACACTGAATGCGTGGGCTGTGAAATGATGGGCTCTGCTTGGTGGGAGGAGCTGTGGTCATGTTCTGTATGAAAAGTAAACGCATACTTTCAAGAAAACAAATGAGGGCTGGCATCGTGGCATAGTGGGTAAAGCTGCTGCCTGCAGTTTACCACCACGTGGGCACTGATTCAAGTCCCAGCTGCTCCAGACCCAACTCTGTCCTAAAGGCCCTGGGAAAGCGGAGAAGGTGGCCCGAGGGTTTGGACTCAGATTGCGAGTCATCTGGGGATTGAGCCAGCAGATGGAAGATCTGTCTCCCTGTCTAGTCCTCCCTCTTGCTGCAACTCTGCCTTCAAAATTAATAAAATAAATCCTTCAATGGATTAAAAACTAATATAAATGGTTATGTGGGACTGGAAGAGGAGCGGTCATTGTGGCCTGGGACGTGGCCTGGCCCCAGGAGCTGGGCTTTGGTGTTGCTCGAAGCCGGATGGGCCCTGGAAGCCTGGCTGTGGGGGCACGGTGCCCTCACAGCACCCGACACCTGACACGGTCATGTCTCCCCAGTGACATGAGCCGCTTCATAGTCCTGTCTAAGCTCAGAGACAAGACCACCAGCAGACCCCAAGCAGTCTACACACTGCCATGGCTCATAACCCGTGTCTGTGCCATGGGGTGGCTTCCCACCTGCTCAGGTATGCCCTCTACAGGAGCGCCTGTGCTGGCGCTGGGGCAGTACCGGCCCTTCCCACCCCCTACAGAGGTGTGGTGTGGCAGGGGTGCACTGCAGGGGCGACGGAAGCCTGGGACAGGATATGAGCTGGCCCTGAAGGCTTAGGAAGGCTGCCGAGGGCAGAGGGGTTTCTGGCCGTGTGCCCCACTTAGTGCTGCAGCTGGGATCCCCAGAATGACGCTGGCCCTGACCCGGGGCGGAAACCTTGTAGATTTCTGGTTGTAGGGGTCCGGGTCAGGCAGTCCCTCTGGCATGTTCTGCGGTTGTCTGGGAGAACTTGGAGACAGCGGAGGACTGAGTGGGTCCCAGGGCCAGCCTTGTTGGCTTTGAAGAAACGTGTACCATGGAATGAGTTCTGCCGAACACCAAGGCAACCTGGAGGCAGGCCTCCCTTGGTCGGGTCCCAAGGTCATGGGACTGTGGGACAGTGACGCGGCCCCCAGGCAGGCTGAGCTTGGGACCTGGACCCCAGAAACGCTGAGATGAGGGGAGCCATTTCACCTTGTCATTCTCACGATGTTGTTAATGTGGAAACTATGTGGCTACTAGAACCCTCCTCCACTCACCCCTGCCAGATCAGAATCACCTCTGCTCCCAATGCACAACCCAAGCCTGCCTTGCCATTCTCCCATGTGCTCTGTCCCAAGCTGCCTGGCATGCTTGGTGGTGAGGAGGTCTTTCGGCGGGGGCTCGAGGGTGCTGGCTGAGCTGCTGCTTGGGCGAGGGAGAGCCCAACGGTGGCTGTGCACTCCCTGGGACCAGATTTGGCTGGGCACATTTGAAAGATGGTGTAGCATCATTGGGCTGATGACGTAACAATTCTTGATAATGTGCTCGCATTACATAATTCACAATGGCTTCACTGAGGAAGAGAAGGTTTTTGTGCCACTTTGAAATGTACGCAGACACATCAGCGTGCAACACGGCCTTGTGGCGGGGGTGTGCTTGCTCTGTGCCTCAGTCACATGCGTGCTGTTGCAGCACAGTGCCCCTGACCTCAGGAAGACCCTGCTGGGCTGATGGGCCTGCTGGCTGGCCAGTCCTTCTGCCCCGGCAGGGCTCTGGCTGTGCCTCACTGTGGCAGAAGCGACAAGGAAGCCAGCATGTGTGTGAGCCAAAAAGAGGGAGGGGTGTCGGCAGGGGCTGGGTGCCCACACAGCCATGTGCCTGCACACAGCATTTACCCACTGCTGAGAGGGAGCCCCTAGACCTACCTCCTCCCACCAGGCCCCTCTGAAGGGTCCATTTCCCCAGCACCCTAGCCGAGGGTGGGCGCTGTGGTACAGTGGGTTAAGCCTCTGTCTGCAACAATGGAGTCCCATTGCAGAGCACCAGTTTGAGTCCTGCTTGTCTTTCCGACCCAGCATCCTGCTAATGTGCCTGGGAAGACAGTGGAAGATGGGTCAATTGCTTGTGGCCCTGCACACGTATCCTGGCTCCTGGGCGCCGTATGGCCCAGTCCTGGCTGCATGCATTTGGGAGGGTGAACTGGCTGATGGAAGAGCTCTCCTCTCCTCCCAACTCACACCTCTCTGCCTTACAAGTAGATGAAAACGCATACCCATTAATAATGCGCTAAGCCACAGCCCCCTTCAGCATGCTGGAAGACGCCTGCTTGGGTCACCTCCCCCAGCCGAGGGTCCAGCACGCTCCCTGGCTGCAGTTACTTCCGAACACCAGGCAGTTTCTTTCCTTCCCGTTGTCCACAGCTGTTTGATGATGGTCAGGAAGGTGGCCTCGCCTGGGAGCGGGAACACAGCACACGATGGGGAGTGGGCAGAGGGGTGCTGAGGGCCTCAGTATTGGCAAGGGCCCCTGGTGGTCAGCCTTGCTCCCCGTGCCGTGCAGTAGACACCTGTGGCCCGAGGGCGCATCGTCCAGGCGCATGGCCTGGCTGGGGTGGCCACAGGAAGAGGAGTAGCGATGCTGTGGTTCCCAGTCCTGGCCCTGTCGCTGTCCCGTGGAGAGGCTCTGCGCCGTCTGAACTTGAGGCGTCCCCCTGTGAGAAGTGGAGGCTGACTATGTCGGGTAGGCAGCTTTACAAAGTTCTGAGAACTCAGCAAGCCCAGGACCCACCCAGCTGCTCCTGCTCCTTGTGCAGTGGGGGTGGAGGGCTCTTTCTGAGGTAGGGCAGAGGCTGTTCCTGTCTGCTGTGGGCACAGGGGAGGGCACTGATCATGCAGTGGCTTTTGACGGCTGCAGCGCACACATTGGGACCCTAACCCGGGACGGTCCCAGGAGCCTGGTGTCCCGTGGTGTGGGCTGCCTCTCACTCAGTGCCCTGTTGAGGGTGGTTCCTCAGTGTCAGGCAGGCGGCCTGGAAGGACTTTGTGCTGGCACCCCGGGCAGGACCATGGCCGCTGTGAAGACAATGCGAGAGCAGCCGGTTGCCCTAGTCACCCAGGGTAGCGCAGCGGATGGCTCTGCGTGAGCTGGAATCTGGTCCCTGATTGGTGGCCTCCTGTCCTCACTTTGCCTTGATGTGCCAGGAAAGTGTCTGCCTCCTGGCAGGACTGGAGTCCTAAAATAATCCTCGCTCCTTTTCTTTGTTAAATTTGAATATAAGTAAAACATGAATGTGGTTTAGAGAGGACATAGGGATGTTCCTTCTGCCTCCTGCTCGCCTTCTGTCTGGTCCCAAGGTGCTTCGAGCCCTAGTCAAGTCCCCGGAAAGCACGCCCTGCTTTCCTGCTCTGCGTGCAGACAATACTGAGTGTGCTTGAAAGCAGACTGCACCGCACACGCCAGCCAGCACAGCAGCTCCTCCCGGCAAGCTCCGCTGCTCTGCTGGGCACCTCCCGCATTGCCTGGGCTGGCCCAGGCCTCAGGATGCAGGTGGTTTCCGGCCCTGGTGACTATACAAGGTTCCCCCAGGCCCGAGACCACTCTGTGTGAGTGAGCAATATGCAGAATGCTTGCAGGGTGTGGATGTGCTGGGCCAGGTGCCAAGCGACTGGCTTTGTTTTCCATGGACCTGACCCCCTTGGCATGCCCACCAGCGAAGGGGAGGAGGCTGTCTCTTCACTGCCTCACAGAGAACATTCTGTGGGCTTCTGGCAGCCTGCTCAGGGACCTGGCACCTTGGTGGGGCAGGCAGTGCTTTCCTTCCTCCACGTTCAGTCTTTTACTTGCCACCTGCCATCTCCTGGTGGGTGGCAAGGTGGCTGAGCAGTCCCATGGGGGACTGGGCAGTGGCCCCTCCTCACCCCAGAGTTCCTGTCTGTGGGATCCCAGGACAGGAAGTGATTGGCACGTGGAATCTTCCTGTGGGTAGCTCAGCTCCCACAGCTTGTGCTGGGACCCCATCTCCAGCTGACCAGTGTCCCTGTGAGGGGGACAGAGGACACCCTGAGACACACAGGCAGGAGAAGGCCACCGGCAGATGGAGGCGTGCAGCCAGAGCCAAGCAGAGCCCAGGAGAGAGGTCTGGGGCTCGGGGAAGCTAGGCGCCATGCTCCAGGGACTCCAGCAGCTGTGTCCAGGAACAGCTGCTTTGATCTGAAGGCACTCTGTGCCCGTGGAGCTGGGCGGTGGCAGCCCGCACAGCAGCACAGCCTCCCCGTGCACACCCTTAGCTGTGGCACACTCTCCTGGGTGCACAGGCCTGACTCTATCAGAGGAGGAGGAGACTGTGGGAATGCAGAGATGGGCTCCCGAGGGTGTTGTGGGCATGAGCCAAGACCAAGGGCCATACCACTGAGCTGTCGGGACCGATTGCTGCTGCCACCTGTGTCCCTATGGTGCTAAGGAGCATACAAAGCTCCCCCCAATTGGGGGGAAGTTCCTGAAAACCAGTTCAAACAGTTTAAAATCAGTTCAAACAAGTTTTTTTTTTAAAAATTTTTATTTATTTTATTGGAAAGGCAGATGTACAGAGAGAAGGAGAGACAGAGAGGAAGATCTTCCATCCGATGATTCACTCCCCAAGTGGCTGCAATGGCCAGTGCTGCGCTGATCTGAAGCCAGGAGCCAGGAACTTCCTCTAGGTCTCCCACGTGGGTGCAGGGTCCCAAGGTTTTGGGCCGTCCTTGACTGCTTTCCCAGGCCACAAGCAGGGAGCTGGATGGGAAGTGGAGCTGCTGGGATTAGAACCGGCGCCCATATGGGATCCTGGGTACATTCAAGGCAAGGACCTTAACCACTATGCTATTGTGCCGGTCCCTCAAACAAGTTCTTATTCAGACAAGATACTGCCTCTTGCTTGGGGTACAAAACTCACCTTTGGGGACAGCTCACCTGAACGAGGATTCGCCTGCCAGGCAAGCGCTCACTTCAGGACCAGCTGAGTCTGGGCCTGGTCTGAGCCCCTGGGGGAAGACCCACATTAAACTTGCTGGGCACCCACTGGGGCCCTCTCTCCTGACTCACTTCCAGGGCTTAGCAGGGCAGTGCCACCTCTGCGGGGTGCTTTGAGGCTTAGGTTGTGCATGGGGGAGCCCCCAAAGCTGGGGCTGGGTGTGTTTCAGCTCCCTGCTGCAGGCCTCGGAAGCACCGCAGGCTTTCCTGGAGAGCTGGCGCCAGGCACAGCTCAGAGCTTTGGAAACTTGTCTCCTACTGCAGTATGGGAGAACTCACCAGGCCCTCGACCAGGGTTAGTGGTCCCTAGCAGTCCAAGTAACCATGTGGATGTGGTTGCTAAGCAACAGACCAGTCGCCATTCAGAAGTGGAGTGTGTCCCCTCTCTGTGGTCCGTGCTTGACTTGGCTTATGTTTTGCCCAAGGGAGTGTGACAGAGGTGACACTGCTGGCATCCAAGGGAAGTCACAGACTAACCTTTGGAAACTTCCTTTCAGAAGCCAGCTGCTCCATGCTGTGCAGAAGCTCAGGGTGGCTGGTGAGAGGGCAAGGCTGCAGGGAGGGCTCAGAGGCCAGGGACATTCCACCAGAGCTCCAGCTGGAGGCTGTGTGGGTGGCAAGGCACCTGCAGTGTCCTCCCTGCGTGTCTAACTCATAGCATCTAGCAGTGACCTCTTTGAGCTGAGTCCTTGTTGGGTGACAGGCCCAGGTTGTCCCGTGCACCACAGCCTTGGTGTGAGCCCTACCCCCTCGCCCCCCATGATGGTGTGGTCCCATCTCACAGGTGGATGAGGCCAGGGCACAGACGGGCAGCCTCAGCGCTACCTGTGTGTGCATGGCAGGGGGCGGTTGTGCTCACACCTGTGCCTGTCCTTTGTGGCTGTCTGGGCTCGGGGCCGCAGACTGAGCACAGCAGCCATGCTGGCTGCTGCAGTGTGTGGGCTCAGGGTGGATTTGAGGCCTGGGCTATTCCAGCCCTTGGGGACACTGTTTGTTGGGGACGCTCCCGGTTTCCCTTCTGCCACATGAAACAGGAGGTTCACAGGCCCTGGGGGAGGAAATCCTGCAAGCGCATGTGTGTGTGTGTGTGTGCCGTTGTGATCGCTCACACACCCAGTACTACTTTTTCCATCTCCTGGGGTATAGTAGCCGAGTGTTACATTTTGCCTGATCCGTGTCTTTGTGCTTTTAGTTTGCTCAAATCAGGACTGAAACAAGGCTCATAGACTGTCTGGGTGCTGCTCGCCTCCCTCCCGCCCTTCTGGCTTATTTGTTTGAAGGGTAGAGTTACAGAGAGAGGGACAGACACAGAAAGATGTTCCATTCGCTGCTTCATTCCCCAAATGGCTGCAATGGCCAGAGCTGTTGATCCGCAGCCAGGAGCTTCTTGTAGGTCTCCCACGCCAGTGCGGGTCCCTGGGCTTTGAGCTATGCTGCACTGCTTTCCCAGTTAGCATGGAGCTGGATCAGAAATGGGGCACCGGACAGCAATCAGCACCCATACTGGATGCTGGCGCTTGCAGGAGGCGGCTCAGCCTGCTACAGCGCCAGACCCTGCAGCGAAGCTGCCAGAACTGTGCGGCGCTGTAGAGGCGCGGTCGCTGAGCACAACACGGAGGCGCACACAGCGAGCCTGCCTGTGCTAGACGGACCCCCCATGCACAGCCCCGCGCGCGTGAAGGGACGCACGGTGGCGACAGAGAGCCGAGGAAGTGCTGCCCGCGGTGCCCAGCGCCTCTGTCTCCGCGAGGCCTTGGGCGTGGCTAGGGAGGGACGTGGAGCGGAGGAGGTGCTGTGCGTCTCCCACTCTGCACAGCGAGGTCATGGGGGACCTCAGCGCCATCCCGATGTGGTCTCCAGGACGCCCCTGGACAAAGCCACGCCCACCGAGCCACAGTCCCCTCCCTCCCTGCCTGCTCATCCCTGTCTCCCTCCCCTCCCACCTCCTTGTCCCCTATCTGTGGCCCTGAAGACTCTGGGAATCTCTGAGGGGCATTAGGCAGTGTCTACCCGCTTGTGGTGTGGGTCACAGAGCAACATCCCCGGGTCACTGCCCGGGCTAGCACTGACTTCCTTCCCAGAACCACCTGCTGGGATCCGTGCATATGCGGGCACCCTGGCTGCTTTGCCACTGGCAGCCCTCGGGGCAGGCCAAGGTGGGCATGGCATTAGCCTTTGCCAGGAACCTGCGGGAGGATCCTCTCCCACACGCCTCCTGTCTTGGTTTTTCATTTGGACTGTTGATAATGGCCAGCCTGAGCTAGGAAGTGGCATCATTTCCCAGTGTCCATTCAGTGGTTCCTGTGCAGTATGGCCTGGGGTCCAGTGGTGGGGAGTGTTACCCACCCACTGCCAGCCATGCAGTTGGCACTCAGGCCTGGGATCACAAAACCAGGCCACACGGCTTCCCTGGGGAGCGCTTCCAAGGCTTCCTGAGACTCGTCCTGGACACCTCCCCTGCCCCGACGTTCAGGGCCCCCCAGGAGAGGCCCCCTCTGGACCTGTGCTGAGTGCTTCCTGGGGTCCCGCTCACCTGAGTCCAACACTCCTGGAGTGTCCTGGCACGGGGCAGGCCACCCAGTACCAGTGCAGGCCTGGGAACCCTGCCCCCTCCTCCAGGGGATAGGGCCTGGGCCAGGGCTCCGCCCCTAAGGTTCCAGGAGGAGCTGACCAAGCACCATCTGGGAGACCCCTCCCCAGCTGTGGGATGTCACAGAGGGTAGGCAGGGCTGGGGGCTTGCAGGATACCTGGAGCACAGGGACCGTCTCTTACCTCATTGCACACATTTGTCTTTGGTGATTTCAACAGAGAAACAAGTGTTTCTGATTGTTTCTTTGAAAATATATTTATTGAACTTGAAAGAGAGAGAGAGATCTTCTACGTGCTGTTTCACTCCCCAAATGGTTGTTATGACCAGAGTTGAGCTGACCTGAACTTAGCAGATGGGAGCCTCTCCCGATCCACTCTGTGGGTGCAGGGTCCCAAGGGCCATCCACCACTGCTTTCCCAGGCCACAATCAGGGAGCTGGACCACAAGTAGAGCAGCGGGGGCATGAACCCGTGCCCATAGGGGATGTCAGCACTTGACGGTGGAGGATTTCCTGCTACACCACCATGCCTGCCCCAAGAAGTATTTTTGAAATATGTGCAACAAGTTCACTGAGCTGCCTAGGAACTCAGGGGACAGGGTGCGGGAGGAAGAGAAAGGGGTTGACCTAGACACGGCCTGTCCCCCAGGAACCAAGGGCAGCTCTGGGGGCAATGCAGGCTGAGTCTGTGCCAGGTGTGTCTGTCCACCAGAGCCCCCGCGCTCCCGTAGGCTGGGGCTGGGAAGGGTCAGGCTGACAAGCAGAGCCAAGGCAGGCTGGGAGGAGGCGGCTCCAGGACTGAGCTGGTGGGACCAAGCTGGGGACCCTCCTGGGCAGAGGTAGTGGCAGGCGCAGGGCTGGGCTTCCTGAGCCCAGAAATAGGAGGAGCGTTCGGAGGCTGAGAATTGGGGTAATGAGCCTTGGATTCGGGGGCTGAGGGAGGCTGGGCAGCCCAGGTCTGAGCCAGAGGCCCACAGTGGGCAGTGGTGAGGGACTGTCTGAGAGCTACCAGGCTTCTGGCCGGCAGGTGGAAGGAGACCTCACTGAGGGAAGCAGGGCCCTGTGGGGCTGGGCCTGGCATGTCCCGGAAGCTTTGCTGGGTTTGGATTGTGTTTTCAAGTTGGTGGGTCTCTACTGGTGGGCCTGAAGTGCTGGGGCCACTGTCCAAAGCAGGACTTACCAGCATTTAACTGAGGGCGAGTGCTGTGGCATAGTGTATGAAGCTGCTACCTGGGGCATTGGCATTCCACATGGGCACTGGTTCATATCTTGGTGTTCCACTTTGGATCTTGCTTCCTGCTGATGTGTCTGGGAAACAGTGGAGGATGACCCAAGTACTTGGGCCCGTGCACCCGTATGGAGGACCTGAAGGAAGCTCCTGGCTCCAGGCTTTGGGCCAGCCATTTTGGGAGTGAACCAGAAAACATAAAATGTAGGTTTTTGCCTCTCTTCCCGTAACTCTACCTTTCAAAGAAAAGAAATAAGTATTTGAGGCCAGTGCAATAACTCATCCAGCTAACCTTCCACCTCTAAGAACAGGCATCTCAGGCACCTGTTTGTGTTCCGGCCACTCCACTTCCCACCCAGCTCCCTGCTTGTGGCCTGGGAAAGCAGTCGAGGACAGCCCAAAGCCTTGGTACCCTGCACCCATGTGGGAGATCCAGAAGAGGCTCCTGGCTCCTGGCTTTGAATCAGTTCAATTCCAGCTGTTGCAGCCATTTGGGAAGTGAGCGGATAGACGAAAGACCTTTCTCTCTGTCTCTCCTTCTCTCTGTAACTCTGCCTTTTCAATAAAAATAAACAAAATCTTTACAAAATAATACCCACACCAGGAGCCAGAGACTCCACCCGGTCCCCATGTGGTGGCAGGGGCCCACGTCCTTGGGCCACCGCTGTTCCGTGCAGAAGCTGGAACTGGACATGGTGGCGGCGTCAGGAGTTGGCACTCTGATATGAATGCAGCTGAACTGCCGTGCCATACGGTGCCGCGGGGTGGAGTCTGGATGGGGCACTGGGGGTGGAGCCTGGATGGGGGCACTGGGGGTGGAGCCTGGATGGGGGGTACTGGGGGTGGAGCCTGGATGGGGGGCACTGGAGGTGGAGCCTGGATGGGGGCACTGGGGGTGGAGCCTGGATGGGGCACTGGAGGTGGAGCCTGGATGGGGCACTGGAGGTGGAGCCTGGATGGGGGCACTGGGGGTGGAGCCTGGATGGGGGCACTGGGGGTGGAGCCTGGATGGGGGGCACTGGGGGTGGAGCCTGGATGGGGCACTGGGGGTGGAGCCTGGATGGGGGCACTGGGGGTGGTGCTGGGATTGAGGAGGGAACTGAGAGGTGGCAGAGCTCCAAGAGACAGGGGAGTTCCCTTCGTATCACCTGTGCCCATCCTCAGCCTCAGAGTGCCAGAAGTGGGGTTGGCTGACTCTGACCCCTGGCTGACTTCTGGGTTCTCCACTGAATCAGGGAGCCTGGCACGGGCAGCAGGCCTGGGAGGGTGGGCAAGGCAAGGGCGTGGCTGGGCGCTGGCTCCAAGCCCTGGGGGCAGCAGGGATTTCCAGCTGGGCACACTGAGCCTTCTGCTGGCTCCCGGGGCAGCAAGCAGGAGGGTTGGTGGTGCCAATTGGCCATGGGGTTGGAAACCAAATTGCAGGAAGAAAGCCTTGGAGGACACACCCAGGCTGCCTTGGTGACCTGCCCCCAGTGCCTGTGTCCCAGCTGTTACCGGGCCCGCCCCTTCCAGAGCAAACATTTGAGCAGACAAGACCAGCCCCTGGGTTGCAGAACTGGATTCAAAGCAAACAGCATCAGTTCCAGTCGGTGTGCAGCTGGCGTGGGTTGGGGGCACGACCGAGCAGCCTGGCCAGGAGGGATGGTCATCGCTTCTGGCTTCTGCATGGGGAATCACCTGCCCCCGCCCCACTGCCCCTCACTGTCCTGTGCCCCAAGACTTGGTGGATGCTCCTGTCCTGGCTTCTGGGGGCACCCACATGCAGGGTTGCTCCCCCGCCCAGGTTCCAGGCCCTTCCCTTTCCTGAATTGTTAAGCCGTATGGTCAGCTCAGCCGTCTGACTGAGTAGGGGCTTCGCCTGTGTTTGCACAGCTGCAGGGCAGGTCACACTCACCATGTCTTGGCCCACAGATGCCGTACCTGTGTGGAGTTGCCCACAGCTGGAGAGTCCATCAGCAGCCGGCCTCCAGGGGTGGGGGATCGGATGGGATCTGGATGTGGGCTGCGAGGGAGCCGGAATCCACCACCTGCAGCCTGGGAGCCCTGGGACTCCTCAGGGGCAGCCCACACTTGACGTTGCAGGAGGGGTCACGGTCACCTTGCAGGGGCAGCCCACACCAGACCTTGCGGGAGGGGTCGTGGTCACCTTGCAAGGACAGCCCACACCTGACCTTGTGGGAGGGGTTACGGTCACCTTGCAGGGGCAGCCCACACCTGACCTCGCGGGACAGGTCCCGGTCACCTTGCAGGGGCAGCCCACACCTGACCTTGTGGGGTCATGGTCACCTTGCAGGGGCAGCCCTGACACCTGAGCTCATGGAACAGGTCATGGTCACTGTGCTGGTGTGACCCACATCTGACCTTGTGTGTCGCAACATGGTCACACAGGCACACTGGAACACTGCATCACTTTACACCCAGGCTGTGCTGGGCGGGGTACGGGATGCTTGGGTGTGCTGCACATTTGGGCCTGAGCTGCATCTGAGGGTTCTGTTTTACATGTATGCACACCATCCCAACCACGTGGTGTTTTAAGGGCTTGTGGTCCCAGGCATCTTGGATGCAGGATTCTCAGGCTTGTCCTTCAGGGACCTCAGTTGGGTAATTCCAACAGAATCACAGGGGTGCTTAGCAGTGGACAGAGCCTCGGCTCCTGCCTGCCACCTGGCCACCAAGGGTGACCTGGACACCCAGGTCAAGCAGAGGTCGCTGACACTTGCAAATTAGTTTTTGATTGACAAAGGCAAAGTTATTCTCGTGAAGTAGGACAGTTAAGTGGAACTGACTTCTATTTGTGGCATAATAACTTCTCTTCTGCCCCGTAGGAGAGCTCGGCGCGCAGCCCAGTCTGCAGCTGGCCTGGGAAGGAGCAGGGCTGAGTGGGGACGGCTCAGGCCCTGATCTCTGCTGTCTCACAGGCAGACCCTCCTGCCCCGGGAGGGCACGGACCTCTCGGCTGCCCCTGCACTACTGAAGGACAGGGGCAGGTCTGGGAAAACTAGGTGGGCTAGGCCCGTGCTGGCAAAGCCATGGCTCCCGAGCGTGGCCCAGATGGTGAGCTCTGGAAGCCTGGGGCTTGCCCTGTTGCCAGCAGCCCCTTTTTTCCCATCTGAGAGAAGGTAGCCCTGGAAGGACGCTGGTCGCTGTTTGTCAAGGGCCTCGGGCCTGGGACCTTCTTCCTCTGCTGCCACACCGAGGACTGAGCTGTTCCCGCGTGCGTGGGCAGGCTCACATGTCTTCATCTTGGAGGAAGCCTCCAGCCTGTGCCTTGTGAGGTCGCTCACAGGGGGTCCCCCAGGAACTCCTCTGGGTGCTCAGAGGAGCTGGATTGTGTGGATTGTGGGGCCTGATGGCTCAGGGCAGCTTCACTAGGCCTTGAATGCAGCGAATTCTTTTTTGTTGTTGTTGTTGTTTTTTAATTATTATTTTTTAAAAATTTACTTTATTATCATTTTATCTTTTTTTGTTTTCTTTTTGTTTTCTTTATTATCATTTTATGATACAGTTCCATAGGCCCTGGGATTTCCCTTATCCGCGCCCCCGGCTGCCTCCCCCCTCACTGAGTTCCCCGGAATCATTACTATAGTATAGTGCCTCCTACACACTTATTTCATTGCGGGCATGGACAATGGCAGAGTGTCTAGATCCTATTGTCAAGATACAGTTAACAGTTTTGGGCCTGGCATGGTAGCCTAGTGGCTAAAATCCTCGCCCTGAACACTCCGGGATCCCATATGGGTGCCGGTTCTAATCCCTGCTTGTGGCTTGGGAAAGCAGTCGAGGACGGTCCAAGGCCTTGGGACCCTGCACCCACGTGGGAGACCTGGAAGAGCTCTTGGCTCCTGGCTTCGGATTGGCACAGCACCAGCTGTTGCAGTTACTTGGGGAGTGAATCATCGGATGGAAGATCTTTTTCTCTGTCTCTCCTCCTGTCTGTATATCTGACTTTCCAATAAAAACAAATAAGTCTTTAAAAAACATATAGCAAACAGTTTCATTGGGAGTTCATCTTTGGAAGTAGAGATTCATACTGCATTGTATCCTCAGATCTGGATATGACAGTCTCCATTACACAGCTACTATACATCCCCTTAAATGAAAAGGCACAATACAAAATCAACAACAGGAAGGAAAAAAAGGAAATTAACAATACCATGAAGTTAAATAACATGCTACTGAATGACTAATTGTCGCTGAAGAAATGAGAAAGAAAATCAGCAGCCTTCTTGAAGAAAATGATGCTACTGTATGGTCGATGAGTCACTGAAGAGTTTAATGAGAAGAGAGTGTTGTGAAGAGGTGAAACTAACAAAAAAAAAAAAAAAAGAAAATCCATGAGATACAGTTTCCGCTGATCTTTGTTGGTGAAGTGTGTTTCCTATAGACAACAAATAGATGGAAGTAGAGGGAGTCTTCCGTCTGCTAGTTCATTCTCCAAGTGGCTGAAATGGCCAGGGCTAGAGCAAGCTGAAGCCAGGAGCCAGGAGTCTCGTCCAGGTCTCCTATCTGGGATTCAGGGCCCAAGGACTTGGGCTGTCTTCTGCTGCTCCCCAAGGCACATTAGCAGGAAGCTGGATTGGAAGTGGAGTCAGCATTGTAGGCAGCAGCTTAACCTACCACACCACTTTACTGGCTCCTGTGCTTGTAGCACTGGATTTAAACCAACCTCACCAAAAACAAAGCCTAGTAGAACTGGGCATCCTACCTAGGAAGGCTCAGACCAAGACCATTAGCAGTTATGATCTTAAAAATCAGTAGCTTATTTAAAATCTTTTTAAGTTTTGTTTTTATTTATTCATTTCTCATTTGTTTCAAAAGCAGATTAGGGGGCAGATCTCGCACTAACTCACTCCTCAAATGCCTGCAACAGCTGGCACTGGGCCAGGCCAGGCATCTCACATGGGTGGCAGGGTCCCAGGCCTGCACCTGCTTTCACCTGCTGTCCCTGGGAGTGCCCATCAGCGGGTAACTGGCAAGGAAGTGGTGCCAGGGCACAAAGCCAGGTGCTCAGCTATGCGATGGGGTATCCCGAGAGATGCTCTCGCCCTGCATTTGACAAACACTTGGAGTGGCTATGGTGGGGTTAGGCAGGTGTGGAAAAGGCAGGCTGGAGAGATGGGCAGACATCCCACTTGGTACGACCCCAACTCTGTGGACAGTCAGCTCTAGGATGGCTGTCTCATGACCGGGAGTAGCCTAGAGGGGTGGAGGTGTGGGATCCACACAGTGGAGTGGAGGTGTGTGTGTGGGGTGGAGGTGTGGGATCCACATGTCGGAGTGGAGGTGTGTGGGGGGATTGGTGCCATCAGGCCTCTGCCCTGTGAGTGCTCAGGCTGTTGAATCTTAGCGCTGCCGGTCACACTAATCCGAGCTCTATGCATGGTTCTCTGTTGGAGTGAGTTGGGTAAGAGGCGGTAACATGGCTGTGGGTGCCAATCAATGTGTCCCTGTCCATGCCAAAGGGCAGGTGTGTGACTGGGTTGGGCAGTTGGTCTCTGGGGACCTGGAGTCCTGAGTGGAGTGCTTAGGTGACTAGAGGGGAAGGAGTGGGTCCAGATGAGCCACCCCTCAGCCCAGCCCCCACGCCCAAGGGCCCAGCTTTCTTGGGCTGCTGTTCAGCTCTGTGTCCTGCACTGCTCATGGGAGGGGGGTGCTGCCCTGCACAGCCTGACGAAACTATAGTTTTCCTCAGGGAAGGTGTTGTCCTTGCCCAGGCCTTTCATGGCACC
This sequence comes from Ochotona curzoniae, assembly GCF_017591425.1. Classification (NCBI taxonomy): domain Eukaryota; kingdom Metazoa; phylum Chordata; class Mammalia; order Lagomorpha; family Ochotonidae; genus Ochotona; species Ochotona curzoniae. The sequence goes on along the minus strand of NW_024467122.1, from coordinate 2,115,792 downwards.
ACAGAGATGCCATGCTCCTGGTCCATGGCCTGCACCAGTGCTAGGTGGCCCCTATTCTGCCAATTCCCATGTCTGTGCCCAGCAGCCCAGCCAGTGTGGTGAGCCACCAGCCAGCACAGAGCCTGCGATGATTTTCTGAACAAGTGCCCGTGGCTTGCTCAGGCAATCAGCCAGTGTCTGTCACATCGAAGCTGATGCTCTGGCTTGGGCCTCTTGTGGTCCACCCAGCGGGGGGTGTGATCATCAATGGCTCCAAGCGCGGAGAGAGGGACTGTCCAGCCACAGATGGTGACCACTGGAGGCCTCCAGCCAGGTGAGCCTGATCTTGTTAACCACAATCCAGTAACCACGGAAACTAATCCCATGCCGGATTCTGAGTGCCAACCGACCGTGTCCAGGATACAAGGAGGATCCTGTGTTTCCAGGTGACTGTTGGTTACGCCTCGTTATGGTCCCACCTCCTCTGTGGTCCCTTCTGTTTGTATTCCTGTTTGCGTCCTGATCACTTGGACTGTGCACACAGGAGCAGCTGCTTGTCAGAATGCTGTATTCATGGAGTGATGGGGTGGACCCTGGAAGTCACTTTGAATTTAATAGGGAGGGTGGCTGTCTCCTTTCCCTCAGTGGTGAGGGCTGGGTGCCTCCATGAGTCTTGGGAGTGGGGATAGCACAAGCTGCTACCCAGAAGGATACCTGATCCCTTCACGTCTCTCCTGCTGTTACTTTGGAAGTGAGTGCCAGGCAGTGGCAGCATGGCTAGGTGAACCATGTTCCATGGCTCTGCATTCGGGGGTGGATCCCACAAGGTTCCCACATCTGGCGAGCAGGAGTGCACTGTGGTAGGTGTGCAGACACGGCCTGATGCAGACATGTAGAATATGCCTGTTTGCACGGTGGAGTGTCCCTCCCTCCCTCTGCAGCTGACCTTGACTTTGAGCCACCAGGCCACACATAGCCAGCAGCACAGCGATGGATTGCTGTTCCCTCCAGTGACTCCTGCAGCATGCAGCAGGAGCCCGTTACAGCCCTGTTTTGTCTGCAGCCCCAGAACAGCTGTCGGGTGCCCGTGGCTCTGTTGTTTGCTGGACCCCATACTTATGGGGTGAGTCATGGGCAGCCTCAACAGTTTCTGGGAAACCTGTCTCCTGGAGCATGCTCCCAAAACTCCAAGTTCATGTGTTGCGGGGGAGGAAGTCACGGCTGAAGAGGCTGCAGGCTCTGTGAGGAACCCAGGACACAGTGCACGGTGCTGTTCCTCTCTGGTCCGGCTGCATCTGAGGCTCTGTGCTGCTGGGACGAGCCCACAGCTGATGCTCTTGGCAGGGTCTAGGTGTTCCACTAAGAAGTGGGACGAGGCGAGAGTGCCACCCTGCAAAGCTGGGGGTGGCAGCAGATTGAAGTCCTCCAAAGCCACCCTTGCTTCAGACAGCAGTGTCGCGGGCTCCAGGGACATTGCAGCTGGAGTGCATGGATCTCACTTCTTAGAGACACACGCCCAGAGTGCCACCCAGCTCCCAGCTGCCAGCCACGAGCAAGGTCCCTGCAGGCCCATCAGGAAGCCACTGCTCGGCGGACTTCCTCACAGTGCGCTCACGGTGACCTTGCTTGACCTGCAGAAGCCAACAGTTTGCCATTTCCTGAGAACAGGAGCTGTGAGCTCCCAGCAGATGCGTGCACTTCCTGTGGGTGGTCCCCTGTGCTTTGCACCTCAGCCTGCATTTTGCTGGACAAGGCTGGCCGGCCAGCACGCGCTGTGGCTCATGGGGTGGCTGCCTTTTCTTCAGTCTGATCAGGAAATGGCCTTGGCTCTGACAGCTTGCATCTTTGTTGTTACGGCTTGAATCAAACTTATGTTCACACTATTTACTTTTTTTAAAAAAATATGATTTCTTTTCAAAGGGAAAGGGGGAGAATCTTTCCTCTGTTGGTTCACTCCTCAGATATCTGTGACAGCTGGGCCATGGCAGAACCAGGAGCCCGGAACAGGGTTAAGTTATCAGAGCTGCCCCGCCCCTGGGCGCGCCCAGTGGAGCTGGAACCTGGCAGCTACGAGGTTCTGACCCACGGTGCAGGCTCCCCTGGCGTCCTAACTGCTGAGTCCAAAGCCCTGACACGTGGCTCGCCACGAACACCCGTGTCCAGGTACTAGGCTCTGGAAGTCACAGAGGAGTCTCTCTGGAAACCGTTCACACCTTTGGCAGGAAAATTTCATGCTGCGGGACGCGCATCTATCATCTCAGGCTAATAATCCCAATAAAAATTCCAGCTGGATTGCCAACGAACTTGTTATCAGCCATTACACGTAAGGAAAACCAAAGGCTCACGGATAACTAAGCAAATGAGCAGGAGGGGACTGTGGGGGAGGGACATTCCCCTAGACACCATGGCCACGTGGAGGTCACGGCAGCGAAGGGAACAGAGAGGCACTTCCGGCTCGCAGACGGGCGTGGCCCACAGAACCAATGGGGGCAGCCAGTGGCCAGCAGAGGCGCTGAGGAAGCCGTGCCACTGCCCCAGGGCCCACAGGTGCCCAGTCAGGCTGTGCCTCTGGGTCGGTACACACGTGGGGAAGTAGACCACAGACAGGGACAGTGCGGAGAGTTTCTGTGACTTGGGGGAAGGACGGACCCTGTCGTGGATGGGGCCTTCCGGCATCACGTGTGGCTGCTCGCGTCAGAGCACAGGGTGTGGCTGTGAGGCTAACGGATGGGATGGCTGACAAAGGATGACCACAACAAGGGCTAGCGCTGTCCTAGCCCGGGCTGCTGAGGGCGGGGCCTAGAGGAAGTGCTGAATGAACGTGATTTAGGTCCTCACCTTCCTCTACATGAACTGCTGTAGCCGTCTCTGCGTCATCGCATGGTCACAGCTTACCACTCTGTCCAGCTAGCCTGTAAGCAGTAGGAACTTGGTTCTTCGTTGTGGCGTAGCAGGTAAAGCCGCCTGCGACACCAGTGTCCCACATGGTGCTTCACTCCTTGTCACCTGTCGGGCAAAAGCGGCAGATGACAGTCCCAGTGCCTGGCCTCTATCCCCCCACCCTCTGTCCCAACGTGGGAGACATGCAAGAAGCTCGTGGCTCCAGCCTGGTCGCGCTCCAGCCATTGTGGCTGCCTGGGGATTGAGTCAGCTGATGGAAGACCTCTCTCTCTCTCTTTCTCTTTCTGTAACTCTGACTTTCAAATAAATACATCTCTCTTAAACATGCATTTTTTTTTGCTTTCAACTTTCTTTTGCTCTGTTTGTTATTTATTATTTAGCTTTGAAAGGAAGATTGCACAGAAAGAACAGAGAGAAGTCTTCCATCTGCTGATTGATTTCTGCAAAGGGTTGTAATGACTGGCGCTGAGCCAATCCGAAGCTGGGAGACAGGGGTTCAAGGATTTGGCCACCCTTGGCTGCTTTCCCAGGCCATAGCAGGGAGCTGGATGGGCTGTGGAGCAATTAGAAAATGAACTGGTGCCCATATGAGATGCTGGCACTGCAGGCAGAGATAAGCCACAGCGCCAGCCCCTTAAATTTTATTGTTAGGGCTCCTGTATGCAAGTCAAATTATGAAAATAAGATGTTGTTTACATTTATCCCAATAATCTGTCTTATGTAGGCTTAAAAGTTAAAAGCCCTGTGAGGCAGGAAAAAAAAAATCCATGTCCTTTACAAAATCAGAAAGGCTACCATGAGACGATGCTCCAAGTAAGTCATCTTGTAAGACCCACCAATCAGAACAAGAAGGAACAGGGGCCTTCTGCCTGCTGGGGGGGCGGAAGCGGACAGGTGGGCTGGACACCTGTTAGTGCTGTGACGGGGGCATGGGAGCTTGAGCACCTGCTGATGGGCAGCTTGGCCTGTGCCCTGCTTTGAGTGGATTTCCTAAAGATTTGTGGGCTGGAAAGTTGGTTCCCAGGCTGATGATGTTGGCAGAATTTGCCAGAGGTTCCCGCCAGAACATGAAAGAAATTCATGCTGACTTTGATGGACTGGATTCATTTCCACGCTACAGGCTGTTCTAAGAAGGGCAAGCTCAGTCTCTCCTGGCCCTCCCCATGGCCTTTCCCTTTTGCACATGTCCCCACAGGGACATGGTCAGCTGTGCTGCCATGCACACAGAAGTCCCTCACTATAGTCTGCAGATGCTGGCACCATGTGGCAGAAGCTCCAGGACGGGGAGCCAAGCAGACCAAGTGCCCAGCCTCGGGGACTTCACTGGAGTGGCAGGAATGGACCAAGACAACCTAGACAGGTGCTTTGGGGGTTGTTTTGGCAGTGTGACCATGATGGGCGGTGGAAGGGCATGAACCTGTGGGCACTGCACCTCATGTGACTGCAGTTGATGCTACAGTATGCATGGCTCCGGACAGCCGAGAGTTACGGGAAGGGGCAGGCCTGCAGACAGAGCAATGCACGCGAACCAGGCGCATTCATGCAGGAGCGCATGTTGCAGCCTTCTGTCTGAGCTCTGGCTGGGAGTTGAGGCAGTGGTGCCCCAGGTCAGCAGCCGGCCCCCAGGCTTGGCATAAGCATGGACTCTCTGTGGCCACCTGTGGCTGTGGTTGCCCATGGACTCTGCTACGCTTGTTGATAGTTGATTTCTGTGGAGGGGAAATCAAGTGCCTGTACAGCTGGTTTGGAGTTTAGGCAGTTCCCTGTGCCCTCCTGTCGCAGGTGCCACTGACTGGGGGCTGCCCCAGGTAGATGGGGCGGAGCAGACAGGGAGGGGCACTCTATCTCAGAGGAGACGGCAGCCCCAGGACCTTCTCCCATCCGAGTACTAACCAGGCCCAACCCTGCTTAGCTTCCGAGATCAGACGCGATCTGGTGCCTTCAGGGTGGTACGGCCGGCTGTAGGCCCTAGGACCTTCTCAAACTCTCTGGCAGACATGCAGCACGGTCTTATTTTATGAATGAGGCATTGATGCTCCTTGAAATATTCTAATTCCAGGTTATGTTTGTGCAAAAAAAGGTGAATTATTTCTGAGCAGGAATGGCTATCAGATGACAATGCTCTCTTTCCAATCAGGGCTGGATGGGCGCAGCTGGTGCTGCCTTAGCTTGGGGGCAGGGATGGAGAGTGACCATGTGAGGGCCGCTCTGTCAGCTCTCCTCCCTTCCCACCTTTCCAACCCGCTGTGCATCCTGGAAAGAGGCTGACCTCTGAGAGGCAGCAGGTTCTAGTCCCGCATAGGACATCTTCCTTCCTCTATCATTCAGCCCTCTTCCGGGGTCCCTGGTGGGGTATGGGGGGCTTCCCACATCGGCCCCTAGGGAGCCTCAGGCCTCAGGCACCTGGCACTCGCTTGGTCACACCTTTCCTTGGGAGCAATTTTTCCACAGAGCTGGGAGGCAGGAGGAGCAGGGTGGGAGTCGGCCACATCCATTTTCCACTTAATTCGCACGGACCTTGCTGGCCGGATATTGCCACTGCATTTCAAAGAAGCTGGTTCATGTCATCCTGAGTTTTAGGCAATGTAATAGTTAATATTAGAATATACCTATGTATTTATCACAGTCTAGAACATTCCGATGAGGAAGAGATCACCCCATGTGACACGTGGCTGGGATAACTGCTGTTCACGCTGGGGGCCCTGCATGGGCAGCCAGCTCTGAGTCCCTGAGAACCTTGCTGCCCAGGACTGTGTCCTCCCTGCTGGTGTCTACCAGCCAGCTCACCGGGGCTGTGCGGCCAGTGGTTGCACCTGCTCTGCAGTTGAAGGTGAGAGAGTGTGACCTCAGATGGACATGTCAGCTCTTGCCTCTCGCAGGGCTCCTGGGCAGGACCTTGTACTCCCAGGTAGCGGGAGCTCTGGCAGCTGGAACAGCGAGGCAGAGGTGACCAGGCCCTGCTGTTTCCACGCCTCCACTGTGCTGATGTCGGCTTAATAATTAACACTGCCTGGGCCTGGCAGGATGGCTCAATGGCTAAATTCTCATCTTGCAAGTGCTGGGACGCCCTGTGGGCACCAGTTCGTGTCCTGGGTGGTCCAATTCCTATCCAGCTCCCTGCTTGTGGCCTAGAAAAGCAGTAGAGGACGGCCCAAAGCCTTGGCCTCTGCATCTGTGTGGGAGACCTAGAAGAGGTTCCTGACTTTGGATTGATTCAGCTCTGGCCATTGTGGCCATCTGGAGGGTGAACCAGCAGATGAAAGATCTTTCTGATTCTCTATAAATCTGATGCTGTGCTGTGCCCCAAGTACTAAGCTCCTGAGACACTGAGTTTACTTTTGAGGAAACCAAGGCATAGAAAGTTCAAGCAAGTTCATGCAGTTGGCAAGTGTCGGCAGTCACATCTCTTCTCTTGTAGCTACACAATATGTAATGATGTGCACATGTGTACTTACATGGAATGAACCACACATGCACGTTTACACGCAACGGCACGTACACGTGGCCTTACATGCATATGTACTGATGTGCACATGTGAACTTACACGCAATAACGTGTATATTTCCCTGTCTACCACATTTGTCCTATCTGTATTCTAGTTCTCTGTACACTATCATCTCTTTACCTGCCATCTGTCTTTGTCTATTGCCATAGGCAGTTTGCAAAAAAATAACAGTGTGACTTGATATGGAAGAGAGGACAGACTGTGTCTGGAATCTCAAGTTCACAGACTGTTGGTACTGCAGACTGAAGTCAAACCGAGTGGGCAACGGTCTGTGCGTGGGCAGAAGTCTGAGACCAAGGTTAAGGGTCCACAGTTGGGCAACGGGCCAAGGCCCCAGGACTGTGTGCTTTAGGACATCCTCGAGACAGTTTGGTACTGACCTCTGCCCTTGGGTCACACTGATCAGCAAGCATTGGCTGGTTAGCATCAACACGGGACGGAGCTATCAACGTTTGTGTCACATCAGTTCCTATAATTTGACTCCTCTAGCATTTCAGTAAAACACTGAGGCAGCGACCCTTCTAGGTCAACCTCCTTCCTCAGAGAAAGGGGCTTCCCTTTGGCTGCCCACGTCCTAGTCTTTCTCTTGTGTCTCTTTTCTTACTTCATCAATTGCATGTTGCTCTCTCAACACCCTGGGCCATGCTGCGCTGGTCATGGTATCTATGTCCATGTCTATGGAGCTAGCTCTATTTCTCGTCTTGTAGCTGCCACCCGCCTGTGTCCACCTGTCCACCATCCATCATGGTCTGTCTGTGTCTCCGTCTCTGTCCTTGACTGATCTGGATCATTTCCGAGCACTCCCCCTCCGCCATTTCTGGCAGCCACGTGCCGTTCTTACCTGGTGGATCCCTGCAAGGGCGTGAGCCTGGGGCAGGGGGATCTTGAATGGGGCAGCGCCTGCCCACTCATCCTCCTGATGACACATGGCCCTGCAGTCCTGGACCCTTTCAGTTTCCAGGGATCGAGGCAGTTCCCTCTTTCCAGGGGGTGATGGTAGCAGCACCCCAGTCCAGAGGCGGAAGAGGCAGAGGGTATTGGGGAGGCTGGGACCCTGGTGGGCCAGGGTTATATCCTGACCAAGTCCTTCCTGGCGCCTGACCGTGGCCTTGGTTCACCGGCGGCAGCAGCCTCTTTTCTGCCTGCTGGGAGCAGCTGTGGCTCACTCTGCACCCACGCCTTCCTGTTCCTCTTCCACAGATCCTTCTCCTTCCAGGTGAAGGGTGTGCCACTCTGGTGTGTTCTGAGTGTGGCATTCGCCTGCCTGACATCACCTGGGGACCATCCACACAGAGTGGGGGGTACAGCTCCCACAGGTGGAAGGACCGTTCTCTCTCAGGTTTATGCAAGGATGGAAGACAAGGTTGTGTTTATTTTGCTACAACAACGCTGGAATGCATGAACCGAGTGGTTTATCACACACATTTCCTTGGAAAGTCAGGCCACGCTGGGTGGTGCTGTGGGGCCAGGAAGCCGCCTTCCAGGGTTGAAGCCAGTGCTGTGGGCAGCCGGCTCAGCAATGGCCACACCCAGGGTGTGGGTCTTGGGCAGCGGCTGAGCCAGCCAGCCCTGAAGCTCCCCGCCAGAGCGCCCTTTGCTGCCACAGAACACGTTCCTCTAAGTGGGCTCTTGGAGACTGTTGTCTCTCAGTCAGTTGGTTTGAGCCCCCTCGTAATGGGAAGCCTGGTTCTTTAAGCTCAGCATTTCTCAAACAGTTTTTGCACTCAGGAATCCTTTCCATTCCTAATAGGGAGGATTCCAGAGCTTCTGTTTAGGTGGGTCGTACATCCTGCCAGCTGCTGCATTGGAATTTAAAATGGAAAAGTCCTCAAAATATTAACTCACGTAAAAGCAAAACAAACACATTAACATAAATAACATTTTAAAATGAAAAATAGTTTTCCAAAGGGAAACATTAGGCTTATGTTTTGTTTGCCTTTTTTGGGGAGCAAATTGCTTCGCTCCCCGGCTTACTAGGGGAGCAGTGGATTCTTTGGCTTACCTCTGCGTGCAGTCTGTGGTGCTTGGCTGTTCTGGTTGAAGAAGCAAGCACAGGTGTACCCCAGGGTGCGGCTGCAGGAGGAGCAGCTTCCAGTCCGGCCTGGCAATCACACACAAACTGAGACAACAGCAAAACTTGCAATCACTTTTTAAAAAATTATTTAAAAGCTTGTTATCTCCTTGAGAGGGAGTACCACACAGGGAAATCTTTCATCTGCTTTATTATCCAAGCGCCTGCAACAGCTAGGATGTGCCAGGCCCAGGTCGGGAGCCAGGAACTCTGCTGGGGGTGATGGCAGGGACCCAGAGCTCGAGCCATCGCCTGCTTCCCCCCGTGGTGTCCCCGAGTAGGAGACTGCTGCAGCCAGCAGAGCCAGTAATGTGGACAGGGAGAGGCTCGGGGATGAAGCACCGACAGGAGACCAGGGATGGTAGAAGTCCGTCCGCAGACTATTGCTCCTTCACCTCTCCTTCTATACAATTCCACCCCCAAATCCTTTAACCAAGCAATCGGATACAGCTGAGTCCAATCAGTCTAGATGTTTTTAGCTCAACCCCAGTTCCTGTTCCTACTCAGCTTAACTCCTTAGCCCACAACAGGAGACTGCCCCACACATGGAGGAGCCAGGATTCAGACCGGACACTGGGCAGCGGGATGCCCTAGCCCCAGCAGCGGCCTAACTGCCAGTGTCGCTGCGCCCACCCGCAGTGCAAACGAGGCAGTATTTTGTTCTTTGCTACCTCTCGCTCTGTCTTGCACTTGGAATGTGACTCAGGGCGGCGTCTGTAACTGCATTGTGCATTGGAGACACTTGCTGGAAGATTCAGCCAGGTTTGCCACATTTGAGCTTATTTCATTACACACTACAAAGATCCCTTTTAATGTTGCCACCACGTGCATCAGAAAAGCTGCAAAGCATTGAAGTGGCCAAGCTCGTGGCAGAAAACGCCCTGATGGACAGGTAGAGACACTGTCTTTTTTTCATCTTTAATGATGTATTTATTTATTTGAAAGGCAGTTACCATCTTCTGGTTCACTCCCCAAGTCACCAAAATGGCCGGGGCAAGGCCAGGTCAGAGCCAGCAGCTTCATCCGGGTTTCCCACGTGGATGCAGGGACCAGCTTTTGTGGCTTTCCCAGGCTCGTTAGTAGGGAGATGGGTCAGAAGTGGAGAGACTGGGCCTAAAACTGGCACCATTTGGGATGCCAGTGTCCCCATGGCAACTTTGCCCACTGTGCCACAGAACCTGTCCTATTTTACATGCTGGAGACTGGCGTCCAGTGGTGATGTTCTAGATGAAGGTGGGCGAGTGTCTCATGGAAAGTGAGTGGAGCGACAGCCCAGAACCTCTGGGCGACCTGGTAGGAAACCTCAAGGCTGTGGTGCCAGCTGAGCCATGGACGCCAGGGTGGTGCTCTTGAGAGTCCCATCCCAGTGGCACAGCACCACCCTTCTGCAAGAGCCATCTTCGTAGGGGCAGGGGAGGGCTGTGGAAACAGAGAAAGCGCCCACCTACTGGCCTACTCCTAGCTGAGGCAGGGCCAGGCAGAGCCAGGAGCAGCCCTCAGTCCAGGGACCCAATGCCTAGAGAACAGGCACCAGCAGAGCGGGAACGGGGGAGCTGAACTAAAGTGACCTGAGGTCCCAAACTGGCTTAGCCTGCAGGGCCACATGTCCTGGCTCGATCTGATGAAATCAACAGGGCAGGGAGGTGTGGAGGAGAGGAGGGGGAGGTGTGGGGAGTGAGGAGGGGTGCTTGGAAAAGCCTGCGGAGAGATGGAATTGATACAATTGTTTTGTGGCAAAAGATTTTTTGAAAATCATGCCTAGTGAAATTTCATGGCAAAGTGGACAGAGCAAAGCCTTGCTGGTAGGTGCAGAGCCAGCATGAGCGTGGCTCAGGGGCCCGACCAGCCTCATCAGCCCCTGGACGCAGCACTTGCAGCTCACCTGAAGTGGAAACACCTGTTGTCACCGGGGGCTGTGTTATGGGTGCAGCCATTGATGGCTCCTATCTGCCTGTCAGGTTAAGTGACAAGGTGCAGAAACAAGTGTCTCCTCTTGAGCCATTGCTGTTCACTGAAGGGTGAAACCAGCTTCCGAGGCTCCGTGGGGTGAGGCCTCCTGCCTCACGCGCCATTCAGAACAACTGACAGTGCCGAGCGACTTGGAGGTTCTGCACGCCTGGCCCCTCTTGCCTCCTTTTGTACCAGGTTAGGTAAATTAACTACAGGAAAACTTTGGGCTCTGGTAAGTCCCCACTGCCTTCTGCACATGTGTGGCTCTCAATGTGACTGGAGGAGGAGAGCTTAACAACCCCTGACTTCGCTGCTCGGCGCAGGGGCTCCTGGAGTGTAGCGGAGCAGCCGTCACCAAGCTTGGGAAAGACTCCTGACACCCTACACTTGAGTCTGGTGTGATCTCTGTCGCACTCCACAACAATGTGTGTCTCCAACCTTCCATGCTGGTCTCTAGGGTCCCCACGCACCAACAGGAGCCCCCCCCCCCCCCCCCCCCCCGCTCGCGGTTACCATGGCCTGCATGCCTGGAAGGGGTTCCTTGCTTTGTGGCTGGGCCCACCTGACCATGGACTGGGTTAGTCGTGTCCATCAGGAGGATCTTCCGGGTTTGTAGGAGGCTGGGTCAGGCCTCCTACAACACTGGTGAGCGCTGGTGCGGGCCCGGAGTGGCCCGCTTCCTGACCACAGACTGCGCACGGGCTTTAGCCACGCAGCTCTGCGGTGACTTTCTATAGCAAGTGACAGTAATACGCAGCGTCATCTGTCTCCACCCGGGCGAAGCTGCTTGGTCCGGGTCCCAGTGTTTTGCTGTTTCCCCCACCTATAGTGTGCCCAGGCGGTCCTCACCATTCCTTACAAATCAGAGCCTGCTGCAAAAGCCAGGAACTCCCAGGGGTTTGAAATTCGGCCTGCGAGGGGGCGCTCCGAAGCCCCCTCCTCTCGCCCACCAGCCAACAGGAAAGACGCAGGAGACTCTAGAACTCAACCCCAAGCGCGCAGGCTCTGCACCTGCGTCGCGGGCGCGCGCCACCGCCGGCCCCGCGGACGGGGAGGGGCCCCCGAAGGATGGACGGAGGCACGGGAGGCTGTGGAGGTGCGGGATCCCCAGGCGGAGGGCGCGGGAACCCGGCCAGGCACCCCCCGCCCCTTGGGGCCACAGCCGGCCGAATGGCTCTGCGCGACGTGTCGGTGGCGGCGGCGGCGCCCGCGCGGGCTCTTCCGGGAGCCGCTTCCTGGCGAGCACCGCGCAGCCGCCTGCGCCGCGGGAGCCGGTCAGCCTCGGCGCCGGCGCCGACGGGCTCAGCCTCCGCCCGCGCGCGCCCGCCGCCCGCATCATGCGCCCCGCGCCGCTGCTACCGCTGCTGCTGCTCGCGCTGCTGCCCGCGCCCGCCGCCCGCGCCCGCACGGCCGAGTCCGCGCCGCCGCCTGCGCCGCACGAGCCCGAGCGCCTGCCGCCCGCCCCGGGGCCCGCCAACGACACCCGCCCCGGCGGCTCCAACAGCAGCAGCGACGCCCTGGTGACCCGCATCTCCACGCTGCTCCGCGACCTGCCCACCCTGAAGGCGACGGTGATCGTGGCGTGTACCTTATCGGCCCTGCTGGTCGGCTGCCTGCTGCTGCGCGTCTTCAGGTGGGTCGCGCGCCGGGGGCTTTGCGCCGCCGGGCCGGGCCCGGGGCTGGGTGGGCGTGCGTAAGCCGGGGCGGGTGCCTTTGGTATCTCCCGGGCGCCTTTGAGGGAGCCCCTCCGCTTTCTAGAGCGCAGGCACTGGGTCCCATCTGGTAACGCGGCTCCGCCGCCTCCGCGGGAGTCCTTGCGTCTCGGCCGAGGGAGGCCAGACGGCGCGTCCCGGGGTGCGGGGTGTTGGAGGTCGCATTTGCCCTGGTCCGTCTGAGCTGGGTCCACTTGCTGGCTTTGGCAGCGGTTTTCACTGACACCCCCGGGAGCCTGTTGGAGCTGGGCTGGGCTGCAGCAGTTTGCCCAGAGGTCTTTGGTGGGCCCCCTGACTTTCCCTTAGTAGGGGCCCTGGGCTGCCCTGTCTGACCAAGCCGCCGGGTGCACGTGCTGGAGTGGCATTGGAGGTTATTCAAGTTCACAAAGTGGGCGCTTGCAAGGGATGGCCTGGGTCCCTGGGCAGGGGTGGGGGAAAGGAGGTGGCGGCCTGGGGGAGGTGCAGGCCGGGTGTCCCCAGTGCTTGGGAAATCCTGTTTTTGCAGGAAGCCAGCGCTCTGGGTGTGTGGTTAGGTTACAGCAGGGCTAGCACCGGTTCTTGGAAGTGCAGTGTTTGGTCAACTGCTGCCCGCTGGACCTCTCCTCTCCTCTCCGTCTTACCCCTCGCACGGCCAGGAGCCGTGCCTGGCCAGGAGCTGCCTGTGGAGGTTTGCTGTGGTCCGCTGACCTGGTCTGTGGGGTTCAGTGCCGGTTGGGAAGAGGGGCTGCAGCTCCGCTGCCCCTGCTCCAGACCCCTCCTTCCTCCCTCTGCGTCTCCTTGGTGCTGAAGCCCCTCCACTCTGCCCGCAAACTTGTGGGTCCTGGTGTTGTCTCCCCCGCTGGCCCGTGCACCAGCCCAGCCCCTCCAGCTGTGTTAGGCTCCTGCACTGGGCACCAGGCTGTCACCGGGAAGGCTTCACTACTGCATCCTGGTTGCCTTGGGGTGCTGGAGAGCTGAGCAGCTCTGAGCCTGGAGGTTTGAAACTTAAAGCTCAAAATAGGCCAAGGCTCCTGGCTGTGCTGTTTCCGGAGTGTTTGAACTACTTTTCACTGGTAGAAGTGGGCTGGGCCAGGCCTCAGGCTAGAGTGGGGGGCGGCACTCAGGCCTTGGGGGGGGGAGGAGGAGCTTGGCTGGAGGTGTTCAGAGAGGATGACATCACAGCTCTCCTGGGACATCCCGCCCCCTCCATCCGCTGGCACACACCTGCTGTTGGCTGGCTCCTCTCCACACCAGGACTGGAAGGGTTTTGCAGTGTGAAGGTGCCCAGCCAGCTGTCTGCTGTGCAGGCTGTAGTCGCACGAGGGGCAGCCCCCGGCCCTAGAACACACTGCACGGTTGGTGACTGTGGCAGGGCCAGCACCTCCTGGTCGCCACTCCCTGCCCGCTTCAGGGGGCACTGTCGGGCTCCCAGGTCATTGCCCTGCTTTCGGGGTCCCTCCCCTGCCCTCGTCCTGGCTCCTCAGTGGCTTTCCTGGTCTGCCCGTTTCCCCAGAGCCCTGGCCGGATGGTAGGGAGCCATGCACCTCCGAGGACGGGATGAGGAGCGGAGAACTGGGGTGGTACTAGACAGGTGTCTGCATGTTTTCCCTGTGGGCCTCCTGACGCTGATGGCGCGGAGGAGCCCAGCACTGTGGGCGCTGATACTCAGAGAAATTCAGCCCTGTGCTGAAAAATTTCAGTGAGCGGTAGGGTTGGGTGTCTCAGGGCTGGGCAGGAATTGGAGCTTGTGGCTGTGGACAGTTGGTGCTGGTGAAGCAAATTGAGTGGAATAAGCAATCCACCTGGGCGTGGAGACTGCGGGCAGGTGACCTGCCCAGCGCCTGTGGGAAGTGGGCCTGGGCGTGGGGACTGCGGGCAGGTGACCTGCCCAGCGCCTGTGGGAAGTGGGCCTGGGCGTGGGGACTGCGGGCAGGTGACCTGCCCAGCGCCTGTGGGAAGTGGGCCTGGGCGTGGGGACTGCGGGCAGGTGACCTGCCCAGCGCCTGTGGGAAGTGGGCCTGGGCATGGGGACTGCGGGCAGGGCTGTGGGCAGTCCGTGCCCTCTTGCCTGTGTGCGTTTCTTAGCGTTCTTGCACTGAGGCAGGTTCCTCTCCGCTCCATCTCCACGTAGCTGTCTTGCTTGTTGTGCCCGAGAGGAGACACAGAACTGTGTACTCTTTGAACTTTTGTGAAGTCATCCTAAGTTGGAAGTATGTGAGCACTTGGAGGAAGTGTGTGTGTGAGTGTGAGAGAGCATGAGTGTGAGTGAGCGAGAAGGCAGGTGGCTCCCTGTGTTGTGCGTGATCAGTTTATACGTTGTCTCCGTCAAACCCAGCCTTGTGTGTGTGACACACCTGGCCTCGTGTGCGTGATGCTTGTGTGTCTCCGTCAAACCCAGCCTTGTGTGTGTGACACACCTGGCCTCGTGTACATGATGCTTGTATGTCTCCGTCAAACCCAGCCTTGTGTGTGTGACACACCTGGCCTCGTGTGCGTGATGCTTGTGTGTCTCCGTCAAACCCAGCCTTGTGTGTGACACACCTGGCCTCGTGTGCGTGATGCTTGTGTGTCTCCGTCAAACCCAGCCTTGTGTGTGACATCCCGTGTGTGTCTGTCACACCCGGCCAGGATCCAGGGACTTCATCCGGGTCTCTCATGTGGGTGTTGGGGCCCAAGAACTTGAGCCATCCTCCATTGCTTCCCGAGGTCGTAAACTGGAGTCCCAGGGAGCAGGATTGGAAGTAGAGCAGCTGAGACTCAGAACTGGTGCCCATGTGGGATGCTTGCACCGCTGGGGGAAAATTAGCCCACCATGCCACAGTACTGGTGTGGTCGGACTCTGCAGAGGCTTGGGGTGTTTGGGGTTGAGTGCCCCTTGTGTAGGCGATGTGGGCCTGTGCTGAGAAGCCCTCATTTGCAGCTTGGGGACCTGCTGGGACTCTGGGGTGAGCATGCTGCCCAGGGCTGAGGGGAGGTCCCAGGCAGGCAGTGTTGGCTGAGGCCCTGGCTCCGCTTAGGCTGCCGTGGCCCTTCTGGTGTTTGAAAGCACCGCTGTGTGCCCAGGAGCAGTGCACACCACACCCTCCGTTCTTCAGCTGGCAGGGGCAGGATGCAGCCGGGTGGCCAAGCAGCAGGGCAGGTGCGCGTGCCTTGGAGGCCCCCGCAGCTGACAGCAGTGGCCTTTTCCCTGGACTGGGTGGTGTAGCAGGACTGTCCTTGTGGTGGGCACACTTAGGGCTGGGTGGGGTGGGGTGGGGACCCCAGGAGTTGGGCTGAGCCTTTTTGGGGATGGTGTTTTGGCTGCGGTTTTGGGTCTCAGCAGGACTGTGGACTTCAAGTTCTGTTGTCGTGGCTCTGCCCGAGGACGTGTTTGTTTTGTCTGAAGGGGTTTGCCAGCAGAGCAGACCCCAGGGTCTGTCTGCTGGGGTGCCTGTGGCTGAGGTGCCATCTGCTGGGGTACTCACAGCTGGGGAGCTGAGCAGGGCTCTTCCGGGCCCTGTGCATCTGCAGGTGTGCGGGACGCTCCTCTCACTTCCCTTCCTCTCCCTCCAATATAGACAGAAACCGAGTCCCAGGATAGGAGGGTCGCTCACTGGAGGTGCCTGTGAGCCTGGGGGCAGAGCAGGGGCTTGGGGGCCGCCCAGGTGTTGGGGTGGGAGCTGAGCCCAGCCCAGCACCTGGGAGGAGTTGTGGTCGACCTGACAGAGCCTCCCCCCGGGCATGTGATGTGTGCTTGGAGATGGACACAGGCTGTGTGTGTAGGAGACCCAGGACATCATATCCTCCTGGGCCGAAGGGAGCTGCTTGGTGACATGAGGACGGCCTTGGGGACAGAGGGGTCTGGAAAGGTGACGTGGGGGAGAACAGGTGGGCGGAGCAGGTTTTGCTGTGGTGTGGCCGCAGTGCAGCGGCCACTCGTGTTGACAGTCACTGTGGTGACTGATGGCTGTTAGCTCCTGCTGGGTGCTGAGTGGAGGGGTGTACTGTGGGCAGAACGAGGCCTGGAGGGGTGAGGCCTCCTCTGGCCAGGAGAAGGAGGGGGATTTAGGAAGATGCCAGAACCAACTGGAGGAGGTGGGGTTCGAGGTAGGTGGAAGGAGCGGATGGAGGATTCCAGAATGGGGGACATGGGAAATATTGCTTGGCATGAGGCTGGCAAAGTGTGTGCTGCAGGGGCCAGGAGCCTCTGTGCTG
Source organism: Ochotona curzoniae (assembly GCF_017591425.1). Taxonomy (NCBI): domain Eukaryota; kingdom Metazoa; phylum Chordata; class Mammalia; order Lagomorpha; family Ochotonidae; genus Ochotona; species Ochotona curzoniae. The sequence goes on along the minus strand of NW_024467122.1, from coordinate 2,099,500 downwards.
CATGGTCGGAGCTGGGCGCAGGCACTGGGCTCCGGGTGGAGGGGCTGTGAGCATTTGCCTAGGAGGAGTAGAGAGCTGACCGTCCACCCCCCTCAGTGACAGGGACAGGTTGCCTCCGGGCAGTGGTCCCTCTCGTCCCTGTTGTTGCCTTCGCCCCACTGCCCGACCTGGCACTACGTGTCACACGGAGAGGTTCAGCTCACTGGACATCACTGTGTCACCATCCCCAAACAGGTACGACCGGTGGGCTCATGCTGACGAGGAGTGTACTGGCTGGGTCCCCCAGAGGCTGGGTGCAGAGTGGGTGACCCGCAGAGGGGAGCACGGCATGGGAGGTGGTTTCTGGTCTGGGGAGCGGAGTCCTGCAGGGCACGTGGTACAATGTGCTGGAACCAGTGACGGGGTATGTCCTGGGCAATGCGAGAGGAAGCAGCTGGCCGCTGCCTGGGTGGTGGCTGGGAGTCCCAGGCCGCAGAGCTGCGAGGCTAGCGTGTGTGCTGTGCATTGCCCATGCTACCACAGGCTGCAGCAGATCTGCCACACTGGCAGCCTGGCGCAGGTGCACACACCTGGCCCCCAGCGCTGGGGTGTGGTTTGAACAGCCGAGGTCTTTGAGAGAGCTCAAGACTCAGGAGACTCCATGTTAAGGTCTCCCGCTCAGGGCCAGTGCCGGGACCAAGTGGGTAAAGCTGGTGGCACAGTGTGGGCGCCAGTTCCAGGCCTGGCTGCTCCACTTCTCATCCAGTTCCTTGCTAATACTGGGAAAAACAGTGGAGGAAGACCCAGCTCTGACTGTCGTGGCCCTGTGGAGAATGAGCCAGCCAATGCAAGATCTCTTTAACTCTGTAATCTGACTTTTAAATAAATAGATTAATCAATAAATGTTTAAAAGTCCCCGTCTCCTGCTTCTCTTGGCAGATGGGAGCCCAGACAGGGCAGCAGCAGGCAGCTGGCTCGCTGGGCTGGGTGCAGATCTTGCTCTTGTGTTTGTGGCTTGGTCCCTTGTTCCGGGGTCAGGGTGCCCTGGGCTGTGGGAGTTCCTGCCCTGCCTGTGGCGTGCAGAGAGGGGCGGCCCAGGATAGGCGTGCAAGTGCTGGGCTGTGTGCAGCTCCATGAGCCCTCACTGCCCCAGAGCCAAGTGGTTCCATGGGGCCAATTTTTTTTCTTTTTTTTTAAAAAAAGATTTTTATTTATTGCAAAGGCACAGTGACAAAGAGGGAGAGAGAAAGGGAAAGAGAATCTTTGACTTTCTGGTTCACTTCCTTAATGGCCACAGTGGCCAGGACTGGAGCCAGGTCAAAGCCAGGAGCCTGGAAGTCCCTCTGGGGGTCCCAGCCCTTGGGCCGTCCCCTGCTGCCTTCTCAAGTGCCATAACAAGGGGCTGGGTGGGAAGTGCAGCAGCTGGCACCCCATGGCATGCTGGCGTGGCAGCTGGTGGTCTAACCCCATTGTGCTGCAGTGCCTGGCCCTTCCATGGTAAGGTTGGAGTGCTTGGAGGCCAGCTGCATAGCCTAGGCTGGGGCCTGCCACTTCTGCCTGGCTCGCTGCTGATTTGTCCTCTCAGCGTTCCTGCTGATTGCGTGCTGGTCCCGAGGTCAGTTGTCCTGGTAAACACCTTTCTTGCTGGGTCTCGGGTTTCCTTCCTGGTTTCAGGGGACGGGGCTTGTTGCACCTGCTCCCCGGCACCCACAGGGCAGTGCTGAGCCTCCCAGAGGGGCTGCCAGGGCTAGGGGAGCCAGGTGGCTTTCCTCAGGGGCTCCTGCGACAGGGGAAGCCTGAGCTTACTGGTTGCCAACTCAGTTTGGGTGTGGTTTGTCGCTGCCAGAACTCAAGTGGAGATTTAACTGCCTCTATCGCTAAGGGGCACCCTCTGCGCTTCTGGAGGGTTCACGGTTGTGATAGTGGCTGCAAGTCCCCCCATGGCAGTGGTTCCCTGCAGGTCCCCCCACCAATGGCAGTGGCTCCCTGCAGGTCCCCCTCATGGCAGTGGCTCCATGTGGGTCCCCTCCATGGCAGTGGCTCCCTGTGGGTCTCCTCCGTGGTTGTGGCTTCCTGCAGGTCCTCTCTGTAACTGTGGCTGCAGGTCCCCTCCGTGGCAGTGGCTCCCTGCAGGTCCCCTCCGTGGCAGTGGCTCCATGCGGGTCTCCTCCGTGGTTGTGGCTTCCTGCAGGTCCTCTCTGTAACTGTGGCTGCAGGTCCCCTCCGTGGCTGTGGCTCCATGCAGGTCCCCCCTGTGGCAGTGGCTCCCTGCGGGTCCCACCTGTGGCAGTGGCTCCATGTGGGTCTCCTTTGTGGCTGTGGCTGCAGGTCTCCTCCGTGGCTGTGGCTCCCTGCAGGTCCCCCCACCAATGGCAGTGGCTCCCTGCAGGTCCCCCTCATGGCAGTGGCTCCATGTGGGTCCCCTCCATGGCAGTGGCTCCCTGTGGGTCTCCTCCGTGGCTGTGGCTGCAGGTCTCCTCCGTGGCAGTGACTCCATGCGGGTCCCCTCGTGGCTGTGGCTCCATGTGGGTCTCCTTTGTGGCTGTGGCTGCAGGTCCCCTCCGTGGCTGTGGCTCCATGCGGGTCTCCTCCGTGGCTGTGGCTGCAGGTCCCCTCCGTGGCTGTGGCTCCATGCGGGTCTCCTCCGTGGCTGTGGCTGCAGGTCCCCTCCATGGCTGTGGCTCCATGCGGGTCTCCTCCGTGGCTGTGGCTGCAGGTCCCCTCCATGGTGGTGGCTCCATGCACGTCCCCTCTTCGCCTGCTGTGAGTCCCCTCCATGCACTCTCCCCTTTGCCCTGCACCTCCCCCTTTCCCCGTGCTCTGAGCCCGTGAGGCTTTTGTCAGGGCCTGTGCAGGTGCTGCAGCCTGATCATGGATTTGAGCCTGTAGAACTGTAGCTAAATCAACCTCTGAAAAGAAACCCCAAGACTGTGTGGGACAGGCAGTTGTCCCTGTGGTTGAGATGCCTGCAGCCCATGTTAGAGGCCCTGGGCTCTGACTGCAGTCTGCCATCAGCACGGACCCTGGGACGCAGCACGTGATGCTCCACTGAGGCGCCCCTCTTTGCCCCCTCCCCTTGTGGGAGACCTTTATTGATTCAGTATTTTTAAAACAGATCATATGCCCCGCGATTCAACGTTGACGATCAACAGGAAGCCTATGTGGAGAATCTTCCCTTAGCTGTCCGGTTTTCCTCCTGGGTGCTGTCAGTTTCTCCATTTCTCATGAGTTTTTCCAGATTTTATGAATGCAGAGTCACCTAGGTGCAGTTTCTCTCTCTCTCTCTGTCTCCTCTGCCTCCTCTGGTTCTGATGAGGCCTGCTTGGGGCCCTAAGTCAGACACCAGGCAGCCCAGCGTTGTTCACACCAGCCGTGGAGTGTGTTCACACCAGCCGTGAAGTGTGTATCACTGCAGACCAAGCCCTGCTTCGCGTGCACCTGCCCTCGCTCCGGCTGACCAGCCGTTCGCGTTCTGGGTTTGCACATGAGTGTACGTGAGGATTTTTTGGGTAAGATTTATTTATTTATTTGAAAGGCAGGGTTATACAGAGAAAGAGAGAGAGAGAGAGAGATCTTCCACTTGCTGGTTCACTCCCTGGATGACTGCAATGGCCGGAACTGGGCCAGACTACAGTCAGGAGCTGCCTGCAGATCCCCACAAGGGGGCTGTCCTCCACTTGTCTCGGGCCGTGGGCAGGAAGCTGGACAGAAGTGCAGCAGCTGGAGGTCGTGCCCATATGGAATGCGGTGTCACAGATGAACCACCTGCTTGCTCAGCGTGTTTCTGGGACTCACCTCTGTCCTGCATGTGTGGGCTCTAAGTTTCCTTTTCTTTGCAAACTGGCTGTTGAACGGGAGTCGTTGGCTATAGTCTTGGAGTAGCCCGGTGTTCTGGCTGTTGTGCGTGGTGCTGTTGGGGCCTTTGTGTGTAGGGTCTGTGTGTGTGTGTGTGTACACAGGTGCTTCTGTTGCTTTTGGCCACCTGCCATGGGCTCTTCCACCTTCCTGACACTGCCCAGCTGTTCCCCAGGGTGCTGTGTGATGGCATGTCTCACTGCCAGAGGTGAGGGTTGGTGTCCTCAGCCAAGGCCTCACTAAGGCTTGTTGCTGTGTGATGGTGCCAGGGTGTGCCTGGTGTCTCATGTGATTTTAAGGGGTGTGGTATGGTCTCATGTGGGTTTTAGCAGGTGTGACATGGTATCTAATGGTTTCTTGGGGTGTGACGTGGCGTCTCCTGGTTTCTTGGGGTGTGACGTGGCGTCTCGTGGTTTCTTGGGGTGTGACGTGGCGTCTCGTGGTTTCTTGGGGTGTGATGTGGCATCTCGTGGTTTCTTGGGGTGTGACGTGGCGTCTTGTGGTTTGCAGGGGTATCATATTGTATGTCATGGTTTCTGGGGATGTGACATGGTGTCTCATGGCAATTGGCAGGTGTGACGTTTCTCATGTGGTTTGGGTGTGCATTGCTTGGATGGCGCCTGGGGCCATCTGCATGGCCTCTTGGCCATGTGTGTATGCTGCCTGCTTCGTCCTTTCGAGTGGATCTGCTTGTGTTTATTCCTGTGAGTGTTCTTTTGTGTGATGTACTCCATGGCACGTGCTCTCCCAGCCGTGGGCTGTCTGCTCACCTGCGTGGTGATGCCCTTGGAAGCATGGTTTCCGTGTGGCGAGGTCCCAGTGACCTCCCAGCCGTGGGCTGTCTGCTCACCTGCGTGGTGATGCCCTTGGAAGCATGGTTTCCGTGTGGCGAGGTCCCAGTGACCTCCCAGCCGTGGGCTGTCTGCTCACCTGCGTGGTGATGCCCGTGGAAGCATGGTTTCCGTGTGGCGAGGTCTCAATGACCTCCTTTCCTTTTGGTCGTGCTGTGGTTTGAGTCGGATTTGTCTCCTGGGGAATTCCTGTTGAAACTGGGCCAGCCCTGGGCAGGTGGGGAGGGGCGCCTTTCAGGATGCCAGCTCCCATGGGAGCGGGGACGTGTTGGTGAGGGCCCTTGCCTCTTGTCCCTCTGCCTGCACCTGCTCAGCGGCTGGCGCTGTGCTGCTAGCTCCCCGGGCGCCGAGCCGGGATGAACTTGTTGTCTTAGTTCAGTTCCTGGGCTCGGGTTCTCTCCCAACAGCAGCAGCCAAAGGGTCGACGTCTCTGCTCTTGCTGCCGCTGTTGAGTTGAAGAGACTGCTGGCTAAGGTGCCTGGCTGGTCGCGGGAGATGGCCAAGTGCTTAGTTGGGCTCCGGCCACTCGCGTGTGAGAGCCAGCTGAGCTCCTGGATCCTGATTCCAGCCTGGCCCGCCCCGGCTCATGTAGACTTGAGGGGAATGAGCAGCAGGTGGAAGATCGCTCTCTTTCCGTTTCTCTCCCTCTCCGCTTTCCTTCCCTCTCAAATAAACTGGAGAGGGCGAAGCAGGGCAAGCAATCTGCCATCCACTGGTTTACTCCCCAGGTGGCTGCAACATCCCAGGCTGGAGCACCAGAAGCCAGGAGCACCATGGGGATCGCTCATGTGGGTGCAGGGACTCAAGCACTGTGGCCGTCCTCTGCTGCTTCCCCTGATGCATTCGCAGGGAGCTGGACTGGGACCAGCACTTGGGATGCCAGTGCCACAAGAGGCAGCATAACCCACTGTGCCATGATGCCAGCCTTGCATTCAGTTAGGGTTTGGATCCCTGAGTAGCTGGTGCTCAGGGCTGATTCCTGCTCTGTGTGTGGGCGCTTGCCCGAGATCCCATGGCCTTTGGTGACCGGGCTGACCGCTGGGGCTGTGGTTGACCGGTGGCCGGGCTCACGCGCTCTCGGCTGGGAGGAGGGGCTGGCCTGGCTCTGCAGCTGCCCTGAGGGGACGCACTTCCCGTGTTCCAGGTCAGGTCGGAGGCTGAAGAAGACACGCAAGTATGACATCATCACCACGCCGGCCGAGCGTGTGGAGATGGCCCCGCTGAACGAGGAGGACGACGAGGAAGAGGACGCCACAGTGTTTGACATCAAGTACAGGTGAGGGGTGTCGGGGCGGCCGAAGAACCACGCGGTGACAGAGGTGGCTAAGCTGACGCCTGCAGCAGCAGCATCCCCCAGAGGTGCCCGTTCGAGTCCTGGCCACTCCCTTTCAAACCAGCTCCCTGCTAGTGTGTCTGGGAAGGCAGCGGAGGACGGCCCAGTGCTTGGGCCGAGTGGAGCTCTCGCTCCTTCCTGGACCTGGCTGTCATGGCCATTTGAGCAGTGAACCAGCAGATGAAAGCTCTCTCTAACTCTGCCTTTAGATCAGTAAAATGAGCCCCTGGAGCGAAGCAGCTCATTGTGTGACGCAGAGTGGGGCGGGGCCTGAGTGGAGGGTGTGGGGAAGGCACTGTGGCCCCAGGGCTCTGCTGTGGTGAAGACAGGGAGCAGGGGAGACGTGATGGCCAGCCCTCCCGGCAGGGCAGCGAGTCCCTGCCCCCTGCTACCTGAGGCTGTGATGGAGTCCCAGGCAGGCACAGGGTGGCAGGCAGGACCCGCATTTCCTTTTGGCACATTGGGAGGGCAGCGCAGGCACGCAGGGTCTCCACGCAGCCCTGTGTGCTTCCGTCCGGCACTCTGTTCCTCCTGGTCTGATGGCAGTGTGGCGCAGACCCCTCCAGCCTCTGTGTCAATTCCTTGGGTCTCGGGGTCCTGGGACCTGGCAGGTGCACCTGTGCGTCTTGCCTGCAGGCGCTGGCCCTGCCACACGGGCGCATGCCCAAGCCTGTGTGTCCGCCTTGGCCTCAAGCCAGTCTTAAAGTCTTGGACATGGTCGAGTCCTGCTCTGTTGCTTCTGCTCATTGAATTCTCAGGTCGCTGCAGCACCTGTGCTGGGCTCTTTCCAGTTTTGGGAGGGTAAGTCTGGCTGCTTTGGGGTTTGCTTTATTTTCATTTTATTTGGAAGGAAGGGAGAGAAAAAGAGGTGGAGAGACCCCCTCTGTCTTCTGGTTCACCCCCCAAGTGCCCTCACAGCCGAAGCCCAGTGCCAGCTGCCCAGTCTGCGGAGGAAGCTGACTGGCACCTGGGTTTTGGGCCAGGCACTGCCACGGGGGGTGCGGGCATCTCGAGCGACGATCGCGCCCGAGCCATGTGCCCGCCCTGTGTTTGGGTTTTCTGAGTGGACGAGCTGTCTGAGGCTGGCGAGACGCCCTGGCCTCTCGGTCTCCCTGCCCCCTCCTGACCAGCATACTTTTGGGGGCTCACCACGGAGGGGGCGTTTCCTGGTGGGCTCTGGTCTGGTCTGTCTTTGTCCCTGTCTTCCCTCCCTTCCTTTCCCCTTCCCTTCTCTTCTGTGCTTATTTAAAGTCGGAGTTAGACAGCCATCTTCTATTTGCTGGTTCACTCCAGGTGGCCCTGACGCTTGGGGCTGCGCAAGGCCATGAGCCAGGGGCTTCGTCCCGATCTCCCACAGGGTGCAGGGTCCACGGACTTGGGCCATGTTCCACCACTTTCCCAGGTGCATTAGCAGGGAGAGGAGTCGGAGGTGGAGCAGCGGGACTTGAAGTGGCACACAGATGAATGCCAGCGCCACAGGTGGTGGCTTTTCTGGCAGGATTTTCATGACCTTCTCGATAGCCCTGCCCCCAACTTCCCTGTGCCCAGTTTTTGCTGATGTTGATTTTAGAAGTGACATCGCCCCGCTCCCTTTGGGGTGCTATGGTAGGGAATGTATAGTTCTCGGTCTTCTGATTTCAGTCTAGTGTCGCTGTGGTCAGGAGGGCGTGGGGTGCCTCTGCCATGTGCTGCCCACGTGGCTGTGGTCTGTGTGCCAGTTCCCCAGGGCTCCCTCATCTCCCTGAATTGCTGGAACTCTGTGTTGTCCTTTTCCTGTCCTGTGGAGTCCCCATGGGGCTGTGATGGAGCTGGGCAGTGCTGTGGCCCTGGGGGAGATGACCCATGTCCTGTGTTGAAGAGCTTGGGCTCTGCTCCCCGCCTGGCTGCCCATCCCAGCAGGAGGCGTCCAGCCCCGGCCCTCCCCTTCTCAGTGCTCCCCACGGGCTAGCGTTGGCCCCTCTAGCCTGCTGTTCCTTCCCCTGCAACGTGTGTGGTTGCTCTGTCCCTAGTCCCTCTCACTGGACACTCAGCCTGCCTGCCTGTGGCTTTGTTGGCTTGGTCGTCTCCCTGTCCTGGAGGGCTGGACTGCAAAGATTGTGCCAGAGCTCGTGCTCTGGCTGCGGGCTGACTTGGAAGGCAGCTGGCGAGGCTGAGCAGCGCCAACCTCGCTCGCTAACGGGGAGATGTGCACGCTAGACACTGTGGATGGAAAGCAGGGTCCTTGACCCCATGACCTTACTGCATGGCCCCTGGGGTGCTAGGGTGGGGTCGTGCTGCACCTGCTGCTTTGGGACATTACACACCCCCACGTCCTGGCTGCTCAGGTCCGTGAGCGTAACAAAGCTGTGTGGGCTTTCTGTGGGTCTGGTGTCCTGTTGGCTCACAGGCTCTGTTCCCTGTTTGGACCGAGCTCACTTGTCAGCAGCAGGGGTGGAGGCCCTGCTCTGGGCTGTCTCCCATGGAGTTAAATTAAGAAAGTGGCGCTTTTGGTGCCGGGGGCAAGGCGGTCCCTGCCGCTTGTGGATGCTGTCGGAGATGCCCTCTGACAGCAACTTGTGCCTGGAACCCTGGCAGAAGTGCCAGGGGAGGAGGCAGAAGCAGCCGCTGCAGCTGCTGGAGGAGGGCTGCAGCTTGTAGGGCCAGGTACAGGCACTGCTGCTGGCCTTGCGGGGTGTGCTTCAACAGGGTCCCAGTCTCAGGAGGTCCCTGGGTGAAGCAGAGGGTGCTGAGCCCTGTTGACCTAGTGATTGGCAGGGGTTTCCCAAGGTGATGCCCCCAAGGGAGGTAGATCTGCTTGCACTGCTGTGACCCACACCTTTGGGGAGCAGAAGCTGGGTCGTGCTGGCCCTTGGCCGCCAGGAGCGGACCTCTGTCCCTTCCGCCTCCTGTGTGTAGCACAGACGTGGAGGTGTGGATGGCACACTTACCTCCAGCAGCCGTGGGTTTCCTGAGGCACTGCCATCTGCCTGGTGTCTGGGCACAGGGCGGTGGGAGCAACCCGCTCACCCCTGGTTGTAGCTCTGAGTCTGCAGAGGAGTTGGTGAACTGCAGACACCCCTGCAGGTGCCGGAGTGACCTGCCTGGAACCTCAACGGCCTTGGAAGGCAGCCAGGCCAGGGTGCCTCTGGCTGAGGCGTGTGAGAGCAGTACCCGGCTGAGCACCCTGCCTATGGCCACCCAGCAGGCGCTCTGTGTTTTGTCTATGAAGATGGGACCTGCGCCAGCAGGGGGCAGTGTGCCCGGGATCCCAGTGGGCCCTCCTCGCAGGGAGGGACAGAGTCCCTGGCCACCGTCAATGCCTTTGTCAGGGGCTGACCCCGTGCCTCACTGGGGAGAGCTTAGGGTGTCTGGGGCCGCCCGGCTTCCGATCCGGCTCCCTGCTGAAAACGGTCCGGATGCTTGGAGCCCTGCCACCCATGTGGGAGAGAGCCGGCGTTTCAGCCTCCTGGACCAGCCCTGGCCATCGGTGGCCATTTAGGGAGTGAATGAGTGGATGAAGACCCCACTCTGTCTCTTCTCTTTGTCATTTTGCTTGTCAAATAAATACGTATATTTAAGCTGCAGAAGGCATCTTCATTGCAGTTAGAATGGTTATCAGCGAGGCCGGTGGACGGTATGGCTCTCTAACTCGCAAGGTGCTTATGTTGCGGTGGGTGTACGTGGGGAGCTGAGGATGGAGAGGGGCTTCCTGGGGTGTGGGCGTGTCTAGGGGTGGGGAGGGGCCGCGGGTAGCGATGTGCTGATAACTGCGTGTTCCCTTTGCCTTCAGGTAGAGTCCGTCTGCCGGCCTGCTCGTGTCCGGTGGGGAGCCGGCCAGCTGCAGCCCGGGCAGTGAAGAGCCCAGGGGCCACCTGGTGTCCAAGGGGCTGACAGCACAGCAAGCGCCAAGCTGCAGCAAGCTCCTCTGTCTACTGCCCAGAAGGTCACCATGCAGCTACTATCCAAACCTCCATGCTGCCATCTCCACGCGGAGGTGTGGGTGGGCTGGGGCAGGGGAAGAGACTTGATTCATGTGTGCTGAGTCCTCCACCCACAGCTCTCACCACCCGTTGCTAGACCCACCTGCCTGGCGGGTGGTGGCCACTGGCTAGGGTCTCTGCTCTTCATGGCCTGCCTGGCCTGGCTCCGAGCTGGGTAGGTGGGGGTGCCTGCCTGGGTGGGGGCACAGGTCAGCAGGGCACTGTCCCTTTCCTTCCCTTAAGGATTCTGAAGTGGCGTGGCTCGTTCACAGTTTTGAGCCTCAGGGGGCTGTGTGTGTGTGTGTGTGTGTGTGTGTGTGTGTGGTGGGTAACTCTTGTCCTGAGAGGAAGTCCCATGGCTCCTGGTTCGCTGTGAGCGTCCTCCGTGCGGTGTGGGTGTTCCTGGCGGTGTGCTCTGGGGTGGGTGATGGGGTCGTGGCCAGGTGAATAAAAGCTTGTTGCCCGTGGAGGTCTGACGTCCGTTGAGGCTGATGTGGCTGACACAGACCCCCTACACTCTCCGACCTCTCCCTGGCTCACTCCCAGATTTGGGTTGGTGGCCTTCAGCCAGGCCTGGGCACCCTGGGGTTTTGCCTTTCAGAAGGCATTGCCCATCATGTTGCCCGTTGTTGCCTGGTGTGTGTGGGGGTGCTGGAAGTTTGCCTCTTGGGTGTCCTGTTCAGAGTTCCCCCATTTTAAGGTTCCTCCATTTCCAGGAGCTGGCTGGCAGTGCAGCAGGGCACGCCTAGGTGCAGAGGCTGTGTGCCACTGGCGCCTTCATGAGCTGGGAGCAAGGAGCCCACGGCAGCTGGCCTGGTGGCATCCCACCACCTCTGTTCTTTCCTCCTTGCAGACAGGGTGCCAGCCCATGGCCAGCTGGCTTGCTGCTTGGGGTAGTGCGCCCTCAGGCTGGGACCTTGGCTCACAGCTCATGCGCATTGGCGCCAGGGTCATCTCAGGCCTGGCGAGAGTGGCTGCAGCCAGTGCCTTCAGACCCTTGGTGAGCTCAAGCCCTTGCTTCCCCGTCTTGGTTGCTGGGTGCGGCCGGGGAGGGGGACAGCTGAGTGTCACTGTATGGGTCATGCAGCCTTGGGGCGAGTGGTGCTCTGTCCTCAAGTTGGAGACTCAGCCTTGGAGATGCTTTGAACAGGAATGGGGATGGGGAACATGAACCAGGGAATGGGGCTAGTGGCAGGGCATGGGTGCATGGGCAGCCAAGAGTTTCTCCCAGAGGTTGGTCCTTGCCTAGACAGGGAGTTGGCCTGAGGATTTGGCGATGCCTCCAGTTCCCCCTCTGCCATCCCACTGCCTGGCCCCACCTTCCCTGTGCAGGTCCCAGTACTGCTCACTGCGACCTTTGACTTCTGACCCTGCTCTCTTACAGAGGCCTGGTTTGGTCCTTCCAGGTGGGTGTGTGGGTTGTGTTGCCACCAGCGCAGGAGAAGGGGTCTGCCCTGGGGGTCCTCAGTGGTTCCTCCTGCTGACAGGTGGGAGTTAGTGATAGCCTGGCTCCCCTGCCTGTACCAGAGCTGTGGCAGTGTCCACAGCTCGCAGCCTTGGCAGACTGCTGGGAAGTGGCAAGACTAGGACGTCTTGGGAGTCACAGCCTGCACTGCTGCCTCTGCAGTCACTGCTCATCCAGTGCCCACAAGTGCCAGTCCTGGCTGCTGTGCCTGCACACACACACACACACACACACACACACACACACACACACACACAGAGTGCTCTGTCCTGGTTGCCATACCTGCACACACACATGCACACACACAGTGCATTGTCCTGTCTGCTGTGCCTACACACACACACACACAGAGTGCACTCTCCTGTCTGACATGCTTGCACACACACGAAAACACACACAGAATGCACTGCTCTCTGGACACACACACACATCTGCTATCCACTGCATCACTCCCTTAAAGCCCACATTAACGAGGGCTAGGCCAGGCTAAAGCCAGAAGCCTAGAACTCTGTGTCCCCCATGTTGCTGGCTTGGGCCATCTTCTGTTTTCCCAGGCGCATTAGCAGGGAGCTGGAGAAATGGAGCAGCCGGGATGGCTATGGTGTTCTCATGTGTGATGCTGGCACTGCAGGTGCGTATCCTGCTGCATCATGATGCACTGGCATGCACTGGATGCGCTGGCTCCAGCACTGGATGCACTGGCATGCACTGGATGTGCTGGCTCCAGCACTGGATGCACTGGCATGCACTGGATGCGCTGGCTCCAACACTGGATGCACTGGCATGCACTGGATGCTCTGGCTCCAGCACTGGATGCACTGGCATGCACTGGCTTCAGCACTGGATGCACTGGCTCCAGCACCGGGTGCACTGGATGCACTGGCATGCACTGGATGCGCTGGCTCCAGCACTGGATGCACTGGCATGCAGTGGCATGCACTGGCTCCAGCACTGGATGCACTGGCATGCACTGGATGCACTGGATGTACTGGCTCCAGCACTGGATGCACTGGCATGCACTGGATGCGCTGGCTCCAGCGCTGGCATTTCTTGTGTAGCTTGGTGGGTGCTTGGTTGGTTTGCTCTTCCAACTGCACCCTCTAAGGGCACAGGGATGGCCTGCGGTGCTGGGGCACAGGGGACGAATGCATGTCTGTAAGGGCCTGTGCAGGACCCATGGAGTGGGTGAGAAGTTGATGCTGATAGGGGATGTGGCAGGGCTCCAGGCCTCGGTGTCAGAGTGGAAGGCATGTGGGTGAGGACGGGCTCCAGTCAGGTTGTCCTCAGGAACTGTGGGAGGCAGAGATCATGGCAAAGTATTGGGAAGCTCTCCAAATCATGATGCCAACAGGCTGAGGGCGAAAGGGCCGTACGGGGAGGGTGCGGGCCCCTGGAGCACCAGGCTCACACTCTGCACTGGAGGTCATGGGTCATGGTCCCGGAGTCCAGCTCCAGCCGAGTTCGGAACTCACGAAGGGTGCGTGGATGAGGCGCGAAGGGTGCGTGGATGAGGCGCGAAGAGGAAAGAAAGACGGACCACTAGGATTTCATCATAATGGACCATGAGGGAAAGCTGTCCGCTTTATTTATACAGAATCAGCCAAACTCTGGCTCAGACTTTTTATGTCATGGTCAAGTGGGTGTTTCTAAAGATAACTGCCATTTGTTTCACCTTAGGCCAGGCTGTTCTTCATCCTGGGGCCGTGGTTAGGAAAAAGTTTTCAGTAGATGGTGCATATCAATCAGTAACACAATCATTCTACAGCTTAGTCTTGAGTTAATCAAGGAAGGAAGGGTTTCACAGAAGGAAGGACCTAACGATCAAAGAGGGAAAGAACAGATTCCCACTGCACCCGGGGACAGAACACCCTTGATTAGCATATGGTCAGTGGGGGAGGGAAAGCCCTAAGCCCTTTGGCTAAAACAGTATCAGCAACATCAACTTCCAAGCTCACATTGGTAGTAAACATTAACTTGGCAGAGGGAGACAATGCCTAAATAGATTACAGAATTCTCGGTGGGGTTGTCCAGTGTCCATGCAAAGGGAGGCGCAGCTGCATTCAGGTGGTCGTAGAGACATCCGCTGGGCCCTGCCATGCAGTGGGAAGTTCCTTGCGGCCCTGCCTGCAATGGAACAATACTCTTCACGCTTTCCTGTCTTCCACACCCATCACATGGACCCCAGCATCATGGGAGCCGTGTGAGCTGGGGCAGGTGCTGGGGTGGCCAACTCCACTGGCTGGGCGGACGTGGAGAGCGGGTCCCTGGCTGGCTCCCAAGGAGGGCTGTTAGGACAGTGGCAGGAGTGGACAGCCTGGCACAGTGCCCAGGCACATGCAGGAAGCTGGGGCCGTGGGAACTGTTGCTGAATATTGGGGGCAGCCATTTTGCCTCCTACCTTGAGCAGGCTGTGGCCTCCGGGCCCTCTGGGGGCAGGAGGGTGGAGGGGCTTGGATGCCCTCCCCAGGCCCCAACACCATTGACACACATCACCATGATGCAGGGCTGTCTCTGCCCTCTTTCCGCACCTGTGCTTGCCACGTCTCCAGACATGGCCATCACAGCCCTTCCTGCCCCGGACGTAGCCTCAGCTCCAGCAGGGCTTCCAAGCCAGCCTCCCAGACAATGAAGCACAAGTCTCTGGGGGCCCTCAGTGTCTTCCTTGGGCTGCAGCTTGGCCCCCCAGGCCGGGCGTGACCTACGGCCACCTTGGCGCTGGCCTTCTGGCTCGGCCTGCCTTGTGGGGAGCGAGCCACACCCCTTTCCCAGGAGGGCCTCTCTCCCACCGGACTCCAGGCCCGGGTCAGGTGGATGTTCCTTGGAGACATGAGGGTGTGGGGCCCTGTGGCCGCCTTGGCCTGCTGCTTCACTGACCGCAGCATCCTAGGTGTGAGTGGCCGTCAGCACCAACTGTGACAGCTACCTGAGTGGCATTTCTGCTTTATGCAGAACTGGGCACATGGTGGGGAGGGCGGGCCTTGTGTGTGCAGACACGGGTGCACATGCATACACGGATACACACCACGTGTGTGCATTCATCACGCACATGCCACACATACACATCACACAAACACCCAGGAACACATACATGCACATTCCCACACGCCTGCAGCCGCACGCAGGCACACACACAGTGCTGTTGCCACCCCTGTTGGTATTCTTCCTGCCCTCTGGCGGTCCTTCTGCCCGTGTCTGCCTCCAACCTGGTACTTGTTCCCACCCCGCCCTTTCTGCTTGCTGCTCTTGCCTCTCTCGGTTGCCCTCCGCTGCCCCACCAGGTCCACGTCCCAGCGTCTTGTGTGCAAGTGTACAAGCTGGTTCGCACCTGTCTCCTGGCCTTGGAGTGATCCCGTTGGGCTCTTGGGACTTCCCCCTGTGTGTCAAGCGCCGGGCAGCCGGCAGCTGCTCTAGGTGGAGATGTGTGCTGATTCTGCGGGCTGCTTGTGCAGCGTCCGTGTCTGTGATGGCACTGTACCCTGCCCCGGCCTGGTATTCTGCGTGGCAGCTCACTTTTGCTGTATCCTGTTGTCTTGGGGTCTCATGCCTGGGTGACATGGCAGGGACCACTTTGTGTGGTCACAATGGCAGTGGGGAAGGCCCTGCCCTGACTGACTGTGGGAGTGCCAGCCAGCAGTTCCAGAGTCCTTGAAGAGAGCAGAGTGGTCCAGGCCCTCAAAGGTCTCCTGGGGCAGGAGGAAAAAACAGGAGGTGATAAACAAGAGGGGAGGGGCTCCCCCTTCTTCTGCAGGAAGTAGCAGTCCAGTGCTCTGGCCGAAGCTGCTGGGGCCAGACTCCTGCGATTTCCCAGTCACTTGATGGTGCCGTGTCCTTGTGTACCCCAGGCCCCGCTCTGGCAGCCGGGGGCTCTCTTGTGGGCCATGCAGACTTGGGGTCTGCTTTTGTGGGCAGGCCTGTGGCAGGGCTCCAGGCGCCGTGGGAAGGGAGCCACCTGCCAGTGTGGGCCACAGACTCCCGAGGCGGGGAACCCTGGATCTACCCAGAAGGACTGGGTGTTGTGGCACAGTAGGCTAAGCTGCTAGTTGTTTTTTAGCCTGTAGTGTGCACATCTCACTTTAGAGCACTGGGTTCAGTCCCAGTTGTTCTGTTTCTATTTATTTACTTATTTGATGATACAGTTCCCTAGGCTCTGGGATTTATGTTCCTCCCTCGCCTATTCCCTCCTCCTACTGACTTCCTGTGTGGCAGAAAATCCAGCATCCTGTTGTCAAGCTACATTTAAGTTTCATTAGGAGTCCATCTTTGATCTGGAAGTAGAGATGCATACTGCATTGTATCTTCACATTTCTGTCTTAGTCTGTTATATTGTTCCTCTAGATGACTGTACATGCGTGTTTACCTATGTGTTTGTCGATCTTGTATTTTGCATGAAAGTTGCCTTGTGCATCAGAAAGCATGTGATGTTTATCCCTTTGGGATTGGTTTATTTTACTGAGCACAGTGGTCTCTAGTTGGGACCATTTTGGTGCCAGTGGTAGAATTTTATTCTTTGTTAACGGCTGAGTAGTATTCCGCAGAGTGGATGTATTGTAGTTTACCCCCTCCTCTTTCAGCGGGCGCCTGGGTTGCTGCCATGTCTTGGCTGCTGTAGATACAGAAGTATGTCCCCAGCAGTGAGATAGCTGGGACATATGGCAGGTTTATTTTCAGTTCTCTTAGCACGCTCCCTACTGGCTTCCATAGTGGCTGCACCGGCCTGCACTCCCACCACAGTGAAGGGGAGGGTGCCTTTCTCCCACACCCACGCCAGCAGGTGTTGTTAGTAGAGTTCTGAATGTAGGCCAGTCTCACAGGAGTTAGGTGGTACCTCCATGTGGTTCTCATTTGTATTTCTCTGACAACTAGGAAGCCTGAGCATTTTTTTCGTATGTCAGTTAGCCATTTGAATTTTTGCCTTTGAAAAATGTTCATTTTCCTCACACTTTTCTTCACAGAGTTGCTTTGCTGTTGCTGTTTGTGCAGCTCTTCGTAAATCCTGGATTTGGTCCGAGCTGTTGAGTGCGCAGATCTCCCCGTTCCCTGGGGTGTCTCTGTTGGTCGTCTCCTTTGCTGTACAGAAGCTTCCTAGTTGGATGTAGTCTTGTTTATTTTGGCATTGCCTGCCTGTGCTGTTGGTGACTTTTCTAAAAAGTCTTTCCCCGTTCCTATATCTTGGACTGTGCTTCCTATGTTTCACTCTGATAGTTTGATGGTTTCTGGGTGTAGATTTAGATCCTTGATCCATTTCAAGCTGATTTTCATATTAAGGTGAAAGGTGAAGGTCTTACTTCTTACCACTGCTATATCTAATTGTCCCAACAGCAATTTTTAAAGAGACCAACATTTTGCATTGAATTATTTCTAGTTCTCTTGTTGAAGATTAGTTGGTTATACATGTGTGGGCTCCCTCCTGGTGTTTCTATTCTGTTCCACTGATCTTCTCTGTTTCTGCACCAGTACCAGACTGTTTTGTCTTGAGGTCTGGGATTGTGAGTCCTCCAGCTTGATTTCTATTTTTCAGGATAGCTTTGGCTATTCGTGGTCTTTTGTGATTCCAGATGAACTTTTGTGTCATCTTTTCTATTTCTGAAAAGAATGTTGTTGGGATTTTGATTGGGATTTAAATCTGTATATTACTTTTGGTAATGTGGTCATTTTGATGATGTTGATCCTGCCAATTCAGGAACATGGTAAGTTTCTCCGTTTTTCAGTATCTTCTTTTATTTCCTCTTTTTATATACAAAGAGGAGGAGAGACAGAGAGCAAGATCTTCCATCCACTGATTCTCCAAGCGGCCACAATGACCAGAGCTGCACCAATCCGAAACTAGTAGCCCAGAGCCTCTTCTGAGTCTCCCACACAGGTGCAGGGTCCCAAGGCTTTGAGCCGTCCTCAACTGCTTTCCCAGGTCACAGGCAGGGAGCTGGATGGGAAGAAGGGCCTCTGGGATTAGAATCGGCACCCATATGGGATCCTGGCGTGTGCAAGATGAGGACTTTAGCTGCTAGGCTACCACATTGGGCCCCTGCTCTCTTATTTAAAATGGGACTGTACTTACAAGTGCTTTCTTAGGAAATAGATGGGTTTTGTTTTTTGATCCAATCTGCTAATCTATGATGTTTGCTTTATTAGTTTAAGTCATTTACATTTAGGGTTAATACTGATAGCTGTAATTTGACCCAGCCTACCCAAAATCCCACCACTCGCTGGTGGGTACTGGAACCTGGCCCTGCTCTGTCTGCTGCCATCCAGGCTCTTGCAGCTTGGTAGATGTGACAGCCTAGCTGAGCTTGACCTGTGCTCCAATCTGGTTTCTGCTCTTGCCGGTGAGGTAAGGTTGGCTTGGCCCTGCCTGGCCCACCCCCTCCCAAACTAGCCCATACGTTAGCCAACAGCTGGAGTTACCCTGCTCGGGCTGCCCGACACCCAGGCCTGGAACACGTCCTCACCAGTGGGAGCTGTGATCCCAGTAGTGGAGTTTCCCAGGTTCCCCCACTTGGGCCACTCCCTGACCCAGATCTCACATGCTGCAGCAGATGCTAGGCCCTTACCCAGCATAGTCTACAACTCCATCTTGGCCTTTGTGTGAGCTGGAGGTTGTTGTGGCCTGGCCCACCTCACACCCTGTTTTAGGATGCACATGTGGGTGCTGCAGCCTGGACCTGCCTAGCCTGTTTCCAGCCTCAGCACCTATGGGTGTCAGTGGGTTCCGTGGTCATTCCTAGCTCAACCGATCACTACCCCAACTCTTAAGCTAACCAGCAGGACTTGTGTTTCCACAGAATTGGGCCCATTTATCCCCTGCAGAATCTACCCCAGAACCTGGTTCTCTTGTGTGCTGGTTAGTGTCATGACCCTGCCTAATGTGACTTATCCCCTGTTCCAGCAGTCAGGTACTGGGCTCTAGCCCTGCCAGGCAGGTACCCAGCGATAGCTTTCATGTGGACTGGCGTGTGGCAGTCAGTGATGTTCTGCGCTAACAGTCCATCTCAGGACTCCATGTGGGCTGGAGAATCAGTCTGACCCAAACAGATCTTATGGACGCTCCCCTCCGCACCACCAGGTCTCAGTCCCCATGCTTGCCTGCAAGTTCAGTGACCCATCACTGGGAGTCACACGGATTCATTCCTCACCTACAAGCACATTGGCCTTATCCATGGATGTCCCTAAGCAGCAATTACATACCCCCAAAACCCGAGAGCTCATTGCTGGGCAGCCAGCAGGCAGAGCCTGGTACTATGTGGCGCACTGGCTGCCCAAAGCCCAGGACTTGCTCAGTGTGTGGCAGCACCAGTCATGGCCAGAGTCCTAAACATTGAGCCCTGAGGCCAAATACCCCCTAGGCTCCTCCAGCAGCAAGGTGATGGTGGCAGGGCGGAGCCGAGGATCTAATCCAGTTCCGAGATCCCCTCATGGCATACTTACCCTGAGGGGAGAAATCTCTTGGGCCTGGGCAATCCTAGGACTCTCACCACGCAGCAGCAGTGGCCATGGCCAGAGTGCCAAGCATCGAGTCTGATCTGGCTCAGGTATCCCCAAGCCCCGCGACTGAACCCAGTGAATGAGTCTTTAAATCCGGCTTCTCTCTCCATCCTTTCTGAAACTCTTGTAACTCTTAATACTTCTCTTAGCTTTACTCAGCTCCTTTCCCAGTTTCTTTGTTTTCCTGCTTTTGCAGGAAATGTCTCAATTCTGAGATTCCTCACTTGTTCTGTTATTGAGGATTTCCGTTGAATATTTAATTTGCTGCATTGTGTTCTTAATTTCTAATATTTTGGCTTTGATTCATTGTTATTTCCTGTGCAACATGTTCCTTCAATTCCTTGGACTCCTGTGTGTGTTTCTCATTGTTGTTAAGCTTGATCACAAGTTAAATCCGAGTGTCCCATTTCCTCGATGTGTTTGTTAGTTAACTGAGGTTGACAAAAGCTTTTGCTAACCAGTAATGTTGATCATGCCTCCGTCTCTTGCCCTTGGTCGTCATGTTTCTGGTCGGCAGATTCCTCTCCTAGGGCAGGGTTCTAAGCCGTGTTGTCCATTGGTCTACAGGTCCATTTTACTGGTAGCGTTCAGTACCCAGCTCCTTGGTCTTCATTAGCGATTCTTTGCATCATTACCTTCAGCGAGGCTCATTCCCGGACTCCTGTGCCAGGCTCATTCCTGGACTCTGGGCTAGGCTCATTCCTGGACTCCTGTGCTAGGCTCATTCCCGGACTCCTGTGCCAGGCTCATTCCTGGACTCCTGTGCCAGGCTTGCACCCCAGCTCCTGGCTTACCACTCTGCATTCCCTGTGACCCTGCACAGCCTTTCTCCCACTCCTGGTTTGAGCAGTACCCAGGATTAAGGAGACACCAGCTGCTCTAAATCACAGGGTTGTCAGTGGTGCTGATCCTACCAGAAGCTGATGGCGTTAGGTGGGGCACGGAGGGTGGGCGCCTCCTGGACCTGTTTCGGGTGGAACTTGTAGGATGCTAAGTCAATACTGTTTCCCCTGCGAGACCGGTGCAATGCGTTGAGCCAGAATGGAGTTTTCTCCTGGCTCAGCACGTGTGCAGCGTGCTGTTCCTTCAGCCCCACAGCCTTTACCTCAGTGCATGGAATGGTGCCCGATGTGGCCCTGGGGGTCGGGGTCTGGGCCTGCTGGCTCTCAGGTCTGGGGGCTGCCTGGGCCTCTTTTGTATGGAACCTGTAGGATGCCAAGTTGGTGCTGTTTTCCCTGTGGATCCAGTGCAATGTATCGAACCAGACATGAGTTCTCTCCTGGCTCAGCATATACACTCAGCGCACTATTGTCCTGATGCGTCTCACCAGATATGTAAAATCCACCCTGTTCCTGCCCGCTTGGGTTCTGCCACTCTGCTTCTGCTCACAGATTAAACAAATCAGCAGGGTGGGCAGTTCTGTGTCTGGGTTCACCTCCTGAGTTCCCGGTGAACACCTCTTCCCATCTTGCCGCTGGTGGAGCTGATTGCAGATCGCCACTGGGGTGTCTGGTCACTGCAACACTGCTCTGTCGTTTGCGCTCTCCCGTCCACGGGGTTCCAGGTGCCCCTCTATTGTTGGCCTGCCCTATTTCCCGGGATGGCACCCTCTTTGCTTCTGTTTGAAACTGTCCTCACCCTGTTCCGCCATCATTGCCTCATTGTTCCGATTCTGATCAACTCCCTGCTCATGGCACCTGGGAAAGCAGGAGACTATGGCTTAAGTGCCTGGGTCCTGCACTTAACATGGGAGACCCAGGAGAAGCTCCTGGCTCTTGGCTTCAGACTGGCCCAGCTCTGGTCACTGTGGCTGTTTGGGGAGTGAACCAGCTGATATCTCTCTAAATTTTTGCCAGTCAAATAAAAATAAACCTGAAAAAAAGTGAAAGAGAGCAATAAGGTGGAGAGGTCAAGTTTGAATTATTTCCTTTGTTTCTCTTTGCAAGAAAACAAAGTAGACCTGAGTGATCTTGTAGAGGACGCACAAGTGGGTTCAGGTCCATGCAGGAGGTGGGCAGGAGGACCAACAGGTGTCTGTGGGCACATCATGTTCCTACCACATGGGCCACATGACCTGGCAGCATCCTGCTTGGGTGGTGGAGGCCCTTCTGGCCTGACTCCTGATTGGCCCACTTTGAGCCCTGTGGTGATGTCATCTGCTCTCTGTCTCTGAGGTGTGCTGGCTGGCACCCCCAGGTGAGGCAACCCACATCACCTGCTTCCCCATCCACGGTATGCTGAAGCACCCAGGCTGTAATGCTGAGCACAAGGCCACAGCAGGTGGGCGGGTGGGCATTCAGTTCGTGCTGCTCGCTTTGTTCTGGGGGTGCAAGGCTTCAGGCGTAGCATGGAGGAGCTGCAGGGCCCCTGCCCTGGTGGGTAGGGCCAGTGCTTCTGCCCAGGAGCTGGGCGCATCCCAGGCCCGAGGTCTCCACAAGCCCAGCCACAGTGGCTGCTTCACAAAGGGGAAGTCCTGGTTGCATCTCTGTGTGTGTGTAGGGGGGCTTTCGTGGCTTGAGCCTTCTCCCCAGTTCCAAGGTGTGAAGGCTGGGAGTCTGGGGTCTGCAACAGAGGTGGCAGGGAGCAGGCTGGCGGTCCCTGAGGTGAGAGTGCGGATGGGAAGCTGCAGACTGGGAAGGCCACTCACTGCCTCCAAGGTCTTGATCTGTTTCCTAGTAGGTGCGCTGGACCCTGCCCTTTCTCACTTTTCTGTGCCCAGGAGAGCCAGGCTTCTGGGCTGGCAGAGGTTGGGCAGAGGCCCTTGGTGCATCCCCATGGTCTCTGGGGCAGCCAGAACGGCAATCCCCTTCGCTGAGCATCTTCACCCACAGATTCTAACACATTTCTCTCCATTCATTCATTGGGTCACTCACTCGACAACTGTGGGATGAGCACTTCCTTACGTGTCCTCTTCCGGGCTCTGAGCGCACACAAGCCCTGCCCCTGTGGACTGCACCTTCCCAGGCCATGTGCTGGCCTTCTCCCCCCGGTTCTTCCTACCCTGACCCCAACCACTCCAGGCTGCCTGGCTCTAGCCCTGCCCACAGCCCAGGACGCATGGGGATTCTTTCTAATTCTGTTTTTATTATTGTTTACATAGTTGAGAGGGATGCACATCCATGTGGGCCCCGGATTAGGATGAGAAGGAGAGTGGGTGGGACAAGTGTTTCAATTTTTCTTTTTCTGTTTCCTCCTGTGTCCACAGGGGAGGGGGAAGAAGCGGGGCTCTGTGTGCTGTCAGACTGCATCAGTACCCAGAGATGGGGGGTGGTCACCTGATGAAGCCTTAGAGACCCCGATGTGGGGACCAGTGTTCTGAGAATGTTAGGATAGTCCTTGGAAATCGTTGGCTTCGTTGCTCCAGGGTTGAGAAAATCTTTCCAAGGTCTGTTGGTTGACCGAGTCCACCTTAGTTCACCCACAGACCCAGGAACATGCTGCAAAGCTTGGCCAGGAGAGTTGTCCAACCTGTGCTGCTTTTCATCCTCTGATGAGGAGGTTGATATCCTCCACTGGCCTAGATGAGCTGACTGGCATGGACCTCACACAACCCTCACTGATTGAAGAGACCCAGTTCTGGTATACACACTGCAAGGTCAGATCACACATCCTATGATCTTCCCTGTGTCCAGTGGTCTATCTGGAGAGTCCCCCAAGAAACCTCGCCTGGGATGACCTTAGCCCTGACTGCGTGCGCCAGCCAGGAGAGGGTCCAGTTCAGCCATTCACCTGCACCAGCTAGTGCACATGGCACGGATGCAGTTACCTGGTCAGTTCTTCCCCAGTCCAGTATCTCATACAAACAGGTTCTGTGCTCTAGCCCAACCATCCCACCACAGACCTGGTCCTTAGGGATACCAGCAAGTGCAGTGGCCTAGTTAGGGTGACCCCTAGTAACCCATATCAGGCCTGCCCCTGGTGCCAGTTCTGCTGCGTCCTAGCCTGGCCCAACCCATATCCCTTCTGTTCTCGTGTACACCCTTGAGTGCTATGGCTCAGCCTGACCTAGCCTCCATACCGCGACCTCACATATGCCAACAGATGCTGCCACCCTGTCCGCCTGGCCTGTCCCCAGACTGGCCCATTCCTAGTCCCAGTTCCTATAGTCATCAGTTGATGCAGCAAGGGAGTCCCCACAGTTCCCCTAGCAGGCCTGCTCCCAGCCCTGAGTCTTACCTGTGCCAGTAGGTGCTGTAGCTCCGTCTGAGATTGTTACCAGGTGTAACAACGTGGTTTAGCTCGGCCCACCCCAGTTCCTAGCTCCTGTCAGTGGGTACAGCAATCTAGCCCAACCTAGCCCATCTCAGCCCTCAAGTGAATTGGGAGGTGCTGTGGTCCAACCTGGCCTGGTCTCTATCCCGTCCTGGCTCTCATTATTGCCAAGAGTACTGTGGACTGACCCTGATAAGCTCACTCCCAGGCCTGGCTCACATGGATGCCAAAGGGTGACACATGCCAGCCTGGTCTAGCTTATCCCCAGTCTTGGCTCTTGAGCTCATCAGTGGGATCTGTGGACTAACTAGGCCTGCTCTCGGCAGTGGATCTTGTGTGTGCCAGTGGGTGCTGCTGTACAGACCAGTATGGCCAGCCCCCAGCCTGGCATTCATCGGCGAGTAGTGTGGCCCAGCCCAACTGGCCCACACTCATTCCAGTTCTCACTGACGGGTGATACAGCCTAGCCCAACCTGGTTCAACCCTAGACCTGTCTCTCATGTGATCTGGGAGGTACCATGGCCTAACCTGGCTCTCATGATCACCACTGGGTGTTGAATGCCAACCCATTCTGGCTTGCCCAACCCAGATATCCCCAGAGTTCCCCCAGCAGCCTGTTTCCAGTCCCAGGTCTTGTGCAAGTTGGCAGGTGCTTTGTCCACCCATACTGCAATCTTGTCCAATCTGGCTGGTCCCCAGACCCTGCCCACACAAATAGTGATGAGTGCTACAGACTTGCCTGATGTGATCCCCTCCCTGGTCCCCTCCCTGGCTCCTGTGCTCCCAAGAGGGAGCTGTGCACTAGGAGGGGAGTTCCCCAAGTTTCTCTGTAAGGCCTACTCCCAGCCCCAGTTCTCGTGTGTGCAAGCAGGGGCAGTGGCCCTGCCTAGCATGGCCTGCCTTCAGTCCTGGGCATTGCATGTGTCAGTGGGCACTGTACCCTGGCCCAGCCCTGGCCCCAGCTCCTGCAAGTGTAAGGTAGGGTTCTCGCCAGGTGAGTTCTGTGGTCCAGTCTGGCGTGGCCCATCACCACCCCTAGATCTCTGTGGAAACTGGCAGGTACTCCATCCTGGCCTGCTGTGGCATACCCCTGGCACTGTCAGGAAGGCTGGTCCCCAGGGAAGGAGGCTGTGGTGAGGGGCTTGGGGTCCAGGGGAAGGGCATGCAGCCCAGGTGTCAGGTCCTGAGAGCTGCAGCCTGGAATGACGGGTCCAGAGCGTGGAGCAGGCCGCTTCTGCTGGGGTTTCTGTGTCTGACCTTAGCAGCATGTGGCCAGCGAGGCACAGCACCTGCTGGTGCACACAACTGCATGAGGTGGGCAGAATTGGGATGAAGTATGAGTGTGTCTGAACTACAGTGAGATCTAGCTGTCCTGGGAGGGGCTGCCCTGTGTCACCTGCATTTCCCAGGCTCTGGGCTTTGTTCCATAGGAGGCCACAGTGCAGCCCACTCCTGCAGTTGCCAGAAGCGGCTGCAGCCCCTCTGTCCGTGTCCCGCCTGCATGTGCTGGGAGCTGTGGGCTGTGGCCATCTGCCTGGCTGGCCCCAGGGCACTCAGTGCACCTTGGGTTCTGGACCTCCTCCGTCTGCAGCCACCATGTCATATGTGGTCTTCAGAAATGTCACTTTCCCCACCTCTTACTCTCCCCGTGGAAAGCCAGCTATGAGGGTCCCTAGGGGCCTCTGGGACTGTTTTCATGGCAGCTGAGGAGGAGCTGGGAGCTGGCGTGTGGTGCACAGGAGACTGTGCTGCCAGGACAAAGACACCCAGGATGTGGATGCCACACACGTGTGGCCCATGCTGGGCTTGGCCTGGGGGCAAGGAGCCATGCATCTCTGTGCGTTCCTTAGGGACCTGGCTGGCAGTGGCTCTGTCCTCCTGCTTGTCTCTGGTCCTGTTCCTGGGATGAGGGGATGGCAAGGAACCACCCCAGCAGCCTTCCTGGAGGTGTCCCGAGAGCTGCAGGGGGATCGTCCATCACGTGCCAAGCTGCCTTGCAAGCGGAAGAGGTATGGGGTGAGCTGAGATGTGGGGCGAAGGAAAAGCTGCTGGCCCCAGGCCTGTGAGCACCAGCCTTCAGGTTCCCTGTGCTCCTTGCTGCATCTGTCCCCGTGCTAGTGCCTGGTGTCCCTGTGGGGAGGGACAAGAATCTTCTCCCCACAACAGGGAGGATACCACGGAGGAAGGGGAAAGATGGATCTGGGACCTGAGCTTGGGTGCCTTGCAGTTCTTGGCTTGGTGCCGCCTGGCTGATGGCAACACGGGGTTTGTGGGAGGCCCACAACAATGCACGCATTTCCAGGACTTGGCGTTCCTGAAGGCTTTCTTGTCTTGTGCCGTTGGCTCAGGTCCCAGTGGGAGGCAGGGTCCATGTCGGTGGACTGCAGCATAGGTCTCTGCAGGGACCCTTGGCTGATATGCACCAACAGAAGTCCCCTTTGTGACTGGCTGTTGGTGGCTGAGCCCAAGGAGAGGACAGTCGAAGGCTGGCCGGTTGTTGCTATCTCAGCTGTGGCCAAGCCCCCGTTTCTTGGACAGCCAGCAGAGGGCAGGCGGGGGTCTGCAGTGTGAGAGGGTCAGAGGGCACAGGCTCACCTCTGCCAGCTGGGACCAGGGTGCCACAGTCCTGAGGGCCGCGTGTAGAACAGGGAACGCTTTGAGGACTTGTTTCTGCTGGGCAACAGCATCCAGCTTACACTACCACACACCCTGCTCACGTGGATTTCCTTGGAAGCCACCGCCTCCTGTGGGCACTGTCCCCATGCCCATCCAGGGGCATGAGCCATCCCCACCCCCACCCCTGGCCAAGCCAGGTTCGGGGAGACAGCCTCTGTGCCTCTGGGGTCGACCAGGTTCCATGCCGGAGCTGGTGGGCATGCACTTCAGAGAAACTGACTAAGAAGGGTCGTCCCCCTCTGCCCTCTCCCCCAGCATGTCCTAATTCTGATCATTTCTCCCTAGCACTGGGAAAAGGCCACCCCAAGCCCAGCAGTCTCCTGTGAGTTCACCACTTCCACTCACCCGTGACTTGCAGGAGGGCTCCTGGGTCCTAGCCAAGGTGACCCTCACGCAGGGCAGACGCCCTCCATGGGCCCTGCATGTGGGGGCCCAGTGTAGCTTCGTGAGGGAGACCCTGCCTCAGGCTGCATGCATCTGTGCACAGTTGGTGCCAGATAACGTAGGATCCTGGCCTTGCTGCCCTGCCCAGGGGACAGGTGCAGGGCTGCCCTGTGGGGACTGGGCTAGTCACAATACTTCATGAGGCCAGGCACCTTCAGAGGGCCCAGAACCTGGGATTCTCTTCCTGGTAGACCAGATCCACCCTGGGCAGGTGAGGGGCAGTGACAGTGACCCTGGGCTTACATCCTTTGTGGTCCAGAGCATCAGGCGCCAGTTGCCGTGGAGATCCTGGAGCAAACATCCAAGCACAAGAGGGGTCATGGGCTGTGTGGGTCCCTTCGGGGGACCCCTGGGGTAAGGAATTGCCCTGCAGCATCAGGGGTCATGGGCTGTGTAGGTCCCTGCCAGGACGCACGGGGTGGGAGCAGTGACATCGCTGTCCAGTGTGCCCTGTCCCCAGCTCCCAGCGGAAGCTAGCTTGTTGCTGACCTGCAGTGACACTAGTGTCGAGGCATACACATAAAAATCTGGAAAACAGGAACCAGAACAGGAACCGTTATTGCAAAAAGTGGGCTGCTTATATACAGCTTTCCACCAATCAGTTCTCCCTGTAGGTCCACTCGGCGCTGATAGGCCAGTAGCAATGGCATAATCGGAGAGAGGGCATCAGCCTATCCCTGTGACTTCCTGTTTGCCGACTGGGGGGACCAATCCCGCCTCCTGGACCTGGGCCAGCCTCCCTCTTGCGACAGCCCTTCATATGCATGGGGGTGGCTCCGGCATACAGCTCCCTACGCTAGCTACCCATCTCTCCCTGGAGCTTCTCCTGAGTGCCTTCCCCTGCCCCCTAGGAGCCTCTGGGAGGATTTGCTGCCGACTTCTTCTTTGTTTTTCTGTTCACTGTTGGAGACCCAATGTCCATGAATCCTGCAACAAGATGTGTTGGCTGCAAGGTCTTCCTGCATGTCTCCACTGGCAACCTTGCTGGCTGTGACACCTCACCTCTGAACTCTGAGCAGCACTCCTGGCCAGGCCACAGAGCCTTCCACGGGCTGCCAGAGCCCTTAGACATCATTGTGGGAGGGGCCCAGTCGCTGTGCCCTCGCCCAGGCCTCAGCAGTCTGTCTGGTTAACACAGGCTCTTGGTCTGTTACTATCTCCCGTTTTGACTCGGTTTTTTATCTTTGTGTGTTTGTGTGTGTGTTTCAAGTCTTCTGTGTAATCCTTTAAAACTTTCTGTGTGGATGCAGGAAACACAGGGAAGGATGGGAGGGGTGCAAAGGCAACCACTGGGCCAGGGACTGTCCTGGTTGAGGTTGTGCCTTTGCTCGCTTTAGCCATGGTTGCTGCATGAGCCTACCCCCACTGGGGCGTGGATTGATCTTGGTGCCTACTGTCCTGGTAAGGAGGGACCCGGGTCACGCCCATGCAGGCTGTGTTCACCAGCTCCTGAGGACAGCGCCTGTCCCCATCATCGGGAAAGCAGGAAGGGACAAAAGCCGGTGAGAGACCTCGGGAGTGACCGTGGCTAGCCAGGCCCCTTGAGTTTAAGAAACCTTGGGGAGGCCTCCAAGTAAGTTAGGTACAAGAGGAAAAACAGCGGATTGAGTTGTTCGCCTGTAGTGCTGGCATCCTGTATTGGGCATCAGCTCAAGTCCTGGCCACTCTACTCCCATTTTAGCTTCCTGCTAATATGACTGGGAAATCAGTGGAGGACAGCCCAAGAGCTTGGGCCCCTGCACCCACATGGGAGACCTGGAAGAAGCTGGCTTCTGCCTGGCCAGTCCTGGCGCTGTGACTGGGGAAGGGACAGTGGATGGAAGAAAGATTTTTCCTCTCCCCTAACCTTCTCTCTTTCTCTCCACTGTCCTGCTTTTTAATCAACTAAATGCAGAAATAATCCGAAAAAAGAGGAGGTAATATTTAAAGAGTGCCTAGCTCAGTGTTGCCTGGGACTATAGGCAGCCAGCATGCCAACACTGCTCACAGCTCTTGTGGCTGCTGGACGTGTGACGGCCTGTGCTGTTGCATTCACGGAGCTCCCAGTGGCCCGGCTGGAAGAGGGAGAGGCCTAGAACAGGGGGCCGTGACTGGAGGAGCCAGGCTGCGAGGGCAGGAGCCTGGTTGTGGGACTCTGGGCCAACTGTTCCTGAGCTGATGCCTGTGTGCCGAGGGGCTAGGGTGGGGGGACCTGGCAGAGGCATGGTTCCCTCATTTGCTTTGATCCAGAACAGACCTGTTTGGAAGCCAGCAACTTCCAGACCATGAGCCCGTTCACTGCTGTATTTCAGCGTTAGACTGGATTTCAAGGAGCTTGGAGATAAAGTTCAGAATGCTAAAAGTGAGGCATGCAGGGGAGAACCTGTCCCCGGCTCGCTGCACTGGCCTTCCGTCCTGACCGCCGCTGAGTCCTGTCCCTTCCCAGGCATGGTGGCAGACAATCCCTGGAAAGCGACACACACATGTACAAAGACATGGCCATGCAGCTGGAGGTGACAGGACCCCTAACTCTGGGCCCCAGGGGAGGTGAGGCTGGTCTCTCACCCAGTCTGTCCCATGTGCTGTGGTGACCCCTAATCAGTAAGGGGGGATGAGGGGACTTGTCTGTAGGTTGGGGGTGGCCCAAGAGGATAGACGGAGGACCCTGTGGCCCTGAGCAGGCAGCACCACAAGGCTATGAGTCCTGAACATGCCTATGAACTTTTAGAACTGGATTTAGAGCATTCGAGAACATTCTGTGGCCTGCTCTGAGGCCCCTAATGTGGGGGCAGGCCTGTGTGGACTCTGGGCAACTCACACTTGTCCCTTACTAGAGGGGGCTGGGCTGTTCTTAAGTCTGAGGAGTATGGGGGATGGAGCAGGAGCCGTTGCAGCACCCAGACCTGGAACACCACCTCTCGGTGCATGTCTCGCAGTCCTTGCTGGCATGGGGAACCTACCAGGCACTTGTGAGGCAGGAAGGGGTTCTCTGGCCCCAGGAAGGACTAGGAACCCCCTGGGCCCCAAATGAACAGGCGTGAAAGTTCCACGTGTGAGGGCCACATTACGTGGCCATTGGAAGCAGGCTGGGAGCAAGCAGGTGACCAAGTCCCTGGCCAGTTCAGATCTGGCAGGGGCATCAAAGAGCCCTGGGAGTCGCCAGAGCCTTCCTCTGCTTGTGTCTCCCCCACCCCCCGCAGGGCACTACCAGGAGTTTCTCCTGCTAAATATGAACTTATCTGTTTAGGACAAGCTCCCACATGATCTGTTTCCTTGTGATACGGATCCTGGCCTCTGGCACACGTAGGGGGTGGAGCACTGAGCTGCTCCCTTCATTGCAAAGTAGAGTTGGGAAAGTCCCGTGGGAGCCAGATCCTGCCTATGGATGGGTCTGGGGGCTGTCTGGGCTGTATTGGGGCAGCTCCACAGCCGTGTGTGGGCAAGCCTTGCTTGTGAGCTGGCTTGGGGCTGTCGTATTTGCATATCTGCTTTGTCAAGGCTGATGGGGGCAGGGGGATGCGAAGGGGGGTGGAACTCTCCCAAGTCTCTGGAATGGTGGAATGAGTGTGTCGGGGAGGACATAACCGTGGCTTAGAAACGCCACCCAGGCAGATGCATTTGGTGACCAGCAGAGGACAGAGGAAGCAAACTGGGCTGGGGAGGGCATGGGGCCAGGGTGGCCCCGGTGCTGGGCCTTGTCACTGTTGTACAGGCCAGGAGCTCTCTGATGAGGCTGCGGCCAGGTGCCACTGCCCAGCCGGAAGTAGGCCCGAGCTTGTGCTCCTCAGTTTAGTTTTCAAGCAGGGAGAACGAGTCCAGGAGCCAAGTTGATGCAGGTTTCTTGGTTGCAAAGGGCCTAGAAAGTACCAAGGCATGAAGCAGAAGCAAAAAAGAAGCTGAACCAGGTGGGGGCTTGGGCCCTCCTGCCCCCAACACAGAGCATGTGGTTTACAGAGTTGGGGTGCATTGGACCGGGGTGCTCTCTTGAGCATCATTTGGCAGGTGCCTATGATTGCTGTGCCAATACTGTCACCATCAGCTGGATGCCAGAAGGGTTAAGAGGCAGTTAGGAAGGGCTCCTGTGTGGGAGGAGGTCCCTGGGTAGCTGTGTGAGGCCAAGATTCGGCACCCACACAGCAGCACAAAGCATGGGCAGCGTGGACAACTCAAAGTGCTTGCTGTGTACCGCCCCCCCCCCATGGACCCCTCCCTTGGGGGACCCTTCCTACACAGCCAGAGCCTGTTCCTCAGTTGTCCGCAGTCACTGCCATGGTTGCTCTAGCCCACGGTGGGAGCCACCCTTCATCACTGCATAAGGAGCCCAACTGCAGAGTCCTTTAGTTGAGGGGGCCCATATCCTCGGGGGGCTACTTCCTGTGTCCTGAACTCTTGGAACACGGGTGGCTGCCACTGGCCAGGGCTGTAGGCCAGCTGGGGTCTCTGGGGGATCCTGGTGTCCATTGAGCCCAAAGACCTCATTTTAGACCCTAGCAACTGTGGCCATTAGTGGCCTGGAGTGTCACGTCCCTTGCCCCTGCCTGTCTGAGCCTGGCCCAGTATCTGCCCGGGGCTGCTGGCTCCTGGGATTGGTCTGTAATAGCTTCCATGCGCATGCATCCCCTGAGCGGGCTTGGAATGTGAGGCTAGCATCTGTCAAGGTCAGTGTGCTGGACATTCGTCACCTCTCCTGCATCTCTGGGCCAGCCCTGCCTGTCCCAGCTGCCATGATCTGTGCTCCTGCACAGGTTCTCCAGGGGCCGGGCTGTCCTGCCTGCTGAGCCCCGGATGCTGCCAGAGGCTGAGGCTCAGGCCCAGGAGAAGAGTCTAGCCTTCCCCTCCTGCAAAGGGGAGTGTGGAGGCAGGACCAGGGCTGCATATACAGTGAGGAACCAGTGTAGACACTCCCTGGGTATGGGTGGGGCTGCGCCTGGCTCTCAGAGCAGAGACCTGTGCATAGGGGTGGGTGGGGGGAGGCAGGGAAATGTAGCTTGGGGGCTTCCCAGCCGGAACATCCTGCCAGCCCTTTGCAGAGGCTCCTACTTCAGACCCAAGGCTTCCTGGGCAGGTGGGCTGCCTGCGGGCTTCACTCTGTCCCTCCCCTGCACATCAACTGCCAGGGCCTCCTGGTGGTGCCTAGCACCTGTTACTCCTGGCTTCTCAGGGCCCACAGATTAAAGTCCAAACTCTCTAGTGTGATTTGAGAGGCCAGCTAGCCCATGTCCTGCCTTCCACCTTGCAGGCGCTTCTACCCCTGGCTCACAGTGGCATCTGGGTCCCCTCCTGCTGCTAGGTGCTTGGTTCATCCTATGGCCAGTGTGGATTGAATTGCGCTCCCATGCCATGCAACCAGTGCCTGGCTGTTTTCAAGGGGTGCCGACTTGTATGGCTGCCCAGCTCAGTGGATCTCTCTCCCGTGAGTTCCTGGGTGGTGAGGGCTGTGTTGCTCGGCCTCCACTCTGAACCCAGGGCCTGAACACTGCATTTGCTGCTTGCTGGCTGGCAGTGCTTAGAGGCTCTTCAGTCCCTCTGTGCTCACCTTTGCTGGTCCTAAGCCCAAGCACCTCTGAGCGGCACGTGGGCACTGGACCTGGATGGGAAGGAAATGAGCAGGAAGAAACAAAGAGGGGAAAGACGAGGGCTGACAATGCCGGGAGGAGGTGACCTTGTGGTGTCTGACACGGCCTGCCCTGCTTGGGCTGTGAGCACCTATCTGGGGATCCCCCCAACCCCACACAATGGTCAGGGGGGTCACGGACACTGGGTGAGTGGGCGCCACAGGCTGAGAGGTGCAGAGGGGAAAGCATGTGTGCAGCGTTTGGTCTCTGCAGCTTCGCCAAGCCCTTGCTCTGGCCTCAGCTAAGGGGATGTATGAGGAAACCACAAGATGCCAGATTTCTTCTGTGCAAATAGGATGCCTCTGCCCAGTGCCTGCCAGCCTCCCACCCTCAGCCTAGAGCCTGCCTGGCATGTGTCCCCAATACCACTCATCGGGCATGTGGGGGACTGCTCACTCTATGGGAGGGGTTTTTGGGGTGAACACAAGGGTTGTGTGAGGCCCTGAAGATGCAGTCTCCTGCCTGGCAGGAGCAAGAGGGGCAAGGGGTGCCTGAACCTGCTCGTTGCCATGCCGACTGGCCCTGGTCCTGGGGACAGCCAGGAGTAGGACCTGGTCCTGCTTTCCTAGCTGCTTCCCACATGAACTGCTGCAGGTATACCAGGCTTGGACCCCGGTTGCCTCACAAGCTTGTGGGTGACTAGGAGAGAGATGAATGGGGAAGGCTGAATTACAAAGAAGCAATCAGGCTCACAGCTGAGCCCTGTGCCTGGTCTGGTCTTCAAGGCCTTCATGGCCACCCCACAGGCTGCCCGGGATGGGGGATGTGGGAATCTTGGCTCAGTGCAGATCTGGAACTTGGCTGGCCAGTTTTGAAGTGGGATGGGCTGCAGGTACAGGGCCGCATGCCCTCCGCTGCCCCACCTCACCCAGCAGCGCCGTGGGGGCCTCACATCCTCCATTGGTGGCTAGAGATCAGCGTAGTGCTTCATAGCCAGACTTTTAAAATGCTGAGAGGCTGCCGGCTGGGCTCTTGTCTGCCCATCAGTGCACCTGTGCCTAGCCCAGATGCTAATATTGGATGGCATTGCAAAGCCGAATCTGACCTCTGGGGACTGTGTACAAGAAGGTGAGTCCTGTGGCTCCAGGGCCTGTTTGGACCTCATGAACTAGGAACTCTCTCCAGCCCCTTCTGGAACCACTGCGCTGGGCCCCTGGCTGGGAAGGGCTATCTGGGATCTTCCATCATGCCCCCTGATGGTGTCTGAAATCCAGTGCAGGGGATCCCCTTCTGACATATCCCACTGAGAATGGCCCCCCGGGATGGAGGCTGTTGAGTAAAATTCTCTGGGTCGCGGTTTCCAGGCAAAGCAATGTGGACCAGGTTGCCTTGTCTGCCGTGGGGCTGCGCCATGGAGCCCGGAGGCCTGGGACCCAGAGGCCCGTGCATGTGCGGTGGGGTTGGGTGGACACTGCTTGGAGGGCCTGTGTTTGCTACATGGAGGAGCAGCACACACTTTGCTAAGGGGAGAGTGATGGGGCGCCTGGCACACCACATTGGGGTTGTGCATCCAGAGGATGATGATGTTACCCAGGAGTTCAGAGTTCTCTATGCAGACTTCTTTGTGTGGGACCCAGCAGAGGGCATTTCCCAAGCGTGGGTGCCTATGGAGCAGTTGGTATGCAGCCAGCCAAAGGTGACTGTGTCCCTGTGCTTTGCTGCTTTCAAGTCCCTTTCATCCTCCTGTACGCCTGGAACCTGCCCACTCCCGTTCTCCTCCCCCACGCCCCCATCTGGGGCCACCATCGGCCAAGTTCCAGCCACATGGAGAATATGGGAAAGCTGAGTGCCAGTGAGTACTGGTGGTGGTCACTTCCCAGCTGCTGGCTGCCCAGGGTGTGCTGTCCTCTCCTCTGAGTACAGCCCCTGCCCAGCCTGTCTCCCATGGCAGGGACGGAGCCCTGCCTCCTTGGCCCTGCTGAGCCCCCTTAGGGGCTTCTGGAGGCTGTGGTTAAGAGTTCCTGACCTCTGGAAAGCTCACTAGGCCAAGCATGGGGATGGACAGGGCCCAACGCACTATCTGGGACCAGCATACATTGCTCTTGCTACTTTAATTAAGGGACCTGTGGTGCAGATTGAACTTCTTGCAGGTGAATAAAGGGTGTTGCCTTTGCAGACCCTCCTCCCTGCAGTGTCTCCCAGGAACAGCCCCTTAGAAGGCTGATAGCATGTTGTCCTCAGAGATAAAGTAGCTGACTCAAAGACCCTGTTGGCAACCATGGCTCTTCCGCAGAGAAACCACGTTTCATCAAAATGTGATGTGCCTTCTGCCTGTCCCCCATCGGGGGTCAGCCCTGAAGAGTGCAGCAGGATTCCTGGGCAAGAATCTGTACCCTGCCCTTTCCAAGACACTGCGGCAGGCTCACAGGTAAGACCTAGAATGGCTGAGAATTTTTTTGTGTGCCCACGGCCGCATCTGCTGACTGCTTTACAATGAAGCAGCCCAGATCTAGTCACCCCCTTCACCCGGGCTGTCCGGCTAGCTGTCAAGAGACCGTGCTGCTGTGCCCCTGAGCATGCAGCATCTTGTCACACCCCTGCCTGCGATTTGGGACTGCTTGCTGCTGCTTTGCTGGGTGCCTGGCCTGAACTTGATGGTGGGTCCCAGTACACACGGGAGGTCAGCACCACGGACAGCGGCTCAGGGATGGGTCCCCCACTGATTTCCTCATTGGTTGCATGGATACACACCCAGCACATGGGGACGCACGGCAGCAGGAACTACCTCTTGTGCATCAAATGACAGGAGGCCTCCCTTACCCTCCCTGTCCCCTTCTCCTGCTGGTGCTGCTAGCTCTGCCTTAGGCTTCTCCGAACTTGGCCTCACTGACCCAGGTGTGGGCTTCTGTGTCGGTTGCTTCCAACTGCCGTTGGAACTCCCCCTTGTTCAAGTGGTCGGCAGTTGGTGCCCTCCCCCTGCAGGTCTGCGGGGGACGGTCCTGAGGGTGGGGTCCAGTCCTGTATAGGGGCTCTGGCTGCTCACAAGTCCATTTGTGATGTAGCCTACCCCATCCCTTTAGGGGACATGCTGCTCCTGTGGCCCCCTGCTCATGGCCTTGCCTTGGCTGAGGATGAGGGTGGCTGATAGGCCTGTTGGGAGGTGTGTGGTTGGGGGCTGTTCCAGGCCCTGGGCTTCTTCCAGCTGGCAGCTGAGGATCTGCACCTGCAGAGATGGCACAGGACTGCAGGAGGGTTCTGGTGCTGGGTTCATGGGCACTCTCCCTTCTACTGACAGCAGGAGAGATGAATGTCTCTAAGCTGGGGTGCCCATACCCCGTCCCCTGGATTTCAGTCTATGTGGGCCCCTGCTGGCCTGGATGATGTGATGTGTAGAGGGGAGGGAGAAGAGACTCCCCCCTCTTTTTGCCCTTGCAAAGGTCACTTTGCAGGTAAATGGCCAGGTAGAACCTCGATGGAGATAGGCGCACAGAGCCCCGTACTTGGCCCAGATAGGAGGTCCAGGTACCTCAGGGCTTGGTCTGCTGCCCCAGGGATCACGACCCTCTGCCAGTACATCAGGATCTTTCAGACCCATCCTCCTTATATGAGGATGGCAGCAGAGCCGGGCCTGGCCTCCTTGCCAGACTGGGTTGAGTTGCAGGCCAAAGAACTCACTACAGCAACACTGGGAACATCACGGGCCTGTGGTCCTGGGGAAGGTTGTGGGAGTGGGAGCTTCTACACATCTCGGCCCCTCTGGCTTGCAGTGCTTTCCTGCATCAATGCGGCTGGCTTTCCTGCTGGCCTCTGATGGCAGCAGCAAGTGGTTGGGGTGCTCTAGAGGGGTCTGTGTGTGCCATACATTGAGCTAGGAGTAGGGACCCCTGTCATGCAGAATGGCTGTCCCTGGGTGGTGGTTCCTGGAGGAGAGACATCCTGTGTGCCATGTGGCTAGAGCAGAGTCTTGGGGGGATGGTTGCAGGGTGAACTGGAGCTGAGCTCAGCTCAGGGATTCTGGGGTGGGTGGGTATGGACTAGGGAAGCCTGGCTGGGTGTAGCTGTGGCACTTGCAGGAGTTGAGGCATGGCAAGGGGATGAGTTCAGAGGAAATCAGTGGTGGGGGAAGGGGTGGCAGGGGACTGGGCTGAACCTGGTGAGCGTCAAGGGGCAGGATTGTCCCATGGACACCTTGGAGGGGACCTGCTGGCCTCAGTCTGCAGAGGACCAGAGCTGGGGGATCAGGAATGGCAGATGCCCCCACCCAAGGACCAGGCAGGAGTAGAAAAGGATGGAGACAGGTGGGAGTGGGTGGTGTGTGAGCCCTGGGGAGGGAATGGAGTGACAGAGGGGAGCCAGGGTGGGAGGTGGGAGATGTGGTACAGGTGGAGGTATCTAAAGACAGAGACAGGGCAGGTTGGGGGTCTGAGGCTGTGGGAGGGGTGGCAGGGTGCTGCCAGCAGCTTGGGAGTACCCGCCTGGAGGGTGGCACCCTGCCGCATGGCAGTGTGGTTGGTGATTAAGCCCTTTGGGTACAACCAGCACAGACACAGCAAGGGGTGGCATGGACCACTGGAGCGAGCAGAGGTGGAGGGGGGGCTTCCTGGGGTGATGACGAGACAGGACCCAGGCTTCTGGACAGGCAGGGAGCACTGTGCATGTGGGGCTCCTGGCAGGAGCATCTTATGGGAGAACATGGACTGCTTCTCCCACCCGCTTCCTCAACCTTTTGGTGTTTGGGGAAGGAGATCCAGAAAAATGCACTTAAGAAGGAAATGGAAGTCTCCAGGCCCCGGTCCTCCTCCAGGGTGTCAGGGGCACAGAGCCCAGCAATGAGGTCCTGGCAAGGGCATTTGGAAGAATCACTTCATGCAGTGTGTCTGTCTCTGCAACCCTTCTCACCCTGTAACACCTTGCCTAGGTTCGTAGGCACTTGAGTGCCTCCTCACTTGCAGCTGGGCAAGTGGACTGCCTCCCACCTGGTCCCCAATCTTGCCCTGGGATGTGGGTTTGTGTTTTTTTTTTTTTTAAGATTTATTTATTTTGATTGCAAAGTCAGATTTACAGAGAGAAGAGGCAGAGAAAGATCTTCTGTCTGATGATTCATTCCCATGTGTTCGCAACAGCTGGAGCTAAGCCGTTCCAAAGTCAGGAGCCAGGAGCCTCCTTTGGGTCTCTCACATAGGTGCAGGGTCCCAAGGCTTTGGACCGTCCTGGACTGCCTTCCCAGGCCACAGGCAGGGAGCTGGATGGGAAGTGGAGCTGCCGTGATACTGGTCCCCATGTGGGATCCTGGTGTGTGGAAGGTGAGGACTTAGCTAGCATGCCAGGCCTGAATCCGTGTTATTTTGCATCCTCCTAGCTCAATCTTGGCTCGTGTACCTTATGATCCTAGAACGAATTTATGGCTTGGATGCCCTCCTGAGTTTTTCCTCTGAGGAAATCTATACCCAGGGGACCATTTCCCCACTAGCACACAGGCCAGGTGCCTGTCTCTGCCTTGTATCTCCCCCCTCCTACTTGTTCAACTCGCACCTGAACTCCTGACTCATAAATGCCTCTGATCCTCCCTTGGCCACATTTCAGGAACCACTAGAGACCTTGCAGGCAAACGGGGGAGAGCAGGTGGCAGCGGCTCTGGGAAGGGGGAGGGCTGACCTAGGAGAGGAGGGAGGAAGTGGCCATAGTGTTAAGGAGGACCAAGCTCAGGAACCAGGTCTTGCCAGAGGCTCCCCAGCCCTCAGTGGCTGTCACATGTGACTCGTGGCTTGGACAGCACCAGTGCCACGCAGCTGGGGCCTCAGGCATTGGGGCCCCTTGGTAGTGTTTGCTTTTCCTCTTTGAAGAGCCACTCCAGTGGGTTCCTTGGCTGATGGCTTGTGGCTGTGGTGGCAGAGGTCCTGGGGCAAGTGGTGGGGGCTATAAGGATGGGGTCCTGAGTACAGCAGCCATCTCCACCTAGACTGGCCCAATGGGGCCTCTGGGAACAAGCTGCATCCTTGTGTCCTCCATGCAGGGCTGCTTGGTACCAGCCACTCCTGCCCAAGTCTTGGAGTTGAATTGTCCTCGGCGCTGGGTGGGATGGGGCTGGAAAGGGGCTCAAGGCTTTGTTTCCTTTGGGAAGGCTTCCTGGGCAGTGCCTTGCCCTGCTGCAATGGACCTGACCCAGAGCACCTGCCAGGTGGGGGTGAACCCCAACCCCCCATCCCCGCCTTGCATGAGTGCTCAGCTGGCGCCCTGGGCTGGTTCATTCTGCCCCTCAAGTCTTCATTCTCAGTTGAAGATTATCTTAAAGACTTCTTCATCCCAGGCTTAATTTTTATTTCTTGTGTGTGTCTATGGGTTCTGGGCTGCTGTGGCAAATTCTCAATAAACCTGGTGGCTTAGAGCAACATACGCCCATGTCTGTGGCATGGAGAGCAGGCCGCTCTGGGCTGGGCGATGCTGGGTTGCAGCTGGCTGGGCCTGGCCCTTGCTGCCTGTGCATACAGGCTGGGCCAGGTGTCCCTGAGACCTTGGTGGTGTGTTCCCCCTCCGCTTTCCCTGACCTCCGGGGAGCGGAGCCGCCGGGGCTAGGGCCCGCCCCCACTCAACACACCTTCATCCTCACCAGTGACAGCCGCAAAGGCCCTTGGCTCTGGGGTTGTGAGGCTCCTGGGAACGCAGAGCACTCTGTTCATTGTCTCGCCCAGTGCCCCACTGGGGCTGTGTTATGTTCACCTTTTCCTGCATTTAACCTTTCTTCTAGGCCTGTCCCCGACCTCCCTGCCCGGGCCTGGCTCTGCCCCGGCCTGGCTCTGCCCCATGATTCCTGGTCCTGGGGGAATGCTCCACGCAGCTGACCCTGTCGTCAGTGCTGTCTGCCTCTGGCTCCCCGCCCCCTGCCCCTTTCCCTCATGGCTTCCAAGCTCCTTTCAGCCTGTCTGGGGGCCAGGGCTCTGCTCTGGGCACTGGCAGGGAGTGGGTGGATGGCCTGGCATGGGCAGCATGAGTTCATGGAGCGACGGTAGAAGGTGCCGTGACCTTCATTTCTAAAATTAGTATTCTTTGGCTTGGTGAGGGTTCTGTTGGTGTGCGGGGCATCGCTGTCCTTGGGCCCTGGCCCCAGGGGAAGGCCCTTGCCTGAGCATGCCCTGTTGGCAGGGCTCCGATGTGAGTGCTGCTCGTGGCTACTCAGATGTTTTGTGTGTGTTACAGAGGACTGCTGCAGTTGCAGCTTGTCATGCCCCTCTGGCTCAAGAACTGGACACACTTATGTTGCTCAAGTATTTGTGGGTAGCGGGAAGGGGCACTGGTTTCGCCTGGCTGCCGCTGCCTGGGGGCATGCCCAGAGTCGCTCGCTGGCAGCCCTGGACCCGGACCTGGAGGCTGCAGCTGCAGCCAAGGCTCGCCCGAGCTTCCCTGACTCAGGCTGACCTGTGGAGAATCTGGGAGCTATGCCTGTTCCTGCTTGTTTTTTATTTTCACAGCCAATTTTCTGGGGGCCCAGGGGACAGCTTTCTGAGCCCGCAGCTCCGGGAGCAGCTTGGGAATGGGCGTGGGGTAATGTTTGAGGGATGGTTGCTTCCTCCAAAGGCAGAGTTGCAGAGTCACACATACAGACGGAGCTTCCCTTTGGCTGGCTCACCCCACAGGGCCACCACAGGCTGGCTGCTCCAGCCAACGCGGTGTCGTGTTTTCTTTAGGCTGTGTCAGGTTGCTGCGTTGGAAGTCGAGTATCTGGAACTCACAGTGGTGCCCATAGGGGATGCCAGTGTCACACATGGCAGCTGAAGCCAGCCCAGGACTGGGGCTCTGACTCCTTAGCCATGCTGGCAGCCTGGGCTCCCTAACTTCAATGTGGAGGGGAGGCTGAGGCCGGTGGGGCACTGTGGTGGGGGTAT
Organism: Ochotona curzoniae; assembly: GCF_017591425.1. Lineage (NCBI taxonomy): Eukaryota > Metazoa > Chordata > Mammalia > Lagomorpha > Ochotonidae > Ochotona > Ochotona curzoniae. Next base: position 2,059,833 of record NW_024467122.1, on the reverse strand, counting down.
GTGTGATGGCGGGACTGGGGGTGGGCAGTGAGCTTGCCAGGGGATTCAGATCCCCACCAGAGTAAAGAGTGACTGAGGGCCTCAGGGCTCCCTGAGTGATGGTGCCCAGCTGTGCCCTGTGGCCAAGGTCGCCTGCACCCATTGGCTCACGGCCCCCTCCTGTCTTCATCTCGGACTCTGACGTTGCTTCCCCGGCCCCCTGAGGTGCCTGGTTGCAGTGGGCCCAGCCAGCTACTCCATGGTCAGCTGTCCAGTTTGGACTCTGCCTTGTCCTGCAGTGTAGCGGGATTGCAGGACATGGTGAGGTGTGTTGTTCTGGCCACCCAGAGGGAGCCCAGGGGTCAAGGTGACCAGCATCTTCACTCTTATCTCGAGGGGGATGGGCCCTGTTTGGGGAATGCCCGTTGAGTCTGCCCTGAGCCAGTGCAGCCAGAGAACGGAGGTCGGTGGCTCTGTTCCTTCAGTTCTTCCTGCTATCACCTGTACCTCCGGCTCTAACGCCAGGCTGCGGAGCGGTGGTCCCTCCATAAAGGAATCATTGTTTTGGCAGAAATGTGAGCTCTCAGAATTGCAGCTACGAAGTTGGGGACACTTAGGTGGCTGACCAGAGGACCTGGGACTCTGACCCTAGGGAGTACATCCAAAGCAGCTGATGGGGATCCCCGCTCCCCGGCTTACACCTGGCTTTGCTGCTTGTTCCTGACCCCAGCCCTGGTGAGAGCCCCAGTTGTGGTGTGTGGCCATCATGTCTGGACCGGCGCTGCCCCCAGCTGCTGGTGTCTGCGTGGGCTGCTGGAAGGACACATGGCCTGGAGGAGCAGATGCCAGAGGAGAGCTGGCTCTCACTGGTGACACCACCTCCCTCTAAGTCCCCTCGAATTTGGGTAGCTGTCCTGTCCTCTGCCCCCACAGCTGCCAGGACAGGCGGCCAATGGGAGTCTGCTGGACTTGGCTTCTGGGCCAAGCAAGGCTACCTTGCTTATCTGGGAAGTGAATTTGAATTCTTAGGGCTCTGGGGAACAGTCTTGCAACGGTGGCATATTTTCCTGATCGCTGAAAGGGCGCTGTTCCTGTGACCACAGCTGATACAGGGGCCTGGAAATCCTCCCCCTCCCGCCGTCCCCCCTCCATGTTTCAGGGCACCACTTCAGTCCTGTACCCAGGGATGGGCAGTTTAGTCAAGCAAAGTGTGCACCCTCCAGGTGGGAGCCCAGGTCCCGAGGCTGCCACCCTGGTCCTGGGAAGAACTGTTTGCTTCCGGCCGGCCTTGCTGACCATGGCTGATACGCCCAGGATGGAGGACACATGAGCTCCCCCAGAGAACGAGTGCCTTAGGCAGGACTGGGTGTTGGACCGGGGAGGAGGAGCCTTGATGGCTGCAGTGGACAAGGAGGCTGGCATCTCATCTGCCTGGCCAGCACGCAGAGGCTCCCTGCCCGATCCTGCCTCCCACAGACTGTTGTGATACCATCTTTACCTCGACACCTGTCCCCTGGGCCAGACAAGCACCGTCTGGACTGGAGCTGAAACGGAGACAAGGACCTGGCAGGTGCTGGCCATGTGCACCTGCCTGGGGTGGGACCCTGGGCTGCCAGAGCTGCTGGCGCCCTTCAATTCACTCTTGGAACCTTGGGCAGCAGCTGCTGGACTAGGTGGCTGGAAGTTGGGGTTTTGTTTCAGGAATTCTGTGTTCAGATGGGAAGGGTCAACAGGGCCCCAGGAGGTCATCTTGTCCCTTGGGGTGGCCTGTGGCTTCGCAGAGGTGTAGATGGGGAAGCAGAGACCTGCAGAAACGGCGAGAAGAGGAAGGCATAGGGGTGGGAGCCAAGACCCGGGGAGTAGACTGTCCCCACCAGGAGTCCGCCCAAGAAGCCCGGCTCGGGGAGCCTGCGCAGCTTGTTTGGCCCAGGTCCAGTCTGGGTTTCTCAAGGGGGCGGGTATAGAGGGGGGGCCGGGGGAACAGGTGAAGATGGGATCGCATCGCATAGTCCTGTGGGGCTGCAGGGCTCCTGGCCAGAAGTGGGCACTTCCAGGGATTGGAGAGGACTTGTCTAGATCACCCCAGGGGACAGCTGGGCCTTGTCAGGGTGCCCCAGCTGTTGTGGAAGGAATGCGCAGTGGAGTTGTATGCACCCTGTCAGCTGGATGAGGCCCACGGTGGCAGAGCAAGCAGCGAGCTCTGCTACCCAGGTTGTCGGCAGGGCTGTGGGCCAGGGTACTGGCCATGGGCATGGTGTTGGGGTGCTGGCTGGGGTCACTCTTGTGAGTGCTCTGCCTCAGTGACCCACCCTCTGCCCGAGGCACTGGGAACTTGAGTGTCTGCAGCTGGGATTTGCTCTGCGTGCACTGTTCATGCTCCTGGGAGCATGTTGAAACAGCAACACGCCATGCAATTCTACAGTTCTCTGATGGATCTGCTCCGATCTCCCTCCCACCCTGGGCCACTGAGGGTGTTTGGATCCTCTGGTTCTGATGACAGCACCATGGCCTTCGTTGTTTTGAAAAAGTACTAGACTCATGGGTGTAGAGCAGATGTGTGGCGCTTTGTGCATTTTGTCCCTGATTCTTGGAGGAGAATCCAGGACCTTTCCTGTCCTCACAGTGTTTGTCCAGGAGACAGGATGGTTTAGGTTTTGGGGCCAAGCATTCTGGAGAGATGTTGGGGGTGGAGTCCTGCAACACGGTTGCCTGCTCTCTGCTCTTCTGGCATCGTGAGAGCTGCAACACTGCAGGTACTGCTGCTTTGCTCTCATAGACACGGATGCTGCCCTCTCAGGGGAACCTGCCATCTTCCTGTGGAGCCTGAGCTCAGGGCAGAGACCCTGACCAGCCTGGGGCTATGCCCTCCAGGCCCCTGTCCCTGCTTGTGTGCGTGAAGGAGAGGAGAAAGCTGGATGCTGCTGAGCCCCTCTGTGCCTGCCTCTCCCAGCTGGCAGGTGGCTGTGCTGGGTCTGTGGCCCAAAGCCTGACCTCTTGCACTCCCAGGGTAACATTGTCAAGGCCAAGTGTCCACACTTCTGTGTTTCCGATCTGGTTGGAGCTGTAGGAACCCATGTGGGGCTTACACCCACATAGGGTGTTGGCTGACTTTGCACTGGCAAGCCCACGAGAGGAGCGGAGGCTTGTGGTGCCATAATGGGTCCTCGGGCTACAACCCCAGTTGTGAAGCTGTTGGGTGCGGGCTGATTGAGGACCCCTCCCTGGGGTCTCAGCACAGTGCCACCATGGCAGTCACCCCAGTGGATACCCTGCACTATAAGGTCTCATTCACCCATGCCTCTTGCAAATGGGGCTGGCTGCTGCAGTGCCCCCACCCCTGAGCAGGCCCAGACAGAGGGCCAAGGAACGAGAGAGAGGCACTGGGGCTGGGCTCTGCAGTTTCCCACTGGCCCAGCTTGAGCAGGTCAGGGAGGGTGGATAGAGTGTAGTGGCCTTGGCATTCCCAAGGGCTGGCTGCTTCTCTAGTCTCGCCAGGTGCTGCTCCTGGGCCACACTGCACCTCCCTCCCTGCATATACACGCTGTGCCTCTCTCCACATGCCCACTGGAGCCAGAGCAATGGGCTGGTGTGAGCAGGACGGGGCTCCCACACTCACGTGCTGGTCAAGGGTTGGGGAGTTGTGGGAGGGTGTTTTGGGCTCATGGGCATGTACGCTGGGGAAAGGGTTCTAGCGAGAGGGCTGGCAGCAAAGCCCAGCTTCTCCGTGGGATCCTATCATGGTGGGCTCAGCCACTGCTGGCCCCTAAGTCGCACTGGCCCCAGGCAATGCTCGTCCCTTCGGAAGTGCTGGCCTTGTGGTCGTGATCCAAATACTGATTTCAATACAAGAAACCAGAGCTGGGTTTTCCTTGAAGCTTCAAACTTTCATTCTCCTTTATTGCAGAAATCTACCTCTAGGCCGCAGAGCCCTGAGCCGATCCTCGTGGGTGGCGGTTGTAGTCCTGGTCTAGGTGCCAGCCCCTTGGAGTCCCACGAAGGCCTGCTGCCTCAGGCCACCAAGGTGCTGCGTCTGAGCCCTGTGCGGCTGCGGGCGGCTGGCCCTGTGCGGACGTCCTGGGACAGTTCTGCTGTTTCCAGGCACTCCCTGACCCGCTCTCCAAGTCCCACTGCTTTGCTACCTGCCCAGACCAGCCTGGCCTACAACCTTGGTCTGACAACACTCCCTCCTGCCATGGCGGGATGGGGCAGTGGAGTCACTTCAGGGCTCCCCTTTACAGCCACTCTAGACGCCAGCCTGGCCATCCAATCCCTTGGAAACCCCTTCTGGCTTTCACAACATTTCTACCCCAACTGCCGGCCCAAGTGGTGGGGAAGTGGCCAGGGTAGGCAGGGGTGCACTGGTTCTCAGTGACCGAGTGGAGGGCGGGGAGGACGTGGCCTGGGGCCCGGCCCTATGCCTCTCTCCTGCTCCTGGTCCTCTCCCAGGAACTCTGGCTCTTCCCGAACTCCTGTAAAATGTCATTTGTGATTAAAGGTGTGCCAGTTGTACCCACAGTGCCCCGCCTGGAGTCTCCGGGGTTGGGTGGGTGCTGTAGCATGCCTCCTGCCCCACTGTTCCTTCTCCCCACCCAAGTGGAACACCCGAGGCTTTCTCCCTGCCACGAGAAGGTCTGGGCTGCTGCTCTCCCTCCTGGCCCCCTGGGACCACCCACCGTGTGTCCTGGGTGCTTTGCCTGTGGCCTGCAAACCTTCAGATCGCCCGGGAGCCGGCCGTGCCGGTTTTGTTAAGGTGTTAGACAGCTAGTTCAAGTTTGGAAGCCACACCACCCCTGCCTGTGTAAAGTTTTTGCCCACCTGTGCGTCAAAGGACCCGAGGTGGGGCGATGCTGAGTGGCTGTGGAGCCGTTTCCCTTCCCAAGCCTCTTAAAGCTGTCCTGGGGAAAGGCTGGTGCTCTGGCCCCCGTGCCGGGCCACCTGCTCCGACATGGGGCTTCAGGGCCTTTCGTGCCTTTGCCGACGGAGGCAAAGGCAGCAGGCTCGCTCCCTCCCCCTCTGGACCCACTCTCCCTGAACATGCCCATGTGTGTCTGTATTCCTTACCTTCTGAATAAACCTTAGCACTTGCTTAAGCTGTGTTGGTGCCTGACTGTGCTTAGAATGCCTTTTTAGTAAGAGGCAAGAACCTGGGACATAACATCATTTGTTCCCAACAGTAGACCCGAGCGCTTCATTTCTTCTGTACAAGGTCCTTTGTGGCACGGCGCTGGTGTGGACAGGTGCAGTGGACGGCCTGCTATGACCTGAGCCTGCACAGAGTCACTTCTGCCATGCCGGGGGCTCAGGGAATGAGTGAGGGGTGGCTGGGGAGTGGTGGGCGCTCAGGGCTCTGCCGGGCAGTAGGGGGGACCTCAGTGTGCTTCCAGTCCAGTTGGTCAATGTCCACAAACACTTTTTTCTTTTCCAAAAAGATTTATTTGAAAGGCGGCTAGGGGGGCGGGGAGGGGAATCTTCCATTTGCTGGTTCACTGCTCAACTGCCTGCAGTGGTCAGGGTTGGCCAGGCCAAAGCCGGGGCCATGTCTCTCAGTGGGTGGTGGGGACCCAGTGCTTGGGTCACCTTCCTCTGCTGCTCCCCCCAGGCAGGCAGGGGAGCAGCCAGTCTTAAACCCAAGCTCTGTTGTGGGGTGCAGTGGTTTAACGTGCTGTCCCACACCCCCACTTCTTGAAAGAGTTCCTGCTGGAGGTGAGGCAGCTGGAAACCCGAGTCCCATTTCATCGTGTACGTTCAGTGCGTGTGCTAGACCTACTGCTGAATATTCAGTTTTTAAAGAATTGTAGTGAAACCCCCACTGCGTGAGGCCCGGCGCTGGGCGGTGTGCAGTTTAGTTGCATGGCATGCAGAGCTGTGCAGCCGCCAGTGCAGCCGCCAGTGCAGCCGCCAGTGCTGCTGGACCCAGAGTGCTTCCTATCTCCCGGGAGGACGCCCCAGGCTTGTGGCTCAATCGCGGCAGCCTTGGCAACTCTCCGGCTGACCTGCCCCCACGCATTTAAGGAAATCTGCAGGGGTAGCATATGCCCAAACTTCTCTCCTTACTATGGAATAGTGGCATGTCACGGTTCCTGTCTATCCACTCAGCAGCTGATGGACAAAGGAGCTATTCCCATTCTCTTGCCTGTTGGGGACACCCCCTCCCCAACTGAGGACCATCGCCTGCAAGCCTGCAAACCTGCTCACCTGCTGAGGGAGCCCAGCCCTCTGGCAGCAGCTGGCTGGGGGTGGCGGCTGGGGGGCTGGGGTAGGGCACTGTGTGTTTTGGGTTTGTATTTTCCTCCTGCCCAGGGACTCTTCCCACCTTCCCGTGTGCCTGCGGGGCCTTGGGGCATCTTCCCTGGGGAAAGGCCTCTTCCCGGACTTGCCCACTCTCAGTTGAGTGCTGAGTCCTTGGCGTTGTTTAGCTGAGGAGTTTGTTCTGGATTCTGGCCGCCAGGCATTCAGCAGGCACGTGCCTGGCCGAGAGCAGCGAGCTCATTCCATGGTTGTCTTTGTTCTCTCTGGTATTCTCTGTTGAACACAAGTGTTTTAATCTGATGAAGCCCATTTTTTCCCCACCTCACTACCTGTACTTTTGGTGTCCTCTCTAAGAAGCTGGGGACGTATGCAACATCAAGAGGATTTACTGTGTGGGAGAGTTTTGAGGCTGAGCTGCTGACAGTGAGGTCTCAGCTCCTCTTGAGCCAGTTTTGACACAAGAGGCGAGGGCCAGGTCCACCTCGCCCTCCCACGTGCTCAGTCCCATTGACGACAGCACTGTCTGCTGCAGCAGTGAGCCCTTCCTCATGAATCGGGGTTAGCACCCTTGTCCAAAACCACTTGATTATGGCGGCATGGACTTCTTACCCGGTCTGTCTCACTCTTTCTGTCTTAATGCCAGTGCCACACTGCTTAGGTTACGGAAACGTGTGCTGTCTGTTAGCAGGGATGATGTCTCAGGGTTGTTGGGATCAACCACTTAGAAAAGGCCATCTGGGCCCTGACTACACTGGGAGTTGCAGGAAAGCCGCTTCTGGGAGTACCAGCCCTACCAGTCACAAGCACAGGTTTTTTTTTTTTTTTTTTTTTAAGATTTATTTATTTTTATTACAAAGTCAGATATACCAAGAGGAGGAGAGACAGAGAGGAAGATCTTCACTCCCGATGATTCACTCCCCAAGTGAGCGCAACGGCTGGTGCTGCGCCAATCCGAAGCCAGGATCCAGGAACTTCTTCCAGGTCTCCCATGCGGGTACAGGGTCCCAAAGCCTTGGGCCGTCCTCAACTGCCTTCCCAGGCCACAAGCAGGGAGCTGGATGGAAAGTGGAGCTGCCGGGATTAGAACCAGTGCCCATATGGGACTTTAGCCACTAGGCCATGCCGGGCCCAAGCATATGGTTTGTCCAACATCTTTGGGTAATGTTTAGTAGGTTTCACTGTGTAATTCTTGTATGACTTCACCCAGTTGGTTACATTTATTCCTATTTCATTATTCTCGATGCCATTGTGATAGGCCTGGTGATTTCTTGTCCCCTTCCCCAGGCACCCCTCGCTGGTGTATACAGGTATAACAGATTGGGGGGATGGCTCTTGTATCCTGTAGCTTTGCTGAATTTGTGTGTGTGTGTGTGTGAATTTTTTTAAATTAAAAAATGTATTTCATTTTCAGTTTTTCGCACTGTCCCTGCATATTTCCTTTCTCCTCTGTCCTTCTCTGTCCTCCTGCAGCCGTCCCGGGAGACGCGTGTTCCCGGGCGGCCTGTGCAGCAGGTGAAGCTGCTGCTGGAGTAAGGGGCATCTGAGAGGCCAGCTTCCGATGCAGGAACGAAGAAGGGAGCAGACTCGGGTTTAGGACTTGGGCTTGTGTCTGGAAGCCGCCGGTGCGGGAGAGGGCGTGTGAGGGTCAGATTCTGTTGTATGTTTTCTCCGCTGTAGCACGCTGCTGCTGTCCCGCCGCCGACGCTGTCATGGTGTGTGCCAGTTCCTCACATTTTTTTGTATAGAAGAAGTTTTACCTCTTTATTTGTTTCTAATTGAGTTACAGGGTTTGGGAGACAGACTCTTCCATCCGAATGGCCACCATAGCTAGCTGCCAATTCGTTGAAGCGAGGAGCCTCTTCCGAGTCTCCCACATGGCAGCAAGGGCCCAGGGGACGTGGGCCATCCTCTGCTGTCTGCCAGGCCGTTAGCAGGGAGCCGGCTGAGAATCGGCACCGCAGCATCATGTGGGTCCTACTGCTCCTTTTCCGGTTTGGATACTTAGCCTGTTTTCTGTTGCAGTACCTGAAAATGCAGACTGAGTGAGTTACGGGACGCGAGCATCACCTCTCTCAGGGTTCTGAGGGTTGGCAGCTGCAGAGCGGGCAGCCGTGTGTGGCAAGGTCCGTGCTGTTGGCAGGGAGCTTGCGTCTCAGGGGAGCCTGGGATGACCCAGCATGCCCAAGACCAGACGGCTCCACCCTTGGGAAGCTGTGGTCTTGTTGGACCAGACACTGTATTCTCAAGGCCTGGTTGTGCCCCAGGTCGCTGCCTGCTGCAAGTGTGGCTGGATGCACTTCCACACTCTGTGCCTCACCGTGTGGCTTTGGTGTGGGCATGGAAGCCATGGCAGCTTTGCCTCCTGTATGGCTTGCCTTGAACTTGGTGCCCATGTTAGGAGAGAGTGGTGAGGGGATCCTTCTGGCCTGTCTGCACCCTCTAGAGCCCGTCAGCCGCGGGTTCCCAGGCTGCCTCTGTTGGGGCGTTGGTCTCTATTTAGCGTTTTCTGAGAGTTGTTGGGACGTGAAGGGTCCTATCAGATGAGATGGCCGTGCTCTTCACTTCTGTTCCTATCCCACTTGTGTACACCATCTGAGTGTTTGCTCTGTTGTTGGGCCACTGTGACTGGGCTAATTCCACTTGGTCACGATGGAGATCTTCCATCCTCCTAAGGTTTTAACAAGGTATTTCCTGTATTTGAAGGGGAGAAGGGTCGGGGAGTAGAGACACTCTTCACCTCCTGGTTCATTGCTCAAATGGCACTAACACCTGGGAGTAGGCCAACTTGAAGCCAGGAGTCAGGAATTGGATCTGAGCCTGTCACGTGGGCGGCAGGGCCCCAGCTCCTAGAACCTTTGCCTGCTGCCTTCCAGAGTCCATCGAGGTGGAGCGGGGCCCCGGACCCAGACACTGTGCTGTGGGTTGCAGATGCCTCCGTGAGGGCGTCCTGGCTGCTCCTGACGCCTGCCGCAGCGGGCACGTTGAGACGGGGTTTCGCTGCTGTGATTTTGTGGAGGATTTTCTGCATCTATGTTGCCGAGGCACCGCGGCTCACTAGGTTTTGGTTGTCTTGTCTGACTCACTGTGAAATGAGGAAGCACTTTCTCAAGTTTTTGAATATTCAAGCAAGATTAGTGTTCTTTTCAATTTTATTTTATCTTTTAAAAGAGATTTGTTTATTTTTGTTGGAAAGGCAGATATACAGAGAAGAAGATCTCTCATCCGATGGTTTACTCCCCAGGTGGCTGCAGTGGCGGGTGCTGCGCCGATCCGAAGCCAGGAGCCTCTTCCGGGTCTCCCATGCGGGTGCAGGTCCCAAGGCTTTGAGCCATCCCCGACTGCTTATCCAGGCCACAAGCAGGGAGCTGGATGGGAAGTGGGGCTGCCGGGATTAGAGCCAGTGACCACATGGGATCCTGGCACATTTAAAGTGAGTACTTTAACCGCTAGGCTACTAGCACCAGGCCCTCAGTTTTGTTTTTTAAAAGAGGTTTAAATTTGTATTTATTTGAAAGGTGGAGGATGGGAGAGAGGTAGAAAGAGAAATGGCCCATTCCCCTGATGCTTACAACTGCTGGGGCTGATCCCAGCTAAAGCCAGGAGCAAGGAGTTCCATTCGGGCCTCCCAGAGGATGGCAGGGACCCAGCACTGGGCCCAGAATCTGCTACCTTTCACGGTACACATTTTCAGGGAGCTGGATCAGTAGTGGAGACGCTGCGACCCAAAGCAGGTGCTCGGACAGGGAGTGAGGTCTTCCGAGCAGCGGCTTGTCTGGCGTTCCACATGCCTGTGCCCTGAGTGTTGGACTGAATCCGAGAGGCCGTCCGTTGCCGACTGTTCTGGTCTTGTTGGAAGGCCCCGGGTCTGCCCTTCCTGAGCTGTGTGTTTCTAGGCGTTTTCTCCTTGCACCTGGGGATGGAACTTGCTGTGTCATTTTCTGCCTTGTCTCTACGAAGCCTGCTTGTGTCCCTGATTCTGCTGCCAATGTTGCGGGTCTCAGTCTTTAGTTCATTCACCCTGGCCAGCCCAGCTGCTGGTCTGCTCAGTTGCCTCATCTCTCAGAGAGCATTTGTCTTCATGCTAGCTTTGTCATTTTCCCCTACTGCTGGTTTTGGGCCCAGCTACTCTGAGTCGGACTGTGGGTCTGAGAGCTTGCTTTTCTGTCCTCTCCTCCTCCTCTCCTCCTTCTTCTTGTTCTTATTTTTTTTTTCTTCTTAGCTTTATTTACTTGAAAGAGGGAGAGAGATCTTCCTTTTGCTGACTCACTTTGCAAAAAATTTCACAGCCAGAGCTGCGCATATCCGCACCAGGGTCCACGTGGCTGCAGCAGGGGTCCCAGCGCTGGGGTCATGTTCCGTTACTTTCCCAGGCCCATGAGCAGGAAGCTGGGTTGGAAGTGGAGCAGCGCCACTTTCGCCAGTGCCCACATGGGATGCTGGTGCCAAGGAATGGAGGATTCAGTTGCGGCGCTGACCCCTGCAATTCATCTTTGGATTTAAAGTCTTTTGTCAGCAGCATCTGCATAGTGACATCCTTTTCTTAAAAACTGATTTCTATTTATTTGACAGGCTTAGGGATGGGGAGGGAGAGGCAGAGAGAGGAAGGGCCCACGCGTCCGCTGCTTCCCTCTCTGGCTGGCTGCAGTGTCTGGGGGCAGGGTCAGACTGCCAGCAGACCATCCAGGTCTCCTGCACGGGTGCTGGGGGCCAGGCAGTTGGCGGTCTGCTGCCTTCCCAGGCACATTAGCAGGAAGTCGGTTCAGAAGGGAGCAGCCTGGACTTGAAGGAGCACTCTGAAATGGGATGTCAGCAACACAAGCAGGGGCTTAGTTGACCGAGCTACTTACTCACTGGTCCCTTCTTTAAAAATAAGTTTTCTCAAATTTGCCTTTTGATTGGAGAGTGTGTGAATATTCTCCGGAGAAGCAGGCTCTGTGTGTGTGCTCTCCCACCTGCGTTACTTTATACATTGCTTAATCTGCTTAATTCAAAGTCAGTCACCTACAACCACACTGCCATGGAAGCACATGGAGTATCTGTGAGTGTGGCCCGGCTGGTGTTCACCTCCGCAGCTCTGCCCTTGGTCAGCTCACACTCACACATCTCCAGGTCCTAGTGACAGGCAGATGAAGGCCGTGGCCAGGCTGGGCCTCCGCTCCTGCAGTCTCCCCTGGGAGGGAGCCACGTGGCGGGGGTGACGTTTCCTGTCTGGGCACTCAGTGCCACCACCTCCAAGCCCTCCCTTCTGTAACTCTTGCACCTTCCCTGCCCTCGTCGTTTTCTCTTAGAATCTGCTTTTATGCTTCATTGCTTTTCCTGCTTTGATTTCCCGCTGAGTTCCTCTAGTTATTAATGCCACCGTGGGCGCCTTGTGTTTTGGACTGCCTCGTTGGGGTCAGCGCCAGCTTGGCCACTTCACTGTGCACCCCTTGGCTCCTGTCCTGCTCTCCTCCCTCCGCCCCCTGACGGCCATGGTGGTCAAGATCAGCACAGCCGGGGGGACGGGGAGAGGACGTGGTGACCACAGCCATCGTGGGGGAGAGGGAGAGGACGTGGTGACCACGGCCATCGTGGGGGAGGGGGAGAGGACGTGGTGACCACAGCCATCGTGGGGGAGAGGGAGAGGACGTGGTGACCACGGCCATCGTGGGGGAGGGGGAGAGGACGTGGTGACCACGGCCATCGTGGGGGAGGGGGAGAGGACGTGGTGACCACGGCCATCATGTCCTTTCCCCTCCCCCACGATGGCTGTGCTGACCATGGATTTTACCTTCTTATATAGCAGGCATGCCTGTTAGCATGCACCCACAACTGGCATTTCTCAGATCCGTCCTTGAAACGTGAGAAGCAGGTGAGTGCTGCCTGTGCTGGTTCCCTGTGTGGGCTGACCCATTTCACTGGTAGCCTGTGTTGGTTTGGCTGAATCCCTGTGTCTTCAGCGTCCCTTGGTGGGTCCACCTGTGACCCCCACCCCCTGACCCTCACATTTGGTGTGGGAAGGCTTTCATTTCTCTTAATGACCAAGATGATAGTTCTTGACCAGTAGCATTTTCAGTTAGCAATCTTAAAGAACCTTCTGGTCTACCTGGTCTCTCTCCAGTGAGGTGTGCAGGGTCATTGCTGGCCTTCGGGGTGCGCCCTGAGACCATTTGGCTGGCCCGTCGTGTGGCTCTCTGATTCTCCCCCACTTGGCCTTTGCTGTGCATCTCAGCTGCAGATGTGTGTCATTCACCAACTCGCTTAGGTTTTTGGCCATTGCAGAGTATTTTGCAAATATTCGTCCTGTTCCTCCCATCTTCCCATTACCTCCAGGTTCCTGCTGTGCCTGTGTCCGTGGCCTCTGCCGTGTCTCGCTGGCCCCCCGGGCTGTGTCCGTGGGCTGTGCCGTGTCTCACCGGCCCCCCGGGCTGTGTCCGTGGGCTGTGCCGTGTCTCACCGGCCCCCCGGGCTGTGTCCGTGGGCTGTGCCGTGTCTCGCCGGCCCCCCGGGCTGTGTCCGTGGGCTCTGCCGTGTCTCACCGGCCCCCCGGGCTGTGTCTGTGGGCTCTGCCGTGTCTCACCAGACCCCGGGCTGTTTCCGTGGGCTGTGCCGTGTCTTGCCGACCCCCTGGGCTGTGTCTGTGGACTCTGCTGTGTCTCACTGGCCCCCCGGGCTGTGTCCGTGGGCTCTGCCGTGTCTCATCGGCCCCCCGGGCTATGTCCGTGGGCTCTGCCATGTCTTGCCGGCTCCCTGGGCTGTCTGTTTCACTCCATTGGTTTTCCTTTCTGCCCCTCCTGTGTGTTCAGATCTGTTGTTGAACACACTTGGGGATCAGTGTGCAGTGTGCAGGTGCGGGTCCCCGGCTCCCCATTTCTGCGTGCACCGTCTGGGTCTCCCTCAGGGTGTGACATCATACCGGAAGCCTCCTGTAGCCAGGCCAGTGTTGGCCTTTCTCCTGAATGGTTTTTTTCGGTTTCCTTTTTCCGTATGCATCTACCTCCCTCTTTGTTGAAGAGTGGGCGTTAGGAAAGCTACAGTGTGGGGACTAGAGGCAAGCTCTGCCCAGCCCTGGACAGGCTGCTGCTACTTCCTGTGGGATGTATGTGGTTGTCGGTACTCTGGGTCGTGTGCGATTGGCAGTCTCCTCTCTGTCTGCGCTGTGTCCAGGACCTTTGCGTTCAGCTGCAGCCTGGTGGCCTCCCATTTCTGTAATGGCCTCTTTAGAGCGAACATGGCAGTAGGGGCTGGGGGCACCCTTGCGGTTCTCCAGGGTGGACGCCTGGGCTCCTTGTGTGGTCCGGGCTGCCTAGGTAACCTGAGGTATTTTCCTCCTGTGGTGTCTGATGAAATGGGCAAGGTTCCCCCTTGCTGAGCTGCCCCCTCCTCAGTTCTTGGCTGCAGAGAACAGCTTGTGTACACACCACACACACACAGCACACATATACAAGGACATGCACACCACATGTACCACATGTGTATACATACATGCATGAGGCTGGGTCCAGGGCCTTGGAGGAGGAGGGGGTGCCCAATACTTGGACCCCATCTCAGAGTGGACCGTCTGCACGTGCTAGACGGGCCGGCCGTGTGAAGCAAGGCTCAGACAAGCGAGGCGAGGGGCTTCCCTCTGTCCCCCTGCCAGACCCGGGAGCGGGCATGTGCAGGCCAAGCCTGCGGAGCAGGACAAGATGGTCACTCCACCCCAGACACCTGCTGTTCCCTTCCCTATGTTCAAAGGAAGGGGGGAAAACACTTCAGAAAACCCAAGGCCTTTGCTGTAAGCCAGTGTCAGGAGGCCACACCACTCCCCTCCTCCACGGCGCAGCGTGTGCCTGTCACTGGGCTTTGAATAAAGACTCTGTTGTGCTTGCATTGTTTTCTGGGTTTTTATTTGTAAGCTAAGGAAAGAACTCAGCAGCTGTAGTAACAATGTTTATACACACATGTACATACACAGCACACACACGTACACACGCACACACACTGTGGTCAGATCACACAGGGCCTGTTCTTAGAGCGAGTGCTGTGGCTCCGTCAGCAGAGCCTCCAATGGCTGCGGTCCCGTCCTGGTTCTGCAGTCGTCCTGGTCGTGCTTCTGAGGGCCTGCCAGGGAGCTGAGGGCAGGTGTCGCGTGGGTCTCCATGCTGCCTTCTTCAGTGCCTCTCCCTCCCGGCCCTCTCCCCGAGCCTGGCCCTGGGGCAGCCCCCTTACCTGGTGCCCATGTGGGTTTCATCCTGTCAAATGAGTTTGTGCACTCAGTGCTTAGCGGATTTGTGACCCATAAGAGGTCATTTGCCTCGTAGTGAAAACTCTAGACTTTGGTCCTCCCACTGAGCAGGTGTGGCCTCCCCAACCCCCGAAGGCCTTACTCCTGCTCTGCACGGGTGCCCCTGGCCACCTGGTGTGCTGTTTGGGCCTCCGGCGTCTCGGCGGTCCAGACCTGTCTCCTGGGATTACACTGCAGCTGTCAGGGCCACATGCTGGATGGTGACCTGAGCTGCTGACCCGCTTGGGGCTCAGTTACCACCACATGGCAGGACACATGTGGGCGATGGCTCTGCTTGCCAGACATTCTTTCTCTGTTTGAAATGTTGGAAGACAGCTTGGGGTACAGTGCCAGGCTCCCCATGAGTGGATGGTGTCAGAGGCGAACTTACCAATTACGAGTCCACAGAGTCCACAGGCAGTCTGCAAGAGGCCAGGACAAAGCGCTTGGTTGCATCAGGTACGGCATCACGTGTCCACAGGGTGGTCACCTGCAGACGCAGAGCACACCTGGCACTGAGCAGGGTGGCCCGGAGTGCTCTCCATGCCAGGCTGGCACTGAGCAGGGTGACCCAGGAGCGCTCTCCACGCCAGGCTGGCACTGAGCAGGGTGACCCGGGAGCGCTCTCCACGCCAGGCTGGCAAGCATACGGTGCCATGGGAGATGCTGCCCAGTGTTTTGGGTGGAAGATTGACATTTAACAGTGGCCAATCCGCACTACCGAATCAAAGGGGTGGGTCTTAGGTGACAGCTAGCTCTCCCTGGAAAGCCTTTTCTCACTTAAATGCTGAGAAATTAGCCAGAAACTGCCTGCCCTGGAGGGGCAGTGGTGGTGACCCACCCAGGGCAGCTGCAGCCATGGGCCCAGGAGCAGGGTCTGCTGTCACAGTACCCTGATGGTGTAGCCCAACTCTGTAGCGGGGTACGAGAGAGATCACGCTGGATCCGAGTGTAGGATGTGACGAGTCTTTATTTCCCAGGCTTGGTGACAGCAACTCCGCTGCACTCCAGGAGCCACGGCGCTGAGCAGTGAACTCAGGGGTTGCTAAGTTCTTATCCTCCAGTCAGAGTGAGAGCCACGCAGTACAAGCAAAGTTTCCACGTGCAGGAAGCAGTAAGGGAGTTACCAGAACCCTACGTTTTCCGACGGTTATCTAACTTAACCTAGCACAATAGCAGGAGGGCCGGGTACGCGCAGCTTCCGGAGTTCTTTCCGCACGTCAGTCATCCTGAATGGTGCGGAAGGCAGGAGCGCTGGGTGCGAGAGCACGTAGGAAGGGCGGGTTATGGAAACTGTTTCGGCGCCCGGTCTGCTGCTAATTAAGCTGACTAGCAGGTATGAGCTGTCTGTGGCTGCATCCCATCACAACCCCAGCCCTCAGATTCCATCCCAGCTCCCCAACACCATCTCCCCGGATCCCCACAAGGCACAAGGAGTTCTGTTCCCCGACATTAAGCTGCACACCCAGCCTCCTGTCCTGCCATTGAGAGGCCAAGCACCGTCTCCTGTGTAAGTTGGAGCTCCAGGTCCTCTGGGGCATCGACTCCTCAGCCTGGTACACGTGTTTCCTGTCTGACCCCTTCCCTCCCACATCCCACTCATCTGACAGTGCTGACACGTGAGCCCTCTGAGATGTCAAGGGTGGGTTTTTGGTCTCATGCTTTGCTGTGTTCTGGCCAGAGGCCGCCACTCACCTCCGCCTCATGTCGCTGGTACATGCAAGGACCAGATTCTGTTTATTCTGCTGGTGAGTTTATCCACCCTTGGGCTACTTTCAGGTGTCTTAATCAGGACCCACACCCCTCTTCTCTGCTTCACTTCTTCAGGCCAAGTGGATTAAAAAAAAAGTGCAAACATGTCTGAAGCGATCTGTGGAAGATCTTACCACGAGGACAGAATCTGTTGTGATTGGGGTTGGAATCATGCTGAAACAGTAGCCCAGCTGGGAGGTGTTGGCGCTGTGGAAGCAGTAAGCCTCGTGGGTCAAATCAGTGCATGGTTCTTGCATTACTGCAAGTGCTTCAAAGTTCTTCAGAACACGTTTGCCTGATTTTCCCCGAGAGGAAACCTCCTTGGAGAACTGTTGACTTTTTTCCCCTCCAGAGAGGGCAAATGAATGCTGGAATCCTGAGGGTGCTGTGCATCGCTTTCCCCAAGGACGGGGCCACACAGGAGGTGCACAGCAGGGGTGACAGCTGTGCCAGGACACTCACCAGGTGTAACTTCCGGAACTGGTAACACAGAACCTGTCTGCAGTCTGTTTTTATTCACTGGTAAACCGGATCGTTTCCTGATGTACCTGTAGGCGTTCGTCACAGAGAACAAGGAACTGCTCTCCTGCCCAGGGTCCTGAGGCCGCAGTCCTGGGTGGAGC
Organism: Ochotona curzoniae; assembly: GCF_017591425.1. Taxonomy (NCBI): domain Eukaryota; kingdom Metazoa; phylum Chordata; class Mammalia; order Lagomorpha; family Ochotonidae; genus Ochotona; species Ochotona curzoniae. The sequence continues at coordinate 2,042,985 of NW_024467122.1, read as the reverse complement.
CGTGGCAGAGGGCTTGAGCGTTCAAAGCCCGCTGTGGGGGCGTTTGGCTCTCTGAGTGACTGTGCAGTTCCATGGCAGCCAGATGTGTGGCAGCTGTGGGGCCCCCATGGAGCCACACTGCCCAGCTGCTGCATGCCCCTAGGTGTTCGCCCATGGGTTCCACGCTGCAGCTCCCCACTGTGTACACTGCCGCTGCAGAGCTCGGGCCATGGCACTGTGTGGCTTGGCCAGTGTGTGACCCTGGTTCCTCCCTGTGACCTGCCCCTTAGTGGCCCCTCATCAGGTTCCTAGGAAACAGAGTTCTGTGTGGTTGTTTGGGAAGCAGTTGGTTAATTGGGGCAGCCTCGAGTTGTTTTCTTGATCATGTACTTCTTGGGGCTTGGTGGCACAGCAAGCTGCATGTTGGAGACCTTCCAAGCTGGTGATTTCCTGTCCAGTGGAGCCCTTTGCTCCCCTTGTTCTTCTCCGTTTTCTGCTTCAGATGTGTGTGCCTTACAGGAAGCTGACGGCGCTCTGTGGCCTGCGTGTCTGCCCCACGGGGCTGCAGGTGGCCTCAGGCTCAGCTGTGTGTGGGAGCCCTCCCGGAGCATGCCCACCGTGTGGACTCCGGAGAGCCACCGGGTGGCCGGTGAAGCCCTTTCTTCCTGGAGAGGTGTTTTTTCTTTCCCTTTTTTCCTTTTTGGTCTTTGCAGGCGCTTAACTCAGACTGGACTTGTGGGTGAGCTTTAGCCAGCGAGCATGAGTGGATCCTGTGACACGCAAGGCCTTGGAGAGGCTCGCATGGGCACTGGGGAGAGGGCGGACGTAGGGGACAGCGCTGCCTCCATCACAGGCACAGTGGCCGTGAAGGCCCAGGCTGCCTTGGGCGATAGTTGAGGCTTGAGAGGTCCCAGGTGTGGCTTGGTGCACCTGATGCTGGTGAGAGCTCATGGTGTTTTCCGAGTTTGCACGGGGAAGCGTGGAGCGGGGGAGGGCAGGTGGTGCTGTGTTGCGGGGTGGAGTTCTGCTGGTGAGCTCCAAGGGGCATGGGGACTCAGCCCTAGGGAACGCTGCAGAGCAGCGCAGCGCGGCAAGTCTGAGGGTGCCTCAGTCGTCCGCGTGGAGCAGCCCCGTGGCCGCACACCGCCAGAACCGTCAAGGCAGGAACCCCCAGCTTGGCAACCTAGGGGTATCCAGGCAGAGACAGCTCCCAGGGTGGAGCTGCGCAGAGTCCGTGAGTGGAACTGGGCATGCTGCTGGGTGCCGGCCCTCGCCCCAGGGCCTGTCTCGCTGCCTGTCGTGGGTCGGACAGGAGCACCAGGGAGCCGGGGGAGTTTGTGACTTCCGTGGACCTGTGTCGCATGCCAGATGGAGTCAGATGTTGGCACTTGGGGCGGAATGGTCATCTGCTGCCTGTGAGATGCACCTGAGCTTCCAGGAGCTGGGCGGGACGCTGTGGCCTGGAGCCCAGGCCTGGACACCGACCTCACCCCGAAGCCGTAAGTGGGGTTTCCGCGGCATCAGGGAGGCGGGTGCAGCTGGGTGACATTTGCCCTAACAGTGCAGCCTTGCTTGGACTCCACCTGCAACCCCTCTGGTTCAGCATGGGTGGTGCCTCTGAGCCCAGCTGTCATTGCCTCGCTTTGGCCCTCCTCTGGCCTGCACAACCTGGGGGCTGTGAATCTCCTGAACCTCGGAGCTAAACACGGCTTCTCTCAGGAGCATGTGAAAGAATGCACAGCTGGGTGGCGTTAAAGACGGTGTGTTCACCCGTCATCCCCGGCGTGCCCTCTGCACCCTCCCCTCCCATCCCCAGCACGTCTTCTGCATCCCGCCCCCAGCCCCACCTCAGTCTGCTTCCTGTCTCGGCAGGTTTGCATGATGCAAGGGTAGGGGTTGCCTTGCCATGTGTGGCCAGGGGTGGAGGTTGGAGCAGGAGGCGTGGCTCGCTGAGCCTCGAGGCGGGGCACAGGGGAGCCCAGCTCAGATGCATCGGCTATGACTTCTTGTTGACCTGCTGGAACACAGCTTAGCTGGAAGGGAGAAGGATGGGGTGAGGTTGGCTGAGCCCTGGGGAGGGAGGTGTCCTGGGAGCTCCTCCTGCTTCATTCCCACAGAGCTCCACCCAGACTGCATATGCTTGTGTGCCAAGCTGCTGCCGCTGACCCAACACCTCCTCAGGCATCAGTTCCCACCTGGGAGAGGTCCCAGAGTTAGAAGCCAGATGGGCGGGAGCAGTCCTGGAGAACCTTACTGGTTTTGGGGAGGCGGCGGTTGACTTGTGGGGGCGCGGAGGGGAGAGCATCTGGAAGACTCAGTTCCTCCCCTAGCACAGGGTGCCGGACACCTCCACGGCGCGGCCTGAGAGTTCCTGGGGTTGGATGTCCCCTCCCTTGGAGGAGCACCTGGGCCAGGTTCTGCCTCCACTTGCATCTAGCTCCCTGCTGGTGCACGCCCTGGAAGGCAGCCGTCATGGCTCCAGTTCCTGGCCCCTGTACTCACACAGGAGCCCAGGCAGAGTTCTCGGCTCCTGGCGCTCTGGCTTGGCCCAGTCCCAGCTCTTGCAAGCTTTCAGGGTGTGGACACCAACTGCAACACGCTCTCTGTAATAAACAAACCAGCTGAGTTCTCCCTGGTCATGCTGAAGACGTGTTCATGGCCCACCAGGGAAGAGGCACAGTTGGCATGTCCGTATGCTTGGTGGATACCGTGTTGAGTGGTCCTCCACACAGCCCTTGGGAGTGTGCGTGGAGATGTGTCTGCTCGTAGCTTTCAAGAGGGTATGTGCTCCTTGTAGATACATAAAAAGGGAAATAGGCTAAAGTCATGGTTATCAAATGATGGAACAATTTTCCCCCATTTGCTTTATTTTTTATTTTTAAAATTAAAAAAAATTTTTGGAAAGAACTGTTGTTATTGGAAAGGCAAATTTACAGAGAGAAGAGATCTTTCATCCACTGGTTCACTCCCTGAATGGCCACACGGCTAGAGCTGACCGATCTGAAGCCAGGAGCCAGGAGCATCTTCTTTCTGGCTCTCCCATGTGCGTGCAAGTGCCCAAGGACTTGTGGCATCCTCTGCTGCGTTCCCAGGCCACAAGCAGAGAGCTGGATGGGAAGTGGAGCGGCTGGAACACTAATTAGTGCCAATATGGGATCCTGGCACTTGCTAATTGAGCTTTGTGTTGGACCCTCCCTCCCGTGCTGCTGTTTTCCGTATCTTTAAAAGTGCTATATTTGAGCACAACTATGAATAAAACTTTGCCAAAGCTCTACTGCAGAGGAGTGATCCCAACCGGAAGTCATGGTCCTAGAATACTCGAGGCTGTTGTGGTGACTTAGACTGTGTCTGTCCATGTGGGCACCTCCCCTTTCTCTCTGCTGGACCAGGGGGTCCTAGGCACGCCCTGGGCCAGCGGTGGCTCCCCGGACGCTGGCTGTGTGGGCATCCTCCCTTCCTTCAGGCCTTTCCCCCGAGCTCCTGTCTCAGCAGAACTTCCCTCGGACCTGGGCTTGCCGTCCTCCGCCCCCGTGGCGTTTTGTTCCCCTCTTGCCTTGTTTCCCTTGCATTGGCCTGTGGTCCCAGTCAACATTCTGTGTATTTAATCTCTGCTCTGCCCCTGATGACATAAGCCACATGGGTAAGAGATTGCTGGTTTTCATTCCTGTGGCTTCTAGAACTTTCTAGAGCAACGCCTGGCACTGCGTTGGCAGAGGCAGTTGTGGAACGAATGAACAGTAGAAAGAGGAGACTAAAGGGGCTTACAGAATCGTAGAGCTAGAAGGCTTGTTAAAATCTCCCAGCTGGACTCACAGATCCTGTGGAGCTGGTCCCAGCTGAGAGCATGCTGTCACGTAACAGTGCTGTTTCTGTGGTTTATGGATTTAATTTTTAGGATCTCTGAATGCATGCAGTGATGGCCGGGAACACTGTGCCGTCTGTGGCTGCTGGTCGGGACAGCGGCCAGTTGAGGCTGCCTGTGTCTGCCTGGCGTCTGCCTGGTGCCCCTGGCCGAGGCAGCATCCTGGTTTCTGGGTGCCCAGGACAACTAGACCAGGAACGGGGGCCAAATGACACTTGAGCGTGGGAGGTGGTGAGGCCGGTCAGTAGGGTCAGGCTCCTTCCGAGGAGCTGAGAACCTCATCGTGGCCTGTGGGCAGATGGGGACCTTTGTGTGGCTGGCGGCAGTTGCTTCTGTTTGCCACCCCTGTGACTGTGGGCACGCTGCACCTGCTCTCTGTCTCAGGGCTCTGGGCAGACAGCTGCTGGGCTGGGCTGCTTCCCCACGAGGCCCTGACTGTCCTGACTTCCTGTCCAACGTGAACATGCCACCAAACTCCATGAGGAGGAGGCCAGTCTGCCCTGTGGCCACAGCAGGTGTTGGTGGGAGCCAGTCCCAGCACATGCGTGGCTCTGTGCCCCGTGCCCATCCTCACATTGTCACTCCTAGCTGCTCCCTGTCACTGTGGCTTCCTGGCCAGTGGTGGCTCCAGCTTGCTGGGCTCCTCCCACCTTTAAGGTCAGACCCCTCCCTCCCACCGTTATTCCCTGCACACTCCCTCGTCCTCCTGCTGTAACACCTTCCAGTGCGGCTGTCTGCATGGGGATGGGAGGTGCTGGACAGTGTTGAGTTCAGGTGGCATTTCCAGCATGGTCACTCGCCCACATCACCTTCCGCATGAAGCCCAGTCCTTCACATGCGTGCCAAGATCTTCCTGCACACAGACACATGGCTGGCCACGGACTGGAGGAAGGAGCCGGCAGCGAGCAAGGAGGCCCAGGTGCAGGCTATGCGGGGTGTGTAGCAGATCGTGTGCAGGCCGTGGCTGTGCTGGCGGGATGGAGTCACCACACTTGCTGGCGAGGGCACCTGGGCTTTCCTGGTGTGTACCCAATGCCTGTCCTTGCTCACGGCCCCACTGTGGGTTGGCACTGCTGGCCACAATTATTCCCCTGGCCACAGCCAGCCTAATCCTGCATGTCAGATGCCCAGTCTGGTGTCTGGCTTGGCTCTGGGTGCAGTCTGGGGCTCCCTGTCCAGCCATGCGGGCACCCCACCAGGCATTGTTGTCCTGTCTCAGTTGCCCATGACACTCTCCACCCTGAGACTGCTGTGACTCTGGCCCCTGTGCCTGCTGGAAACTCAAGCCTTGTCCAACCTGTCTGGCTTCCCTTCAGACCCTTCTCTGCAGCACCAGCTCTGTCGGGCAGCTGTTGGCACCTCAGTGCCAGGGCCATGGGGGAATGAATGGGCTTTGTAATGTGGGTCCTATGGGAAGCAGTGAGGCAGGTAAGTGGAGAACCCTGGTTCTGGAGCTGAACTGCAGGCAAGTGGCTCAATATCCTTGAGACCTCACTTGGAAACTGAAAGCCGCAGCTGCCTTGCAGGGTCGTGAGGACCCACTGGGCGCTCCTGGCAGCGATGCTGATGCAGCGAGCTGGGCTCAGCTCATTCCCTTGGCTTGCTTGTGCGAGGGCTGTGCACCCTGCTACTCCTGCACATGTCAAGACATCCTGCTTTGCGGCCAGGGTCTTGCCTGGCGGTTCAGATGCTGCATGCCATGCTCGAGGGTCCAGGTGCCACTGATGCTCCCCTTCCTGTCTTCAGCCTGTGTCAGGCTCCTGGGGACAGTGGGCCAGCAGACTGCACTGTGCTCTCGCTCTCTGCCTCTCAAAATAATTCTATATATAATTTTATATACACACACACATATATGGCACAGCTGTCACTGTGCTTGGTTGGGTGCGTTGTGGATCCCGGGAACCTCAGCATCTTTAGCTGCTGAGTGAGGAGGAAGCCTGTGCCCGGATTTGCCCGGTTGTGGCTCGGGGCCAGGGCAGGGTCCCCTGCCCTGCTGGGTGTTGGGAGCAGAGCCTGGCTGAGCCCCCAGCCCCAGTGCGGGCTGCCCTGGAGGGAGGTGAGGCGCTAACGGAACCTGGCTGAGCCCCCAGCCCCAGTGCGGGCTGCCCTGGAGGGAGGTAAGGGGCTAACGGAGCCTGGCTGAGCCCCCAGCCCCGGTGCGGGCTGCCCTGGAGGGAAGGGGCTAATGGAGCCTGGCTGAGCCCCCAGCCCCAGTGCGGGCTGCCCTGGAGGGAAGGGGCTAACGGAGCCTGGCTGAGCCCCCAGCCCCAGTGCGGGCTGCCCTGGAGGGAAGGGGCTAACGGAGCCTGGCTGAGCCCCCAGCCCCAGTGCGGGCTGCCCTGGAGGGAGGTGAGGCGCTAACGGAGCCTGGCTGAGCCCCCAGCCCCAGTGCGGGCTGCCCTGGAGGGAGGTGAGGCGCTAGCTCCTTGCTTCCTGAGCAGGAGGTGAAGGTCGGTCTGTTTTGGGGGCAGACTTGAGGCTGGAGCTGGGTTGCAAATGAGGAGGGGCTTATGGGGCAGGTGGGTGACTTGGGCTACAGGGGACCAGCCTTCTGGGTAAGGTGTGGCCTGGCCACTGCACAGCCAGGGAGCTTGTATAGGGTTGCTGGACAGGGACCTCCCTCCCTCATAGTGGGCACTAGGTGCTGGGCAACAGGCTTTGATCTCCATGCTGAGGAGACTGGGAGTAAGATGGGTTCATGAGGTGCCCTTACCCTGACCCCAACAGGAACCCCACACTGGACTCCTGCTGAGAAAGCAAACCCCAGGAGAGGCCCTGCACCTGTGTCCACCTGGGCTGACTGTGCCTTCTGTGGCCTTCCCGGCCTGCACCCCAAAACCTTAACGGAGACAGTCTCTGGAAAGGTGATATGTGTTCTCTTTGAGCCTGGGTTTGTGTGTGCCCTTAATGCACAAGTGCTCCCAACTCAGGCGCGTACTCCCAGGTCAAGTGAATGTTCAGGTCAGGTGAGTGCTCCCAGCTCATATGAGTGCTCCCAGGTCAGGTGAGTGCTCTCAGCTCAGGCAGATGCTCAGCTCAGGTGGATGCTCCCTGGTCAGATGAGTGCTCCCAGCTCAGGTGAGTGCTCCCAGGTCTGGTGGATGCTTAGCTCAGGTGAGTGCTCTCAGCTCAGATGAGTGCTCCCAGGTCAGGTGAGTGCTCCCAGCTCAGGCAGATGCTCAGCTCAGGTGGATGCTCCCAGCTCAGATGAGTGCTCCCAGCTCAGGTGAGTGCTCCCAGGTCAGGTGGATGCTCAGCTCAGGTGAGTGCTCTCAGCTCATATGAGTGCTCCCAGCTCAGGTGAGTGCTCCCAGCTCAGGTGGATGCTCCCAGCTCAGATGAGTGCTCCCAGGTCTGGTGGATGCTCAGCTCAGGTGAGTGCTCCCTGGTCAGGTGAGTGCTCCCAGGTCAGGTGGATGCTCAGCTCAATGAGTGCTCCCAGCTCAGATGAGTGCTCCCAGCTATGGTGAGTCCTCAGTTGCCCAGCTCTTGCCTTTCTGAGCCCACATAGGGGTTGTGTCCTCCCTGTCTGTTATCTGTGCCCCAAGGCAGGCTGTGGCCTTCACGTGAGTGGCCTTCCAGGGAGACCTGAGTCTCCTTACCATGCTCAGGCCACTCTCCCAGTCCTCAGCTCAGCACATCAGTGAAGGCAGGTGGCAGGGAGGGGCAAGTAGTGCTCTGAGCTCACTCCCCTTGGCCTGAGCTAGACAGTTTGGTTTATCAGAGACACCAACCAAGGAAAACCCTGTACCTGGGGAAACAGTTCTATTTCGATCTGGCAAACGAGGCCAGGTCTCCGATGTGTGACCTACATTTCCCACTGTAGAAGCTGCACCTTCCGGCACATGGTGCCCTGCAGGGCTGGGTAAGGGGCTAGCAGAGCCACACGTACATCCGATATTTCTTTAGTTTGAGCCGACGACACCTTGTGCTGGAAGTGAGCAGGGATCCTGACTCTGTGTGTGTGTGTGGCATCCACAGGATTCCTGGCAGAGCTGTGCGAACCATGCCTCTCTCAGCAGGGGAAAAAGCCACTCCTGCTCCACACGGGCTGGACACACGACAGCCCTGTGCCTGGTCTCTGCTGGCCACCCACACTTGCCCCTGCTCAGTGTCTATCCTGGCTGCCTGCCTCCTGTCTTACTTGGAACCCCAAGAAAGCATGAGCTGAAGCTAACACTGACCCGTCCATGCTGTTAGCCCCAGGGCTGCAGCCGCAGGGCCAGGCTTGTCCAAAGTGGGTGACGGAGACGAGGCAGAGAGGCGTGTGTTCCTCTGTGGTCCCTCATCAGGGGCGTGGAGGGAGGTACAGGCTGATGTTGCAATGGTCATCTTTGCTGCCTGGTCTTGTTCACACGTGGTTTCTGCAGCTAAGATGTAGGGTCAGTGGGATCCTGGAGCCCATGTCAGTAGGTGGGCTGTTCTTGTGCCTACTGTCTGCCGGGTGTCCCACAGTGGTGGCTGGCATGGGGTCATCACACTGGGGCAGAAGAGACCGGCTGAGCTAAGCTGGGTCCTGCAGCCCTGTAGACCCCTAGGTTGGGGGCAGTGGAGCAGTCTGTCAGTTACTGGGCCTTGGACATTCGCCCATGGAATGAAATGGCACATGGACAGGAGGAAGCCCCTGGGCGGCAGTTGCCAGCTCGCTGACCATCTTGGCTAGTGGCCAGGCAGCCCTGATGCTGTGGGTTTGGGTCAGACCCCAATGGTGCAGATTTGGGGTGAGCTGGTTTTGTGCTGTGACTCTTGTCCACCTCTGTCTGAGTGAATTCTGCATGGGGCAGTGGCGTGCTCAGCTGCTGGACTGGGCCCTGCATGTTCACTCCTTCTGCATCTCTGCTGTGCCTTGCCAGAGGCTCAGTCTCGCCTCTGGTGGTCCTGAGGGAAGTCCTGGTCCTGCTGTCCACGGCCGAAGCTGAGACTGGCTGCAGATCCCCGGGGAGCAGATGCTGAGGGGGCCTTCTGAGCCCACCCTGCAGGATCAGGCAGGCAGGAGCTGAGGTTCTGCCCACCTTACTCCACTGGTGAGCAGTCCTGCTTGGAGAAGCAGCGCCCTGCAAGGCTGGGAGAGGCTTCTGCCCACCTGTCTCCAGTCTGTGCCCTGTGGCTCTGGAGCTGGCCATGCGGGGATAGACACCTGTCTCCAGTCTGTGCCCTGTGGCTCTGGAGCTGGCCACGTGGGGATGGACACCTGCCTCCTGGCCTCGCTCTGCTGCTGTCCTTTGCACCTGGGCAGTCCTTGGTGCAGAGCAGGGGAGTGGGGAGCAGGGTTTACAAGCACCTGCTGAGGTATCTGCAGCACTTGGAGCTGGGGCACCTGGAGCTCATGTTAACTCTCCCGTCTGTGTCCATAGCAGCTGTGAAGAGAAGGGCAGCTGAGGCTTTGTGCCTGCCCTACCTGGGGAGAGCCGGCTGCCCCTGGGTCTGCAGGCTGTCCTGGCTCAGGGAGTGCCCCAAGGCTGACCCAGGGCTGTCTGCTTCTGCCCTGGAGGCAGCAGTTTCCCAGCCGCTAGCTTTCACTCTCAGAGGTTTCTCCTCCATGCTTCCTCCCAGGGCAGGAAACTGCCTCTTATGATGCCCTCACCTCTGGTTCTTCCCCAGGATAGCTCCTGCCTGGCCCCAGTACCTGTCTGCCCATCTGAGACCTCTCAGGACACGTCCAGCTGCCACCCTGGGCTCTGACCCCTGTGGGCATCGGTGCTGTCTCCGAGAAGGCTCAGGCCTGCAGGGTGGGGGGCTGGTCCCCACGTGCACTCTGTCCCAAACGGGAGTGCCCAGCTGGTCCTGTGGGTGAGGATGCAAGTGACCTCCTTCCGACTGGGAGGCGGTGTCCTTCAGCCTGTGGGAGTGCCAGCTGGGCATGCTGCCCGGGGTGCCTACTTGGAGGGTTCTGACTTCACCTGCACACTTGCATGCTCTCACGCGAGACAACAGCCTCCCCATGGAGCAGCTTTCTCCCACCCTCAGCACCCTGCTGGGAAGTGGGGTTCCTTCTAGCCCCTTCCTCTCAAGCTATCATGTTAGGGGATCCCGGGATGATGGGGCAGGATGGAAACTGAGGTGGCTGAGCTGTCCGCGCTGCAGCACACTGAAGTGGGCTCCCGTGATGGCTGTGAACGCCACCCCAGGCTGAGCGGGCATGATGGCTCAGGAGCAAACCCTGGAGACCCACGTCAGCCAACTCTGGGGCCCACGTGTCCTCCTGGACTGTAGCTTCATCCATGGATACCTTAAGCACGCCTGTGGGATGTGACTGGCACACACCTGCTATAACCCGTGCCTGTTTGCGCCGCTGAGCAGGTGTAGGGTGCAAAGTGATGCCCTCTGACTCGGTCTGCACCTGCTCCTGCCCTGGCCAAGATGGAGTCTGTGCACATGCGCATCTTGTGTCTCTCACCTTCTTGCCATGTGAGGAACATCTGGGTGTGCAGGGCAGGCAGCAAAGGCGTCGTTAGAAGAGGATTAGCTTCTGCTCCTCTTAGCAGCAGTGTGGGGTCTCTGGCCTGTCCACGGCAGCCAGTGCTGCGTGCAAGGGAAGACGGTTGTTCCTGCAACACTCGGTGATCTCGCCAAGAGTTCTCAGAATCCCTCCCAAATCTGACCCGTAAGCAGCCAGCCCCGCTCAGCATCCAGGCTCTCCGGCCGTCTCTCTGCTGTTCGAAGATGGTGTTCAGAGCGCTGAGGGCGGCGCCTGGTCCTGGGAGGGGTCCTGCTCTGTCCCACCTCTCACGGGGCGTGGGTCTCCTGGCATTTGCCACTTGCCTCTGTCCATGGTGGGCTCTTGCTCTACTCTGCGTGCCCACAGACCAGCCTGGCTAAGGTGTTGCCTTGGATCTGAGCTGTAGGCTTGCAGTAGTCCCCAGGCACCTGTGTATGTGTGTGGCACCATGTCGGGGAGCCTGGGGCGGTCTAGCATGGCTGCGGATCAGGAGCAGCCGTGGCTCCCTCCTTATGCCCCTGTGTTGCCGCCTTGCTGTGTGATTGATTGATCAAATCACCATATCTTACTCCCATTTGAGTCTTTCTCTCAGCTTTGTATCACTTGCCAGTCACCCAGAGCAGGTGTACAGGGGCGAATGTGCGTGGATTGTAGACTGGGGGAGGCAGTGCCTTGTTCTGCAACCACTGTCTGGTGCGTGTGGCTGGAGACCCAGCTAGCAGTGGCCATGATTAAGTTAATTCTGTGTCTACTCGTCCATAGGCTGAGGTGCGGCTTTCATTTCTGCCCACCGTATCTCTTGTGAGGCCAAGCCTCTGCAGTGTGCCTGACTGGGTGGGTGGTAGCTGCTGTTTGTGTGGCGGGACATCAGTCCTGGTGGGTGGCATGGCAGGGGGTGCTTGGGCCGGGTCGTCAGTCCTGGCGGGTGGCAGGGTAGAGGGGCTTGGGCCGGGTTGTCAGTCCTGGCGGGTGGCAGGGTAGAGGGGCTTGTGCTGTGTCGTCAGTCCTGGCGGGTGGCAGGGTAGAGGGGCTTGTGCTGGGTCATCAGTCCTGGTGGGTGGCAGGGAGCAGGGGCTTGGGCCGGGTCATCAGTCCTGGCGGGTGGCAGGGTAGAGGGGCTTGGGCTGTGTCGTCAGTCCTGGTGGGTGGCAGGGTAGAGGGGCTTGGGCTGGGTCATCAGTCCTGGCGGGTGGCAGGGTAGAGGGGCTTGGGCTGTGTCGTCAGTCCTGGTGGGTGGCATGGCAGGGGGTGCTTGGGCCGGGTCATCAGTCCTGGCGGGTGGCAGGGTAGAGGGGCTTGGGCTGGGTCATCAGTCCTGGCGGGTGGCAGGGTAGAGGGGCTTGGGCTGTGTCGTCAGTCCTGGCGGGTGGCATGGCAGGGGGTGCTTGGGCTGGGTCGTCAGTCCTGGCGGGTGGCAGGGTAGAGGGGCTTGTGCTGTGTCGTCAGTCCTGGTGGGTGGCAGGGTAGAGGGGCTTGTGCTGGGTCGTCAGTCCTGGCGGGTGGCAGGGTAGAGGGGCTTGTGCTGTGTCGTCAGTCCTGGTGGGTGGCAGGGTAGAGGGGCTTGTGCTGGGTCGTCAGTCCTGGCGGGTGGCAGAGTAGAGGGGCTTGTGCTGGGTCGTCAGTCCTGGCGGGTGGCAGGGTAGAGGGGCTTGTGCTGGGTCGTCAGTCCTGGCGGGTGGCAGGGTAGAGGGGCTTGTGCTGTGTCGTCAGTCCTGGTGGGTGGCATGGCAGGGGGTGCTTGGGCCGGGTCATCAGTCCTGGCGGGTGGCAGGGTAGAGGGGCTTGTGCTGTGTTGTCAGTCCTGGTGGGTGGCAGGGTAAAGGGGCTTGTGCTGGGTCGTCAGTCCTGGATGGCAAGAGGAGCAGCCAGGACTGGAACCTGGCGCCCATGCAGGATAGCAGCATTGTGAATCACGGCCTCACCTACAGGGCCCTGAAGCCAGCACGCCTGCTTCCAACCCACAGCACAGTGAGCCTTCATGTGTGGGAGCGCCCACACCACATGAGCAGGTGTGGCAGAATGGACAAGGTCAAGGTCAGTTCCTGTTGAAACCTGGCAGATGTTTGCAGCAGGTCGTGCATCAGGGGCCTGATGCCAGCATACACGCCCGCCAGGCGGGGATGGGAATTCTGTCTCCCCATTCTGCACCCCTCACTGTGCTGGGTCTGTGCTAATCTAATGTACATTCCTTCATCCGTTATTGATAGTGACGTTTGCTTATCCACAAAAAAGGCAGGGTGCGTGGAATCCACTTGGCTGGCTTTCTAGAGGTCACCCCTGTCAGGTGTCCTCTGGTTTGGCATTTCCCAGAGTCGCTGGCACCAGCACCTTGCAGCGTGAGGCCTTTCCAAGCCTGAGCTTTCTGCAGGGCACTGGGCACAAGAGAGGTGGCAGGACGTGCTCCTGGAGTGAAGAGAGGGGGCAGTCACAGCCGCAGTCTTGGGGGACATCCTCTCAGCTGTTGGGACCACGGTCTGCTTCTTCCGTGTGGAGCACCTTGGAGGCCTGGGGTCGTGGCACTCCATGGATGGGCTGTTGGTGGCTCAGGCCCACAGCGCAGAGGCTGTGCTGGAATCAGCCCCCTGGGTCAGTCCTGCCAAGGCTATCAGTTGCCGCCAGTCCCCGGTGCCCAGCTGCCACTCTAGACAGTGCTGAAATGCCGGCTCCTCTGGATCTTGTTAAAGACCTAGTCTGTGCCCACTGGGCGCAGCAGGGTGACCTCTCTGCTCTGCTGTTGTTATCTGACTCACTGCCTGCCTGGGCAAGGTTGCCATGGCGATCCCACATCCTGATCGCGAATCTTGTTGCACTAAGCATTCCCTGAACAGGAGAACTCATGGGGACCGGAGGTCACCCACATGAGCAGGAGGGCTGTGGAACCCTGCCCTGCACCCTCCCAAATTACTAGGGTGTTGCCCCTCCCTTCCTTGACTGTTGGGGGCAGCGCTCAGATGGCAGATGAGGACAGGGATGGGGTCATGGCAAATGCCCATCTGTCCTTCAAGCCCTGCTCACAGCTCAGGCCTGGATGTGCTCCAGGCTCTGGCCGCTGGCCTCAGGGGGTGTCTGATGGGGACCCTGAGCAGGGTGCTGCTCTGAGGCCTTAGAGAGCAGGAGGACGGCTTTTCTGAAAGGTCCAGTGGATAGTAAAGGCCGCGAGGGCCACAGAGATGGTGTCACCTTTGTACTTAAGGCTTATGTGCGTGAACCTGGGACACCCGGCCTGGACAGTGAAGGCCACAGGAGGGAGGCAGCCCCAGGGGCAGGTCTGGGCTTGTTCCTATTCTCCCAGGCCCTACAAGCCTGGAGCTGCATCAGGCTGCCCAGGCCCGGGCTGGTAGAGCCTGTTACTGTGTCCTCAGAGGAGGGGAGGGTGCCTTGACAAGTCCTCGTTCTGCTCCTCTGCCTGCCAGGAGACTGCTGCGGGGAGGGCAGGGTGAAGTGCTTCGGGTACTGCTAATCAGCGCTGTCCCTGCCTGTCGTAATATGCCAGAAGCCATGCTTTTGTGGCCCACGTGAACACACAGTACCCTCCTCCCATCCCTCTAGGCGCCTGTGTGTTCAGACAGGCCCAGAGCTTCCACCATGTACACTCCTTCTGTCCTTGGGATGCCTGATGCTCTATGAGGCCCAGAGCTTCACCCATGAACACAGGGTGCCCTCCTCTCACCCCTGGGACACCCGGTGCTCCATACAGGCCCAGAGCTTCCATGAGGCCCAGACTGCACCTGGCAGATGGGTATCTCTGACAATGTCCGCCTCCCCAGGAGGCTGGCCCCGGGTCCCCACACTCTTCTGTTGTTCCTACCTGAGAGGACAGGACTGGAAACATGGAAGGAGGGTCCAGGACAATGGCTTCATCGGCCAGTCCTCCCCTGCAAGCACTGGGATCCCATACGGGTGCCAGCTCGTGTCCTCTCTGCTCCACTTCCCGTCCTCTCCCATAGCAAAGGAGGACGGCCCAAAGCCTTGGGACCCTGCATCATACGGGAGACCTGGAAGAAACTGCTGGCTCCTGACTTCAGATCACCTCAGCTCCAGCTGTTGTGGCCATTTGGGGAGTGAACCAGCACTTGGAAGACCTTTCTTTCTGTCTCTCCTTCTCTCTATAAATCTGTCTTCCCAATAAAAATAAACATTTTTTTAAAAAGAAGAAAACAGAAGGTTTTCTGGGGAGAGTAGCATGAGTCCGCCTACCCAAGGGCTGGCAGCCCCTGCTTCCCGCCCTGTGCTGAGGGGATGGCCAACTCTGATGGGGGGTGTTTTCCCCCAGATGTCTTTCCACCTGGCCCCATGCCCTGCCTGGGGTCCCAGGCTGCCTTCCATATGGCTTTAGCTTCCTTGCCCACGAGCTGCTCGGGGCCACCTTCTCAGGAGAGTGGTGTGTTAGATTTCAAAGCTATTATTTGTCACTTGGTTTGTCTCTTGGGGCTTCCTGCCTTTGTGTCCCCCAAGCCACCCTGCCTCCCATTGGAGCAAGTGGTCTCCCAGCCTCCAGGCCCAGCAATGTGGAGATGATGGGAAGGGCCCTGCCTAGGCTCTGTCGGTGCCTGGGGGTGGGAGCAGGGGACCCAGAGGTAGACAGGGTGGAGGCTGAGGGACCCTGAGAGCAGGAGTATACATCCTTTAGACACTGGACTTGATGTTGAAAGATGAGGCAGCGGTTAGGAGAGGAGAGGGGGAAGTAGCTCTACAGAGGAAGGACAGGAAGTGCGGAGTCCACGGAATGGAAGAATTCTGGAAAGTTCTAGAAAGAAACGAGCGGGCACGTGGCTGGAGGGGAGGAGGGCTGAGGACCATGCAAGTCGTCATAGAGGCTTGACATTTTTTCCCACGGGAGAGGACTTGCTCGGGTATGGTTAAGCAGGGCAGGGCAGAGCTCTAAGGTTGGACCAGCTGTGAACTCAGTTGCCCACAGCGCCTTCCTCCCCACCCCCACAGCTTTGCCTGTGTTGGCACAGAACCTGGGCCCCTGAGTCTGTGGTGCCTGCCCTGGAGCTCACACCCGGTCTGTTCCATGGGGGTCATGGCGCAGTGCATCGTCCCTCCAGCCATGGCCACACCGCCTGTCTCCGGCTGGGAAGCGGGCACTGGGCACCACCATGAAGGGTACCCAGGGGGGTGTTTTGACCCCGTCTGTGGAACTCCTTAGGGGCCCCCATTCTCAGGTCTGGCTTCATGGGAAGGAGGGAGGCCTGAGGAAGAGGAAGGAGGTTGCAAGGCCCTTAGGTATTCTGTGGAACTTTCATTGCAGGCCCCAGGGATGGGCTCTGTGAGCAGGGCCTAGGGCTCTGAGTGCCTGGGCACTTGGGCTGCTGGGCCTGGGAAGGCAATGGCACCATCATGGAACTAAAAGCAGCCAGTCTCACGCTGTCATCTGGACACTAGCCAGTGGGTTTTGTTTCCCTAAGGGGTGGCATGAAGCCCTGTCCCTCCTTGCCCACCACCCAGGCCTGCCTGTTCGTGGTAGATGGGGTGCTCAGGAGTGAGTGGGTGAAGGAGGAAGAGGGGCACCTGGCAGCACTGATGACAGATGGGGGGCAGGACTGGGCAGTGAAGACTTTGGCAGCACTGGTAGAGGAGGGCACGCTGGCTGGGCAATGGGGAGCGTGCCTCGATTCCCGCCATCATGACGCCCCCGCCTCCCCCCCACTGGCTCTCGAAGGTGACCAGATGCACCCAGGGCCCTGACCCCTTCAAGGCCAGCAGCGGCAGTGACCTCTGCTTTGACCCAAGCCACAAGACTCAGTAGCTTGAGCCCAGGACCCTTTGGAGCCACTTGGGGCTTACAGAAGCACAGCAGGTGGCAGGGTTTAATCCAACACATTTACTGAGTGATAGCTGCGTGCTCGGCCCCCGCCCGGTGCTGGGATGGACACGGAGGGGCGAGACCAGCCCTGCCCAGGGTGAACTCACAGCACAAGGACAGTCACGATAGCGCACAGACGTCTCACACAAGGCAGTGTGGCGAGTGCCACGGCGTGGGTGGAGGGGGGCTTTGTGCCAGCCTTGAGAAGCGAGTGGCCGAGGACACTGGAGGATGCAGGCCTACTGGCTGGCCAGTGCATGGCGCGGAAGGAAAACAGATGTTAACTGTGGTCTGTGATGTCAGGTGGTGGGCTGGGGATGGGCAGGGGCTGGAGGGTGGCTGGAGGTGCCATGGCTGTGCCAGGGTGGGCAGTGTGCACACGCATGGAGGAGCCGGGCGGTGCCTTGGCCACCAGCAGAGGTGTGCATGGCGCTGGGAGCGGGAGGATGGGGGCGTGGAAGAGAGCCGGCAGGACTTCATGACGATGGTGTCTCGGGATCAGGCCCAGAGACGTCACGGGATGTCCTCACAGGAAAAGTCGGGGAGGGACCTGCCGGCCTCAGAAGGCCTGTTTCTGGCTCTGCCACCAGGGCAGGCAGGACGAGTGTCCACACACAGGGTGCCCGCAGGCCTGGAGCTGCTGCGGTGGGGAGCAGAGGGTGCTGCATGGGAGGTGAGGGCCAGAGCCGTGGTGCCTCCTGCTTTTACCGGGGCAGAGGTGCAATAAATGACTCATAAATACATAAGCAAGGACAGGGAGAAGCGGCCAAATGAGGGGCATCCCGGAACAGGAGGGGTTGGGCAGCAAGCGGGAGACCCACAGAGAGGGTCTTGCTGGACAGAGGAGCTGAGCAGGGCCGTGGCTCCCACCGCTTCCTGCCCTGGCGTCCCGCACGGCCAACACTCCCACCAGGTCGGATTCTGGCAGCACAGGACCTGCTGAGCCCAGGGTGACCCTTGTGGCTGGGGAGTGCTGAGGCTGAGACAGCTGCCAGCTGGTGACAGCTAGGAAATGGGGCATCGAGGCCCCCAGGAGCCTTGTGCCGGTACCCTTCAGGGAGGGCCGAAGGCTGGTGAACAGAGTCCCAGGTCAATGTCTGGGCTCCCCTTGGGACTCAACATGGAACATTCTGGATTCTGGTGTTGGCCAATCCACTGGTTCTGAAGCAGTCTCCCACCGTTGCACCATGTGACAGTCTGGCACCATGATCCAGCCCTTGGCCAATGACACTGCTAAGTTTGCATGACAGGGTCCCCAGCCCTGCTGGGCCCCGGGCCAGGGTCTGTGCTCTGCCACCCACCCTGCTTCCCCCCTCCCTTCCTCGCTGAGCCAGCAGCACTTCCATCAGAGGGGGGAAGGTTCTTGCCCTGCTGGGTCTCGGGCACTCCAAGTCCATACCCCAGTGGCTTGATGCAGCCCGCAGCGTGTGGCTCCCCACTTGTCCAGGAGCCCAAAGTCCTTCCAACGAGGATGCAGTCTTGCCTGAAGCCCGGGTCGGTCCTTCCGCCCCAGCACGTGGGCCGAGTGTCCCCTGGCTGGGCATCCACGCTGCTTCCTGTGTCTACCTACGCTAGGTGAACACCGCACACTTAGGTCAATATAGATATGCAGGTTGGGAATACATAGATTCTGGTCACTGTCTTGCTTTCACAAAGAAATCCGCTAGCCTGCTCGTTCTGTTGTTTGTGCCACCCCGGCTCCGTCTGCCCGTGGTGTCGCCGGCAGATGTGACCACCAAGCCCATGGGCGTCTGCCTTACGTGGCACCATCGCACTGGCCCACGGTCAGTTTCAGTGCCCCCTGCTCGTGCAGGCTTTTGAGGGCCTTGAACTCGAGGGGCATGGTGTGGGGGCTGGTCTGCGAGGTGTAGCCGTACTTGAGGCTATCGTAGTAGTGGTACTTGACGGGGTTCTGGTTGTGGTCGAGCGGGAAGGGCCAGAAGCCGTACAGGTAGATCTGGCCGCAGAAGCGTGTGGCCAGCGTGTACATCAGCAGGCCGGTGGTGGGCCTTTTGATGTGCACTTTGTTGGTCAGCCAGTATCTGGAAAACAAAACCGCAGGAGAAGTCGGGTGAGTCTGGGCAGTACCGTGCTGAGGGAGAAGTGGACATAGCATCTGTTCTGTTGCTCCCTCTGGCCACTCCAAGGACAGAGCGAGCCGTGCATGCCGGCACCCTTTCTGGGGGCACCCTTTCCGGGGGCACCCTCAGAGTATGCTCAGAACAGGCATGTGCGGGGATGCAGCTGCCGAAAAGGGGACTCAGAAATGCCAGCGACACGAGGCTGCCCAGGCGGGAAGGGCCGGCCTCATGATCCGAGCTCAAGCTGATAGAGCACTGTGAATGTTCTCAAGGGCCAGACTGCAGGAACAGGTCCCTACCCAGCGGCGCACTTGTGACAGCAGCCACCCCTGGGCACTGGCTGCTGTGGCTGGGCTCCGCCCCTCCTGAGCCCAACCCCTCCAGCATGCCACCCTAGGCCCTTTCTGCCTTCTGCATCCCTTGACCAATTCTGGACACAGTTCCTTCCTGGCCCCTTCGCAGCAGCCCTCAGTGTGAAGTCCTGGCCCTCCCCAGGGTGAGCACACCACAGCTGGGGCCTGAGCTCAAGCCAGCCACCCCTGCTGGCAGGAGGCAGGTCGTGCGATTCCAGCTTCCAAGCATGCTGTCCACACTCCCTCCCGCAGAGCGGGGTTGAAGCCACGGTGAGCTGGCCAAGCAGCTCTCAGTGGGCCTGGGGTCATGCAGCTGCTGCCCTCTCCCCCAGGCCCTGCCCTAAGTCCCTTTTGTGCGTTTGTTTTTGGTCTCACGTCTGGGGATAGCCCATCTGTTCCCCCTTTACCCCTCAACTCAGTGGGTCAGGCCCTCGGCTGACCATCACAAGTGGTCAGGGCTCACTGCCCAGGGCGCTCTCCCGTTTGACCTGCCCATCCACCTCCCCAAGAGCAGTGAGCAAGCCTGCTGCCCAGTTTTCAGGGGACTCTGGCAGGCAGCTCTCGGAAGCGCTGGTTGAGTCTCCAAGCGTCTCCCGTGTTCCCAGCATTCCTTGAGGCTGGGCCAGGCCACGTGTCGTCTGGCTGGCGGGCTGTGATGGTGGCAGGTTCTCTCCTTGGCCCTGGTCACCAGAGTCCTTGGTGAGGTGAGAGATGCCTGAGGGAGTGAGTAAGGGCCCCACTGTGCTAGCTCATGGGAGTGTGAAGGTAGCATGGACAGAACCCATGTCCTGAGCCGGCTGCAGCTGGATACGTCTAGTTCACACAGAACAGAGAATGGCAGACACGAGAAGCAAGGAGAAGCTGGCTACGCCGGGGCCAGAAAGGGTGGCAGGCTTGTCACCCAGAGGTCTCATGGGGGTGGAGGCCTCAGCTGCTTCCCTGCGGACAGCAATGTCCAGCAGAGGCCTTCCCCACAGCCTTCAGGAGGCACCGGCCCTGCGCTGTGTTCTGGGCCTGAGCCTGCAGCCCTGAGAGCCATGGCAGGTGCACAAGGCCAGCCTCAGGGCACAGGCCCCGAGTCGCAGCAGCCCTGATGAACAAGTGTGTCCACTACATGAGGTCCCTGCTCAGTGCCCCAGGACCGGCTGCTGTTGCCCAGATGGCTTCGTTTGGATTTGGCTCACTGAAATCATTCAGGGCTGCCAGTAGGGCTCCTGGTCACCATGGGGCCGGGCCGAGCCTGGTGGCAGACGCACAGGAGCTGCAAGAGGGCATGTGGCCTAATGCTCCTCCCTTAATGTCCCTCACAGGTGGCTCTCTGCAGATGCCTGCTGTTGGAGCGGGCGCCAAGGGAGCTTATGGATGGATTGGATGAATGTGTGTGGCTGATGAGAAAGCCATGTGGATTTGGAAACTTCTGTGGCAAAGTAAAACTTGAACTCCATCTTCAGGGCCTTTTGGGAGTCCCCTCACATATATGGGTTCTGATCCCGGTTCCCCCCCTTATCCAGGCAGCCCCACTGTGGCACGTAGGTGACGGCAGCTGGGCCACAGCTCTCCATATTGCCCGAGAGAAGCTCTGGGGCCTGGCGCATTAGTGTAGTGGTTCTCCTTGCCTTGCACGTGCCAGGATCCCATATGGGCGCCGGTTCTAATCCCGGCGGCCCTGCTTCCCATCCAGCTCCCTGCTTGTGGCCTGGGAAAGCAGTCGAGGACGGCCCAAAGCTTTGGGACCCTGCACCCACGTGGGAGGTCCAGAGGAGGCTCCTGGCTTTGGATTGGCTCAGCTTCAGCTATTGTGGCCACTTGGAGAGTGAACCATTGGATGGAAGATATTCCTCTGTTTCTTCTCCTCTCTGTATATCTGACTTTCTGATAAAAACAAATAAATCTTAAAAAAAAAAAAGAATCTTTGACCTGCTAGATATGAGCCAGCTCCCCACCCATCTGCCTGCCTCACGTTCGTGAGGAGCTGGGACAGGGCCCTGCATTTCCGAGCGCTGTCTTGCTCTGCTGGCAGCCCTCCTGGAGTTATGGTCAGGCTCCCTGGGGTCCCCTTGGTTGTCCAGGGGCCTTCTCCACTCTCGCACAGATGGTCCTAGGTAACAGTGTGCCAAGAGGCACGGGACTTAGCTTCCGGTGCCGAGGGGACATGGCTCTCGGCTTTGGGTGCCAAAGGGCTCGGCTTTGGGTGCTGAGGGGCACAACTTTTGGCTTTGGGTGCCAAGGGGCACGGCTCTGAGCTTTGGGGCACGGCTCTCAGCTTTGGGTGCCAAGGGGCACGGCTCTGAGCTTTGGGGCACGGCTCTCAGCTTTGGGTGCCAAGGGGCACGGCTCTGAGCTTTGGGGCACGGCTCTCAGCTTTGGGTACCGAGGGGCATGACTCTGAGCCTTGGGTGCCAAGGGGCACAGCTCTGAGCTTTGGGGCACGGCTCTCGGCTTTGGGTGCCGAGGGGCACGGCTCTCAGCTTTGGGGCACGGCTCTCAGCTTTGGGGCACGGCTCTCGGCTTCGGGCAGCTCACTGTTGCTACTCCCGAGGTGGACGCTGGGCAGACCTTGCAGAGAATGTGAGATCTCTGTCCACCGCTGTGTCCCACAACCTTGCTGCCACCTGCCCTGTCCTTCGGGTCCTCCTTGCCAGAGCTCAGAGCTCAGCCTGGCTTCGGCCATCTCGGTCATCCGTCAGGTCCTCCTGTGTACCGCTGTGGCCACAACCTTTGTGCAGGCTGTTTCCAGCAGGCATGATCAGGAAGTGGCAATGCAGTGGCTCTCTGGGGATGCCTGGTCTTCTCAGATGCCTTGGTGGTGACCATGGGAGCCTTGAGAGAGAGGAGCCCTCTCCCTGGCCCTGTGCCCCTTCTGCCCACCAGGAGCGTGGAGTCTGTCCCAGCAGTCTGGGCTGCAGCTTCCCGTCCCTGCCCTCTGGGAGCTTCTGCAAAGCCTGCAGTGTGAGCACAGGATTAACAGCCTGTTTGTTTAAAGGGCTTGTTACTGGTGCTTAATGCTATTTTGACAGAAGAGAGTGAGTCAATTAGAGCTGGAAATAGCTCTGGCAGCATTGGCTTCTGCTGTGGTTGCCTGTCCCCTTCACTGGCACTCTTCCTGCCTGGTGGCCCCTGCAGAACCCGGAGCCAGCTTGGGCATCCTCTCTTTACAGAACTTGGGACTTCCAGCTGGGTGCAGTGAGATCCTGGGTCCCTGGGGTGAGGGTTGTGTGCAGCCCACACAAGCATGCCCCTGGCCACACCTGCCCATGACTGGACACTTCTCTAGGAGTTCTGCGCCAGGATCCAACCCCCATTGAACCTTGAGACACAGCAGGGCATCCCTGGGTGCCAGGCTGCAGACTGACCCAGGGGACACCTTGACTAGTCACAGCGGGGTGTCCCTGGGTGCTGGGCTGCAGGCTGACCCAGGGGACACCTTGGCTAGTCACAGCGTGGGCATCCCTGGGTGCCGGGCTGCAGGCTGACCCAGGAGTTCACTCATTTTCTAGGCATTGCCCATGTCTCCAAGGTCACTACTCTGCCCTGTGGTTTGGACACAGGAGCTGTGGCTCTGAGAGACACAGGGCACGCGTGTGCGGCTGCACATCTGGTCCTTAGCATTTCAGATGCCATTCACTGGGCTGGCCAAGATGGCCACGCCCTCCATCACCACGGCCTTCCCATTGCCATGGCATCAAGCCACCATCCAGCCCCGGCATCACTGGCTTACAGCCTCCACACAGTCACCCTACTGCCAGGGAGAACCCGCCCCTCCCCAGGAAGTGCAGTTGGCCTGGCTCACCCGCGGACGGCGTGCAGCAGGCGCAGCGAGGGGTAGGCGGTGCGCACGCTGACGTGGTGCTTGAGGATGAGTGCGTTAACCCACTCCACACGCTCCTTGCCGCCCCGCGCCATGAAGGCGGGGATCCACAGGATGCTGCCGTTGAGGCTGCGCAGGCGCTGTAGCAGCTTCTCCCGCCAGGTGGCGTTGACCAGGTCCTCAAAGGCCCTCTGGACGACCGAGGGGTTCATGGTCACCAGGTCGGTCTTGAGCCCCACGTCCCGGGCGTACTCCTGCACTGGAGCCAGGTTGCACCTGCCGGAGACAATGCACCATAACCCTCAGGGGATGCAGACTGCTGGCCTGGAACCTCGCCCTGCCCCTGGCCTCACCCGCTTTCTCCTCCTCCATCCCCCCAGTCTGGGGCGTCCCTCCTGCTTTGCCCAACACGGACTTCCCTGTGTCTCGTGGCCCTGGGTCTGCGTTGTGCCTGCAGGAGGGGAGCCCTGAGCCAGGATGAGGCTGCAGGCAGGTGGGCTTGGTCATTCAGCACAGGACCCCCACAGCACCGCCAACACCCTGGGGGATGCCAGTCAGCACCCCGGGGTCTCCTCCCATGCTCCCTGAGATCTTGCCCTCAGCAGCACCTCCAGTGGGGACTTGGCACCCACCTGAGTGCAGCCCAGGACAGGCAAGCAGAGCAAGGTGGCATGGACAGATTCGGATCTGAGGGCAGTGGGGAGCCTTGGGGGCCTGGAGGGGGCAGCAGAAGCAGACTGACTGGATCAGGGCCACGCAGACAGTGATGGCCATCTCTGCAAGGGACTCTGGGTCACAGGAGTGTTCCACGGAGGGGAGTGGGCATGTGCATGCCTGTGAGCTCACACGGACCCTGCAGGGAGCATGGCTCTCTCTGCCCCAGCTGGCCTATCCAGCCACAGCGGCCTGCTCGCTGCCTGCCTCCTCAGACCGTTGCTCCTGGCTGTTCACCTCCATCATGGTTCCCTGCCCTGCCTGGGAGATGCAGCTGTGTTCTGCCTGCAAGGGGTGCCACTGGGGCACACACGTTCAGAGTGCCCAGAGGTTCTGTCCAGGGCTGGGGTGGATGGTGATGGCGGGGCGGGGGTGGAGTGTGGACAGAGGTCTTGGGTCAGGTCTGCAGCTGCAAGCTGTCCCCCAGGTGAGGGGAGGAAAGGGCCTGATGCAGTGCAACTGATGTGGCATCCCTGGTGTCATGTGTGGGGTTTGTCACACCAGGGCTGTGGAAGGATGTCCCCAGGCCCCCTCAGCACTTCGGGGAGCTGTGTGTGTGGGGATCTGAAGGCCGGCGGGGCAGCTGCTCCCTTCTGGGTACCCCACGACCATGGGCATGGCAGGGTGTGCTGGAGCTCTGGGAGGGAGGAGGGACAGCCCAGTTGACTCTCTCAGGCCTGTGGACATGCTCAGGTCTCACCAGCATTGGCCTTGACTCTTGATTTGTAAACAGAAGGACCCTGAAGCCACCTGTCTCACACACTCATTTCACAGATGGTAAGAGTGAGGCTGGGACAGGTGAGGGCGTGCGACGTGCTGGGGAGCCAAGCCTTAGGAAGCATATCCCGCTTTGTAAGGGTTCCACCAGGAAGGCCCTGCCAGCTCTTGCTGCTGCTCCTGGACTTACCCACAGCTGTGACAAGGCAGAGACTGTACTGAGCTGAGCTGAGCTGGCTTCATGCCCTCACACAGCCACACTGCCTTGGGTCCTGCCCTGCCCAGCAGCCTGGTCCACAGGCCGCAGGGCTATGGACCGTGGAGACCGAGTGCTCTGCGCATCAGGAATGGGTAGCCTGGCCTGGGCAGGGATGGCCACAGCAAGCACAGGCTGGCACTGCCCTGGCTCCTCCATCCTGGGGTCACCGTAGTGCCCACACTACCTCTCCAGTGTCCTGGGCTTTCAGGGGCTTCTGGCCCATTGTACACTGGGGCCCAACTTGGGGCTCTGCTGGTCTGTCCTCTCCCCCGTGGCCATGTCCCGAGGAGGCCCTCAGCTCCCTGGGGAGTCCGGAGCATTGCTGAAGCTGGGACGGCAGCACTCGGCCCACCTGATGACAAAGCTGTGCGTGTCGATCTCGGGGCCGCAGCCACTGTTGAGCAGGACCCCTGAGTTGCCCACGATGGCGCAGGTGCGGAAGCGCTGGCTCTTGAGCGGCGAGGTGCGTGGCAGCAGCTCGTAGAGGTTGCGGGACACGTTCATGGTGCTGTCGCGGTCGAAGATGTAGTGTATGACATCGCCGGGCTTCAGACTCCCCTTCAGGACCGAGATGTCCTTCTCGGCATCCAGGAACTTCAGGATCTGCTTCCTGGGGAGGCAGGCACACTTGAGCCAGGTGCCCCTGTTCCCCCCGCCTCGCCTGTCCCGGTCAGCCTGCCCCGCCTGCGGGGAGCAGGTGCACAGCCAGAAAGCTCAAGGTGGCCACACTGGGGCACCAGGTGGCCGCACTCTGCCCTCCTCGCTCCTGGACTTGGACTGTCCGGGAGGTGCCCCTAAGTTGCTGTGGAGCATGAAGCGGGCAGAAGCTTCTCTGGCATCAGGAGATGCCTAGTGAGTCAGGCTGGGGGGCTCCTAGGACCCTCACACGGCATGTCCCTCACTTCTTGCCTCAGTAATGACCTGGCCCCTCGGTGAGAAGGGGTGAGCAAGTGGGGACAGCAGGGTGTGGTACTGCTGCGAGGGTTCCAGGCCCAGATGGAGTGAGGGTGCATGGTGCCCCTAACCACGTGTCCCTCTCCCAGGCCCAGCCTAGGAGTTCTTGGGTGAGGCAGTTGGCTGCCCGGAGCCCCAGCTGGTAGCTGGGTTCTCCCACCAGAGGATCCAGGAGGCGGTGATGACTGGCCTGCGGTGGCCTCCGCTGCCCTGTCCCCAGCTCCCACTCCCTTGCACATGGCAGGTTAGTCTCAGGAACACAGCTGGGCACTTACACACTGCTGGGCTCCCGCCCATGGGGCAGACTCCACTGGGGCTGTGGGCTCCTCCCTCACACGGATGGCCGGGGACAGTCACCAAGTGCGGACCTTCGGGACCTGGCTAGCCCCTCCCCCAACTCCCTAACTCCTCTGAAATGCAACCCCAGACTTCTGATCATCTGTAAGACTTAGTTGTCACACCTGGTGGGCTCCTAGCCATCCTGCAAAACCCAACCCTTGGGCAGCCACTGCTGACTACCTCGGTGTCCTTACCAAGGGACGGTCATCACCTCTGCTCTTGTCTACTTGCAAGAGGCACTGATCGCGCATGTGTGGCTCGTGAGCCTCCTGCCCTCACTGGCATTGGTGCCTCCCAGGCTGACCTGTTGGGGTTCATGCCAGCGCCCTGGGACCCCAGCATGAGGCTTGGACAGAGACCGGCCAGCTGTGACTGTGTCATGCCCAAGTGCTTCCAACGCAGGAGCTGGACTTCTTTCTCCATGGGCCACTTGCCCTTGCCTGTCTGAGTGTGCCCACATAACCATGCCCAGGTCAGGACCAGTTATTGCCTGGCACCTGGCCTCCTCCTCCAGGGCCAGGGGCCAGCTCCAGGCTCCTGCTGGCCCAGGGGAGGTTGTCCTTGGCATGTTTCAGGAAGGGGACACCCCTGTAAGAGTTGCTTTCTGCCACCAGCCTGTGTGCCGTCCTGAGCCTGGGATCTCCCCTGCCCAGAGCGGCTGCGTGTGGGCTCTGCTCCAGCTTGGTGCGGCTGGTTCTACTGCAGGATGCCTTGCAGTGAAGGTGCCGCCTGCTCTGCTCACTGCCCGGATGGCGGAGGACCAGCATGCCACCCAGTACCTGATCCGCAGAGATACTGTCTGGTTGTGCCTCCACTTGGCGGCGGCAGGCTGGGCGCTGGGCCTCACTCTGTCATTGCTCCTGTCCGCAGTGGCCGGCCAGGAGGAGCCGTTGACGCCCACGTCAACTCTGGAGGAACTGGAGGGGACAGGAGACAGATCAGCCTACACACTGACAATGTGAGCACAGGCTCGATTGTAAACACACGAGAGGATGCACAGATCTTCTCCCTCAGGAATACCCAGTGTTGGTGCTTGGAGATCGTGGGGCAGGGAGGAAGACAGGGCTGTGAAAAGCCTTCTCCAGCCTTTCCCATCCACCGGGGCTTCTGCACGTTTCTCCGTGGAGCCACCGCTGGACACCTCTGCACGGAGTGGTGAGGAGGCAAACCGTACCCCAACACGGAATCGCAGCCTGTGGCTTCCCCCTCAGCCCCTGCCTGCTGCAGGAAGCATCAGCTGTGTCACCCCCACTGGACCACAAGCGGGGTCATTCTCCCCAGCCCCACAAACACTCATTCCCACAGCCCTGGTGCCCAGCCAAGTGTCTGTTGCATTTGAATGGAAGATCCATCCAGGGAGAGGCTACAGGAGCTGGCTTGCACAGGGTGGAGTGTGTGTATGGGGGCATGCCGGGAACAGCAGGTGTCAGAACCCCTCTTGAACTTGAGGCTGACCATCTGTCCCAGTAGGTTCCCTAGAAAGCAGGCAATGGTGCTGTCTACAGGGAGGCAGGAGCCAGGCTGCCTTCTGTCGCTGCTTGCAGAAGCACAGGGGTCACATCCAAGTCCCTTTGTCTGTGCATATGGTGGCCTCTAAGCGCTGTGCGAGTGCACCAAGTGGACATGTGATGCTTTCAAGAGTTCAAGGCAAAGAGCCCCACACTTGTTGTCTACTGCTGTGCAGCCAGGGTCTAAACACGATGGGGTCCTTCAGTGAGAGCCAGACACACGGCTTGCTGAATTCCCTTAGTGAGTATGCCCCTTGTCTCCTCGCCACCTGCCTTGGTCCTCCATGTCTCCCAGGGCCACTGTTCTGTCTCAGATTCAGATAAATGCCGCTTTGTAGAGGCTGGAGGATGAAAGGGCATGAGGGAGGCGGAGGGAGCCTCTCCAACATTTCCGCATTGTTTGTGAAAGGAGTCCGAGGGCCGAGTGGAAGGGTTTCCTAGGCTGTGCAAGAACGTGCAAGGACACGCTGTCCAAGCCACATTTCCCTACTTGTAGGAAGGGGTGTGGTGGGTCATGCTTCTGGCCCAGAGGGTCACCGTCTTAAAGTGGCCCTGTGTGTCCTGTAGGCTCCGGGCCAAGTGCATGGGCGATACCTCAGGCAGGGGCAGCCCATCACAAGCACAGAACCCCCGTCACTGTACTGGACAGCAGACGCTGGGGAGGGAGCAACACAGATGGCTGTGATGAGAGCTGCCCCACTGAGGTACTCACAGGGCCTGGGGCTGGCATCTGGGGCTCCCCGTGGGGTCTGTCCTGAGCCCTGGGTACATGTGTGATCAGGCGCCCGTGGAGTCTGCCTTGGACCCTGGGCACACACATGGCAAATGCTCCCAAGAAAGCACCCACAGAGATGCTACATAGATGCCTGCATTGGGCACCTGCTGGGTACACCCCAGAAGCAGTTTCTAGATCTCTCCCAGGTGCTGGGAAGGGAACGTGATTGCTGCCTGTGTGGGAGGTGGCCAGCTCCACTCTGCTGCCAGCAGTTCCGTGCCTGGGTCCCCTGCATGGTCTTCTGGGCAGTGAAGTACTCCACCCTGGCTTCGCTTGCTGCGGGCCCCTCTGCAAGGGCCGGGTGGGGGAACCTCTGGGACCACGGCAGGTTTCCATGCTCCGTGTGGCTGAGACCCCAGCCCGCGAGTGCCTGTCCCAACCTCCCTACCCCAACCTGGGTTGCACATGCTGCAGGCTAAGGCTGCGACCTGAGCTTCGCCTCTTCTGCCCGAGTGGCAGGCCCTCTGGGACACCCTGCCCTCCCCACCCTCGTCTCCAGCCTGGTGTGGCCTCCTGGCTCCTGCTCCAGGCGAGAAAGCTCTGGAGGAAGTGTTTCACCAGCTGGACCTCTCTGGGGCTACCTTGCTCTCCCCAGGCTATTCCAGCCAGTGAGGCTGCACCTGCCAGAGCCTGGAGCTGGGTAGCAGGGCGGGATTGCTCCCCAAAGGGGACATCCTTCCACAGGAGGGGCTTGGGGACACAGGGCCTCTGCTTTGTTGATGCTTCGCTCACAGCTCTGTGATGGCTCAGTAGCCGCTGGCAACCTAGAAGCAAGGATGTTAGGGGCTGAGGAGTTAGAGCCATGCAACAGGTGGCAGAGGCCAGAGGCAGGGGAGCATGCCTTTCTGCATGGCACCTCCTTGCCAGGCTGGCCCCAAGCAGGGTGGGCTGAGAGGTGGTCTTTGCCTACGCCATCTCGCTGGGTGAGTGCCTCTGCCACACCCTGAGCCACGGGTCTCCGAGCAAGGCTTGGCCGTGGCCAAGGCAAGTCTGGTCTGTTGCCTAAGCACTGGCATGCCCCATATCCCGCTGTTAAGAAGCTGTCTGGTCCAGTGTTGGCCACTGTCAGAGTGTGTGTACCTTTGCTAATCAGGGTAACCTCACTGAGTTGGCTCCTGCATGTTTTAAGAGGTCTCACGGGGTCCCTGAGTGCCTCACTTTCCATCTTTGCCTCCTGGACATGACACTTGCTAGAACAGATTCACATGTCAGCTCCAGGGCCTTGGCTGCTGAGCTCGAACACAAGCCATGGGGAGGCACCTGGCTCGGCCGAGTGGGGGCCCTCCCCAACGCGTGCCCTCTGCATGTTCCTGGGCATGGCTGAGTGTAGGGGGTCTCGCCCCACACTGCATGCTCCAGTTTTGCAGCCTAAAGACCTGGGGTATCTCCTATTCTGTCCCGTCCACAGCTCCCCCAAGAGCGATTAGGGAAATGCAAAGCCAAAGTGAAACGCAACACTCTCCCCCCAAGTCAGAAGTGGCATCCAGCACACAGGGACGTGGCCCACAGCTCCCTGGCGGGCAGCCACAGGCACACCCTCTCAGTTACAGACCTGTTGGGCTTGCTGTGGAAGCTGCTCACGGCTGGTCGGATGGCGCCTCTGCCCCCAGAGTCCCTGCGACACAAAGGAAATGTGTGTGATTTCTCTCGGTCAGACCCGGTCCAGTGCCAGGAGACCCCACGCACCCCCCAAGAACTGGACAGGGAAGACGAGACCCCCCTGCAATTTGCGCATGAGTCGGGGCTGTGGGCCTTCCCGGGGTCTGCTCTGACCCCTGCTTCCGCTAGCGCCAGGGTGCCCATGGCAGACAACCATGTGGGCAATCCCCCCTGGGGAACACCATGGATAACACGACTCAGCATCTACCCTAGTGTGAGTCAGCACCTTTTCTGCCACAACTTCTCATATGCCTTCACATGAGTCAGCTTGGGTCCCCGGCCCCTTCCTCTGGCGGCCGGCTCTGCTCTGTTCTGTGAAACCTGTTGTATTTGGCTGTATGGTTCCACCTGCACCACCGTCTTCTCAGGTCATGGTGCATGGACACAGGTGCGCCTGGTACCCCACTCCCGGGTTTGCACACGGCTTTGCAAAACTGTGAGCAAGACTAATGGCCAAAGAAAACCCCACGTGGTGACCACGGCAGAGGAGGCGCTAGCTGACCACACCTGCACAGCTCAGGGCCTCTCCTGCCCACTGCACACGTATCTGGGAGGCTTCTAGACTTTCGCCAGGGTGGAGGGTTTTGCAGCAATGGGTTGTCATCAGGCCACTGGCCGTGCTTGACAGGTATAGAGGAGGCCTCAGGGCTGGCTGCATACAGCCTCGCCATGAGCTTGCTGAGGGCAAGCATCTCTGAGCCAGTGCATCCCATGCCTGCCCTTTCTTATCCATCACAGGGAAGAACGTAGGGCATCATCTGGGCGGGCCATACTTTCAGAGTGGGCAGAGGCACTGACCGGTTCCCTGACACGTGTCCTCCTCTCTGTGCCACCCTAGGGAACATGGACATCAAAGATTTGGCTGTGGTGCAAGACCCTGCATGTAAAACCCAGCCCTCTGCCAGGGCTGCTTCTGCGTCAGCACCCAGACCGCAGCCTTGGCAGGAAGCTCCCTCCAGGCCTTGCCCTCTCCAGCAACCACTGTCCCTTGCCCCGAAGTCACCAGCAGCATCTTGAGCACAGCCATGGAGCCCTGCTCATGTCTGCACTGTGTGGGATTGGGCCACCGTTCCTGCATGTGCTCCCTGGGGGCCGTGAGGAAGATGGGAGTCTGTAGAGCTGCACCTGACCCCCCGACACCGTCCTCTGTGGAGAGGCGCTCACAGCGGTGCGTCCCACCCCTCCCCTGTCAAGTTCTTCTGGCTCCGTGTTCAGGCACTGTGGTGCCAGCTCCATGGCTGGTGTGGAGGTTCCATCGCAATAGCGGGTGCAGTTCCACTGCTGGTACAGTGCCTGGCCATTGTTGGTGGGGAGCGGGGTAGGGGTTGGTCAGTATTCACCTGTATCTTGCTCCTATGACAGAGCCAGCCAGCTGTCCAGTCCTGCCTCTCAGGTCTCCGGGCAGCCCCTCGGCTGGGCCTGGGACCAGGTGTGCTGGGCCCTGTGTGTTGCGTCTGTGAGGTGGCACAATGGCTCTACCAGGCAGGATTATCCCCTGAACAGGAAAGAGCAAGGTTCGTGGGAGGTGGGCACATGCTTGGAGCTGCCCGGCTACTGCTGGGCATGCTGGGGCTGGAGCCCGGTGGGCACCTAATGGTCAGCCATGCCCCTGGCTCACATTCAGTTACTATGAAGCGGGCTTCTTTCCTTCTCTTGAAGAAATGACCTTCTTCTGTCAGCTAACTCTCTTACCAGCACATTGCAAACGTTCTCCAACACTGGTTCTGTGGGCTGCCTCTCGCCCCACTGCACCCCAGGTCTGCTATGGACCTCCTGGTTTGACCCAAACAGCTTTCATCTAACTCTTGGGCTAAACAAGCAAAAGCTATAGATTCATGGCACTGGGGGGCGAGAGAGAGAGACACGGGGAGAAGGAGAGAGAGGAAGAGAGAGGGAGGGAAGGAGGGAGGGAGGGAGGGAGAGAGAGAGAGAGAAAAAGAGAGAAAATGCATAGGCACAGCTGTACTTGCAGCCTGAGGAGCTTACCCCATGCTGTTTGGAGACACGAGCCTGAGCAAGTTCCTTTGCCTTATGAAGTGTCCTGGCCGGGGTCTGTTGTCATGGTGATGGGAAGCTGACTGACACCACAGTGGCTCCTCTCATGTCCTTTCCTGTGTCCACCCGCTGTGCCCAGGGCAGCCCTGGGTGGGGAAGCTGGGTCCTGGCATCTCCTTTCTGGGTACTCCCCTGGAGGAAGTAGCCACCAGGCAGAGACCAGAGGAGGGTGAAGTGAAGGGGTGGGCCCCTTCTGCTTCAGGAAACCCATGGTTTCCAGTGTGTCACTGACCACTGCCCATTGCTGAGGGTAGGGAGCCCATGTGTCGTTCTCGCTGCTGCCCGGGCAGGGTGCTCCAGCCACCTTTCCACCTGACAGGTCTGTTTAGCATCCCTGTCTCACTAATGCTGGTGCTGCACAAAGATGCACCTGCCTCTTCTCAGTGCTCCAGGGATGCAGCCAGACGCACGGCTGCAGGAGTGCCTCACTTCTGGGGCCTCTGCTCCACCCAGCAAGCGGTTCACCAGTCACTGGGGAACTGAAGGACATCGGTGGGTTCATCTGGCCCCCTGTTCCCGATAGGGAGAAGGCAGGGCCTGCCCTGATGGTGAAGGCTCAGACTGCCCCGACAGCTCCTGGGCACCCTTGGCCCACCCTGAGCAGCTTGTCCTGCCACTTTCAGCTCTGGGTGGGTTGGTCAGCCCCAGGCACAGCACACCAGGGTCTGGCTGCTCCCCGCTTTGTGATGGGGCACAGGCTTGTGGGAGCATCCTCCTGCCTTTCTAGGGCAATGAAGAGACCCTCAAGGCTGTTGTGTCCACACCCAGCTGGGCACAGCCTGGTTTTCCCAGCGTGCTGGTCTGGGCTCCTGCCCTGCGTTAACCACACAGAGACGCAGCATGGCAGCAGCCCATCTGCTCATCTTGCCTGGACTGTCGGGGCAGGCGCCCTGAGAGTAGAGGCCACAACACCACTGCTTCTTCCAGGCAGACCCTGTCCTCCAGCGGCTGCCCACTGGCCTTCCCAAGCTGGACCCTGATGAGGATGGAGCCCCCTCAGGATGCTCCACCCTGTCATGGATCTGATGCCTCGCTGTGTGTGCTTCAGTGAGCCGCCTCGCCCCAGGCTGCAGACCCTCTGAATCGCCTTCTCTGACTCCTGATTCTGGCTGCGTCCCTCCAGCCCTTGGCTTCTGTGTGTGAGGCCGTGCCTGGCCTGGGCCTGGCTGCTGTCCTCAACGCAGGGACTCCATGTGGGAGCCACACACAGTGTAGTGGGCTCACTGTGAGCAGACCACAATGCAGAGCTGTGAACCCCTCCCTCAGCCCCTCTCAGGCCCCGGGGGTCCGCAGGGAGCCTGAGAACATGGCCCTGCAGGTGCTTAGCTGGGTGCCCTTAGCGTGTAGCTCTGAAGGAGGAGCCTGGCCCAGCATGCTTGTAACTTGCCCACAGTGTGGGTTCTGGGTGAGACTCAGCAGCCTGCCTGGCAAGCTCCTGAGGTGGTGCCGGTATCCGCTGGGGCTGGGAGACTGGGCTGCCATGTGCCCATCTCACCTGGCCCTTCCTGCCCCTGGCCCAAGAGGAAAGCAGCCCTGTGGGCGCCAGGTGTCAGGCTCAGCATCTGGACTCTTCCAGGTTCACCTGTCAGCCAGCCCTCTGGGTATAGTAAGGGCTGGCCAGGAAGCTGGATCAGGCGGGCACACGTGTGTGCACTTGAGTGCACCCATCATGTGCACTGGCATGGGTGTGCATGTGTGTGGGTACACACGCTTTCCAAGCAGCTTAGGTCCCTCCACAGAACAGGCAGGCTGGCCACAAACACGCGTGTGTGTGCCCTGGCTATGCTCCCACCGCCCTCCTCCCTCCGAGGGCATCCAGCATGCACTGAGCCGAGAGGGAGTCTAGAGGGGGCCCCCGTCTGCCTCCCCCCTGCCCTCCTCTCTTCCTTCCCTCCTAGCACCGTGCTATTATTTTTAATTAAACAATAACCACATAGGTGTCGCTATGTGGAAACCACAAATGCTCTTAGGATACACTGTAGCACCGTGCACACCTGCCAGGGCCGCTCCGGCCACTTCCACGGCTGTGCTAGACTGTCAAGTGCACACTGCCCTACCCATCCATGCTAGCACACACCCAGCTACGTGCCCAGTGGTGCTGACCACCTCCGCCGTGGGCAGGCCTCACGCCTCCGTGTCTAGATCTCTTCCTCTCCCACACTCAGCCCGTGCCCACTCCCCTGGCCCTTGGCACCCCACCCACAGTCTGTCTCCAGGGATCGCGTGTAAAATCACATGGGGCTTGGCAGGCTTCTTTTCTATAAACAGAGGATTTCAAAATTTATTTGGAAAGTAGAGAGAGGGAGAGAATTGGCCCAGTCCCCAAATGCCTGCAACAGCCAGGTCCGGGCCAGGCCAGAGCCAGGAGCCGGGAGTTCAGTTCAGGCCTTCTGCACGGGTGGCAGGTGCACAGGACATGAGTCTCCCAGGTCCCGGCTCACTGATGGAATCTGGACACGAGCCGAGGCACTGGACTGTGGGTATGGGCAGAGCAAGGGCTGTGGTGGCACCTTAGGCAAGGTGATGCCTGCCGCCTCCTGTACGGCCCATAACACCCCATCCTTTGTGTTACCACCTGTTGCCTGTTCGTCCCTCTGGGATGGGCACCTGGGGGCTCTGGCTCTTTGCTGCCATGGGCCTGATGTATAAATGCTCCGGGGAGACCCTGCTTTTGTTTCTTTGGTGTTTGCACCCAGAAGTGGGTTTTCTGGGTCACTGGCGACTCCACGTGAGGTCCTGAGGCCATTTAGCAGATGCCCTTAGCGGCTGCGCTTTTTTCACAGCTGGACCGTATGTTACGCCATCCTCAGAGGGCTGTGAGAGGTGTGCTCTTAATCTTGCTGTACAGACCAAGAAGCTGAGGCCCAGCTGAAGAAACCCGCTGGCCTCAAGCCCCCAACTCGAGCTTCCCCGCCAGTGGCTCCCAGTTGGTCCACAATATGGCCTGATGTCCAGGTCTGACCTGGCTAGGGTGACAGCCGCAGTGGGGCACTTTGAGGAGCTGTGGAGGCTGGGCCATCACAGCCTACCTCTGGGTGGCGCCAGTGAGCACGCTGCTGCCCCCTTCACTCCAGCCAGGCTGAGGGAGGCTTCTTGCTCAGGCCACACTGGGAGTTCTGCTCTACGTTCCTCTGTCTTCCCTGGGGTCCAGTAGGAGGGAGTCCCAGGGTCAGCGGAAGGGCATTCCAACTTCCAGCTAGATGGTACAGCCAGCCACCCACCTTCCTTGGCACAGATCCTGCCTTTGTTCTCCTTTCTCAGGTGGCACCTCTCCGAGCTCTGCCCTGGCTCTGCCCTCCTTAATCGGGTGGCACCCCTCTGGGCACAGCCCTGACTCTGCCCTCCTTACTCAGGTGGCACCCCTCCAGGCACAGCCCTGGCTCTACCCTTCTTACTCAGGTGGCACCCCTCTGAGCTCAGCTCTGGCCCTGCCCTCCTTACTCAGGTGGCACCCCTCCAGGCACAGCCCTGACTCTGCCCTCCTTACTCAGGTGGCACCCCACCAGGCTCAGCCCTGGCTCTACCCTCCTTAATCGGGTGGCACCCCTCTGAGCTCAGCTCTGGCCCTGCCCTCCTTACTCAGGTGGCACCCCTCCGAGCTCTGCCCTGACTCTGCCCTCCTTACTCAGGTGGCACCCCTCCAGGCACAGCCCTGGCCCTCCTTAATCAGATGGCACCCCTCCGGGCACAGGCCTGGCCCTCCTTAATCAGATGGCACCCCTCTGGGCACAGCCCTGGCCCTGCTTTTGCACGTTAGGGTCGGGGAAGCTCCCAGCTGTCAGGCAGAGCCTTGGCATGCCCACCTCTCCCTTGGCACTCACTAAAGGCAGCACTGGCATCTGGGAGGCCATCTGCCAGTGCCGTCTCTTCCGTGGTCTTGGGTGTCTGAGGCAGCGCTGCCGAACTCCATGGGCACAGGTTGCACAAGGTGGGAGGTGCAATCGTGGGCAGCTGAGTGACTTCAGAACCAAGGGTGGCTCAGAGCGAGTGGGCTGTGAAGCCTAGGGCTGGTGGGTACCGCGGCTCTGTGCTTGCTCACTGCATGGCTTCAGCACGCCCTGGGACATACTGAGCCTGTGGCTCTGTGACGGGGTGGGTGGGCGGTCTGTGAGAAGGGCAGCAGTGTCGGCCTCCTGGACATGCCCTCTCCTGCGAGGACATGTAGGCCCTCCTGGTGGGGTCATTGCTCACAGCCTGCCCCAGGCCCAGGGCAGCTGATGGCACCAGGCTGCCCTCCATGAATCTCCTCCGGGCCCTCATCCACTGCGTTGCTTGTGTCTGTTCTCAGTGTGAGTGTGGCTCCCTCCTGGTAATGAGATGGCCAAACAGATGCAACGCTCCAGCACCATTCTGATGAGCCTGGTGCCGGGGGAGGAGGGAGCAGGTGGCAGGTGCACACCAGGCTGCTGCATGGGGTCGGGGGATGCCTCTGTGCTGGCTCACAGCGGCCCAGCTCCTCTGTGACACTGTCCTTCATGGTTGCATCTCTCACTGTGGCCTGGGCACTCACGGCCTCCCGGAGTGGGTGCAAGGTGTACACTGTGGAAATAAGAGCGTGCACAGGACCCCCATGGGCTGTCATGGATCCCCATGGACTCCCTGGAGCCAGCAGCTCCTCAGCTGCCCTGTACTCGGTGCTCCCATCTGTAAAATGGGGGTGATGATGGCCTTGACTGGGGAGGGTCCCGGGTGGGAGCAGAACTCCCAGGCTCAGCACCGCATTGGCGCCCAGCAGACTGCAACACAAACGGCCTGGCTGTCCTCTGCCAGGGGGACTCCTCAGCAAGCCTGCACACCCTGGCTGCTAGAGTTTGAGTTCAGGAAATGAAGGCTGGGATGATGGGGCTAACCCTCGTCTCAGAGTCGGGGTGTTCCTCAGCTGGATGTCCGTGTTGCTGTCCTGTCTGCATCCTGCTCCAGCTGCAGGCCGTGGCATCCGGAGGAAGAGGAGCAGCAGTGGGGTGGCCTGAGTCTGCGTTCCCCAAGAGCAGGAGTTGGGGAAGAGCCTGCTGAGCCAGAGCGTCCTCGTTGCAGGGCCTCGGGGTGCTCAGCACACAGTGGGCTACATGGCCACTGCTTTTACCACCGTGGGGTCAGTGGTGGAAGCGCTGGGATGAAGGGGTCTCGTCAGGAGGCAAGGGGGCTTCCTAGCTGGATAGGGTCAATAACACAGCGGCCCAGCTCCTCAATGCAGCAGAAGGGGTGGGAAGATACAGAAAGGGGATGGCACACATGAAGACACGGAACATTCTGGAGAACTGAGAGCCCCAGGGAATGGCTGGAGCCTGGGGAGGCCGGGAGAGGAGGCCAGGCCCTGTGAGGCCTGGGGAGGCCGGGAGAGGAGGCAGGCCCCGTGAGGCCTGGGGAGGCCGGGAGAGGAGGCCAGGCCCTGTGAGGCCTGGGGAGGCCGGGAGAGGAGGCCAGGCCCTGAGAGGCTCTGTCTGCCCTGTAAAAGCATTGAGGGCTGGTGGGTACTTTGCACAGCAGTTCAGCTGCTGGCTGAGACGCCCATATCCCATCCTGGGGTTCATGTCCAGGGCTCTACCCCCAGCACCCTGTGCTCCAGGGGGCAGCAGTGAGGGATCCAGCAGGTGAATTCCCACGCCCACCTGGGTGGGAGACTTGCATTGAGTTACCAGTGCCCAGAGTCACAGACCTCCAGAGAGTGACCCTGCAGGCGGGAGGGCTCTCTGCTAGTCTGGCTGTTTGCCTCTTTTGAATGAAATGAAGAAAATGCAGCCATTAGAAGTACAACAGGGCCCTGCATGGTGGCCTAGCAGCTAAAGTCCTCATGTTGAATGCACCGGGGTCCCATATGGGTGCCAGTTCTAATCCCGGCAGCTCCACTTCCCATCCAGCTACCTGCTTGTGGCCTGGGAAAGCAGTCAAGGACAGCCCAAAGCCTTGGGACCCTGCACCCACGTGGGAGACCTGGAAGAAGTTCCTGATTCCTGGCTTTGGATTAGCACAGCTCCAGCCATTGCGGCTGCTTGGGAAGTAAATCATTGGATGGAAGATCATCCTCTCTGTCTCTCCTTTCTGTATATCTGACTTTCCAATAAAAGTAAAATAGAAATCTTAAAAATGAAATACAACAAAAGCAACAGGTGCCTTTGTAAAGCCCCACTCTTTCGGAGTATTTATAATTTGCAAGTTTCCAACAGCACCAATTTGAAAAACCTAAACAATTTAAAAACCTAGCAACCCTGTTGTGCTGGGGGAGGGCGGCCCTATGTGTGTGGGCTGTTTCTAAGATGGGTCTCTATTTACAATTTAAATGCAGTGTTCGGAACAGTTGGCATCAGGACTGATAAAGCCAGACTGCCTTGCTCTCCCATCTTGTCGCCAGCCCCACTCCTGCGTGAGGATGCACGCGTGGCTGTGGACAAGGGCGGCGTTTCGGCTCTCATGCCTCGAGCGTCACGTGTGCCTGCGCTGCAGCCAGGCCAGGCCACGCCCTTGCCATCCACCTGGCTGTGGCGCAGGTTGTGCACCTGCCCCCCTCAGCTGACAGCCGAGCCGCTCCTCACACACTGTCCGGTCTGTCCGGGGCCAGGACTGGCGCCTCGCACGTGTTACTTTCCAGACAGGGCCTGGAGTTGGGCTGGGGTGTTCTGGGTGGCATTAGCTCCAGGTAGATGTCACCCGGCAAGCTGGTACACATGGGGCCCGCTGGTTCCTGCCTGGCAGGTGGTGTGAGAAGCAGGTATGCCATGACACAGGCACTGCCCTCCTCTGGACCCACCTGGGAGGTCTGGGGGTTCCTGCCCACCTGTGCCGCTGGGCTCACCTGGACCTGATGCAGCCACCCCCTCTACTATCTCTCACCCCACTTCTTTCTTCCTGAACTACGGACAGGGAGCCCGAAGAGCCAACCACAAGCCCAGGAGAGCCGGGTGCCTTGGGAACAGCCCGTGGAGTCAGGAAGAGGAGTCTACCACCTGTTCCCTGATTCAGAGGACGCGACGTCTCACGTGGTGGTCAGGACTCTGGGCGCTGTCCTCTCGTAGGGTAAGGGCCTCACATTTGACTCAGCCACTTGCTACCCAGCCTCTCAGTAAATGGGAGAGCAACAGCAAGTAGCATAGAGGGGCTCAGAGGGGCCTGGATCCAGGACTCCTGGGGTCACTGGAGGTATCACTGGGTTGCCTTGAGGACGGACTACGTTGGCTAAGCACCCTGGACAGCTCTTGGCACATGGCAGGCACTCAGTAATGCTATCCATGGTCACCATCCCCACCACCAGAGCTCAACCACTCCCTGAGAGTGACAGCAGCTTGCCTGGGGGTGGGGACATGAGTCCCAGGAGAGGAGGATGCCCTGCCCTGCTTGGGCATGGACCTGGACAGAGGTGCCATTACTCAGGGCTGAGGTTACCCTAACTGATCTTGGGATGGGGGGAGGTTCAACAGGGAGCTGTACTCCCTGCCTGGGCCCTGGTTCCGAGGCTCTGCCGTGCTCCCTTCCAGGCCCGTGGCTCTGATGCTCTGCCGTGCTCCCTGCCCTGGCTGTGGCCCCAAGGCTCTGCGTGCTCCCTGCCCTGGCTATGGCTCTGAGGCTCTGCGTGCCTTGGCTGTGGCTCCGATGCTCTGCCGTGCTCCCTTCCAGGGCTGTGGCTCCGATGCTCTGCCGTGCTCCCTGCCCTGGGCTGTGGCTCCGATGCTCTGCCGTGCTCCCTGCCCTGGGCTGTGGCTTCGAGGCTCTGCCGTGCTCCCTTCCAGAGCTGTGGCTCCGAGGCTCTGCCATGCTCCCTGCCCTGGCTGTGGCTCAGAGGCCCTGCCATGCTCCCTGCCCTGGCTGTGGCTCAGAGGCTCTGCCATGCTCCCTGCCCTGGCTGTGGCTCCGAGGCTCTGCCATGCTCCCTGCCCTGGCTGTGGCTCCGAGGCCCTGCCGTGCTCCCTGCCCTGGCTGTGGCTCTGAGGCTCTGCAGTGCTCCCTGCCCTGGCTGTGTGTGCCGGGCAGGGTGTCTGGTGAGAGAGAAGCTTTACCCAGCAGACTCTGGGTGTGTATATTCTCAGGACCAGACTTTGGGGAACCTGTGGCAGGTGCGGCAACAGAAATGGCAGACACACCTGCTAGGGCTGTCAGCCACGAGATGCATGGAGGCTGCCCGGGTTGCTCATGGCCATTTTGGCAAAGCTCATGACCTCAGGGCATGCCTGGGCCACCAGGCAGGAGAGCAGGTACTCTGTGCTGCTTCCTCACACAGCCCCAGCTGCTGGAGAGCCTCAGAGAGGGCATGTCTGCGTGTCTCAGGGAAGTCCTTCCAAGGCAATCCCACCATCCTTTCTTTGGAGGAAGGCAGGCAGGGCACCAGCAGGCAGCCCTGCTCTCTCCTCGCTGGCCTTTCAGGGACTAGTACTCGCCGGATCTGCCCTAGCCAGCCCAGCACTGATGGAGAAGCAGCTGGAGAGGACGACAAGGGCTGCAGGCTGGGGATTCGGAGAGTCTTTGAGGCCTCTGGGAGAGGCATAGGGTCGGGGCGGGAAGCCCCCTCATCCCCCTGACGGGTGCTGAGCCTGACTGCACAGCAGGCAAAGACGGGCGTGTCACACCTGTGTTCAGAAGTGGCCAGAAGATGCTGCTGCTGGAACTCCTGCCTGCTGCCCCACAGCTGACTCATGCATGTGGCCTCTGTTTCTCTACATTCAGTCCGCATGGGACACTGGAGGGTGCGGCTGGGACGCTGGACAGTGGAGTGTGCAGCTGGGACGCTGGCCCTCACCAGCAGTGGGTACAGTGCTGGCCAGGACAGCGCAGGGTGTGGCTGGGATGTTGGCCCTCACCAGCAGCAGGTACAGCACTGGCCAGGACAGCTTCATCAGGTGGGGAAGGAGGGGCAGGACTGGTCAAGCCAGGGTCCATGAGGCTGGGGGGTGAGATGCAGAAGATGGCAGTGGACACGGGGCACACCCTGACTTGTTGGCTCCTTGCTCTGGGAACAGTCTAGAAAGGTGAAGGGCCTCAACAGGGACCCTCAGGGAGCCAGGTCAGGCACACAACATCAAACCCTCCAACACAGTGCCTGCACAGGCCTAGGAGCTTTCTGGCTGGCTGTATGGAAGGTGCTGGAAAGTGCCAACACTGTGTGCAAAGTGATCTCCTTGGCTGCTGAAAATTTAAACTCTCTGGTGCAAAAGGTGTCAGGTGAGAGTTCAGGAATGATGGAGGGATGTGGGGCAGGGCACCCACCAGCAGCACCGGACCCTCCTTCCCACTCCTCAAAGGTCAGCAAGGCTCGGCAGGCAGGGGACCCCGCTTGGAGGTGGCTGCTTCCGCCACCCCAAGACAGCGACCCGGTGTGCTTCCCCACTCAGGCTTTTGAGGCGAGTGGTGAGGAAACAGCTCCTTTCAGTGTCCTTGCATGGGAGCAGTCATTCGCAAAAGTTTTTGGAGCTAGGCCGGAAGCCGAGGGTGGGGAGAAGGTTTGGAAGGAGGCATCGCAGTAGCACCACGGAGCCCACGGACGAAGGCTGTGGTGGCAGAGCCGCGCAGGGCGGGCCAGCCGCGCCCACTCCAGGTCTGGGACGTGGGCATCTGGGACCCAGGCCCCGCAGCTGCCTGCCAGGGAGCTGGCAGCGTGGCAGAGCCTCCCCTTGCGCTGACAAAGAGTGGAGCAACTACTGGGACAAAGGAGCGGCGCACGAGGCGCGGGACTCGCGCATGGTGCCGGCTCGCCGCGGTTCCACTGAGGCTTCCCCAAGGCTCTCCCTTCCCGGAGCGCTCAGCTGCTCTCGCGCCTGCCCTGCTCCGGCCTCCAGCCCAGGACAGGGGCCGGGCCCTGAGGGGAAGGGTGGGGCGCGAGTCCCAGCCCTGGCCACAGCACCGGCCTGCGCGCGCTCCAGGGAGTCCCGGGCCGGTGGATTTCAAGGGGCTTGTGTTCTCGCCGCTGGGGAGGGATCGGAGAAAGCA
Organism: Ochotona curzoniae; assembly: GCF_017591425.1. Classification (NCBI taxonomy): domain Eukaryota; kingdom Metazoa; phylum Chordata; class Mammalia; order Lagomorpha; family Ochotonidae; genus Ochotona; species Ochotona curzoniae. The sequence goes on along the minus strand of NW_024467122.1, from coordinate 2,001,762 downwards.
AGGACCAGACTGTGCCCCTGGGGGCCCAGAAACCCCGCCCAGCCACTCGCCTGGTCTCAGGGCACAGCACACCGGGGGGCGCAGGGGGCGTCTGAAGGCACGCAAGGACAGGGACAGGGACAGTGCAGCCCAGCTCAGCCCCAGCCCCAGCCCAGCGCACCCAACCTCAGCCTCGCGCACCCTACCTCCGGCGCTGCCAGCGCCCGCGCAGGGCTCCGGGACCGGCGGGAGGCGCGCCTGTGTGTCCTGGGTTGGGGTGGTACCGGGAACACTCCCCCCACCCCCGCCAGGGCTTGAGCAGAGCCCCTTCCCTCAGCTCTGGCGCGGGGATCCCCGCCCTCCGCTCCGAGGTCCCCGCGCGCCCCCTGCCCACTTTGCCAAGGCGAGAAACCAACCAAGCCGGAGACAAAGAAACTCCTACCTCCCTTCACTCTCGGCCCTGCCACCCGCCCGAGACACTCCCCGGCGCCCTCCCTCGACCCCGGCGCCACCACGCGCGGACCCCACCACGGAAGAGGCCGGGTGGACCAGTCCGTCTCTGCTCAGGGCACCCCAGGGGCCGCCCCTGGGGCCGTGCCCCCCGGCCCTGCGTCCCCTGAACCGTCCCGACAACCCCCCTCGCGCCGCCGCCCCCACCTCTCCAGAGGAGTGAAGGGGCGCGGCGCACACAAAGCGGGTCGCGTGGGGCCCTCGCCCGCCCGGCGCGGAGATTTACCCGAGGTCTTCCTCGATCTCCGAGATGTCCGCGAAGATGAGGAGCAGGACCAGCAGCGCGAAGGCAGCCAGCACCCCGCTCCGGCACTGCAGCTGCATGCTGGTGCGCGCCCTCCGGGGCGCAGGGGCCTGGGCGCCACCGGGACCCTGTGCTCCCGAGTCGGGCGACAAACACGGGCTGCTCCGGCGCCCGAGCCCGCGCTCCTCCCGCGCGGCCGCCCCGCCCCCGCCCCGCCCAGCGCCCGGCCCCACGCCAGGTTTTGACGGTTGAGCTCGCTCTGCGCCCTGCCGGCCTCCGCCCTGCCACTCCTGAGTCCCACACCTCTGGCTCGAGCCCGCTTCCCCCCAGGCAAGCAGCCGCCTTCCCGTCCTCGCAAAGTTTCGCCTGAACAAAGGCCGCCACCTGGGGACAACCCCGGGCAGCCGGTCCCTGCAGGCTCGACTCTAGGGACACGGGAGGGGAGCTCCAGGGTCTGGTTAACTTTGGCCGCCTTTGTGGGCAGGCCATGGTCCTAACCCACCCTTGCTGGGGTGCTGCTGCGCCCTGCAGGGCAGCCTCAGCTCCCGCCCTCCCTGCCTGGGCCTCTCCCCTGCCCCAACCAGCAACAACAGAACTCCTGGACGATCTAGATCCTGGGACGACCTAGACCAATGAGGACTCGCATAGCCGCACCCCAGATGCCCAGACACCTGTTGCCTGTAGTACCCTGGGATGGGAAGGGTCCCGCTAAGTTTTTACTGCAGTTGGATAATTGCATCTCCACCCTGTGCACTAATTGGAACAATTCTTGTCATAGTCTTGCACTGTGTGGAAGGCTTCTCGGGTCTGAGTGTGGTAGGAGTCCCGCTGGACAGGCAGTGGGGAACTGTCCCCACCGTGGACGCCACTTGGACAGCGCGGAACTCGTCTGCGGCCTCAGAGCAGCGTGAGGAGGGGCTGCTTGCAGCCTGGTCCCTCAAGGAGGCACCTGCAGAAGAGATCTTGCTGGTTTCCCCATCAAAGCACCGTGGGGTCCGGGGTGTGAGGGGATGCAGGGCACAGGCTGCCTGGCTGCGGCTGGGGGACTCGCAGGCTCTGTCCTGCAGGGAAGCCAGGCTGCCGGGGGCAGGACGGGGGGGGGGGCAGGACCGGGGGGAGCAGGACCGGGAGGCTGCGTGGAGAGCAGCGTGCCTGGACTCCCCGAAGTGTCTGGATGAAGTCTCTCCAGGGAAACGGATCAAGTACCCTGCCTGGCTCTCTGGGCACATCAGGGATCTTCTTGGTGTGAGGCAGGCTGGTACTGGGTTCTGTGCTGGCAGTCCCTAGGGAGCAGGGCAGTTCCCCCCTGTGCATCCAGCCCTGTGCTCAAACTGGCTTGGTGAGTGTCTTGTTTTTCTGGGATATTAGTGGCATCTGCAAGGGGGCAGGGGGGAACAGGTACACCTGCTGTTTGACGTAGTCCTTCTTGCACCCCTGTCCTCGCTGTGGCCCTGTGATGTGTCAGTGCCTCCCTGGTACCCGACCCTGTGCTGGGGCTGGGGAGCCCCATAGCGACAGCTCCGTGTCCTGCACTTTCGCAGAGTCCACTCTGAGCTGCAGCAGAGCTGGGTCTGCTGACTGGCAGGTGCTCACCGGAAAGAGCAAGAAGAGGCAGTCGTGCTGCACAGAGCTCCACGAGGCACTGCCGCCACCCCAGCCGACAGGTGACAGGCATGACTGTGGCAATGGCACCTCCAGTTCCTACCAGGTGGCCCGCGTGGCCAGGAAGCAGCACCCTGCCCTTGCAGAGCAGTGTCCGAGTGGAGGTGCAGGGAAAGGAGCTGGCGAGGTGGTCCAGAGCCCACCCTCGCAGGGAGAGCCACTGCAAGGCGAGCGACCCTCGTGATGGCAGCCTGGGGGCCCCATCTGTGAGCTTTGGGGGCAGACATGCTGTCCCCAGGGTCCTTGCCGCCCACGGGAGTGAGGATGGGCTCCCTGCTCTGGACGCAGCCTTCATGGGTAGGCACTGGGAAAGAGGGCCACTGACACGTGCTCTCTCACTCCCTCTGCCCCTGCCCAGTCCAGCTGCCTTTCAACAAGGAGAAGCCAGTGTCCACTGCTAACAGTTCAGTTTGCCCTGCTGAGTGTGTCAGCCATTGCTGAGGGTCTAGCAAGTTAGTATTAACGAGGATGGGGGGCAGGAGGGGCCCAGGAGTCACGCACTGCAGAGTCCCCAAACTGAAGCTGCCATTTCCATCCTGACCTCCACTCCCTCGCCCCAGGCCTGCAGGGACAGAGGGCCCCCGGCTTGGTGGAGCCCCTACCAACCTGTGTGGGTGGGGCTTTCCCACAGGCACACACCCTGACTCAGATGCCATCCATGCATTGCCCGGGAGGCCACCCAAGGTCCCGCGGCTGGGATGGGAGCCTGGGTCTCCTGACCGTGGCTACTTCCAGGGTGAAGGGGAGCGGGCATGTAGCAGTGGCCTAGGCACTTTATCCCTCTGAGTCAGCCCTCACTGTGACTGCGTCAGAGAGATGCTGTCTCCATTTTATACCCCAGGACTTGAGGCTGCACATGGCCCACCACGGCAGTGAGCGGGTGTAACTCAGTCGTCCCCCACTTCCTTCCTGGCTGGGAACCCCACGTGGGGTTCTATGTGGGCCTGAACTATGTGGCCTCTGCCTCTCACTGCGCCCCGTTAGTTCTGGCAGTGGTGTGCTTGCATAACCGCTGTTACCTTAAACTTGAATGGGAGCTGAGTCTCAAACCTGGCTCATGCAGGATGTCAGCATTGCAACAGTGGCTCAAGCTGCTGTGCCGCCAGGCCATTCTCCCAGCATCTTCATGTTTCCTGACCTCTGTTTAGGACACGGTCTATTGGACTCTAAGTTTGTCTTAATTTTTAATCACATCCCTGGTCCATCTGGCCTGAGCCACCTCTCCCACACCATGAGCAGCAGCGTCGGGAGGCCGTCCTGTCCTGAGGCTTGCTGATGGTGCTCGTGGCATGTGGTTCTCTCTCCTTTCTTTTTCTAAATTTTTTTTTTCCCCAAGAAATAATGAGAGTTCTCCATTGGTTCACTCCACACATGCTTGCAACGGCTTGGGTTGGGCCAGGACATAGCCAGGAGCTGGGCGCTGGGAACAACGCAGGGAGGCTACGAACGTGGCAGACACGCAACCAGATAAGCCATTACTGCAGGAAGCCAGGTCCAGGAGCTGGCACTGAGACCTGAACATAAGGACTGCTGGGTCAGACACCCACCATTCCTTACGAACGCTCTGGGCAGGGGAGCCCCCAGGGGTATGTCAGCATCTTCCAGGATCCAACCTATTGGATGTAGCACAGAGCCCTGGCGAGGAGGGCAGCTGCGGAGGCAGGTCCATTTAGGTCCCCTGTCCCTCCACTCTGCTCAGGTGGGTCCACCTGAGACAGCTGCCTTTCTTCCCAACCCCTCCCCCCCCACTTACCACCAAGCAGACTATGCAGAGCAGAGGGAAGAACAAGAGCCGGGGGTGGGGCAGGAGGCTTGGCCGCTGGGTCTGAGAGTTTGCATTGGGCTTGGCTGCCAGGGCTGGTGACTTAGGTAAAGGTCGCGTCTCTCAGGGGCAGGTGCCCAATGTGGCTCTCCCCTGGTTGCTTATTGTGTCCTGGGCGCTTAGGGATCCAGCCGCTTCCCACACCTTTGTTTTCTCCCTGCTTTCCCTAGCCCGTCACAGCAGGATGGAGGAAGCCTGCCTCTAGCTGTGACTTGGACAGGCTGACCCCTCTCGAACAGCACCCACCGACTGCTGTGCTTGGCCCCCTCACGTGGCATGGGCTGAGAACTGCTCTCTGAACAGCTCTGGGTCTGACCCCACACGCATTAGGGGACCTCACTTTACCCCTTGCTGTTTCTGGGACCTTGATGTTTCTTGATATTACATGGAGACATCACCACAGAACTCACGGTCTTGGCCAACGCACTCAGCCAATGTGGAATGCTGACGTCGAGCGTGAACTCTGCAGAGCTCTGTTTGTCCGCAGCAGACTTCAAAGGGAGAAAGGGTATTAGGGCAGATGCTCGCCGTGCCTCTTCCCAAGGCTAAGAAAACTTGGCTTGCTCTTGATTTTTCTTTGCACCTTCCAGTTTTACAACTTTCCTACAACCACCATGGATTACTCTGTAGCAGGAAAACAAAAGTCACTTAAAATGGATCATGCCTGTTTTCTCTGCAAACTTCTTAACCCTCCCGTTGATGCTCCCTCAGCGCCCGCGTGGCTTTGCTGTCACAGCCTCCAGTGCCTGCCTTTGTTGTGGGCGTTGGAGCTGTCCTTGCCTGTAGCCCCTGGAGTCCTCTGTGGGATGTCCTGAAGCTCAGCAGAGGCCCAGCCTTCTGAGCCGGGTAGCGTGGTCAAGGAGAAGGGCCCAGGTCACCCAGCACCACAGGGTGCTGGCTGCCTCGCACCCCAGTACTGGTGACTGGGCAGGCCTAGAGAGACGAGTGGCTGTGAGCGTTGGGGTTGGGGTGCAGTGTGTCCCAACAGGTATCATGTGCTGGGAGGTTGGGCCCCGGCCAGGCTCCGGGAAGTGGTTTGTGGGGCTTATGAGCAGTGGGGTTCACAGCCAGCTGCAGGAGCAAGAAGCTTGCAGACGAAGCAGTTGGTCATGTGGTCCTGGGTGGCCTTGCAGGAATGGGTCAAATGCAATGTGAAGCCCTGTGGGCCTCAGGGAGGGGTTCCTGTGCATCACGCTGGCAGTGTAAACTTGGAGGAAGGACAGTGCCCACTTGCTGCTGGGCTGGCTTTTGCCATGGGTACCACGGGACCCTGAGTGGTAGGCACGCAGAGGTGGGTGTTTTCTGCCTGGAGACAAGGTGGGCTACTCTCAGAACTGTTGGTGTCCGTCCCTGGTCACAGTGTCGGTGATGGCTGTGACGGGCACACTTCCAGGACCTGGGCAGCATATGGCAGGCAGCTGCCAGGTTCCCATGGAGTAAGGACTGTCCCTTTAGCTGCGCAGTGGACATGCTCTGAGGTGACAGGAGGCAGCAGGGTCACTCCCTGTGGAAAGGCAGTTTCCATCTGGCCTCAGGCCACGTGTCGTCACCCCAGCAACAACTGGGCCGTTGCAGAGTCAAAGTCATCCAGACATATGTGGGGAGGGGCCGGGGTCAGCTAGCGGGTTCTGCAAGGGCTGTGGCCTGGCTGGACTGTGAGTCCTCTGGTGGAGGGGTGGACTGTGGGTCCTCTGGCTCAGGCCCCCAGGGGAATGTGGACTGAGCTCCCCAGCACAGGTCTGGGTTTTGGCTGCCAGGGGGAAGTCTGCTGGGCCCCACAGCCACAGATCTGCATGCACAGAGCCACGTAAGCCTGGCCTGCCCTGACCGGCCCTCTGGGTAGACAGTCTCATGACAAATGCTGGCCTCATGTTGTGGTGGCCACATCTGCGGGTGCAGCCGCCTTGGACCAGACACGTGCTGTACTGGGCACATGCAGGCCTCCTGACCCCACGGGTGACCACGGGTGACCCCACGGGTGCATGCACTGTGTCTGCCTGGTGGGTTTGCCCATGTGTGGTCCATCCCAGGGTAGGTGCCTGTGCTGGCCTACTGGGCCAGTGGGGTCCTTGAAGTCACATGGTCCAGTCCTGCCATGGCAACCGCAGGCAGGATGGGAAATGCAATCAAGCCAGAGCTGACTCTTATTCTTTTTAAAGATTTATTGATTTATGTGAAAGGCAGGGCTAGAGAAAGAGAGAGAATATCTTTGCTGGTTTGCTCCCCAGACGGCCACAGCAGCCAGGCCTGGGCCAGGTCAGAGCCAGGAGTGTCTTCCAGGTCTCCCCTTGGGTGCAGGGGCCCAGGCACTTGGCTCCTCCAGGCACAGCAAGGAGCTGTGTTGGAAGTGCTGCAGCCCTGACTCCAACTGCTGCCCTTGTGGTTTACAGCTGGTGGCCTCACCTGTTGTGCCACAATAGTGGCCACAGCAGGCAAATTTTGAGTTGGTAATTTTGTGTGACACGTGGCCCCCGTGGGAAGGTTCCCAGCATAGCATGTGGGAGGGAGAAAGGGGTCGTGTGTGAGTGCTGTGCCATGTGATGGGGGCACTTAGACAGCCAGATTTGGGATTCCTCAGGTCCCTGGCACCAGGCCCCTGCAGCTCCCGAGGGAACAGTGGTTGAGTCTGCAGCGTTCTGGGAACAGGGCTGTCATCCGGCGTTTGGGGGCCCCGTGTTGTTAGGGCTGTTGGCCTGGACGGGCACTGGGAGCACCTGTGCTTCTGCGCAGTGCAAGGCCTCACGAAAGGGAGTGTGTGTCCTCCCCTCCCTCATTGTGCTGGCCCTGGGGAGAGACGGAGCCGCCTTGCACATGCCACTGGTGCCTCCAAGGTCACCGGGTGAGTGCCAATCATGTTGACACTGCATCACATTCCTGCAGCGAACAGGGGACCGTTCCAGAGGTGTGCTTTTGGAAGCCAGGAGGGTGACAGCCTCCTCTGGGGTGGCTAGCTGTTCAGGAGTCATCTTTGTCCCCTGACAAAGCCCAGCGTGGCAGGTAGGTCTTGCAGTTCGTTGTCATTCTGCTGCTCTGAGCCATCCTGCTGTGGATCGTGGGAAGTCCCCTCAAGGCCTCTTCCTGTCCATCACCATGGGGTCCTCTTCCCGTGGTCCTGTCGGGATGGCTGCCTGGAGCCACCAGGGGGCGCTGTGCAGGTCCAGGCCCTGGCTGGAAGTGCACCTGCTGGGCCTGGCCAGGGGAGGGACAGAGGAGGAAGTGAGAACCTGAGCTGGGGACCGGGAGCCCAAGACTCCTGCACTCTGCTCCCAGGCTGACTGGAGTTAGGGTCCTGGCAGCCAGGAGGTGTGTGAGTGGATGTGACATGAGCTGTCTCTGAGCAGGTGCGAGTGGCAGGTTCACGGTGTTCATAGAATGAAACCTGGGAGCAGCCTCCTGTCTGTAGTGCTTCATGAGCGAGCACAAGACAGCGCTTTGCTACACCCCATTGGCCTCTGGGTGGAAGACTGCAGGCCGTGTGCTCCTGGGTTGGTTTATGAAGATGTTGTGCAGACTGTCCTACTTCTGTGGTAATCTCCTGGACCCATTCACTGTGCTGCGCAGACACCAAGGTGGTGGCCGAGGTGTCCACAGCCTAGGTAATTTATTTTAAACCAGTGGAATTCACCAACCTTGGGCAGGTGCCAGCGTCAGTCACATGTCCTACATGCTACATCCACTCTTTAATAATTTATTTTATTTCTTTGAAGGAGTCATAGGGAGAGGCGGGAGAGAGGGAGACAGAGGGGAGCGAGAGAGAGAGAGAGAGAGAGAGAGAAGAGAGGGAGGAGAAAGAGGAGGGAGGGAGGGAGAGAGCTCCTGCTTTTATCTGCTGGTTCACTCCCCAAATTCCCACAGTGGCGCGAGTTGGGCCAGACGGAAGCTTGGAGCCTGGAATTCCACCTAGGTTTCCCAAGTGGGTGGCATAGGGCCCAGGTACTCGGCTTCATGCATTAGCAAGGAGCTGGGTTAGAAACAGAGCACATGGGAGTTGAACCAATGATCTTATGGGATTCTGGTGTTACCAGCAGAAGTTAAACCCACTACACCACAATGTCGTCCCCCTGGCTTCCATCTTACTGCCAAACTCCAAGCCTTCCTGCTTTGCTGGCTTGATGAAGTCATGCCTACACTGGAAAGGCCCGTGTGGAAGGAGCTCTGGGTGGTCTCCATCCGACCCCTGCTGGGAGCTCATAGGGGACCAAAGCCTGCCAGCATCCAGTGTGTGAGCTTGGAGCTGGCTCTGTCCCCCGCCCCGTTCCCTGGCTGCACACCTGGCTGCGTGTCGAGCGAGGGGACTTGAGCACGTTTGTGGACGAATAGAATGCAAACAGGAATTTATTTTGGTGCAGAAACATTTTCAAACCGGTAGAGTTTTTTTTCTATGATACATTCTTCCCACGGGCTTTTCGAAGACCTTTAGGACTAGAAGCCATCTCGTGCAGTCTCCCTGCCCGACAGGTGTGCCGCCCTCTGCACCGGGGCTGCACTTGGCTTTGATGTTCCACGCCGAGGAGAAACATCGAGACGTTGCCACTGTCACTGCGTTAGCAGAAGGGTGTCTTGGCAGTTTACAGCGTGTTGGCTGATTTCACACGCTACGACAGATCTCTTTCGCCTCCAAGTCACTGTCCAAGTCCGGTGTGTGTGTTGGAGGGAATGGCATGAAGCCGACGTTGAGCCACATTCCCCCTCCTGGAGGCACGCGGGGGTTCTCGGGGTGTGTGCTGCTCACAGGAGCCTTGCCTGTGAAAGCGCACACCAGCATCCCCGCAAAGGCCCTGGCCTACCCGGCCCTCGTGAGGGCTGACACAGCCACGCCCCTCACTCTGTCTTGCTTGGTTGCTGGGCACACCGTGGCTCAGCAGCCCTCTGACCCTCAGGCAGAGGTAGATATGGCCGGCAGTGGGAGGCTGCCTGTGGACTGTGCCTGCCATCAGGCCAGGTACCTCCCCAGGCAGGGGCCACCAGGCCAGGTACCTCCCCAGGCAGGGGCTGTGGCAGCTCACTTCTCTGTGGAGGGCAGGAGGTAGGAGCGGGAGGCAGGAGAAGCCCAGTGAGCCCTGGGTGGACACAGCAAAAACCAGGCTTCTCCTGGGGCTCTCGGCAGGGTTCCCCCAGTGAAGGAAAAAGGCAGGATTCGATGAGAGGGGTTGCTGCAGTGCATTGCGCGAGGTCGCCGTCCAGGGGCAGGGCACGCTCAGAGGGTGGAGGCTGCCCACTGATGGCCTCCCTGGGACCAAATCCAGGATCCACCTCTTCCTGCGTGTTCCACAGTAGCTTCTCAAGGAACCCAGTGGGGAACACTTCCTGTAGGATACTTAGAAGAGGCAGGTTGGGGCCCAGTGTGGTAGCCTAGTGGCTGAAGTCCTCTCCTTGAACACGCCGGATCCCATGTCACCAGTTTGTATCCCGGCTACTCCACTTCCCATCCAGATCCCTGCTTGTGGCCTGGGAAAGCAGCGGAGGTCGGCCCAAAGCCTTGGGACCTGCACTCATGTGGGAGACCCAGAGGAAACTTCTGGCTCTTGGTTTCAGATCAGCTCAGCTCCAGTCATTGTGGCCGGTTGGTGTCGCGCCCACGTTCCTATCGACCCGCAATAAGAGGCAGACGCGAGTGAAGTCTTCCGCGGTAATCTTTATTGTGCACACCAAGATGATGAAGAGGAAGGCCCCGACCCAGCTCGTGCTCTCGCTCTTATCGGGGATGGCTCCGCCCAAGTGGCGGCTTATTGGTGAGCCTCTAGACCACGCGCCAATCCTGCAATTCGGATAGGGCAAGAGGCCTGTGCACGCGCCGATCACACTGCTGCTCATGCGTCAGCCCTCAGCGCATGCGCAAGCGCCTGCGCAATACTCTCTAATGTACGTGACAGGAGCTACTCCTGCTGACGTGTTTATTTCCGCCAGGCGCCATCTTTAGGCCACCGCGTGCGGCAATCAACATCACCGCGTGTGGCAATCAACAGGTTGGGGAGTGAATCAACAGACAGAAGATCTTCCTGTCTGTATCGCCTTCTCTCTGCATACCTGCCTTTCCAATAAAAATAAATAACTCTTAAAAAAAAAAAAAGAAAAGAAAAGGCAGGTTAGTCAGAGGAGCGCAAGCCCACATCCTGGAATGCTGCCTCCACAACGCAGAAGGCCTGCCTGGGTGCCATGCGAACTCTTCCTCACGGCACTCCCTGTCCATCTGCTGTGCGTGCTGACGTCAGCCCTGCTTCTCTACAGAGAGGATAGAGTACCTGTCTCCCGCTGCTGTGGTGGGGCTGGTGTCTCTCCCCAGCCTTGGAGTGCAGGGTCCTCCTGGGGAATGTGGAGTCCTCCTGGGGAGTATGGAGTCCTCCTCGGGAGTGTGCAGTCCTCCTTGGGGAGTGTGGAGTCCTCCTGGGGAGTGTGGAGTCCTCCTCGGGAGTGTGCAGTCCTCCTTGGGGAGGGCAGAGTCCTCTTGGAGCGTGCTTGTTGGGCATGGCATGCCTGTCCGTGGGCAGTGCTCCGGCCTGAGCATTCCACGCTCTCCAAGGAGACTCCACACTCCCCAGGAGGACTCCACACTCCCCAAGGAGGACTTCACACTCCCCAAGGAGGACTCTGCCCTCCCCAAGGAGGACTCCACACTCCCCAGGAGGACTCTGCCCTCCCCAGGAGGACTCCACACTCCCCAGGAGGACCCCACACTCCCCAAGGAGGACTTCACACTCCCCAAGGAGGACTCTGCCCTCCCCAAGGAGGACTCCACACTCCCCAGGAGGACTCCACACTCCCCAGGAGGACTCCACACTCCCTAGGAGGACTCTGTGGGTACTGCCGCTGGCCTCTGTTCAAGGCCACCTGTCCCTGTCCCAGCGTCCACCCTGGTGGCCCTGCACTGCAGCTTTTCTCATCAGCCCTGGGTCCATGAAGCTCACGTGTCCTCAGAGTTGGCTTCATAGGCTGGGAGCCCTGGCAGGGAGCGTCTCCGCAGATGCAGCAGCTCAGCTCCTGAGCCCATCTTACCTTCTGCTTCCCTGGTTGGCACTGTGGCTGGCAGAGTGGCAGTGTTGAGAGGGAAGTGGCTTTAGCAGGGGCGAGAGCATCTGGAGGAGTTTGCCCCATCTCCCGGGTGAGCACCTGCTCTCCCAGAGGTTGCTCTCACAAGCTGTTGTTGCAGGGGGGTGTGGTTGTAAAGCAGGCTGTGACAGAGGGTTTTGTGGGACAGTTGTTGTAAACTGAGTTGCAGTGAAGTGAGTTGCTGTGGGGAAGCAGGCTGTTCTGAGGCAAGCGGGCCTCGCTGCTGCCCCTCTTGGTTCCTCTCATTCTTTTCCCACCAGTACTTCCTCACTGGCACCTGTTCTAGAGCCTCCGGCAACGTGAGCCCAGCTCATCTGCCTTGTTTGTAGACATGTCAGCCACCCACATTTCCTTGTGGCTGCAGGAGAGCGCGGAGAGGTGGTGCAAGGTGTGGCTGGAGCGCGCTCTGCCACGCCCACCACGTGCTGCCACGCCCACCACGCTCTGCCACGCCCACCACGTGCTGCCACGCCCACCACGCTCTGCCACGCCCACCACGTGCTGCCACGCCCACCACGTGCTGCCACACCCACCACGTGCTGCACCTGCCATCTCTTTTTGTTCCCACAATGTCCATGCTTGATTTTTCTAACAAGCAAAACAAAAACATTTTCTTTAAATTTCAGGGTGAAATTCCATTCAGGTGACCCATTCTTTCTTTGGTTATTTGATGCTGGAGGACATGAATTTGGGTCTAGTCTGTCTCCTGCCCTGGCCACCCTGCTGGCAGTCCCTGCCTCCCCTCTCTGTAAGTCTGTGTCCCTGGGGACCTGGCTGAGGGATGGCCGGTCAGCCTGCTGCATTGTGGGCCTGGCCTCCAGTCCTGGGGCCAGGGACGGCCAATTTACACGTCACGAGTGGGAGTTTCTGGAGACAGGCCGGCTGTCCTTGTTGGGACTGTCACTGTCCTCAGGTCCCCCTCACCCCATCCTGGTGGCAGGGCCACCCCCATGGGCACCTGGGCCTGGGTCCCCAAGCCTCTACCCTGGACTCTTGCTTGCTGATCATCAGCAAAATTGTTCCCATGATGCAAAGTTAGAGAAACACAAAACGGGAAGGAAAAGTGATGAATTCATGGGAAATAAGAGCGCCAAGCCTCTTGCCTCAGGGCTCAGTGGGACTGTGTCCCCGAGGTTTACCCAGGAGTGACCAGATGAAGGCCAAGCTTGTGAGCCGTGCGCTCGGCAACCCAATGTCCAGCTCTCGGAACAGCAGCCCCCTATGTCCAGTGAGCTTGTCATCCGAGACGCATGGTGCTGGGATGCAGGAGTGTGTCTCACGTACACACATAGGTCACAGGTACAGGCACACACATGCACACGCAGCAGTGACACACACCAACACAATGTACACAATGACAGACACACACGTACACACGGCACACACAGGCACACACATCCATACACATAACACCAGCACAGACACTAGCACACATGCGTGCAAATGCCCACATGCTTGTTCAGCCGTACACATGCACAGAGACTCACATGAGCACACAGACACGCGTGTGCACACACACGCACAGCGTTGCTCTGAAGTCTCACCTTCCTGCTCTAAGCTTGGATCCTGTGAGGGGACACGAGGGTCGCTCGGACCTCGCTTGGAGAGGCAGTGTGGACTTGCCCTTGCAGACGGCAGACTTGGGGTACTGGGGTCAGATAGTGGAGGGCGGTGGTGATTAGTTCGGAGGACGTGAGGTGACCCAAGGCTCCTTCATGGGCGCCCGGACGCGTGTCTTCCACCTGGGGCTCCAGCAGCTGCAGTGGTGTTGTTCCAGTGCTGGTTTCGGGGAGGGCCCTGTGAGGTCCTGGTTCCTGGAATGGATTCCAGAGGAGTGTGACATCTGCGGGGACAGCGGCTGGCAGAGCCCTGCTCTTGCCCCCTGTAGGCCATACGTGGGATGTCTCAGACACGGCCTGCGTGGCCCGTGGGACTCTGGGAGCCGCCCAGTAAGTCTCCCACTTTTACAAATGACACAGCTGATCTTAGCAATGTTGTGTTCTGTGCAAGAGCATGGACACAATTGTGTCACTCGCTCTCCGAGGAAGGAGCTGGGAGGTGGGGGTTGGGGGGCTAGGTGTGGGTGAGGTCAGGCGAGGGGGCAGACCTCAGGGAGCCTGAAGTGGACCCTCACCTCCAGGCTGTGATAAAGCACGCCCCCGGGATCCATGATGACCTAAGCTGGCCGCTGGGACCCTGGCTGTGTCGGCGCCTCCATTGGAGAGCAGTGCCCACGCTCACCTGGGACAGGACGCAGCCCCTGCTCCTGTGGAGTGGACGTCCCCCAGGAGAGAACAGAGCTGTGACTGCTATGTGCACTCCTGGTCTGTGCTCTCCCGGCCCTGCTCCTGGCATCGCCCTGCTCCCGGCGTCGCCCTGCTCCCGGCATCGCCCTGCTCCCGGCATCGGCCCTGCTCCCGGCATCGCCCTGCTCCCGGCATCGGCCCTGCTCCCGGCATCGCCCTGCTCCCGGCATCGCCCTGCTCCCGGCATCGGCCCTGCTCCCGGCATTGCCCTGCTCCCGGCATTGCCCTGCTCCCGGCATCGGCAAACGCTGCTTCCCAGAACGCTGGCGAGGAGTCCCTCTCCCACCACTGGTGCTGGGCAGCCTGGGGGGAGCTGAGCGTGTGCACGGGGCGGGCTGTGGGTCAGCTTTTGACAGTATTTTTAAAGTTCCTTCACAATGTCTCTGAGCGCACGTTGGTTCGGGGCGGGGCTGTTTGGATGTTTCTAGCGTCATACCCAGGGGACACACAATGGTCAGCTTAAGAAGCAGCCCCGCAGGGCCGGCTGGTGGCCTTGGGGACCTTTCTGCCAGCGGCCCAGTCATTCCACACCCTGCAGGTGGATGCTTCGTCTTCTGTAAGACCTGAAAGTGGGAATAATGACAGCAACAGTAACGTGTAGCCCCGCTTTCCAGCGAGCGGTGCTGCCTGGAGTCCAGCCCGCCCTTTCGGAGACATCACTGTGCACCTTGCGATCCGCACAAGGCCGTGCAGCCAGGCTGTTTGGCCAGGAGGAAGTGGGGGTGCAGGGACAGAGCCACCCCAGCAGCTGAGTGACTTGCTGTGCTCTTTGCTCCTGGCTTTCCTTGCTTCTAATGGCTGTGACATCACCCACCTCTTAGGGATGCTGTGTGGTCTGCCAGGCCGTGCCGTGCGGTCAGTGTGGTGCCTGCATGGTGAGCTCCTCTCGGGCTCTGGGGGGCTCTGGGGGACCTTGTGCGGCCTGGCTGTTTGGGAAATGTCACTGCAGTGTGCATGCGGGGCGGCGGTTAGCCACTGCTTAGGGTGCCTGCGTCCGCAGCACAGTGCCCAAGTTCAGGTCCTGGATCTGCTTTCAATCCCAGCCTAGCAGTCAGCCCCACAAACGCAGCAGGAGGCTCAGACCTAAAGCCAGCCTGTTCTAGGCCAGCTGGGGCGTGGGGAGCCCGCCCAGGGCCACCCTTGGAGTGGGGAACCTGCCCAGGGCCACCCTTGGAGTGGGGAGCCCGCCCAGGGCCCTGCTTTTGGTCAGTTCTGCCTTTGGTCAGTGATGGAAGCTGAGAAGACGCTGGTAGCAGGGAGGGCTTCTCCAGGGGCAGAGCAGGGCAGGGACAGAGATGTGGGAGCCGGCTGTAGGAGCCTATGGGACACAATGTCCTCCACTGCCCAGGGGATGGGGCTTTCCTGGGACTTGGGATGCTCGGTGCAAACTCAGGATAGAGCCAGGCAAAGGGACGGGGCGGCCAGCATGTAGCTGGGGAGTGACTGGTGTCGGGTGGGGCTGTGGGGGAGGCTGGGCATCTTACCTGCTGGGAACAGGCATGTCTGGGCTGTCCTGGGGCCCCGACAGTGTCTGCTGCACCAAGGGCCTCTTTTACACCTGTGTCTCCAAGGTCGGCTCTTCCCTCTCCAGATGAGAAATTAGAATGAGAGGGACTTGAAGGTGGCAGAGGTGATCTCCCGGGAGAAGGCTGGCCAAACAGGTGCACTGCCCCTGCGCTGGCGGTGAATAGGAACTTGGGCTTGAGGAAAGAGGAGCCAGGGCACAGGGGGTGGTCTGAGCCCTAGCGGCGGTCACTCTGGACCCTCATGACGGTCACTCTGGGTCCCCGTGGTGGTCACTCTGGGTCCCCGTGGCGGTCACTCTGGGTCCCCGTGGAGGTCACTCTGGGTCCTCGTGGTGGTCACTCTGGGCCCCCGTGGAGGTCACTCTGGGTCCTCGTGGTGGTCACTCTGGACCTTCATGACGGTCACTCTGGGTCCTCATGATGGTCACTCTGGGCCCCCGTGGAGGTCACTCTCTGTCCTCATGGTGGTCACTCTGGGCCCCCGTGGCGGTCACTCTGGGTCCTCGTGGCGGTCACTCTGGGCCCCTGTGGAAGTCACTCTGGGTCCTCGTGGCGGTCACTCTCTGTCCTCATGGTGGTCACTCTGGGCTCTCCAGCTTCAGGTCTGAGGTGCTGTAGCTTGCCCTGGGCTCCGTTGCCACTGCGCCTCGAGCTTGGGACTGCTGGCCCTTTGCGACCAGGTTAGTACTTGCTGCCCCCAAGTAAACCTCTGCTTTGCCTGACCGACTCTGCTCTGGCCCAAGCATCGCCCTGCACTGTCTGGCTGGGCTCTCCTGGGGAGCCTGCAACAGCAGGAGGGCCCCCTAGTCTAGTGCCCTCAGTGCCCTGGGTGGGGCGGAGGGTCAGCATGTGGAGTTACTCCCCCAGGCCCCTAGGACTTGTTCCTGGCAGAAGCCAGCCCCGCCCTGCCCCACCTTCAGAGCTGGGCCCCTGGGCGCAGGTGCTGTCCCCAGGAGAAGCAGATGGGGTTGCAGAAAAGCTCTTTGGTGTTGGTCCCTGTGAACTCAGGGAGGACCCTGCCTGGCATGGGGTACAGCTGAGACAGAGCTGGAGCAGGGTGGCCACTGCGAAGTGGGGTGCCATCACTGGGTACAGTCCTTGGTCCCTCAGCCCTGAGCAGCACAGGTGGAAAATGAAGGCATTGCCTCTGGAGGAGCCTGCAGAGGAGTGAGCAGGGCCGGGCAGTGCAGCATAGGCCCACTTCCTGGTGCCAGGATGGATGCGGGCTGCTTCTGGCAGGTGCCCTCAGCTCCACAGCAGTAGCAGCCTCTGGAAGGCAAGGCTTGCCCTGCCCTCTGCTCGTCCAGCCTGGAAGCGGCACTGAGGCCAGGCTGGAGTTGAGGCTCATTGCTGCTTTTTAAACATCCTTTATGAGAAGAAAGGCGTGGTTAGCACTTAGCTGGCACAGAAGGCGATGACTAGGGCAAGTTGATTGGTTCTGCAGTGAACTCATTTACCCCTTGTGTCAGGGGCGCCCAGTGCCTGCCCATGGCCGCTCAGCCTCTGCGGGAAATGGACAGGTGAGGCATCTTGGCTAAGGTCCCAGAGAGCGTGGACAGGCATGCCTTCCACTTGTCCCGGAGGCTCAGCCCAGCCGGGGACTCAGCTGGCAGGCACAGGCCTGGGGCATGGCAGGTTCAGCTCCGGGCCCCGGGGCAGTGGGGGGTGTGCTGGGGGCTGCTCCTGCTACACCTGTGAGGCTGTCACGGTCCCGAGTCCTCTGCACCGGGGTCCGCTCACCACCCAGGAGCCGGCCTCCACTGGGCTCTCCTCACCAGACAGCTCCGCTTCCCAACACAGCTGTTCCCATGGTAACCCACAGTTCAAACGCCCCTCTTGACCCAGTCCCCTGTAGTGCTGCTTCCAAACCCGGGGACAGAATGGAGGGATGTGGATCTTGGCTCTGGAGGGAGGAAGGCCACAGTGATGCAAGGCTGTGTCTTTGAATTCCCAGCCTCAGCTGCCCAGCTCCCAGTCGTGCGCGGCCATGCACGCCGACGGGAAGGGCAGGCCGACGGGAAGGGCAGAGAGGCCTCAGGGTTCTGTCCCTGCAGGTTCTGCTGTCCTTTCAGCCGCTCCTGTGTGGTTCATGATTTTGGCAGAGTTGGCCGGAGGTCACCCAGCCTCGCCCTTCCAGGGTTTGTCATCACGTGCAGTTGCTGTGGAAGCCTCCTGGCAGATCCTCTGCTGAGTGCAGCGGCGGGACCCTCCGGCTGCCCGGGAATGTGGCTGGGCCCGTCGCAGGGTTCCTCTGTCCCTGTGTGGTGTTTTCCTGATGAGCACCTGGAGCCGTGAGCTGGAGGTAAGAACTGTGGCGGGTCTGTCAGTCAAGCCCTTTTAAAGAAGGGGGACCACAAGGACCGTGGCTGGACTCAGCAGGGTGGGGCTCCGGGAGGGGACCCAAGTCCACGCCCACTACCCCGTCCTCCTCTGCTCCCAGCTCCCTCTCTGCCAGCAGCTTTGATGAAAAACCCTTGTTGAGGAGGAGGGAAGAAAATTGACGAATGAATTTGCATTTTAATGAATTTTTAATTGAGCAGAAATCTGTTGTTTCTGTTTAAAGATGCAGTGCTGACGTCGTGGTTTCTGTGGCTGGGGGCCAAGTGGGAATTTAATGTGATAAAAACAAGGATAATGCTAGGCTTAATTAGGCTTGAAGGTGCTGGCGAGGCTGGCAGGGTGAGCATCCGCCAGCAGGGGCCTGGGGTTGGGGTGCTGTCTCCCCCAAACCAGCCAGTCACAAAGGCCCAGGCTACTGGGGTCCAGCCCTGTCCAGCCAACAGCCCAGGAGGGAGCACTTCGCAGGCTGGCTTTGGATTTGCTGTCCCAGCCCCGGCACCGTATGCGGAGGTCCTTGGCAAGGTGTTGGTGGTGACCACACACGGCCGGGACACACGCGTGGTCGTGCGGTAGCCAGGATACTGTTTAGGAGAAGGCTTTGAGAAGCCGCCCTTGAGAACTGCTGGCTTTCCCTACCCAGGTCAGAAGCAGCGGACTCACTGAAACCTGTAGCCACACACAGTCACGTCTGAGCTGCTCCTGGCCTGCAGTCATGCGGTGGGCCTTGGGGGATGCCAGCTTGTGCCAGGGGCTGCCTTATAGGACAGGGACGCTGCAGACACGCACGGCAGGTGCAGATCAGCCCACCTGGCAGGCTGAGGGCCCACGTGTGCTCAGGAACCACGTGCACGTCTCAGCTGGTTGTGGCCTCGCGGGATTCCTGCTGTGGAATATTCTCACAGCGAGGGGACTTCACGGAGGTAACTCATGGGTACTTCTGGCCTCTCATCTCTCTGCTCCTCCAGGCCCTGCCACACCCACTCCTTCTCCTTGGCCCCACCATGGCAGGGCCAGGGGGACACAGACCTCACGCACTGGGTTTCTTAAAATGCCACCACAGGGGGCTGCGGGGGGATTGTCTGCAGACACAGAGTGAGTGGATCCGAGTCCCCTGGCGAGAGGAGGAGTGAACAGAGGGATCTGGGGTGGCCCCGTGCTGGAGCTCTGGGGTGGCTGCTGGGGAAGTCCACAGCGGGCTTGGAGACGTGGGAGAGCCCCGAGACTGGCTGTCTCACAGTGAGCAAGAGCAGTGGCCCCGTCCTGGAGCCTGCTCACCGGGCAGACACGGACCGCAGGCTCGGGCACGCCTGGGTCCGCTGGGGCTGCAGCCTCTCCCCTTCCCACTGCCCGCCCTGGAGGCTCGCCGACCAGCTTGGACATCTCTCTCCCGCAGTGGAAGAGCAGATTCTTGAATGGTCTTTTCCAGAGGTCTACTGAGAACTTTCGAACATTGGGGATTTAAAACAAACATGTATCAAACATTGTATTCTGTTTTTTTCTAATTGGGATTTAGTCCAGGGCAGGCAGGAGGTAGACAGCTGTGCAGCTGGGAGGACCGTGTCCGAGCTGGGAGGATCGTGTCTATCTGAGCTGGGAGGACCGTGTCTGTCTGAGCTGGGAGGACCGTGTCCGAGCTGGGAGGACCGTGTCTGTCCGAGCTGGGAGGACCGTGTCCGAGCCCTGCTTCCACATTTCACCTGCTCACTGGCCTTCCTCGGCTCGCACAGCACACAACATCTTCAAATCACACGGACTTGTGAAAAACCTTCGTGCTGCTTTTATGATTAAAATTCACAACCAAGGAGGTGATACAGTCAGCATAAATCCCAGAAATTTGTTCTGGAGAGACACAGAGTCTTGGCACCTACTGCAGGTACGCCCCTTTGGGCTGCAAGGCAGGGTGCCAGGATGGCTGACCCCTTCGGGCTGGACGACGGGGTGAAGATGCAGACAGGTTCCCTGTGTGCTGGCCAGAATGAGACCCCGGAACCAAGGGAGGGAGGCTGCAGCCCGCCTGGCGTCTGCGCCCTGGGCTCCTGACACTGCCTGGCCGCCCCTGCCGATTCTGACATTTCAGCCCTGTAGCGCCGACTTATGGAGGCCACTGGGGACTACAGTTGAGAATGGTCACACACAAGCCCTGCAGCGGACAAATGCAGCGAGTGTGTCACCAGAACTGCTGGGATTTCCTGTCACAGATGTGACTTTAACGTGAAAATGAACGTGTTTGTTGACATGACCCGGGGCCCGGAGGTGAGTGTGCATCAAAGGAGAACCCGACGCAAACCTCGCGTTCCTCTTGGTAATTAGCACCTCAGCATTGTTCCTTAAGAAACACCTGAAACCCATCAATTAGTCACCTTTATATCTGCTAAAGATTCCAATTCGCCTAAAGATGTTAAAATATAATTACTGTTGTTGTGAAGTGTTTGTTGGAATAATGACTCGGCTAAACATAAGTTTATAATTTTAATCATTGTCAACATCACGTGGGAGCAATGCCAGCACACCTGATTAATAATCCAGTGTTGGCTAATTATTTGGTTCTTGAGAAAACAAACGCATGTGATATAAGACGAACTCTTGCGTTATAGCTGACACTCATGACTCGGGGAGCTGGCCAGTTTTTCCTAACGTGGTAGAAGCATCCGCTTTCTGACTCAACAGTTTGTGCCTGGAGGACTTTTCAGACCCAACACATTAAAGCGTAAACTCCATGCTTTTATTTGCTGAAACATTTGGAAATATTCTATTTCTACAAGTGTTTGCTTTTGTGAACTAATTGGAACAGAGCTCTCTTAAGAAACTTCATAAAAACCCAGTTTTTAGCACCCTCCAGTGACAGGCAGGTGCTCCTATGGCTGCCATAGGGAGTCTCACCTTTTCCATCGCTCAGAGTTTTTGGCTTCCTTGCTGCCACTTGCCCAGTGTGAAGGGGACCCCCACCCAGACCCCCAGGAACCAGGGGTGCTGGACTCCAAAGGGCCAGGGCCAGGAAAGGTGTAACCGACATGGGTTCAGACAGAAACTGTAAGCAGCGAAGACTGACAGACCAGATCCTGTGCCATCTGTTGCCTGAACCGTGAGCGGAGCAGCCCTTTCATGTTGCTGCTGTCCTGGGGATGAATTTATTTATTGTCTCCATGTGGACGAGAGAGGAAAGCAAAGCCAGCAGGTCAGCAGGGAGGATGCCACTTCCCTGCCTGTCTTGCCCTGGCTCAGGCCCCTGCCCAGCCTTGGTCCAGCACTGCCCGGTGCTGCTGGTGGCAACGTGGGCCTCCTGTGCTCCTGGTGCGAGTGTAGACTGGGAGCTCATGAACACAGGTCCGGGACCTGTACGTCAGTTCATTGGCACAGTGACACCTCCGAGACGGAGACGGCTCCTTGTGCAGGAAAGACGTCGGAGCATCGCACAGGGCATGGTGCAGCCTTTGTGGAAGGGAAGGTCTCTGGCAGGTGGCAGAGGGGAAGAGAACAGATCTCACCATGCATGGCAAGCTGGAAACAAGGAGAGAGAGAGAGAGAGAGAGAGACCACTTTTTAGGAGAACTGACTTCCGAGGGCACGCCCAGTGACTCAAGGGCATCCGTTCAGTCTCGCCTCAGACCATACATAACCGAACTCTTTCTGCCCTCGCAGTGCTATTAAGCGACAACTTTGGAGTGTGAAGTCCAGGGATACACATTGAAGCCACAGCACCAAGGGATGCTGGCTTGGCCACTGTTTTAGGAGCCAGCCAGCTGTTGTGTGCTCAGATACTGCCTGGTTTCCAGGCAAGGCAAAGTGAACAGCTGCTTGTTAAAGAGATGTGTTCCTCAGGTTGACTTATTGAACACGGCTGGCCTCTTCATCCCTGAGCCGGCCAGCTCGGCGCTCCTGAGCCCTTGACTGGTCCTGGTTTCTACGCATGAGCAAACGCTGGGGGAAGGCAGGCCAGCCGACCCTTCCCGAGTCCTCGCGGAGAGCAGGCAGACACCCGTGGAGTGCCACAGAGCCAACTTCCAGGGCAGACGTGGGAGGAAGTGCCCCTCCCACGTCTGCCCATCCAGCCCACCACCCTGTACCCATGCCAGCTGTCCACACCGCTGCGGCTGGGGCCTTGACTCCCAGCCATCGGTGCTGCTGGCACGCCCCAGGCCGAGTCAGCCCAGCAAGGAAGGGCACGAGTTAGGAGCAGGGATGCTTGCAACAGCCAGAGCCCCTGAAAAGGATGCGCTCAGGGCAGCAGAGCCCCTTGGCCGTCCCTGGTCTTGCCCACTCATACCTTCTTTTCCAGTTTCCCATGGCAGAAAGCACTGTGTATGGAGTATTTTGCTTTTATTACTTTTTAAAAATATATATATATACTGTTGGTCTCTGAACTCCGGGTGGCTTGTCTAAGTTGTATGTTTTTGAAAGGTTTACTCCTCTAATTCCTGCAACAGCCAGAACTGGACAGGACTGGGCAGGGAAGCTGAGAGCGTCCTCTGGATCTCCCATGCAGCTGAGAGGAGGCACCCCTGTGTCTTCCAGGCACGTGGGTAGGAAGTGACCCAGTTGCCCCATGTGGGATTCAGGTGTTGCAAAGGGTGGCGCATTGCGCATGGACAGGTTCTGTTGGAAACGCGTCTGGTTTGGATTGTGTGAGCATAGCGATGAGTCTGTGCAAACAAACCCAAGTGGCAGTTAAGGAGAGCATGTGGGTACACGGCCCACTGTCCAGCGCAGGGCAGAGGTGCTGGGGCAGGGCTCGGGCTGCCAGAGGACGGACAGGGGGCTGGGACTCTTGATCCCGGACTCACTGCCCGTGTGGCCGGAGAGGGTTACCAGCCCTCTTCTTCTTCTTCTTCTTCTTTTTTTTGCTTATATATATATTTTAAATTTTGTTTTATGACTCAGTTTCTGGGATTCCCCAACCCCTTCAAAAAGCCCTCCCCCCACATTGAATTCCTCCATATTGTTACAGTAGTACAGTTCATTTCCAGTCACGATTCCTTCATTGTGGGCATGGACCATGCAGAGTCCAGCATCTTATTGTCCAGATAAATTCAACAGTTTCATTGGGAGATCATCCCTGGTCTGAAAGTAGAGCTGGCAGAATATCATCCCATCCAATGAAAAGCCACTACACAGCTTCAACAACAATTTACAATATCATAAAGTTAATTGACATGGTATTGAGTGACCAATATGTTAGAAAATGCAAGTTCTTAACCACATCCTGTGACTATCATTGACATTTCAATTTTAGTTTATACACAACCGGCTGCTATTCACCTTATAATAGTTATAGGGTACTATTCAGCTGTCTTGTGTCTATTTTCACTGTTGTATTTAGCAGCTTATAGTATTCAAGCATGATTTCTACTGAACTTTGCAGATTTTAGGATAGTCCAAACAGACTTATAACTCTAACAAGGCATATGTCAACAGTTTAGGTGCAGATCAGTTTTAGGAGGGGCGCGCAGAGAAATCTTCAATACTGTAGTGAGGAGTAACTAATCTTTGTGTACTACCTAGTGAGGTATATGGGAGTCCAAGCTGATTGTTTCCTGTCTGTTCTAAACTTTTCTTATTGGTCTCTGTCTATCTGATCTAATTTTGGGGGAGGGGGTGGTTCTGGAGCAACCCTGATGGTCATTGCAGAAGAGGGTGGGGAGCCAAAGTTGGACTAAGTAAGGACCAGAGAAAGATCCTCTCCCGAGTCCTGAAGGGACTGTTCTGTTTCTGATGAGCGCTCAGGGCTCCTGGCTGTTGTTCCGATGACCTTGGTCCTGCGAGGAAGGATCTGCAGCCCTCTTCTGGTCCCAATTCCAGGTGTCCCTCTTGCAGTCATAGCAGGTGGCCATCTCTTCTTGGGGAATCTGACTGGGAGTGTCCACAGGCCAGGCGTTGTGTTCTGGTTGCTTGCGCGAGCATGCCATGGGGCAGGATTGGCATGCTCTGGCACCACCTCTTGCTCCTGGGAGCACTCACACATCAGGGGTGTGGCTCCTCTTTCAGGGGTGGTGCTCAGAGGGTTGACAAGGTGAGTATGGCTTAGAGACCAAGCCATCAGGATGGCGTTGAAGGCTGGTGCTTGTTTGTCAAGCATAATGGAAACGTCTCAGCTCTTCAGGCCTGTGCTCAGCGAGACCCGTCCAGACAGGCCTGCTTCCTCCTTGGCTCAGATGCAGGCGTGCTGCTGAAATGCTGTTTTACACAGTCCGTTGCTGTGGGTGGAAGGCCAGTTTGGGGTGCCAGACCCACGCCAGAACACGTGGAGAGCCGCGATTCTCCTGTCGCCTGTGTGGCGAGGGGAAGGAGAGGCCAGAGGTAGTGGGGTGCAGACAGAAAAGGAGGGAGGAGCCCCTTGCCCCACCCCCACCCTTGGACTTGTGGAATGTTTGGGTTTGGATGTCTCACCCCGTAGCCCAGGAAAAGGCAGGCGAGCCAAGAGTCAAGTGCGAGCTGGTCATTCTCACCTCTGCCTCTGCGTCTCCACGGCGACACCCACATTCCCCCTGGTGAGCCTCAGGCCTGGACCCAGCCAACAACAGGGACCCATGTCCCCAGGAACGTCCCGTGTCCTCACCCTGGCCACCACAGCACCCTGCAGGCCCCTCTCCCAGCTCCCAGCAAGTGAGTGGGCGGGCCCCCACGTCTCGGCCCTGCCATCCGTGCGCACCCACACCTCACAGGCCCCGGACTCCCAACCGACCCCGGCGTCTGGTGAGTGTTCACTGACCTTGCTCCCTCTTTGCAAAGTACCATCCCCTGCAGGTGTGAGTTTGTGGTGTTTCCCGGGTCTGCGTATCTCTCTTTGGCTACCCTAGCCACTCTCCTCGGTGGTTCTCAGATTATGCAAATCGCCCACTGGGCTTGGGACACACAGCCGGGGGGCCCATGCTCAGTTCTGGTGAATCTTAGCAGGTCTGAGAGCTGCCTTCCCTCCTGGTTCTGGGTACTGACAAGTTAATCCAGAGACCAACCTGCAGAGCCAGTGCCTCAGGGTGGCCTGGCGGTGTGCGGGGTCTACACGGGGTGGCCTGGTGGTGTGCGGGGTCTACACAGGGTGGCCTGGTGGTGTGCGGGGTCTACACAGAGTGGCCTGGAGGTGTGCGGGGTCTACACAGGGTGGTCTGGCGGTGTGCGGGGTCTACACAGGAGGGTCTGGTGGTGTGCGGGGTCTACACAGGGTGGCCTGGAGATGTGTGGGGTCTATACTGGGAGCAGGAGCTGTGTGGTGACCTGTGTGGTATGTGATGGTGGCATGGGGGTAGGGACAGTGTGGTGTGTGGGGTTTCCAAGGGTGGCCTGTGTGGTGTGTGATGTCATGGGGCAGCCTGCCCTGCTCTCTGCACCTCTGGTTCTGAATGCTGGTTGCTCACAGCTGTTTCCAGGAGAGGCCCAGCCCTGGCAGTGGGCAGGCCTGTCTGTCTCCGTGGGCTGGGAGCGTGGGCACTGGAGACCATGAGAGCCACTCAGGTGCCCCTAGCGGCCCAGGCTGAGCAGCATGGCTGGTCCCGAGCACTCCCTTGTTGCAGAGGAATGCGGCTTCAGGCTTGTTCTTTATGCTGATGGCCCGTACCTGTGGTTGGACCTTGCTCTCGGTGCTGGCCGCTGGCACCTGCAGCTACAACCTGCACCGTGGGCCTGGCTCCAGATCTAACACCTGCTGCTCCAGAGACCACCTTTCATGCAGCTCCTGGAACCCACTTCCACCTAGCCCCATCTCGACAGAGTGACACTCCCCTGCCTAGTTCTCCCGTATGTGGCGGGCTGTCAGATTGAGCTCTGCGTTGCTCCTGTGGCTGCGTGGCCTGAAGCCACAAGTGTGCTCCCTTTCAAGTTCCATAGACCAAAATGTGGAAACCGTTTTTCCTGGAGTGGTCTGTCTCAGCACGCTGGAGCCCAGGGAGCTAGGCAGTCCCGGGTGCCTGAGGGGACTGGAGGAGGGGAACCACAGGTGCAGGCTCAGGTGGGGCTCTCAGCAGAGCCCCGAAAGTGGCCATACCCTGCATGACTCAGCAATTCCTTACTTCTCAACAGGAAAGAGGTCATACCTTGTGCAACTCAGTAGCCACACTCTGATGACTCAGCGGTTCTACCCCTTGCTTCATGGTCCAAAGAAATTCTCACACGGCCTTGAAGGGAGACTTACAGATGCGTCCTGGTGTTGGGGGCTGCAGGTACAGGAGCCTGGTGACCACGTAGACTTCCTGGGCAGGTTCATGGGTACTGCTGGCCCAGTGCAGGCTCACTGTAGCCATGGCAACAAGGCAGTTAGGGAGCAAGGTGAGGATGCTCAGTATGGGTGTGCAAAGCAGCATTGTTCTATGAGCGCATGCACAGATAGAAGCACAGACGTGTGAGGGATGGAGTCCCTCCTTGGGCAGCCAGCAGGAAGCAGGCAGAGGGAACTCAGGGCAGGTGTTTTTCGGAGATAGGGGAGGGGGGAGGGAGGCTGTGGAGTGACACTCTGGTCACCTCAGCCTGGGAGGGTTCCCGGGGAAGAGGGTGGTGTATATTGCAGTGTGAGCAAGGTCACGTCAGGCAAGTCTAGGATTTAGTAAGGAGTCTTTATTAACCAAGGCTCGTGATAACAGGGCTCACTAGAAATTAGCAAATCACAAGTCCGTTTAGCAATCCATCAATCGAAATCCCAAGAGAACAAATGGTCATTACCCTGAAGTCCATCCGTTAAGCTGAAGCCCTACGTTCCCACTTCCCCAACAATGTAAGTTATCCTAAGAGACACGCAACAGACAACCTGGACACACTTAGAAAGCTGCAGACGTCTGCCCGCATCCCACTACTGCCAGGCCTCCCGTCTCTTGCTGCTCTTGACAGTACACACAGTAGAAATACAAAGATCTCAGCATCAGCATCTTCACTGACTCCCCAGGGCGGGAAATACAGACACTCAGGGGCCATGCCAGGGGCACCTGTCCTCAGTCTGTCCGTGAGAAGGCACAGGAACACAGGACCAGAGACCACCTATCCCTATCACGGGTGTTATAGGGGCTTGCGAGGGGAGTGGTTACACAACAATACCATACTGCCCCTTCAGGTTCCAGGTGATGATAGGTGAGCGTCACACGTAGGCAGAGGGAACACCTAGGTGGTGGTAGGGGAGTGGCTTCCAAGCTCATGACCCTGAACTAGCTGCGTGCCCTACCACAGTACAGAGAGCTTACCAGGAGGCAGCTGCGGGCTTCCTAGCTTGGGGACTCAGCCTGGGCCGGACCCTGTTCTCCTTCCTGCATCCACAGGGGAGCGCCCCACTCACCCAGACAACAGAAGGCCAGGGGGCATGGGCAGTGGCTGAGTGTCCTGAAGGACAGCAAAGAGGCCGGGGGTGGGGTGGAGTGGAGGGATAGATGGTGCCTTCAGGCTAAGGGGCAGTGAGGACCATGACCCCCTCCAGGCTAAGGGGCAGTGAGGACCATGGCCCAGGAATGGAGGGAAGGGCAGCAACAGCGGGACTGGGGCCCGTTCCTAGGAGGGCTCTGGGCCAGCGGCAGAAGGCAGGCACCGAGCTTGCAGGTAGAGCACTGGTGGTCTCTAATAAGAGCAAAGCTATGGAAGCATGGCGTTTGTTGTGGTGAAAGTGAGGGCTATAGAGAGAGACATTGAGGTTTTCCAACTGCTGATCCACTTCCCAGTTATGCACAAGGGCCAGGCCCTGGCCAGGCCAGCAGCAGGATTCCAGCTGGGTCTTCCAAGTGGGCAGCAGGGTCCGAGCCCCAGACCGTCTCCACTGCTGTTCTCATTCCGTTGGGATGCTGTCATCCCTGCAGTTTTACTTGCGATGCCACCACGCTGGCCCTTGGGATGCAGCGTAACCTTTGACTGTGTCGATTTTTAGACTTTGCAGAAACAGTTAAATACGCAGAATTTCAGAGGCAAACTTACAAATCCTTGAAGAGCTGCAGTGTTCTCCCGAGACCCGGAGGTGCGAAGGCCAGGGCTTAAAAAATTCCTTTCTCGAAACCACGTCTCTCTGTGATTACTTAATCTAAGCCAGCCATGTCCATAATGCGTCTCCTCTCCCAGCCTCCACCTTTGATTAATCCAGACATCCCCTAGCTTCTTTTAGTAGAGAGACTTAAAGATTAAAATACCACGGTTCATAAGGATGCAATTAAGTGGGTTCTGGAAAATTCCTCAGCTCCCACCACAGGGTGGTGATCTTCCCAGCAAGAGTGGCCACAGTGTGGTCACCATTCTGTCTGCTGGTCACCTCTGCTCTGCAGCACAGTGGGGAGTCAGGAGTCAGCCGGGGGAGGGAGGGAGACAGGCGGGGGGAGGGAGACGTGGGGGGAGGGAGACGTGGGGGAGGGAGACGTGGGGGGAGGGAGACGTGGGGGGAGGGAGACGTGGGGGGAGGGAGACGCGGGGGGGGGGGGGAGACGTGGGGGGGGAGGAGACGTGGGGGGGAGGGAGACGTGCGGGGGGAGGGAGACGCGGGGGGGAGGGAGACGTTGGGGGGAGGGAGACATCACGGGAGGGAGGTGTCAGGGAGGGGCAGGAGGGAGGTTCTTTCCAGGAGCCGTGTTCAAGACTTCATCCCATTTTTGGGGACCAAGGTCAGTCCATGGGTGCATCTTGGTCCTGAGCATCTTGGATGCCCCTTGGCAGATGGTAACTTGCAGGTGGCTCAGGATGGGAACTGCTCTTGGAGGGGAGTGCTGGGTGTGAGGGGTCCAGAGAAGAGAGCTGTGAAGTCAGCTCCCACACAGGCGTTGAGTTGCATTCAAGGAATTGGGCAGAGTGAATGCGTGGCAGAGCCGGGGCGCAGGGGGACATAAGCAGGCGCTGGTGAGGACCCCAGCGGGGCTGGTGCTTCCAGCCACAGGGATCTGCTTTGAGAAGGCAGGACTGCAGTGCCTCCCGTGGAGTGCAGTGGCAGGAGGGCTGGGTGTGCCTCCTGGGAGTGAGCAGGCGGATGGCAGAAAGGTCAGAGCAGAGACCTGCGTTAGGGCGCGGACTGGGGAGCTGGGATCCCTTCATGGCAGCAGGAGCCCTTGGGCACAGGCAACACAGCACGTCCTATTTGCTTTTGGGCACAGTGGCTGGGCAGAGGAAGGCTGCAGATGGCGAACCTGCGCTGGGGCTCCTGGGTACCCTCCAGGTGAGCACTGGCACGTCTAACCCTGGCCTCAGGCACAGAGGGACGGTTTGAATGAGCTGGAGTTGTTCCCTTACCTTTAAACCTGGAAGCTGACTTACATGAGGTGTCTTTGCAAAGGTCAAGTTTGAAGTTGCTGTTGGTCAAAGGCAACTTGCGGGGTTAAGATGAAGGCAGTGGGGCAGATGTGGACTTGGGTTTTGAGTAAAAATCCTGCAGAAAGGGAGCAGAACCCCCAGGTGAGCTGTGTGACCCCTGCCCCAGAGATGGCCACAGGACCACCCCCCCCAAATCTGCCAGAACCTCACAAATGTCTCAAGATGGAAACAGTGTAGACAGATCCTGGTGTCTCCAACTGGAGGAAAAGTGGGGACAAAGCACCCAGCAGCTGGGGGTCGCCCTGTGTCTATTTGCAGGGGTCTGCCCCAGCTCCGGCCACTTGTTGGGAACTGGAGGGCGAGGTGTGGGCTCTGGGGAGTCTGTCCCAGGTTCATGCTGGCCCAGTGACGTCACGGACATCTGTCCTGGGGTGGGGAGGGCTCTGAAACTCAGCTGGTGGGCAGAGCACAAGTGGGAAGTTGGTTAGCTTCCTGGGCAGTGCAGTCTAAGTGGCATGCGCTGATGCCTACCTGGCCCTGCCCTTCTCTGAGAGCTCCCTGGAGCCCCAGGTCCATCCCTGGTCCAGTTAGGAGTCAGTGATGCTGGTGCAGAAGGAGCTTTGGGATCCTGACTCAGGGTGGACACTGCCCAGATGCCCCTGCCTCCTGGCTGCGTGCTGTGAGCCCGCAGCTGCCTGGGAGCTGTCTCTGGAGGCGGGGTCCGGGCCTTCCAACGCCCTCTTAGCGGGGTCTGAGCCCTGTCCTGTCATCTCGCCAACCCTTCAGTGCTGACCAGGTTCTGGCTCTGAAGGAAGTGGCTCTCTCTCCCCACGGCACGCCCCAGGCAGGGCTGCTCCAGTGTGTAGTCCTGGGTTCAGTCTGGCCTCCTGGTTGACAGCCTCCAAGACTGTCATGGTCAGGCCTACTCAGGCCCCTGCCTGTACTGGTGACCGCCAAATTCTTGGCACACCCTGGAGGCCCAGTAATTCTGAGCCATGACAGACACGGGGTTCCCTGGCCAACCCCAGGCACTCTCCAGGGGTGACTGCCAAGGCCATGATGCTCACGCCCAAACTGGGTGACCCCGGGCAGTTAGCAAACCTTTCTGACCCTCAGCCTCATCATCCGTAATGCAGGGCAGGTGTGCGGTCCTGCGAGCTCAAGGCCGCAGAGCAGGTGAATGTGGGTCCCGGCAAGCAGGCTGGGAGTGGGGGTGCCCATTGCCTGGGAGTGTCGCACCTGTCGCTCACACGGCGTAGCTCATTAGTAAATGAGGTGGCCGTTACTTGTGTGGCGTTGCAAATGGGGTGCCTTCATTCATGTGATGTTTCAGTGGGGTGCTCCCACTCCTGTCACCCACCTGGACTTGCAGGCTCCCGCATGGGGCGGGGGTCCTTGTCTCCTGCCCGTGGGCCCGACGCTGACCTGGGCTTTGGTCTGTTTGTGCCCTCTCCTTCCCTCCCCCCACCCTGGTAGGCAGTGTGATGAACAAAGCACTTGGTTTGCACTTGGCTCTCGATTTGCTTCATGTCTTGGAAATACCTGGTGTCTGGCGCTGAATCATGTGTGCAGCTGTAACTGCTGCTACCTGTGTTGTCGCATGCACATGACAACGTGTGTTTTACACTTGACGTTATTTTTACCTGAGGGTTCCCATGAAATGGGGCTGTGACTGTCCTCCTAGGGTTGTTCCCTGGAGCTCAGGAGACCCCGATGGTGTGGAGGGGACACAGTGGAGTCCAGGCCAGTGTGGAGAACAAATGAGACTGTGGGCTTCCTGGCACTAGTCCTGCTCTGTGGGAACCTTGGGACTTGGGTGTCACGGGTTCTGGGGGCCCAGCCTGGGGCTGTGTGATGATGAGGGCTCTGGGCTGGCCAGGCCTGGGCAGGACCAGAGACTGGCTTCCACTGTGTGGTCA
Source organism: Ochotona curzoniae (assembly GCF_017591425.1). NCBI lineage: Eukaryota > Metazoa > Chordata > Mammalia > Lagomorpha > Ochotonidae > Ochotona > Ochotona curzoniae. Next base: position 1,971,217 of record NW_024467122.1, on the reverse strand, counting down.
CTCACCTGGAGGCCCGTAGAAGGCACTGCCAACAGTCAAAGCTGGCAGCTTCCTGCAGAACCTCACACTGGAGGCCAAGACCTGATGACCCGCCTGCTACCTCTGCCAGTCGCTTCCACCCGCTGGACTGTACCCAGAGCTGCAGCCACAGTGAGCATGCCCAGGGAGCTCCGGCCACTCCTCCCTCAAGGTCTCGGCCAGTAGGAGGGGCAGTGTGGGCAGCAGATGCTGCTGATTGGGCCGGAGATAGGGATGTCTTGGCGCCAGTGCCAGCCTCCAACACCAGCAGGCTGGCAGCCAGCAGGCAGGGCATTGTGGCATCAAACCATACCAGTTGCTTGGCCAGGATCTGCCCAGGCCCAGAGATGGCACTTGGGGTAATGAACAGGACACCTGCCTGTCCCCTAGCACGTGGCTGACACTGGTGCCTGTGTGCTGGCACCTGCCTGACCCACTAGTGTGTGATTGGGGCTGGAGTCTGAGATGGCATCTGTGTGCTGGCACCTGACTGTCCCCCTACTGTCTACTTGGCATTGGCGCCCCTGAAGTCACCAGCGCTGGAACTGGAACAGTTGCCTCAGGGATAATGCGCTGTGTCTGAGAGTGGCTCAGGTGAGCGCACTGAAGAACCAGGTTCTGTCCTGGGGTCAGCCTGGCCTCCTGCCCATAGCTAAGGGAGATCCCAGACAGCCCAGCAGTGTCAGCAAGGGGGTGGCAGGGGACAGTGGTGACTGAGCGACCTGAGACAGATTGAACTGGCTCTCCCTCCACACACAAGACCGTCTGCTCTGCTGACGTGACTGCAGTCCTATGGCAGCATGCTCGGCAGGCAGGGCCGAGGGTCACGTCTCAGCAGCTTCCCATCAGCCTCGTCATCTCCCTTGCCCACCTGGCCCCGGGCCCCGTGCCTCCCAAGGCCAGTGTTTTCATGCTGACCGAGGGTTCTCTGGGTGTTCTGCAGAGCTGGCTCCTCGAAGAGAGAGAGAGAGAGAGAGAGAGAGAGAGAGAGCGAGAGCGCTCTTTCTTTTACCTGTTCACTCCCCAGATGGTTGCAACAACCAGGGCTGAGTTAGATTGAAGCCAGGAGCTCTGTCGGGGTCTCCCACGTGAGTGCAGGAGCACAAGGACTTGGGCCATCTTCGGCTGCTTCCCTGGCTGCATTAGCAGGGAGCTGGGTTAGAAGTGGAGCCACCTGCAGAGGAACCAGCAGCGCCCTCACTGGCCACGCCACTGCGCCTCCACACAAGCTCCTGGCTTTCTGGGTTTCAATCCCCACTCCCCTCACTTCCCTGCAACCAGTTTTAACCCCTTCCCTGGGGACCATGTAGGCTGTGGAGGCCTGCACGTGCCGGCCATGCAGATGGAGGCACTCACTGGACTCAGCGGCATGTACTGTGGACTGTGATGTCCCAAGGACCCTCCAAGGACCCCCCAAGGACCCCCAGGGACATGAAGCCTCTGGACAAGGCTACTATAGGCTCCAGTGCCGTAGCTTGTTGACCCTGGGGGTCTGCATGTAAGGAAGCTGCTTAGCAGACATGGGTGACTCCTCCAGGCAAGGCCTCGGTGCAGGCTCTGGGGCTCCTCTGCACATCATGGGCTTATTGGGATGGTTCTGCCAGCTCCAGCTGCACGCTAGGAGGACAGGAAAGTGCCAGCACACAGATTCCAGTTCCAGGCACACCCTAGGGGGGCAGGCAGGTGCCAGTATGCGGGCACCGGTGTCAACTGCATGCTAAGGGACAGGCAGGTGCCAGCACAGACACCAGTTCCAGCCACATACTAGGTGGACATGCAGGTGCCAACACAGGGATGCCAACTCCAGACATACACTAGGGGACAGGCAGGTGCCAGCACACGGATGCCAGGGCAGAGACCACGGGAGCCAGGGTCCTCTCATTTGCTGTACCTGGTGGCAGGTGTCAGAACCGCCCGGGCAGCAGTTCCCATGCGGGTCCTCTGCTCAGTCAGCTGCCGTCCTAAGCTGCAGCCCATCTGTCAGAAATGAGCCTGGGGTCTCCTCCCCACCACCCCGTCCGTGTTCCTGGAGCTGTCTTCACTGCTTACTGATGCTCACTGACCTCACAGCAGGGCCCTGCTTCAGCTGCCTGCTCTCTGAGGGGCCCCGACGGGGTGGGGCTCTCATTTTGACACATCCTGGGCCTCAGAGGAGGGGACCCCTTCTCTCTCCCACAGCCAGGGAAGAGGGCTTCTGTGTGATGGTGAATGTCTTCTGTGGTCACTGTCTCCCATGGTCACCGGGTGGGGTGTCTCCTGTGGTCACTGTGGGTGTGTGTGTGGTCACTGCATGGGGACATGTCTCCCATGGTCTTTGTGTGAGGGTGTTGTCACTGTGTGTGGAAGCGTGGCCACTGGTCACTGTGAGGGGGTGTGGTCACTGTGTGTGGCCACTGCATGGGGATGTATCTCCCATGGTCTTTGTGTGAGGGTGTGGTCATGGTGGAGGTGTGTTACTCTGTGGGGCCGAGGTCACTGTGTGGGGTGTGTCTCCTGTGGTCACCGTGTGTGTGGTCACTGTGTAGGGTGGGGTATGAGTGGCCCTGGGCGATTGTGGGTAAACTGAGGCAGAGAGCCTAGACCCGTTTCTGGGGCCTTCACTGGGCTACAGAGAGGAGGGAGGGCGAGAGGGTGGAAGCGGAGGACAGTGAGGCCTGCAGTGTGGCTCAGGGAGCAGTGCCCAGGACACCCGAGGACCTCCGGGGTGGAGTCCCCGGCCTGGCGTTTCTCTGCCCAGTACCCACTGTCTCTCTGGCTAATCCCTCACCTGAGCCGTGTGCAGCACATGTGGCCTCCGGGGTGTGGCTGTGCTGCTGCGAGAAGGGGATGATGGTGTATGTGCCAGGGGACTTTGGTAGGGGTGTGGGGAGGCAAGTGCTCCACCTTCCCGACTCCCTGAAGCTCAGTGGATGGAGACCCAGGGTCTCTTCTGGGGCCAGGTGTGTGTGAGCAGGCAGCGCCTCCTCCCCGGGGCTCCTGATGGCATGGGTGCTCCCTGAAGGCCACGGCTATAGTGACTGGGAAGCTTCCAGCGCTGTTCCAGTCATGGGAGGTGGTGGGAGGCTCAGCCGTGACACTGGAACCATGCGATTGTCAGCATAATCACCGTTTTCATCACCTCCTGTGTGGAGGCGGGAACGTGCCGCCTGGCTCTCGCTCCAGGAGCTGCTCCCGCCTTATGAGCTGTGTTCCGCCCTCCCCTGAACACGGCTATGGTGTGCACCTGTGTGCCATTGTTGCTGTTGTTGGTCTTCAGGGCTGCCTCAGCGTTGGAGAACAGTGCCAGAAAGACCCGTGTCTCCATGGTCATGTGCCCCTTGATGATGTATCAGTCAGCTGACCTGCTCTCCTCCATTTCCAGACTCTGGGGGTTTTATGATCTGAGCAAGATTTAAAAAAATATATTGGTGCTCATCACCTTTTAAGGGAAGGTGGCGGCCTTGGGGAAAACCCCTCAGGAGCAAGACCCTTACAAGTAGCGCAAATGCTGGCCCTGAGGCAGGCAGTGTGGAGCCCAAGCCCGGGCCTGCGGTGCACAGTCTGTCCCACCATGCATTGCTGGTTCACACGTCACCCGGTGGGAAGCACTCCCTTGCATGGGGTGTCACAGCCCAAGGAGCAGGCCCATGGTGGTGACAGCCCCACAGACCCACCGGGGGCCGAGAAGACCCCAGCCCAGTTTCACAGCACAGTCTGTGGTGCTGAGTGTGCCCGGGTCGGATGGGAGCAGGGGAGGAGGGCGCTGCAGAGCCAGCCCAGGCCACGTCTCTCCCGAGAGCTGCAGGTCCAGCTTCTGCTGAGTGCGTGTGGTCTTAGCAGCCCTGAAAAGGGAGGCAGTTCTGAGCTGAGCCCTGAGTGGCGTTCCCCGTAGGGACCTGAGGGAGGCTGGGGCTCTGCAGAGCCAGCTTCATGCCCCTTCTCTCTGCAGCCTGCAGCCCCCAGCACTTGGCACTGCACACCCCCTCATGGCTTCCTCCTCGCTCCCAGGACAGGTCTGAGCTGCTCTGTGCCATGTGGTTTCTCTCATACACACACGGTGGCTTCAGAGAGCGCCTGCGAGTATAGAATGGAAAGATATGTTTATTTTAGCACCACATGTTAAAAAATATTTTGAGTGTACCCAGGCAACTTCTTTAAAGATTTATTTATTTGAAAGGCAAAGTGACAGAGGGGGGTGGGAGAAGGGAAGAGACAGAGAGGTCTTCTGTCCACTGATTTATTCTTGCAAAGCCTGTGATACTCAGGGCTGGGCTGGCCAGAGCTGGAGCCAGGGACTCCACCCGGCTCTCTCCTGTGGTGGAAGGGTCTCAGATATTGGAGCTAATACAAGAATGCAGAGTCGCAAGCAGAGGCTTAGCCTGTCGCACCCCAACACCTGACCACGGTGCCAAGCTTCTGAGACCCACGCATCACTATTTCACATGTGCTCTTGATGCTCCTGTGATGCTGAGCGAGGGCTCCGGGGCTCCTCCCAGCGCTGTGCAGATCCTGGGACAGGGCGGTGCTGGTTGTAGGGGAGAGGACTGTGAATGCAGAACAGGCCCACCTCCCATGATAAGACATTGCCCATCCACTGGGCCTGAGCCATCCCCGGCTGAGAGGTGCTGGCCTGAGCCATCCCCGGCTGAGAGGTGCTGGCCTGAGCCACCCCCGGCTGAGAGGTGCTGGCCTGAGTCATCCCCGGCTGAGAGGTGCTGGCCTGAGCCATCCCCAGCTGAGAGGTGCTGGCCTGAGCCACCCCCGGCTGAGAGGTGCTGGCCTGAGCCATCCCCGGCTGAGAGGTGCTGGCCTGAGCCATCCCCAGCTGAGAGGTGCTGGCTTGGCCCAGCCCTCAGTCCCATGGTCTCGTCAGTAGCCTCTTTTCAACCCTGGGAGCACACAGACCTCCAGCTGCAGAGGAGGTCTCAGGGGCCACCTGTTCAGGGGTCTTCCCACATGAAGAAGACCCCAACTCTGTGCTGATGCCATTTCAAAGAGAATAGCAGAAGTACCATGGTGCACCTGTTGGGAGAGGGGAGGCATCCCTGCTGGGCACCCCACTGGGGAGGTGTCCTTAAGTGGCAGGGAGCTCCAGTAATGGTTTGGAGAACAGCATGGTGTGGAGAAAAGTTTATTTTGGTGTAATTTTGAAAGTTATGCAAACGGGAGTCTTCAAGAAGTCAGTGGAAATGTATACTATGGAAAAATCATGCCTGGATTTCAAAGAACTTCAAGTGAGTTTTTTATGCTGAATTAACTGGCTTTTCAATTCCACAACCCGCCCCGCCCCAAGATCTTTAGATTTCCCTCAAATGCTAGAAACTTCATTTTCTGTGTTCTCTGTGTGCTTTGCAAGATTTGTGAGCGCCGGTCTCTGTTATTGTGTCATGAAGAGACGCTGAGAATTCTAGAGACCACCCATCCCTTTAAAAAGGCTGTCTATTTGAACAGCAGAGTTCTAGGGGGAAGAAGGGAGATCTGTTCCCTCGTTCACTCCTTGGATGGCTGTGAAGGCCAGGGCTGGGTCAGGCTGGAGCCGAGAGCCTGGAGCTCCATCCGGGCATTCCCGTGGACAGCGCTGGTGGAAAGAGGGCAGAAGTGACTTGTCTGTGGCGTTTGTTTCCCACAGCGCCCTCGCAAATTTAGCTTCATCCCATGGAAATGGGCTTCCTCTTGGTCCCTGTGGTTGGGGGCTTCGGTGCAGCATAGCTGGAGCTCCCAGCTTGGGCTGGCAGCATTGGCCAAGCCTTCCCTCCCATCTCCAGGCCCCTTGTAAGAACACACCTGGTTACGACTGCTGCCCCGGGAGATTCCTCCCTTGGGTTAACTCAGGGGTCAGGGGTCACAGTGGCATCTGCGAGAATTTCTTGCAGTCAGTCCTGCTTCTTGGTAGTCCCACTCACACAGCTGGAGGGCTTTGCAAGGCCTGTGGGAGTGCTGGGTCCGTGTCAGAGTTCTGCCCATCCTGCCTGTGGCTCTGATCCCCATGGAAACCCCTCTGGTGTCTGGTTTGCATTGTGTGGCACCCTGGCATCTAACTGAGGTCACCTGGCTGTTTTGGGTTGGCATGTCACACACAGCTCCCCCAGGAGGGGGTTAGGGGAGGTGGAGAGGGGGCAGCCCAGCCCCCTGCCCTCCCCACCATGGAATTCGTTTCCTTACGGGCAGTCTCACCACAGCTGCCTGTAAGGACACAGCTGCCAGTGCCGCCTGCAGGCCAGAGAGGGTTGTCCCCAGGGCCTGGGCTGTGCAGCTGCCAGCATGGCAATGAGGTTGCCGCCACTCATCCTGGGTATCTTCTTAGAGCAGCCTGGATAATGGAGACAATCCAATGATGAGGCTCCTCCCATTAATGCTGCCATTGGCTTATTGCGGCTGCCCAGTTGGCACTGGAACCACCGTGGGGGCAGGGGCGGCTCCCTTCTTTTTCCTGCTCTGCTCTGTAACAAGTGGAGGCTGCTGAGCCAGATCCTTCTTCGTTGATGAAATATTCATGATGAAGTGTTGCCTAGCAATGGCCACCCATCTGCCTGCTGGTGCTCACAGGAGGGAGACTCCAGGGTGAGCCTCCCTGGGCGTCTTGGCCGAGAGGAAAGGCGGCTTAATGAGCATGCCTCCCGACTGTGGAAGGCCACGGGCAGGGACACTGCTTGCTGGGGAATGGCTGGCAGGTGGGCAGGAGGGAGTAGGAGGAGGGCTTTGGAGCAGCACACGGACAGCCAGGGAGCAAGACTCTGCCAGCAGTGTGCAGCCTGGTGGCACCGTCCCAGCTGTTATGCCTTCGCCATTTAGGCTGGGCGCAGGTTCTAGAACTGGCTCCACCTGCTGCAGGCAGCAATGAATGCACAGCAGGCCACTTCAGAAAAAAAAATGGTTTATTATTATTATTATTTTAAATATTTGTAATTTTTTATAACAAGCAGATCAGATTTATGGAGAGGAGAGACAGAGAGAAATTTCTTCCATCCATTGGTTCGCTCCCTAAATGGTCACAGTGGCCAGAGTTGAGCTGATCTGAAGCCAGGAGCCAGAGGCCTCCTCTAGTTCTCCCACATGGATGCAGGGTCTAAAGGCTTTGGGCTATCTTCTACTGCTTTCCCAGGCCACAAGCAGTGAGTTGGATAGGCAGTGGAGCAGTCAGGACTCGAACCGGTGCCTGTAAAGGATCCCGGCACTCGCAAGATGAAGATTTAGTCACTGAGCCACGGTGCTGGTCCTGGTAAGGTTTATAGGAAGGACAGACAGGGTTTACCTGAGAATGCGTCTGGGCAGGGAGAGATGCCCGGCGTCACCCTGTGTGATGAGTCTCTGTGGGTGACATCTCAGCTGTTCATCTCCCAGCAAAGGGCAGCTCCCCACGACTGGTCACCCTGCCTCACATGTGGCCAGCACTCCAGAGCCCGCCATTACCCGAACGATCAGCATGATTCTGTGCATCTGTTTCCCTGTCACTCAGGCTGGCTCCCAGCAGGGTTAGGAAAGCTCCCCTCCTACAGGATGGCCCCCAGGCCTCTCCACTGTGCTGCCAGTCTCTGGCTCTCCTTCCTGTTCTTGCTAATGGTGCTGGGTTCTGGGTCACTGACCTCTGTGTTAGATGGCACTGTTCAGTGGGGGCTTCTCCAGATGCACCTGCTGCTAGGAGGCGGCTGCTCCTTCACAACCCCATCACCAGGCACAGAAAGCTTTGACGGAGCTCCATATGATGGAGCCCACCTCTGCTTCCTGCTCCCCTCCTCCCTGACCTTGATCACCTCCTCTACAAACCCACCCGAGCACCTGCCACTGTGGGTCAGGGCAGAGATCCAGCACCTGCGTCCACACGGACCTTGCTGGGTGCAGGAGTCAGTGGCGTCCTGGGACCATCACCCTGCAGACCCCAGGGTCCCTGCTGATGGGGGAAGAGAGGGGATTCCTGCGGCTCATGGGAGCCAGCTGGGGGCTTTCCCAGGAAGTTGTGGGCACTGCCCAGGGCTGGGGGCTTTCCCAGGAAGCCGCGGGCACTGCCCGGGGCTGGGGGCTTCCCCAGGAAGCTGTGGGCAAGGACAGGCCATGTGCTCACTCTCATCTGCATCAGCCTTCTTTCTTTTTAAAAGATTTAATAATTTTTATTAGAAGGGCAGATTTATGCAGAGGTGAGATAGAAAGATCTTCTACCTACTGGTTAACTCCCTACATGGTCTCAACAGTTGGAGCTGAGCTGATCTGAAGCCAGGAGCCTCTTCCAGGTTACCTGCATGGGTATAGGGTTCCAGAGCTTTGGCCCATCCTCTGCCGATTTCCCACACCACAAGCAGAGTGGAGCATCTGGGACATGAACCAGCCCAAATAGGACCCCAGTGCTTGGAGGTGGAGGATCAGACAGTGGTGCCATTGTGCTGTACCAATCATGTCATCCTCAGTTTTGGGGGGCCCTGTGCCAGGCGGTTTGAGGGTGCATCCCTGTGTCAGGCTGTTTAAGGGGGTGTCCCTGTGCTGGGCTGTTTAAGGGGGTGTCCCTATGCCAGGCTGTTTGAGGGGGCATCCCTGTGCTGGGCTGTTTAAGGGGGTGTCCCTGTGCTGGGCTGTTTAAGGGGGTGTACCTATGCCAGGCTGTTTAAGGGGGTGTCCCTATGCCAGGCTGTTTAAGGGGGTGTTCCTGCTTAATTATTTTGCCTTGCAAAGGATAAATACTCATCGAGTGGTAGAGTGTGCAGACAACTGAGCCTCCAAGCTCCCGGACCCTCAGCTGTGGTGCAAGGGCCTCTCTGCTCCTGTTGTGCAGCTGTGCGCATGGGGAGAGTGTGTGTGTGTGTGTGTGTGAGGGCAGCCACGTCCTGTCCAGCTGTGCGCATGGGGAGAGTGTGTGTGTGAGGGCAGCCACGTCCTGTCCAGCTGTGCGCATGGGGAGAGTGTGTGTGTGTGTGTGTGTGAGGGCAGCCACGTCCTGTCCAGCTGTGCGCATGGGGATAGTGTGTGTGTGTGTGTGTGAGGGCAGCCACGTCCTGTCCAGCTGTGCACAGGGGGATAGTGTGTGTGTGAGGCAGCCACGTCCTGTCCAGCTGTGCGCATGGGGAGAGTGTGTGTGTGTGAGGGCAGCCACGTCCTGTCCAGCTGTGCACATGGGGATAGTGTGTGTGTGTGAGGGCAGCCACGTCCTGTCCAGCTGTGCACATGGGGATAGTGTGTGTGTGTGAGGGCAGCCACGTCCTGTCCAGCTGTGCACATGGGGATAGTGTGTGTGTGTGTGAGGGCAGCCACGTCCTGTCCAGCTGTGCGCATGGGGATAGTGTGTGTGTGTGTGAGGCAGCCACGTCCTGTCCAGCTGTGCGCATGGGGATAGTGTGTGAAAGGGCAGCCACGTCTTGTGCAGCTGTGCGCATGGGGATAGTGTGTGTGAGGCAGCCACGTCCTGTCCAGCTGTGCGCATGGGGATAGTGTGTGTGTGTGTGTGAGGGCAGCCACGTCCTGTCCAGCTGTGCAGGTGGTGTCGTGGGGGTGGGAAGGAGGCAGTCACATCCCAGGCACTGCAAATCCTTCTGGTTTAGGAGCGAGAGCCAGGGTCTAAGTCAGCCATTGGTTAACATGGATCACGCGAGATTTTCAAACTGAATGTCTTTTCATGGCCCCTGTGCTTTGTAAGTTTCCTAGTCAAGCGCCCTGCTCCTCTCTGGTCACCTCCCACTTACCTGCCCTTCTCGGCTAGGAAGCCGTCAGTTGGACGAAGTCGCTTCCACGCGCGAGCCAGAGCTGCCCTCTCATATCCTCCTTGTCTTCTGAGTCCTTCCTCACTGTTAGAGTTGTTTTCCTTGTCACTTTGTCCTTCAAAGGTTGTACTCGTACCTGTTCTAGTCCTGAACTGGGTCCTAGCAGCCTGTGAGCTCTGGAAGGCCAAACTGCAGCGGAATCTTGCCCGCCCTCCCTCCCTCCCCCCTTCCTCTCTTTCTCCCTCTCTCCCTCCCTCTCTCTCTCCCTCTCTCCCTTCCACCTTCCCTTCCTTCCTCTCTCACGTCTATGTTGTGGCCAGACCAGGGTGGAGTGAGGTGTACTGCATGGTCAGGTGGAGGACCACTCGGGGCGGGGTCTGATGGAGGGGAGGGCGTTACAAGGGAGATAGCAGGTGAAGTAGACAGGCAAGGTGCCAGGGCCCGCCAGGTTGGAGCTGGCACCTGTGGGTCATGCTTGCTGCTGAGCCCATGTGGCTGGACCCCAGGAGCCTGAGGGGCTCCCGAGTGTTCTATGCTTCTAGCCTGTGGGCCTGCCCCGACACTGAACCCCCCGAATGTGAAGGTAGAGCAGGTGGCTCCCTGGGCTGGGGCCTGAGAGGGCACCTGGACAGCGAGGGAAGGAGCAGGAGTGCGGTCTGGGGTTGTGGGAGATGTGAGCGTGTGGGTGGGGGTGGGTGTAGAAGTCGGGGTCCGGGGGTGAGGCCGGGTGGGAGATATGTTTGCTAAGAGGAGTGAGCTGGCTGGCATTGGGCGCACAGGAGGAGGAAGGCTGAGCCTGGGCCGTGGCATGGCTGAGATCTCGTGTGATTGCTGGGAGGCGTGGACAAGGGGAAATGGAAGGGTTGGTGTCCGGGAGGTCAGCGTTGGTCACAGTCATACGTGCCGCAGCCAGCCAGGGGGCTTCAGCCCATTTTGCCGCCTCCCAGGGTGAATTTCCATTTCTTTAGGAGGAGGGGCCTTGGGGTGGGCGAGCTCTCTGCCCTGCCTGAGCCTCCTGTCTGGGCCTGGGCAGTCGGACACTGCCAGGTCCACGTGCAGCCCCCTCAGGCTGTGTTGTGTAGGGGTCACAGTAACTGGGGGCCCCAGGGACATGTGACAGACACAGGAGCCATGGGAGGGCAGGCAGGTCCCAGGAGGCACTCTCTGGCACTACTGTCTGTGGAAGTTGGCCAGGTGGCGTTTGCCAGGTCATTGTGAATGTGCTGGGAGAAGGGGCCATACTTCCTCGGCCTGTCACCACCTCTGGTCTCAGGCTGGGGTCAGTGTCATGCCTGATGATGTCCGCAGCAGGGGACAGTGGCTCCCCAGGCCTTCTGCGTCCACACGGGCCCAGCAGGTGCTAACTGGGGACTGCGCCAAGACCCACCTCCCAGTCCTGTGTGTGACCGCCCAGCCAGTGTCCTGTGTTTGGAGCTGCCCCTCTCCCCTCAGCCCCCACTCCACCTTGGGGTACACACGTGCTAAGTGGACACACCTGGGTCACTTCCTGAGTTACCATAGATTAACAATCCTTACAGACGCTGCATGTTGCAATACGCCCCTTGCCACCAGAGGATGCTGTTAATCTTGGAAATTGTGTCCAGGATGGGTTTCCATGGTTTAGGGCTGCGGCTATTGGGCACCCAGCCCAGGAGAAACTGAGAGCGAATGGGTCTGGGAAGCAGGGACCTCCAAAGGCAGGCAGCCCAGGACTCCCACAGCCCCTGCTGCAGGCCGGAAGGGGGTCCCTCTGCATCTCTGGGGGAAGGGCGTGCAGCAGCGAATGCCCATGGTCCTCTGGCCATGTGCAATCTGAGAGGGTGCATAGCTGCCCACTGGCCTGGAGGCCCCCTGGGCCCTGTGCTGCCCCTGTGCTGCCCACCCAACTCCTACTTCCCTTCCCTAACCACCAAGGCAGTGACCCTGCTCTCTGGAGGGGACACCTGCCCCTTGCACCGGCCCCCAGCCCCCTGCCTGCCTCTAGCACACCAGGGCCAGCTTCCGGTTACTGCCTCTGTGTTTTGTCACCTCTTCCCTCCTCCAATCAGAGTGGACCTGGTTCTCTAACAGCCACATTAGCCTCGTGCTGTGTGTGTGGACAAGGTCAGAGTTCAAGAGGGGGCTGCTGCCTAGCAGAGTAGGCAGGCCAGGGGCTGGGAGGACCCGCTGCTGTCAGTTGGAGGGCAGACCTGCAGCTGTGGCCCCCACACTTCCAACTCTGCCAGGTACCCCTGCAGAACTTGTAACAGTATTTCTAACTTCGTGCTCTGCCAAATCTGCTACCTGCGCTCCCTTGTCTGGCAAGACGATTCTCCAGGCCCAGCAGTCTCCAAACACGGCGCTGGGCTGCCAGCCAGCATCACCTGTGGGCCACATCGCAGTGTGGGGAAGGGAGCCCAGGTGGGCCCAGTTACCCCCCAGGCTGGCTGCAGGTGAGACCCTGGCTGCACAAACTACCAGGCACAGCTGCGGTGCCTGGAGCTGCTGAGCAGGGAGCCGGCTCGGCCAGACGGCCAGACCCGTGCTGCAGGTGCGGAGCCACGTGGCCCCTGCCCCTCATTAGGACAAGCCACGAGGAGGGTTTTGTGCATGGATCCTCCTCCCTGCCAGGGCCTGTGGCTGCCCTTGGCGATGCGCCACACTGGGCCTCATACTGGGCGACGCTGGCACTCCTGAGGACATGCGAGTTGAGTTGTGTTTGCCGCTGACTGGAAGTTTTCGGAGCTGTGACCAGAGAGAAAGCCCCGAGGGAGGCGGCGTGCCCCAGCGGCTGCAGGAGGTGGCTGCGTGGGTAAGTGTGCCTGCAGCCCCGCCCGGCTGTGTGTGCTTCTGGGCCTGCCTCAGTTCCAAGCCCACTAAAGTGCCTCAGGAAGCAGGAGTGGGGTCCAGTTGCACGCTCCCGGCTCTCAGCCAGCCCTCTCAGCTTGGCATGGATCTTACCGTGTAGTTGGCACTTGCTTTAAGAAGTGAATGGAGCTCTGTTCGTGGCCCCCTGGGTGAACCCCCTGAGGGTGTGGCGTTTCCAGCTCTGCCCCGGTGGCTAGCTCCTGGTGTCCTGGCTGCCCTGGAGGGAGGGAGGTACTGGGGATACCAGCAGCTGCCTGTTTGAGGTCCCAATGGCTTCTGGGCGCTGGCTGTGAGTCTGCACCCCCAGCTCACCCCTCCAGCCTGAGTGGCCCCGAGCCCGGGCGGAGGAGCCTTGGGAGCGGGCCCTGGGCGGGATGCCTGTTGCAGGAGGAGGGGTTTCATGCTGTCGGTGGTGACGTGTGTCCGTCAGCTCGGCACAACGGAGGACAGAGAGCCCACTGTGGCGTCCTTGACACCTTCAGCTGTCCCGCAAAGCCACGCTTCCAGAGCGAGAGCCCGGCACGGTGCTGCGTCCCTCGGAGGCCGTGGACTGGCCGCCTCCCTTGCTGCACGGAGCCTCTCTGTAGCTCTGTGCTCTTTGGCATTGCCTGCCTGAGCTTTTGTGACCTTTCTGAGAAAGCTTTGCCTATGCCTTTGTCTTGTGGAGTGTTCCCTCTGTTTCTCTCTAGCAATTCAATGGTGTCTGGATGCAGCCTTGGCGCCTGGATCCACGTAGAGCTGATTTTTTCGAACGGCAGCGGGTGGAGGCCTTGTGTATTATTTCTGAAAGCGGACAGCCAGTTGTCCCAAGAGCATTGTTGAAGGGACTGAACTCTCCCCTGGGTTGTTTTCGGCTCTCTTGTCAAAGATGAGTTGGCTGTACACATGTGGGCTCCCTTACAGATCTATCTTGTTTTTATTGGAAAGGCAGACGTACAGAGAGGAGGGGAGACACAGAAAGATCTCCTGTCTGCTGGTTCACTCCCCAAGTGGCTACAATGGCCGGAGCTGAGCTGATCCAAATTGGAAACCAGGAGCTTCTTCCTGGTCTCCCACATGGCTAGGGTCTCATGTTTTCCCAGGCAGGGAGCTGGAAGGGAAGTGGAGCAGCCGGGATACAAACCAGTGTCCAGCGGGATCCCAGCGGATGCAAGGCGAGGACTTTGGCCACTAGGTTACCGCGCCGGGCCCTCTTCTCTGTTCTGAACCAGTAGACTGTTTTGATGACCACTGCCCTGCAGCGTGTCGAGGTCTGGAATGGTGATCTCTAGCTTTGTTTCTGTTTAAGACAGCTGTGGCTATTTGTGTTTCCAGATGCATTTTCACATCCTCTTTTTCTGGCCCTGTGAAGAACGTTGCTGGGATTTGGTTGGGCTCTCACTGCAGTTGTCGACTGCTGTCCGCACGTGGACACTCTGACATGGCGATTTTACCGATGTGTGAGCAGCGTGGATTCTTCAGCTTTTAATGCCGTCTGCTATTCCTTCCTTTGCTGCTTTGTAACTTTCATCGCAGAGGTCTTGTTTGGTTAGGTTTATTCCGAGGTAGTTAAGGTCCTTCTCTGCTCTTTTGGATGGTCTGCGCACCAGGCCCTGGAGTTGCTTGTGCACGCGAGGCCCGTTGACTTGTTCATTCAGTTTGAGCTCTGCCACATTGCACCTGTGAGAGACTAAGTCTTCAGCAGGATGTGTCTTCCTGTTTGAGGTGGGTCCCTCCGTTTTCAGCAGTTTAAAGTTGGTTTTCATCTTGATGATGTCCAAAGGCTCTTCTAATTTGTTTTTTCTTTTTCTTTAATGGATCATTTAGAAGTGATATTCAAATTGCAAATATTTGGGTATTTCCCTCCCCTCCCAATTTTTAGATTTCCAATTTGTGTGTGCTCAGAATCACACCATTATGTGTTGTTTTTCAGGACTTTTGGCTGTATTGAATGTTGGGGTATGGCCTGCGAAGGTTCTGTGCCAGTCAGCACAGCCAGTGGGCTCTGGTGTGCCAGGCTGCTGTTGGGCACAAGAGGCCATGGATGCTGCTGGGGGGGAAGGGGGAGCAGGTGCAGCTGTGTGCCGAGAATACACTTTAGCACCTGAAGGTGACTGGAGTGGAGCATGCTCCATGTGGCAGTCTGTGCGGTCAACATGCACGGAGCAGGTGTGGGTGACCCTGACTCCGTGGGATGCTTTGTAGATGCGATCCCCACAAGGGAAAAGCACCCCGACTTTCTACAAATGAATGTGTTCAGTGTTCACAGCTCAGGAGAGCCCCGAGCCACGGGCTGTGAGGAAATGTGTGTGCACACGTGTGCTGGGGGAGCTTGGCTCTGGAACGTACAGAGAGATCGGAGGAAGCCCCAGTGAGGGCCCAGACCCAGCCTGTTCGGGATGCACTGGCCAGGTGAGGCCGCCCTGCACGAGTGTGGGCAGATGGCCAGGCTGGCACCCTGGCTCCCCTGGACGCTTCATGGAGCAGTGAGGGTTCAGGCGAGTGCTCATTTAGGTTGTGTGAGGTCTCCCGTGTTCCTGGCTCCTAGCTGTGGTCCCTGGCCTGGCTCAGGGCCATTGTGGCCTTTGAGGGATGAACCAGAGAACGGGCATGCTCTGCCTCTGAAATCCGTGTTCTGGATTTGTTTGAGCTCAGCACAGTACGAAAGAAGCTGTGTTTCTTCATTTGGCTAAGACGTGGCCTCTCCGATGTTTGGAAAGTGGATTTCAATGCCTTGCCTTCCTTTGTAACACTAGGATGCCTATTTTCCATCCCTCCCCTCCTCCCGGCTCCCCACTTTGGAATGATGCTGCTTTTAGGAGCTCCTAGCTGACTTTAATCTTGTACTTTTTCCTCGGCACTCCTGTTCCCTTGTGTCTGGACAGGCGTTTCTTGTCTCCGTTGCTCGCTCGGCATCGAGCTCCTGGAGTCTTGTTCACCTGTTCTCCACAGGAAACGTCCCGAATCGGGCCCGCATGCTCCTGCCCCTCCAGCAGCCTCTTGGATCAGCCTGGATTCTTGTCGGAGGTTTGTTGGACCGTGGACGTGACCCCCCGTCTCCTGGGGCTCCAGGCTCCCATCTGCTAACCTAGACACACGTGCGCTGTCGAGGTGCTGGTTTGCACCGTGGCAGGTCCCCAAGTAGGGGTTTCGATGAAATGCAAAGGCTGCATTGTACACTGGGCTGTTCTTGGGACTGTTCTACATTTCAGAGCTGTGTACAACACGCATTTGGCCACATGAAAAGGAGGAGGAAATGAGAAGCTCAGAACCAGGTGCCTCTTTGCTTCTTTCCTGGGGGTGTCGCACGCAGCCTGGCCCAGTCGGCCGGCCCCTCAGATCCACGTCACCTCTTCCTGCCACGCAACTGCTCTTGAACCATTTCATGGATTTAAACATATAAATTATTTTCTAAATGACTTATTTATTTGAAACAGAGATGAAGAGAGAGAGAGAGCTTTCACCTACTGGTTTCATTCTCTAAATGGGCACCACAGCTGGGCTGAGCCAAGCTGGAGCCAGGAATCAGGAGCCGAGAGTCGGGAGCCAGGAGCCAGGAGCCGGCAGCCAGCAGGTGGGAGCCAGGAGCCAGCAATCATCTTTATCCAGGTCTCCTATATGGGCATCAGGGGCCAAAGCCCTGGGCCATTTTCTGCTGCTTTTCCCAGGACATTCACAGGGGGCTGGGTTAGAGGCGGAGCTGCTCCACTTCTAACCCAGTGAGAGACCTGGAAGAAGCTCCTGGCTCCCGGCTTCAGCCAAGCCCAGGCCTGACTGTTGTACCCATTTGGAGAGTGAACCAGCGGAAGAAAGATCTTTGTCTTTCCTCTCTGTAGCTCTAACTTGCACACACACACACGAGTGAGGTAGCCCGTCTGGGATCTCGGAGCTGTAGGTGGCAGCTTTACCTGCGGTGTCCGAAGGCGAGCATCCCACCCCACTCGCACACTCCGTTTAATCCCCAGGACTGTTACCCTTCCCGAATTTGCTTGTGAATTCTTCATGGAGTCGTCTTTTCTCCTGCCTCTACTTGTTGGCACACTCGCCAGAGTCGGGGCTGGATCTGGCAGCTCTGCTGTGCTCAGGTTGCAGCCTGGCATTGCAGATTTGACCCCCACTTTCTCTTGGGGTGATCTCCTCTCTCTGCGGTTGCTTGTCTGGGAGCTTGGCACCGGGGGACCCTCCTGTGCTTTCATGAGGCACAACAGGGGACTTGCTTTACCTGCAGAAGTCCCTGCAGACTTGGACATGGCTCATAGAATTCTGTTCTGGGTCAGTGGCTGTGGGTAGCTCCCGTGCTTTTGTCTGGCTGTGTTAGCTGTGACTGGGAGCCTGGGCCACATAAGCTCCCTTCTTCCCTGTGCCCATTCTCCGCTCAAGGATTCTGGCATGCTTTCTTTTTTCTGTGGGATTAACGTTATGTGACCGTTAATGTTCTGTGACCTGCAGAGATGGTGCCCATTGGTCTGAGCATCTTAGTCTCTACTCTGCCATTCTCAGAGGACTGCGCCAAGGGCGGTCACAGGGGACCGTGTGCCCAGGGCTGTCACAGGGACCGTGTGCCCAGGGCTGTCACAGGGACCGTGTGCCCAGGGCTGTCACAGGGACCGTGTGCCCAGGGCTGTCACAGGGGACCGTGTGCCCAGGGCTGTCACAGGGACCGTGTGCCCAGGGCTGTCACAGGGACCGTGTGCCCAGGGCTGTCACAGGTGGTATCTAGGGCTGTCACAGGGACCGTGTGTCCAGGGCTGTCACAGGGACCATGTGCCCAGGGCAGTCACAGGGACCGTGTGCCCAGGACTGTCACAGGGACCGTGTGCCCAGGGCTGTCACAGGGGACCGTGTGCCCAGGGCTGTCACAGGGGACCGTGTGCCCAGGGCTGTCACAGGGGACAGTGTGTCCATGGCTGTCACAGGGGACAGTGTGTCCATGGCTGTCACAGGGGACTGTGTGCCCAGGGCTGTCACAGGGACCGTGTGCCCAGGGCTGTCACAGGGGACCGTGTGCCCAGGGCTGTCACAGGGACCGTGTGCCCAGGGCTGTCACAGGGACCGTGTGCCCAGGGCTGTCACAGGGACCGTGTGCCCAGGGCTGTCACAGGGGACCGTGTGCCCAGGGCTGTCACAGGGACCGTGTGCCCAGGGCTGTCACAGGGACCGTGTGCCCAGGGCTGTCACAGGTGGTATCTAGGGCTGTCACAGGGACCGTGTGTCCAGGGCTGTCACAGGGACCATGTGCCCAGGGCAGTCACAGGGACCGTGTGCCCAGGACTGTCACAGGGACCGTGTGCCCAGGGCTGTCACAGGGGACCGTGTGCCCAGGGCTGTCACAGGGGACCGTGTGCCCAGGGCTGTCACAGGGGACAGTGTGTCCATGGCTGTCACAGGGGACAGTGTGTCCATGGCTGTCACAGGGGACTGTGTGCCCAGGGCTGTCACAGGGACCGTGTGCCCAGGGCTGTCACAGGGGACCGTGTGCCCAGGGCTGTCACAGGGGACAGTGTGTCCATGGCTGTCACAGGGGACAGTGTGTCCATGGCTGTCACAGGGGACTGTGTGCCCAGGGCTGTCACAGGGACCGTGTGCCCAGGGCTGTCACAGGGGACTGTGTGCCCAGGGCTGTCACAGGGGACCGTGTGCCCAGGGCTGTCACAGGGGACTGTGTGCCCAGGGCTGTCACAGGGACCGTGTGCCCAGGGCTGTCTCAGGGGACCGTGTGCCCAGGGCTGTCACAGGGACCGTGTGCCCAGGGCGGTCACAGGGACCGTGTGCCCGGGGCTGTCACAGGGACCGTGTGCCCAGGGCGGTCACAGGGACCGTGTGCCCAGGGCTGTCACAGGGACCGTGTGCCCAGGGCTGTCACAGGGGACAGTGTGTCCAGGGCTGTCACAGGTGGTGTCCAGGGCTGTCACAGGTGGTGTCCAGGGCTGTCACAGGGACCGTGTGCCCAGAGCTGTCACAGGTGGTGTCCAGGGCTGTCACAGAGGACTGTGTGCCCAGGGCTGTCACAGGGGACGTGTGCCCAGGGCTGTCACAGGGGACGTGTGCCCAGGGCTGTCACAGAGGACTGTGTGCCCAGGGCTGTCACAGGGGACCGTGTGCCCAGAGCTGTCACAGGTGGTGTCCAGGGCTGTCACAGAGGACCGTGTGCCCAGGGCGGTCACAGGGGACCGTGTGCCCAGGGCTGTCACAGGGGACCGTGTGCCCAGGGCTGTCACAGAGGACCGTGTGCCCAGGGCTGTCACAGGGGACCGTGTGCCCAGGGCTGTCACAGGGGACAGTGTGTCCATGGCTGTCACAGGGGACGTGTGCCCAGGGCTGTCACAGGGACCGTGTGCCCAGGGCTGTCACAGGGACCGTGTGCCCAGGGCTGTCACAGAGGACCGTGTGCCCAGGGCTGTCACAGGGGACGTGTGCCCAGGGCTGTCACAGGGGACCGTGTGCCCAGGGCTGTCACAGGGGACGTGTGCCCAGGGCTGTCACAGGGGACCGTGTGCCCAGGGCTGTCTCAGGGGACCGTGTGCCCAGGGCTGTCACAGGGACCGTGTGTCCAGGGCTGTCTCAGGGGACCGTGTGTCCATGGCTGTCACAGGGGACCGTGTGCCCAGGGCTGTCACAGGGGACCGTGTGCCCAGGGCTGTCACAGGGGACCGTGTGTCCAGGGCTGTCACAGGGGACAGTGTGCCCAGGGCTGTCACAGGGGACCGTGTGCCCAGGGCTGTCACAGGTGGTGTCCAGGGCTGTCACAGGGGACCGTATGCCCAGGGCTGTCACAGGTGGTGTCCAGGGCTGTCACAGGGGACCGTGTGCCCAGATCTGCTGCATTTCCCATCCTTGGTGCAAGGTGCTGTCACTGGGCACATGGTTCTTCAGCCTTAAGGCTCCTTGGACATGTTGTCCTGGTTCCCAACTTAGTGGGTGGGTGGGGCTGGCACGGCCAGCTCTGTTCTGACTGCCCAGGTAGGTGCGCCCAATGGCCCCCTAGACTTGTATCTTTCAGTGAATTACCTAAGCTGTCTCACTGGGCCCCACAGCGGGAAGCCTGTGGTTCACCCCGAGAGCCCTCCACGCCCTGTCCTGCTGGGAGGACTGTTGAGAGTCTCATTCTGTCACTGCCCGTCTCGCGAACCTTGCCTGTTTCCAGCTGCTGTGCGGTGACTAAGCCTCGAATGGGTGGTTTGTGGCTTGTGCTGTGGCTTCATCATACTTCTCCATTTCTGGTGGACTCCTCTGCTTGCGTGTGGGAGCGAGCAGGGCCCCACGGACAAGGTTAGAAGTGCGTGCATGTAACATGCAGTTCCCAGGCACAGGGTGAGCTGTCCGCTTCTGGATGGTTTGATATGAAGGTACTGGACTACTGCTCTGTTTTCAGCAGCTTGGGGTCCCGCTTGCTCCTCCACGATCGAGCGGAGCTGTCACCCTCCAAGGGCCCACGCTCTCCCTGCTGACTTTGCCTCTTGGTTGTTGGTTGAAGTCAATGTCATGCTGGGATGCACACAGCTGCATTTCTGGAAACGTGACCTTGAGCTCTGATGGGATTTTGAAGTACTCAGGCAAGGCTTTCTTTCATCTTAGCATGACAACGTGCCTGGGGCAGCAGATTTCCCATCCTGAACTTGCTTGGGCGTGGCTGACTACTGAGGGGAGCTGGCCCTCCTGGAGCGTGCCTGCGACCTGGGTGAGGTGTTCTAAGGGCCTGGTCCCTGTGCCATCCACCTGCTGAGGTTGTTTGTGAGGTCAGAGTTGGCTGTGAGAGCAATGCCGAGTGTTAGCCACAGGCAGAGCTGTCCTTTTTCCTGACCAACCTGCCTAACTGGGGAGAGAACACGGACGCCTTTCTTGCAGGATCTGTCCAGGGCCCTTCCAGAGCTCAGAGGCACCTGTCTGATGTCAGTTCAAAGCCGCTTTGTTCTCGGCAGTGGAGCTTAGCTCTGGGCCCCCTGGAGCACCCCTCTTCCCACCCAGTGTCTGCTCCCCAAATCCAGCCTTCACGGTGGCCATTGCTTAAAGAGCTTTTGCCCAAAGTGAAAAAGCTGCTGAGGGTTGCCAAGAAAAGAGCTCAGCACCCCACTTTTGGAAGGATTCTTGCTTTACAGTTGGCACCAGTTCAAAGCCAGGGTTTGAATTGGTCAATTCCATCACTTGGCGTGCAGCAGCAGTCACAGCTGGGCGGGTCTTGTTTCCCAGGGGACACTGTCTCCTGCTGCTGCGTGCGTTGTCCCTCCTCTGCGACATGGGACAGGTCGTCATGAGGCCAACGGTGCCGGGGCAGAGCCCTGCTGTCATGAGGCCAGCAGTGCCGGGGCAGAGAGCCCTGCTGTGAGCTCGGTGAGCTGTGTGTAGCAGTGCTCCTCTCGCTGCCAGCTGGGCACGCTGAGCATCATTGTGAAGGTGCCCCTCTGTGCTGGGCCCTGGCACACAGCGGGTGCTGCGCAGTATGGAAGTGCAGCAGCATCTTCAGAACTCCTGGGAGCTGGGCTTGGGCGGCCTGCTCTGTCTCCTGCCCAGGCGCTGCCCCTCCCCCGTCTGACACTGTGCCTTTTCTAGTGGGTGACGTCTCGCTGGCTTGTGGATCACTTCCATTTCCTAGGCAGAATTCCCCGGGTTGCTGTCTAGGGCCAATGTGGAGTGTGGTCTGTGGGTGCAGCGGGGTGCTTCTGTTGTCCTCCCGTACCCAGGTCAGCCCTGAGCCCTGCTAACAAGGTGCCCGCGGCATTTGCCTCTGGGATTCAGAATGGAGAGGAGCCCGATGCCCGTGAGCTGCTGCCTGGATGGGAGGCTGGCTCCCACTGGGTTTGCAGGCCATTTCCTTGTCACTTGCCGTGAACACCCTCACTCACCAGAGGAAGTTTTCCTGCTTTTCCTGTTCATTAATGGTTTGAGAAATGGATCAGACCTTAAGACTTTAGGTTTGTGTTAGTCAAGGCAAGTTTTAAATAACAGAAATAAATCACATATGATATAATTTGCCTGTTAAGTTCAGGTCAGTGAGTAGTGCGCTGACTTCTAGAATAATTCCACTTTCCTTCCTGCGTAATCCCTCCACGAGCCACACTCACATCCCAGCCTGAGGCGACAGCTAATGGACTCTTTTAGATTGGGTTGTTCTAGATATTTCACACAAGTGGAATCAAGCAACATGTTGTCTTGATTAATGGACTTCTTTCACTCAGCGCAGGATTTATGATTTATCTGTATTGTGGGGGTTGTGAATCCTTTATTCAAGATTTTATTTTATTTTTATTATTGGAAAGGCAAATATACGAGGGAGGAGATACAGAGAGAAAGATCTCCCATCTGCTGGTTCATTCCCCAAGTGGCCGCAACAGCCAGGGCTGAGCTGATCCAAAGCCAAGAGCTTCTTCCCGGTCTCCCACGTGGGTGCAGAGTCCCAAGGCCTTGGGCCGTCCTCGTCTGCCTTCCCAGGCCACAGGCAGGGAGCTGGAAGGGAAGTGGAGTAGCTGGGATATGAACCAGTGTCCACTGGGATCCTGGCAGATGCAAGGTAAGGACTTTAGCCACTAGGCTACTGGGCCCCTTCATCTATGGCTGAGTAATGGTTCATGGTTTGGTTGTGCCAAGCCACGGCTGCTTCTGAGTTGGTGATCATTTGGACTGTTCCACTTCCGGCTCCTTTGGCCAACACTTTGTGTGAACATTTCACTGCTAGAGGGTCACATGGCCTCTGCTTTTGGTCTTCTTGAGCGCGTGCTAAGATGGAACGCTTTCCCAAGCCAGCTGCTGTGTTTCCGTTTGCACATCCCACCCGCGGGGTGTGTGAGCTGTGGAATGCCCGCACTGTTTGTTGACAGGGAAGTTCAAAACAGATCTGTCACTGGAGGTTCTCTTACATTACTCATCTGTTACTAACCATCTTAGTCTCTTCCCCCTTTGCCTGTTGCTCCTGCCACAACGTCCCCAGTGGCAGCAGAGTCCCTTGATTTTGGGGGTGCTAGCTGCTGAGTTCTTGATTTCCTATTGAAGTTCACTACATCTCTGTCCCTACCCAGACCACTTCATCTTTCCGTTTCGTGTTGACAGGTGCTTTGGTACAGTGTTTGTATATAAAGGGGAAAGCTTTGAAAGAACGCCCTGGGTGTCCCCGTGGTGAGGACAGACCACCTGGTGAGCTAGGCAGACAGGGAGGCTGGGCCCCAATGCGAGCCTTCCTGTCAGACCCTTCTCTGTCTCCCCCACTCCCAGCAGCCTGAGCACCCCTAGGCCCACCTCCTGGGCACCATGGTCTTCTTGGCGTCCTTAACTTACGATTTGGGGATTTAAAACCCAAACGAGTGGACCTGTCAGTGTGGCAGGTCAAGTGCAGCCACATGTCCGCATTCCTCACTGTTCAGCCTGATGCTGTTAGACCTCTCTCCACAGCTGGAGCATCCTCTAGCACAGGTGTGAGGCCTACCTACTGACTCTCCATCTCCCGTGGCTGGGTGCAGTGCTGGGGGTGTGGGGTGCCCGTGGCTGGGTGCAGTGCTGGGGCTGTGGGGTGCCTGTGGCTGGGTGCAGTGCTGGGAATGTGGGGTGCCTGTGGCTGGGTGCAGTGCTGGGAATGTGGGGTACCCATGGCTGGGTGCAGTGCTGGGAATGTGGGGTACCTGTGGCTGGGTGCAGTGCTGGGGATGTGGGGTGCCTGTGGCTGGGTGCAGTGCTGGGAATGTGGGGTGCCTGTGGCTGGGTGCAGTGCTGGGGGTGTGGGGTGCCTGTGGCTGGGTGCAGTGCTGGGGGTGTTGGGTGCCCGTGGCTGGGTGCAGTGCTGGGAATGTGGGGTACCTGTGGCTGGGTGCAGTGCTGGGAATGTGGGGTGCCCGTGGCTGGGTGCAGTGCTGGGGATGTTGGGTGCCCATGGCTGGGTGCAGTGCTGGGAATGTGGGGTACCTGTGGCTGGGTGCAGTGCTGGGAATGTGGGGTGCCTGTGGCTGGGTGCAGTGCTGGGGATGTGGGGTGCCTGTGGCTGGGGACATAGGTGTTTCTGTGGCTGGGGATGTGGGGTGCCTGTGGCTGGGTGCAGTGCTGGGAATGTGGGGTGCCTGTGGCTGGGTGCAGTGCTGGGGGTGTGGGGTGCCTGTGGCTGGGTGCAGTGCTGGGGATGTGGGGTGCCTGTGGCTGGGGACATAGGGGTTTCTGTGGCTGGGGATGTGGGGTGCCTGTGGCTGGGTGCAGTGCTGGGGATGTGGGGTACCCATGGCTGGGTGCAGTGCTGGGGATGTGGGGTACCTGTGGCTGGGTGCAGTGCTGGGAATGTGGGGTGCCTGTGACTGGGTGCAGTGCTGGGAATGTGGGGTACCCATGGCTGGGTGCAGTGCTGGGGGTGTGGGGTGCCTGTGGCTGGGTGCAGTGCTGGGGATGTGGGGTGCCTGTGGCTGGGGACATAGGGGTTTTTGTGGCTGGGGATGTGGGGTGCCTGTGGCTGGGGACATAGGTGTTTCTGTGGCTGGGGATGTGGGGTGCCTATGGCTGGGAAGGCTGCATCTTCGGAGAACTGCAGGGGAAGCCTGGGAAAAAAAAGACTGGCATCTGGGGCATGGG
Organism: Ochotona curzoniae; assembly: GCF_017591425.1. Taxonomy (NCBI): domain Eukaryota; kingdom Metazoa; phylum Chordata; class Mammalia; order Lagomorpha; family Ochotonidae; genus Ochotona; species Ochotona curzoniae. The sequence continues at coordinate 1,947,173 of NW_024467122.1, read as the reverse complement.
TCTGTCCTCCCACCAGACCTTGATTCCTTGGGAAACAAGTGCTGGCCCCGAAGTCCCCGGAGCATTGCTGTGTTTGTAGTGGAGCATCTGGGAGAGAAGCAGCATTTCTGCTCCTGCAGTTGCTGGCTCCAGTTTGCTTATCTCTGGGTTCTTCCTGGATTGGGCAACCTTTCCAAATAGGACAAGGAGGGCTGGGGAGGAAGTATAGACAGTGAGGGGGCCCACAAGTTCCTTCTGCCCTTGAGGCTAGCTTAGGCACATTCTGTGTTGCTTCCTGGGCACCCCCAGTCCTCTTGGCTCCGACTCTTGAGCCAGTGGGGTGGTGGGCAGGATTCAGGGCATCCACGTCCAGCTGGAGCATCAACAGGGAGGACAGTACTGGAGGTGTGTGTCGGCAGCATGTCACTTACTGCTGCATTCCATTCTATTACTTTAAAGACTTACTTATTTTAATGTCAGTTACAGAGAGGCCTTCCACCTGCGAGTTCACACCCCACATGGCCACAAGGACCATGGTTGGGTCAGTCCAAACTTCTTCCAAGTCTCCCGTGTGGGTGCAGAGGCCCAAGCTGTTGGGCCATGCCCTGCTGCTTTCCCAGGTGCATAATGGAGCTGCCGGGACCCTAACCAGTGCTCCTATGGGATGCTGGTATCACAGCTGGTGCTTGTACCTGCCATCCTCTTAGTATTTTTTTTTTCAATTCTCCACACCCAGAGTGTTTGAGAGTAGAGCATTTGCTCTGCTTGCCAAATCCTCTGGGTCCTGCCACCTACCTGGCCTGGCATGCTGCCACCTGCCCGGCCTGGCACGCTGCTGTCCTCTGTACCAAAGCTGTGTGTTTTTTTGTTGCTTTCTTCAGCATCTGCCAGAGCTGCCGCCTCGCAGGCAGGGCCCTCTCCCCACGGCCAGGCTCAGCTGCTGGACAGCCGAGGTCGGCGGTTTCAGAAAGTCCTCCTCCATCTTCTGATGACTGATCTTATGTGCCAACTTGCCTGGGCTGCTTGGCACCCAGCAGGTGCACACTCTGCAGAGTATGTCTGTGAGCATGTATTTGGATGAGGCTCACATTTGATTAAAGAGACCGAGGGAATCGCGCTGCTCTCCCGCGTGTGGCTGGGCTACTCCAACCCACGGAAGACCCATATGGGACAAATCAGCTGAGCTCCCTGCTGGTCACATGAGCCCCCTTCCTGACTGCCTGCAGATGGGGTGCCAGCTGTGTCTGCTTCAGATCCAGAGCCCGGTTCTTCTGGGGTGGCACACCTGGGCCTGCAGCTGACCCAGCTGCCTGCAATGCCGTGTGGCCGATGCTCCTGCACCAGAGAGCCCTGCTCTGTGCTGATGGCAGGCCAGGCCTTCCAGGTCCACTCCCATTCAGTCCCAGGGCTGCCACACGTGGTCTTGGGTCTCTGGTAATTCTCATGGCCTTCTAGAAGGCAGGTCAGGTGCACATGAGACCCTTTGCCCTTCTCGTCCTGGCCAGCTCCATCAACATTCCCGCCATTCTCTTCCTGTCTCCTTGATCTGCTCTCTTGAGTTGCCATGCGAGTCCTCTCCCTCAAGCCTGCACCCGATCTCTTGGAAACCTGACCTCCGTCTGCGTGTTTGCTGAGCTCTGGCCATGACTTTGCTCAGACAGAATCCGCCATTCCCTCTCACTGACCCTGTAATGGCATTTGATACACAATAGCTGGAGCAGTCAGGAGCTCAGGATGACATAAAGGAAATCCTTCTCCGCTCTGAATCACGTCATCTAAACAGGCTCCTGACAGTCAGCCCTCTGTGTCCACGCCTGGCCCTGCTGGCCCTGAGGAACAGGGGTCCCTGGGTCGTGCACCTGAGGAGGTGGGCACCCAGCCGCACAGGCTCCTTGCACTGCTGGGCGCAGGAGCTGCTGTGGCTTGTTCGCGTCTCCTGTAACAATGACCTTAATCTTCCCTTTGTAACTTTAGGATGCAGGCTTTTGGGCACTCCCTGCCTGCTCGGCTGCAGCGGAATCCAACAGGAGTGAAAGTTCCAGGAAGCCACGTGTTGCTGACGTGGGTTGGCTCACGCCTGGGAGTTTCCGTGTGGACATGCAAGCTGGTAACCCTTTAATTTTTCAACAAGTGCTTATCTTTAGAGACTTAAATTGCCATTTCGGTGAGGTTACCGTGTAATTTGATTGTGTGAGATGTTTATGGTTCAGATTCCTCTCAAGGACCAACCGACAGAATGCAAAGCTCTGAGAGAAGTTTGAAATCCCAGTGTGGTTTCCTTTTTGTTGCAGTTCAGTATTGGTCTGCAAGCATTCAACAGAGCACTGTTGATCCGCTCTGGGGTTAGACGGTCCCAAGTTAAAAGGTCACTTCACAATATGCGTCCTTTGGGGATGAACCAGACATGCAGACACCCAAAACCCTTAGTGGGAAACAGTTTTACATTTTCTCATTTACTGGGCAGAAGCTCATGTCGCAGTGAAAAATACAGGTATGGAAGGGATTAGCAAAGTCATTGCAAGGTAAAAGTGGGAGAAAAATATGCACACCAAAGAATTTAGACGTTTTCAGTAAAATCTGAGGATTGTGTTTATGTATGTTAAGCTTCATTATTATTTCTTATAAATATAATGGAAAAGCAACATTGGATTATGAGACTTACTAAAATAGATTTTAAAAATGAAAAATCTGTGGGTTTTGAAAATTATAACCAAGCAGTTATCAAAAGTTAGCACAGCTTGTTCGTGTTGCTGGGTTTTTGTCCTATCACAGTGGACTTTGTTTTGATGCTTAGAAACAAAAAGATAATAGTGATTCTAGTGTCAATTCCACATTATTTGATACCCTCACTATGTAATCTATTCCACCTAGCCAGTCTTCCACATAGAGTTGGCTGCAAATCTATAGGATTTGTGCCAAATGTATTATATCTAGTTGGATTTAATATTTTTTATTAGTGTGTAAATAAAAATGGCATCTTCTACATTTAAAAAATAAATAAATAAGTGAAGGGATGGGTGAAGGCATGCTCCATGAACATGCTAGCAACGACGAGGCGTAGCAGCAGCTGTACGGACATCAGACAAAACAGGGTTTGGATTGAAATTAGAAAGAAGGAGGTAATTTAAAACTAATCATTTAAATCGTAAGAGGGTTTAAGAATTAGGAATATACACGCACCAAGATCAGAACACACACACACACACACACGCGCACACACACACACCGCGCACACACACACCACACACACACGCACACACACACGCGCACACACACACGCACCAAGATCAGAACACACACGCGCACACACGCGCGCACACACACACACACACCACACACACACACACACACACACACACACACACACACACACACACACACACACACACACACACACACTGTCCCAGAGGGCGAGATGTAATGTAATGAAATGACAGGAGGAGAATTCTAACCACGGACAGAAAATCAATAAAGACTTGTTGCTCTTGAATTATATTTTAAACCACATGGAACCAGCCAGCACATATGGCATTCTGTCCAACAGTGCCAAAATACACATTCTTTCAAAGCACATAAAAGCAGTCAGGACAGATCTGTGCCAGGCTGAAAGCAAGCCCTGCAAAATTGACCTCTGTTACATTTACATCAAGTGTGCTTTCTGGCGTAGCAGTCGAGACAAGCTCAGTAATGGGAATCCTCGGAGGGCTCACAGGCGTGAGGGACTCACACATGCGCCTGAGTGTCACTGAGACACACACAGGGAACAAAAACACTGAGTCAGAGGCAGAAGCGTGGCGAGCAGGAGCTTCCGAGAGGCAGCAAAATCAAGTCGAGAGACGCTCAAAATACTGGGAAAAATAAGAACCAATTCAGCAGGGAGTTGGAAGGGAGGGGCCAGCATGACTGATCAATGGCTAAATCCTCATCTTGTAGGCACCAAAATCCCATATGGGAGCTGGTTCGTGTCCTAGCTGCTCCACTTCCCATCCAGCTCCCTGCTTATGGTCTGGGAAAGCAGTAGAGGATCACGCAAAGCCTTGGGACCTGACACCCGTATGTTGACCTGAAGGAGCTCCTGACTCCTGGCTTCAATTGGCTCAGCTCTGGCCATTGCAGCCATTTAGGGAGTGAGCCACTAGATGGAAGATCTTTCTCTCTGTTTTTCCTTCTCTAAGTGAATTTCCGATAAAAATAAACCTACAAAAAGAACAAAGTTAAAGGGAACAAAATAACTAGCAGAGAAAAAAATAAAAATGAGAAAAACAATAGAAACAATCAAAATGAATAATTCATTGGTTGAAAGAAAATTGATAACCTTTAGTTTAAGAAGAAAAAAAATCAGAACAAAGGACAGCGAAACAACTGAAACCACAATAAGACAAAGGATTTTAAGAAATAATTGTGAAGAAAATTACACTGGCAGGCACAATAGCCTTGAAGAAATGCTTCAGTTCCTACACATACAGTTATATTGAGAAATGTATGGCGCTACAGTATCTGCCTGCTAGTGCTGGGTCAGGGGGTAGGCCATGTCAGGCTGGGCTGCAGCAACCCCCACCAGCAAGTGCAAGATCTAGAACTGGGAGTGGGCCTGTTAGGAGAACTCTGGGGATGCCCCTGCGGATACAGGAGGAAAACAAACACGCAACGTTTATCTTACCTTCCTCCTGACTCTAATTAGAGGCCAACATGGGAGTGCAGCCCTCTAAGTAATAATTATCTAAAATAAAAAAGCTTATGGTAAATGGGATTTAAAGCAACTTTAGTGGAAAAGTGTTTTGAAATGAATGCGTATTTTTGTGTTTCCATGAGCCCTGGAAATGCTCCTCCTGTGAGGGTTCTGCAGTGAGTAAGGAGACTCCGTCACTGAAGCCCCTGTTAGTCCCGTGGGTCCCTGCACCCACGAGGGAGACCTGGACTGAGTTCCTGGCTCCCAGGCATCTGAGGTGTGGCTGGGTGAGGGGATAGTTGCCACCTCCCCCATCCCATCCCCAAGACACACACCTCTCAGCCTCTCAAAAAACGTGTAGAAGTTGTTTCCCGGCAAACACAATTCCAGCACTACAAGCCTCCACAACTCAGTTTTATAAAACTTCTAAATAAAAACGAAAACTAATTCTCAGTGTTTTTAAAAAATACTATGTAATCTCCCAAACTCATTTCTACAAGGTTAACACATTAAAGCTACAACAGGACACTAAGAGAAAAGAAATTACCATGCTGACATCCGTGTAAACATACCTAACAATATCCCCAAGAAAACACATCAAACTGAACCCCACAACCCGTTCACAGAATGATCTCCCATGATGAGGCGGGATTAGCCTCGGGATGCGAGGTCAGTATGCTTAGGTCACCGAATGTGACACATCACATTAACAGAGTAAAGGACCATCTCAACAGATGGAGGCTTGTAGAAGGATTTGACAAAATTCAATAGACTTTTTCATGGGTAAAAATTTCGATAGGTGAGCTTTAGAGAGCCTGTACCCTGATTTAATGAAGGCAGAATAAGACATACGCGCATAGCTAACATCACGTCCGCTGCAGAAGGGTGAAGACCCTCTAAGATCCAAGGGAAGGCAGGGAAGGGCAGAAGTAATGGTGTCTGCTTGCTCACACCATGACCTTGCACATTAAAAAAACCCAAAACCCGCCAAAAAAAGCTGCCAGACCGTCTGATTCCTGAGCTCAGTGAAATTCTAAGATAAAAATGAACATACAAAACCAGTAGTGCTTGTTTAGTAACAAATTATTTACAAAAGAAATTAGGGGGAAAATCTCATTTATATGAACAACAATGCAAAGCACGAGTTAAGTGTAAATTTAACCAGTGGGGAAGAGCCCTGGGTGCCTCTACAAGTTGTTGAGAATCTGGTTTGTTACAAATAGGCTTGAAATTTGCACATCTGCTTTTCACAATACACATTTTTCACCAAGATCCCAGGTATAAGTTCATTAACAAAATACCAACAGATTAATCTGCAACACATAACAACCAACCACATTTTATTCAACCAATGGAAGCTAGCTCATTTAAAAAAAAATGAGATCACATGAGCTAAAGAAAATGCGATTGAATTATTATGCTAAAACCTCTCCTGCTCAGAAGGCTTCGCACGGTACAGCTGTCATTCCATCTTGGCGGGCAGGCTTCACCACACTGCTTAGACTAGCTGGTTGATGTGGAGAGGTAAAGAAACGGGGATGGCAATAATGAATAAGACTAGTGGGAACAAGCAGTCGGCCTGTGTCCCCTCGTCAGTCAGTCACCGGCCTAGAGAGCCCGGGGTGAGTCCACACAGAGACAACACCGAGTTGTGACAAAATTGTCAAGTAATTTGGGGGAGAATAAATTTTTAAATGGTGCTGAGACAATTGGACATCCATGTAAGAAAAATGAACCTTGACTTAAGCTAGTCACTCAGATTGGATCATGAACACGCGTGTAAGTCATACAGCTGTACAACTTCACGGAGAACATGAAAGAACACCTTCAGAACACAGGGCTGGGCAGAGGGCTGGGCTGAAGCAGGGCCCGCAAGTGGGGAGCTTGGGAAACTAAACTTCATCCAAGTTAAAACTTTGTTCTGTGAGTGATTCTGTAAGGAGTTAGTGACTCGGTATGCATCTGCAACCAGCACATCTTGCAAAGAATTATGTAGATTACGTAGAGAATAATCAAAAAGTGACAAGTCACGTAATCCAATTAGCAGACGTGAAAGATGTGATGGGGTGTTTATCAAGAAGCCACAGCACGCAGAGGGCAAGAATGCCCGAGACGGCAGTGTTGCCCAGGGAGATCCCAGGCAGAGCCACTGTGAGATGTAGCGACGCAGCCTCGGGGTTAACATGTGACAGCTAAAAGCCTGAGGGCTGGCAGAAGGCAGGGCACAGGCTGCTCCCCACGGCTCAGCCACCTGGGGACATAACCAGCAATCTCCAAACGGCCCCGCTACCATACACGTGGCACGTGCACGCCTGGGCACTGGTCCTGGAGATGCTAAAACAGCTGTTCTCAGTAACAGCCTGTGTGACATTTAAAATCTTTAAAAGTTCTGATTAACACGTAGCACTTGTGCGTTTTGTGAGTACTGTGATTTCATCAGGACACTCATCAGGATGAGTGACAAAGTGTGTGTGTCCGTAATATGTGCACAGATACCTACATGGACACAGTGGGGATGTTATCAAACCCCTACACTTGAAGCAGAGTGGATGAAACTGACAATCATTCCATCAAGTGACACAAGCCACTCACAAAGACCTATCAGTGCTTGCTCGCTCTTGTGAGATCAGAAGTTAGAACGGCGCCTTGCTGGAGGCCTGGATAAGTGAGGGAGGAGCAGGAGGGAGCAATGGGCACCGAAGCACAGAAAACCATGTCAAAGTTTACCATCCCGGCCCCTAGAGGCGTAGAGCTCGGTGAGGTTAAACATGGCCTCCTTGCTGTGTGACAATGACCAGAAAATACCTCCAGAACTTTACATCCCTGAACTGAATCTGTTTCCGTGAAAGGACCAGTCCTCGTTCTCCACCCTGCGACATTCACTTCCCGTGTGGGGCCGTTAGCCTCAGGGAATCCTGTCTTAATCCTGTGTGATGGGCTTCCTTCACCTTCCTGCTGTTGTAAAAGCCACCTCTCCTGTCCCCTCCTCTCTGCGCCTGAAAGGCATTCCAGAGTGTGTAACTGTGACATGGTGCCAGGAGGCTTTGTGAGACATGCTGCATGGATGAGTGCAAACTACCTGTTCGCACCTCTGCTTTCAGCTCGCTTTGGCTTGCACCTGGCAGTGGGATACAGGCTCGTATGGCAGCTGCTGCAGTGGTTCTGCAGACCCACTGCCGTTTTATGCCATGGCTGAGCCATTTTGCATTCTCACCAGGATGGCATAGGCGTTGCAGGTTCTCTGCTCTTGTTTGGGTTTTTAAGCAGTCATCTCAGTGGCAGTGGTGGTTCGTACTTGCCCTCTCCTGATGCTTAGAGATGCTGTTGTCTTCTCATGCGCTCACTGGCATTGCAATTGTGTGTCTGTAGAGATGGCCGTCCGACTCCTTTGCCTGCTTTTAACCAGGTTGAAGGTTTCTTGTTGAAGGAGTTATAGGAGTTCTGAATGTAGGTTGGCCACTAACCCTTTATCAGATATGTAGGTTGCCAGTATTTTCTTCTGTTTAGTAGATGTCCATGTGAAAGTTTTGATGTACAATTTTAAGTTTTAATGTAGCCTAATTTATGTTTTCTGCTGATGTTAGTGTGGGGCCAACATCATGGAGTAATGGGTGAAGCTGCTGGCTGTAACGCAGGCATGCCATGTGGGTGCTGCTTGTGTCTTGGCTGCAAGACTTCCCACTAATTGCCTGGGAAAGCAACAGATGGTCTGAGGGCTTGGGCCCCTCCACTCCATAGGAGATCCGGATGAAGTGCCTGGCTCCAGCCTGGCCAACCCTGGCCGTTGTGACCATCTCGGGCAGTGAACCAGTGTCTCACTCTGTAACTCTGCCTGTCAAATAAGTATTTGTAGAAATTGATATGAAACCGAATGTCACAAAGCCTAAGTTTACAAGTATTACAGAGTTGGCTCTTACAATTAGCTGTTGGGTTTATGTTGAGTTCATTTTTGGCATAATAGCCCACCATTTTTCACATTAGGATATCCAAATTCCACATTTTGTGACAAGACTGTACCCCGTGTTGGATGGGCCTGGCATCTGTTGTAGCTTGAACGTGATCTGACCTCCAAGCTCTTGCACATGATCAAGCCCTGAATCACAAGTCCATGACGCTGGAGGGTATAAGCATGATCTGACAGGGCTGGTTAGGAGGTGGGCCTTGTGTGTGTCGGGGCAGTTCCTGGAAAGCATCTTGCAGGAGAAAGTTTCTACAGAAGCCGGGGCAGTGGGATACGGGGATGGACTGGGGATGGACCAGCCCCTGGCTGTGCTTTCGGGATCGCCCCGTGGAGTCAGCCTCGGCCCCAGCACCTGCACTGCACCCCCTGTGCACACAGATGTCAGTGGGCATGACTCGTCGCAAAAGTGTGAGCTAAGTAAATGTTTTCTCCCTAGAGAGTGAGTTGTGTCCGATTTTTTGCTTTTATAGAAACAAAAAGCTGATACAGCACTTGTCAAAAGTCATTTGCTCACATAGACAAAGATTTCTGGGCTCTGTACTATTCCACGGGTATGTTTCTGCTTTTGGCCAGCACCCCAATGTTTTGATATCTGTAGCTTTGTAGTTCATTTGCAATCAGGAGGGGTGGGTCTTCTCTGTGCTTTGCTTTTTAAAAGTCATTTGAGAGGCAGGGAGAGCAGGCAGCAAGGGCCAGAGAGAGTCTCATGTGGCTACAATGGCCTGTACCAGATTTGGCCAAAGCTGGAAGCTGCCCACCGAGCCCAGGTCTCCCAAGTGGGCGTGGGGGACAGAGCTCGATGAGTAGCCATCTGCTGCCTCCTGGGCTGTGTGTGAGCAGGAATTGGAACCAGGTACTCTGTCCTTTGGTTTGTATTTATTTTCAGTGGTATAAATCCGTGAGGGGTACGGCTTCACTTGGATTCTGTGTCCAGTGGCCTTCACAGGCAGGCTACTTCGGGGCTTGGCATGAACCATGCCACTGTTTGCATGCGGTCCCTTTGCCCAGATGGCTCTGGCTTTGTCAGCTTTACCGCCAGGAGACTCTGTTGTTCTTTGCTCTGTACGTGTAGGCACACCTCTTGCCCAACTTGAATTTTGTTTCTCCCTGGGCTTGAGCACCTTCAATGTCAAGCAGCACTGTAGCCTCCCTTGGTCCTGAAGACCTTGGTTGTAGCTAGCAAAAATGGCCTTGCAGCCCAGTCTTCCGGAAGTCCTGTTCCCAGCAGGCTCTGGGGTTCCAAGCTGGTGGAAGAGCGAACCAGGCGCTGTAATAAGGGACATGGACATCTCAGCCAGCACGTTCGTGCTGTTCTCTGTCAGGATTACTCTGGCTATTTTGGGTTCCTTGAGATCCCACATGAATTTTAGGGTGACCTTCTCTATTTTTATAGAAAAGTGCCAGAGTCCAGCTCCAGCCGAGTTTGGAACTCGAGAAGGGTGCATGGGATAGGCATGGAGAAAATAGACCACTACAATTCCATGATCATAATGGACCATGTGGAAAAGCTGTCTGCTTTATTTACTCAGAAGAAGTCAAACTCTGCCTCAGACTTTTCACATCATGGTCAAGTGGGTGTTCCCAAGGATAACTCTGCCATTTGTTCCACTGTAAAGCAGGATGTTATCCATCCTGGCCCTGTGGTCAGGAAGTTCTCAATAGATGATGCATATTAATCAGTAACACATTCCTACTGCAATCCTCATTCTACAGCTTAGTCTTAAATCAGTTAAGGGAGGAAGTGCATCACAGAAGGAAGGACCTAAAGATCAAAGAAAGAGGGAAAGAATAGATTCCCACTACACCTGGGGATGGAACACCCTTGATTAGTATATGATCAATGGGGGCAGCAATAATAAAAGGCCCTTTGGCTAAAACGGTATCAGCAACATCAACTTCCAAGCTCACATTGGCAGTAAACATTAACTTGGCAGAGGCAGACAATGCGTAAATAGATTATAGAATTCTCAGTGGGGTTGTCCGGTGTCCATGCACAGGGAGGTGGGGCTGCATTTGGGTGGTTGTAGAGACATCCGCCCGCCCCTGCCGTGCAGCAGGAAGTTCCTTGTGGCCCTGCCTGCAATGGAACAGTTCTCTTCACACGTTCGTGTCTTCCACACCCAGTGCACGGACCCCAGCAGGAAAGGTTGCTGGGATTCTGCCGTAACTTGTGTCCCCAAGGCTCATGTCTGATCTGTGATCCGCTTTGGGGAGTACCGGCATCTTGAGGCTTAAAAATCACAAACACGGGCTGCCTTTCTCTCTGTGTCTTCGATACATTCTCCCCACAGAACGCCTGTGTTGTCACAGCAGCTTTGTTCATCGCCATATAGTGCTGAAACAGCCCCAGTGTCTTCTTACGGAGTCGCAGTTCAACTCCGGGATGGGTGATTTGGCAGGAAAATGCACAAACCATTGAGAGACTCAAGGTCCTGGTGCTCATCCGAGAACGACACTAGGAAGGGACAACCCGGGTGCTGCTCTGTGGCTATGTCCAGAAGGCTTTCCTGACCAGGTCACAGAGAGAGAGAGACCAGTGGCTACCTGGGTGAAGGAAGGGCTGAGAGTAGGCAGTGTGGGTCCAGGGGTGAGCAGGGGGTCCCTGTGGGGATCATGAGCAGCTGCTTGACCACATCATCGGGGCCCTGACTCTACTGTGGGCTGCAAGGGAAACTGCAGTTATTTCAATATAAAACTGTGGTTAAAGAAAGCAGGGAATATGCAATGGCTTCTCGAAGTTTCCGTAAGATAATGGTGGTAATAGAGAGCTAATGTTTGGGAAAGGGCTGGCTATGGTGATCCTCCAAGTCTCTTGGGAGCCACGGTGTCTGTCTCGATTTGATTTAATGATGTTCAGAATGAAAGCCCTTGTGGCAGTGACAACTCCGGGTGGCATGGGAACTGTTGCCAGAAGCAATGGGGACAACCTGCCGAGTGGAGAATGGTGGCTGTGGGTTGCAGGCTGGCAGCTTGGCCCAAGTGGCCCCAGCAGTCAAAAGCTCATTTATATTCACGAAGTGTGCACCTGTCCAACCCTGAGGGTGAGTTCTTCCAGGCACCTTGCTCACCCAACCCTGTCCTGGCTCTGCCTCCCCACCCCCACCTCAGCTCCGGGAAGCAAGATGCTCGAAGCAAAGTAGTGTTCTCATGGAAAATGGAATCTTGGTCTAGGCTTCAGAACCAAGAGTGCCAATTCTGAGCTGGCCCTGGCTGCCGCTGTGCCTGGGCATCTGTGTGGGGCATGGCATTTCCTCCGTCAGGCGATTCAGCCCCACCATGCGCTTTCAGAGTGGCGGGTCAGAAAACGGAGGACCAGGAAGCCCAGGCTGCTTGCCCAGCTGGGCTGGAAGAAGCTGGCAAGGGCAGAACAAGGTCTCCCATGAGCACAGGGCTGCCAGGACAGGGGCCTCGGGCTGAGCCTGGGACGTCCTGGGCTGCTCACGGGGATGGGAGTCAGCGGTCTGAGGTGTCTTCCCACGGCCGCACACCTTCTCTTTGTTTCCCGGAGAGCCCCTGAGGATGGCTAACCGGTCCAGAAAGGGAGGCAAATGGTGGTGTTTTTCCCCAAGGAGAAGTGAGAATGAAGCTTCCTGCTGGAGGGGCAGGAAGAACTGGTAGGCAAGGCAACCCGGGTATGTGTGTGCTGCTTTGCTCGATTTCACAAATACTTGGCAGAGAGAGAGAACTGGCAGCGTTAACAAAGCAAGAAAGTAAGGGAGATGCGAGTGGCATTCATATAGGATTTAAATGGCTCGTGGGAATTTTGATAAAACATGTTTATCAATCAGGCTGGGTGGCGTGGGATTTGAAGTTGGCACTACACAGTGTATGCCCAAAGATGGACAGAGCTCTGGGATCCCTTGCAACATGGTCTGGTCTGGGGGACCCAGCATTTCTGCCCCAGAAAAGCGAGGTGTGAACCCCAGCAGACAGAGCTCGCGTGAGGCAGCAACCAGGGTGATGGTAAGCCCAACGACCACTGGAGTGGAACGGGACGGGGGGGGGGGGAAACAGATGTGTTGTCATGGCAACTGGCATGCAGCACCTGGATTTCCTAGGACTGAGGGTCCAGGGTGGCTCTGGCCGACTTTGCTAACACAGTGGGGTTGGAGGAGGACGCAGGCAGGGAGCTCCGGGGTGGGCTGTGGTTCTGCTCATTGCTGCTTTGTGGCTGGCAGAAGGGAAAGGGGCTTTTCACACCCACCTTGGACAGGAGGCATCCTGCCTGCGGTGCACATGTAAGCTTCCTGGTCGTGGGGAGGTGGGGAGCTCTGTGTCCTGGGGGTGTCTCCTTCACCTTTCCCTTCCCTCACTCTCCGTCACTGCGACTAGGATGGGCTCAGCCTGCAGGCCCCTTCCCTCCCACGGCTCCATCCAGGGACCCGGGGCTGCGTGTCTGGGAGAAGGGAGTGAGTCTGTGGCTGGTCAGGTGGTCACCCTGGTGTGCCCAGGAAAGCCCTGGCAAGCTTGTGGATGGCACAGTAAGCTGTATTCTGTTCTTGTTCGTCAAGAGCCTCGGACTGGAAAGTACACATGCTACCCCATTGTTGGTGCTTGGAGCCTGCCTGGGCACTTGGCTCTTCTGCACCCATCGTCAGCATCCGTAGCAGTATTCCTCGGCTGCCAGAGGGGTGGAGAACTCCTTCGGGGAGGCCCTGGAATCTGCACGTGGAGCTGGCAGGAGCAAGGGCTGCCCTCAATGGGCAGGTGAGCCCTGCGTGCGTGCTTAGTGGGTCTCCTGCAGTGACACCCAAGGGAAACTGCCACCTCTCCCCGCCCCGGGGGAGCTTGGTTTCTGGCTCTTCCCTGTGGTGCCTGTGTGTGCTTTGTAAATAAGCACTCGTGGGTTCTAGACTGTGTGTGTGTGTTTAAGACTTACTTGTGTTTGAAAAGGAGACTATAGAAAGAGGAAAGCCGCAGTTCCCTCCCCACGACCATCTGGTTCACACCCTGCATGGTCTCTACAGCTGGAGTTTGGCCAGGATCCCCACACGGGTGGCAGCCCCCGGGCCCTGACTCAGGATGGCAGGTGCACACGGTGAGCTCCTGTTCCATCAGTCGTGGTGGTGGGCCACCCACCCCCCACTCATGTCTTCCTACAGACCGGCTCTTAGGTGTTGGGCTTGTCAGCCCTCATTTGAGCTTTGTGTGATGGCCAGGTGGCTGGAGTGTTGATCACACAGCACATTGGTCCCTGGAGCGGGTGAGATGGCCCTCAGCAATACTGTAACAGCTTGACAGGCGTGTGTATCATGGCGGAGAGGGGGAGGTTGTGGTTTGAGGAGAGGCAGGGGACAGTGGTGACTTGGTGGAGTGTTTTGGGTGGAGATTGGTAGGGGTACAGGGGGCAAAGATGCAAGGAGAGCAGATGACAGGAGGTGGGTGTCATGCTGTCTGCTTTGCAGGTGGGGCTCAGGCAGGTTGGGTGTGTGAGTCAGGGATGGGGCAGGGAGGATGTGCTGGGCGGCAGGGGAGGAACAGGACATCACCCGTTGGGTTATGCAAATAAATGCAGGGCTGTCCTGAGAGGAGTCAAACAGGGGCATTGCTACTGACTGGGGTGAAGGAAGCCGGGGCTCAGAGCACCTGCTCTGTCTTGCCACTTCCAGTCTCCGCTGGCACTGCTGGCGCTGCCGGTGCAGGTGTGGGCTCCTCTGGGACTCACTGGGGAGCTCAGGGTGAGGAAGGGCTCTAGGCTTTCACCAGGGAGGCGGGGCTCAGCCTGCGGTGAGGAAGCTCCACGTGCCGGGAAGCTGCGGGATGTCAGGTATTCAGGGGGTTCAAGTTCACGGTGCATGCAGGTTCCTTGTCTGGGATGGTCCCAGGTGCTGCCTCCTCATGCAGCCTCTTGCGCAGTTGGGATGGTGGGACAGTGCTTGGGCCTCTGTGGGTCCTTGGTCCTGTGCTCCTGCCATATCCCTTGTCCCAGTACTCAAGACGGGTCTCAGCTTGTGAGTCAGGGGACATGAGCCTCGAGACCTCAGCAGTGACAGAGGCGAGCAGTAAGGACAGGTGTCTGTCCCCTGGCTGGAGTGGGAGGTGGGGTAGGCCCCCAACAGAGGCCCCTTGCTGGAGGGCTGGAAGGTGGCAGCCAGCACCCCTGCACTGGGGATGGGAGAGGAGACTCTGTTTCCTGGAGACAGAAGCTCTTCCTTCTTGCCTGACGGGGCTGCAGTGGGTCACCCGGCCTGCTCTTGACCTTAATCCAGATGAGGGAAGAAAGACACGTGGGAAAGGTTGTGGTGTTGGAGCACAGTCCGTTTCAAGATCAAGTTTGGGATGAGGCAGGTGCAGCTCTCACGGGTGTGCTCAGTGTGGGAAACCCACTGAAGTATGTGCCGTGGCAGCTGCACTTTCTGCCAGTGGCATTCTGAGTGACGCAGAACGAATTTGGGAGAGCAACAGGTGGCCACACAGACAAAGGCCACTGGGAGAACAAGTTCGGCCTCCGACGCTCTTGCCATCCACGGGTGGCACGAGGAGAAAGAGCCACTCAGAGCCACTGGAGTGAAGAGGGGAGGTGGTCAGGGCCGTGTCAGGATGGGCTCGGCAGACGCGCCCAGCAGTGTGCTGCAGACGGTGACCATGGACACAGGCCAAGGGGAGGCTGGAGAACTTGGGCCGGATGCTGGATCAGGGCCACGCTGTGCCGTCTGCCCATCCTAGGCAGCTGGTCCAGCCAGGCTCTGCACTCTGGACACCTGTGTGCAGCACTGGCGGCTCCATCGCACGTGCCCCCAACGCGACTGCTGGGGTCTCCTCGGTGCCCTGCATTGCAATGGACCTGAGAGAGAAGCTGCTTCCGCCCTGGCTTCCAGCCTGCCGGCCCTGTCGCCTCTCCTCTGTGCAGGGATGCTGGGTGCCCTTTTGGGAAGGTGTAGGGCTCTGGGCAGCTTTGAACGTGGAAATGGCAGCAGGCAAGAGAATTGGGCTGAGGGAGTGGGTGGGGGCACTGGCTGGCAGGGAACTGGGCCACAGCCACACTGACCCTGGGCTGCATGGAGTAGCTCTGGGCAGTCTCCAGGCTGCAGCCTGTAGGTGACCTTGTACGTGGGGCGGACGTGGTGAGGAGCAGGAGGGCGTGCTTCGAGCTCACTGTCTTGCTGGGTAAGACCCACTCTTATCAAGGACTGTGAGATCTTGCTCCTGTCATCTACTTTTGATTATTATTTTGTTTTTCTTGGTGCTGACTCTGCTGCTGGGAGAGCTTGCTCCCCCTCCCCTTCTTCACTCCCGTGACTCTCTGATCCTGTGGGCACCTCAGTCCCGGGCGATATTAGAGGTAGATATTAGGTCTCCCTTCCGTGAAGTGCCCGTGGCCCTCGGATTGGCGCAGCCCCGTGCGGGAGGATTCCGATTCCCAGGTTCACCTGGCCTCAGTCTCCGTGCAAATGCTCTCTCCCTGGCCAGACCGCATAGCTCCACGTCTGTCCCATAAGCCTCTGCTCAGACACCATAGCTCCACGTCTGTCCCATAAGCCTCTGCTCAGACACCCTTTGCCGTGTTCTGTTCCTGGAGTCCCCCTGCCTCTCTCCCCCTGCAGTGGGCGGGCACTTCCCTGTGTTACCGGGTTTCGCTCTGGTCTCCGTAGCTGGGGAGCCCTCCTTCACCCTCTCGGGTTGTAGTTCACAGTCTTCCGTGTCTATTTCACTGCTGCGTGCCACCTTTCTTAGTCGTGGCGACACTCGGGGACTTCCCGCAGTGTTCCCCATGATTCTCTTCCTCTTGCCCTCTCTTTTGTCAACTTCCTTCCCTGACTTTCCAGACCCCCAGTCATATCAGTCTACCACTGTCGGCCATCTTGAGCCATCTCCCTCAGGAAAAACTTATTTCCAAAGTCAGTGTCACAAAGAGGAACAAAAAGAGAAGTCTTCCACCTGCTGGTCCACTGCCTCAATGGCCACAACAGCCAGCGCCAGGCTATGCCCAAACCAGGAGCTTGGTGCCAGTCTGCCATGTGGTCACATTGCCCCCCTCACTGCCCTCCCTGGCCATCAGAGGGAGCTGCATCAGAAAGGGGACAGCAGGGATATCAACTGGTGCCGGTGTCAAAGGCGGGGGCTTTACATGCTGCGCCACATGCAGTCCCTACTTCCTGTAGGTTTTATTCCTAACGATTTATCATCAGTAGATGTATGTGTTCATGGGCCATGTCCTGGTCACCCCGGATGGTCGACACTGCCGTCTCCGAGTCAGCCTTGGTCGCTGGGCTCTGCTGTGTGTCACCACAGTGTGGTGCCTTCTCCCTCGGCTCCAGCACCTGCCACCCAAGGGCCCGCGACCCTGCTCCAGCCTCAGGTTGGCACCATCCTGAGTTCACACCTGGCTTGTGCAGCTGCTGTGTAGGGAGGGGACCGTGCAGTGTGGTGGCCGTGTCCACAGCAGCCCCACCAGCACTGAGCAGGGGACTCCCTTTTCTCCACATTTTATTTGTGTCCTCTGCCCATTTCTCTTTTATTTATTTTTATTTGGAGACAGAGGTACAGAGAGGAGAGACAAAGGTGGTCCATAAGCTGGTTCGTTCATTCCCCAAATGTCCATCATGGCTGGAGGTGCGATGGTCCTAAGGCAGGAGCCTAGAACTTCTTCTAGGTCTCCCACATGGGTGCAGGGGTCCAAGGTTTGAGCCATTCTCAGCTTGTTTCCCAGGTCATAGGTGGGAGTTAGATTGGAAGTGGGCAGCTAGGAAACGAACCGGCACCCACATGGGGTGCAGGCACTGCAGGCAGGTTAGCCTACGAGGCCACCACAATGACCTCTGTGCGTTTCTTCATTGGATTAGTTGTTTTTGTGTTGGACCTTTGGCATTCCTGACATATTCCAGATATTAATCTTTGGTCTGATAAATAGCTTGTAAATATTTTACTGTTTTATTAGGCATCATGTCAGCTTTGATGGTTTTCTCTGTGCAGAGGCCTTTGAGCTGGATGTAGCCTCATATTCCTGCTTCTCCTTTTGTTGTCTGCACTTTTGGGGTCTTTGCTAATTCTTCGCAATAGCCTCACAATATGCTTTTATTTCAAGTATTGTGAGGCCTCCAGCTTTATTCTTTGTTCAGGATTATTTTGGTTGTTCTGTGTCTTTTGTGATTCCGTATGACTTTCGGATGATATGTTCTAGTTCTGTGAAAGAGGTCCTTGGCTGTTTGATGAGAGATGGGTGCAGGGGGAGGATGGAGCCAACAGACTCTCTGCAGAGTCTGCCAGTGCGTATCCTGCCTCCCCAGGCCAGCCTCAGCTCTGGAGCCCCAGCAGAGGGCAGGGGTCTATGATCAGAGTATGGGAGACTTGTGTGGGAGCCATTACATGATGGATGGTGGAGCCACTGGCAGGAACTCCATCATAACGAGCTAATCTGGAGAGAGCCATGGTGTTGAGGGACACATGGGATTCAAAGGCAGGGAACAGGTGGGGCCGTGTGCGCAGCCATACACTGTGCAGCTCACAGCATGGTGGGGAGCCACTGACAGGTGTCTGCTGAGCGTGGCTCAGGATGGCTTGGGTCACGGTGTAGTGTGCTCCATCCTGGGTGCCACCTGTCCCTGTCTTTTCCATGTTGGAGATGTAATGGCCGCATCACACTGCACAGGATCTGGGTCTGGACAGAGAGCATCGTGAGGATACCGATTTACGTTCCAGCCAACAGGAGAGGACAGCATCCACAGAAGATTGGTCTGTCAACCTTTCCAAGAATGGAGTTCAAAAACAGTCCATTTCTCTGAAATTTCCATTTCCTGGATGACCTGTGACTTTGAATAGCTGTGTGTGTGTGTGTCTCACCGTTGGTGAGTGCCCACAGTTCTTGGGATGGCAGTGGTGGCTCCGGCAACAGCTCCTGGCCCAGGTTAGGCTCCGCTGCTCGAGTTGTGGCTGTTTTCTTGCGCACATGCCAGGATTCCCTCTGTGTGCTGGCGGTCAGCCGACAGGCATCACCAATATTCTCTGGGTACTGTTCTAGATTGCCTGAGCACGCTAACACAGTCAGCTGGTCTACCCACAAGCATTTTTTCACACTTATATCTTTTAGAAAACACACAGCCCTGGATGCATCCTCCTTTGCCTCCAAGTCTTTCTCATTTCTGGACACTGAGTTTTGTTAGCAATGTCAGATTTATGCATCATACTGCTGGGTGGTGTTCGAATCTCCTCTGAGATTGTATTCCCACAGTCCTGGGCTCACAGGAGGGTCTGTGGGCGATCCCGTCCTGTGGCCTGGATGAACTGGGAGATGGCTGCCCCCCCATGCTGACCGCAGGACCCCTGAGCTCTGTGCTGGAGTCCCTCGGTGATTTTCCAGCTTCCTGCACACAGGCCCTCCACTGACCTTGGCCACATCCATTTAAAGTGGGGAATGGGCTTTGTCATCCTGAGGAAGGGACCCCCTCCTCAGCACTCCCCCACTGGGGGCACAGAGCATCCCATGGCCAAGGTGTTACCAGGTCAGCCTGGGCCTCCAGGTCCTCCCAGGGAGAGGTGTGGCGTGTCCACGAGCCAAGGAGGGGTTTGGCTTTACCCTTTCTCCCCTGTCCTTGCTGGTCCTTGGGGTTCACTGGCTGCTGGCATCTCAGGTGGCCACCTCTGCTGCTGGCCACAAGGGATGCACGTGCAAGAGGCTCCCGATGGGGAGCACGTGGGCTCACAGAGGTTACGGTGTGGTTACGGCGCTTGGTTAGCGGGAGATGAGAGAATATGCCAACCTTGAGAGTGGCTCTAGGCAGACGGGGTGTGGACTGGCTTGGATTTCAGGAGAGCTCAGCCACAGAGTGATGCAGCTGAGGAGGCTGTCTGTCAGGGGACCAGTCAGTGCCTGAGCCATCCTTGGTCCCGACCCCAAGCAGCAATGATCAGCCCTGGTCAGATCCTTCTTAGAGCTCAGGCTGAGGATGTGTGTCGGGGTGGACCAATGTGACCTGCCCACCCAGTCAGGGTGTGGAGGTGAAGTCAGAGGTGTGGCCAGCTTCTCTCTCAGCTGTCAGTTCCATCCAGGGTGCTGGGTATGCCAATCCCAGGGAAATGGTACAGGGGTGGTAGTCAGGGCAGGGTACTGGGCCACCGAGTCAGGGGTGCCTATGGTCACTCATTTACCTTCCAGGTGAGCGGCTGCTGGATGGCAGGTTCTATGGCCCCTGGGGGGCAGCCATGGACAGTGACCGTGTCTGTGCCAGAACCTGCTTTCCTGGGCCCATCACCTGCATCTCAGCATGGTGTGGACCATGGCCATGAGCATCCCCAGTGACATAGCAACCAGGAGCAGGTGCTGGGGGTTTGATCGACACCAGAGGCCATGCTGTCCAGACACCTCAAAGCCTTCATGCACACAACACACACTAGCCTCGTTCTGTCCCCAAACGGGGGGTTGGAGGGCAGGGGACTCTGCCAGGATCACAGCCGAGACAGGGAGAATGAAAATAGTGCTTTTAATGTGACTTTCTGTCAGTGGTCACATGGACCTTGTTTCCCACCTGTCTGCTCGGCTCAGCCGGACAAGATGGGCAAGCCACACGTAGTGGCCGCCTGGAACCCGCATCCTCTCCTCGGCCAAGAGCCAGGCCCAGCCTGGCAGACTCTGGCCGACCCCAAGCAGGGTCTCCTAAAGTACATTCCCCGGAGCTGGCGGTGTGTGTACAGGGTTGGCGTGAGTGGCCAGGGCAGGCCCACTCCCAGGGCCCCTGGCAGGGCTCCTGACCGCGTCACCACCGTGGTCCTCGTCACAGGCCTCTGCCAGGACCTCAGAGGACCATGCCAGTCGGCTAGGCCCTGGGCACCCGCGGGGGCACGGTGGGGTGCTGCACTGGGTGGGGCACGTCGCTGCCTGCAGGAAGAGGCAGAGGACGGCCCTCAGCTTCGCACAAAGGAATCCTCCGAAGGCGACCGGGACTCGGGGTGGGCTTTCTGGGTCTCCATGTCCTGGTACTCGGTGCCTAGAGGGGGTGGGGGTGGGGGAGAGGAGCCGAGAGGAGAGAGAGATGGTTCTTGTGTGCTTTCCCTGCCTGCTGCAGGCATCTGCCACACAGCCCAGGGCGGGACGTCACAGCACCAACGCCTGGTTTACGGCCCCACCCACCCCATCCCTGCCCCGGGCCCCAGCCGAGGCTGCAGCCTGTGAGGCCTGAGCCCTCCATAGACTGTGTCGGGGCTCCATGCCAGCACCCTTGCAGGGTGCTCTGAAGGGCATGGGCAGGTGTGTCCATGATCTGAGTCCCAGGGACAGGCCCAGGGCCTGGGCTGCTCAGGCTGCCCAGGGGCCGCCTCCCGTCACCTAGGCTGGCAATGACTCCGTGACCACCACTGGGCAAGGGGACACCATGCTCTAGCACTGGGCCCCACCTTGCAGGTGGGTGTTGAAGCTTCATGGAGAAGGCCTTTGGCCCCCAGGCCCCCAGGCCCACTGGCCAGCCCCGCACAGGGCACCCCAGTCCCCACGGTGAGCTCCAGGCCGCACAGGTCTCCTAGATGGACAGGCAACCTCCCGGCTGCAGGCAGTCGATCCGTGGCTTGTGTATGGTGTGGTGCATGTGGCCCGTGAAGGAAGGCAGGCTCTGCAGCTCTGCAGGCTCAGCTGGCCTGTCTGCCCGAAGCCAGACCAGTGCTGCGCACCACCTTCTGTGCGGGTGGCGGGGGTCTCGAGCAGGGCCTCTGTGCCATCGGTCCTGGTATAGAACACAGCCACTTCTGCCAGAGGGAGAGGCAAGTTGTAGAAGCAGAAACTCCTGCAGACTGTTGGCTGACAAATGGGGGTGCCGTGCCCAGCCAGGGCCCAGGACTCGTGGCTGCAGCCGCATGCCGAGCTGAGCAGTGTTGGGTGCCAGAGGCCCACGGGGGCCCATGCAGGAGTCACCGGCAGCACCCTGGGCCTCGGGCAGTGTTTCAGAACATGCTGGTAGCTGGGGATCTGTGTGTCCGCCCCCCTAGCAGACCACTCGAGGAAGCCAGCTTCACTCCACGGGTTCCTGGGATCCGGGGGAGGTCAGGCATGTCCTGGGGAGAGGGCACAGCCCCTGACCCAGGCTCGCACTGCAACCCTGGCTGGAATCTTCAGGAGAGGCCACCCCTGCAGGTGGCAAGGCCCCTTAGTCCTGAGGGAGCCTCGGTGGTGGCTGCACAAGGACCTCAGGTTCCCAGACCTGGCTGAATCCCAAGTGCATGCCGTGACCCTGGGCCAGTCTGGAAGCTTCTCAGGTTTCCTTCCAGTGCAGTGAGGCCAAGCCCTGCCTCCTGGGTAATGTCGAGCTGACCTAAGTGAATCTATGGAATGTGTAGGCATCTGTGCCTGGCCGGCAGCCATGGCAAGCACAGTGGCTGTCACGGCCTCTGCCCATGTGCCTGCAGTGCCAGGGCTGTGCCTGGCGGGGTGGGAGCACAGCCCTGCTGGCTGTACAGTACCCCCTGGGCTCCCCATGCCACTCAAGGGAAGCCATGTCACCCTCAACTGTGAGCCCTGGCACCCAGGTGCTCGCTGCCTGGAGGGAAGCAGAGGAGACGCAGAGCTGGGTCCTTGTGGTGGGAGCACCCATGCAACGTGTGCACTGGCCTTGGGATGCACTGCCCGGCCCAGGCGCCAGCAAGTCCTGGCCAAGGCCTGCCCCCTGTGTGTGCAGCACTGCCTCAGGCTCCACCCCATGCCAAGATGGACAGTAGTCATGGGCAGTGATTATAAGGCCCTGTGGTGACACTGCTGTCTAGGGGTATCCCTACCTACCATGTTGGGGTGCTCCTGCACTGCAGGGAATCTGTGAGCTCACTCTGGCCTGTCTTGAGGGCTCCCCTGTCCCCTAACCTGGTCTCCATGGTCTGCAGCTTCCAGCCTGACCACCCTCCCTCCGATGAGCCATTCCAGCTCCTGCTGCTGGGACCTTCCCACAGGGGCGGGCTCCCGCCATCAGGCCGCCCCAGCCCAGGCTGTGGGTGACTGCCCTCCTCCCTGGGAGCAGCCCTCCTGGGCTTCCTGCACTGGGAGCTTCTGTGTCTGTCTCACCTTTTCACTCTGCCCTGGGGCCTTGCATGGGCAGTTGGTCAGAGCTCTAAGTGGAGGGACGGCTTAACACTTAGGACACACACAGCTGCAACTGTACACAGTGTGGCTGAACTCTGCATGGACAGTCCGAGCAACCCAGGACCTCTGGGCCAGGATGACCAGGTGTCCTGGGTGGCTGAGGTCATGGACACACTGAGCAAGGGGCAGGAATGGGGGGGGGGCACAGACCATGTGCGCTGCATGTGCCTGCCAGGCTGTGGAGGAGGCCCCATTTTGCCCTCTAGCCAGGGCCTCCTCCTTGAGAGCAGCTGCTCTGGGCCGAGCCGGTGTTCTGGGCTGGCTGAGTTGCCCCAGCAGCTCCTCCTGGCACCTGCAGGCCTCCAGCCTGGGGTCTGCTCCACAGGGAAACAGTCATGGGAGGGCAGTGTGCAAACCCCTATTTCCTGGTTCCATCCGTGAGGAGCCACCTGCCTGGCTGTCCCCTAGCTAAGCATGCACTGTGGCGCCTGTGGCCTGTCAAGGAACCCACAGACTGGTGCCTACAGTGCTGTGCCCACCTCCCTGAGTGTGCTCCGCCTGGGGAATGTTGTGTGGGGAGGCACGGATGATGTCACCAGCCAGCACGTCGTCACAGGACACAGGAGCTTTGTGCGGGATGTGTCTGGGGGTAGTCCTGGCTCCTAGCATCCCTTTGGAGGGGCTTGGGGGGTCTCACTGTGTGGGAGATCTTATCCTGCATGGGTACTGGGTGCTGGGTAGGTTCCTGGCTGGGTACAGGGTAGGTTCCTGGCTGGGTGCTGGGTAGGTTCCTGGCTGGGTGCTGGGTAGGTTCCTGGCTGGGTGCTGGGCAGGTTCCTGGCTGGGTGCTGGGCAGGTTCCTGGCTGGGTGCTGGGTGCTGGGTAGGTTCCTGGCTGGGTGCTGGGTAGGTTCCTGGCTGGGTGCAGGGTAGGTTCCTGGCTGGGTGCTGGGTAGGTTCCTGGCTGGGTGCTGGGTAGGGGGCTTGGGGCCTTCATGAGTGCAGAGCAGGAGGGGCAGGCTGTCCTGTCTGTACTATGACACATGTACACAGCACTTTGATGTCAAATGGGGCTTGGAGACAGTTTGAGCAGCCCAGAAACCCTCGGGTCCTCCCTGTGGGAGACAGGCACCTCTGGACACACATGCTGGCTTGTCCCACCCCCCCCAACCTTGCACTATTCTGAGCATCCTAGCGAGTCACCAGAGGTCCCCCTCTGTCTGGGGGGCAAGGGGCCTGGACGCAGGACAGAAACTAACATGGTGATGGCACAGCTTGGGAGGGGCCTGTGCACCCTGCCCGGGGAGCCAGACTTGGATTGTCTGCACAACGTCTCCCCTGCCGCCTCAAATCCCAGCAGGAAAGGCTCTTAACACAGAGCAGCCACAGCCCATGCACCCGCTGAGTGTGGAGAACCAGGAAGGCTGGCATGGTGGCAGCACATGTTCCCCAGACTCTCCCATCAGACCCAGGTGGGAGGCGTCCCAGGAGTGGGTGGGGGCAGCATGACGCTGTGCTGACACCTGCTCCGTGGGGGGCATCCACCAGCTCCTCCCCCTCTGCCAAGAACCCCAGCACTCAGTGGGTGAGTCGCGTGCCCGAGTGGGACACAGAAGCGAGCACATTGTCCACCCTTGAGTTCTGTTGCAAGGCCAGCAGTGTGGCATGGCCAGAGGCCCCGCCTGCTCACCTGGGTTGTCCCCTGTGGGAATGGCCAGGCCAGGCCTCCAAGGGTCACCTTCTACGGGTCCTCCTGCCTCGTCCTCACCCAAAACACGGGCAGGGTCAACTCTGGGCGGCTGTCAGTCACTTTCAGGGCTTGCTCAAAGGCTTCCTGGTTCAAGTTCAGCCCTGAAAACATGACCGCCATTCCATCCAGTGGCCATGTGGGAGCTACTGGGGCAGGGCTGAGGAGCCCTGCTCCTGGTCACAGACATGCAGGCTGCCCAGCAGTGTGCCCCTCTTGTTTCCAGGCCTGCACCCACACAGCCACCCTGGGGTGCTGCCTCCTGGTGAGGCAGGGTCCCAGGGACATAGCCAGAGGTGGCCCACTGCTCCCCACCTACCAGCATGCTGTTCCTGTGACACGTGCACCCTCTGTGCAGAACTTCCGCAGGGGGTACAATGAGAGAGTAACACCTTACGGATTTGCATCCCTTGAATCAAGTTGTATTTTTGGTGCATTAAAAAAGAGAATAGGAGAAAAGTGAAAGTAAGCAGAATGACCCCGGCTGAAAGAGCTGTGGGAGGGGCTCCAGGACTTAAAAAAGAATCTGAGGATTCTACCTGCCACGGCTTGTATGCTGTATTTTCCTGAAAAAAATGGGGCAAATGTTTGGCAAATGTGAGCAAATGACGGGCTGTCGGGTGTCGCCGGCTCTGAGGCCAGTCAGTCATGGCCGGCGAGGCCCACGGCTTCCTGAGGTCACTCCGGGCCCGGGGAAGGGAGGTGAAGGTGCTGGCCTCCACCCCACGCTTCCTCGGGCCCTCAGGCTAGGGCATGGAAATGGAGCTGGTGAGAAGGCGCCGGCTGCAGGTGCCGGCGTGGATGGCCCGGGAGAATGCCGGGGGCTGGTCTATGCTGTGATCCCTATTGCCATAGACAGGAGCAGGCTCCCCACCCGCCCCCGTGGAGGGCACGGCAGGGCTGGCCACGCCACTGAGTGTGTCACACGTGGACCTTTTCTCGGCCTCGTGTGCATGTGCGTCCAGAAGCATCCGACCTCCGAGCCCTGAGCCTGGGGGGCCCGTCGCTTGCAGCTGTCGGCCAGGTGTCCTGCCTGGCTGTCCCATTGGCTCCTTGGCTGAATTCTGTCTGGTTCTGGCTTGGAGCAAAGGACCAAGGTGGTGTGTGTGTGTGCGTGTATATGTGTGCACAAGTGTGCTAGATGATGCTGGGGGGTTGTGTGTGTGTGTTTTTTTTTAACCTTTTATCTTTTTTTTAAGAAATGACCCTCTGCTTGCGGCACAGAGCACAGCTCTCCATCAGTCGCTATAAAACGGACTCCATGTTTTCGCACCACTCGTGGTCTTCCAGGTTATAGATAAACTTGGTCCTATGTGTCTGGCCGGCGGGCATAGGGTCCCTCCCCAGATTGTCTAGGGTCAGAGTGGAGGCAAAGAACTCACTGGTGCTCAGCCCGCCCTCGTGGTTCTTGATGTAGCGTTTATAGTTCTTCCGCAGGCACTGCCACGTGGTGGCGTAGAGGATGAAGGCCACGGACTTGAGCGCGATGGCAATGCTCACGTACAGGTACCTGTAGACCACGTTATCGTAGAGCGCGCAGGCGCCCTGCTCCCCGCAGAAGGTGCTCCAGAAGAGGCAGGTGGAGTCGATGCCCGCCCCGAAGATGAGCGGTGGTGGGATGAAGCCTGCCGGGGAGACGGCGGTTAGAGGGGCCGGACCAGGCGCGGACCACAGCTGTCCTTCACTTACAGGACAGGCCTCCCTCGGGGCTGTAGTTTTAAAGTGGGGATGAAGACAGAATCAGCATGCGCAGGGCGGCTGACCACGTAGGGCTTGGGCTGCAGCAGCTGCGGTGACCACTGTCACGGTGGCCACTCCTGCCATTACTGCAGGCAAAGATGCAGCCGCTGGTCTCCCCTGCGCCCCTCCTGCAGGAAACACAAGGGCTGCCCTGTGGCTCTGTCACCCTGGGCCTGTGCTGCCGGCTAGCTCAGAAAGCAAAGGCCCTTCCTCAACAAGATGTGAAAGCAGGGCTGAGGGCGTGCACATAGCACTTGGCACGCATGGGCATGGGCAGACACAAAATGAGAGGCAGGGGTTGCTGCCGGCCTTTCTCCTCTCTGCAGCCTGGGCCTCTGGGGTAGACACCTGCCCCAGGGAGCGTGCTGCTTGCCACTTTCAGTCCTGTTCCAGGGTACCCTCTGAGGGTGTCTGCCTGCCTTACCCCACCCCAGCTGCAGCTGCATCTTCAAAACTACTGGGGGTCCCATTCCAGCCCCGACAAGGTCAGGTGTTAACCTGGCCATCAGAACTGCATGGTACCACTTGGCTCTGCTGGGCCAGCCAGGTCTCTCTGGACACCAGGGACACAGTGGGCAGTCAGAAGCAGCTGTCCCTGGGCAGCCACCAGAGAGTGGCACTCAGAAGCTGAAGGTGGGAGCTCCCAGGGTGAGTACACTGCTGTCCACAGCTGCAGGCCCAGGCTGGAATGTCCAGGCTCACTCCTGAGTGATGGGATAGACTCTTGACCTGTGGCCCGCAGGCCGGGGCCCTGGGGATTGGACACGCCCCTGTGTCCACTCTCCACAGAGGAACAGGTTGGTGGAGGGTGGCCATGACTGGAGGAGGGGTGGGCAGTGTTTGCTGTGGACAGCTCTCCCTGCGTGTGCATGAGGCTGATCTGCAGGCCCTGGCACAGCAGGTGGCACCAAGGCCTCTGCCTTCCATTTCTCAGTGACATGTCTGTTTTCCACCCCCTTCGTCCTGACCGCCAGTGCCCAGGCACTGGGCAGTAAACTCCAGGGGACACTGCAGGCACTGGCTCTACAGTGGGGAAGGTCTGGGGGCACCAGAGGGTTACAAAGCTAGTGCATGGGCCCAGCCTGTTCATTTCCTGGCCTGAGGCCCATCAGCATCCTGAGCTCTGCAGACCCTTCTCTCTCTCTCATTGTCTCAGGTGAACGCAGGTGCCAGCTGGGGTCTCGGGAGGATGAGCGGGAACAGCCCCAGGAAAAGCTCCCCGCAAGGCGCTGGCACTGCCTCCACGCACCTGGCCCAGGTGACACTGCCCTCCCTCTGCTGGGCCCATCTTCTCCACCCACCACATGGCTCCACCGCCAGTCAGGACCCTGGGAAGAAAGGCCTGCAGACAGCTAGAGACCCTGACACCCCGTGCTTCTCCTGGCTCCCCTGGCTCCAGACAGTGTCTGGGAGGGCGCTTGGAGCTGAGCGAGCAGCCCAGGGAGCGGGTGCCTCAGTTTCTCCTTTGCTGCGCAGCCAGTACCTGGTGAGGAGTGGGATTCGGTCAAGCCTGCCAGGGTGGGGGTGACGCCTCAGCACCAGCTCCAGGCTCCGAGAAACCCACACTGAGCCCTCACATGTTTTGTCTCCTTTCTCTCCTAACAGTGTGAACTGGCCAGACCAGAAGGGGCAGGTGTGTTTGCATCAGAGGCTGTGGTCCTTCTGGAATTCACCTGACCAGGTGCGTAGGGGAATCCCTCCCGGATGAGCTTGGCAGACCTCTGGGATACAATGACCCCCAGTGACCGCCCCAGAAGGGGACAGGGTATGCCACAGCCCCAGGAATCTCCTCCACAGCCTCTCCTTATTTTACATACACAAACATTATTTGGTCTGGGTTTGATATTTCAAAATGCCAAACCCAATAATCCCCTCCTCAAACGTGGCTGCTTCTAGGAGCCAGGGGTGCCTCTGCTGCCTGGCCAGGAAGCCTGTGCGTGCACAGCAGAGACAGGGCTGGGGCCTGAGCGCCATGCTCTTCCAGGGCCACGCACCTCCCAGCAGCCTGCAGGAGCAGGTGCCACCCTCTCCTCTGTGTCCAGGTGGCAGGAACATCTGGATAGGGGCTCTGGGCTCTGGAGGTTGAAATCCAGGGGCCCTGGCTGGCTGATCCACTCCCTTGGGTTAGGTCCTTTCCGAGCTCTTCTAACCCTAACAGGTGAGCAGAGGGCTTTTTCAGGAAAGATGAGGGCAGGAGGGAGGCTGACACCTACCATCCTTTGCATATAAAAGCCTTTCTCCCCTGCAGCTCCAGGCCAAGGTGCCACACCTCGCATCCCAGAGGGGTGCCACACAGGCAGCTTCTGGAACACCCACATTTGCTCTTCTCAAATCTGAGAGGCCAGGAGGAGCGCCTTGTTGAAGTCGCCAAGACACTTGGGTTGAGTTACCCGCCGACAGAGACAGAGCTGGACTCAGACTCAGGGTGCCCAAGTTTGGCACCGGGAAGGGAAGTGGACCTGGGATGAGTGCAGGGGCTTCCATGCACCCTTCCACTCCCTGGGGTCTCTGAGCATGTGGTGTCACCTCCTCCCGAGCATCTACCTCTCCACTCCTGTGTAAGAGCTCCACGAAGGCTCAGCAAATGCTGGTAAAGCCAGCTGCCCTGGGGGCACAGGAATCACTTGGGACCCTCGTTGCCAGGGATCGTCCACATTGAGCTTTCCCAGGCCTGGACGCCGGCACCCTCTCTCCTCTGCCTTTCCCGAGCAAGGCACCAGGATGCACGCCCTATCACCTATTCTCCTTCCACTGCACCTGCCACTGACCCCCAGCCATGCTCACCGCCCTGTGGTCCTGCCCTCTCTACCACCTCCTTTCATTAGCCTGTAGGGTAAGGATGGGGACTCGTCTCAGTCATTTCCAGGTCCTGGAAGGATTGGCCACACTGCCCCCTCCACGCGTGCCGTGTCTTCCCACTCAAAGCTGACAGACGTGAGACCACGTGGGTGCTGCTAGGGGACGGGGCAGCACTGGCCTGGCGCCTCCCTGCCCTGTCATACAACAGCTGCACTCCCACACAGGTCACCCACACCCCTCGTCTGTGGCTGTGCTGGATGCTCACCTCTCCACCAACACCCATCTTCAGGTTCAAACCCGGACTAATAATATCTGCGGTGCTGGTTCAAGTTCCTACTAGCACACAGCACAGCACAAGATGGCCCAAGCGCCCGGGTCCCTGCCACCCTCTTCAGAGGCTTCAGCCTGTGAGGTTCACCTGTGCAGTAAACCAGGGTGGGTGAAGATCTCTCTCGCTCTCTACCTTTCCAACGTTTTTTCAAATGAGCACATATTGGATACGTGACACCTGCAGGGCGCACTCCCAGCTCCTCCTCGGCACACTCTGGGCAGCTGTTTACACGCTCCCTAGCATTGACCCAGCGGGGACAGTCCACCTCCTGTAAGGAAGTGGACACCTGCAGGGGCCCTGCCCCACAGGATAGGCTATGCCTGTGCACTCTCTCCCTGGCTCCAGGGCTTAGCTCGTCCACAGGGCAGCCCTGGCATGTGAAGGAGCTATGCTCCTGGGAGCCCCAGGCCCACCCCACCCCAGTGCAGCTCCCAGCATGCAGGAGCCACGTTCCAAGCAGCCCCTTGCTGATGGCATTCCTTCTGCTCCTCCATCGTGAACACTTGCTCCAGGTCTCAATGAAGACAGCCCAGCCTCTCCAAGCCCACAGCCCACCCCATGGGAGCACTGGGGCCCTGCTGCACCTGTGCTGGCTCCACCTGCACCGACTGAGGCATCCCCATGGCCCCTGGGGACCCAGTGAGATCTGGAGTCAGGCCAGGTGCCAAGGCTGCTGACAGGAGCTGCTCCGTGCTGGAGGACAAAGCAGTCGCATCTTCACGGAGCAGGGTGCTCGAGCTCCAATCCGTGACCCGCAATGGACAACAAAGTCATCAGGCTAGGCCGTGGCTGACCAGGAGCCATCACACTGGGTGCTTTCTCCCGAAGTGTGCGCCTTGCCAGTCTGCTCTGCAGGTAGGCACGGGGCCGGCTGCAGAGCTGCTGTCCTGCTTGGGGAGCACCGGGCCAGTGCTGCTGGGAAAGCCGCAGGTGACAGCCTGAATGGCACCACATCGCATGGCCGCTCGGTCTCACCTGCTGCTGACCTAGGCACTCACTGCCTTTTCAGTCTTGCGTGTCTTTGTGAACCAGCAGCAGTCACCCTGGCCTGAGGGCCATGGTCGTTCCTTGCCTGCGACCGGCTGTCACTGTAGGGGTGGTGATGGCCACCCTTGAGCTGACTGGCCTGGGTGGGGAGGGCAACACATCTGAAAGTGGCCACAGGCCTGTTCTTCCCAGCTTCACCCAGCTGCCACACAGGGCTCTGGGTAAAACACAGGCGTGCCCACCTCTGTGCCATATTAGAAGTGAGAGCTGTAGGGTTTCACACCTGCCCACATTCCAACCTTGGAACAGAAGCCCCATCGTGGCAACCCAAGGAAAACAGACTCAGAGAGCTCTGAGGCCACTGCGCCTGCGCTGTGTGCTCCCTGGGCCAGCGACCCCTTAATGTGGCCTTCCTCCAGCTGCTGCTCACCGCAGTGGGCTCTGCCCATGGCATAGACCGGAAACGGCATTTGGTCCTATTCGCAGCATGTCTGGCTCAGATGCCTGGACCCTGCAATAGCTTCTGGCTCATGGAACAGCCCTGAGGTCGGAGACCCAGGACAGGGTTGGCGTGCTGGACAAGGTGGTCCCTCCTGTGGCAGGAAGCATGGCCCCACGGCTGAGGGGACTGGGAGATACATACCCAGCAGGCGCAGCAGCAGGAAGAGCACACCCAACGCGTACGACTTGAGCTCGGGGCTGACAGTCCTGCATGGAGAGAGAGGGACAAGGTCGCCATGGAGCCGACCTGCGCAACAGTCCCCTGGCCCGTTCCCTGGTCCGTCCCCCGGCCCATCCCTGACAGCCCGTCCCTGACAGCCCGTCCCTGACAGCCCGTCCCCTGGTCCGTCCCCTGGCCCGTTCCTGACAGCCCATCACCCGGCCCGTCCCTGACAGCCCGTCCCCTGGTCCGTCCCCTGGCCCGTTCCTGACAGCCCGTCCCCTGGTCCGTCCCCTGGCCCGTTCCTGACAGCCCGTCCCCTGGTCCGTCCCCTGGCTCATCCCTGACAGCCTGCAGAGTCAGGTGTTCTGTCATTGACTCTTTGCCCAGCATCTAAGCGTGCAGCTGTGGCTCTGGCTGAATGTGGGGACTGGCCAGTGATGGGGTGTGGCCTGCCACCCTGGGCAGCCAGGGATGTGACAGTAGTCAGAGCAGAGGCTCGCCCCTGTCCCTGTAGCAGGATACTCACTCTCCTGCACACACCAGCCAGCCCCACAGATGCCTCTGCTGCTGTGAGGTTTTGTGTAGGCTCCCCAGAACCATTGGCCTCCCCCTTGCCTCGGACCAGGCAGAAAGCCATCCGCCTCCATCAGGCTTTAGAGCCCTTCAAGGTGGGAAGCAGACTTTACCACCACGACCAACATCACCTCCCAAGCCCCGAGGGTGCCAGTAAGAGAGGGCTCCAGAAATAGCCACTGATTCCAGACCACGGGTCCATGTGGCCCCCACATCCTCTCCTTGGAGATGTCTCTAATCCTGCTGCTGGTGGCCACCTGACTCCCTAGTTCTTGCCCCCAGCACCTGAGCCCCTACACCATGTGTGGCCACAGCCTGTGCTGAGTATAGACCCAAGTGTTTGGGCGTCTCCAGTGCTAACCTCACTGTGCTGCGTGCTGGAGGGAAGAGGAGCCCCGGTGACACGCACTGAGCCTGTCGGGGCTCGGAGCCCATGCAGTGACACGCACTGAGCCTCTGTCGGGGCTTGGAGCCCATGCAGTGACACGCACTGAGCCTGTCGGGGCTCGGAGCTCATGCAGTGGGGACTCCCACAGTGTGCAGCACTCGGACAGTTACCCACTCACATCAGAGTCCTCGCCCTCGGGAGGCTAGCACACAGCACGTCTCCTGCCAGAGTGTTCCTCGAGGATGCACCTGGAGGAGGGCATCTCCCCAGTGCCCTACCACCTGGTCGGAGCTCTGGGAGCACCTGTCTGACTTCCTGTTAAGGCAGCCAAGAGGATGCAGGCAGACACCAAATCTACACCCTGAGCCCCCTGCCCGGGCAGATGACTGGGCCACAAGCTGGACTCGGAGGTGAGGCTCCTGGGAGCCACCACAGAACGCAGGAGAGGGTGCCGTCCCCCAACAGGAAGTGACGCCTGGCCCGGGCCTGCCCAGCCTGCAGAACGGCGAGCCACAGCTGGCAGCCCCGGTTTCACGGTCTTGGCTCCACTCCTGAGCTGCTTGGGAACACAGTAAGGTCACAGTCCTTCTCCACTGTGTAATACAGTCAGGCCCCAGGCCGGCAGGACAGCTCACCGCGGGGGGCAGGAGTAGTGGTCCCAAAAGACCACGATCAACTCCAGAACTCAACTCTGACCTCAGCTCCCACGGCTCTGCACACGCCGTGATAAGTGCCAGCTTTCCAGACACCATGGAGCAACGTTCTTGCCGATCCACCAGCTGGCAGAAGGAGCTGGAATGGCCCCCCCTGGAGAATGCTTGTATTTTAGCCTATCCTGTTTCCACAGGAATGTCTGCCCCTCAGCAGTCATGCACTAGTAGGGAGCTCAGTGTGAAAACTGCTGACAGCTCGGGGCAAGACGTGAGCCCCTGGCCCCACGGCTCGGGAGAGCAGCGGATCCTGCCCACAGCCTCTGTGTCCTGTCTCGGGGCACTGGCAGCTTCCACGTTCTCTCAAGTCACTCTGGGCACTGCCCTGTGGCTTGTCTTCTGTCCGAGTACGGGACAGGGTAAAGACCGGTGGGCTTTGTGCCTGGAGTGAGTGAGTGCTGGTGCAGGGAAGCCCAAGAGGCCGATCATGAGACATGAGCATGTGCCCCTGACACAGCTCAGAGTGCGGCTCTGGCCTGGCTGGGGTAGCTGAGCCTCCTGCAGCGTGCACCCCACCCAGCTAATAGAGTGTGGCTCATACCGGCCCAGTCTGGGTAGCTGAGCCTCCTGCAGCGTGCACCCCACCCAGCTCATAGCCAGAACACAGCTCTAGCCCAGCCTGGGTAGCTGAGCCTCCTGCAGCGTGCACCCCACTCAGCTAACAGAGTGTGGCTCATACCAGCTCAGCCTGGGTAGCTGAGCCACCTGCAGCGTGCACCCCACCCCAGTCTGGGTTGCTGAGCTTGGGTTCTTCAGTAGGGAAAAGCTCCAAGAGTCACTCATCCTGCTGAGCTGGGAAGCCAGAGACCTCAACAGACCCTGCGTGCTGGTGCCCCCAGGTGCCAGGACTCAGAACCCGAGGCTGGGACCTGCTGGGGAGCTGTGAGGTGAGAAAATGGACTTGGCCCAGCTCATGGTGTAAGGGACATTTTTCTGTTTCATGGTGCCTTTTGCATGTGAATTTAACAGTATTTAACTAATGAAAATAAACCACTTGTAGGCACCTAGGCCAGGCTATGCCCGAGGTGTGCTGGGTTCATGCAGGGCGGTTTATGTACCATTGCCTGCCATGCGCTCTAACCTCACTCAGGGCACACACACTGCCCACACCCCTAAGGCGACTTGTTGCTCTGTCAAGCTGTGCTACTAGAGCTTCACCCGCACCAGCAGCTCAGGCTCGCTGCCATCGTAGCCTGCAGTGACCACCGGCACTAGACGTGGCTTCACCCGCACCAGCAGCTCAGGCTCGCTGCCATCGTAGCCTGCAGTGACCACCGGCACTGGGCGTGGCTTCAAGGCAGATGTGTGCTGCCGGGATGCGTGGTGGGATCAGCAGTAGGGCAGGGCTGCTGCATTCTAGATGTTACCGGCCATGCTGTGTCTGCCACGGGTGCATGTAGGTGGGTTTGGAAGCTGGGCCGCTGCCTTGCAAGCACCAGGCAGGCGTCGCTGGGATGTTCTTCGCTCTCATACCCTTAGTGCACCTACATGTTCCAAGAGCTCCTTAGCAGAGGCGGCCGGGAAATGTGGGGGACCGTGTGGAGGGGGTGCAGAGAGCAGCTGGAGCCGACACAGCCGGGATGGAGCTGGCAGATACAGACACCTGCATCCGCCCCAGGCATAGTGCTTCCTCCTGCTTCACACAGGTCACTAACCCAGAGTGACAAACTCTGCAAAGGCCACACCACCTCAGGCTGCCCTTCGACAGAGCACCTGTGGGGACAGGTTTCCCAGATTTGGGGTAACCTGGAATTAGGGGTGGCTTGCCCCAGTGTCTCGTGGGCATGACTCCACGTGTCTGTGGTGGTAGCACATGCAGGGTGTTGGGGGTCACACTGTACTGAGAGGGGCTGGCAGGACAAGTGGCATCCCCCCAGGGAGGGGCTCAGAGACAAGTAGGGGAAAGGCGGAGCCAGGGTGGGAACAGGACGTGGGGTGTGGGGACTGCAGTGCCGCTCTCTGCCCTCTCCCTCATGGCGCGAGTCCCATGGCAGGTCCTCTGAGTGCAGCCCCTGCCCCTGCCTGCCTGTGATGTACACATGGGGTCTGCAGGTCTGATTCCTGCAAAGTCACTCACCTGATGAGGATGATGACGGAGGGCGTCTGGGCCATGGCTCCGATCATGCTGCACACGCACATCACACACAGGAAGGTGAGGAAGGCCTCCTGGCAGCCAGGGCTGGGGCACTTGCCGGGCACCACGGTGGCATTCTCCGGGGGGACGGTGGTGAGGCAGGCACAGCCCGTGAGGTTCTGCAAGGGGAACGAGCGGCCCATTAATGGGGACGGTGCCCCTTGCAGGCCTGCCGTCCATCACAGAGCATGCGTGCCCCGGGCATCCCCTGAGTCAGGCCACGGAGTACCAGTGGGCAGGCAGGCAGGCAGCGGCCATAGCTCCTCCCCTTGCCTGAGCCTCCCACTTAGGGCATTGCATGTCCACTGTGCCATGAAATATTGCCAAATTACCCAGAAAACAAATGATTACCTGCCAATTTGTCTTTTCTGTGAGACAGTGGTAACTGTACTGACACACACAAGAAGAAAAATCAGGCGATAGGCATGGGGTGGCCCTGGGAGGGGGTACAGGGCATGGTCATGGGGAGCCCAGCTGAGTGCTGGCACACAGGATGGGGCAGACAGAGGGCAGACAGGGAGCCAGGCCCTTTATGCTGCCTGGACTTGCCCCAGCCCCTTCCCGGGCAGTGCCACAGGGACAGCAGCCAGTGACACCAGCAGCTGCCCTCCAGGGAGCGTGTGGGTTAGGAATGACCCTGTAGCAAGCGCAGCTCAGCCCAGCCCCTAGTGGCCAGCAGGCCCCTCCATCTGCCCAGCTTCCTTTTTCTCAGGGGACACTGGGGTCTGTGCCTGGATGCTTGTCCCCCAGAGGGCTCCAAGGGCACAGAAGGCCTCGGCGGGGCCCACTGGATGGGCTGTCCACATGGCTGTGTCCCACAGGCACGGGCATGGAGGAGACGTGTGGGGGTGGCCCCCTAGTCCTGAATACTCACCCCATGCCCCACCCTGCTGTCCCTATTATGGCGTCTCAATATGTCCTGGCTGTCCTGGCCAACCCACCCACCCCAGGCAGAAGCACGAACAGGTGGACCCAGCCCAGGTTGGGTGCACCCTTTGCCCAGCACACAGCCAAGATGTAGGATGTCTGCTCATCCCCACCTGTGACCCAAACCCTTGCCCCTCCACCTTCCAAGAGGGGAGCTACCCAGCCAACCTTGCCCGCTGCAGCCCACCACTAGTCTTCCCCCAACCCACCACTGAGCCCAGAGATGGCCACAGCCCCAGCCACAGCTCCTGCCACCCAGGACAGGTCAGTGCACACAGGATGAAGGCTTTGCTAAGTAAAGGAACATTCCAGATCTTGTCCCAGCCTGGTCCAGGTCAGCCCTGCTGGCTTTCTCCGACCACTGTGGCAACGCAAGGAGGAAGATGTGGGCCTGGGGACTCCCTGTGCTCCGGGTTAAGGGGGCTGGGCCCTTGGGGTGGCTCTGATGGGGAACTGAGCTTCCCGGCCACAACAGGGATGAGGCATGGAGCTGGCTGGAGCCACGAGGGTCGGCCCTAGAGGAGCTGTACTGCCTGGGCCTTCTCTGGGTCCGGAGCTCCTGTGGTCCATCGGACTCCGCCTCCTACGCAGACAATGGCTGTGGCCACTGCCTTCCCACGGAACACTTGGACGACCCCTTCTCAACGGATCCACCTGGGACAGCATGTGACAAAAGAGCTGTCTCCAGCTAGGCCTGGAGTTGCTGGGCCCAATGCCCAGTGCCTGTGACACTGACAGCCGGTTGGACGCTGTGGGATTAGCAGTGGGCAGGTAGGGGTGGGGCAGAACCACTCAAGGGCAAAGGGCAAAGAACAGTGTGGCCCCTCGAGGGCAGTAGCTTGGATGTTGGCCTGTTTCCCAAAAGATGTGAATTCTAGAACTTGGCTCCTGATTCTGCCCCCAGGTGATGCTGAAGTCCCCCACCACCCAGGGACCTGGGCAGTGTCGGCAGGGTCAGGGCGGGGTCACAGGATGGGCTCTCAGTGCAGTTCCCCCTGCTGCACCAGACGCCTGCCAGTGGCTGGCCATGCCCACCTGGGGAGAGGGACCTTAAGCGTGCTGATGCCTGGGTCAGCATGGAGTTGGTACAACAGGCGCAGGCAGGACGTGGGAGGGCACTGGGCAGAAAAGGCCTCGCGGGTTTGGGGACAAAGGAAGAGGAGCAGCACGGGCAAAGGCCCGGGGGCGAGGTGGGCATTTCTGGGAGCCCCACCCAAGGGAAGGGGAGGAGGGAGGCGGGGCCAGGTGGTGGTAGGTCAGGTGGTAGGTAGTTCCTGGTGTGTGCAGACTGCGTGGGCGTGGGTGCCCAGGTGACAAGCAAAGGCAGGGTGGGGAAGCCCGCCCACACCCACTCCTTCCCGCTGTGGCACCCAGGCAAGGCACGTGTCTCCCCTGTCTGCCTGAGGCCATGCACGTGGAGAAGGGGACACTGGGGGCTCAGTGAGGGACATGAGAGGCAGCAAGGAGAATCCTGGGGACAGTGTGAGAGGGCGGACATGGGACGGGGGCTGGGGAGGCAAGGGGGCAGCAGGAACAGAATCCACCGTGTGGCATCTTCTCGCAGTTCTGCGGCAGAGGTGGAAGGAGGCCCGTCCAGCCGGCTCCCAGCCGGCTCCCCACAAGGCTTGCTGTGGCCGTCAGTGCCCTGTTCACAGCTGCCTTGCAGGCTGGGCTGGCACCAGGGCTGCCATCTAGGATAGGCATCCACCAATCCCTCACCCACCCTCGGGCAGTGGGGCACCCACAGATCTGCCTGAGTGGAACTCCCCCGCCTGGTGCCGGGCCCGGTCGCTGAGCCTGGCCGCGTCACTGCTGCCATGGAGCCGCACAGACGGCATGAGGCACGCCCGTCACGTGAACCAAGGCAGGTTCGGGGAGCAGCTGGGGGCATAGAGGAGCCTGGGGCCCTGCGACGGCCTGCATGGCTTGGCCGCTGCAGCGGGGAGCACCTTGGTCAGGGCCGGCTCTGATTTGGGACGCCTCCTGCCCGTGAGGCAGGATCAGGGGAGACGTGGCCATTCAGGCACGTCTAGGCTCGCCAGGTCCCTGCCCAGTCTCTGGACACTGCGACCCCAGGACAGACCCTTGTGGGTATCGGAACGCAAACGTGGGGCCTCGTGAGAAACCCCATCCTCTTTCCACACCTACTTCCACTTGCACAGAGATGGCGTCCTTGTCTAATTTCACAATCACACCCCTCCCATCACACATGGTGACTCATTTTCTCAGGAGAACGGGACCCACCAGCCAGGAATCTCCATGTGCAAGGCACGGAGCAATGGAACCCTGAGGAGGAACATGAATGACGCAGTGGAGACGCTGCTACTCCCAGCAGCACAGCATAGGGGTCAGAGGACGCAGCGCCCATCTCCCTCTGCTCTGTGTCAGCAGCCACTCACTCCGCCTCTGGCTTCCTCGCCGTCCACAAGGCACATGGCCACTTGCAGGGCACCCATGGGATGGCCAGCCAGGAGAAGGGGCCCCAAGACCACAGTGGACGCCACATGCTTCTTGCCAAGCAGCCCAACCAGGAGACTGCGGCAGTGAGCCGGGAAGGAGGAGGGAGGGGCCTCTAGGGGCTCTGTGGCTGAGCAGGGGTCTTCTGACCAGGAGGAGGCGGGTCAAGGTCAGGGGGCATGGCCAAAGCTGACTGCCAGAGACCACGAGGGGGTAGCACATGAGGACCAGGCTGTGCCCAGGCCATCTGCCCGGGGAGAGGCAGCATGATGAAGGTTCTTCTGGCCACAGTGCAGGAGCCAGGGGAGACGGGCCTTCCTCGGGGGCAGGGAGCGTGTGCATGGTGGACGGTGGGGTCCCCACACTGCCTCAGCCTTCTGTGTAGAGGACACACAAGGCAGAGGTCCAAACTGAGGCTCAGCAGGAAAACATGGGGTGCATGGGGGGACGGATCCTGGTGAGGGAGGTGGCTGCCAGGGCCGGGGGCAGACCTGGCCAGAGACCCCCTGACAATGGCCTTTGCAGCCCTTCTCTGCTTTTCCAGGGCTGGGAGTCACTCCGGGCAGCACCTGTCCAGAACAGGGGCCCCAGCCCCACGGACAGGCCAGCACAAAGCCGCAGCAGCAGCATGGCCATGGCCACCCACGGGTGAGCCCGCCCTGCCCCGGCTCCTCACCGTGCTGGTGCAGCCGGCGAAGCAGGCGGACAGGTAGGTGACACCATCGGCCCCACACACGGGCGTGAAGGAGTCAGTCTGGCACTCACAGTTGCGGTTGCAGGTGGAGTAGGGGTCCAGGGTGGCACCGGCCACTGAGCTGGGAGAGGAAGTGTGGAACCGTGAGATAGGCCACGCCCAGCTAGCCTGTGCCCCAGCGCAGCCAGCTGTCTCCCACTCCTGTCTTTGCCCTGCATGGCCACTGGGACCAGCCAGGGGACCCTGCTGAGAGCTGTGGGCTGGGCCCTGCACATGGGATGATGCTGAGCAGGTGTCGGGGGCGGATCCAGCTCCTTCTACAGAGTGAGGAGGAAGCCCTTTCACCCCCACCCAACAGGCATTCGGGCTCAGCTGGGCACCATCCCTGCTCATGGGGCACTCGGGCTCAGCCTGGCGCTATCCCTACCCAACAGGCACTCGGGCTCAGCCGGGCGCCATCCCCACTAATGGGGACTTGGTCTCAGCCGGGTGCCATCCCCGCCAACGGGCACTCGGGCTCAGCCGGGTGCCATCCCTTCTATGGGCACTTGGGCTCAGCTGGGCACCATCCCTGCTCACGGGCACTCGGGCAGCCGGGTGCCATCCCCACTAAGTTGCTGCTCTTGGACACTGCAGGCTCAGCTCAGCCCCATTCCTGGTCCCCCCAAATGAAGCTGAACCCTAAGCTCCCACGGCCTGGGGCTGGCCTGCCTCGGGGCTCCTGGCATTGGAAGCCGCAGGGCCCCAGACTGGGCCCGCAGCCACAGCGGACAGCGGCAGCCACTGCAGTGTCACTCCTGTCGCCTGCTGTGTTTAGCCCCGACTCTGGCTCAGAGGGCCCAGTGCTCTAGGCCTCGGGTTGCTCACCATGGGACGGTGTTGTTTCCAGGAAAACTCTGGGGGGTCTGTGAACAGGGACACCCAGCAGGCCTGGCCAGTTCTGTCACTTGACCAGCTGCAGGGTGGAGATGTGCGTGGCAGGGGCCATGGTGACGCTCCCTCCTTCCGGACGACAGCTCCCCGGAGTCCCCGCTCTGTCCCCTGTGTGCCGTGTGGTCCACAGCAGTGCTCTTCCTGACCGCAGGGGCCACCGCCACACCCACACCAGGGAAGGGGGATTGCTGTCGGCAAAGCGTGGAGGGGTGCGTGTTTTCTGGGCCATGCCAGGCTCCTTGGTTCCTTCAGCACCATCTGCCTGCTTGCCCCTGTGGCTGGGGTGAGCACAGCAACCCCCCTTCTCATATTTCCTGGTTTAACTGCAGGTACAGGCTTGGTGGCCTGCCTGGAGGAAGAGTCTAGTCATGGCCAGTGGCAGGCTAGAGTCCCGTTCATAAAAGGACCCAGCCATAGCTG
This sequence comes from Ochotona curzoniae, assembly GCF_017591425.1. Taxonomy (NCBI): domain Eukaryota; kingdom Metazoa; phylum Chordata; class Mammalia; order Lagomorpha; family Ochotonidae; genus Ochotona; species Ochotona curzoniae. The sequence continues at coordinate 1,907,068 of NW_024467122.1, read as the reverse complement.
CTGGACAGACCCACCCAGGGTGGGTGCCTGGGCTCTGGTTTTTGGCTAAGTCAGGATGTAAGGCAAATAAGAGTGAGCTGGCTTCCCTCTGGCCTTGCCTTCCTCCGCAGTTCCCCACCTGCGGCTTCACCCCCAAGGACAGAAACACCTGAGATCCCAACAGGGCAGTGCCGGCAAGCTCAGAGCACACGCAGCCTCGGGCAGGTCACAGACGGTGAGGGGCACGCACGGGCCGCGAACACAGGCCCTGGCCCAGTGGGGTGGACTCGGGTGTCCGCGGGGGACCTGGGACACTGAGGGCCCAGACCCCGCAGCCTCTGGGAGTTGAGGGCCTCACCAAGCTCTCTGTCACCCTGTTCAGAGTCGGTAATGAAATCTGTTCCTACATGCTGCTGTCACTTTGGTGAGGACAATGGCCGTGTCTCGTCCTGGCCGCTGGGACAGTCGCCTCCAGCCCACAGGCTCTCCCTGACATGCAGCTCCGTCCCACGCGCGGCTCGGGGTCCCTGGGGACGTGGGTCTCGGGGAGCGGCCAGTGGGGAGAGCAGCCGGGGAGTGCCCTGCCCCACCCCGGCCTCAGTACTCACTTGTTTCCATAGGGAACGGTGACTCCGGCCACGGGGCCCGTGTCGCAGCCCAGGAAGAGGAAGGACACATAGCAGGCCGTGGACACCAGGTTGACCAGCATGGCCATGCGGATGGCCCCCAGGGCCGACAGGCTGAGCTTCTTCACCAGCAGCCCCCCGAGGAAGATGCCCAGACAGGCGCATGGGATGGCCGTCATGCCTGGCAGGAAGCAGGCAGGGGTGAGGGGTGGGATCGTGAGCCGGGAGGAGCAGCTGCTTCGGGGACACTGCGGCCTGCAGGACCCCAACGCTGCCGTGTCGATTCTCAGAGACCCACAGGCTCTCGGGAGGCCCCAGGGTCCCAGGGGTCCCTTGCTCACCCCATTCTCAGCTGACTCATCCTCAACGTGACTTCAGGTCACGGTGTGTCACCCCTCCCCATGTGACTTACCCACGGTCAGTTTCCTGTTTAGGCTGCCCCTCCCAGCCAGCCACATAGCCACGATGGACTACAGCCACCAGCTCAGCTGTGCTCAGGGAATGTGAATTAACTCCCACGTTAGCTCAAGAAGACAGAGCTGGGGACACTCACTCGGTGAGAAAACAGCACGGCACCCTTAACACGCAGGTAAAATCTGTCATCTGTGGGGTCGCTCACCCCCATGTCCAGGCTCGGTTCCCTCCGGGGCACAAGGCACAAGAGTGGGCCTCCAGGCCTCGCCCTCCTGCCCTGGCTTCTAGGAGCTCCCTTCTCACTGCCCTTGCCTGCCCCAGCATCAGCAAGGCCAGAACACCCAGGCAGCCCCGACGGGCTGGGCCGGCCCTCAGCACGGCCAGCAGAGGTGCTGGCTCTGGGTTTGAAGCGAAAGATGAGGGTGTCAATATGGCCTCCTCTTGGCAATGGTCTGAGCCCAACTCCCCTGAGCATGACACCCAAGGCCTGGAGCCCGGGCTATGCCGATACGCCCTGTGGACTCAACCCCGTCCTGACCTGCACATGTCCCTGGAGAAGGCTGCCCCAAGTGCTCCTTCTCTGGGGTCACCTCCACCCTCTGCACCCCGTCTCTGACGTCACCTCTGCCCCACACCCCGTCTCTGCTGTCACCTCTGCCCCACACCCCGTCTCTGCTGTCACCTCTGCCCCACACCCCGTCTCTGACGTCACCTCTGCCCCATACCCCGTCTCTGCTGTCACCTCTGCCCCACACCCCGTCTCTGCTGTCACCTCTACCCCCTGCGCCCTGTTCCTGCCATCAACTCTGCCCCACACCCCGTCTCTGACGTCAAATCCTCTTACCTCCTGGCTCACCTCCTCCGTCAGTGATCTGAGGTCGCCTGTATTTGCAAACCTGGGAGTTTACACCAAGAACTGCGACCCTCGGAAGACCCCTTGGACTGGCCTCTTTCCACACCTTCTTCCTGATTCTCCGGCCCTCACAGTTCTTCCCACTTCCTGTCCTCTCACACGGTGCCCGGGACCCTGCACAGCACTCCTGGTAACCTCCCAGGACCGGCAAACCTTGCATGGGATCGCACCGCACTGGGCCCAGGCTCCTGTGCGAGTCCCTTAGCCTGATTCCTCCCCAGAGGGCAGCGGGCACACTCACCCAGCAGCTGGTTGGCAGAGGAGGTGGTGAGGTTGAACTGCTGCTCCAGGTACTTGCCCAGGAAGGCAGCAAAGCCAGCCACCACCGCGATCTCCATGCAGGCGGCCAGGGTGACGCAGGTGAACACGGGGTTGGCCAGCAGGTGCTTGGTCACCCTAGGGATCACTGTGGGCAGGAAGCAAGTGTCAGGGCTACCACTTCAGGACGCCCACTACGGGGCTGTTCCCTGGGGTCCCTCCTGACCCAGCTCGGGAAGCGGCGCCAGGAGACATCGAGCCTGTCGCTGCAGGTCACCGGGAACTGTGAAAAACGGCACCTTTACAACAGACGCTGGAATCTCCCTGGAACAGGCCAGACCACATCAGGCCTCTCACGACATTTCACTGGGTGCCTTAGAATGCCTTTAGAAGGTCTGCTGTGCCTTGGAAAGGCAGAGCGATAAGAGAAGGACAGAGACAGATCTTCCATCCATTGATTCACGCCAGACGGGCTGGGCCAGGCCAAAGCCAGGGGCTCGGAATGCCAGCCAGGTCACTCGTGTGACACAGGGATCCTTCCCAGTAACACCGCTGTAGGAATGTGGATCAGAGCCAGGACTAGAACCAGTGCTGGTACGGCTACTGGCCTCATGCCGTGCCTAACTCCAGTTCTGGCACTGCCTTTCAATTTCATTTGACCATCTTGTTTTTAAAGATTAAGTTATTTGAAAGGCCGAGACAGAGATCTTCCCTCTGTTGGTTCACTCCCAAGTAGCTGCAATGGCGGAGCAGGGCTAGGCTGAAGCCAGGAGCCAGAACTTCCTTCATGGTCTCCCTGAGGCCCGGGGATTCCCAGGCCCATCAGCAGGGGCGTGAGCAGAAGTGGTCAGAGGGGAGCAGCTGGGACAGGAACCAATGCCTGGATGGGAGCCCAGCATTATCTTTTATGCCAGCCCAGTGAAAGCCTTTTCTATAAAGTAACCAAACGCGGCCGAGCTGGCAGCACAGGGGTGAGCAGGCAGAAGAGGCGTGCAGTTACCGCAGGCGGAAGCTGTCCTGTCCCAGCCGCGACAGTAACAGGGGCAGGAGTGGGCAGGAGTGGGCAGGAGTGGGCAGGAGTGCGAGCAGAGGCCTGGGCACGGCCAGAGCCAAGCCAGGAGAACCCACAGTGCCGAGGCCAGCCAGGGGAGGGGGCTTACACAGCCTCCACTACTTGGCCCAGGATTGAGGCCATGGGTGGCCCGCTGATCAGAATCAATTAACAGGAAATGTGGGAGCCTTAATAATGCTGCCAGACAAGGGTCTAGCGGCTGAAGTCCTCTCCTTGCACATGCCAGGATCCCATATGGGAACCAGTTCATGACCCAGCACCCCCGCTTCCCATCTAGCTCCCTGCCTGTGGCCCGGGAAAGCAGTGGAGGACAGCCCAAGGCTTTGGGACCCTGCACCCATGTGTGAGACCTGGAAGAGGATCCTGGCCTCGGATTGGCACAGCTCCAGGCATTGTAGCCACTTGGAGAGTGAAACATCAGACAGAAGATCTTCCTCTCTGTCTCTCTTCCTCTTTGTATATCTTTCAAAAAAAAAAAAGAACTTAAATGCTGTCAGACAAGCAGTGAGAAAGAAGGAGCAGAGAACATAGTACCCTTCCCTTGGGGCAAGACGGCGGGCTTCCAGCACGGGCCTCCAATGTGGGCCTCCAACACAGGACGCCAACACGGCTCCAACACAGGCCTCCAACACAGGACGCCAACATGGGCCTCCAACACAGGCTCCAACACAGGACGCCAACATGGGCCTCCAACACAGGACGCCAACACGGGCCAACACAGGCCTCCAACACAGGACGCCAACACGGGCCTCCAACACAGGCTCCAACACAGGACGCCAACATGGGCCTCCAACACAGGACGCCAACACGGGCCTCCAACACAGGACGCCAACACGGGCCTCCAACACAGCCTCCAACACAGGACGCCAACACAGGCCTCCAACATGGGCCTCCAACACAGGCCTCCAACACAGGCCTCCAACATGGGCCTCCAACACAGGCCTCCAACATGGGCTGCAGGGGCCCTTCTCGATGACAACAGGAAGCTCGCTATGGAGACAGCCAGAGCCACGGCACAGCGCTGGACAGCCGGACGAGAACTGCAGGAGCTGGCGGCCTTGGCCATGCTGGCTTCCTAGTCTGTGCCAACCATGGGTGTGAGCCCCCATAAACAAGAGGAAGGTACCTGGTGTGGGTCTCACAGCAGGCCCCCCTCCCTGGGGTGAGGTGCTGACCCCCAGGTCCAGGGAGCTCTCTGCAAAGGCCAAGGTCAGGCCAGTCCAACTTAGTCCTTTTGGGCCTGGGAACTCGACACCTGCTATAGCCGGCTGCGCCATCAGGGAGCAGCAAGGAGCTGTGGGGACCTTCATGCCGCATTGTCTACTGCGCACAGGCATGGGGCGCCAATCTTGGGGGCCACCAGCAGTTCTCACCACCAATGCCCTTTAGAACCGAATGAACTGCAAGCCCTTGCTTAGACAGCTGCACGTGACAGGAGGCCATGGTGACACCTGGGACGGGCAAGGCTTTGGCTCTTATGTGAGGTTCTTTCTGGACACAGCCCGTGTTCCTGGGACTCTGCGGACTCACAGACACAGCCAGGAGTCTCCTGCGGGCAGTGTTTTCCTTCTTGGGACAATGCCAAACTGAGGGGTGATTCTGCACCATGCTGAAAAAGCAGAGCTCGTGCAGGAGGCAAAACAGGCCCAAGGCAGTCAGGTTCCCTTCAAGGGACCTTGGGAGTCTCCATGGCAGTTAGATGGGGCTCCCTCCTTCACTTCCCATTAAGGAGGGTCTTAGGGGCACACTGGTGGCAGCCCAAGCACCAGCCCGAGGGCTAGGTTCCCACAGAGGCAGGTGGCTCTGTCCTGTATCTACTCCCCAGCTGCCTGGCACCTGCCCACAGCAGCTGCTCCTGTCCACCAGCAGTGTGGGCAGCCAGGAGCCCGCGCCGGGCCAGGGCAGCTCTGGATGCCCTGCAGGAATCATGCCGCACACGGACAGGGCCCTGGCTCTGCTCGTCCCACGTCGCTGTCACCAAGAGCTCCCGGGGTTCTCTGTCACAAACAGCAGCAACAGCTCTATTGCACCCAGAAGGGTGACTAACTAAGGCGGGGTGAGAGTTCTGACTCGGGGCCACCCGTCGGGTGCAGTGCAGGGGTGGAAGGGCAGCGGGCCTCCAACAGGTGCACTTGGGGTTGGCCTCGCCCAGGTACTTGGCTCAGGTGGGGGTGCCAGCCCAGAGGCCCCCACTGCTCCTCGATGCTGTGCACGGCCAGCCCCCTGCCTGCCCGCCATGCTCCGCTCCACACACATCCATGTCTATCACAGGGCAGGGCTCACGCTGGCCGCTGCTGGGCCATGGAAAATCAGCACATGTGCCGTTTCCCCAAGCAGCCTGGACAATCAGCTGTGGAGACAAGCCACGCCAAGCAGCCATGCCAGCGCAGCGGGCCCCCAGCCTCAGGCCGCCCTGGCCATCCCTGGCCACCTTACCTCTCAGCTGTTGGAAGCAGGAGGCGCTGCTGTCCGGCTCGAGCGGGTGCCGCAGGACCCCGTTGCTGGGCTTGGGCCTGTCGTCCTCTCGCTCGGGCAACATGGCCTGCTCGCTTTCCAGGGTGGGGTCCGCGTGGGGGGGCAGCGACTGCGGGAAGCCGAACATCAGGAGCGAGGAGAAGAAGAGCAAGGCGCCGCAGAGCAGGAAGCCGCCCCACCAGGCTCCGATCCACCGGGGGTCGTCGGGCGTGATGTCCAGGTTGCCTGCGCAGGGAGAGGGCACAGCTCAGTGGGCGGCAGCTCCAAGCTGGCTGGGCATGGGCCAGACTGGCCACGGTCCCTCAGCTCTGCCTCGCCTGCCCTGAAGCTAGACACTGACCACAAGCCCCCTCCACGTTCCCATCCAGCCGGTGCTCGTGCGGGGCTGAACGGAAGCAGCAGGTAGCCAGATGACCACTGGGTTTGGGCTGGACTCTTAGCTGAGCAGAAACCTGAGCGCAGACTGTTGCGAGGTCTATGAGCGCTCACCTCCTCCAGGCAGCTGACCTGAGTTTCCCCTGTAACCCACTCCCCGTCTCAGGCTGGGCTCACATGCTCCAAGGGGAAGTGCGGGCCGGAGCCTGGAGCCAGGCTGCTGGGCCCCTCTTCTGGAAGACTGCAGGCCTATGGTCTGAACTCACCACATCTTGGCTGACCCACATGGACAACGCCGGATGCAGCGGTGGGGATCTGGGCAGCCACCCCAGATGACAAGACCCAGGGCAGTGCCTGGCATGGGCTGAGCTGCCACATGGAGCTACATGTGGTCAGGCCCTTTGTGTCTGGCTGGGCAGTCCTCTCCCATGATCTCATGCACATGGAGAACGAGGGACTCCAAGGCCATGGCACAAGGGCAAGCCACCAGGCTGCAGGACCAATGGACAGCTCTGGGAAGAGTAGTGATGGCCACTTACAGATTACTCCTCCAGGTGCAGGGTGGCACAGTGTCAGGAGGTTGTGTCAGCTGGCATCACGCTCAGCTGCTGGGAGTGACCTCCCCACCCACGGCCCTGCAAGGTTGGGGCCCAGGGCATCCCTGGCAGTGACCTTCCCATGGCCCTGCAAGGTCAGGGCCCAGAGCATCCCTGGCAGTGACCCTCCCACGGCCCTGCAAGGTCAGGGCCCAGGGCATCCCTGGCAGTGACCCTCCCACGGCCCTGCAAGGTCAGGGCCCAGGGCATCCCTGGCAGTGACCCTCCCATGGCCCTGCAAGGTCAGGGCTCAGGGCATCCCTGGCAGTGACCCTCCCACGGCCCTGCAAGGTCAGGGCTCAGGGCATCCCTGGGAGTGACCCTCCCACGGCCCTGCAAGGTCGGGGCTCAGGCAGCCCTGGGAGTGACCCTCCCATGGCCCTGCAAGGTTGGGGCTGAGGGCATCCCTGGGAGTGACCCTCCCATGGCCTTGCAAAGTTGGGGCGCATGGCAGCCCCTTTACGACATGGGTGGTGGGAGTTGTGTGCTGGAGACAAGAGCTTCCCTGCCCAAGTCAGTGCCAAGGACTGGAGCATGGGTGTTCCCACGCCAGGCCCATGCTCTCTGCCAGTGGCCTCTGTGTTGGGGGTGTCCTTTGGGGCCCTGGGTGATGGCTAATGCTTGGCCTGCTGCGGCAGGTGGAGATGGGCCTTGGAGCCCTGGAGAATCAGCCTGCACTCGGCAGGTGCAGCCCTGACTCTGCCACAGACCTGGTTCCACTGTGTGGCTGCATGCTGCAGAGAGGGGAGGGGGCTTAAAGGGCGTGGTGTGGGTCCCGGCTCTGCCCCCCCAGCCTCTGCAGTGGCTATCAACATGACAGCTACCCATCATGTCCGAATGGCCACCTGCGCCACTTTCACTTGCATGGACCCATGTAAACAAACAAGGGGGGCATGTGTGGTTGTTACAGGCTGTGGCCTGGGAGTATGCACTTCGCCAGGGATGCCAGCAGGGCTCGTGGACTGGGTTGGCACTTGCTGGCAGGCACTGAATGGAAACTGATGACAGGCACCTAGAGCCATGGCCTTGCCCCCTCTGCCTGCGGGCTGCACAGAGGTCCTAGAGCTGTGGCCTTGCCCCCTCTGCCCGTGGGCTGCACAGAGGTCCTAGAGCTGTGGCCCTGCCCCCTCTGCCCGCGGGCTGCACAGAGGGTCCTAGAGCTGTGGCCCTGCCCCCTCTGCCCGCGGGCTGCACAGAGGGTCCTAGAGCTGTGGCCTTGCCCCCTCTGCCCGCGGGCTGCACAGAGGGTCCTAGAGCTGTGGCCCTGCCCCCTCTGCCCGCGGGCTGCACAATGGGCTCTAGAGCTGTGGCCTTGCCCCCTCTGCCTGCGGGCTGCACAGAGGGTCCTAGAGCTGTGGCCTTGCCCCCTCTGCCCGCGGGCTGCACAATGGGCTCTAGAGCTGTGGCCCTGCCCCCTCTGCCCGCGGGCTGCACAATGGGCTCTAGAGCAGCCAGAGGTTAGCAGGCAGAGGAGATCACGAGGCATGCCAGACAGAAGGGCTGTTCTGTCGTGAGGCAGCGTTGCTCCAGGCATGAAAACGCCCCTGCGCCCTGGGTGAGGATGCCCAGGTGTGGGACGTCAGGATGGAGCATGGGTGGGAAGCAGCAGGCTGGCTGTGCGGTGGGGTGGGACACAGGAGCTCAGTCCAGGGGCCTCACTGTGGCCTCTCTGGGAGGGACTGCACCTCTCTCCACGTCACAGTCCCAGAGAGCCAGGACACACTGAGGATGACCACCGGCTCCGCGGGTGGGGCTGAGCAAGGGTTTTGGCCTGCGTCCGCAACGGTGACCAGCGTGCAGGCCTGGCTGCAGCAGCGGCTCTGAGTACCCCCTCCTCATCTCCACAACTGGAGCATGGTGTCATGGGCACCTGGGCCAGCCACAAGAAGTCCCCTGTCCCACACATCTGACCCCAGTCCATGGGCAGTGAGTGTGGCTTAGGGAGGGGTCGCTCATGGTCACAAGAGGACCCTCTCCTGAGGACAACAGCACACACCCTGAGTTCTGCTGCTGCACGCTGCAGGGGGACCCACCGGGGGACAGCCCTGTCCCTTCTCAAGAGGCTGAGGGTCTCTGCCCTCAGGTGCCAGGACCTGGGGGTGACCACTGTCACTGAGTCACGCCCCAGAGTTCAGATAGATCCTGAAGAACTGGACGAGGCGTGCAGAAGCAGGGACTTACCCCCTGCCTGCCCCCAGCCCCACCTTGATGTCCACCCTGGCTTGGGGTAAGGGCTCCTGCCACTGCAGGGCAGGTCACGGCCATAGCACGGGCAGCGTCCGGCCCAGCTGAGATGTGAGGGCGCAAAGTGCCGTGCGAGGAGCGGGGCCTGGGGTCGGACAGGGGCTGGGGGTCCCTTACAGCTGTGGACGCCGAGGAACTTCCCTGGAGTTCTCAGGGTGTCCGCACACCGGCTCCTCACTGGTACGAGCCACGTACCAGCACCTGCTCCCACTGGCCACACCCACCTCCCCAGCTCCCAGACCCAGGCCCGGCGTGGAGGAGCTATGACAGCCCTGCAGAGCAGCAGGTCTGGGGGTCTTCCTTGCCTACCCCTTCTCCTGTAGGATAGATGCTTCCAGCACAGGTTGGGGGCGTGGGCTTCAGGGAACCCTCCCCCCATGCAGCCTCTTCAGCCACGGCAGGCAGGCTGCCCCTCCATGCCCCCTACCAGCACCTGCAACACAGCACAGTCCCAGGCCAGGGACACCCAGCTAAGGCAGAACCCCCCACTGTCATAATGATGGCAAGGGTCCTTGCTGTGGATGTGTGAGGACAATGGGGAAGACCCCTCCTCTTAAGTACAGCCCCGCCTGGAGAAGGAACAAGGAAACCACTAGAAATTGGAAAACTGTGGCACAGACAGGGCTCTGCTGCCCTCTGCTGGCTCAAGTCAGCACTCACAGGATGCAGTGGTTCCCTCCTTCCCTGTGGAAGCCTCGCTGATCAGGCTGCCTGCACAGAGCGCCATCCCCGCCAGCAGGGGTGGACGCTAGCATGCCAGGGACCACTGCTCTCACCCCTTCCTGCTCAGCCCTGGCTGCTGTGGGCATCCGAGGGAGGGAGATCTACCTTCCAAATGCATTTCTTTAAACAGTAGTGTTTTTCATATGCACATTTGCATATAATCTTGGAAACCCCTAGTATGCGTGAATTTTGATTCTCTTTGCACCAAATAAACTTCTCTTTGGGCTCCATTTTCCGCTGTCTGCTGTGCAGCCACACCCCTTACTTCTGGCATGTCCCCTCCCTGGGGCACCTGAGTGAGAGGTGCTCTCTAGCTCAGAACATGGCACCCACAGGCCTGGGTTCAAGGCTGGCCCTGGCAGGCGTGACCTGGTACAAGCTGGACACTGGCAGGCACGTGGTCAAGTTGGCTCTCCCTGGTGGCCTTCCTGCGGGCTGCAGCCACAGGCTGCTCAGACCACAGTGGTCAGGGGGCCTGGCTTCCCAGGTCATCCAGTCCTGCTGGCAGTGCCCGAGCTCCTCCAGCACGTTCAGGGTATAGACAATGTGGCATACGACTGCACCCTCCGCTCACCAGCTACAAGAACACCCATCAGTGGGATGCACGGGGTGGGTCGAGGAGTGACCCGGCTTTTGCGAGCACTGTACTGGGTGACTTAGGGCATTTAACACTGTTGAGGGGATGACGAATGGAGTGGGGTCCCCGCGGACTGTGCTGTCAGATCAGCGTGGGGAGGGGGCTCCCAGGCACGTTGCATGGAACAGGCCCCGGACCCCTCCTCCTGCTCACCTGCAGGACAGCAAGTGTTCTGTTCACATGGCGGCTGTGGCCCCGATGGTCTCTGACACCATGTCCTCCTGACTGTGGCCTTGGGCTACCTCCCGACCAAGGGGACACTGCCGCTGCGACCAGGGCTGTCACCCGCTCCAGGCCTGGGGGAACCACCAGCAGGTGGACACCAGAAGCAGGCTCAGCTCCCCGCCTCAAGGCTGCTAAAAGCTGGAGTGAGTGAACAGGGGTCTTGACGCTGCCCTGGGCATCCCAGATCCTGCTGCCGGGGACAGCAGCGACCAGCCAGTGCACATGGCCACCTCCCTGACTGTGCAGGCCATGTGCAGAGGCCACAGTGGGGCACACTCCCTCACAGAGCTCCCAGGACCCAGTCTCCCCTCTGTGGGGCTGGCCCCGAGGGGGCACGAACACCCCTCACCTCCCAACACAGTTCTCACCTTGTGTCGACTGGCACAGTGTTCAAGAGAGTTCAGGCTGGAAGTCCCCATGCCCGACCTCCCCGAAGGGTTAAAATCGCTCGCAGCTGACTGGTCCCAGCCAGGCAGCTGAATCAGGGTATACGCATGCCCAGGCTGCTTACTTGTGTCGATGAAGACGGCGTCCACGTAGATTTTGGTGCAGAACGAGCCCAGGATGAAGCCACAGGCCGGCCCGAACACCAGCATCGTAAACAGGATGCCTGCAGGAGACGGGAAGAGGGGTTAGCAAAGCCGACGTGCAAGAGCAGCCAGTCAGGCCTGAGCTCTGTGGGTCAGCAGGACGGCTGGTCCCACAGACACAGTTCAGCCAACAGCCCTGAGGGGAACGCTGCACACCAGAACCCACTGCCTGGGACACTGCACCGCGTCCTCGGGAAGGGGCCACCGCCTGTACAGCACAGCAGGTGCAACCACGGCATGCAGCGTTGGCATCGCACCTCAAAGCAGTGTGTAATGCCCCACTGCCCCACTTCTGATCCAGCTCCCTGCTGATGTACCTGGGAGAGCAGCAAGTGAGTACCTGCTGTCTACACGGGGAACCAGATGGGGCTTCAGGGTCCTGGCTTCACCAGCTCAGCACTGGCCACCATGGGCATTTGGTGGAATCAATCAATGGATGGAAGACCCCTCTCTGCCTTTCACACAGATCCAACAAATCCTTCAGAAATGAGTTCATGGAAAGCAGACTAGAATGGTAAGTTTGTTTCTGCGAGAATTCTAAAATCAGGTCTGGCACTGGAGCAGCGGGACTTGAACCAGAGCCCAGCGGGATGCCGGCACCATGGGCAGCAGTTTCACCTGCGACAGCACAACACCAGCCCAGGAGGACTTACGGCTTTGCTTTCAGTTCATCTGGCTTTATGTAGCTACGTTCGCAGCTGGCTAAGATGCCTCAGTGCCCACTATACAAACTTGGCAAGGAAGCAAACCTAAGGCACACATCTTTTCAAACGCAATGAACTGTCTACGGGCGCTAAGTGGAGCCAGCAGCAACGCTCTCGGCCCGGCATGCTCGGAGATCAGTCAAGCAGGTGTCCAGTGACTGCGCCTGGTTCTCTGTGTGCGGCAGCGGATCTGGGATGGCATTTCCCGAGGGCCCGAGAGGCCAGCCCGGGCGCGTGCTGAAGGACACGGTGGCCGCAAAGGTTTGTGGACACTGGGAGTTAAAGATAAAACACATCTGAGTTTCATTTTGTTGCATCAAAAGAAACTAATTCCACTTGCCATGTGGTCTGTGCGTCCTGGTCCCTGGAAGTTTGCATAGTCCCTTTGGATCATTCTGGAAAATTGCTGTGCCCCAAACAAACCCTAGGCTGTTCTCCAGCAAGCTGAACCCCACTAGGGGCTGGGGCGGGAGCAAGTAACAAGAGTTTACCCTAGGGAGCTGCCTACCAGGTGGAGACTGCCAAGAGCTGGCCAATTCCAACCCCGGCAGACATCCTGAGGGCAGGTGCCCACAGCTTCACGGTGGGGTCAAAGGTCATAGGACCTCTGATTCTCTCGGTGACACCATCATGGACCACCTGGACACACATCCAACGGATGCCTACTGAGCTCCTTCTGTGTGCCAAGCACTTTTCTTCTGGGGGCGGGGGACAGGAGCAGTGGGGAGGGTTCAGTGCTGAATCCAACAATCAAGTTCCCAGCCTTAGGGGAGTGCCAGGCTTACACTGGGAAGAGGAGAGAAACCACAGGAGCAGGACTGGCATTAGGCCTGGCATCGTCCCAACCCACAGAGCCCACAGTGAACCCGGTCAGGACGGCAGCAGGGACATGAAGGGAGGTGTGAAGTGTCGGTACAGGACTTGGTTCACCTCCAAGGCCTTGCTCTAGCCCGGGCCGTCTCCAGGTTTGACCGCTGCCTCCCTATAGCCTGCCCCGAACCCACAAACCCCTGCAACAGGGCCAGCGCTGCTTGGCGGAAGCTTGGTCAGGGCCACTGGAGGAGCTGGGCCGGAAGTGGGGTGGCATCTGCCAACAGAGCCTCGGCCCCTCTGCGGGGTGCACAGGAGGAGGGCGGCCAGGAGGGGGCAGGTGCAGAGTGCTCCCACCAAGAGATCCCTGCTCTGGGAACCTGAACAGTGGCATCCCTGGTCCAGGCTGTGGGTGGACATGGCCACAGGCCACAGGTACGGCCCTGGAGATACCCAGCAACAGCATGCCTGCTCAGACTGTCCCCCGAGGCGGGAGCCCAAGGCACAGGAACACGGCTCTCTCCTGCCTCGGGCATTCTTGGCAGCCCTGCTGGCATTCCTGGCATCCCTGGCACCAATGCCCAGAAATTCGGTGCCCCAAATTCATACAGGACTTTGAATGGCAAAGTTGTAAACGTACTGACAGTGGAAACTGAATTTGATTCAGGTGTCCTTGGGGGATGAGAGTGACATCGTGTTAGGTTCCGAGGGTGGAGCCCCTGGTGGCTGCAGGTGGGCAGACTCCTGGCCCTGGTCATGTCGGGCCATGCCTTGGCAGTCTGAAAATAGGGGTGCTACAAGAATCCCCTGGGCTGCACTGGGGGGCACCTGAGGGCCAGGTTGGCAGGGGCTACAGGGATCCTGGCACCAAGAGGGACTTGGCACAAGTTTTTAAGGGAGCCACAGGTCTGTTCTGGGCTAGTTCAGGGAGGGGAGAGACCCCTGGGAAGCCAGTGTCCTTGTCCTGTTCGGGGACTGTTGCTGCTTGGCTGCAGCCATGTCCTGTCCCTCAGAGCCTTTACCTTCCTCTTCTTACAAGTGGACAGAGCCCAGGGCTGACCTCCAAGCTCCACGTGCCTGCCAGCTGGTGGTGGCACAAACTTGACCAACCCAAAGGCAAATTCAAACAGAACCCGCCAACACCAAGTACAGAATCACATCCCAGGCCATGCCAACACCCAGGACAGGCCCCACACCCAGGACTCGCCCACACCCAGGACATGCTCACACCCAGGATATGCCCACACCCAGGACACACCCACACCCAGGACTCGCCCACACCCAGGACGTACCCACACCCAGGACAGTCCACAACCCCAAGACACATCCAAACCCAGGACAGGCTCACACCCAACAATCAAGGCACACCCGCACCCAGGACACACCCACACCCATGACTCCCCACACCCAGGACTCGCCCACACCCAAGACTTACACCCAGGACACGCCCAAACCCAGGACACTCCCACACCAGGACAGGCTCACACCCAGGACACACCCACACCCAGGACAGGCCCAAACCCAGGACACACCCAGGACACATCCAGGACATGCCCACACCCAGGACTCCCCCACACCCAGGACAGGCCCACACCCAGGACTCGCCCACACCCAGGACTCCCCACACCCAGGACAGGCTCACACCCAATACACGCCCACACATAGGACACACCCACACCCCAGGACACACCTGCACCCAGGACACGCCCACACCCATGACTCCCCACACCCAGGACTCGCCCAAACCCAAGACTTACACCCAGGACACACCCACAGCTAGGACACACCCACACCAGGGCACACTCACACCCCAGGACACGCCCACACCCAGGACAGGCTCACACCCAGGACAGGCTCACACCCAGGACAGGCTCACACCCAGGACGCACCCCACACCCAGGACATGCCCACACCCAGGACAGGCTCACACCCAGAACGCACCCCACACCCAGGACATGCCCACACCCAGGACATGCCCATACCCAGGGCACACCCACACCCAGGACTCCCCGCACCCAGGACACGCTCACACCCCAGGACTCACCCACACCCAGTACATGCTCACACCCCAGGACTCCATCCATTCTCACACTGGGCACAGGTGCCTGTGGCAGTCAGTTCAGCCAGGAAATGTAGGACTCATCCCGTCATGGTAGCCTAGTGGCTAAAGTTCTCGCCTTGCATATCTGGGATCCCATATGGGTTTCGGTTCTAATTCCAGTGGCCCCATTTCCAGCTCCCTGCTTGTGGCCTGGGAAAGCAGCTGAAGATGACCCAAAACCTTGGGACCCTGCACCTACGAGGGAGACCCAGAAGAAACTCTGGCTTCTGGTTTTGGATGGGCTCAGCTTTGGCTACTTGGGAAGTGAATCATGGGATGGAAAATCTTCCTCTCTGTCTCTCCTCTTCTCTGTATAACTTTGCAATAAAAATAAAATAAAACCTTAAAAAATATGAGTCGGGATCCCATATGGGCACCAATTCATACCTTGGCTGCTCCACTTCCCAAATTTATATAAATATATATATTATATATTTCTAATATATACATATTTTAAAGGAGCTTTTTCTGCAACTGGGAGGAGAGGTGCATGCACGGTCCAGCCTGGCTCTTGTCCACTAGAGGGCGTCCCTGGCTTGGCAGAGATGTGGACTTGCAGCGAAGGCCTCTGCAGGGCTCGGCTCTCTCCTGGCCTGTAACCTGGGCAGGGCTCGGCTCTCCTGGGTTCTGAATTTTTCCAAGCCCTCAGGGAGGGTGGTGCAGTTGACTGACAGCTCATGACCCTGCAGGGGTTCTCCCTTCTGGCCTGGGGAACCAGGCGGCCCCTGAAACGCGTCCCAGCCGAGGGTTGGACGTGGGTAACACCTGAGCTCAGGCCTGCTGGGTCAGGGCTGGGACAGTGCTCACCACGCCAGATCCACAGCAACCGCCTGTGCCAGCTGCTGTGGAGTCCCCAGGCCCCGACCCCACAGTCTCCCTTTCCTCCAGGCTACCAGCTCTGCCCCAAAGACGGGTTGACTTTCAAGTCCATCTTAAATACCACCTCTTCCCCCCAGGAGCCCTCCTAGATTTCCTTTCCTCCCTGGCGTCTAACTCAGCACTGGGCCGGAGGCCTGGAGGTCAGTGCCATGGGACGGGCGGGCATGTCCTGAAAAGGGGAGAAGGTCCCTGTTCAAAGTGAAATCCATTTTCTTGGGAACATGGCAGACCTTGTGCGATGTGCTGGTCCATCGCAGGCCGCAAGGACCACCCAGGTGTGTGAGCAGCGTGGCCCCAGGGGCGTCCTCCTGGCTCCTCAGGGGGCCCCGTCACGGGCTGGGGTGCAGCCTGCACCTGCCAGCACGGGCCGCCTTCTCTGTGTCCGGTGAGGACCCAGGAGCAGGGCCAGAGCCCCACAGACTGCGTCCCACCTCCCCCAGAGCCCCCGCCCAGCCTGAAAATCCCAGGACCCAGGTGGCCAGAGGCGCTGCCTGGTGAGCTGGGATAGCGCTGCCAGCACAGCGAGCGTCTGCAGGCACGCGGCCCTACCGGGGTGCCCTGCTGCCCGGACTTCAGGGTTGTCCTCGCCCCCTGTGTGGGGCCACAGCCCAGACTGCCCGTCCCGGAAGCAGGCTCAAGTCCCTCGCTGTGGCGCTGCCTACGGGGTCCCTCAGCCTCCTGCCCTGACCACTCCAAGCCAGGCGGAGAACACTCCTGGGGACACTCCCAGGTGCCTCAGCAGCTGAGGTGAAGGCGCGTGGCCCGTCGCGCTGCCTGCCATCCCATTGACAGCGGCCCCGTGGCCCTGGATCGGGGAGAGGCTGGCACTGCGGTGTGGCACTGTGGTGTGGCGGTGCAAGCCACTGCCTGTGGGACATGCCAATGCGGGCCCCACTGCTTCCTTGAAAAGGTTTATTTATTTTTATTGGAAAGTCAAATTTACAGAGAGGAGAGATAGAGAGAGCTTTAGTCTGCTGACTCACTCCTTAAGCGACTGCAATGGTTTGAGCTCAGCTGATCCAAAGCCAGGAGCCAGGAGCGTCTTCCAGGTCTCCCATGCAGGTGCACGGTCCCAACGCTTTGGGCTGTCCTCTACTGCTTTCTCAGGATGCAAGCAGGGAGCTGGATGGGAAACGGAGCAGCCAGAACAGGAACCAGAGCCCTTAGGAGACCCTGGTGCATACAAGGTGAGGATTTAGCCACTAGGCTACCACATCGGGCTCAACTGCTCTGCTTCTGATCCAGTGTGTTGCTAAGGGGCCTGAGAAGGCAGCATCAGGTAGCCCAAGTCCTTGGGCCCCTGTTCCCATGTGGCGACCTGGAGGGGCTGCTGGCTGCTGCTAGACCCAGACCTGGTCTCATGGGCCTTGATGGAATGATGTCGACTGCAGGGGGTCTCTTGGCTCTGCCCTCCCCCAGCCCCCTTGCCTGTCAAATAAGTGAGAGCACATCCTTTACAGACACGTCTTCTAGTGACACACGCACATCAAGGACAGGGACCACGTTCACAGACCGCAGCCCGGCCTGCCTCGCCAGCATTACCCGGCTTTGTGATGTCAGGGCAGAGGACAGCCTGGGCTGAACATGGCCACAGCCTGCCAGCCACTGCCATCATGCTGACAGGCTGAAATCCTGCCACAAGGTGGCATTTTAAGAGGAGGGAAGATGAGCAGCCTGCACAAGGCGCTGGTGCCCCCAGAAGGGAAATCCCAGGGAACTCCCGCCAGCCACCTGGTACAGTGCTGCCCACAGCCGCGCCTGTGACCACAGAGTGCCACCTGGTACAGTGCTGCCCACAGCCGCGCCTGTGACCACAGAGTGCCACCTGGTACAGTGTTGCCCACAGCCGCGCCTGTGACCACAGAGTGCCACCTGGTACAGTGTTGCCCACAGCCGCGCCTGTGACCACAGAGTGCCACCTGGTACAGTGCTGCCCACAGCCACGCCTGTGATGGCAATGTCACATGGTACAGTGCTGCCCACAGCCGCGCCTGTGACCACAGAGTGCCACCTGGTACAGTGCTGCCCACAGCCACGCCTATGGCCGCAGAGTGCCACCTGGTACAGTGCTGCCCACAGCCACGCCTGTGATGGCAATGTCACATGGTACAGTGCTGCCCACAGCCGTGCCTGTGGCCGCAGAGTGCCACCTGGTACAGTGCTGCCCACAGCCGCGCCTGTGACCACAGAGTGCCACCTGGTACAGTGCTGCCCACAGCCGTGCCTGTGGCCTCAGTGCCACCTGGTACAGTGCTGCCCACAGCCGCGCCTGTGGCCTCAGTGTCACCTGGTACAGTGCTGCCCACAGCCGCGCCTGTGGCCGCAGAGTGCCACCTGGTACAGTGCTGCCCACAGCCGGCACCTGTGACCCACCTGCTACAGTGCTGCCCACAGCCACGCCTGTGACCACAGAGCAGTGCCACCTGGTACAGTGCTGCCCACAGCCGCGCCTGTGACCACAGTGTCACCTGGTACAGTGCTGCCCACAGCCGCGCCTGTGGCCGCAGAGTGCCACCTGGTACAGTGCTGCCCACAGCCGCACCTGTGGCCTCAGTGTCACCTGGTACAGTGCTGCCCACAGCCGCGCCTGTGGCCGCAGAGTGCCACCTGGTACAGTGTTGCCCACAGCCGCGCCTGTGGCCGCAGTGCCACCTGGTACAGTGCTGCCCACAGCCGCGCCTGTGACCGCAGAGTGCCACCTGGTACAGTGCTGCCCACAACCGTGCCTGTGACCACAGAGTGCCACCTGGTACAGTGCTGCCCACAGCCGCGCCTGTGACCACAGAGTGCCACCTGGTACAGTGCTGCCCACAGCCGCGCCTGTGACCACAGAGTGCCACCTGGTACAGTGCTGCCCACAGCCGCGCCTGTGACCACAGAGTGCCACCTGGTACAGTGCTGCCCACAGCCGCGCCTGTGGCTGCAGAGCAGGGTCACCCTCTACTCCTGAAGGCTTCGCTGTAGCAAGTCGGAGTTAGGGCCTGGCCCCAGACCCCAGCTCTCTCCCTTCCTGCACCCAAGGAGGCATCTAAGGGCAGACTCACAGGGGACACCCTCCACATCGCCAGGACAGAGATGACAGAAGCAGACACGAGGCCGAAGGCCACGGCCAGCTCTGCCCAGGAAGGCCACCGTACACAGCAGCTCTTGAATTCACTGGGATGTCCTCTGCTCCTCCAGGGACCTGCTTGGGCAGCCAGGCTCAGGGTACCAACCGCAAGCCCTGCCCCGACCCCCCAGGGCAGGACAGGTGCACACACCCTGGTGGGAACAGCCGCCCACTCCAAGCTGCATTCCCATAAGTGCCCAGGCCAACCTCAAAGGGCAGCTGGGGCCAGGACACATGGTGACCCGTAGTGGCAAAGTGGCCGGTGACCATGGGGGCACGGCTTCTGCTCCCTCTCCAAGGCCCTGAGACAGAGGCAGGAGACGGCTTTAAGCCCAGGGGGTGGCACTGGCATCTGCTGGCTGAAGTCACACCCTGTGAGGTCATCGCTAACTGGCACCCGCCAGAAATAGCAGGGACATCTGGACGATCAGAAAGCGGCTCGGCGGAACTGCAGGGCGCATCTGACCGCGTCACAAAGCACTTCTGCTCCAGCCAGCAGGGGAGAGGGTGAGGCCGGGGAGCAGGTGCCAGTTTCCCGCTGAAGCTCCTCTGCTGCCCTCCTGGCTGTGCCCTCCTGGCTGTGCCCTCCTGGCTGTGCCCCTGAGCTTCTGGTCTCCGAGGACAAGCACGGGCTAGTACATCCAATGCCACCGGGCTCGAGTCAGGCTCAAAACAACACCCCTTGCCTACAGCCCTTCCCTGGTCCTCACTGTGCCCGTCTGTCCAACTCTGTAGTCCTCACCGTGCCCATCTACCCATGCTCTGTGGTCCTCACCGTGCCCATCTACCCATGCTCTGTGGTCCTCACTGTGCCCATCTACCCATGCTGTGTGGTCCTCACCGTGCCCATCTCTGCCCACACTCTGTGGTCCTCACCATGCGCATCTACCCACGCTCTGTGGTCCTCACCGCGCCCATCTACCCATGCTGTGCGGTCCTCACCGTGCCCATCTACCCATGCTGTGCGGTCCTCACCGCGCCCATCTACCCATCCTCTGTGGTCCTCACCGTGCCCATCTACCCATGCTGTGCGGTCCTCACCGTGCCCATCTACCCATGCTCTGCGGTCCTCACTGTGCCCATCTGCCCACGCTCTGTGGTCCTCACCGCGCCCATCTACCCATGCTGTGTGGTCCTCACCGCGCCCATCTACCCATGCTGTGTGGTCCTCACTGTGCCCATCTACCCATGCTCTGCGGTCCTCACCGCGCCCATCTACCCATGCTGTGTGGTCCTCACCGCGCCCATCTACCCATGCTCTGCGGTCCTCACTGTGCCCATCTACCCATGCTCTGCGGTCCTCACTGTGCCCATCTGCCCACGCTCTGTGGTCCTCACTGTGCCCATCTCTGCCCACGCTCTGTGGTCCTCACCATGCCCATATACCCACGCTCTGTGGTCCTCACCATGCCCATCTACCCATGCTGTGCGGTCCTCACCGTGCCCATCTACCCATGCTCTGTGGTCCTCACCGTGCCCATCTACCCATGCTCTGTGGTCCTCACCGTGCCCATCTACCCATGCTCTGTGGTCCTCACCGCGCCCATCTACCCATGCTGTGCGGTCCTCACCACGCCCATCTACCCATGCTCTGCGGTCCTCACTGTGCCCATCTGCCCACGCTCTGTGGTCTTCACCATGCCCATCTCTGCCCACGCTCTGTGGTCCTCACCGTGCCCATCTCTGCCCACGCTCTGTGGTTCTCACTGTGCCCATATCTGCCCACATTCCTCTTGGTCCTCACCGTGCCCATCTCTGCCCACGCTCTGTGGTCTTCACTGTGCCCATCTCTGCCCATGTTCCTCTTGGTCCTCACCGTGCCCATCTCTGCCCACGCTGTGGTCCTCACCGTGCCCATATACCCATGCTGTGCGGTCCTCACCGTGCCCATCTCTGCCCACGCTCTATGGTCTTCACTGTGCCCATCTCTGCCCATGATCTGTGGTTCTCACTGTGCCCATATCTGCCCACATTCCTCTTGGTCCTCACCATGCCCATCTCTGCACACACTCCATTCCTTGCCAGCCTTGGCTCTCAGCAGGGCCTGCATTCACACCCCCCATCACACACATGTGACTTCTGTCCAGTCTTCTGGTCACTTACCCCCTATGCCGATTTAAGCCACCGGCAAGCAAGGAGCCCACTCCACAGAGCTGTCCGACACGAGGCTCTGTGGGGGGGCTTTCTTTCCTGTCAGCATTCCTGCCTGCTGCCTGACTGCTTCCAGGTCAGTGCTGCCTCCCCAGGGCACAGGCCTGGCTCAGGACTGAACCCATACCTGCCTGACGTGCAAACGTCATCCGCAGTGAGAGCACCACAGTCCACAGACACGGACACTCAGGAGGCCACACCCCTGCACACGCCGGTCACCTGGGAGTGCTGCTCAGAGAGCAGGTACACAGCCCCAGGCTCCCCGGAATGGATCCTCAGCTCAGACTTGCCTGTGACCCACAGGCTCCGCACAGCCCACAGAGCCGGCTGTGGGCATGACTGTCTTGGCATGGCACACTTTTCAACAAATGGCCCCCATTCAGCAGCCTCAGCATCAGCTGGGAGCTGACAATGCAGATTCACAGGCCCAGGTGGCAGAACAGCGAGACTCCAGGCAAAACCCCCTCCCCAGTCTCCTGGCCCTCTGCCTGCCCCCCACCACCCCAGGGACACAGCACACATCTCTACACTGGTCTCCGGTCACGACCCCACTGCCCTGTCCGCATGGTCTGCCAGCATACCCCCCAACCAGGTGCTCCAGCTCAGCAGGGACACAGGTTCGGGTCTGCACCCCACACCCCCAGACACGCCCTGCAAGTGGCATGATCGAGACATTCACGGGAAAGACAGGTAAGCCAATGGTGTGAACTTCAACGTGATGCAGACGCTGGCTCTGAAGATGCCCTTCGCCATCCCAGTGACCCCTCTAGGATCACGGCTGGGCTGGACCAGCAGATACACAGCGGGAGTCACACCAGAGCTCAGAACCAGGGGTGTTCTCGAGGTGCTGGGGATCCTCTCCAGAACAACTGAGGGTCACTGACCCTCCATGCAGGAGGGACCCCACAAGTAGCTCTCAGGAACCACAGCCCCACCACCCTCCGCAAAGTGGACGGTAGTGGGAGCAGAAACAGTGCTTTGAGAACAAAGAACCCTGACGGCTTTTCTGCCACAGGCTGGCAAAGGAGCCAGAGATCATGGCTTCCACCACCAATGCCAGGACCGCTTCATGAATGGAGAGCCCGTGGCAGGTGTCCAAGTGTGGCCAGGGGCAGGATGGTGAGACACCTGGCTGAAGATCAGCACACAGACAGGGTCTTCCTTGGATGGCCCCACGGCCCAGCGAAGGGCTGCAGGCATAGCTTGGTGGTGTTGGCGCAAGACCTGGGCTGTGGCTGTGTCTACAGCCTGTGCGGGCAGTGTCTGCGAGCACAGCTGCTGATGCTGCAGCCTGCACCCAGCCACCTGCAAGGACCCCACCTTGCTGGTACACGCGCCACTGTCTGGAGCCCAGCCACCCCAGGGCTGCCTCTCCTACTGTGGCCTCTCCACCTGTGGACTTGGGGAGGAGGCAGCTGGGTGGGAAGGTTGGGGCTCACACCCAGGACCCTTCAGGGTCAGGCCTCAGGTGCCAGACCCTCGGTACAGTTGTCGCAGCATTAGCCACGGCCGCCCTCTGAGCCATCCTACAGGAAGCTCCTGGTGCATCTTAGGCAAGGAGGCACTAGGAGCCACAA
The DNA here is from genome assembly GCF_017591425.1 of Ochotona curzoniae. Lineage (NCBI taxonomy): Eukaryota > Metazoa > Chordata > Mammalia > Lagomorpha > Ochotonidae > Ochotona > Ochotona curzoniae. Next base: position 1,884,610 of record NW_024467122.1, on the reverse strand, counting down.
GCAGCAGCCTGTAGCCTGGGTCCTGATGCTCTAACCGCTCAGCTGGCCTGGGCGTGCTCAGAGCCGCAGCCCCACAGCTGCTGTATTCTTTGTGCATACAGAGAGCTCTCTCCGCTTGCCCTCGGTTGTGCTGCAGAAATGTGCACTGGCCACGGTCTAGCCACGTGAGGGCAGGAGCGATGGCCCCTCCGGGCAGTGCATGACACCGTGTGTGCAAGGTCGACACACACAGACTCCTCGAGGTTTGTGCCAAAGTCACTGCCAATCTGGGCATGGGCCTTTGTACACACAGGAGACTCCGGGGGACATGTGAGCCCACCAAAGGGGAAGACAGGCCTGTGTGGCTGCCCGGAAGGGACCCTAGTGACCGGTGCTCCTAGGCACCCTGCCCGTGGCTGCAGAAACCACGTGCCTGGGAGCTACCAGCTTGGAGTATGCCTCTCGTTCGACCCCTTTCACTCCCACCCCAGGCAGGCCCGGAGTGCAGGTGCCAGGAGTGACAGCGGGGGCTGTGGGTCCCCAGCACACAGCAAGCAAACAGGAAGTGAGAGTAAGAGCAGTCCCCAGTGGGCCAAGGCTGGTATCAGCACAGGCCCCACTCTCCAAGAACCACCTGTCACCCCAAAGGCCCTGGGCTGGGGCCTGACCCGTCCTCTGCTGTGCCAACCAATCCTGTGCTTTTGGCCACTAGCCCTGGGCATGGCCCTGCACGGTGTGGCCTCCTCTAGGCTGGGGGTTCTCCCCAGTACCCAGCTCCTACTCTGCCCCAGCACAGCTAACAGCTCCCCAGTAGACACTTGTCGGACTGCCCTGCCCACTCCCGGTGGCCCCAGCTCCTGCACAGGGGCGTCTCGAGCCAGCAGGCTTCCATGGCCACTCCTGGCCTCCTCTGTCCTCTGTGTGGAATCTGCTGGGGGCACCCACGTCATGCCGCCTGGGCTCCCCACCCCCTTGCCTTCCTCACCGAGCCCTCGTCCTCCTCACTCCAGGTTCCACTGGCTGCCCAACATGGAGGGGGCTATGGCCTGATCATGATGGGGGAGGTCATGATCCACAGGGGACTTCCTCCGGAGCGACCCTCGGCCCCCTCGGCCCCCCTCGGCCCCCCCGGCCCCCCTCGGCCCCCCTCGGCACCCTCGGCCCCCTGACGCACTTTCTCTTTGGCGATGTGTTCAGAAGCCCTCGGCTGGTCTGCCTGCTCCTCTCAGCCCAGTAGGTTAGCTTCAGCAGCAGGGCCCATCCGCCACCAGAGAATTCTTGGTCACTTCTCAGGCTATTGACACACCTGGGACAACCCGGGACAGCGTCCATCCCTCACCCACGGCCTGCACACTGGGCAGTGGCTGCAGCCCCTGGTGGCCGGGGTGACAGAGCCACAGACCCACGGAGCTCTCCCCTGTGCAGAGCATGCATGGTGGGACCACAGCTCCTGCGGCGAGCCCTGCCCTGGGCTAAGCCGTCACCTCCCTTCACTCAAACCCCAGGAAACAACCCACCGGCAGATGGGAACCCGTGAGAGACGGCAGAGGTGGGGGGGGGCATGCTTGTTTTCCTCCTGGGCTTTTATTGTCTCCACATTTCCTCCTGGGAGAGGACACTCCTTTATGAGAAAGCACCATTTTTCAAAAACAAACGTCCACCTGGCACTCTGCCCAGGCCATGACCGTGTGCACGGTGGGCACGCCCATCAGCTTGGTTCCTGCCCACATCGCCAGAGCCGGGGCAGGGCGGCGCTGGGATCCAGGCCTAACTCTGGCGTTCCCCAGGTGACCCTGCCTGCCCTCCCTCCTCTGCACGGCCACAGCAGGCCAGGCAGTGCGCAGGCCCAGGGTCCCTCCCGCCGGCGGCAGCCAGCAGTGACAGCATCTCTCCCAGAAGAGCGGCCGCCGCCCGCTGCTGCCCTCAGCAACACCCAGCAACAGGATGCCGTTAATCAGTGTTTACTTACACGCCGCCCTCGGGCCCCAAAGGGACATTTGTCTGATCCACAGGCATTTCAGGGGCTCGCCTGACTGGTGACACACACACACCCACCTACCTACCATGCTGCCCTGCTTCCAGCACAAGAAAATGCAAGCTTCCTGGTCCTCGTACCAGGGACAGGCAAGACACCATCCTCTCTGGGTCCCAGTGGGCATCCTTCTCATGGCTGTCCCCGGGGTGGGGGCTGCACCCAAAGCATTTCCCTCCTTGGAGCCCCTGGGTCAGACGCTGCTGGAGCTGTGGTCTTCACGGAACAGTCACAGCTGGAAGGCCCAGTGAGGAAAGGGGACAGGAGGCCGCTCTGTGGCCCCCAAGGGCTCCCAGGACCTGGGTTCCAGTTCACACTCAGGGCAAACCTCTGACATGCCCAGGAGGGCACACGCCATGTGTGCCAGGCCACTGTCCAGCTCCACATCCCCCCGCCCCTACCCCTAGGGTTGGTACTATGCCCACAGGCCCGGGCGTCCCTGGCAGTAGCCAGTGAGTAGGACACGCTGAACCTCCCCGCCCAGCTCTCCCCGCACAAAGCTCAGGGGGCTGTGTGCTTTCTGCCCCGACAGGGGTCCTGGGCCAGCTCCTTCTGCCTAGGTCCCCAGCATCAGTCGCACCCTGAACCTTCCTCTCTGTCCACTGCGTGCCAGCACAGCGGACTGCACAGTGCCCCAGCAGAAGACCTGGCTCCCCGCTGCCTGTGACGTATGCCAACCACCCACTGTGCCAAGCGGAGAAAACTCAGCACCCACCACTAAAAGGTACAGGCTGGTTCCAGGGCACGCCATGCAGCGGCCCTGGCCAGACTGATGATGAGTCATGAACGGCCACATCAGGGGCAGATGTGGCAGCTGTTGTGGCCCTGGGGGCAAGCAGGTGAACGGGTGAGTGGGTGGAGGCCCGAGTGTGCTGTGGGAAGTGTGCAGGTCATGGGTGCGAGATGGAGGCCCGAGTGTGCTGTGGGAAGTGTGGTCTCCTGGTCTTCTCCATCATTCAACTTGCTCCTGACCTTTCCAAGCAGCCTTTCCTCGGCCTGTTTCATGAAGTGAAATTTGCTCCTCTGTTCTCCGGCTGCGAACTCTGTCCTGCTTTAACACCAAGTTATTTCTGCTTGCTACTCTGCTAAATGTATTCCCAGTGTTCTTCCAGCGTCTCGTGAGAGCTGACCACCTCCCATGCGGGCTCCCCAGGATGCAGGGACAGCAGGCTCAGCACACTGCATGCCCCTCCCCTCCCACATCCGGGCATGAACTTGGAGAACCACAGACTGTTGTGGATTTCAGGGAGTGTCTGTACTTGCTATGGTGGCTGGACAGCAAAACATTTCCACAAACTGCCCACTGGACTCCAAACTCAGTTTCTGCTTAAGACTAAGGCTCAGCGATCTGCAGAGACAGAAGAATAATAAACTCCCTCTGGGAATAAGGAGGTGAGCTCTCTCTGGTCCTGGCCTGGCTCTGGCTCTGGGTCCCCACCCTCCCTCACGGTGACTATTAGGATCGCTCCAGTAACCCCTCAAAACAAACAAACAAATATACATACAAACAAAAAATCTAGAATGGACAGACAACAACATGGAAAGCTTAGAATCAGACAGGAGACGGCCAGCATGGACCCAAACAGGCCTCACTAGGTGGGACACAAAGATTAGTAACGCCTCACTGGGATATTGGGGATTTCTCTGCACACCCATCCTAAATTTAAAAAAAATGTATTGTACCTAAACTGATAACTGTATGGAAACAGGTTGAATACAAACCAAAATTGAAATGTCTATGAAGAAGTCACAGAATGTAGTTAAGAAACCACATCTTCCCCATCAACATACTATTAATCAATGTCATGTCAGTTGATGCCATGAGGTTGTAAATGGCTGTTGAGGACACGTCGGGGCCTTTAATCGTTTGGAATGAAGCTTAGCTGGCTTTACCTTCAGACCAGAGATGGTCTCACCAAGAAATCGTTGAACCCACTAGGATAATAAGACACTGGACTTCATGCTTGGTAAATATTTCCAATGAAAGAACCACAACTGAATTTGAACTGTGGTAACACAGCAAGGTGGAGAAATCCACCATGGGGAGAGGGTTCGGGGAGGGGTGGGGAGAATCCCAGTGCCCATAACACTGTGTCACATAATGCAATACAATTAATAAAAAAATGCAAAAACAAACAAAAAAAAAGACTAAGGCTCAGGTGGTAGAGGCGGTGGTGGTGGGCAGCCCTCTCCATCCAGCCCAGCTCAGCGTCCACTTGACACCTGGCATGTCCCCCCAACACCAGCAGCCAAGCTGAGGCTCATGATCCACTGTGCGTGGCCGTGGATGGCGCTCCTGTACTTGGCATGGCTCCTGTGAGATGGCAGGTTTGCTCTGTGGCTTCTGGGGATCCACTTGGGGCCCTGTCCCCAAAGCAGGGTGATGGCTCCAGTGCTCACCCCAGGCCCGCACCCTCCCTTCTTCGTCTCTCGGCAGCCTGTCAGGCTCATGGAGCCATCTCCCTCCTGCTCTGAGCAGCCTGCTGTGCCTGCCAGGGCACGAGTCCTGCTCAGGACGTGGAGGAAGCACCAGAAGGAAGAAGTCACTCACCAGCCAGGGTTGGCTGCATACCCCGATGTCTTCTCTCCTGGGCACTCAGCGACACGGCCAAGAGAAAGCCCCCTGAGAAGCCCCCTCCCCCAAACACCTGCAGGGTTTCTGTGCCAACCACTTGGGCCCTGCCAGGCGCTCCTGGGCAGGTCCCCCTGAGAGCACCCCCAGGCACAGGTGTGCAGCCCCCTACTGGGGGCCACACCTGTCATGTCCCCTAACCCAATTCCCCTGGCCTGTCCACTGCATGGGAGCCAGCAAGACAGCCAAGCCCAGGCCAAAAATACCACTGGCAAGACAGCAGCCCCGAACCCCAGGCTTCCAGCTGACAGCGAGTCCTTTTAAAGTTAGGAATTCCTCTTGTTGCTGTGAGGGTTGCCTCTCTCGTGCGGTTGTGGTAAAGGCATCCCACAGGGTTCTAGTAACAAGCAGGCCGTGGCACAGGGGCTGCAGTCCCATCACTATAACCCGGGCATGCCTGTCTCGGGGCTGGGTGCTTAGCTTTGCACCCTGCCACTCAGACACACCCAGCCCCCCTCCATCACCCAGGCAGATGCAGTCTGCGGGGAGACGGGGCCTGCCCCGCTGGCCCCGTCTTTCTGGACTCAGCTGCCAGGGGCTGCAAGAGGAGCCAGCTGTGCCTGGCTACGGTGCACAGAGCATGTCATCTCCGTGGTGATGCCATCCCCGTGGCTGCTTCATCTGACATTGAGAGCAAACTTGGTGCTCGGGCTTGGAGCCAACAGGGAGGGCAGGGACACAATCTCCCGGGAGTCACCAGGCCCATTGTGACGGTGCCATGAGCCTCTGATGGGTCTGAATCGGGGGCAGGGTGTGGGGACTTCACACCCAGTAGTGGTGTTCCACTGAGTGACCTGTCATGGAAGACAAGCTCCCGAGTATTCACACCCTTTTGTCCAAGGCTCGGGGCTGGACGGGGACTCTGCACAGGAATGTGTCGTTTTCTTATAGCCCTGGAAGAGCAGAGACCCCTGCTGCAGCCTGTAGAGCCCTGGCTCAGGCACAGGCTATGGGACACAGAGACAGCAGCGGTGTGGACCACAGCAAACATCTACATCCTGGGGCACCTGCCCTCCTGCTCACACTGGGACCCCCCTCCGGGCTCACTGTGTGCGTGTGTTTCAGGGTCCTCTTACCCGGAGAGAGCCTGCAGCAGCAGCTCCCAGTCCTCACTGCATGCAGGAGCTCATCCTCCTGCCAAGGGCTCCTGTCCCCCTCCAGCCTGGCCCAGTGGTCAGATCCCTACTCAGAACTGCCAGGCCCCTGGCTTCTTCCAGGACCAGCTTCAAGGACATGCTGCAGGAATGTGTGCGCCACCCCCAGTTGCCTGGGGCTTGGGAGGCCCCTCTGCTGTACAAGTCCCCGGGGGGTGACCCTCTGCAGCCTGGGGCACTCACGACCTGGAGTGTCCCTTCATAGCTTTGCCGAGCACAAGCTGCTGCAGTCTCGCAGCTTGTAACCATGGAGATCAAACCAGGACGGCCTGAAGGAGAGGGCAGGGGACACAGTCCTGAGAGGACAGGCACCTCCTGTCCCGACACGCAGTACCACTGGTGCTGGCTTTACCACCCACTCGGCCCCCGGGCCTGCCGTCTGCCCCTCCCCACCAGGGCTGACCACTCCCGGGCTCTCAACATCTTTGCCCAAGGGCAGCAGGACTGGGAGCTGAGCACAGCAGCCACGCTGAGCAGCAAACGGCCAGGTTCCCCAACGTGTACACGGCTTGCTCGGCGGACAGTGGCCACGCTGTGCTGACACCTGCACTTGGCAGCTCACTTGTCCTTGCACCATGGAGCCAGGTATCCTGTCCTGCGCTGAGAGCACCTGAGCCAGCTGACGCGCCCACCCCACTCCTCCGCCACAAGGCAGGTCCTGCAGGTCCCAGGCAGCAATCAGGAAGGAATAGAGCGGCTGCTGCAGGTCAGGGCTGCATGGTGGAGCTGGGCACCACACACACGTCCCTCTGTGGCTGGCCCCGGTCACCCCGAGCTGCTGCCGTGGATGCTCTGGCCATAACTGGGGGCAGGTGCAAACTACCCCCATGACGCAGAGAAGGCAAGCAATGAAGAGCCACACCGGGCATCCTGACGTCACTTCCACACACAGAGAGGACAGTGAAGGAGCCACACTGGACATCCTGACGTCACTTCCACACACAGAGAGGACAGTGAAGGAGCCACACTGGACATCCTGACGTCACTTCCACACACAGAGAGGACAGTGAAGGAGCAGGTCTCCCATTCTTCCCACCAAGGACTCTGCCTACAACACGGCACCGTGCTGCTGACACATCAGAGCCCACGGGCCCTCCGGCAGAGCCTCGTGGCTGTGAGCAGAGGAGGACCTGCCTTCCCGTTGACCAGAGCAGATGAACCGCCCAGATTCCCTGAGTTGGACATCCCTACGTGATCCTACAGATGATAATGTCCCGATGATTGTTTTTGCCAATTACCACTTTCCAAACTCACCGAACAGTAGCCTTGAAGAAACAGCCCATCCTTGTACCTGTACGCATAGTAAACACGTGCGTGTCCACACACACCCACATGCATCCACACACTGCACGTTAGGCCAAGCAGAGCGCATGTTGCATGTTGTCTTGCTGCCAGTGTCTGCCTTCTAAGACCTGTGAACCTGGATGTGGGTGCTGTTAGGTTCACTCTGGGGCGAGGCCACGGGCGAAGGAATGAAAACGAAAAATCTTTGCTACATATTTTTTAGTCCATGTGTGTGTCCCCAGCTAACACTTTCCCAACATGCCTGGATCCCCTCATGTGGAGCCTGTGTCAGTCACTGAGGGCGCAGGAGAGCGAGCCCTGTAAGGGCTGCCCAGCCTCGGGCTGAGGCTGTGACCCCCACTTGAGCTCCTAGCAGGCCTCAGCCACTGGGTTGGGCTCCCAGCGTCCACGTCCTTGTAGGCACGTGACTGTGGGTCTAGCATCGCCTTGGAAGCAGCACCTGGGACATCCTCGGAGCCCACAGCTCTGACTCCTCTGTGCATCTCAGCTCACTGGGGTGTTCATGGGGAACCCATGATGGAGGCTGGCAGTTGTATCTGCCAAGCAGGAACACAGCCCTCATGTGGCCAATCCCAGCTAGATAGGGACCACAGGAGGTACTGTCAGATGCCTACCCCTCTCTGCAGCCGACTGCCCTGGTCAGGATCCAACCACAGCCTGGCCAGGCTGACTAGGTCACCTTGTGGCCAGGGACCCATGAGTCCCTTGGGGAACCAGCTGTTGGATGCACCTGGCTCGGTCACTGCTATGGCTCACAGCATGGCTTCCAGCAGGAGGCAGAGCCTGTCGCTCCCACAGAAGACTCCCTAACGTTGCAGCCAAGTCTCTTCCTGCCCTTACTTGGCAAGAAATGGCCATGGAGTCCTCAACACAGCAGGGGATAAAAGAGCGGGCAGCTGGAGGATCAGAGAGGCCAAGGGACACTAGGCCAATACACAGCGGCAAGTGCAAGGGGAGGGCATGGCCAAGGGCTTGTCGTGGGATGGGCCAGCAAGATGATCTTTGGCCATGGAGAGCAACGCTCCCGCTCCCGGCACACACACGGCACATACAACACACTACGTGCGCACGCCTGCAGGCCCGACACAGAGTGGGGAATGCCTGATGAACATGTGAGCAAGCAAGGTTGCGCCCACACAGCCAGGCAGGATGTGCTCCGAGGAGCTGACCCCCTGGGGGCCGGGTGAGGACCCCACCTTGGCTGGCACCATGCAGCCAGCCTCGCTGCTCACAGTAGGGGTGCTGGGCCAGTGGAGCCCCCGCTATGCCAGCCAGCGTCAGTGGAGGCCCCTGCTTGCACTCTGCAGGGAACGATTTTGTTAATTAACTAAGTTCACGTAATTAAAGAAGATATGCACTTGGGGGAACTCGAATCAAACACTCCAGGATAGTCAATGAAGGCTGAGCTCTCACCAGCCCCTTCCGGAGAGAAGGTACTGTCACCAGCTACAAGGCCAGCTGTGCCGCCCAACCCAGCAGCTCCCATACACATCTGAAACGGCTGTGATGGGCGCACTGAGCAGAAGCCCATAGACTGGTGTCTCCATTAACAGTGTCCTGTCCTCAGGAAGCAGAGAGGAGGCGGAGGGCTGTCCAGCTGGGCTCTGGTCACTGCCCAGGGGGCTAAACCCCACGGCTGCAGGCTGGCCAGTGCTCTCACTCTGCCAGCACAGTTGTCACTCACCACTCTGGATGCCTTGTCCTGCCTCCTGCTCCCTGGAGACAAGAGCTGTGTCTGGATGGGCCAGCTCTGGCTCTGGAATCAGCTCTACCAGGCAGATCCTGGAGGCAGCGAGCTGAGCTGCCACCACACATGGGGAGCCCTGACTGCAAGCCCAGCTCCTAATTCCAGCATCACTCACGGGCCAGGACGGACAGCTGGGGGTTGGGTCAGTCAATGGGAGTCCTCTTTCTCTAACTCTGCCTTTCAAATATTTTAATATAAGCCTGCCAGCTGGCTTGGTTAAACTGTAGCTCCTGACTTTAGCCTCCTGTGTTCCTGTCCCTTTATGTAGCCTCCGACTCACTAAGAAAAAGCTGAGACTCAGAGCCCAGGCAGTCCGGTGCCTTCCACACGCCGGTTTCCATCTTCAGCCTCCACTGCCGGGCTCAGCGGCTCCAAAGGCGGGTTAGGGCCAGGGGCTGGGGCTGTGCTGGCAGGCACCACCTGCGGCCCAGCATGGATAAGCAACTACTTGGGCCAGAGGCTCCCAGTGGGCCATGGTGACCAGGAGGCCCTGCGATGTGGGCTGGCTCCGGGTGCCTCTTCTCTCCTCGGGAAGACTCCTGGTGGGCATGAGGCCAGGATGGAGACGCTACAGACATAGCACCCTAGGTACCCTGAGGCATCATACACTCCGACTCTTGGGAGTTGCACTTGATGGAGCATTCCACTTGCTGTATAGAAGCGAGCATCTATAAATGAGGTGGTGGGCTAGTGAGGGAGGGGTCGGCACAGCCAGCTGAGCGCCTAGGAGACAGGGACAGATGGAACGATTGATAAATGGACTCAGGGCTCAGCCTTGCCCCGCAGGACAGCCCACGGGGCAATGAGCTGCCAACACAAAACGCCCACGCAGCCACCTGGGTCAGACCCTCAGACGCGCATCTCCACTCCAGCACAGAGGAGCCCCAGTGTGTGCACATGTCGGCGAAATGGGCATGCTCCTTGAACGGCCAGTGCAGGACAGGCTCCCAAGGGCTGCTCTGGTCCAATCTGGAAGGTGCCAGTGGCCATGTGTCCACGAAGGGGTGAGTGAGCTCATGCAGGCACACACAGCTGGCACACACAGCTGGCAGGCTCCCTGCCGTGACCAACCCCACTCTAACATCAGGAATCTATTCCACTGTGACATTTCTCAAAGAACTAAACGCACGCCTCCCGTGACCTCCCCTGCCCTGACCAAGCTCAGCTCGAGGCCTCACCCAGACGGGCTCTGTAATTGTGGGATCCGTCCCTGACAGGAGCAGACAGTGCCACGTGAGCTCGCGAAGCTCTGGGCACAGGGGACGATCTGGCCGCAGCTGCCTGACTCAACGTGAAGTACTGATCATGTGTCAGACCCAACCCTGGGCGGCTGCCGTATTCTACTTCCTGGGCATAAAGCACTCCATCCACTGCCTTTCCACCAGGCCTGCGGCCGGAGCAGGCTCCAGCTCCGACAGCGTGTGGGGCTCCCCTTCAGCGGATGGCAGGGCACCGCTGGAGACTGCTGTGGATGTGGCACTGATGGGGGGAGCAAGCGCCTCTCCTGTCTGAAGCTGCTACTGTGCATTTACTCACCGCATACAACATGCCCCTGCCCACAGTTTAGCCAGCCCTGGGGTGGCAGCTGTGCCCCTGCCCACGGTTTAGCCAGCCCTGGGGTGGCAGCTGTGCCCTGCCCACAGTTTAGCCAGCCCTGGGGTGGCAGCTGTGCCCCTGCCCACAGTTAGCCAGCCCTGAGGTGGCAGTTGTGCCCTGCCCACAGTTTAGCCAGCCCTGGGGTGGCAGACATGCCCCTGCCCACGGTTTAGCCAGCCCTGAGGTGGCAGCTGTGCCCCTGCCCACGGTTTAGCCAGCCCTGGGGTGGCAGACATGCCCCTGCCCACGGTTTAGCCAGCCCTGAGGTGGCAGCTGTGCCACTGCCCACAGTTTAGCCAGCCCTGGGGTGGCAGCTATGCCCTGCCCACAGTTTAGCCAGCCCTGAGGTGGCAGCTGTGCCCCTGCCCACAGTTTAGCCAGCCCTGGGGTGGCAGCTATGCCCTGCCCACAGTTTAGCAAGCCCTGGGGTCTGACTCCTGGCAGCCTGAATGGCAGGGGGGTTGCCTCCTGGTACAGGTTTTCATTTTCCCCATGACAGGAGGCAGAGCCTCCTCCTCCCACCGCCTGCTGCTCCAGTCTGTCCTTGCACCTGCTTCTCCAGGGCTCAGTCTGTCCCTTCTCATTACAGGGGTTCCTCAAGCACTCTGCATATTCCTCCCAGACTCGGGGTGCACAGTACAAACCTGGGCCACTGTGTGTCCTGTCTTCCAGCTAAGTTTCCCTGTCCTGCTATGAACAAGGTTCCGGGGCCAGGAGCTTGCCCAGCAGGGAAGTCTGGCCCTCCAACGCCCACTTCCTCTATGGGGTGCCTGGGTTGGAGCCCAGCTCTGCCTCAGAGGCCAGTTTCCTGCTAACGTGCATGCCAGCATAGCAAGCTCTGGCCTTGGAACAGGGGCCACCCAGCAGAGACCTGGTCAGAGCTCCCAGCTCCTGGCTTCAGGCTGGCCTGGCCCCAGCCACTGCAAGTGCTGTTTCCATCCCTGCTTCCTGGCTCTGTTTGCTAAGCAAATAAAAAGCTTTTAATGTAATACCATCTGACAGCAGCGTCCTGTGGTAGGTGCTTTGTCAGTTAGGGTCTGGGAGCTGGCTTCTGTCAATTACTGCAGGAAAAACGACCACAGACGATGGGCACCTGTCATGCTCCACAGACGTCAAAGGTCAAGAGTGGGCTGGGCTGGCCGCAGTGCCCAGCAAAGCTGCAATCGAACCTTCAGCCAGGATCCTGTCCCCTGGAGCTTGACCAGGGGGAGGGAGGCCCATCATCAGCTCCATCCCAGCCCACCTGAGGGGCCTCCCGCAGGGTGCCCGGCCAGCAGCTCCAGGGCGACTAGATGGACGTGTCTCTGCACACCCGGTGTGTCCTAGCTCCCGTCACACAGGCCAGCCCTGTGCATGCTGAGTGCCCAGCAAATCAGAGGACCAAGTAGCCTGTGGGGGGACTCAGGAGAAGCCTCGCCACCCACAGCCCCACAGCGAGCTCTCACTGAGATGTGGTCAAGGGGGAAGCATTTTCTCCCCACCCCACTCCACATTGGCTCGTCCACGCACTCTTTTGGGAGTCACCTCCAGACAGATGGGTCTGGAGCAACACTGAGACTGGAAGGGCCATGCCCCCTCTGGGTCCAAGTCCATCAGCACCAAGTCTCCCCCAGAACTGACCGTGGCACTGGAGTTGAAGTTCACCTGGACGCTGATGGGACTGGTGGAGCCTCCGCCCCTCTTCTCCCCAGCATGGTGCTTAGCCCACATGTGTGCACGTGTGGGTGTATGTGAACTGTCACGCCTGTGTGTGCACGGCCTCACATCATACACACACGTGTGAACTCTCCTTACAGTTGCACACTAGGTGCCCATGCGGCAGCTGCCAGTCACATGGGCAGGCCCGGATGGAGGGCTGTTGGAAGCAGCACCCACGAGACCAACAAAGACCCACGAGTGGGATAGTTTGGGCTGTCACGGGTTGAACTGTTACTTTGGAAATGGAACAAAAAATTTTCAAACATTTAAAAAAAATTTAGTTGCAAGCATGAGAGAGAGAGAAGTCTTGGCCGCACGTGGTCACGCCCCTGATGGCTGCCACAGCCAGAGCCGGGCCGGGCTGGGCTGGGCTGGATCCGGGTCTCCACGTGGCACGTGGGCCTTCCCCTGCTGCTTTCCTGGTGTGTTGGCAGGAAGTGGCGCTCTGACAGGGGGCAGGGGCAGCATCTCCAGGCACGGCTTCACACACCATGCCCACTGTCGATCCCTACTCTACAAAAACTGCATTATTACAATCAATTTCACCTTTTCTTTCTAATTAATGTAAAATTGATTTTCACCTCTGGCTCTTAGGAAATTACAGAACGAACACACACACACGGCCTGCTCCCACCGCCTGCTGGCTCCGGCCCCAACTCCCATCATACCCTGCAGATCCCTGCAAGGCAATGTTCACATTCTGGACAGCCAACAGCACACATGTGACGGGAGGAATTCCTTACAAGCACAGAGGGATCTGGCCGTCCCAGACCTGCACCCATGCAGGGTGAGGCTTACCCACGGGCAGCTGGGCAAGGCTGCCCTCCCAGGACACTGGCTCTCCAGGATTCCCCAGTGCTGGCACCTATAGCAGCAGCTGTTGCACACCCCACTTCTGGCCAGGGTCCCCAAGTGCTCACATCTCTGTGCACCAACGTCTGAGAACCCCTGAGGGTTGGGCTGGGGACCCAAGTGGGCCTGTGCCGGACACCTGCAAGCAGCAGCTCATGGCCAGGGGCTGAGCTGGGGGATACACCTCACAGGGGAACTGTCCCAGGGGAGGGCTTTGGGTTCTAACCCAGGAAGCACCTGTGGGAGCCAGAACAGCACCTCAGGGACCACCAGAGCCAAAAGGGACGGAGGGTAGAGTCTGGAGGAAGATCCCACACTGTGAGGCAGAATGCGCCCACCTTCTGGCTACTTGCCAGTGCACGCTGAGTGCCAGCTGTCACCCACACATCCGTGACTGTGGGGACGGTGGGAGAGTCAGGCCAGGTCCTTGCATTATGGGAAGATTGGATCACACATCGCTACCCCAAGAAGAGATCCAAGTTCCACTCGGAGCCGAGTGCCACGTGTGTACATGGCGTTTGCAGCCCTGCCAATGAGCCACCCTCATGAGGCGGAACCCCAGTACCCAGGGCCTCTGCACTCGCACCACCAAGTCTAGGTGGCACATTACGTGTCAAGACAGGAGTCTTGCTGGGTGGATGGGGCAATGGGGTGGTGGGACAGGAAAGCCACAGAGAGGCCCCACAGTGGGAGCTGGGCAGCAAAGCCACAGGGAGCCCCCACGGTGAGAGCTGGGCAGCAAAGCCACAGGGAGCCCCCACGGTGAGAGCTGGGCAGCAAAGCCACAGGGAGCCCCCACGGTGAGAGCTGGGCAGCAAAACCACAGGGAGCCCTCACGGTGGAAGCTGGGACAGGAAAGCCACAGGGAGGCCCCACGGTGAGAGCTGGGCAGCAAAGCTACAGGGAGGCCCCACGGTGGGAGCTGGGCAGCAAAGCCACAGGGAGCCCCATGGTGAGAGCTGGGCAGCAAAGCCACAGGGAGCCCCCACGGTGAGAGCTGGGCAGCAAAACCACAGGGAGCCCGCACGGTGGAAGCTGGGACAGGAAAGCCACAGGGAGGCCCCACGGTGGAAGCTGGGACAGGAAAGCCACAGGGAGGCCCCACGGTGGAAGCTGGGACAGGAAAGCCACAGGGAGGCCCCACAGTGAGAGCTGGGCAGGTCCTTGTGCAAACACAACCTTGCATGGGCTAACAGGAGGGCGCGATGGCCAGGCTGCCCGGTGAGGGTGAACTCTGTGGTCTTTGCTGCAGCAGGGCAGTGACAGGAGAGGGGCCCAGGGAAGGGCCGGGGTGTGGACTGACTTCCAGGTTCCCCTGGGAGAAGAAGAGCAGGCCCAGTGACACAGCAGCAGCACAGCTCCCAGGGGGCCACAGCCACCTCGGACCTGCCTCAGGCATCATGGTAATCACCAGTGGATGCCAAGAGCAGGACGGAGACACTGTCCCCACGCGTGGACACTACAGCCTTGAGCTCAACTGAAGAAACCTGCACCCTCACTACATACAGTCCCTAGAGCGCATGTCCACCAGGAAGGCGTATCACAGCCAAGTCCGGGGGCCCTGGGATGCCCCACCCGGGAGGGTGGACGGCACGGCTGGGCTGGACGGAGCCGTGCTGCCTGCTGAGGCACATACCCAACTCAGCCCAGCAGAGGAAGCCAAGCCCTTGCCACTGGTCCATGAGGTGCCAGCGGTCAGGTCCTTGCAGGCTACAGCTCGTGGCTGAGAGCCCTTGGCCTCTTTGGACGACTGCGAGGACGTGGTCCGCCTGTGGCCCAGGCTTCCATGGGTCAAGTACTTTGGGAGTAGGACAAGACGGGCCTGGTCCCTGCAGCCGCTCTCGTTGCCCCAGAACTGCCGGCACACTCTGCCTCCTGGTCTCCTTTATTTTGCATTCACATGAACTTATCCTTTAATTACACTTTTCTTGGAACCTAAAAGATTTATTTGTTTGAGAGGCAGAGAGACAGAGAATGCTGTCCCATCAGCTGGTCCATCCCTGGACTCCCCCAGGAATTCCAAGTACTTGGGCCATCGTCTGCTGCCTCCCAGGTCTTGCACAGGCAGGGAGCTGGGACTGGTAGCGGAGCTGGAGCCCAAACCCAGCCACTCCCATGGGGGGTGTGAGTGCCTCAAGCCCAGGCTAAACCCGTGCCCTGGCTTCCCGTCTTGCCGTGTGGTCTCACAGGCTCTTCTCCCTCTCAGCAGGTCCCGCTTGCCCACCATCAGCCTTGAAACACTTGAGTTGTGCTGCCCCTGCTCTGCTCCACGGGCTCTGCCCTGCTGGGTTCAGAGACCAGGTCCAGTGCCAGAATTCTGTGTAGGCAGCAGAGTCCCTCCTGGTCCTGGGGCCCTGGCTCTGCCCAAGATGCCCTGTGAGAGTGAGAGCAAATGCAGAGCCAGTAGGCACAGCTGTCCACTGCCCTCCTCTTCCCGTGCAGCTCTGCCCTGGGCCACCACTTGGCCATCCCCTGCAGGAGGGTGCCTCATGGCCCACAAGGAAACTCTAGGGCCCTTGGAGGGATTACCACACAGAGCCCTATTCCCGAGGGACACAGCCCTGAGGGACCCTGTGTGGCAGAGCCCACACGAGCTGTACTGGTTATAAAAGATGTTCACACCACTAGCCAGCAGGTACCCTGCATACTTGCTCATTTATTTGTATGGGGCACTAGCACAGCCAGCTGCCAAGCCTCTATGGCCACAATTCCAGTGTAAGGTGCATACCTGGTAGGATGCATGAGCAGGTTCATGCAACCCAGGTGGACTCCCGTGCAAAGGCACCACTGGGGAGGTCCCTCACGGGCTACCACAGAAACGCCCCACCTCAGCAGGAGGGCGGCGAGTAGTGCTACAGTCACCATGCTCAACCAGCTGCCCGAGAACTCACTAACCACAGCGACGTGGGACCACAGCACACCTGACAGTGTCCAGCTGGACAAGCAGGACCACACAGCACACCTGACAGTGTCTACCCAGCCAAGCAGGACCACACAGCACACCTGACAGTGTCTACCCAGCCAAGCAGGATCACACAGCACACCTGACAGTGTCCACCCAGCCGTGCGGGACCACACAGCACAGCTGACAGTGTCCACCCAGCCGTGCGGGACCACACAGCACAGCTGACAGTGTCCACCCAGCCGCACAGGACCACACAGCACAGCTGACAGTGTCCAGCTGGGCAAGCAGGACCACACAGCACACCTGACAGTGTCCACCCAGCCAAGCAGGACCACACAGCACACCTGACAGTGTCCAGCTGGACCCAGGACTCACTGACCCAGCCGCACAGGACCACACAGCACACTTGGCAGTATCCACAAGCAGCTGGAAACAGAACGCACACACACGGTTCATGTCACTCCCATTAAGTGTAAGAGCCAGGCGCTGACAGCAGAGAAGTGATCTGGGTGAGGGCAGGGTGGGCTGTGGCACGGGGAGTCAGGCAAGCATCTTCAGATCCGGTGGCATCCATGCTGTGAAAACTCAAAACCAACTGCACACACGGATGGATATCTGTGTGCAGTGTGCTCCAATTAGGACAATCCCATCCAAGACGCTGAACCAGTGTGTGTGGGAGATGACACAGACCTCAAGAAAGAGCACAGCCACCCTCTCCCCCGGCCAAATGACACAGTTAAAGATGAAGACCAGGGACCGGCAGGGCAGCACAACTGTCTACCTGCAGTGTCAGCATCACAAAGGGGCGCTGCTTCGTGTCCTGGCTGCTCACTTCCCGTCCAGCTGCCTTTATGATCTGGGAAGGTGGTGGACAATGGGCCAAGTCGTGGGTCCCTGAGCCCACGTGTGGGACCTGGAAGGAGCTCCTGGCTTCGGATCGGCTCAGCTCTGCCCATTGCAGCCATTCAGGGAGTGAACCAGTGGATGGAAGATCTTCCCCTCTCTCTCCTTTTCTCTGTAAATCTGCCTTTCCAATAAAAACAAATCTTAAAAGAAAAGAAAAAAATCGAAGACAAAACATTCAGCATAAAATCAGAAAATAATCTGAAATACGATGTGAGGTCAACATAATCAGCGTTAAATGTCGCTCTAGGTGAGCATTTTTGCATCCGGAGATCTCAGCCAATGACAGCATGAGGCTGCCAGCAGCAGCCACACTCGTAAAACACGGCTTATTTCTCTCTTCTCTTGGACACACAGGCCCGCTGGTTTCATAATAGGCATCACTCTGATAGCAGGCAGCACCGGGGAGAAGCCGAGACAGCCAGCCTCACTGGCACCCACCAAAGCTGTCGCTCACAGGCTTAGGCACAAACCTTAGGAAAAACTCAACTGTGCACAGGCTCCCGTACACGCTGTCTCATTCGGGAATGGCCCACGGCATTCCAGGCCTGGGACTCTGGGCTTTCAGTCTCCAGTGAGAACATTTGGCTCACCAGGCAAATCCGCCTTAAGGTTTCCACTTGCTTGGATTACAAGAACATGATGGCTGAGGCAGGTTAGATTCAATGGGATGGAAATTCCTGGAACCGTCTGGAGATGGGACAGCCGTCACAGCACTGCCACCTTACAAGCAGGTGGACCTGGAGCATGAGATTCAATGAAATGGGCAATAACAAGGACAGACGGTACCCCCTCTGCAGAGGGGACGGCCGTGGTCCCTGTTGCACTTGTGAGAGGGCACGGTGCAGCAGCTGCCTGGTCCGGCTTGGGTCAGCATTGTGTCTGCTGGCCTGGGCCTCTCTGTTGTACTCCACCTGTCAACAGATCTGCCACTTGGTGCCCAACGTGGTACAACTGAAAGCCTGGGCTCTGAAGTCTCCCAGGCTGATTCCGGGTCCAGCCTGGCCAGTTCCCACCCACTAGCACCCACTGAGCTCCTCCTGTTGGGTGGCAGTGGGCAGCCCCATCTCCCTGAGCCTGCACCTCACATGGCAACAACCCCAGTCATTCACCACTCGGGACATTAACCCCTGACAAAACACCCGAGCAGCAGGCTGCAAGCCACTGACTCGGACACTATGGGGACAGTGTCTGAGGCACAGAATGGCACGTCCCCTCCCTACCCTGAGTGTCTGTCCCCAGAGCATGAGGGACTCTGATCTATGACAGAGAGACCTGCAGCTGGGCCCCAAGAGACAGTGTGGGATTCTCTGGGCCACAGAGGTGCTCCCAGGAGCCCCCATGCAGAGGCCAGCCTGGGGACTGGGCACTTCAGTGGCGCTGCTGGGTGGGCCAGGCCTATGGCAGGGAGGCCTTGCTCTACCTGCAAAGGGACATGACTGGACACAAACAGGAAGCCCTGCTCTTCATTCTTGTCTAAAGGTCCTGCAGGTGGTTGACGACGGCAGCCTTGGCCACGGCAGCACCCCTGTGGCAGGCAGCATGCTGGGTGTTGCTGTGGCCAGCCCAGCTGAAACAGGGGTCATACCCTGAGGTCACTTGTGCAGTGCTAGGAAGCCATGGGCAGCTGCCCACATGCAAGATCATGGTGCCAGCAGTTGCAGCTGCTTCGGACAGCAGTGCCTCCACTTCCAGGTGGTGGGGCCGCAGAGATGATGCCAGACACAGGGGAATGTGGGCTGCAGCACACAGCAAAGGGTCCCCCGAGGCCTGCAGAGGTGATCGGGCACAGGGAGGCAGGCAGGCACCTGACACAGCCGGCCTGGCCCCGCCTGCCTCATCACTCGGCTGCTGTGGTTCCACGAGTGTGCTCTCGAGCCGGGGCAGGGCAACTGCTCCCAAGTTTCCTGCACACGCGGGTCCCAGGTCACCTATGTGTCCGTCCCAGGCCATGGACTGATGAGAAAGGCCCAGCTGCCAGCCACTCGGGAGCCCTGGGAGGGGCACGCCCACGTGGTCCCCGGGCAACTGCCTCCAACTGGCTGGCACTGCAGCTGCCCTGGGAGAGTGCGAGGACCACTCTTGGCCCAATACCCAGCTTGGGGTGGGGACAGAGAAAGAACATGGCCAGCCAGGTGGCTTGGTGAGGAGTGACCCCCCAGGAGAGGAGTGCAGAGGACCCACAGGGAGCAGGAAGCAGCAGGAAGCCTGGCATCCATGGGGCATCCGCCCAGCCCAGCCCATCCTGGTACTATGTCACCTTGTGCCCGGGTGACCTGAGGCTTACAAGTTCCCCAAACAGCATAATCTGAAAACCAAGGCCCTGGGTGACAGGGCTGGTGCTGAACCTTCCAGATGTTTCTATGCCTGATGTAGCCAGTAAATGAACCAGCAAATGAAGGTGTGTCCCTGGTCCCTGTGGCGGCCCTGTCCGGGCAGCATGTCCTCACCCACAGAGCCCAGAAGACGGGCACAGAACCAGGGCCCTGCAGAAGTGCTGGCAGCATGAAGCAGTAGAGGGCACAGGGCCAAGGCAGTCGTTCACGTGCAGCCACTCGGACCCGAGGCACCACATGCGGACACCAAGACCCCAAGCCGGCTTCCCATAAAGGAAGTTTGCTCTGCTGGCTTGGGTGGGGCCCAGGGGCAGACACATGCTGCTGGGCAGCCCCGATCTTGGCAAACATGAGCAGAATCCATGCGAACCATGGTCTTTAAGCTTGCACCCTCAAACACGTAGCAATGGTGGCCCTGACAAGAAGCACGGCAAACACTGCCCGACACTGCTCCGTGGGGCACACAGCACCTGTCACTCACTGAATAGAGACAGTCATACTGGAAGACGCACTCTGCTGTTAGCTGTGTCTGGAGGAGGTTTAACAGGACAAAGCATCCGACTCAAGGTCATGGTGCCAGCAGTCGCACAGCAGGACTTTCCCCCAGGATGACCGATCACAAATGCACTGTCACACTGAGGTAGCACATACTGCTCACTCACAGATAACAAGGCTCGATCTTGGGGCCCAGCCAGTAAAGCTGCCACTGGCAGTGCCAGCATCCCGTCTGAAGTCAGACCCACAGGGAGAGCTAAGCCCCGGGTGGCACCACCCTCTGCAGGTGAGGGACACAGCTCTCGGGCAGCTCAGCAGCAGGTGTGAGACCACTGGTGATGGCTCATCCATGTGCAGACCTCTCCCGGTGACCAGAGACACAGCCACTGGGACAGCAGCAAGCACCCAGGGTTGCAGTGGACCAGAGCTCGGCAAGCTTAGCCACAATCGATGGGATCTGGACTGAGCCGGCCGAGTGACACAGGGAAGGCTGACCTCTGAGGAGACTCAGTCATGCAACCTGCTGAGAGCATAACCTGACTTTGCAGAACAACCTTGGCAGGTGTGTTTCCTGTCCTGGTGAGCCCTGGCAACCTGAGAAATTTCTGCCAGTGGGCAGCAGGAGGCAAAGGGCCAGAAGAAGCACAAGGTGGGGCTGCCACCATGGCAGAGCACGCTAAGCCGCTGCCTGAGACTTCGGCACCCCGTGAGTGCCGGCTGAAGTCTATGCTGCCCCACTTGCGATCCAGCTCCCTGCTAATGGCACCAGGGAAGTAGTGGACGATGACCGCAGTGCCTGGGCCCTGTCACCCATGGAGAGGACGCTGATGGAGCCCTGGCCTCGCCCAGCCCGGCCACTGTGGCCATCGGAAAGTGGACCAGCAAGTAGAAGGTCTCCTTTTCTCTTTCCCTCCCTCTTTTTCTGTAACTCTGATTTCCAATAAATTCGTTAAAAATAAACCTCAGAAGCACGAGGTGGCATGCTCGTTTATTATCTCAGCAACCAGCACTGAATCTACTCTGCAGGCTCTGTGCATACCCACTGTGCCTGTCCTCAGGCAGTGTCCACCCGTCCTCAGGCAGTGCCCACCCGTCCTCAGGGAGTGCCCACCCGTCCTCAGGCAGTGCCCACCCGTCCCCAGGCAGTGCCCACCCGTCCTCAGGGAGTGTCCGCCCGTCCTCAGGGAGTGTCCGCCCGTCCTCAGGGAGTGTCCGCCTGTCCTCAGGGACTGTCCGCCTGTCCTCAGGGACTGTCCGCCTGTCCTCAGGGAGTGTCCACCCGTCCTCAGTGTCCACCTGTCCTCAGGGAGTGTCCACCTGTCCTCAGGGAGTGTCCGCCTGTCCTCAGGGACTGTCCGCCTGTCCTCAGTGTCCACCTGTCCTCAGGGACTGTCCACCTGTCCTCAGTGTCCACCTGTCCTCAGGGAGTGTCCACCCGTCCTCAGGGAGTGTCCACCTGTCCTCAGGGAGTGTCCACCCGTCCTCAGGGAGTGTCCACCTGTCCTCAGGGAGTGTCCAGCCTCTGGGACCAGCACGTGGGGAGACATTTCCCCCAAGGATATCAGGATCCTTAATAAAACCACTGATGTGCCACCCAAAATACCTACTTAAAGATCAACCTCTGCGCGCTGACTGGACTTGGAGCTCTGCCTGTGCTTGCCTCGACAGGCTGGACCACGTGATTTCATGGGCCTTTGATGGGCCCACAGGCTGTGCTATCAAACAGCCACTGTCAACTTCACCTGCTTCATCAAGCATAACAACTCGGACACTGTTCATCGAAAACGGGATGAAACATTCATTTTGGGATGGCAGACCCTAAAATCCACTCCTGGGCTTGCACTAAGAGGTACCCTCCTGGGCAGTGGACATCTAGCTTCGGAGCTCTCACATCCACGTCCACAAGAGTGGGAACAGGGCATGGCCGAGGTCACCTGCAGACACATGACGGTCCACAAGCCCAGCTCACCAGCTCACAGTGCCGGGCACTGCACCTGCTGTGCCCTGCCAGTGCCCTGACGCTCTCACGTCCACCCCTTCCCAACCAGTGGCCCAGAACCTGGATCCAGGAACACCACCCCCTCCACACACACACCCCACAGACTCAGGTACATGACTTGTCCCAGCCCTGTCCCCTGCCAGGTGTCAAGGAAGGAGGGTATTCCCACACTCACTCCCCCCTGGGGAAAGCCAGGGCCAGCCTGGGATCAGAGGGCAGGGCGGCAATGAGGCCCAGGACACACCTGACCCCCTCTACTCTCAGGAAAAACCCTTCTTGGATGGTGGCCACGCCTCCCTCCCTCCCCATGCCCACCTGCCCACCAGCTTACTGGCCTGGACTGTGCTGGCCCCTGCAAGGCCTCAGGCAGCTGGACCAGACCAGGTTGTAGCTATTAGCCCTGTTCCAGGGGTCAGAGATTTCCTCCACACCCTGCTGGTCCTAGGCCCTGTTGCTTTAGAAACTGGTCATGCTCAATTTCCTTGTAGGAGACCCTCTAGGGCTGTGTTAGCAAGCACAGGGCAAGTGTGAGGAGGCCAGCCTGGCCTACGGCTAGCCCAGCAAACAGTCTCCATGCCGTGGTGTCCAGTGAACTAAGAGCAGGGCACAGGGCCAGGTGCAAGGAGCAGAGGCCTGGCACGAGGGGCTGAGGACTGCGGGTCATGCTAGCCTCATACAAAAGATTCACACGCAAGTCTTTAGAAACGCAGCCCAGGCAGCTGTTGGCAGCTGTGCCCTGAATGTGCCCATTGCCAGAGACCATTTGGTGAGAAAGGAGAGGTTCACAGAGGGAGTCCAGGCCCCAGTCCCACTCAGGAGGTCAGTGCCAGGCCAGGGCTGCTCTGGGAGGACGGCCCGTTAGTGCTGGCCAGGGTCAGCAGATACACCATCCATCACCTTTGTGGAGAGAAGGTGGCAAGGGACAGGACACTGAGGGATCCTGTCGTCTGGGGGCACAGAGCCCTGTACCCCTCAGAGGCCACCTCTCATTGTGGACAGCCCCTCAACCCAGCCACAGCTGCAGCCACACGGGCCACACCGAGCCTGGCCTGGCAACCTCCTACCGAATACTCACCTGCATGTCCTGGTCCCCAAGGTGACTGACCCACAGCTTCTGCCTTTGGCTTGTCCAAGCCCAGAGCTCTGACTGTTCCAGGGAACCCTACAGCACACGGCACATGCTCCCAACACAGGAACCTGCACAGCTCTCAGCACACGTATAGCTCTGGACACATGGCAAGTCCAGAGAACACGTGTAGGAGCCATAGGAGCTGGAAACAGTGACAGGCTGAAGTTTGTAGACGTAAGCTGTCAGAGCAGCAACTCGAGTCCATAAAAGGCATCGCATCTCCCTCTGCCCCCAGGTGGTCCTCTGCACCCCAACTTCAGACAGCCAAACCCTTCCTCCCAAAACCCACCTCAGGTACGCAAGACCTGGCACTGCAGACGCTACAGGTGGGAGGGCCTTCACTGCCACATCGTCCCATGCCACTGAGCTGTACCACCCACCAGGTCCCTGGGGCATCACCTCATGTGACCAAGTTGGATCAGACACTGCAAGATGTCCCCAGTGGAGAGCCGAGGCCTCAGCTGACCCTCACACCTAGCACACGCCCACCGAGTTACTTCAAGTACCTCAGAGGTACCTGCACTGTGAGCCCAGACACATCTGCAGGGTGGGCATCCACTCCCCATGCTGCCCAGCCAGGCAGGAGCTGGCATGAAATCCCATTCCTTCCTATTGCGTGTCCGGTGTCAGTCCCTCTCGGCAGCAGGGCACAGCAGTGAGCCAGGCCGCTGCAGGGTCCTGGGGGCAGTCATTGGCCCTTGGACCCACGACCAGGCCTGCATGCCCACTTGCCCAGGGGAAGGACGAGGCAGATGGTCGCCCTCCACCCAGGCACCTGCCCAGTGATCTGCCCACTGTCCACTCCTCAGAAGTGTGGATGGGGCACCAGGCTTTGGCAGTCCCAGCAGAGGACCCATGCAGTGCCAGGACTTGCCCGTGGCCATCTGAGGGCCTGTGCCCTAGCCTGGAGGACACAGGGTCACGAGTGCCTCCCCAACACCGACTGGGCTCAGGTACCCTCAGCAGCATCCCTTGGCCTGCCGTGCACTGGCTGGTACCCAGGGAAAGCTGTCTTCTGTTCCACAGCTGGGGAGTCCATGACCCCAGGCCCTGCAGAGGCCGGTCTGGCGACAGCTTCCTGCCCCTGGGGGTGTCTCCTAGCTGAGGTTGGCTGCCAGGTCTCCCACCAGGCCCCAGTTTGACGCCCATCACCTTGGTGGGTAGGAATTTTTTTTTTTAATTTATTTTTTTATTGATTACATTGCATTATGTGACACAGTTCTATAGGCTCTGGAATTCCCCCCTTCCCTTCCCAAACCACCCCCCCCCATGGTGGATTCTTGTTGCATTACTACAGTTCAGATTCAGTTGAGATTCTTTCCTTGCAAGCATCTACAAAGCATAGAGTCCAGCATCTTATTGTCCAGATAAGTTCAGCAGTTTCTTGGGGAGACCGTCTCTGGTCTGAAGGTAGAGCCAACAGAGTATCATCCCAATCAATTAAAAACCCCAACATTACATCAGTAACAATTTATAACGTAATGGAATTAGTTGACATGGTATTGTGTAACCAGCATGTTAAAAGAGAGAGAAAAAAAAGAGTGCAAGTTCTGAACCACATCCTATAACTTCTACATTGACATTACAATTATTAGTTTATACACAACTGGGTTCTATACACCTTAAAATGGCTATAGATTACTATTCAGCTGTCTCATGTCTATTTTAATTTTAGTATTTAGCAGTTCATAGTGTTGAAGCCTGATTTTGCAGAACCTGGCTGTTTTTCAGGTAGTCTAACTCTGTAACTCTAACCAGACATATGTCAACAGTTTAGGTGAACAGTTTTAGGAGGTCCTCACCAAGGACTATCAGTACGAGCTCCGAGGACTACATCCCAACTGCCAAGGAGACCACGGGGAATTGGAGTGCCTTCGGAGGCCGAGAACTCTGAGGTCACACACCTCCCTTTGGATCTCCCACATGGGATGGGAGAAGCCCATACCCTGCCTTGCAGGACCCAAGGTCATTGGAATGACAACCAGGAGCACTGAGCGGTCCACAGAAACAAAACAGTAAACTTCCTTCGGGACTAGGGGGAGGAGCTTTCTCCGGTTCTTGCCTGGTTCCAACTTTGGGTCCTCACCCTCTCTTGTAATGACCATCAGGATCGCTCCAGAAACCCCCCCCAAAACAAACTAACAAATAAACAAATAAGCAAACAAACAAAAAAAACCCCTAGAATAGATAGAGAACAACAAGGAAAGCTTAGAAACAGGAAGCGGGCAGTGAGGATGCACTTATAACTCACTGGGTGGGACACAAAGATTAGTTACTCCTCACTAGGGTTTTGAAGATTTCTCTGCACACCCCTCCTAAAACTGTTCACCTAAACTGTTGACATATGTCTTGTTAGAGGAATTTCAACATACAGATTTTGGAGGGTTCTTAGGCACCCCAGCCACAGCACTCCACAACACCCCCACAGAGCCCCAGTCCACAGCACCTTGTCTCACAGCACCCTGGCCCACAGCCTCTTGTCTCACAGTACCCTGGCCCGCAGTCTCTCATCTCACTGCACCCTGGGCCACAGCAGCCTGCATTTTCGCAGACGACCTCCACCAGGCGCCTTGGAACACACAGATGCAGCTCTAGGCGATGCTCCCACTTTCAGGGTGGCCCACCGCAGACACTCTTACTGCAGGTGGTCACATTCTATTGTGCCACCAGCACACTGCACCACAGAGTCCTGGGAGATGCCAGGTGGGGGCACTTCGTACCTTTGGCGTAAGAGTTTTGCTAACAGACCAACGTGCAGGCCCTGATGCGTCTCTGTGTAGACTGTCTACCGTGGAGCAGCATGTGGACCAGCTGCTGGGATGCCTGTGGCCGCTATTAAACCACAAAGGTTTGAGCACGCGCCCTGCTCTGGTTTCAGCTTCCTGTTGCCGTGCACCCTGGGAAGTGGCAGGTGATGGCTGAAGCGGCTGTGTTCCTGCCAGTGACAGGGAGGATTGAGACGGGCTGTCTGCTCCCGGTGTCAGCCGGGCCCGGCTGGCAGCCATCTGAGGCCTGAACCAGCAGATGGGAGCTGCCTCTCCCAGGGAATTTGAAAAGATACATTTAGAAGACAACACCTTTGCTCTTGGAGGCTACACGTGCTGTGGATGCGCAGACTGGACCTGGACGGCCGGGGCAGCAATGCTGCAGCCCGGGCCAGGAGCTCCCAAGGCACTCACTCATCACAGCCGCCCTCCGCGTGGCAGCAGGCCACAGCTCAGCATCCTGCCCGGGGCCATCTTCCACAACAAAATCATGAGCAAAACCACAGTGGGGAAAAGCTGTGCATTCAACAGACCACAGCACGCGAGCTGAACAGGAAGGCGGCACGTGACCCAACCGCACCCCGACTGCACGCCCGCGCGAGGCTGCCAGGGTTGCGTGGGGATATGGCCAACGGCCATTGGCAGGCAGACTCATTCACACGGACTCACACAACAGGGGACTGCAGGTGCTGGTAGCTGGGGAGGGCTGACACACCCTCCACCCAGCTGGAGGGTACACCGAGGCCTGAGGGTTACACACACACACACACACACACACACACACACACCCCTCCACCCAGCTGCGGTATACCGAGGCCTGAGGGTTACACACACACGTGTGAGTCTGGGGTGTGCTGGAGGGCACCTGAGCCCAGCAGCCTTGTCTGCCATCCTGGCCTGGGAAGCTGTGCCCACATAGACACAGCCACCCGGCCAGGCACTGCACTGAGTCACCCTTGCCGTCTGCACGTGGTTGGGAGGAAGCAGTAGTTTGAAGGTCCAGGGAAGAAGCCAAGACTTGTCCGCTTGTCACTACAGCCCTCTAGGATCCCTGTGGCTCTTGGCTGCCCACTTCCGTCCTTCAGGAGTGTCTCCTAGTCGCAGCTCAGCAAGCATGGGCCTAGAGTTCCATGTTGCTCCATGTGAAGCATCCGCCACCACGGAATGCAGGGCTGGAGCCCAGCCTGCTCACAGGCTCCTCCCACCAGCAGCCCTGCTGGCCGCTCCAGGGTGTGATGGAGACCCGGTGGCCAGGTGAGCAGCCACCTTAGCAGCTGTGGGCCTCACACAACTCCCCTTGTTGTAGGAGCTGAGCCTGAGGACAGGGTGAGAACGCGCTGCACCGAGGTCAGACTGCAAACAACGCAGGAGGAAGCCAAGGCCAGTGCAGCCTCCCCTCTGCCCTCCATGTGTGGGCAGGTGGGACATGTGGGTGCAGGTGGCAGCTTGGGGCTGTGTCACAGCACTAAGACCCCGAAGCTGGATGTTTTCCTGGGAGAGCCAGGAAAACCTCTAGCCTTAGTCCTCTCTGCCCAGAAGTCCACTGACAGGGCAGGGGGAGACCCCTGGGAAGGTCAAGGCCCAGCGTGGGACACTGCTGCCAGATAGGAAGCACGTGAAGAAAGGCCCCAATGCACTACCCATGTGGTACTGGGAGTGTGCCCCTATCTTTGCACCGATCAGGGGCAGAGAAGGGTCTAGGGCAACCATGGTTTGCCAGGCCCGCTCAGATGGGCCACATGGAAGCAGGGTGCACCCCAAGCAGTCAGCACACAGCCAGCTACAGGCAGGTGGAGCAACATCCCAGAGCAGTGCTGGTGGGAGTCCTGGCTGCTTATCTTGGATGCAACTCCCTGTGAATGTGCCCCGGGTTCTTGTCACTCACAGGGCAAACCTGGAGGGGGTTTCTGGCACCTGACTTTGGCCCAGCCCAGCTGCTGTGGCTGCTTCAGGAAGGAATCAGCAGATGGCTCTCCCTAACTCCACATTTCAAAAAATACAAATCTTTTTCGAAAGCAAGCATCCAGTTACTCATCAACAGGGTCCCCCAGGGGGAAGTGCAAACACAGCACAGTACCTGCTGTCGGGGCCAAAGGGGCCCTGCTGTCAGGGCAATCCAAGGGCTCTTGCTGGTGGCTCCTTGTGGAATGCGTGTGTGTCTGGGGAACCTGGCTGCCATGACCCTGCATGGGGCACGCATGTATGATGGCCGTGCCCAGGCTCCTGCCTGCCGGCAACTCCTCATGGAGTACGCATATGCCATGGCCACACCAGGGCACCTGGCTACTGGCTACTCCTCATGTACACATGTGCCATGGCCACACCAGGGCACCTGGCTGCTGGCTACCCCTCATGTACACATGTGCCATGGCCACACCTGGGCACCTGGCTGCTGGCTACTCCTCATGGAGTACACATGTGCCATGGCCACACCTGGGCACCTGGCTGCTGGCTACTCCTCATGTACACATGTGCCATGGCCACACTCTGGCACCCTGCACGGGCTCATGTATGCAACGGCCATGCCTAGACACCCCATCTGCTGAAGGAATGAGCAATGCTTTGGGGGAATGAAGCTTCCCACCAAGGTGGAGGACATCACCCCCACCTGGCTTTTTCCCACCGGACGAGTGTTCTGCCACCGCAGCCCCAGCATGTGGGGCAGCTGGTCAGCCCCCGAGCGGCAGCCAGGATAAATCAGAGATGCTGGCCCGGCCATGACACCTCCTCACTGCGGGATAACCGAAGGCCAGAAGTCCCGAATGCAGCCCATGACCAATGACGCTGCAGACCTCGGCGTTTGTGTCCCAGAAAGCACCATCCCTGTAATGCCAGCTCAGCTTGCTGCCCACATCCTGGCCTGGCAGGAGGGGGTGCAGAGAGCTCCTTGGGTCTGAGGCCACACAGGAGCCCAGCACAGCTGGTGACTACTGCCTGTCTGGGGCAGGAGGCCCATGCTGGGCTTGGACACGGGCCCTGCGCTGCTTGCCAGGTACTTTCCAAGGTGACTGGCAGAGGGCAGGGGAAGTGTTCTGGTGGGAAGTACCTGAACAGTCAGGGCAACTGGGGAAATAACTGGAAATCCCAAAGCCGACCGGGGCTGGGTGCGCTGGCACAGAGCCTGGGGGATAAGGCGGACAGGATGGCAGTGAGCTGCCCATGGATCTGGGAGGATCCTGCCATAAAGTCCCGGGAACGCCCAGACCCCACGCTGGCTGCTCGCCTGTTGGGGAGTTACCAGCTTGCAGGAAAACAGGCCGGGAAGTGAACACAGCCGAGACCAAACACTGAGTTACCAAGTTGGGTTTCTTTACTTCCCATGGTACTGCTGTGACAACAGTGACATGTGCCCAGCACTGTCTGGCCACATCATATGGCTGTTTCTGGCATGTCCCCATGCTAGTTCATGGACACCGGTCAGAGAGCTGGAGACGCGGTGGCCACGGAGGCTGTAGGTGGGGGCTACTTGTCTTCTCAGGGGTCAGCTTGTGCCAGGGTCTCTGCTGGGCAGAGCAGCCAAGCTGAAAGCTGCACCTGGTACCTCCTGCACCTTGGGGGGGGGGTCCTCTGACAGCTAGAACCATGTTGAGTGCTATGACTCCTGGGCTTACCTGCCAACATGCGAGCTCCCTGGATGCACCCAGCCACGGTCCCTGCCACCCGATCACACTGCCCACTGCTGAGCAGGAACACGCGGTCAACACACGGCCGCACAGCCTGCTCTTGTGAGTGAGCAGGTAGGATGCACTTACAATCCCGTACACAACAGAGTCAGCGCCACCCGGGGTATACACGCTCCTCTGGCACAGAAAACCTGGGCGTGAGGTGCCGATCCCCGTGTCTCACCGGAACACTGCAGGGACATGTGGTCTGTGCACACTGCACACCTATGAGCTGAGGACATCTTGGAGGTACCACTCCACACCTCTGCCAGGCTGGGACCTCCTCACAGGGGCAGGAACAGCCTCCAAAGCCCAGCAAGGCTCCTAGTGTCAGGTCAGCTGGCCCCTGGGCACGGTCATGGCCCCTGCAGCCCACCCACCAGGGACCAGGTCAGCTGGCACCTGGGCACGGTCATGGCCTCTGGAACCTACCCACCAGGGACATTCCTGCATGTCTGCCCACCTGAGCCTGCAGAACAGAGCCACTGGACACATGTTCCCAGTGCTTGGGTGGCAACTGTGCCAAGTCCTGGTGGCTTCTCTGCCCCATCCACCATGTCCCCAAACAGGGTCAGGGCTCGGACACCATGGGCTCTCATGCAGGCTGTATGATCCGTTTCTGGACACACAGGGCAGTTTCTGCTCTACACCCGAACCCCCATCTGTGGCTGTAGCACCAGCCCTGGTCAGCACCGAGCCTGAACTCCCCCTGTCCCTGCATCCCAAATCTGTCACAAGCGCAAACGCCCAGCCTTGTCCTCAGCCCTGGGTCTGTCACAGCCAAGCCCCAGCCTTCGTCTGGGTCAGTTCCCAGCCACCAAGCTCGGCCTTGTTCCTTCACATCAGAGCTGCCATGGTCAGCCAGGCCCAAGGCTCCGCAGTGACCGCAAGGACAGGTTCTGTTGCCTCTAGGGGCTCCTGGGCAGTTGGGCAGATAAAGGGGAAGGCTGGAACTCCCCTGGGAGCGCAGCAAGCGCTCCTGGGCCTGGGAGCCCATGGCCATCCAGGAGCCAGCAAGGAAGCAGAAGCCACTGAGAGTGGACAGGCAGGCCAGGCCTACCCGGGATCGTTGGCACACACATACACACGTATGTACTGTCTGCAGTGCCATAACTTGCACACAAGCACAGTCATATTCACAAATGTAGACACAGACACATTCACACACATTCACCCCATCTGGGCACATGCACTGACACACACTCCACACTTACATCCAGATACAAATACACCCACACTCACACCTACGGACCCACACATTCACTCACACACACGCGTACCACGCGACTGACTTCCCACAATCCCAGGCTCCCTGGACGCTGCGCTCCTAGCCGACTTGTCTCCAGCAAAGGCGTCTGAGGCAGGCCACTGAACATCCACCTCGGGGGAACAGGTGGCAGGTGAGCAGGGTGCGGGTGAGGGAGGGACAAAAGCTCTGTCCCTTTGTGCAGTGTGAGAGTTGAGCAGCAGGGGGCACTCCCCTCCCCTGGCCAAGGGCTCCCAGGGCCCCCTCCTCCAGGGATGCAGTGACCTCACGCACCAGCATTTCCTGGCCCTCGGACCAGGGCAGCCTGACCCTCTACAACACCCGGCAGGGATGTGCTAAGCAGTCACTGCGACCCGGCTTGCAAGCACATGCACACACGTGCTGCGGCCAAGTTCTCTGGCAGAGTCACGCATGGCTCCACCGAGGGCATGCGCACGAGGCATGGCGAGCTAGGAGGAGGCGTGTGAGCTGAATTCATTTGTCCAGCTTCACCAAGCAGCTGCGTGCCCAGTGACTGTGGACCGGGCTGCAGTCTGAGCCAGCCTTGGACCACCTGCCTCAGCTCCTGGCAGTGTGAAGGAGGGAGGGGGTATAAGGGCAGAACTGCCAGGTGACCTCTCACCTCTCTCCTGGCCACATCTTTGCTCCCAGGATCTCAACTCTGACAAATGTCACGCCCAGGCACCCCAGTGGTCACCCACACTTCCTCCGGCCCAAGAGTCCTTGACACCCTGGACCCCAGTGGTCACTCACACTTCCCGTGGTCCAGGTGTTCCTGGCATGCTGGACCCCAGCGGTCACCCATGCTTTTCCCGGCCCAGGTGTCCCTGGCACGCTGGACCCCAGCGGTCACCCACATTTCCCCAGCCCAGGAGTCCTTGCCACCCTGGACCCCAGCGGTCACCCACACTTCCCTAGCCCAGGTGTCCCTGGCATGCTGGCTCTCAGCGGTCACCCATGCTTCTCTTGGCCCAGGTGTCCCTGGCACGCTGACCTCCATAGGCTGCAGGGCAGAGACTCTGCCAACCTCCCCAGGGTAGAGCCTACCAGGATGGCTGGCACCCAGCTCCACTGCAGCACCCAGGACCTGCCCATGCAGTGGGGGAACCACTATTCCTGGGGTGACCATGGCCCAGCTAGCATGCAGAGGTTCCCTGGTGCCCTCAGGGTATGGCTGGGAAATACCCAGGAAGCACCCCTATTGGCAAGGCCCCAGAGGTAGCATGGCTGTCACCATAAATCTGGCCGCTCTGCACAGGAGGGGACATTTCTGTGAGACCATGCGGCTGCGCAGCTTCCCACCGGTGAAGGGCTGTACCAGGCCCTTGCAGACACGAGCCCCTGGCTCCTCGGTCATGTGATCCGCATGACAGTCCTGAGAACCGGTCACTGCCAGGGTCTGGGGAGGACACTGTCTGACACAGACCTGCCTGCCTGGCTCAGGAGACCCCTCCCTGGTCTGTCACCCCCCAGAGTTAGGCATGGGCTGGATCCGGCTGCCAACCTCAGGGTCCCTCTCTGCATACAGAGAGGGCTTCCCTACATTCAGCTAGCTCCCAGTTTTACCTGCAACGCCCCGGGGCCCTGAGAAATAGCCCCTCGCCCACAGGCTCCACCTGCCCTGGAGGCCTTCCAAGCCCACCAAAAGGCTGCACTCTGTCCCAGCCCACAGCCTACGGACATAGCAGCCTGCTGGGCATTCATCTATGCCCTGCCCACCCCCTCCCCACTCCCTGTTTAGGGCACCAGCTGTTCCATCTGCAGTCCAGGCCAAGCTGGGGCAAGCTCATGGTCAGCAAGAGACACATTCAGGCAAGACAGAACGAGAGGGCACAAGGGACAGCCAGCATGTGGCTGCCCCGGCACACAGACACCCAACTGCTCATCTCTGGGAGCCTCCCTCTGGGCCCCCTGAGTGAGAAATTTGTCCCCATGCAGGCCACTTGCAGGGGCAGCCTCCACAGAGGCCACCCAAATGACCAGGCCCACCCTGTCTGCACCTGAGATGCCCAGCTGCCCGCTCCCTGGGATATGTGACAGGGTGGACGTGCTGCCCTTCACCCTGTCCCTCCAGGGCTGCCATGTGGGGGTAGGCATGGACTGGGCTGGGGGAGGCGGCATGGCGGCAATGGGACAGGAGATGCAGCGTTGCTGTGTGCCAGCTGTAGTTCCCGCTATGATAATCAACCCGCGAGGGGACCCGGCCCGCCATCTCATCGGTCGTGGGAAAGTGCGTCTTCTGCCTTGGAGACAGCCCCTGCGTTCCATCTGGCTCCTGTCACCCGGCAGGAGCCACCCAGGCTCCTAAGCTCATGGCTCTCGCCTCCGCCGCTTGGCTCTGCCATTCACCATCCACTTGTGCCGCTCTTCACACACAGGAAAGAGCCACCCACACGCTCACTTCAATTGCTGACTGCTATGTTACGCCTGGCATTCAGTCAAGCACCCTAGGGCAAAGAAACAGCTGTGCCCTCCACCCCCTTCCGGGGGAGGCAGAGAGTTCTGAGTGCGCCTCCCCCGATCCCAGCCACCAGCAATGGGTTCCCAATCTCTGAATGGCACTGGAAGAACCCACAGAACCACAGATGATGGCTCATACACACCAGGGCACAGAGAACTGGAGAAATCCTTATGCCACAGAGGGGAAACGAGCCACCCAATGTACCAAGAGGGCAAGGATTGGAACAGGCATTTATGCAAAAGAGACATCTGCAGATAAACAGGCACACATCACCAGCCGTCTAGGGAAATGCAACTGAAAACAACATCACGGCCGACAGCCCAGCTGCAGCCCAAAGGCAGGTGCCAGCCAGTTCGGGCCAAGGGGCGAGCGTGTGGCTGTCAGAAATGCAAATTGGCAGATGCTCTGCAAGGCCAAGTGCCACGAGGTCACAGCAGACCTCCAGGAGAAGGGACAACGGACGTCCACGCGGAAAATGGCACGCAAGGTGCCCAGACAGCATGCTGCTCACAGCCCAGTGTGGAGACAGTCTGCCAGCTAAAGAGGGGAGGGGACCATGAGGGCCACAGCCCGGAGTATTGCTCAGTCACAGAAAAGACATGCTGACAGAGGTCACGGAGTGGGGGAAGCCTCAGGAAGATTATGCTAAGTGACAAAAGAAAGGGACACCAATGACCCCACACCACACGGCTTCACTAAAATGCCAGAGAATGTCAAGTCCACAGGCAGGAAATCAAGTAGGGTCTGCCATGGGCTGCTGGGCTGCGGTCAGGGCAGCTGCGGGTGGAGTGCTCACACAGTGGCCTCAGCTCCCACTGCACTGCGCAAAGGCCAGAGAGCACTTCCTGTGCTCGCCCCCGGACTGGCGCCCCTGCACCTGCAGAGGGAGGCCCGTAGTGGGTCCCCGGACTGGCACCCCTGCACCTGCGGAGGAGGCCCGCAGTGGGTCCCCCGACTGGCACCCCTGCACCTGCGGAGGAGGCCCGCAGTGGGTCCCCAGACTGGCACCCCTGCCCCTGCACCTGCGGAGGAGGCCCGCAGTGGGTCCCCGGACTGGCACCCCTGCACCTGCAGAGGGAGGCCCGTAGTGGGCGCTCCCAAGCCCTACTCCCAGGACGTCTGCCACTGTATATCACAGCCAGAACCCCACAAATCCCCAAAAGACACAAATTATGCCGAGGGAGACGGGCAGGGGGCTGTGCTATCTGGGCGTGATGAGTCAGGGATAAGGCCCCTCGGGGGCTGTGGGGCTGCAGCAGGCATGTGGGTTCATAAACCTGCCTCATTGTAACTCCACGGGGCCAGCCAGCAGACTCATATACCTCAGAGTCAAGGATGCCAGCAAGGGTGAGCAACTGGCTCAGCTCCCCCAGCCCTGCTGCCCCTTTCACTGCATATGCGCTGACCTTGGCCTTGCACAATGTGGCCACAAGCTTCTCACCACTCCCCAGCTGCTGGGTACAGTGGCTGCCCCTCCTCTTTAGCTAGCCCTGGGACCCACTCTCACCCCTGCTGGTGCCAGACCATAGAACCAGGAAATGGGGTATGGGTTGACCTGCACCCAAGAGGCAGTCTGGAGTGCTGGCCCTGCCTTCTCCAAGTGTGTAGGTCACCTGTGGGTAGAAGCAGCTGCCTGGGAACCCATCCACATCTGGCGATGCCCATGCAGCGGGACACTCAGAGCACTGGGAGTCGTGTGGTGGCTGCACCTGCCAGAGGGCAGGGACAGAACAGTTCCTGCCCCTGTGAAGCAGGCAGCTGCCCAGGGCCTTGCGAACCACCTGCCGGAGGGGGTAGACGGCACTGCATCTTTGGGTTGAAAGGGGGAACAAGGACATGGTTTGTGATGCCCTCACCTCGGAGGGGCCAAGGGGTATTCCCTCTGCAGGAGAAGGCCCTACACTCCACACAGCTACATCTCACCCTTCCATAACTCAGTTCTCACAGCCCTGCTAGCTGGGCTTCTCTAGGGAGTACAACATGGGGTTAGATGGGGACCACTAAGGGGGATGGTGATGATGCTCATGTGCCAGGCACCGATGTCCGGGGCAGCCTCAGGGAGGGGCCTGAAAACCAGGACCCATGGACCCATGTCCGGGCAGCCTCAGGGAGGGGCCTGAAAACCAGGACCCATGGACCCATGTCTGGGGCAGCCTCAGGGAGAGGCCCGGAGAACAGGACCCATGGACCCATGTCCGGGCAGCCTCAGGGAGGGGCCTGAAAACCAGGACCCATGGACCCATGTCCGGGGCAGCCTCAGGGAGAGGCCTGAAAACCAGGACCCATGGACCCATGTCCGGGCAGACTCAGGGAGGGGCCTGAAAACCAGGACCCATGGACCCATGTCCAGGGCAGCCTCAGGGAGAGGCCTGGAGAACAGGACCCATGGACCCATGTCCGGGGCAGCCTCAGGGAGAGGCCCGGAGAACAGGACCCATGGACCCATGTCCGGGCAGCCTCAGGGAGAGGCCCGGAGAACAGGACCCATGGACCCATGTCCGGGGCAGCCTCAGGGAGGGGCCTGAAAACCAGGACCCATGGACCCATGTCCGGGGCAGCCTCAGGGAGGGGCCTGAAAACCAGGACCCATGGACCCATGTCCGGGCAGCCTCAGGGAGAGGCCCGGAGAACAGGACCCACGGACCTATGTCTGGGGCAGCCTCAGGGAGAGGCCCGGAGAACAGGACCCATGGACCCATGTCCAGGGCAGCCTCAGGGAGGGGCCTGGAGAACAGGACCATCTCTGGGGTTGTGGGAGGCAGAGCTTGAGCTTGGCTTCAGCTCCGAGCAGCCATGCACCTGCTCCTTCTCCCACAACCCAACTGGGGCCTCTCAGTGTCGGTACTGGACAGGCCCCAACTGAAGGGGCTTTCTGGAGCCTGGGTTGGGGGGTGGGGCAGTATCCTGGACAAGGCTGGCAGCCCAGACTGGCCAAGTACCCCAGAGGTGCCTAGCTCAGGGGCTCAGACCAGGGGGCACCCAGGGACCCCTAGAAAGTCCACAGGGAGAGTCCAGAGAGATCCCTGGAAAGCCCTGCCCTGCCTGCCACCGACTGCTGTGCTAGGAAAAGCGGCCTCCGGAGTCCTGTCAGGAGTGAGTGTGTGGGTGAGATAACCCAGGGCCAAGGCTACCAAGAAGCACAGGGTGTCCGCCGGCCTCTCGAGAGGGGCCCTCAGCTGGCCTCTTCCTGCCACCAGCGCTGGCCTCCTGTGGTCCTTGTCACAGAGCTAAGGGACAGGGAAGCTGGGAAGGGGCAGGGCCGGGTGCAGAGGCGACAGGGTGCCCGTGTGCGAGGCAGGAGAGCGTCTGCTGGCTCCCAGGAGGCCCAACAACACTCAAGTCGGTTTTCTGACCAGAGAGAAGCTGCTCCTCCTGTGAGTGCAAACAACTACTTGACACGAGGGGGCTCTTAGCGGGGGCCCAGCCAGGGACAGAAACCCATGTGCCAGGTCCCCATAGCTGTCCTGGGACCACACAGCCCAAGAGGCCAAAGTCGCCAAGCCCCCATTCTGAGATGGCTTGCAACTCCAGGGCTTCTGGCCTGCCCTCCACGCCTGCCACGCCCTGAGAGGCTCAGAAGGAAAGTCGCCTGCCCAGCTCATCCTGCCAGAGACCTGGAGAGGACAGCCTGGCATCTTTGGGCTCACTCCTGGCTGGTCCCTTACCCACCTATTTGGTATCCCGCCCTCACCTCCACGCTGGGGCACTGCCAGCTCCCCAGCTGGCCCACGGGCATCAGGGAGCTGGTCCCTCAGGAAGCTCTGGAGCTGGCAGGATGAATCTCACAGCTTCTAAGACACAGCCCGGGGCAGGCATGCTAACGCTGGGCCAAGCAGCGCTAAGCCTTTCGGCCCACTGTGCGACTCCCCTGGATAAATCACCCTCCTTGAGCAGCAGGTGGCAGCATTCCAGGATGGAGGCGAAGGGCCTCAGCTGACCCTTCTGGGACACCATTCAGGAAGTTCCCCAGTGCACTCCAGGAGGCTGGGCTGTGACAGCAGGGACACAGCCCTGCCTGGGGGCAGCAGCCTGACCCTGCCTCCACAAGAGCTGATTCCGGAGCTCAGCCACAGGAGCTGGGGGCTACAGGGGCTGGGGGCCACAGGAGCTGAGGGCCCAGGATGCTCTCCATGGTGACCCAAGCGACACAGATGCGGGTGGGGCAGGGCCACTGGTGCTTTCAAGTGTGTCAGTAGGTGGGGAGCTACAGGAGTGCCGGGTTGGGGAGACACTTGGCTCACCCTGGCCCAGAGCTCTCTGGCTACTGTCCAAACATTATTTGTAATTCACCATTTCTCTCCTGCACCTCAAAAGGAAAGGCCACCTGGCACCACAACGGTGTCGAAGCTCAGTGTCCCAGCTCACAACCGGCTCCAATCCTACAGAGCTAATGTCCAGCCCTCACAGCTCAGGGCCTGGGGGCTCGTGCGGGGCTACACTAACACCCACTGTAACCAAGGCTTCAGTGAGCATGGGAAGGAGCCAGATCCCCAGGAAGGCACTGGAAGCAGAGAGGAGGCTGCCCAGAGCCCAGCTCTCCACAGCCAAGTGTGAACCCTCATCCCTGGGGCTGTGGTTCCTGGGAGCAGCCAGAGAGGGCAGGACGCAGGGAGAGCAGGGCAGGCAGGCAGCCCCTTGCACAGCGTGAGATGGTGTGTGGGGCAAGGGGAGGAAGAGGCGGGCCTGCCAGCAAGCCCCAGAGCAGACGGCTGGGAAGCAAGGCCTGACCACTGCTCAGCAGCTGGATGGCCCCAGGCCCCAGGAGCCTGCACCCTGAGGAAGGCTCGGTGACCTCTGGCTGGTGGTGTCACCTAGAACAGGCTGGCATGGCTCAGAGCAGCACCCTATGGGTGCCAGGGGTGGCTGTAGGAAAGAGTGTCTGGCAGAGGTGAGGGGAGGAGGAGCAACCAGTGAGGAGGAGCAGGGTTTGAGCCGAGTGACGAGCAGGGTGGGGAGGCAGGAGCAGGCTGGCCCACTCTGGCTGCAGTCCCAGGGAAGGGCTCATGAGCAGGCATTACAGCTGGCACCAGGCAGTGCCTTCCCCGGCTACTGCAGCCTGCACATGCAAGGGTGAGAACCTTGATGGGAGGGTGTGGAGTCCCGTCCAGAGATGGTTGCCTCCATGCAACGACACCTGTGGCGACTCGAGGGCACAGGTGCAGCAGGCCCAAGAGGACCCATGAAACTGGGCACAGGAGACCTCAGTCTGCTGCTCTGGACCCGCAAAGACTCGATGCCCCAAGGGAGTCACCATGGTGCCCAGCAGTTTGCCCTACACAAGGCCCAACGCAAAACAAGGCAACTCCTGCAGGAGGTGAGAAGCAAGGCTGTAGGGCCGGGCTCCATCCCAGCACACCACACGCCTGAGGACTCACCCCTGCGGGAGGTGTAGGGCCGGGCTCCCCCAGCACACCAAACGCCTGAGGACTCACCCCTGCGGGAGGTGTAGGGCCAGGCTCCATCCCAGCACACCACGCACCTGAGGACTCACCCCTGTGGGAGGTGTAGGGCCAGGCTCCATCCCAGCACACCACACGCCTGAGGACTCACCCCTGCAGGAGGTGTAGGGCCAGGCTCCATCCCAGCACACCACGCGCCTGAGGACTCACCCCTGTGGGAGGTGTAGGGCCAGGCTCCATCCCAGCACACCACACGCCTGAGGACTCACCCCTGCGGGAGGTGTAGGGCCAGGCTCCATCCCAGCACACCACGCGCCTGAGGACTCACCCCTGTGGGAGGTGTAGGGCCAGGCTCCATCCCAGCACACCACACGCCTGAGGACTCACCCCTGCAGGAGGCGAGAAGCAGGGCTCCATCCCAGCACACCACACACACGCATGATCACAGCCAAGTCTCTCTCCAAGCCTTGGGGACGGGAATGAGAATCCCCCCTCATGGCTGTCTGGAGGTCACAGGAGCAGGTGCGTCTGACACCTGGGCAGGGGGAGACACGGGGAACAGCAGCACATACTGCACCCACCCTCTCCAGGTCCTCACTGCGAGGAGACGGTGAGCGTATGCGTGGCTGTCCCACCTGTGGGTAGACCAGTAGCTTCCAGCCTGCCTCGGAGCACCACCATGAGATGGTCAGCAGTGGGTGTAGGAGGGCTGAGGGCCAGTCCATAGTGCAAAGGGCAGGCATGGGGGCAGGCAGGGGTATGCAACAGGTGTTCTGAGCCTCCCTGGGTGAGAGGTGGCAGATCTGAGGTGCAAGAGGATGGTGGTGCGAGGGAGGAAGGAGCCAGGAGCTGCACACTGCACCTGCTAAGCCTCAAGCATCCCCGCCAAGCTGCTGCTCAGACACCAGAAGCACATGTACGTCCAGATGAGCGGCATCACGGCTGAGGACAGGCTACGGGCGAGGTGGCCGGGGGTCCAAGCGACCGCCACACAGGAAGTCCCCCTCCCCCCACCCACTGCAGTGAAGCTATTGCCCCAGGGATGGGCTACCAAGCGAAACAAGCCAGACCTGGGGCATGAGAGCTGGGTCTATCCAGCTCCCCTAAGCAGGTCCCAGGGCTTGTCAGAATCGCAGAGATAGAAGGTAGGGATGGGGGGAAGGGGGACTTCCTGTTCCCTGGTAATGGCCTGGGAAAGCAGCAGAGAACTGCCAAGGCCTTGGGCCCCTGCACCCATGTGGGAGACCTGGAAAAAAACTCGTGGCTTTAAACTAGCCCAGCTCCAGTCTTTGTGACTATTTGGGGAGTGAGCCAGTGTTGGAAGATCTTCCTCTGTCTCTCCTCTCTCCATAACTCTGCCCTTCAAATAAAAACAAATAGATTTTTAAAACAAGTTTTAAAATAAGGACAGCTTTAAATTTTTTAAAAAAGATTTATTTTTATTATTTTTTTATTGGAAAGGCGGATATACAGAGAGGAGAAACAGAGAGGAAGATCTTCCGTCCCATGATTCACTCCCCAAGTGAGCGCAACGGCCAATGCTATGCTGGTCCGAAGCCAGGAGCCTCTTTCTGGTCTCCCATGTGGGTGCAGGGTCCCAAAGCTTTGGGCTGTCCTCTACTGCTTTCCCGGGCCACAGGCAGGGAGCTGGAAGGGAAGCGGGGCTGCCGGGATAGAACCGGCCCCCATACGGGATCCCGGGCGTGCAAGGCGAGGACCTTAACCACTTGCGCCACCGTGCTGGGCCCTGGACAGTTTTAAATTTAAAAGAAAACAAAAAACAGAGGAGGAAGATGGCAGTGGTCTGGAGGAGACATTCCACTCTGAGTCCGTCCCAAGGGTGTTTATGCCCAGGAAATGCCATGGCAGAAGACCCCAGCCCAGATGGCATGTGGAACCGTGTAAGGACAGTGCTCTGCCCGCAACCAAGGGAGGAGGGGGTGCCAGGTCCAGAGGTAGATGCCCCAGGGTTCCAGAAGGTTCCCAAGCATTTTCACACCATCTCAGATACCATCTGACCACGATGTGTCCATGGGACCTCCAAGTGGGAGACCGAATTCCCTTTATAAACTCCATCCGCTGTCCCCAGGCAAGCAGGTAAACACGTGCTGGGAGTTCAGAATGTGGCAGTAAAGGACCAAGACCTTGGAGTCCAGAACATTCCAGCGAGCAGGGAAACAAGGCAGTATCCTGGAGACACTGCCCAGCCTTTGTCCAACCCCCTGAGCCCCGAAACCAGAGGCCAGCACCGCACCACGGAACCACCTAAAACAGCTCCCCAGCAATGCCTGGGGCCCACTGGGCTGTTGCTCCCCCAAGAGGCCTCTCCTAAGAATACATGGAAAGTTCTAATCCGGGAGTTCAGACTCTCTGCATGACCCAGGGCATCTGTGCTACAGAACAAGGACAGCATGCTGCTCGTCCTCTGGATCAGCCTGGACCACACGGAGCTCTGCCCAGACCCCGCTCTCCTCCACACGTCCAGAGCAGGGCCTGTACAACGAGGGATGGAAAATTTCAGCCTCTAAGGACTCTCGGGTGGGGTGCGTGGGGGGGCACAGGAAGCTCAGTGCCCCGGGGACGCCGGCTGGCTCTCCTCCCGTTGTCTCAGTGATACACAACACTCCCTGTAAGCACAGGGCTCTCCAGGGAGCCCGGCGAGTTAGCAGCAGGGTGGGAGAGAGCTTTCTGGTCCTCCAGGGCCAGCACCTCAGCCCCGCTCTGCACGGTCCCTCCAAGTTGCCTGTCATGGCCTCTGGTCACCCAAACATTGGCTGAACTTGGCTTGGGATCCAGGAGGAGCTGCCCCAGCAGAGCTCACAGGAGTCTCCAAACAAGGCAATGCTCCTGGGAGCCAAGCTGCCTCCTAGGGCCACTCCACTCTCCAAAGCGAGCTTCCCAGAAGGCAACTTGGTGGCCCCGAGCCAACCTCAAACACGGCCACAGAAAATCACTCCTGGGTGCCAAGGGCAGCCCTCAGCTGCCTGGGCTCAGCATCTCCTGTCTGCGTGCTGTCTACCCAGCAGTACCACAGCAAACAAGGCCATGACGGCTCCTGCAGCAGCCGCAGCTGCGGCCAGAGTGGCTGGTGTTTTCCATTTGGTAACCAGACAACAGCGTGCCACTCTACACAGCTGCAGCGGCTGTTTTTAAATCCTGCCTGCTTGGATCTGCTGGCCCTGGGGAGAGGCCAGCGCTGCGGTTAGAGGCGGCCACTGCAGGGGCTCCTCAGGGGGTGAGCACTCCCATGGGACTCGGCAGGGCCTTCCAACCCGCAGAGCCAAGGGGCCGTCCTCCACTCCTGGCAAGCTTCAGGGCCAACTGGAGCCAGGCACCACTCCCTCTCCCTGCTCCTCAGCGGGACAGCAATGGTGGACACAGCAATATCAGGGCTGCCAGCCTGGCTTGGCCAGGAGTCCCGGGAGGGAAGGCCTCTCACTGCAGGCTGCCAGGCTGTGCTGAGCCCGAGGGCCCGGCCGACACTGAACAGCGCAGGGTCCTGCAGCCATGGAGACGCCAGGGTCGGGACCTCAGGGTCGGGAGTTGTACCGCTCACGGCTCTCCATGGCACACCTGCTCCCCCGGGCCCTGCACAGGTGAGAAGGACAGGAGATGGGGCCTGGTCTTCCCCGCCCAGAAAAGGAAAGCACCCTCAGGCCTGCCCCAAGAACACCGCCTGTGCTGCAGCTTGGGGGAAAGTCACTGGGCCACCTTCCCAAGCCTGGGGCAGGAGGAGAGCAGAGCACAGGGGCCAAGGTGGAGGCCTGAGCAAGCCAGATGTGTGCGCACAGCTGTCCCTACTCCACGTCATGGTCGCTGTCCATCACAGCCTTTGGAGCACTGCTGACAACCCACATCCGGAGGCCCCAGCCAGCACCACACTGTGGCGTCTTTGGCATCACACCCGGGGCCTATGAGCAGCACCCAAGGGGCTCCTGCCCCAGCACTGTCCCCACACAACCGACTCGGGCCACGTCTTCCCAACAATGCCCCTGCCCGCTGGGTTGACGTGCTTCTGGAAAGGGGGCATAGCCTGAATTTGATGGCCACGGGGCTAGTGCTGTGGCCCAGCAGCTAAGAACCACCTGCTGTGACACCAACATCCCACACAGATGTCATTGCGTCCCAGCTGCTCTGTCTTCCATCCAGCTCCCTGCTAATGTGCCTGAAATAGCAGCGGAAGATGGGACCCTGCACCAATCGGGGAGGCCTGAAGGAAGCTCCTGGCTTCAGCCTGGCCCAGCTCTGGTTGTTGTGGCCATTTAGGGGGTGGACCACTGAATGGAAGAGGCTCTCTCACTCCGTCTTGCTTGCCCTCTCTTGCTGAAAACCTGAGTTTCAAATAAGTAATAATTTTTAAAAAAATTATTGGATGTTCTAG
Organism: Ochotona curzoniae; assembly: GCF_017591425.1. Lineage (NCBI taxonomy): Eukaryota > Metazoa > Chordata > Mammalia > Lagomorpha > Ochotonidae > Ochotona > Ochotona curzoniae. The sequence continues at coordinate 1,841,913 of NW_024467122.1, read as the reverse complement.
AAAGATGACAGTATCCTCAAGCGACAACCACTAGTAGGTCCAAACAGCAGGTGGCCAGCTTCAGGTCCATAGCCTGCACTGCCCATCTGAGCCTGGGAGGGCTGCAAAGCAGAGCTGCCCAAGCCCATGAGCAGGGACACAACACCGAATGCCCCACACATTTAGACCGTGGCTACAGCAAGGCCCCACAGCCAGGGCTCAGCTCACCCAGCACCTACCTGAGCTAGCTTGAGCTTGTGAGGTGCTCAGCAAACGAGGACCAGGGGTGAATCACCACGACGCCTGGCCTGCCACCTTCTCACCCACTCTCACACACACCCAGGTCTACAGACAATGATCAAGTCTACAGTGACCAAAAGGGACACAGGTGCCCAGGGGAGGATCCAGTCATCTGCAGCTGGAAGGAACTCACCCTGGCCCTCTCTATAAACTTTAGACGCGCACGGCCTGCACACAGTATCAGGGGTTACGGGTTACATCAACAGGCTAGAAGCCCCCAAACCATGTGTGTAGACCCCATGCACATCCTTCCACCACTGCACACACGGGGGCTGGGTACACGTGGATTTCCATATCTGAGGGGCAGCTGGAGTCCTCACGGAGACCCAGGGACTGGGTGAGGTTTACATTCTAGAATGCATAGATCACACTGAGACATAGCCAGTGCACTTACAATACGCCCTGAGCTCGCTAACTACACATGCCAAGGGGAAAGGCCAGAATGAAACATAATTAATGTTCCCGGTCATTTTCTTTAGGCATTCGAATTACAGATCCTATTTTCCAGCTTTGCTGTTCCAATGTCTGCTAAAATAAGAACATGATTTTTCTAAGGCTTGGAGCTGAGGTGCTCCCAGGTGAGGGGGGAACAGGTTAGAAGCGGCCAACGCATCACACCAGGGCAGCAGCCATGCTCCGGCAGGTGCCACAGTGGCACCGTCAGTGCCCCTGCTGCCCGGGGCAGGGCCAGCACTGCCTCGGCCTGGAGGTGAACCACCAGGAGCCTGTGTGAGAAGCAGCGCCCGCTGGGTTAATGTAGGACCGGCAAGGCCACTGTTCCCTGCTCTGCACACGGACCACGTCCTGCCTGCCTCCCACGCTTGTCAAAGACCCGCCTCCACATGCATGTCCATTTGCCTGTTCTCCTGTCTGATCCTGGCCACGGAGGCACTGACCCTGTGTAGATGGCCAGGGTACCCCTGGCAACAGGAACCCAAGTGTCCATGAACTGCAGCCTGCTCCCAGAGCTCCAGCCTCGGGCCCTCAGCATCCCTCTCCCTGCGGGGACAGAGTCCTGTTGACCCAGACCAGCCTACCTGCTCCCAGAGCCCCAGCCTCGGGCCCTCAGCATCCCTCTCCGTGCGGGGACAGGGTCCCACCACTCCTCACTCAGATTCCCACCTGGGGAGCCATGGGACCTGTGTGTCTTGCCTTTTAGAGCCATCTCCCCAGCAGCCAGTGCAGCACCCATGGCCTACTGCCCGTCACCTGTGCTGTCCTCTGCAGTGAGCACAGGTCGCCCAGCTCTGTCCCCGGTTGTGAGCTCTGTGGCCTATGGTGTCCCCTGAAGAAACAGCAACAGAGTTTGGAAGAGAAGTCCCACTCACAAGCCACCCTTACCTGTGCCCTGGCCCACCTAAGGGAGCCACTCCGAGGGAGCACCTGCCCTGGGGAGTGGACAGTGCTGACGTGGACACAAGGACGTGTGGTGTGAGGTACATGTGCTGACGGCTGCTGGGGCTCAGGTACAGAGGCCCCGGGAGGTGCAGAGTCTGCCCCATGGGGAGGGGCGAGCATGAGCTGGACTGTTAGCCACCAGCCCGACACCTGGCTTCAGGCCCGCACCCACTGCTCAAGGCTGCTCAAGGACCATGGTATAGGGACCTGGTGGCTCTCTAGAACCCCGAGCAGGCTGGCCACAAGCACCATCACCCTCTCCCGGGTCCTGTATTCCTGCTGCAACACTCGCGCAGCCTGCACATGTGGTGCACTGCTGTCTACCTTCCCGCCTGCAGAGTTCATCTCCTGAAGCTTCCAGGCTGCCCTGTGCCCTGACGTGCCCCCATCGGCCCCAGGCCTTCCACCCCTCAGCTCCCCGCCCTGCCCCACCAGCTAAAGGACCCTGTGCAAGCTAGCAACGACAGCATCCCAACCTGCCTGCCTCCATGACAGCCACGGGAATGTGAGCAGAGTACTAAGAGCGAAACAACCAGCCACGAGCAGCAGGTCCTGCAGACTCGTCCGCCAGCACAGGGAAGCAGCAGGGCGACGGCCTGGAAGCTCGGCGAGTCCCCGGCCGCTCGGCTCCGCTGTTTCTGGCATTGTCAGCAGTGACTGTGTAACACACGTGCACAGTGAACTGTTATTGAAGAACTTTCCCATCTCATTTCATCCTTTAGCTTCTCAGCAGGGAGGGGCGACGGCCGACGGTGAGTGGGTGAGGGCAGGACACAGCAGTCTTGTCAATCATCCAACCAGAACCGCGGGGAAAGGCACCAGTTAAGAGCATGGTGTGCTCTCAGGACACACCGCGGAGCCTAAGGCAAGACCGGATCCCCAGCAACGGCCACACACTGCCCTCACCTTCCCCAGCAGCACTCGTGGTCAGCGCCGGCCACACGCTAAGGTTGACCTCCACGTGATGTTCCTGCCCAGCAGGCATGCAGCCTCCCCATGGTGGGGTGGGGAGCTTCAGCAAAACTCCACTTCTGAGACCGGGGATGTGCCACCCCAAGCCAGCACCCACAAGGGCAACAAGTCTCCTTGGGCAACAAGGAGTGGCATGGTGGGCACAGCCGCCCTCGCCCCACAAGTGAGTGCCAGCAGGCCCAGCAGCTGTTCACGGCTCAGCAGCTGTCCGTGTGCTTCGATCCATACTGCCGGTATAACACGCCAGGAATGAGGACCGCACAGCAGTTCTCAAAGCACACACGCTCCATTGCTCCTGTATGCCCAGTTCCTGTGCAAACCGAGATCACCAGCTGCGAGCCACAGCCAAAGCCTGCTGGCCTGACACCCCCTCCCCCACAGCGGAATGACAGCGGCCAGCAAGGCTCTGGTCCTGAAGAGCTGGGTTCCCAACAGGTGGTCCGAAGTGTGCCCGGGGTAGCAGCCAGGGCAAACACATGCGCGCAATCAGTCCAACTAAGAAATGCCAAGGCCATCTCCTCCACGCACCATGGGGCTCGTGGCTCGTGTCTCCATGAGACTCACCTGGGGAGCCCCAGCCAGGGGCCGCCCACACCCACCGCACAGTCTGCCTTCACGCCCCGCACGCCACCAGGCCAGAGCTCATGCCCACACCCGCCCAGGCGCAGCCCCGCGGCCGCAGCGCCTACCTATGTAGAGCGAGGAGTCCTTCCTGCGCACGTGGTCGTCGATGTAGGAGACGCCCAGTGGCTGCACCGGGGTAGCCCCGATGCCCAGCAGCACCTGCGCGCCGATCAGCAGCAAGTACAGCATGTTAGTGGCAGAGCGCGTCCGGCAGATGAGGTCGGGGTCGGGCCCGTGCTCGCCAGAGCCGTTGGCGGCGCACACGTCGCGGCCCTCAGCGCCCCAGCGGATCTCTCCGGACTCGTACTTGTACTGGTGCGTGAGGAACTCGGGCAGTGCCGACAGCAGTGCGCCCAGCGCCATGACGATGCCGCCACAGCCGATGAGGCGCGGCCGGTGCCCGCGCGCGCCGAAGTAGCTCACGAAGAGGATGAGCGCCAGGTTGCCGATCTCGAAGCTGCTGGCGATGACGCCCACGTCAGCGCTCTGAAGGTTGAACCTGCGCTCCAGGGTGGTCAGCACGCTCACCTGGGGGGCGAGAGCAGGTGTCAAAGGCGTCTCCTCCCGCCCCGACCTCCCAGCCCGCAGGTGTGCTGGGGCTGGCCTGAGCCAGGCTGCTGGCATTCTCCCCCACAGGGAGAGGCACGTGGCTCGCACTGGGTACATCCTGGGAGGGCGCCTTCCACGCGCCTCACCCACCTTGCAGGGCCCTCCCCCCAAAAAACAAACTCAGACCCCAGAAGCCCTGGTGGCTAATCGGATATGGCTAGCTTCGCCCAGCAGGATCCTCCTCATGCCTGCTTCCTTCCAGGGCTTCCCAAACAAAGCAGCTCCCGCAGAGAGCGGCAGGTAAACAGACTCCCACAAACACTGCTGTAACTGTCCCACCTCTGCACGCCTGTTACACAAACATTTACTGAACGTGCAAATGAAGAACCACAGACACCTGGCCCTGGCATGTTACCTGGCGGGGAGGCAGGCGGGGCCCCGGGGGTAACACCCGGGGAAGGTGGCCAGGGCCCGAGGCTGGCACCTGGCAAGGTAACACCTCGGGGAAAGTGGACGTGGCTCAAGGACATACAAAGGGACAAACTGGGTCAGATATCAAGCTGCCCAGGAGCCCAGGAGCCATGCCCTGCCCCAGGGCTGCCCCTCCTGCATGCCCAGGTGCCCAGATCAAGGCAAGCATCTGCGTCTCCTGCTGGACGAGGCTTTGACGGGCAGGAAGAGCCTGTCAGACAAAAGGCAAGCCATGGTGCAAATCAGAGCTGCCATTTAGTAAGAGGCTGGAAGGGGGTGTGGCGTCGAGGCGGGAGCCAGAGCAGCCACCGTGAGGGGCGTCGGGGCGGGAGCCAGAGGAGCCACCGTGAGGGGCGTCGGGGCGGGAGCCAGAGCAGCCACCGTGAGGGGCGTCGGGGCGGGAGCCAGAGGAGCCAGAGCAGCCACCGTGAGGGGCTTCGGGGCGGGAGTCAGAGGAGCCACCGTGAGCGAGGCAGGCGACCAGCGCCCTGTGCTGGGAAGAACACGAGCCAGCTTGTAACCCTGACATCCTATCCTTAACCACCTCTGCCACCTTGTCCACACGACGTAACGTCTCCTGCCTGCTGCCCCCTGGCAGGGCGGCCACGCAAGCCACATGCTACGTGCGGGCTCTCACCTAGAGCATCCTCCCCGCCACACAGCAGGGGCAGAGAGGGAAAGGCATGCTGGGTGACCCTGGCCAATGCCCTCCGTGCCTTAACTTCCCCACCAGGAAAACAGAGGCTCAGATGCCCGGGGCAAGCCACACCACCACGTGCACACTGGAGGTCAGCTGTCAGTCAGGGTCACGGCAGGACTGGCAAGTGGCCCTGGCAGAGTGAAGGGAAGGACGCAGTGCAGGACACAGCTGCACTGGTGGGCGGGGTGAGAGCAGAGCGGCCAGAACAGGGAAGAGGCGAGAACATCGTGGGGGCTGGACAGGGGCATGCTGCCACAGAGAGGGCAGGAGGTGGGCGGCAGGCTGTAACCAGGACACACCGTGGGCCCCGTGCACACCCAGGGACACTGCTCACGGGCATCTCCGTTTACCTGTGTCCTATTTCTTTCCCCATGCACTGAACCAACGACGTCTGTCTAGTGGCTCTCAGCTCCTCCTGTTCACGGGACACACCTGGGAGGTCCTTCAATGACTGACCCTCACCCCCAGCCATGGGACAGCCGCAAAGCTGGACTGGGAAGCATCCTGGCCCTGCTACGGCACCAAAACTGCCCAGCTGACGCGAGAGAGGGGCACATCCCAAAGGCAGCATGCCCACCCCACTCTAGCTGTGGCTGGCTGTGCAGAGCTGCTGGCTGCCAGCGCCCCAGGGGACCTGTGTGCACACGCCTCCCTTACCAGCTGATACTTCCAAGTCCTCTGCCCATGGTCCTCTCGGCAAGGCCAGGTCAGTTCACATTAGCCAGGCCTGAATGTTTGCCGTGGTCAGGAAAAGACCACCGAGCCCCGGCCTCCTTGAAAGGGCTGTCCAGCGCTCCCAGGGGTCCTCCAGCGAGCTCAGTGTAAGCCAGGCTTTAAGCCAGGCTTTGCTTGCTCACTTCTCTCTGCCGTACCAACACACGTGGGAGCAAATGTGGAGCAGCAGTTTACAGCAGGCAGCGCAACGCCGGGAGCAGGGCCAGCAGGTGCCCACAGGAGGCTGGCACACAAGCGCAGGAGGCACCATCCTGGGCAGGGTGCCCGGGGCCCTGGCCGCTGGCGAGCACTGCCTCGTGCCTCGGTGAAGGATGGTCTGACACACACATACACACGCATGCACGTGGCAGCCCCGCTCACTGCAGCAGGTGGGGCTCCGGGAAGACTCAGGCAGGTGTGTATGTGTTGATGGGGATGGATGAGGGGAGCTGGGATGAAGACAGCTTCCAGACACGGGGCACCTGTGCCTGTCGTGCTTCCTGGCCCAGGCCTGCTCAGCACAGAGCCATCCATGGGGGTGGCAGGAAGTGGCAGTGTCCCTGTGTCCTTGCCCTGTGCCCTCCCCCATCCGCAGGGACACTGCCTGGATCGACGGCTCACCTCCAAGCTTGCTGCGATTGGGGCTTTGCGGCTCAGAGCAGCGGTTCTGGGCTAAGCTCATGGAAAGGCGAGTATGAGGTAGACTAATTGAGCTTCATGAGCCCATGAATCCCACCTGTGGATACCCCAACACGAGGAAGACAGCGTGTGCCTTGGCCCACGGGTGGCCGTAGCTGGAGGAGCAGCCTCGTGGGGGCGGCGGAAGGGGCCAGCAGGGAAGGACATGGCATGTCCCACATCCGCACTCTCCCACTACCTTGGTCCACACTGGAGCCGGATTGCAACTCAGGACCACCCAGAGCTCTCAGCAGAGACTCCCAGTGCAGAGGGGCTGCCAGGCCAGGGCTGTTCCTCACAGCTACTGGCCCACAGAGGCCCCGAGTCCCTCGGTCTCGGAGCTAGCACTTCCGTGCACTCTGGGTAGGTGCTTAAGCTGCTGGCTAGGACACCCCTCCCTGGGAACCCTGCTCCACTGGCCTCCTTGGCCACATCGCGGGGCACAAACCACGCCATGCGACATGTACTGAAGGCATCTTCTCGGCACAGCCTCTCCCAGTCACCTGCTCCACCTGGGAGACGCAGGGCTCACCTGTGTGCCTGAGTCACACCCAGGACACCTGCAGACCAGGGCTCAGCCTCTGTTTGGGGTAACTCAGTCGCCGTCTTCCCAAACACACTTGGACATGCAGAGGCCACGGCCAAGGCCACAAGAGCTCTCCCTCGCCTCCAAAGGAAGCCAACTGCCCTGGACGAGGCCGCTTGAGAAACCCGGTCCTGGGCCAGCAGGAAGCCGTGCAGGCTTTCTTCAGGTGTATCCAGATCACCTGGGAGCCTCTGCCAATGGCGTTGCCCCGCCTCCATCACGAGAGGAGGGCTGGGTGCCTGAGAGGGCCAGGAGGAGCTTCACCTGGCCCAGCCTGGAGCCCACATGAAGCTGAGCGAGCAGGACACGCCAGGCGGTCAGGAGTCTGCATCTCTTCAAAGAAATACAAATCTACCGCCTGCTGTGGGCGACTCCCAGTCACACTGTGAACCCGCACCCAGCCTGTCGGTGTGTCTCAGGTTCCAACCAGGGAAGCCCTCCTGACGCTGGCCGGGCGACCGAGCTCAGGCCTGGGCTGTGGCTCCACAGAGGCAGGACGCCCAGCGCTCCCAGCTCTCCCCGGGTGCGTGCTTGCCAGTCAGCAATTTGGGTCTTTCTCAGGAGCACTCGCCCCTCCCAGGGCTGCCCTGACAGACCAGGGTGAGGCGGGGCACGCCTGGAGAAGGGCCTGGCTCCCCCCGCCACCTGCACTGCACCCACCTGTGTCCTGCTGGCCTCCCCCGGCCGGGCGCCCCCCAGACACCCCGGCGTTGTTCCCCCTTTGATGGTCCTGATTATATGAGTGGGTTTGCATTTCACCAGTGACTTAAAGAGGACGCGTGATGCTGTGTGGCTCCCACTGGTAAAACATGCCACAGGCTCTCCCAGCCCTCAGGCCCAGCCAGGGCACAGCTGCCCTCCTGTGCAGCCCTGGTATCACACAGCCACGAGTCTGGATCCTGGCCTGAGCTGATTCGGAGTTTCCCTCCAAGCAGCATGCTTTAAACAGTCATTTAGTTACTTGAAAGGCAGAGTGACAGAGAGGGAGGGCGAGCTCCCATCTGCAGGTTCACTCCCCGCATGTCGCCAGTGGCCAGGGCTTGGTCAGGCCGAAGCCAGCAGCTTCCTCCCACATGGGCACGGGGCCCAGACACTGGCCGTTCTCTTCCACGGCCTCCCTGACGCATTAGCAGGGAGCTGGGTCAGAAGTGGAACTGCCGGGACTTGAACCTGTACCCATATGTGATGCTACAAAGGCAGCTGGTGTCACTGCCCCCACAGTGTGGCCTGTCACCCATTCAATTGGACACATTCTCTCAACTCAGTCTTCCAGGCCCCATTTTTTAGGGGAACTCCAAGAACAATGCAAGAATGCTCGAAAAGTCCAAGAAGAATGGAATTTTAAAAGAAAATGTGTTTTGGTGCAAATTTTTTTTTCAAATCCATGCATTCAAGAGGTCTTCAAGAAGTTCAGTTGAAATGTGTGCTACTTCAAAAGCCATGCCTGGATTGCAAAGCTATCTTTGTACCCAAACATCTCTTCTCCAAACCCCAGCTCTGCCTGGTGAGTCCGACTTCCTGGGTTTTCAGCTCACGTGGCCAGAGGGAGGTGCTACACACACCTGTATGTGGTGTGACTGCCTCCCTGTCTCGGCCTGGCTTCCCGTCAGGGGAACTGAACCCCCTGGGAACACCAGCTGGGGTCTTTCTGGTCCCTAGCCTCACGAGGGCAGGCTGGCTCGGCCGGGTGGGGAAGGCCCCGCGGCTGCTGCTGTTGCCCCTGGGAGGGCCGTGGAAAACCCAGCCTCCATGGCAGTCAGCACACAGCACCGTCTTGATGGTAAAAGAAGAAGAAAACTTCCTCCGTTACCCTGAGCTAGTGTGAGCAATCAGGGGGCAGGCAGGGCAGGAATCTCCCAGGAAGTTCAGGGCCACCCCCGGGGTCCTCAGTCAGCACACCACACATGTCCGGTCAAATAAGGTCCCGGGCCCTGAGCCCAGTGCACACGCAGTGCAGAGGCAAAGAGACCAGAGCAGGGCGAGGGCCAGGGAGACAGCAAACCCGCCGGAAGTCCTGAGGGCCGAGGCAAGGCAAACCTGCCTGAAGCCCAGTCCCAGGGTTGGTGCCTGAGGTGTGTGCTGGCGGACTCGGCCTATGACAAAGCAGGAGGGAATGTAATGTGAGCGGAAGGAACGCTCCCCGCCACGACGTGGAGGCCCCACGGAGACACACGCTGCAGACACGCCCAGAGAGGTCGTGGGGCCAAGAGCACTGGGCACAGAGTTCAACCCCTGGGTGCCAGAGTAACTTTCCCTTCCCCATCCAGTCTCCAGTGGGAAATCCAGAGGCATGCGACAGAAATAGAAGGGCAACCACGGCCCTCCCCCGGGGAAGAGAAAGCAGTCGGGACGTCCTCTCTGAGAGCCTCCTCACCCGACACGGCCCACGCCTCCAGAGCTGGAGCCAGCGTGCACCGGGTGAGTCCCCAAGAGCAGGCGGATGGCAAGTGCCGAGCCTGGACAGTGAGCAACAGGGTGACACGCTGCCTGCCAGGCTCACTGCCTGGTGCAACCCTGAAGGTAGCCAGCACTGCACAGCCCCAAGCAGAGATGAGCCTCGCCAGAGACCTTCAGGACCCCTGCCGCCCCACGAGCGGTGCAGTGGGGCCTCACGAGGTCAGAGGGTGGAAACGGGCTAAGGAAGGTGTCTGAGGGGCCAGTGCTGTGGCATGCAGGGCTGAGCTGCCACTGGCCACACGGGCACCCCACACTGGAGTGCCGGCCCACGGCCTGGCTGCTCTGCTTCCCGCTAAGCAGCCCAGGAAGGCAGCAGCGGACGGGCTCCAGGCCCTGGATCCCTGCATCCGTGCGGAAAACCAGCATGGGACTCCCAGGCCAGCTTCGGCCTGGCTCAGCGCTGCTTGTTCCAGCCATTTGCAGCATGAATCAGAAAACGAAAGATTCTTTTTTTCTCACTTTGTTGCCTTGACTATCAAATAAATATTTACAAAACAAGTTGGGAGAACTAACCCGCGAAGTACTCAACACGCAGTGGAAACCGTGACTCTACAGCTCCAGGGGACTGAGCGAATCCCCAGCAGAAGTGCGTGTTAGGTCGGCAGCTGCACGCCAGGCTGGGATGGTCTCATGGCATTCCAGAGTGTCCGGTTCAAGTCTCTGCTCCATTCCTAAACCAGCAAGGCCGAGCAGTGCAGTCCCAGTTGCTCACATGGTTGACCTGGAGGGTCCCCAGCGCCCAGCTTTGCCTTGGCTCAGCAGGCATCGGGAGGGGGAGGGTAGACAGCAGCTCTCTCTCCATCTCTGTCTCTCTGTCTCTCTTACAAATTAAAACACACACACTGAGCGGGACGGACACAGAGAGCCACGCCCAGAGGACTTCGAGTCGGCAGCAAGCCACGGCCCAACAGGAAACAGTGAAAGCAGCAAGTTTAAAAATAACAGACACATCACATCCCTGCGAAGCCAGTGAGCGTGACAGCTGATGGCTGGTCCAGCGCAGACAGCACAGGCCGGCAGGCGCGGCTCGATACGGCACAAGGACAGCAAGAACCAGCTGCCAGGCCGGCTACCACCAGCAAAACTCCCACTTGAAAATGAAAGCAAAATCCAGTTCTCATGGCTGGCCGGCCTTCCCGGACCCCCGGGGAGGGGATTCCTCTGGAAGCAAGGCAGCGGGAGCCCCAGTCTAACACCGGGAACCACAGGGCCGGAATGTGGGGAACGAGACAGCATGGGGGATCTCAGGAGCCGTACGATGACATCAGCAGCGACACTGACATGCGCCAGCCGGGGTCCTGTCTGGGATCAGCTCAGTGTATGGCGGGAATGTTGCACTGTGGCTGATGAAAACCAACAGCAAGACACAGCACGTACACCCTCACTAGGGGAGCAGGGAAGAGAAATAATTGCAATTAGAAAACACTTAACTCAAAACAAGAAAAAAGATAGAAAAGAGATGTAACCCCGCCGTGCTGAAGCCCCAGGTAGACGCGGCAAGACTGAGACGCCAACTCCCCAGGAATGGGGGCACAGCGGTTAACACCCCTGCCACCACCCACCACAGACACCTGGCAAGCCCTGGAACCACGGCCCCCGCCACCCCGGCACCCCTCAACAGCAAGAAGGCAAACAGCTCGACTCGGAGCACAGGCAAGCGATCGCAAAGATACTCCACCAGACGCGCACACATCCGGTCAGCATCTGGAAAGATGTAGAAAAATGCAGATGAAACTCACCTGCCAGAACAGCTCCAGGAGACCGTACAGACACCTGGTGGTTACGTGGCCAGGGAGAAGCCACCACGCTCGGGACACTGGGCCAAGTCACAGAGGGGCACAGCCCCTCCGGAAAGCGGAAGAGCCTGGTGTTAAGAAGTTCCATACGACTGTTTCGGGGCAGGCACCCAGAGGATGGAAAGCAGCATACGAGCATCGCTACACTGGACAACCCCAACCAGGAGACGGCCAACGCCTGCCGAGAGCCAGCGCAGAAACGGCCAGCCACATCCAGGCATCACCCACTACCAACGTCGCCCGGCACCCACAGTGGCCCACGCCCACCTGCAGCCCCCACACCGAGGCGCACCCATGGATGGTTAGCTCGTAGGCGCCTGTGTCTGAGGGGGGAGGCCGGACGTGAAATCAGTGTGGGGGCCCTGAGAAAGCTCACTGGAAAAAGAACGCTTCTTGCAACAGCACTGTCCAGGAGCCTCTGGGTCGGATTCCAGGAGTGACCAGCCTCAGAGAAGGAGCTGAATACGGCCAGCGAAGCGCAAGGATGCTGAGGGGCCAAGGGCGGGGACACCTAACACGCCTGGGACCCAGAGCGGAGGTTGTATGGCAGCTGAGGGACCCCTGGGCACTCCCATGGGAGAGGCCAGCACGGCCCTGCTGGCCTGGGAGGGTCTGGGGCTCAGCGGCTGACCTCCTTCCACACTCCACCAGGTGACGCAGGACAGAGAGGCGGGCTGTGTGACCATTCTCTGCGTGCAGGGAGTCCAACAGCTTCCTCCTATAGAAGCAGCAGAGTACGAAAGCCTCAGGGGACGGCTGCTGCAGGATGTGGCGTGCAGGGAGTCCCACAGGAGGGTTCCAGCAGCTCACTGTGGAAGCCAGGCGTGCAACAGAACACTGCTTCACCTGCGACACACAGGCAGGTGTGACCCCTGACCCTCAGGACCTGCGACCCTCACCCATGACACACAGGCAGGTGTGACCCCTGACCCTCAGGACCCGTGACCCTCACCCGCGACACACAGGAGGTGTGACCCCCGACCCTCAGGACCCGCGACCCTCACCGGTGATACACAGGAGGTGTGACCCCTGACCCTCAGGACCCGCGACCCTCACCCGCGACACACAGGAGGTGTGACCCCCGACCCTCAGGACCTGCGACCCTCACCCATGACACACACAGGAGGTGTGACCCCTGACCCTCAGGACCCGCGACCCTCACCCGCGACACACAGGAGGTGTGACCCCCGACCCTTAGGACCTGTGACCCTCACCCATGACACACACAGGAGGTGTGACCCCTGACCCTCAGGACCCGTGACCCTCGCCCGCGACACACAGGAGGTGTGACCCCTGACCCTCAGGACCCGCGACCCTCACCTGTGACACACAGGAGGTGTGACCCCTGTCCCTCAGGACCCGCGACCCTCACCTGTGACACACACAGGAGGTGTGACCCCTGACCCTCAGGACCTGTGACCCTCACCCATGACACACACAGAGGTGTGACCCCTGACCCTCAGGACCCGCGACCCTCACCTGTGACACGCAGAGGCCACCGAGGGTCCCTGTCCTGCCATCCCACACATCTGAGGCCTGAAATGCTCTGGAATGCAAAGTTCTTTGGGTGACCACATGATGTTCAAAATATTGGATTCTGCATTATCTTGGGTTTCAGCTTTTCAGATTAAAATGGTCCAACTGGGCCTGGCACAATAGCCTAGCGGCTAAAGTCCTCTCCTTGCACACTCCGGGATCCCGTGTGGGCTCCGGTTCATGTCCCGGCAGCGCCGCTTCCCATCCAGCTCCCTGCTTGTGGCCTGGGAAAGCAGTCGAGGACAGCCCAAAGCCTTGGGACCCTGCACCAGCGTGGGAGACCAGAAAGAGGCTCTGGGCTCTTGGCTTCGGATCAGCGCAGCTCCAACCAATGCAGCCACTTGGGGAGTGAATCAGTGAACAGAAGCTCTTCCTCTCTGTCTCTTCTCCTCTATGTATATCTGACTTTCCAATAAAAGAATAAAATAAAGCTTTTTCAAAAATGGTCCAACTCCTAAAATCTACACAAATATTCCAAAATCGAGAAGAATCCAAAATACTTCTGATCTTCAGCATTTTGAATACAGGAAACTCACTTGATAATGGCTACACCTGTTTGCCACACTCTGAAAGGGTTAAATGGATTAATCCACAAGAACCGAGACCTGAGTTAGACATGGCCGCTGCCCTCATGTAGCTGCCCCATGCGGTGCCACAGGGGTAACACTTGCTTCATTTAACATGACTGGGTTTTACATCCATTTTCATTCTCTCCGAAACGACGTGACAGGGAAATTTCCATCCACTGATTCACCTTCCAGATGCCCTCGACAGCCAGGGCTGGGCCAGGTGGAAGCAAGAAAGCAGAAACTTTACCCAAGCCTCCAGTGTGGCTGGCAGGGACCTGGGACCCACTGCCTCCCCAGGCACATGCCACCAGCAAGAGCTGCAACGGGCAGCAGAGTCAATACTCGGGCATGGCTTCCGATACCCACCCCGCTGGAGACCACATGTGCCTCTGGCCGCGTGCTCTGTGCGGCATCCCAGGGCGGTCATTGCGTCACAACCGCAGCCCGGCACCCGCAAGGGGCGGAAGAGCCTGTGGGCTTGTGCAGGTGCTGCCAGGACCTGCTCGGCTTGACCCAGGGAGATGACAAATACCATGCTGCTTCCGACAGCAGCAGCAGCACAGCTCCTCGCACAGGCAGCTGCAATGCCTGGAGCCCTTAGGAGGCAGCACCTTGAGGACACCACACCTCTGTGTTTGGGAAGGCTGAAAACCAAAGCCCAGGCTCGGACCTGGTGCACTAGCCTAGCAGCTCAAGTTCTCACCTTGCACACTCTGGAATCCCATGTGGGCACTGGTTCATGTTCCAGTAGCTCCATTTCCAATCCAGCTCCCTGCTTGTGGCCTGGGAAAGCAGTTGAGGACAGCCCAAAGCCTTGGGACCCTGCACGTGCATGAGAGACCCAGAAGAGGTTCCAGGATCCTGGCCTCAGATCAGCGCAGCTCCAGCCATTGTGGCCGCTTAGGGAGAGAATCAACAGAGGGTTGCCACACTGGAGCCTGAGCACAGGGGCCTGGCCAGGGCATCACTGCACCTGGGGTGACCAGGCCTCAAGGACAAGGACCCGGTCAGAGTGTCACTGCACCTGGGGTGACGGGCCTGAGGACAGGCACCCAGCCTACCCCAGCCAGGGTGTCACTGCACTGGGGCCTGAACAGGGACCCAGCCTACCCCTGCCAGGGTGCCACTGCACTGGGGCCTGAACAGGGACCCAGCCTACCCCAGCCAGGGCATCGCTGCACTGGGGTGAGGCCTCATCCGGACAGAGCACCATCTGAATCTCCAGCCTCTAGGTACAAGGATTTCATGTTGCCCTTGTGTGTGAGACTAACCTTTGCCCCCACCCATGTCATCAGTGTTTCCGTGGTAACGAGTGTACTTCCAAGTGGACATGCAGATGGCAGCTTGGAGAAAACAAGGCAGGCTGAGTGAGAGAGTGAGCACAGCCCGGGGCAGGTCAGGGGTGGCACCTCTGCACCAAGGCACACAACTAGGAGTCCGGGGGAAGGGAGACCCAGCTCTTGGCACATGGTGGCCCCACCGGACACTGGGCTGCCCGCTGCCCGTGGGCCTGCTCGTCCGGAAAGCTCTTACGAGCAGCACAGCTGGTCTGCATGGCACTGACACGGCTGATGGGGACCAGCTCTGTGACCAGCGTCCATGCCAGGATGCACGCTGGCAGCTGCTCCTTACAGAGGAGCTGGCAGCACCAGGGCATGGCCAGCGACTCCACTGCTGCCGAGCCTGAGGAACAGCCAGCAGGCTTTCCAGAAAAGGCCCTGCCCTGTGAGGCCCTCCTGCTTCAGGCCCCGTGTGGTGAGCACGTGCCGCCATACAGGTACCACAGGAGACCTGCCACCAGGGGACAGCGGGGATGACACAAGCTTAGAGTCGAGTTTGAGGACAGAGCAGGGCGGGTGGGATGGCTGCTGTGCCCGGCCACATCATGGTCACAGCCACCTGTACCACAGGCTCGTGCGGGCCTGCTGGGCTCAGCAACTAGGAGTCCTGGGGCTGATGGCTCCCGCACACTGTGCCGTGGATCACAGAGACCTAGGGCCTGCGGGCAGGGCTGTCCTGGACAACAGGCTCAGCTGAAGACGGAACAGCATGGGACGTGTGGCCCGGAAGCGACAAACGGAAGGCAGGAGCTGCACAGGACACGGCACTGTGTCTGGGAGACCTGGAGCAGAGATCTGAACTCTCCAAGACTCGAGCGCAGAGGTCAGCAAGCTCTCTGTCAAGGGCCACGCAGTGGCTATTTTAGGCCCTGCCGGCCCTTCGGCTCACCACACGGTCTCTGTCACATGCGTATGGAACAAAGCAAGCCTCGTGGCTGTGTTCCAGGGCCCACAGCTGTCAGTGGCCAGGCCCAGCTCTGGGACCACTGTCCCTGCTGCACGGTCACTTCCGCCTTGTCAGTCACACCCACGTTTCTCCACTGTGGGTTACAACTAAAGTTCCCAAGCAAGGACAGCCCCAGGAATAGCCCCCATGGATGAGGGCAGGGGCCATCGTGACATCAGCGTGTGGCCCCCGGGGTGCACGGGGGCATCAGCAGCCCTGCGATGCGTGAGGAGGCAGCGGACTGGAGGACCCGCCCCAGTCACGGACATCGGCAAGATGGGGGCTGCCATTCTAGCAGCCTGGCGTCAAGGCCAAGTTCTTAACTGGCAGGCCTGACCCCAGAAAAGGCAAGGCCACCAGCCATGGGGGCACTCGGCCCAAGACGCCCAGCTGAGCAAGGCAGGAAGGACGGGGGACAGGGGTTTTGTACCACAGGCGCAGCTGAGTCCCCGACGCTGAGACACACAACGGGGCTGCCACTGCCGCCTCCACAGAGCCGGAGAGACAGTGTGTACCGCCCACATACCCACAGCCAGGCAGACCACGCGCTCCGTGAATGGGAGAGGCGAATCCAAGCCAGCCTCCTCAGGATCCAGCACCTGCCTGCCGCGTTAAAGGTACAGTAACCACAGTAACCCAGACTGCAGCTCAGCGTCCACAGGGTGAAGGCCCCTGCAGAATGGGGCCGGCACAGCTGGAAAAGCCTGGGTGGGGACAGGGAAGTCCCCGAGGGACACAGCCCAGCAGACACACACCTGTTCCCACCTGCCCTGACACTGCAGCAGGAAGCACTCCCAAGAACCAGCAGACAGAAGATTAGGTGACAATGTATCTTTCAAATAATCTTAAATATAATTTTAAAGGGCACGAGACACTCATCAGGGAGCCGCTCCCACTGAGGGAAGAGGGGAGCGTGGGATGGTCGCTGGGCAGGTGACCACACGGGAGAAGCCCCACTGTCAGATGCAGAAGTGTGGGGCAGGGGCAGACCCCGGTCTCTCCCTCTGCTGAGTTTGGGCACCGCCTGGGGCCCCCACTTGGCATGAGCTCTCCGAGGCCAAGGGACTTTGGGGAAGGCCAGGCCCGACTCCTGCAGCACCAGCCCAGATCAACCGTGCCCCACTGGGCCTGCTCCTTCCCTGCTGCACGGACTCGCAGGCCGATCAGCTCTGGTCCATGTGCCTGGGGCCTGGTCCCCCTGGACAGCAGCTGGCGTTTAGAGTTGGGGATTTCTGTGAATAAACAATGAGGTACCTGGGGAACAGACTTGGGTCTGAGCGCTAACACCATGCCCACAGCCTGGGGGAGATTCATCTGCTGTCATGTACCCCCAGATCTCACCTGACGACCAAGGCCACTGTCACCCCTGGGCCTCGCCTGTGGCCAGAGGCCAGGCCTGGAAGGGGCTGCTAAGGCTCCACGTGGCAGCTCAGCACGTGGTGTTAAGTCCCGGGATGGTGCGAGCCCTAAATTAGACTGCTGGCATCCAGGATCTACATACAGCATGTCCACCCTTGCTCAGCAGGGCTGTGCTGTGACTGACCCTCTGTCAGCGTCCTCTTGCAGAAAGAACAAGCCTGTGAGAACCACTGGGGAAGCAAAACTCCACACGCAAACACCAGCTGCGGGCTGCCTACCACCCTCCGCGGGGCCAGGCCACAGTACCAGACACGAAAGCCTCACTCAGCTTCGCTCAGCAACAAGAACCTTCCAGCAGAAGTCACGTAGCAATCCTGGCTCCCCAGAACAAGCCTGCAGCGGGCACAGCCCACCCGGCCCCCCAGAACAAGCCTGCAGCGGGCACAGCCCTTCCGCCAGGGTCACTAGCCACAACTGCCCACTGAAGGAAGCCGAGTGCAAGGCTTCGAACCCACGACACCTGCAGGGAGAGGAACAGGGCGACACCCCAGGAGACACACAGCCCACAGAGGTGGTGGGCGCTCACCAATCCTGACTAGGAGACAGTGGGGAAGCTCCTGCTGGGACAGAAACGGTCAAGTCCACACCTGAGACCTCTGGGCAGGAACAAACAGACCCCAAGGACAGACAGCACGGTGGGATTTCACTGAGACTGGCAGCTTCCAGCTGGGGACCTGGGCCAGGGGACAGTGCAGCCCACAGCTCCCTTCCCAGGGGTTTAGCGTTCCCGCAGTCTTCCTGACTACAGCAGGGAACGCAAAAGGACCCATGCCCAGTGCACTTGGCCTGTGGTCCTCCACTACCTTGACCTGCTGGAACTACTCCCTCTCCAGAGCCGTATCCTGAACCCCCAGCACCGCTGGGAGCAAGACATTCGAAGGCCTGGTAGCACCCATGTGGCTGCTGGTGGCCGGGCTCACCCGAGGCCAGAGAACACTGTCCGGAAGGCACTGTGGGTGCCCCACTTGGGGAGACAGACCCGAGGGGCACTCACTAGGGGCTAGGCTGGGACGTGCGCAGCCCATTCCCACTGGGGCACCCGGGCTCAGGGCCTTGCTCCACTCCCAAGCCCAGTTCCTGCTGCTCCACATCCTGGGCAGCAGCTGACAGCCCGAGTGGCCCAGCCGCCCGCCTGGGAGGCCCAGCCCAAGTGGCCCAGCTGCCCGCCTGGGAGGCCCAGCCCGAGTTTCCACTCCTGTCTGCAGCACGCCTGATTTTTTTTTTTTAATCCTAGAAGCAACAGTTGCCAAGCCCACATGGATGCAGCACCTGGCACCCCGCACCTGCTGCCAGGCGGCCAGCCCTGAGGCTACAGGAAGCATACAGAAACCAAACACCAGATTTCAGAATTCAGTGGGTGGCATGGGCAGGAGAACGTGGGCTTTCAGTCAAGAACCCCCAGGCTGGGGCCCGGCGCGGTGGCGCAAGTGGTTAAGTCCTCGCCTTGCAACCCCGGGATCCCATATGGGCGCCGGTTCTAATCCCGGCAGCCCCGCTTCCCTTCCAGCTCCCTGCTTGTGGCCTGGGAAAGCAGTGGAGGACGGCCCAAAGCTTTGGGAACCTGCACCCGTGCGGGAGACCCGGAAGAGGCTCCTGGCTTCGGATCGGCATAGTATCGGCCCGTTGCGCTCACTTGGGGAGTGAATCATCGGACGGAAGATCTTCCTCTCTCTCTCTCTCCTCTCTCTGTATATCCGCCTTTCCAATGAAAAAATAATAAAAATAAATCTTTAAAAAAAAAAAAAAAAAAAAAGAACCCCCAGGCTGAGCACAACAAAGAGCCCGGCCAACGTGCCAGGACAAGAAGCCAATGGAAAACAGGCAGCCTGGAGGCCGCTGGGACAGGCAGGTCAGACCAGGACCCCCACTGGGACAGGCAGGACAGACCAGGACCCCCGCTGGGACAGACAGGACAGACCAGGCCCCCCGCTGGGGCAGGCAGGTCAGACCAGGCCCCCCGCTGGGGCAGGCAGGACAGACCAGGACCCCCACTGGGACAGGCAGGTCAGACCAGGCCAGGACCCCCACTGGGACAGGCAGGACAGACCAGGACCCCCACTGGGACAGGCAGGACAGACCAGGACCCCCGCTGGGACAGGCAGGACAGACCAGGACCCCCACTGGGACAGACAGGACAGACCAGGACCCCCGATGGGGAAGGTAGGACAGACCAGGCCCCCCGCTGGGGCAGGCAGGTCAGACCAGGCCCCCACGAGGGGGGCTCGCCCCACACAGCAAGACAGAGCTCAGCATCCACATCATTAAAGTAACAAATAAACAGGGCACAAAGATCAACATTAGAGAATGGACACATGACATGGAATCTACAACAAACCAAAGAAAGAGGCTTTCAATGTGTTGGCCAGAGAAAAGACCAAAATAAATCAGGAATTAAACAACGAACAGCAGAACAGACAACCTCAGAGCTGAGGGCCGGGTATCTGGATGGCGGGTGTCCCACGGCTGACAGCTCAGGGTCCCACAGAAAAGCCAGTGACAAGCTCCTGAAACCCGTTGGAGACAGCAAACACGATGTGCAGACAAACCGCCTTCCGGGGGTGCGTGGAAATTGCCTGTCCTAAACCCACACATTCAAGTGTCTCGCACCTAAGTGGCTCGGCCTCGTGCCATCTCCCACTGATGTTCTGAGAGCGCCTCATTTACGAGATCAGCCCAGATGTGCAACACCGAAGGACGATGCTCCAGGTCCACTGGCCATCCAGGAGAACAAGCCCCGAGCTGTCCTGTGTGAGAGCTCAGGAGACCCACTCCTTGGCTGTGCAGCGGACAGCCACGCAGCCAGCCTGCGCCGACTCTGTAAGAGAACAGAGAGCTCTGGCTAGGGGACCCCACAGTACCCTGGGGCCTGCTCCCGCCAGGACCACTGCCCAGGAGCACTGGACACCCCCATGCCTGTCAGTGCACACCCTGGGGAGGTCGGCTCGCCTGAGCAGGAGTCTGAAACTGGCATCCTGTTCTGGGGCTCGAGTCTGGACATGCCCAGCCCCTTACCAGGTGGACATCACTGGCCTTCCCCACCCAGCAGGGAGCTAACTGGCACAGTGGGCACGGAGCAGACAGCAGCAGGCAGTTCATTTTCGCTCTCACTCCCAGGGTCAGTCACGGTGAGCTCTGAAGGGAGCACTTGGGATTTTTTAAACCTGCTCTATTTGATTCTTCTGGAAATCGTAAGATGTCCTTTACACGGTGACCTCGGGGAAGGACACCTGATGTCCCCGAGGAGTGGCTGTGACCTTCAGGATGCAGTCACACCGATCCTTCCACACAGCCGTGACATGTGCTGTGGACAGGCCACAAGGTCATCGCAAGTGTAAACACCACCCCAGCCTCAGCGACAAGCTAGAGGGGAAAAGCCACACGGGACCACAAGCAGCAGACGCAGCCTTCAGAGACGCCAGCGGCTAGCTCCACGGCCACCCCAGGGTCCCTGGGCACCTGTGGCTGTGGGCAGCCCCAGAGAGATGAAAACCCCCCCCTCAAAGTGTGGCCCATAACCACCCGCTACCCCCACCCCCGGGCGGTGGGGATTCTTAGATATGGCACGCTTTCCTGTGTTTTCCAAATTGCCACACACACACACACACACACACACACACACACTCCTGCAACAAACACAACTGTGCTGTCTACAGGAAGAAAGGAAGCCACAAGCTCAGGTTAGCAGGCGACCCCTAGATGTACACTGCTGGCAGGAAGCAGCGATGGGCGGGCAGCTTCCTGGCCTGACTGCACAGCCCAGGGGAAGCCCAGCTGGGCCACGCAGGGGCCGCCTCCCCCTCCAAGCTGAGGCCGCGAATGGCGCCTCCCCGCAGCAGCCAGGCCGAGTGCAAGGGGAGGTGTTCGTGGCGCCCGCCCAACTGTTGCACTGTAAGCCACAGGCCCACTCCCTGCTCGGACATCTGGGTGTGAACATAGCTCCTTCCAGTACCAGCCAGGAGTCACCCAGAGTGGATACATCCAAGGCCATGCACACCAGCTCTGCCTGCAGGAACAGAGTCTGCAGATAACAGAAAGGAAGTTCAGTACCCGGAAGGCCCCCATGTCCCCAGTCCATCCTCGCCTCCCGCTAGCCCCCAGCTCAGGACGTCAGGCATCCAGGGCCCGCCAAGCCACACCCTGCAGTGGGCAGCCATACTGCTCCTGGCTGCATCGAAGCTGCCCGGCTGGTCACCCCACTTCAAAGCAGGTGCAGGGGGATGAGTCTTGCCAAGAGAGGTGCGGGCAGTCCTCACACTGCTCGCTGGAGTGCAGCCTGGACATGCTCCTGATGGAGTGCCTGGGATTCCCCAGCCTGCCCCTTCTCTACAGTCCCCCAGTCCCCCCCCAAGAGCTGAGCCAGCACCTGACACTTCACCCCAGACAGCTGTCCCAGCGCTGCGCTTCCAGGGGCCCAGCCGCTGCCAGGCCTGGCCTTCACAGGGACACTGCACTGCCAGGCCTGACCTGGACAGGAACACTGCGCTGCCAGGCCTGACCTGGACAGAGACACTGCGCTGCCAGGCCTGACCTGGACACGGTCATTGTGCTTCCAGGGGCTGGCCGCTGCCTGGCTGGGCCTGGCGCCGTCTGTGCAATGAGTCATTATTAGGATCTCAAGTGGCCGTCTCCCCACTACCAAGGCCAGGAACAGGAAGTTGTCAAAGTTAATTAGTCTGGCACAGACCGGCCGACACTTTAAAGACATCTGTGCTGAGAATGCGAGACTCCTGACACCCCCAGTCCCCCCTGCTACCCCACCAAGGCGGACTGAGTGAGGTGCCCAGTCCTCAGCTGGCCAGGGCATCGAGTGCATAGTGACAGGGTCACGTCCAGGATCACTAGGCAGGCCGGGGTTGCCTGCAGGGGAGTCTGGTTGGCCTGCAGAGTGCCAAGGACTCCTGGATGGGGGCGTGGGTTGCACAGGACACAGGTGCAGGGAACGCCCAGCTGATACAGGTCAAGGTTTGGTTTCCTTGTGTCAGACGCCATGACTGGAGCTCCAGAACGAGAAAGGGCCTTGCAAACCTGCAGTAACCCCAGTGGCCGCAGTCCTGGGAGGCTGGCCGCCAGCACCCCAGGAGAAACCGGCCACCTTTCTTAGGCAATCAGAGTGTCTACAAAGCCCGGCCCCTAGCCCCGAGGAGGGACGCCATCCCACCCAACCACGCAGGAACACAGCCTGCCCTTGCCTCGGCACCCTCTGACCACTGCTGGACTCTGTGTTGCTTCTCATCCCAGGGGGAGACATGCTGAGGTCGGAGGGCCCAGCCCTGGTATGGGGGGCCACACGTGGGAGCAAGGCTCAGTGACAACCAGCAGGTGATGATGAGGTCATGGGGCAGGGCCGGGGTGGGCAAGCATTGAGGCCACCACTGGATTCCAGGAATTGGAGACCATGAGGCTGTCTCCAAGCATGTGCTGATACAGGACATGGAGGGCTGAGAGACCATGGGGCTCCCACCCAGTGTGTGCTGATGGGGCCCACAAGGGGTGGGAGACCAGTGTGTGCTGATGGGAGACATGGAGGGTGGGAGACCACGGGGCTGCCGCCCAGTGTGTGCTGATGGGGCCCATGGGGGTGGGAGACCAGTGTGTGCTGATGAGGCACATGGGGGTGGGAGACCACGGGGCTGCCGCCCAGTGTGTGCTGATGGGGGCCATGGACCTCTGAGACCAAGGCACTGTGCCTCCGCAGCCCCACCAGCTCTCTCCTCGCTGAAGGAGGCAGAACCCCTCTCCACCAGGGCTCCCAGGACGGTGGCTGGAACCCGACTCCCCAGGCTGCCACCCCTGCCTCCCAGGGGCTATGCTGGCAGGCAGTTGGTGACAGGGCTGAGCGAGCAGCGCACCCAGACGTGCCACAGCCGGCTGCTCCACTTCCTGTCCAGCTCCCCGCTGATGCACCCGGGAGAACAGGAGAAGACGGCCCAGGCACTGGGCCCCTGCTCCCACATGGGAGTCCAGGACAGAGTTCTGGGCTCCTGACTTGGGCCAGGCTCGGCCCTGGCTAGTACAGCCATCGCGGTGAGTGACCCAGCAGCTGGAAGGTGAGTGTGTATAAATACACGTGTTTTGATCTTTTATAGATTAAAGAGAGGAATGTGCCTTCCAAGAAATGTGGAAACTATTTTACAAACAGGAGGGATGCCATAAAGGGGAGTGAGGGAAAATGGTGATTTTCTTTCAGAATTCACCAAAACTCTGCTTTTACTTAGGCCTCTTCCTAACCATAACTACCAACAATACAGCTGGAAGTGGTGGACACCTCCTGACGCCTCACCTGCTGCTTGAGGCGGGCTCTGAGGGGAGCAGCTGCCCAGTGAGGTGCCCAACCAAGCAGGGATGCTCCAAGCTTACGTTTAATGCGACCCAAGAGTTGGGTCCTCTGGGAACACAGAGAGACAACAGGCCTGGTGTTCACACCACCTCCTGCCCGGCCACCTCCGCAATGTTCCCCAGGACTGCATCAGGACCCAGCCCAGCTACCCAGGGCCCTGCAAGGCGGTCACCCCCTGCTGCCACCAGCTGCGAGCCGCCGGGCTGTTGGCCAACTTTCTGATTTGTGTGCGGCTCTGTAGCTTGGCAAGAGGAAAAGGAAGGTGTGAACTCATGCTTTTGGTTATTAAGACACCCTTCTTGGTCAGCTGAGAAGCAGCATGGCCACTGGCAGGTGTTTCACCTGCAGTTATTGCCTAAGGTCACAGGCAGGCCTGTCGGAAGCTCCTCTGAATCCACTTCAGCACGTGTCACACCCTTGTCTTTTCTCCCCAGTCCTAAGTGAGCCAAAAAACAAGCTCCTTACCCACAGGGCAGGAAGTGGCTGGGAATCCCAGAGCTGTGCATGTTGCCACACAGTGCACAGCAGGTTCCCAGGGCCACGCCACGGCAGACCTTGGGAGATGGGACAGCCAGCGGTGGCACTCAGCTGCAGTCCTCATGCCCTGACCAGCCCAGACTCCCAGGGAAAGGGCAACGGGCACTGACCCTACTGCCCGCCCAAGGCCAGAAGAGCCGTGGTTCCAGCTCCCTCAGACCCCAAGGATCAACTGTCGGCACCGGCCTTTCTCTCCCAGGCTGGACCACGATAATTGAATCTTACGTAATGAGAATGTTCGGGTCTGTGCAGCGAGAACGTCCACCTTCATTAGGGCAGCTCTCAGCAGAGCAAACCGGAGGTGTCAGGAGCAGGATTCCATGGCTTATGTAATCAATGCAGGGCGAACCTCTAGGCCCTGCCTGCTGGCCTCCGCCATGGTGCATCCCGTCCCCACCCGCCCAACACTGGCCTGGGAGAGCAGGAGCAGCCCTGTCCTGAGGAGAGGGACACAGAAGTCCAGGCAGATGTCCCAGCCGTCTGGAGGGAGGCGTAGGGACCAGGCTGCAACAGGTGGATCATGGGAGCAGAGGAGCATCCATCATCGTCAAGTCCTCATGGGAGGTGCAGGCAGTGACCCAGGACTGTCCCTTCTCTCTCCTCGCCTGTTCTTGCGCTACAAGCAGCCCCTGCCTGCTTATGCTGGCTGCACCATGGGACGCTGGGGAGGCCACAGAGACATCAGGGCTCCCGCCTGCTGCTGGCACTCACAGGCATCTGGAACGTCAAGCAGAGGTGCAGGCTCAGTGATGGCTTACAGAGCTGCACTCCCAGGCCCTGGACCAGCCCTGGGTTCCACAGGGGAGAAGGCAGCAGGTGCTGAGCCTGCCACCTACCCAGGGCCAGGACGGCCATGGAGTCACCAGAGCCAGGCCTGGGCACTCCACGCTCTCCTTGGGGAATCTTTCTCTCACTCTCCCAGGAAGCTGGGATGCTTGAATGCAAACCCCACCTCTGAGCCAAGGTGCCCTCTACCACCAACCCACTGGCCAGAGCCGCCCTCTCTTCCTGCTCCAGTGCCCGTGACAAGGGCTCCCCAGAACCCAGACATAGGTCAAGGTGCATGTGGGACAGTGAGAGGACCCAAGGCAACATGCTGCCAGATACAGCTGAGGGCACAGGCCACAGGCAACCTGGAGGGTGGCACTCCATCCAGCCTGCATCCTCTGGGGACCCTCAGATGCCACAACCCTGCCCTTCTGGCCAAAGCCGCATGCCCACACCCAGATGTGGCCAAACACAGCCCCAGTGTTCAGGCCTTGGAGGTCTGTCACCCCCAGCAGCCACCCTGCCCGACCCCGGGGAAGTTCAGCAGGAACAGCCCCACCCACAACTTCTGATACGAGTAGGACCACAGCCTGGCGATGGGTGCTGCTGCCTGGGTGCCCACGGAGGCCTCAGCTCCAGACAAATGCCCATGCACTACAGGTTGCAAATCAGAATCCACTCCACGGCCTGGGCATGCTCACTCACCCTCAGCGCCAGGATGCCTGGCTCCACAGAGCTAGGGAACCACAGCCGGTGCCCGGGGCAGCTCCATGGGCACCGCTCAGGGGATCCTCCTGGCAATACCAATGCAGGCACCACTGTGACTTCCCACAAGTGGGAAACAGACACAGAGAGGGCAGGGAAGCAACGCAAGGGCACATAGCCGGCAGAGGCAGGACACAGGGAGCTTAGCCACTGTACCGCCCTCCCCACCAACACACAGGACCTGGGTCCTATAAAATACAAGGTCTGAGCCATGCCAGCTCCCACGTGCCACCTGTCCTATTGGCCATGTGTGTAGGCAGAGAGTAGATCCAGGACTAAGCAGCAAGCCGAGGACACTGTCAGGCTGGCCCACAGGTGCCCCGTGTTGGGGAGATGCCTGGGGACCCCACGCGCACATCGCCCAGTCAGATGGCCACATCAGCGTCCTCTAGCTCTGCACCAAACTCAGCCATCCACAGCCCGCACCACGACGTGCACGGACAGACGCCGGGCCTCAGGCAGGACAGGCCTGAGCCACACAGAAGGGAAGGACGGGGGACTGGGACAGCCCCTCGGTCATGTCCACTCATGCCACATGTGTTCACATTGGTGGAGTCCAGGCTGTGGTGAGGCCCCTGACCGGGGACCACGCTCAGGCTGCCCACGGCATGGACGGCACTGGCAGGGGACCACGCTCAAGCTGCCCACGGCACGGACGGCACTGGCAGGGGACCACGCTCAGGCTGCCCACGGCATGGACGGCACTGGCAGGGGACCACGCTCAGACTGCCCACGGCACGGACAGCAATGGGAGGGGACTACGCTCAGGCTGCCACAGGATGGACGGCACTGGCAGGGGACCACGCTCAGGCTGCCCACGGCATGGACGGCACTGGCAGGGGACCATGCTCAGGCTGCCACAGGATGGACGGCACTGGCAGGGAACCACGCTCAGGCTGCCCACGGCACGGACGGCACTGGCAGGGGACCTTGCTGCCCATGGCACAGATGGCTGTGACACTGTCCCAGGAGCCCAGGTGAGCTGCAGATGCTGGGGGCAGCAGGCAGTGCCGCACCCAGGGCCTCCACCATGCTCCTCCCTGGCAGGTCCCATGGCAAGGGTCCTCCCTGGCAAGGCCCTCCCATGGGGCTTCTTCCCCCGCCAGGGCACAGGAAACCCCTCTCCTGCTCTGGGAGAAACCAAGAATCCACTTGCAATGGACTGACATGAGTTCTCGGAATCCATTTCTTCCTTTAATTATTATTAGCTAAGCATTTAAAACCAAGCTGTAAGAAAGAAAAAGGAGAGAAAAAGAAAGCCAGAGAGACTTTATTTCTCTACCTGGGGCTATGCAGTAATTATGCAAATGAGGGAGGCTGTGTCACTGAGTAACCAAGAATGTGCAAAAACTTGATTAAGTTAAAGGCAGCCACCTCCCTCAGCATGCTAATACGACAGACTTTCCCCAGCTGCACATGGAAAGCCTCTTCAGGTGTGAGGATTCCTGGCCACCAAACAAGAACAGGGGAGCAGCCAGGGAGCCCCTCCACCACAAGCAAGCTGCACCCCAGGTGTGGAGCTGAGCCGTGCCCTGCACCGCGCTCCAGCCATGACCATGTCAACACCACCTCAGGCTCGCCTGGTGCCACTGAGGGGCCAGATGGCTTTGTCAGCCACCGCCGGGGGTCGCGGACTCTTACTTCCTGGGGGCAGCCTTGTCCGTTGCAATGGAGTAACACGGGACCCCCACACAGCCTTCCACGAGGCCTCCGTGATGGGCACCACACGCACAGCAGTGCACTCGCTCCCAACAATGGGGGACAGAGGCTGGCATTCCCTCGGTCCAGAGGGGTCGGCTCAGCCAAGCAAAGACCCAACTGGAGGACAGCTGGGCAACGGCCATCGTGCTGACCAGGCGTTAGTGAGAAGCCAGAACTGCTGCTTACTCCGAACAGGACTCCTAGCAGGCACCACAAAGTGCCCAGTTTGGGAGCCACGCTGGCCCTGCTTAGCCCGGGAGGACCGTGTCCTGTCAGCTGCCAGCCCGGCAGCACCATCCTGAGCACATCTCGGAAGCCCGAGCACCCACGCACGCCCGAAGTCACAGGTGCTCGGCCTTGGCCAACGCTGCTGGCCTGGAGTTGCCCCAAGTTTCCCCCGTTTAGTCCCCGTAAGGGCAGACACCGGCATCTTTGAGGCTGCCTCGGGGTCACTGGGACGAACAGCAACTCTCCCAAAGAAAAGGGGCAAAAAAACTGAAGCGACCCCCATTGCCTGAGAAGACCCAGGGGACACGAGCTAAGAAAGGGACCTGGGAATCAAACAGCAGCTGCCGTCAGCACACAGCCAGCCAGGGACCCTCCTCCTCCCCAGCAAAAGCAGCACAGGTGTGGTGCGTAAGCCCTGCCTGCAGACAGGATAGTGGGCTGCTGGGGGCACACCTGCAGACACAGGATCTTGGGTTTCCTAGGACCACAAAACATCAAAAGGAAGCCAGTGTCCCCTACAGTCTCCAGCAACCCACAGGGCCGTGACCCACTCCCAGGCCCTGGGTGCACTTTCTCCCCCCTCCCAGGCAACAGATGGCAAGAACCCTGGTGTGGAGAAGGGATGCCCCAGGAGCACGGCCTGGGCAGGGCAGGCTGACGATCCATTTTCAGGAGGCTCCAATGCCTAGGGCAGCCGGAGGCAGCAGGCTGGAACGCAGCCGGCCGGAACGCAGCCCCGAGGACGTCTGCCTGCGCATCGGCTCTCCTGGGCCTCCAGCTGCTCGCTGCCGTCACCTGTGGGCTCCGGTTACCCTACCCCACCCCATCAGGTTGTTCCTAGCCAGGCTGCACGTGCCAGGAGGCCACCAGCAGGTGGGATGAGTCCCCCAAACCTCCCTGCCACCAGAATCCCACCCCGGGGTAGCTACTCAGCACAGGAACACTCTCGGGCACTGAGCCACACACTTCCTGCCCGTCTGCAACCTGCGCCGTTAGCATCCTGAAAGTTCTGCTGCTGTGGCCACACATGAAACAGCACACTGAACACCATCGGCTGGAGGCCATCACGCACACGGGAATCCACACACACTCAGTCACACACACACAGTAGCTATGACCTGCTGTGCCCGCACACAAGACAGACCGACCAACGTTCTACAGCATGCCACGCTCGCATCTGAGCAAACACACATCCATTTAAATGCTTTGACATTCACACCCCCACCGAGGAGGCTCTGAAAACCTGTCCCCCAACAGATGCTCTCGTAGACCAGAACTCCTTAGTCCACAGACAGCAGCTGCACCGTCGCTTTCCCTGGGGACAAAGGCGGTCCGAGCAGGGCACCTGCACACCAGGCCCCCGCACGCGTGTGGCTCACGGGCCTCCAGTGTTCAAGGCAGAGAAGTACAAGGTGGTGCGGATGATGCAAGACAAGCCTCTGACTTTCCATGCCTTGGGGTCTGTCCTGCCGGCAAAGAGCTGCTGTGGAGACCCTCCACCGGCCGCTTCCTTAACAACCTGGCCCAGCGCACGCACAGCCAGTCTCCACTGCGAGCTGTGCAGCTGTCCTCACAAGGAGAGGGGCCCAGACACCTGCCCGTGGTGCTAATCCAGCAGCCGAAATCTTGCCCCAACAAACTGGCTCAATCAGCACCTGTCCGTGCCATTGGACTCAGCTTCCGGTCAGCAGCCAAGAAACAAGTTCACAACGAAACTCTGTTCTCAGGAGGCAGGACCGGACCGGGGTCCCAGGGGCGCTCTGGGCGACCCCCGCAGGGACAGGGACGTGGCCAAGCAAGAACTTGGTGGTGCTGAGTCATGCCAGCTGCTTCTCCCAAGGCAGCGCACCCAGGGGCCTGCCCAGCCTCACTGCCCCTCGTAAGGGCAGCAAACACAGAGGCATTTCCCACAACACGATGTAACCCCCTGGTGGGCACCAGAGCAAGCCAGGAAGGAGTCAAAAAGAGCACGCTCAGGAACTCCCAGCCTCAGCCAGGTGCCCTAACTTTGTCCCATAAGCTTTAGCATCCGGGGCTAAGTGGGGGGTGGCAGCACGGTCCCCCGCCCCGCCAGTGCCCCTGCTCAGACGGAGGAGGCAAGCGCCCCTCTCAGCTCCCGCGCGCAGGCACCTGAACCCGCGATGCCCTCACCAAGCAGGCTCCCCAACTCACCCGCCGGCTCGCTGTCCCGCGGGCGCGGGTGATGTGAGCGAGAGGACAGCTTTCCCGGCCCGCCGCCGCTCTCCCCCGACTCCCCACCCCGCACCCTCGGCCCCGCGCGCGCGCGCACGAGCCGCCGCCGGCATCCGCGGTCCCGCCCGCTCCGCGCCGCCCAGCAGCCCCGCCGCCTGCGCCCCGGCGGCCGCCTCTGCACCGCGCGCCACCCTCCGCGGCCCGGCCGAGGTCACCGCGCCCCCGGACGGCCCCGCGGCGCGCCACCGCCCGGGCTGGGCCAGGTCGGGGGGCCGGCGGCGGAGTTGGCACGGGCACTCACCAGGTAGGCGCCCACCGTGCCCTGCGCCAGCATCAGGGCGCACTCGGACACCAGGAAGATCTTGATGTTGGAGAAGCAGGACGCCTTCTTTTTCTTCTTCTTGTTCCTCTGCGCCTCGTCCCCCTGCAGCTCGCCGCTCCGGCCGCCGCCCGACGAGCCGCCCGGCTTCTTGCCCTGCATCCTTCGCCGCCGCTCTCGCGCTCGCCCCGGCTGCCGGCGCCGCTCGGCCGGGTGCGCGCCGCGAGCCTGCGTGCCGTCCCCGCCCGGCCGCGCGGCCGCCCCCGTCCTGCGGGCGCAGGGGTGGAGGCCGGCTCCTCGCGCCGCGCTCGCCCTGCCTCCGCCCGCCCCGCGCCGCCGCCTCCGGCTCGCCTGTGCCAATCACCGGGCTGCTCGCGCCGCCGCCGCCCGCCCGCCGCGGCCCCGGCTCCGGGCCCCGGCTCGGCCTCGGCCGCGCGCCCCGCCCGCCGCCCGTGCGCCCGGAGAGGCAGCGCCCTGGGCGGCCGCGCGGCCTGGGGAGCCCTGGCGGAGGAAGGGCGGGGGTCCCCGAGCAGGGCCCACGGTGCCCGGCCCCCAGATGGCGCCGCGGGGACCCCCGGGCGCTATGGCGGTGCCGCCGGCGATCCCGGGCGCAGAGACGGCCGTGAGGCGCCCCCGTGGGGCCGGGGCCTAGAGCCGGGCACCAGGGCGAGGACTGACCCCTGGGCGGGCGGGCGCGGGAGGACCGCGGCCCGGCCAAGCAAGTCCTCTGGGTCCGCGATGAGCGCACGGACGCGGCGACCCCAGCAGAGGGCCGAGACCGCCCTTGTCGGCCTGGGGCCCGGCGGCTGCAGGAAGGATGCGGCCGGGAGCGCCCTGGGCCCCACCCCAGCCAGCTCCATGGCCTTGGCTCTGTCCTTAGGCCCGCCCGTATCAGCGCCCGTGTGGTCACTGTCCGCCCTCGGACTTCCGAAGGGTTAGGACCCAGGGAACACACCCTGGGAACCCCTAGTTCTGGACCCCAGGAAACCCCAGGGACCTGGGCTGTCTCTTAAATCTTAGACAACCCGACCTGCCCTTCCCACCATCCCGACTGTGCAGCGCACACTCAGACCCAAACAGTCAGAGAACGCCAGAGGACCAGGCAGTCCAGTGGTGGGGACTTCCTGCCCCCTGCCGTTGAGGTGACACACATAAGATGACCTTGGCCCTCCCAGGCTGGCTGTGGCCCGAGTACCCCTCCCTCAGCGGCTGCCCCCTCCCCTGCCTGCCACACAGACCCCTTGGCTCCCCACACTTCCTGATCACCGACCCCGCCTTGTGCACAGCGACTTTTCTAGAATTTACTATTTCACCCTTTACCCCAGGGACAGGGTGAGAGGGACAGGCTCGGAACCCAGAGTGTGGGTGCCGTCTCAGGGCTGTGGGCTTCTTCAGTGGCCGAGTTGGCGGCCATGACGGTGACCCGGAACGTCTGCCACCCTATGCCAGCCTCTGCTTCCCTCCATGCTCCCTCTAGTGGGTGGGGGACCTGGTGGCGGGAATGCCCCTTCTGCCTCGTTGTCTGTGCATCTGACTAAAGTACTTGGGGTCCTGTGTCTGGCACTTCTGGATAAAGTGTGTCTCAACTGGCAGAGGAGACTTGTGGCCGTGATTGCAGTGGCTTTGGGGAGCAGCTGACAAGCCGCTAGAGTGGGGGGCTAACCCTCCTGAGATCTGCAGTGCCCCTCTAGCAGACCTGACAGTGGGGGCGGGGAGACTGCAGGGACCGGGCCACGTGGAGCATGGTGGGGCTATGCCAGGTGCCACCAGCACATGGCCGGAGACCTCACATGCCATGGCCTGGCGAGTGCCCTTTCTGCTGGAGGCCCATGCTTGCCCTGGTGGCAGGTGGCCTGGTTGCACCTGCCCTGACTTTGTCGACTGCTGGTAGGATCCAGACGTGGAGAAGCCGTGTGACCTTGAGGTCTGATCCGGCACAGCCACTGGGATGGAAGGACGCTGGGTTTTGATCCCTGACAGTAAGCTGTGGGCAAATTCCTAGCAATTCGTGTTTGGACAGCTTCCCCGACACGCGTGCCCGGGGAAGGACCCTCTGTCAGCTCGTTTGGGGAGCAAAGAAGTGGCTACCATTGCCCTCACAGAGGACAGGGTGACAGTGGCTGCAGTGTCACCAGGCCATGGCCAGATTCTGCAGCAAGCAGCCTCAGTGTAATCCTCAATGAGAACCTGCTGTCGCTGATTCACGTGTGCTGTCTTCTGCCAGCTCCAGTTCCCTGCGCGGACAGACACGGCGTGCAAAAGGAAATGCAAAGAATAATTTCTGATTGTCGCTGGGGTGGAAAATAGATGCTTAGACTCTCCCCCGGGGCGTCACGGCTTCTCTTCCTTTTTTTCTCTCTCCTGCGAGTACTCTCGTCACATACTGAGTCCAGGCAAGGACCGCGCTGTGGCTGGCCAGCCTCCTTGGCTTGCCCCTGACATCTGGGCTGAGGTCTAGCTGGTTTTCTGAGTGCTCCCTGTTCCCACGCCCTCTGCCAATCAGGCTGATCCGTATGCCTCCAGCAGGAGCCTCTGGGTGCTGGTTCCTCTATTCACAGCTCCCTAGTTTAAATTACCCCTCCTAATTGGAATATGTCCTGAAGCTCAACAGAGACATGCAAAGGGGAGACATAGGTGTAGATGCAATTTAAAAAATGGGGAGTCCAGAATCCAGGTGGAGAAGCAGAACCTGTGCGGAGCCTGGAGTACTGCAGGAAGCAGGCCCCGAGGGAGTCCTCTGTGCGGGCAATTAGATGTGAGGCAAAGAACGGGGCAGCACGGTGCACGTGGTGGCCGTCCTGGGCTGCCTCCTGTCCGTGTCCAAACAGGCTGTTAGCCTCTACAACGCTGGGTCAAGCTCAGCAGGAGGTGACCCCAGCACTCCTGGCCCGGCAGGCAGACACCAGGCTTGCCTGCCACACCTGGGCCTGGGCCTTAGCTTCAGAACCGACCATGCAGGGTGGAGGGTTCCCAGTCAGTGTGCTGGAAACATGCAAGAGAAAAGCCAGGCAGAGAGCAGGCTCCACGTGGGGCCCTGGAGGGCATAACTGGGCCCCTGCTGCAGACCGTCCACAGCCATGGGCAGTGGGTGAGGGACCCAGTGCCTAGGGGTTCATTGCTCATTTCCCTCTCGCTCTGCCTCTAAATACATTCAATTTTTAAAAAGTGACTGTGGTGAAATGAGTCACTTAGGTGGCCCTCATATTATCTGTTTGTCCTCGTAAGTGTAGATTAGGGCCCAGAGGCACATGCGGGAGAAGTGGCCATCTCCCAGCCAAGGACAGAGGCCAAGCTGGACCTGGCCTCCTGGCCTCCTGGCCTCCTGGCCTCCAGGCCTCCAGGCCTCCTGGCCTCCTGGCCTCCAGGCCTCAGGGAAAGTCAGAAGAGGTGCTTCTGCTCCTTGGGCCCACAATGTGTTGGTCACCTCTGATCAGTGCCTTCTGCCCCATGGGCCCCCCAATGTGCATGCTCACTTCTGACTAGCGCCTCCTGCCCCCTGGGACCCCCCCAGTGTGCGTGCTCACCTCCGACCAGGGCCTCCTGCCCCCGGGCCCCCCGGTGTGTGTGGTTACCTCCAACCAGAGCCTCCGGCCCCTGGGCACCCCAGTGTGCGTGCTCACCTCCTGCCTCTGTCAGCACGCAGACTCTGCTTTCCTCACCAGGGCCACAGCTTGAGCTCTCCAGTCAGTCCTTCCCGCAGACTGCGACAGGCTGTGCCCTCTGCCTGGAGTCAGGTGTCTGACAGGCTGTGCCCTCTGCCGGGAGTCAGGTGTCTGGGGCAGCTCTTCAAGTCCTGATTCCATGCCCCATCGTGGCCTCCCGCTAGCACACCTGGGGCACAGCAGGTTATCTAGCCCCCACCACCCCTGTGGGAGACCAGGACGCCCACTGCTGCTCACACCCAGCCCGCCTCAGGATCCTGCATTCTGTCCCTCAGCCGCCAGCAGTGCCCAGCCCGGTGTGGTCACCGAGATGAGAGCGGGAGGACGGAATGGTCAGGAGAGCCTTGGCAGGGCCCGCGGCTGCAAGGCCAGCACAGCCAGGCAGAAGCGGAAGCTGGTGCGGCCTTGAGCAGGATGTGAGGGCTCCGGGGCCTGCCTGCACCCCTCAGGTGACCTCTGGACACCAGGCCTGCACCCCAGCTGAGGGCCTGTGGGAGCTGCAGCTGCTCGGATCCCAGTCCAGATATCCTGGATGGGAGGCCGCATTTCTGCCAGATTCCCACGTGACTCCTACCGGAGAGTGGCCCACTGGAAGGAGATGGCAGGGAGGGGGGCTGTGCACAGGCAGCAGCTGCTGGGACACCCACCTCACAGCCTCTATGTGACATGGCTCCCAGCCCGGGGCAAAGGGCTGAGCCGGACAGAGCAGGTGACACATACAAGACGTCAGGACTGGCGTAAGGAAACCCAGCCGTGACTTGCTCAGCCATGAAGCGCATCCCAGGGCCAATGTGGGTAAGTGGGTAAGCTGCAGGCTGTGGTGCCGGCAGCCCTTGGGAACACAGGCCGCTCCACTTCTCCAGCTCCCTGCTAACACACCTGAAAAAGCAGCACAAGATGGCCCAAGTGCTTGGGCCCCTGAACCCATGTGGGAGACCCAAAGGTCATTCCTGGATTTGGCCTGCCCAGCATTAACTGTCTTGGCCATTTGGAAAGTCGAATGGTGGATGGAAGATCTCTGTCTCCATTCCTCCCTCTTTCTGTCACTCTGCCTTCCAAATACATACAGTAAATATTCATGTGTGATATATATGTGTGTGTGTGTATCCAAGACAAAAACACATTAAGGATAGAGTGAAGATTTAGGGATGGCGTGGTAGCATAGCAAGCTGTCGGCAACGCCCGCATCACCGTGTACCCCAAGCTGAGCAGAGGGACTAGAGTTACAAAGAAGACAACACGCAGTGGGTCATTCTTGTAAAGAGAATGCCGTTTATTTGAACTCAGCCTGCCTTTTTATAGTCTGCTTAGTTCCTCCCAGTATTTTTCCAATGTTCAAGCAACTCCTAAGATCCTCCAGGGGCATCTTGATAAAGGGGAAGCAGGAACTTGTGGTCAAGCCAGGTGCTAAATGTATCAGGCCAAGATTGTGCATCCTGTGACCCCTTGAGAAACAAGCTAAGCTGTGGAGTTAACCCTTGGGAGACCAGGCCCTGCAGCAAGCTAACCCCCTGCTGGTAGTGGCCTTATGCATCAGTGCCAGTTCCTGTCCCAGCTGCTCCACTTCCCATCCAGCGCCCTGCTTGTGACCTGGGACAGCAGTGGAGGGTGGAACACGTCCTTGGCCCCCTGCACCCACAGGGGAGACCCCAGAGAAGCTCTTGGCTTTGGGCTGGCTCAGCTCTGGCTGTGGCTGCCACTTGGGAGGTGACCCAACACGTGAGCATCTCTGTCTGTTTCTCTCTCCCCCTTTTTGTGACTTTCAAGTAAAATAAACAAATCCTCCTTTTTTAAGAAAATAAAAAGTGATGATTTCCCCAACAGATGCCGAGAAGCTGGAGATACCGATGTTAGATTCATTCAAGACTGAACGCAAAATCATAACATTGGACAGCCGGGGTGGGCACACATAACAATGCATTGCCCCTGGGCGGGCCTGGCATCAGCTTGACCCATGGATGTGTTTCTGCTCAGGCCAAAACCAAACTACAGTTATCCTGGGGTATCCTGTTGCATTTTCATAGCAATTTACAGCATAATGAAGTATGCTTTTCCCCAAGAGTTTTAGTTCTCTATGGCCTGGACTTTCCCCGGCCAGCGTGGCTTTCCTGGCCAGCTGTGACAACCAGGCCTGGCTGCTGGGCTGCCTTGCACCAGGCTCTGAGTGGAACGGTGGGATCATTGAGAAGCCCTCGAGGGAGCCTGATGTGATGAATTTGCCATCGAGGAGCCCAGGGTTGAACCTTCTTTTGGGGGTGTCCCTGGCCATCCTGTCTCAGTGTAGCACCTGCAGATTCTCCAAGGTCATTTCACCAAGTCGCCATTCTCTGTGCTGTCCGTCCTGACTTGGGCGTATATGCATTCATTTCGTGTCTGTGTTTTTATATCAGACTGAAGAGTAGAAATAAAATACCAATTTCCATTAACCACTTCTCATTAAAATCAATTTAAAATTTTAAATATATTCCTTTATAGCCACACTCCTATGCTTACCCTAATTAACTTCAGTATATGTTCTATGGCTTTATCTGCATATCATTATGAAATTATAGTATTTCACAAACTCATGTTTTATCTGCTCACTGTCATTACACGCTTTCGATGCTCAGTCTGCAGAGGGGCCTGGCTCTGTGTCCTTTGTCAGAGTGGATGTGTGTCAGAGTGATCTTCCTCTGCTTAGCCCCCGCCCCTGTGCCCATTCCTGCCGGGGAAGCCAAGTGGCACAGCGCTCGGTCTGGCGGCTGGGAGGCCCCATGAGAAACGCCACCGAGACACGAGCTGGATGGCAGAGCTTCCAGACGGCCAGTTCTGCTCCGTGTTTTCCTGAGGTGGTGATCTGATCAGGTTATTGAATGTGTCTCCTCTAACAGGGTGAGGCTGTGCTGGTCCAGCACCTGGATGGGATCTACGGCCCTAGCCTGAGCTACCCGACAGGAGCCTGTTCCAGGACGAAGTCTTCACTCACACCGACGTGTTCAGGATCAACACACTGTACACTTGGCCTCCTCGGGGCCCTGACCATCCAGGGACTGCCTTGGCCCCAGGAGAGGCCCTGTCCCTTGTCCCTGAGGAGGGATGGCTCTGTGAGGTGGGGTATTGATCTTCCCTGAGGACTCATGGCTGAGACTCTTCCTGGAGGGCGTTCAGAACTGGAGGGTCCCCCACGTTGTCCAGGCTTTAGTTCTGGTTCTGCCACTGTCACCACACGTGTCAGGGTCCCAGACATCAGATGCATGTGAGCATAGCCATGCCAAGGCGGAGCGGCCAGCCTGCAGTGCCCGTGGGCAGAGAACCCTGAAGGACAGGGGATGCCGACCTGGGCTCAGCTTGGCTGCTCCGTGTCCTTCTTCAAAGTGCCCTGGGGTCCCTCATCTCCCCAATGTGCCCTCATGCCAGATGCCTTTGTTCAAAGGATTGAAAACTGGGCAGGTTGGCACGAGGCACAGCTGGCTCGGTTTCTGATGGGGAGAGTGGCTGCCAGACCTCCTTCCCACTGCCGCTATGTACTTCATGTAAGAGCCCTGGAACAGATCCAGCGGCTCCTGTGAGACGTGGAGGCCGGGTGGGACACAGAGCAAGCTCCGCAGGGAAGGCTTCAACTCTGAGAGCAGTGGCCGTCTGGTTTGATCCTGAGTTAAGGGGAAGTGTGTAGGAGACATCCATTTGGTGGGC
The DNA here is from genome assembly GCF_017591425.1 of Ochotona curzoniae. NCBI lineage: Eukaryota > Metazoa > Chordata > Mammalia > Lagomorpha > Ochotonidae > Ochotona > Ochotona curzoniae. The sequence goes on along the minus strand of NW_024467122.1, from coordinate 1,804,697 downwards.
TGACCTAGGCAGCTGGGTCCAGATGTCATGGTCAGCCATAAGGGCGGGGTGGGCACAGCCTCCTGCCCCACAGCTCCTCCTGCCCCCCGGGAGCTGAGTGCAGCAACCGCCAGTCATTTTCTGGGCGTCATGACAGTGGACGCCCCAGCTCCAGGCGAGAGCAAGCTGCCGCCTACTTCACAGGGCCCAGGCAGCCATGGCTGACTCAGGAGTGTTCCCTCAATGGCAGCTTTGCGGCTGGATTAGTGGTACTGCGGTGCCTGGAAAAGCCCTGATGACTTTCGGGGGCGTGGTGACTCATTTCTACTTCCGACAGGACACCCAGGGGGCCTCGCTCTTGATCCGAGGATTGAGAATCCCCTCAGGCACGTATGAAGGTGTCTCCATGTGAGCTGGCAGGCAGGAGTGAGTCCTGGGGTTGGCCGGGGCCCTTCGTGACCGTGACCCAGAAACACACACGGGGCCTACGGGATGAAGTCTCCCCTCACACCTTGGGGTGCCGGATGCCCATCTGAGCTCCAGTGGCCCCAGCTTTCTGACCTCTGCTGCAGGCTGGGAGCCACATCTGGCTGGTGTCCCGACACCCCTGCCCTGGTCCTGGCTCCCTAACCCCCACAACCTCTCCTGGGGTACCATAACATCCAAGGCCAAGGAGGTCAATAGATTCCCCACTTTGTGTGTCTTATGACATTGTCTCTCATTGTCTCGTGGCTGGCTAACCGCTAGCTGATTTGCACATATATTCCACATATGAAGGACAGGCGTGCTGACCTCAGCCGTGGCCTCAGCATGCGGCATACAAGTGCCTGACATCATGCCAACCCCAGTGCCAAGTGCTCAGGAGGGCAGGACTGAGGCACCCCCACATCTGCAGACCCTCTGTCCCTTGCACCTGGAAAGCCCACAGGCATAGGAGACATGAACCTTTTGTTTCACACACTGCCTTTGAAGTTGAAGAACAAAAACCTGGAGTTGGGTCCCAGCACACCAAGGCAGCTCCAAAGCCCTGCCGCCCTCCCCCAGCACTCCCTGAAATTTCAAAGGCAGAGAAGCCATGGAGGGGGGCCAGTTGGGTTCCACCGAGACCCCAGGGGACCTGCACAGCACAACCCTGCCCTGCAACTCCAGATGCACCTTCCCGTGGGCCAACTCAGGCCTGAGACCTGCGGGGAGACCCCTGGCCCAGCCTCCCCAGCTAGGGACCTCCCTGTCCTCCCCGGAATGGGCCACTGGAGGCCTGGAGGAGGGGAAGGAGCCGTGGACAGTACCCTGGAGGCCTTTAAGGAGCCATGGGCAGTGCCCACGCTCTGCCTCAGCTTCGGCTCTTCTGTGAAGGGTGACTTGCCGCAAGGCCACCCTGAGCAGGGCTGACTGGGCGTGGGCATTTGTAGTACCCTCAGGTGTTTGCGTGCAGTGTGAGGCCGTAGGGTCCTGCTGCAGCCCCAGTGCACTGTGGGGAGCCAGGGCGCTTTTTTCTGCCTATGCCTCTCAGACCAAAGGAACATCAGAAAGATGAGAGCCCATGCCCGGCCGGGATTCCTGGAGATAGGGCAGCCGTGAGGGGTGTGGGCAGACTCATCCTGTCAACAGAGCCCAGGGAAGGACCTGGCGGGCACTGCTCATCACAGGGGCATGCATCACCCCTCCCAAGAGTGTATGCCCAGAAGTCCATTAGCCTAGCAGCTGCAGGGCGTGCCTGGATGCCCCTACCCTGGGTGAGCAGGGGCTGCCGGACAGGTCCGAGGTGTCCCATCCCTAAGGTGGGCTCCTCTCGGGGGGCTCCAGGCTCCCAGCCAGCTCGGTCTATCTCCTTCTCATGGGCAGCTTCGGCAGAGATATGGAGATGTCCCACTCTCCAGATAACTGTAACAGCCATGCTGGAAGCTCCTGTTGTGTCAGCTGGTTCCAGTCCTGCCGCCCCAACTCTGATCTGACTCCCCACTAAAGGACTGGAAAGCAGTGGAGGATGGCCCAAGTGCTCGGAACCCTCCATCCGCCTGGGAGAGCTAGACAGGCATCCTGGCTCCTGGCTTCAGTCTGACCCAGTCCTGGCTGTTGTGGCCATACGGAGACGATGGAAGATTTCTCTCTCTCTCTCAAATAAATAAATCTTTTTAAAAACCCCTATGACTTTGAACAAACCGTTTGATCTTTCTAGTTCACAATTTACCTCTTGGTGAAAGTGCAAGGTTATAGCTTGTGTTCTTGAGAGCTGCTTCTCCCCCGAGAAACTGTGCTTTGCTAATGGAAAATCGCCCTCCACCTCTCCGGGTAACCAGCCAGATGGGGATCCCAAGCCCCAAAGCCCATAGGCTGACCCCAGGTGGGGACCCCCGAAGCCCCAAAGCCCACGAGGCTGACCCCAGGTGGGGACCCCAAAGCCCACAAGGCTGACCCCAGGCTGCAAAGGTGCTGCTCTGCATGCCTGTGCCTCGAGTGATGGCTGCTGGTGGATGAAGGGCAAGGGAGAGATCCAGGAACCACAGCCTGTGCTGGCAGACAGGAGCCGTGGGCACCAGAGGAGCTTTCCCGCTAAGCTCTCCACTTGGCACTTCCCTGGAAACCTTCCCCAGGTGAAACCGGGGGCAGCAGGGTACCCCAGCAGAGGCAGGGCTTGATAAGAACTCCCTGGTGGATGGAGAGAGACAGGAAAGTGAAAGTGGTGGCAGAGTCAGCCCCAAGTGCGTTGCCAGCCAGGCGGCCACGCTCAGCCAGCCCCCTGGACACACAGCGGATAGCCACACTCCGCCAGCTGCCCGCGTCACATCCTGGCTGCCGCCTCTCGGGCTTCCCTCACCCTTGCTCCCAGCTGCTGTCTTTGCACAGCTCCAACTAAATCTGTTCCTTCCTGTCAGGGGCGCGTGCTTGTAACCCTCACAGAGGCCTTTGCAATGCGGAACAGTATGCATTCCTAACGGGAAGGTGGAAAAGTGGAGACATGACCCGATCGAGGTCCAAATCATTCTACAGCTCCGCTTCCGGGGAGACCGTGCGCCTTCGAGGGATGTGTGCGAGGCCGTTCCGCGACACCTGCCGGCCCTGCTGCTTCTGCCCGACAGGTCACGTATGGGCCGTGTACATGTGTGCCAATGGGTGTGTTGTGTGCACACGTGTGCTCACACATGTACACGCATGAGTCTGTACAGGTACACCTGGATGCACACACCTGTGTGTACATGTATGTTTGCATTGTGTGTGCGTCATGGTGTCCATGTGCACACATGTATGTATCCGTGTGTGTGGTGGGGAAGGGCCAGGCAAGGCCTTGTCACTGGGGTGCTAGCAATGGTAATTATCTATTCCTTTCGTGTTCTCAAGGAATCACGTGCCTCCCTGCCTCCCCGTGACCCAGCCTGGCCTCCCACAAACCTGTGTGCTACAGGGGAGGGTTTCGTTCCTGTGTGCGCATGAGTGTGTCGGAGCACGGCTGGGTGGGTGGGCACCTCGTGTGTCTGAGCACAGATCAGACGGTGGTGGGCAGCCTGTGGCTCCTGTCTCTTACTGGTCCCTCCCACGGCCGCCTTTCACCCTGGGTGCTGGGCACCTTATGGGCAGGACTGTGCTCCCTCTGGACGTGGAAGCCAAGGATGGGTCTAACACCCGGGGTGCTTCCGGAGGCGCTGGGAGGTGCAGCCAGGATGAGGGAGAGAGGGTTCAGTCTGTCGCCATCTTTTCTGCACGAGAAGCAATCTCCCTTTGCACGCGCCCCACGAGAGAGCTCAGCGTGCGCTCCACCTGGTTGGCTGCCTAGTTCGCTGGACAACGCAGCATCTGCTTTCCGTGCCATTAGATATCCTTGTAAACAGATGGAAAGAGGATGCCTGCTCCTATTTTCTCCTCAACAGGAAAGTAAGATGCAAATTGGGGATGTATGAGAGCATTCCAAAATCTACATAAAAAAAAACAGAATTAAAAGGTGGATCTGGGGCTGGCATTGTGATACCTGGAACATGATATGGCACCGCTGACGGCTCCCGGCTGCTCCACTTCCAGCCCAGCCTCTACTAATTTACCTGGGAGGGCAGCAGAGGACTGCCTGGGTTCCTGATACCCATTGGGGAGACCCAAATAGGGTTCCTGGCTCTTGAACCTGGCTGTTTTAGCCATCTGGGGTGTGAATCAACAGGTGAAAGATCTCTTCCTCCCACTCTCTGTATCACCTTTCAAACGGATAAATCCTTCATAATGATAGGTTTATTCTGGTACAACAAATTTTGAAGTCTATGCAAATAAGTACATTTTTTTAAAGTCCTGGAAAATGCATATGATGAAATAACTGCATGGGATTAAAGGGAAATTGCACCAAAATAAACTTATCTTTTAATTCCAATTTCTGTGAACTTCGAAAAATTCATTTTATTCAGCTGAAGAGAGAGAAGGAACTCCCACCCACTGGTGCATTCCTCAAATGCCAGGGAACCCAGGAGCGTAAGCCAAGACTCCCACATGGATGGCAAGGACACAACTGCTTGAGCTGGGACCACTGCCTGCCCTGGTCTGCACGCAGGGAGCTAGGGCTGGGAGCAGAGCTGGGACATGACCACTGCCTGCCCCAGTGTGTCTGCAGGGAGCTAGGGCTGGGAGCAGAGCTGGGACATGACCACTGCCTGCCCCGGTGTGTCTGTAGGGAGCTAGGACTGGGAGCAGAGCTGGGACATGACCACTGCCTGCCCCGGTGTGTCTGCAGGGAGCTAGGGCTGGGAGCAGAGCTGGGACCAGGCACAGCTTGTGGAGTCTGGGCATCCCTGGCAATAGCTTGACCACAGTGCCCAATACCAGGTCACTTCACCAGACTTCCTGAAGTTAGCTCAAATGTCAAAGGAAGGACCTCAGGACCCCCTTATGGGATCTGCAAACTTCTAGACTCCATTTGAAACTTCACTCCAGAAACCAGTGAGCCATCCTGAAGGCAGTCACCAGGGCTACGGTGGGTGAAGTTAACTCCTGCTTTCATTTCCGTCTTGTCCCAGAGCTACAGCATGACATGGAATTGAAAGTCCCAGAAGAAACACCTGGAGTTCCTAGTGAATTACACCAGCCCCCACGGCTTTTGCTCTCAAGCCTCAGCAGGTCACTGCAGGGAGAGGGCATGCACGAGGTGCAGGGGGCTGCCATGCACCACATGCCAACCTTCACGAGTGAATGTGGCAGGTTAATCTCTCTCTCTAAAGATTTGCTTATTTGGGAAGCAGAGTCAGAGAGAGAGAGAGAGGATTTTCCATTCACTGGGTGACTCCCCAAATGGTCACAATGGCCAGGACTGGACTAGGCTAAACCAGGAATCAGAGGCTTCACTATGGTCTCAGAGAGCGCTTTCCTAAGGCACAGTAGCAGGGAACTGGATCAGAAGTGGAGCAGCCCAGTTTGAACTGGTGCCCGTATGGGATGCAGGACTCTCAGGCAGCGTCTACTGGCTAACACCGCCACATCAGCCCTGGCCCTCCCTTGTACCTTGGTCTCCACTGGTCTTTGTGAGGCCCAGGAACATGACCCTGGGACCTGGCGCTGCAGGGCATGCTATGTCTGGGAAATCCAATGCTTTGTAATCTGCACAGATCTGGACAGCTTGTGCCCACAGCTGCGCTGCCCGTGTTCTTCAGAGCCCTGCGTGCTTCCTGCCTGTCCTGCTCGTAGCCACCTCGTCCTTGCCATGGACCTCGTCCCTCTGCCTCTTTGCCAGCAGCGCATATAGCTTCCCACTCCCAGCAACGCTGTGGTTCTGACACGAGGCTTCTGAGCAAAGGTGTGGACGGACAGCAAGGACCAAAGCTGCTGTTTTGTGCCTGGTCCCTAGCCCCGGCCCTGTGTCCGTCTCGGGTCCTGGCCCTGTGTCCATCTCGGGCCTTGGTCCTGTGTCTGTCTCGGGCCCCAGCCCCATGTCCATCTCATACCCCCAGCCCCCAGCCCTTGGCCCCGCATCCGTCTCGTGTCCCCAGCCCCCAGCCCTTGGCCCCGCATCCGTCTCATGTCCCTGGCCCCAGCCCCCGGTCCCCAGCCCACATCTGTCTTGTGCCCCAGGCCCCGTATCCGTCTCATGCCCGGCCCCCAGCCCGCGTGTGTCTTGCACCTGGCTCCTGGCCCTGGGTCTGCGGGCTTGGAGCTGCAGGAATGTGCTCTCTGGATCCAACGCTATTCACCTGTAGGGTAACGAGGATCGGGGTGTTCCCAGAACAGCCTGGGAACGTCTTCATGGGAAGCCACACATTGGCACATGGGGAGGGCTGATGTGCCTGTCTAATGCACTGATCGTGGGGCACCATGGCGAGAGAGACCAGGTTCCCCTTGGCAAGACGGTCATCTTTAAACCTTTGTGCTCAAGGTCATCTTACCTTTACAACACAGAAACCATGCAGTGGTTTGCCAATGTTTTGTCAATGTTCTTATCTCATGTGCTGCCCCTACAAACCCGACCTGGCTTTTCCTGCCACCGTCATTCACATCACACTGACGGGTTTGTCACAAAGGACCCACACCCAGCGTCCCCAGACTTTTACTACCTGAGCCGCAGCACTTCCCGGAGCTGGCCAGCGTCTGCCTCCGACACTGCATTTCGGCAGCTAGGCGAAGCCTCATGCGTTTCCTCAGAGTTGGTTTCAGCATGTAAGTATGTGTGCGCGTGGTTAGCTGTCTTTTCTCAGGTCCCTACCTCCAAGAAGAAGGCGTGATCTGCCTTCATCGCCCGGAGTGACACGAGTGTCTGACCTCATTTTCCTGGCACATCCGGGAAGGTCATTTGCATGTGATCCGTAGCTCCATGGTCTCCTGTTCTGTTCTTCACTGCAGGATTCCACCACGCCTAGGGGAAAGGCGGCCTTCCTGGCTTGGGTGTACTGGCTCAGCCTGGCCTGGTCCTCACTCCTGCCGTGGCCCCCCAGGGGCTGCAGGGGGCTTGCTCCTGGCCCGTGTTTGTGCCACTCCTTTGTGCAACTAGTTCCTGTTCAACTGCTGTGGCAGGTGGGGGTTAAAGATTGTGCCTGGGTTAGTCCCCTGGGCACCTAGGTATCATAGTGCTTGGTTAGCGTTTGCTGGGATGCCTGGGGGCCTGAGCTGCAGCACCGGTGTCTGCTGGCAGTGTGAATGTGGGCACGTCGCAGCACTCCTGGCTTGTAGCGTGGATTCAGCGATGTTCTGTACCCTCACAGGCGGTCACGAGATCCGCTGCGGTGACTCACAGGAAACGCATGCAGCTGAAACCCAGATGTTAGGAACCTGCATTAGCCTTCCACATCGCATCCCCTCCCGCTACCGCTCCAACCACGTGCTTCTTACGCTAAAGTCGATTTCATTTTCAGGCACGCCTGGCCCAGTGCATCCCCGCTCTGCAGATGAGGAGATGGGCAGGGCCAGCCATGGCTGCCCGAATGCGTGCTCTGCGTTGGCATGAGGACATGACCTTCTAAGCTCCAGATTCCAGTCGTACATGTTGACCACAGCGACGGAGGCGTTTCCTTGGGAGAGAGTGATTTTCGGCTTTCAGTTTCTTACTTTCTCATCAACGCATCCCTCGTTATCGCTGGAGACTCGCTCTTCCCTGCTACTCAGGTTCAACTTGGGAAAGCCGACTAACCTAAGTGTGGCTCAGAGAGACCTGCGGTTCAAGAGACCTGGGCTCCCCTCTGCGCCTCTACGCGTGTTTAGAGAAGCTTACCATACCTCCCGGGAGAGAGGAGCAGGGTGCGGTCTCCGTGGACAGACGTGCGGGGCCCTCCTGTCAGACAGTGACCTGCCTGGGGGACTCAGACGGCTTAGAGACCCCAGGTGCACTCTAACCCCAGGCCTGCTTGGCCCACTCATGTGTCTGGTGACTTGAGGCCTGGGAGGATGGAGTCTGGGTGTTAGCCCCTGTCCCCCACTCCCAGAGCCGTGGTGTGTCCATCAATTGTGTCACCGCTTTGGACTTGCCATTGACACTTGCTGATTTCACTGTGGTCCTCAGCCCGAGTGACCGTGACGACAGCACAGGGATTCGTGTGCAGTGGCCACTGGTAGAGTCTACGCTACAATCCCACAATGGCCTCGGTTGGCAGATACTTCAACTGATCGTCCTGGACGTGGAGTGACTTTCTGAAAGCTGCGTAATTTTCAAGCGGCTGAGTAGACATTTGTCTCCAGGCCTGGTGGCCACGAATGTCACTTTTACCATTCCATGTGGTGTCTGTGGAAACTCTGCTGGGGCATGTCCTTGTCTCTCCGTTCCTGGCTCCCGCGAACTGCTACTCCCAGGAGTGGACACCAGGTGTTGGCACCAGACTCCCCAGTTCCTGGTGAGACAGGACCTCTATCAGAAGCAACCCTCCACCCTTCTGATGAGCAGCAGAGTTGAGAATGGAGTGAGATGTGGGAACAGGAGGTGGTTAAGAATGGTGAAGTCACAGGCTCGTGTGTGTGTGTGTGTGTGTGTGTGTGTGTGTGTGTGTGTGTGTGTGTGCTGTGTATGCATGTGTGTGCATATGTGCACGTGTGTGGAAGGAGGACCATACAGGCTGCCTGTGCAGAGCTGAGATGCTCCTCATTAGCCTGTGAAGAATTCACTTACGACTCAGGAGCCCATTAACAGAGGGGTTGTCCATAATGGGGCCTCCTGCACGGCTGCACTCTGCCTTCCCATTCCGGCCCGACAGAACCTGGAGGCGTCTTAGCACTGGCCACACGTCTCCCGAGAGCCTGGATGCTCACAGGAAATGGCTCTGAGGAAAGACCAGGGGTTGTAAAGCCTGTAGTTACTTTAATGGCTGCTGAAAGGGCCGCCCAGGGCCCAGACGCTGGGGACCTTCCACAGCACTCAAAGTCGTTAACCGTGTGTGGGCTTCAAAGCCAGGGTCAGATTTCAGCAGCTTGGAGCCCCTGGGGACCTCCTCACCAGGTCCGGTCCCAAATAGCTGTTGTCTTGTCTACTGTGGGTGGCAGGCGGCTGGTCTACTCCAGCCTTCCTGGGAAAACGTTGACTGCTTCCGTCTTAGGCAACATCTCCCCTGTGGACACAGTGTGCCCGGGCAAGGCTGGGCACAGTGAGGGCCCCTCGTGTCTGACCTGCAGCCTTCGGTTGCACTGGTTATTGATCCTGCTCTGATTACCTGCTCTCCTTATGCCCTTGGCTTGACCTCTCTGAAGTCAGACCATGCATCAGAGCCCTGGGTAATCAATTGCGGAGCATGTGGTGGGAAATGGAGCTCCCCTTGCACCTGCACACAGCCCAGCATGATGCTCACTGCCCACTAGCCAGGACACAGTCCGGGCGCCTCTGGACGGAATCAGCAACAGGTGGGAGACGCGAGGCTGAGGGTGATGACAGAGCTTTCAATGTCTGCTACTGTGGCTTCTTCCAGCAATGTGATGCCCACGCCGCGGCAAAGCCCGAGAGGTGGCTCAGATGTGATGCCTTCATTGCCTGTTGAAGTTATCGTCCCTCCTAATGAGAGCGAGACAGGGCGTGCCGCCCGCAGTGGGGTTAAACGTGGCTGAACCATTTCCTGAACCGCATCTCTGAGCGTGCGCCTCGTCTGTATTCTCCACGCACAGTTCTGCAGCGTCACTTTGCATCTCCCTTCCCCGGGACTCCTAGTCCCACTGCCGTGATCCCTGCATCCCTCCCTCCGGCCCTACTGGATCACGGGCTCAGCCGTGGTCAACAATGGCATAACAAACCAAAGATGGTCAGCTCTCTCCAATGCACAAGCCACTTGTTGGTTTGTCTACCAATAAGAGTGTTTGTTGACTGAAAAATGAGTGTAGGAGACCTCCAGAGGCTGCCTTTGATGAGCAGCTCTGGCTCTCTCTCAGCCACCCTGCCAACCCGAGTGTGGACCAGGACAGCTGGACCGAAGTGTCCCCCTAGCTTGCAGAGTCGTTAGAGACGAGAAGAGGACCTCGGCTCTTGGGAGAAATGTTTGGGAAAACCTCGCAGGCCAAAGCAAAGCTTTCATGAGCTCTGTGCCTAGCCCTCAGCTGAGGATCCCAGCCGTGCTATGGCAGTCTCATGGGAGACCAACCCGGCGGCCTCACCCGGCCCTGCAGCTGCCCAGGAGACCCACCTGGTGGCCTCACGGGAGACCAGCCTAACTACTCCTGCAGCCATGACCCTGGCAACTAGCAGCTGGGGAGCGGTTGTGTGCTGCATTTAGGCTGGGCAGTAAGTGCTTCGCCAGAGGTCATTCTGGGAACACAGGCCTGTGTCTGCAGAAAGCACAAAGGCAAATCAGATCAGCAGGGACAGGATGAGCCGAGCAGCCCGAGGCAGCCTCTGCTCAGTGTCACAGTCCAGAGACGCAAATCGGACTAGAAAGAGCTCTGCCGAGCAACACGCTCTGAGTTTTTCTGGAAAATGCCACATCATGCATTACATGCTCTTCAACGCTTGATAAACCGTGGATCCAACTCTTAAGGAAAATGAGTTCCTCCAGACGCGTGCATTTGGCTCCAGCACCTCAAGCTTGGAGTCTCAGGAGTAGAACAAGCCAAGATCCCTGTGGCATGAGGCTGCAGCCCACGAGGGCGGGGTACGGCGTTAGCATGCCTCGCGGCTGATGCCCCAGGCCAGGTGTGACCAGTGCGTCTGGTTGGGGCACTTCCACCTGTGCCACTCGGACATGGTGGTGGAGAATTCTAGCTTCAGGAGGAACATCTTTTTGGATTGAGACCCTCATTGGTACTGCTGCTTTCTTGCCCAAGAAGTGGCTCGGTTACACGTATTTAAGGACATCTTTTCCAGTGGCTTAGCTTGTAGTTCCAAATAGGAGAAATGAGATAGAGCAAACTCGGAGACCCATCTGTGGCCTCCTCTCCTGCAGAACCAGGCCTCCGAGTCGGGAGCTTCACGAAGGACTGCGTGTTGCCGGTAGCTGTGCGCTGGTGCCATCCGCCTCACCTTTTCTGCACAATGCAGACATGCACACCACTGACCCGGTGGCACAGTCATTGCCGCAGGACACTGTCAGGGCTTACAGCCTGGCTTGACACTCGTTTTCTGGAGAAGCAGTGGCAGACGTGGCAGTCTCTGGATTGTGGTCTGCCTTTCATGACTTGTTCAGCATCCTCGGTGTCAAAATGCATCCATGTCTGTGATTCAGACCCTCAGCGTTTGAAGGCAAGCAGGTGCCAGGCTCCTGCTGTGACATGGGTGCCAGGAGGCAGGCAGTGGCCTTGGGGGTGTGTCCTGAAAGCAGGGAGCCTGGAGAGCAGAGGGGGAAGTGAGGAAGGAGGGTACATGCGAAGTGAGGTTGTATGTCGAGTTCAGGGGCGAGAGGATCCAGGCGGGGGGAGGTGTGAGACAGGATGAATGGCAGCTCAGGTCATGGCCACTGTGCACGCGCTGAGCTGCGGGTCCTCGCCTGTTTCTGGTCACCAGCGATGTGTGAGTCTGGTCCTTCCTTCTCGAGACATTCACGAAGCCACATGCCTGCAGAACCTGTGGTGTGGTTCACACAGGATCCCCAACCCCGAGTGTTGGCCAGGACTCTGGTGTCAAGTTCATGTCACCATCACTGAGCGTGTCGCCTGCCCAACCTCGTCTCTTCTCCAGGGGACTGTTCCCTTGGGTTTGGATAAGATTCCAGAGCCACAGTCAGCGTGAGTACTCAACAAGCTGTCCGATGCTGCACGTGGCCCGCCACGCTGCCCTCAGAGGCCCCTTGTGCTGGAAGGGGCATCCTTCCCGCGGGAGGGCGCCTTCCCACGGCCGGGTTTTGGCTCTCAGTCTCACGCGTTGCCCACAAGGCAGAACCATACAACGTTCAGATCAACAGCCGCCTTTCAAAACACTCTCGAATAGTTAAGATTCCATTCCATTTCATGGTCCTCAAACTCAAGGGGGAAAAATGCTTCAGTACACATGGAATGAATCTGTAAATAATTTATGGGGCAGCCGAGATGGCAGCCTCAGGGGGCGTGGTGGGCACAGGGTGTTTTCCTAGGCAGTACCCTTGGCTCGGAGTGCTTCCTTCGCAGTACCCAGCTACTCCACTCCCTGTGTGCCCTCCCACTTCCCTGCCCAGCCAGTCCTTCTTTCCTCAAAGCCAGGGCCGCACCGTGTCCTCCGTGCATCTCCGGCCTCATGAACCGAACCTGGGGTGTCAGAAGGGATCAGCCACAGCCCTGCCTGCCTCGGGGCCTGGGCCGTGAGCCTCCCTTGTTGGACCAATCAGCAGAGCCACGGGGTCCCTAAGAGCAAAGAGAAACTGCAGGTCACCCTTGGGCCTGAGCTCTGGGTCAGAGAAGGAAGTGAAGGTGAAAGGTCAACCCTGTGAGTGGCAGAGCTGCAGGTGAGCGAGCTCCTGCTGTGCCAGCCCGCAACCTTTGCCCTAGACCCCATCAGGCCACCTGTGCCCCATCGGTCCTGAGTTTGATCTCATCCCAGCCTCCCAGCGCTGAGGGCCCCATCTTCCACAAGGTTACAGCCTGCACGACTCAGGAGCATCAGCCTCCTGCTGAGAGCCCAGAGTGCCCAGGCCTGCCTCTGCTAGCCGCTGCCATGGCTGCCCCATGCCCCAGGGAGGAGACAGACCCTGGGCAGCCTCAGGGACACTTCTGTCCTGGAAGAATCCCCTCCTTAGGCATGACACAGGGAGGCGGGGATGCCGAGAGGCGCAGGCAGCAAGGCCACCCCAGGCTCTCCGGGCACTAGCGGCTCCAGAGGACTTGGTGCCCTTGTGTCCCGGGCCGCATTGGGCAGCAGCCCCCACAGCTCCCCGCTAACCCCATGCTCCTGTCAGTCAAGGCTCTGCCTTGGGAATGTCCCACCCCTAGGTGCAGGTGTTGTGACCTGGGCACGCAGGGACCTCCAGCCCCGGATTCCACGGACTAAGGTGAGAGTCTCAGGGGCCAAGCAATATGCCAAAGCACCACTCACCCCACAGCATGGGCACCGAGCCCCCAAGGCTGTGGGCAGGCTTGCCATCATTTTAGAGGGGACCTTGGCATCTGCCGGGAGGGTCTGTTAGAATCCGACTCAGCATCACAGCACCAACGGTCACACGGCAGGCAGGCCCTGCTGGGACCCTCAGTCCAGCCTGTGGCGAGGGGCAGCAACTCACTCACAAAGTGTCAGACCCGTGTGCGGGCACCAAGATCTAGGCCTGGTGGCTCCCGCACCACCGCTGGCCAGCACTCCCAATCCGTTCCTCGCCCTCCCCAGCCAATGACCGTGACATTTTCACCCCTTGTCATCTCACTCATCCAAATCTGGGGCAGCCGGCAATCCAACCCACCCTTGGGACTGTGGGGTTGGGTGGCGGCCCCAGCAGGGCCAGCTCGGATAGCTGTTTAAATGTTAAAGGCGCACTTCACCCTGGCGCCCACAGCTGGCACTGGGTTCAGTGTCAAGGTGGCAGGAGCGACCGGAGCTGCCTGTGGCTGTGGCTATCTGAGGAGGTAGGGATGCAGGTCACGCCGCATAAACAGGTAGGCACGCGGTCACAGCAGGTGCTAATTCTGGACTCCATGTCACAGGTTCTAGGCTTGCAAATAGCACCAGACAGCACTGGCTCCTGGACAGCTCGCCCCACAGGAGCCTCGGAGCCCCGTCCAAGGAGTTCCTGGGCTGCAGACTGCACTCCAGCCTGAGCACCGTTTTCTTCCCTGGGCACTGCCTTAGCACTGCAAGCTGGCTGCCAGCTGCTGCCCCACCGTCCCCTCAGGGCTCAGTCTTTCCTCTCCCCACTGGCCCACTTCCTGTTTTGGTTTTTAAAAATGTTAATAGTCATTTTAATTTCTCCTATAGGCAGAGTGAGCACACTCGTGCAAGAGAGACTCCCATTGACTGATTCAACTCCAGCTGGCTGACATGGATGGGCTGCGCTGGCACTGGAGCCAGGAGCTGGGCTAGCAACAGGGGGCTCCCCTCTGTGTGTGTGGTGGGAGTTGGGCTCCCTGAGGGGTCCCGCTGCCTCTGTGATCTGCCTGGCCAGGGCTGGGGCTGAAGCCATCACTCCAGGGCACGACACAGGGTCCTGCCACTGAGCCAACTGCCTGTTCCTGGTCTCTGTCACTCTTAGTTCTGCCCAGCCACAGACTGTCTAGTGCAGGTCTTGGTCTGTGTGGTCCTGTCACTGGAGGGCAGGCTTCCTGGGAGTGGGGGCGTGGGTCCGGGTTGTGTTCCCAGCTCCACCAGCCCCGGGAGCAGGGCCAGTCTGGTGGGAGTGGCCTCCTGCCAGTGATGCTCAGAGAGGAGTGGGTTTGTGATGTGCACACATTGGTGAACATCTGATGGGGAGTCATCCTTCACTCGCCCCACGCCCTTCTGCAGTTGGTTAGCATGCGCTCAGCAGCAGGGCTGCCTCAGCAAGTGCTCCGGAGTACACGGGAGAAGTGCTGGGCCGGCATCAGCGGGGGGCTTGTCCCCATAGGAGTGCCTGGTGGCCACCACCAGAAGCACCCTGTAGGGCCCTGCCCATGAGGGAGCCCGTCCTGGTTTCCCCAGGGTTCACCCAGTTTTAGCTCCACGAGTCCGGGGTCATCTCAAGGCTCAGGACCTAAGCAGGACGCTGAGTTCACAGCTGCCGCCCTCCCCTGTTGCACCTCCACCTTGGCTGCTTTCCAGTCCCATGGCCTGACTCCGCCTGAGATGCCTGCAAACAAAGCCATGCGGTCCTTTCACCCGTGTCCGTGATGTATTCGGATTTGGCACCCAGAAGGAACGTGCTGAGCACAGACGAACACTGGCACACTTGCGGCAGGGGCTGCCAGGAGGGGCGCGGGCAGGGACAGACACTGCGGGGGGCTCAGCATGTCCAACAGTGAACCTCACACACGCTCTTTTGGGGGCTTTGTCCCCAGGACCAGGACTGCTGGGACCCAGAGTTGGGGGCCACTTGGCCTTGGCAGACACTGTCCACACTTTTCCCAGAGTAGCTTCACCAAGTGCCAGGCACACCCAGAAAGTGTGAAGACGCTGGTTTCTCCACAACGGGCTCTGCCTGGCACAGGCAAACCTTCGCATTTCCCCCTTTATCCGAGTAAGTGCTGTCTTAGTGTGGCTTTAGTTTGCATTTTCCTGGAAGTTTTTATGAGTCTTTTAAAGTGTTATCTCCTTTCTATCTGCTATTAAGTTGCTTACCTTGATCAGACATTCCCTATGTCTTGTCTTGATAAAAATGGATTAAAATCTATTCTCCAAGTCTATGGCTTGTTAACTTCATTCTCCCCATATTATTTGTGGCATTTTTTGTCTTTGTAAGTCAGGGTCCTGTCCTCCTGCGTAAGCCATCTGTGCCAAACTAAACATTCCTGAGGATATGCTATAGCTTCCATGATCCAGCTGCTGTTGGCTGTGCGTGCAGGCTGAGGCCCAGGCCAAGCAGTGCTCTGTTTTGTGTCTTGTTTTTGTGGGTGAACTCGAAGTTAAGCCAGTGTTAACTTGGGGGCAGCGGCCTTCTTTTGCTCCCATTAGTGGCCCAGGTGTGGGGGTGCAGGGCCTACAGTCAGGGACCCCTTCTCGGCCTTGCTCTGCCCTGCTCCTCCACGGTGCCTCCGGTGAAAGTCCTGCTTTTGGGCGCTGGAAGTTTTGAACTCTACTTTGCCTCTTCTTGGGCCTTCAGATTTGAAGCACATTTGCGCATTCTGACTGTCAGTCCCATCCCTCCCTCTCCCCCACCACACAAACCTGCTGGAATTCCCACCAGCTTGGCAAATCCACATAGTCACATGCTTCTGCCCCACGGACACAACTCAAGTGATGCTCTTGACACACCATGTCCCTGTGAACCTGCTGCAGGGGGCAGATCTGACCGTAGAGACCCCTTTAATTCCCTTCACCCACTGAGCACCACGGGTGCTGCACAGCAGTCGAGTTCTGCTCATGGCCACGGTCCTGCCTGGGGGCTCCTAGGGCAGGAGGGGATCACATGGTGCTCGCCCAGAGCAGGACCTGCACTTGTGGTCCCACGCGGGTTCTGCTGAGTAATAGTTGCTCCCCACTGGGAAGTCTCAAGCTGACCAGTGGGCCCTCGAGGCCCGAGGCTGGGCCCGCCGCTTCCTGGGGCCTGGCTCGCATTGTCTCCGTGTTGGTGTCTGTGTTTGTGTGTTTTTGTGCTTGGAGCCTCTGTGCGTGGCGTCATGGTTGGTGCTCATGCTGCTTGCTGCCATGGGGTTCAGCTTACATTCTGTGTGGACCTGGAGCCCCACGCAGGTGCCAAGCTTGCACGGTCACATCTGCAGGTGAAGTCAGCCTCTGGTCTAGTTCCCCCTTGCTGATGCAGGCAGTCAGTATGTTACTTTCCCGACATCTCATAAGTCGCTCTTCAATTAGTGATGTTTGTGGAGCCGTGAACCTGGCCCAAGGAGAAGAAGGCCTGGGAGGCTGGCTCTTGTGCTGGGAGCAGTTTTTCAGCTTGGCGACAGAAGGCCCAGTGGAGCAGGGAGATGCGCATTGCATGGGTGGCAGCGCAGGAGGTCCCAGGTGAAGTGTCCCAGCCTTGTTCACTGTCACACAGGGCTCAAAACCACACTGGAAGAGAACTGTACATCTCAAGGTACCGCCACCTCGCCTTCCCTGGTCTGTGCTCGGCCCATCTGGCTGGCTTTTCGCTGGGGGGTAGAGGCTGGAGGTGTGGAGGCCAGCACTGCGGGCGCTGTGATGACCCAGGTCTGGTCTTGAGGTTCGTCGGCTCAGACACTGAACCTCGACTTTCCAACAGGGAGGGAGGTCTGGATCCCAGGCAGCAATACATAGCCATGCAGCTCAAATGAACTGATCTACGGGCCAGGCTCAGGTTGGTGCCCTGTGCTGGGATCCATCTGGCCCTGCGTGCCCAGTGTTGGCTGCTGCCTGCCATCGGAAGGACAAGCGAACGGGGGCTGTCAGCCGGAGCTGGGAGCAGGCTGCGTGCTGTCCTTGGCTTTCAAGGGCGCTGGGCTGACTGTCCTCTAGAACATTTCTACCTGGAGAATTCAAAGCAGCCAAAGAACAGAAAGTGTCGGTTGTGTGCGAGCTTGGTTCTGTGTATGCATGCCTGTGTGTGTGTGTGTGTGTGGTCAGACATGTGTGCACACCCGTGTCAGACATGCCCGGGAAGCAGAACTGGCAGAGGAGTTCATCTGGATCCTGGCATCCTTTCAAATTCCGGTGTGGTTTCTTTATAACACACATTTCCCCCAAACTTTTTGAACTATCTTCCTATACAAACCTGGCCCAAAAATCAATTTTCTATTAGACACAGTTTTTGGAGGACCAAGTGAAGCCAGTTTTCAGGCTTGTGGGCTTGGAGGCAGTGACAATACCCAGCTTTGGCAGTGCCTTGCGACTGCCGTGGCGTTCCTGATTTAGAATCACATCGTGGTTCTTGGGGGTGCTCCATGTGGGTCCCCAGACTTCACGCGGAGCCTGTGAGAAGGCAGCAGCAGCCAGCAGGTTCAGAGCTGTGAGCCAAGACCACAGCTCCTGGGGAGCGCAGCTGCTCCGAAATCCTCACCTCTGACCCGCCCTGCTTGCATTCTCTCTAGCGTCTCCCCAGCCCCTTGCAACCCCGCCAGGCCCACAGTGTCTTGGGGTCCCCGGGGCTAATCTCCTTTCTGTTCACTGGTCTGACAGCACTGGCGTGAAAGTTCCCAGCAATGTCTCTGTACAGCCTATCCCCAGGAATGAGGGGGACAGCAAGGCAGGCGCTGGAGGAACAGCCCAGACCCCAGTCCCCGGGGAGTCCTGAAGCCTGGGGACCCGCAGTGTGATGCCCACACCTCTGAGAGACACTCGAGATGGCTCAGGCCTTGCAGCGCTTGCTGGGAACCTGCACCCCAGCTCAGCTGCCCAGGAGAGATGGAGGGGGAAGGGCTGGGCGGGGTGGCGGTGAGACTGACGGGAACACACAGAATCTTGGGGTAGGATCTCGCAGTCAAGGGTGCGGTCCCGCAGAACCAGTTCTTATCTGCTACGGGACCACACTGGCAGGTTTTAGAAATAGGGCAAATGCTTGTCTAACAGAGCTCTCCTGTGCCTCTGGGTCCTAAACAGGCCACCCCACACCCACCCACTCGCTGTCATGCTTCTGTCCTTCATCCCTCTATCTCCCCGCCCCCTCCATCCATCCAGCCAGCCAGCCTCCTCTCCCTCCATCTTCGCACCCTGTTTTATCCGTCTGTTCTTCACCCCTCCCTCCGTTCAGGGGTGCCAGGAGTAACACAGCTAGATTCTGAAGATACAGAAACGAGGAAACCTACTTTGTGGAGACACACGAGGAAGTCACATGCACGAATAATCACGATGAAGCTCGGTGACGTGGCCCAATTCACGGTCACGCGTCAGAAGAGCTGGGTGTGGCTTCACACTGGGGCGTGGCCAAGGACCCCACCTGCACGGAGACAGAGGGGTGCACAGCACCTGTCTCTTGCTTGCCCTAGCCGGGTGATCACCTCCATCAAGGGACTGGGCATTGCTTGCTTCTCGTGCGGCAGGCCGGGGCCGAGTTGAGGAGACTGAGCAAGCAGCAGGTGCATCCACACTGACAAGGCACACTGACTCGGTTGAGCCATGGCAGCGCTCTAGTGGGGAGAGGCCACAAACCTCACCCACAACTGAACGCTGCCTGCTGTGCCGAGTCAGCACACGGCACTCCGTGTGGTTGAACACTCTGCATGGAGACGTATCTACGCTTGATGGCAGGCCTTCAGCAAACCACATGTGATTCTGTGCATTTCAAAATAGTTTTAAAGAAAACAAGCTCAGTTCTCTTTTAAAATCCTGTTGTTGGCATTTGGAAAGTCGAGGAACATTCTGTAGCTCTCTCGTTGACCCAAAGCCGGCACAGGCAGGCTCACTGCCTGTTTGTGACTTTCTGGAGCAGGTCCTGTTGATTTTGTTAGAGAGAACCAGAGCCGGACGCAGGTCGGGCTGAACGTACTGCCTTCACCGTGAGTGAACACCGAGGCACTGTGCGTGCAGCCTTGCCTTGAGTCGCCGCTCGTTTCTCATTTGCCCGTTCGCAGCTGCTTCTTCCCGTTGGGGAGTGAGGACTCCTGGCGAAGGCTCAGGGCTCCATGGTGCCTGGGTAAGGGGACCGCAGGAGCCCTGCAGAAGGTCTGTGGCCCTGGTTGCCCCATGAACGGGCCTACTACCAGGAAGAACGCAGAGGCAGGCAGTACCTGCTGTCCCCTGGCTCATCAGAGCCAGCCAGGCCAGCAGCAGGCCTCCCGGAGTGTCACTCCCTAAGACAGAATTAAAACGACTTCTAGTCTCGCAGGACGGTCTGTGACCTGGAGAGAAAGACAATTGCTGGACATGCGTCCATGACAGTGCACTTCCAAGATCCCACAGACACACCGGAAGAGGCAAAGTCCTCCAGGACTCATGCCTGGTGCTCGGCACCCGGGGAGGCATTTCCCTGCGGACAGCGGCTTCTCCCATCCTGGTTCCCGGCTGACAGTGCAAGGTGCTTGTGGAGGAAGAGCAGTTCATTGCTAACTTCAGCCCCATATGCTCCTCCAAAGGGTTTCCACCCATGGAACGAGGCCCCAGGGGTCTGACCTGAACCTCTGTGTGGCAGACAGGTCACTGTGACATGAGAGGAGGGTGGTTCCATGTGGCATTGGAGGTGTGGCCAGGAGCTTTGCTTCCCTGACGGGACATGTGTCACATGGAGGAGAGCTGTCTGCGCCCCAGGCTCTGCACCCTGGCCCCTTGTGCCCCTATGGCAAAGCTTGCAAGTCTCTGGAAATCTTCCCGATCAAGCCAGAGGTGCCCCTTCCCCACCCCCTCCCCTTCCTTCCCTTGACCCACCATGGCAGCACTGTCCACTCAAGCAGAGTTTGGGCTGGGAGGTGTTGGAGGTGTTGCTCGTGGCCACTGGTAGCTGCGGTTGTCTCAGCCGTGGGCCCACCAGGGGCAGGTGCTCCCGGGCCTGCGCAGAGGCGTGGGGAGGAGTTGCTGGTGTCCGGAAGGGATATCAGGCTTGCTTTCCCTGCCTCTGCTGGCCTACCAGCGTGCGGGACAGGAAGAGCAGGGCGAAATGAAATCCCTTCTGGAGGTGCCAACCCTGGCAAGAGCTGAGACGGGCCAGGCGCGGTGAGAATCCTGGCTCAGCATGAATAACAGAACGCCAGAATCTTCCATGAGCCCTTGAGAGTGAGAGCCTGCAGCTTGGCTCGGTGTCTAATTCCTACTTCTTCCCAGTCTGGCTCCTATCCAGCCACCCCCAGTGCAAACCACGACCCCACTCGTGACCCCATGCGAGAGGCAGAGTGCTGACTGAACTTGGGAGGCACCCCGGGGCTGCTGCCAGCAAGTGGACATAGACCAATGGCCCGGTCCACAGGGAGCCCCTGGATGGCACAATTGGAAGGATCCCCACAGAGCGGAGGCGAGGCCTCGAGGAGCCGCAGGACAAGGTCACGCTGACCTTGAGTCATCTGCTGTTGTAAATGACAGAGCCTTTGCAAATGCAGCCAACACACTCTGTCCTAGCCTTTATTATTTAGTTTAAAAAAAAAAAAAACTATTTACTTGAAAGCCGTAAGAGAGAGAGAAAGATCCTTCATTTCCTGGTTTACTCCCCAGATGGCTACAACGGGCAAGGCTGGGCCAGGCCAAAGCCAGGATCCAGGGTCACTTCTAGTCTCCCATGTCAGTGCGGGGACCCAGGTACCTGGCCACCCTCCAGGGAGATGGATGGTAAGTGGAACATGTGGGACTCGAACACGTGCCTGTGTGGGGTGTCAGCGTTGCAAGATGCGGCTTTACCACTGCACCAGGGTGCTGGCCTTTCCTCTAAGCTTTCCCACTGCCGTGGCCTTGTGGATGTGTGTCTCAGGCTTGAACGCAGAGGCAGGTGAGGCTGCATCCCACCGGGAATGTGCCCCTGGGTGTGCAGGTGCATTGCTTGCAGGTATGGATCAGGAAAAGGGGGAAAGACAAACAGACAGGGGACACCCTGGTACATCAACAGACTGGTCGATGTGATGAAGACAGGAGGAGCTCATTGCCTTGTCC
This sequence comes from Ochotona curzoniae, assembly GCF_017591425.1. Taxonomy (NCBI): domain Eukaryota; kingdom Metazoa; phylum Chordata; class Mammalia; order Lagomorpha; family Ochotonidae; genus Ochotona; species Ochotona curzoniae. The sequence goes on along the minus strand of NW_024467122.1, from coordinate 1,783,786 downwards.
GTGAACAACCAGCTCCACCTCAGTCATAGAAACAGGGCTGCCTGCTGAGGGAAGCATGGGGGAGGCTGGGCTGCAGCCGAGTGGCTCGGCTCCTGGGCTCCAGGGCCTGGAGGTCATGGGGGAGGCTGGGCTGCGGCCGAGTGGCTCGGCTCCTGGGCCCCAGGGCCTGGAGGGCTGTGCTGGGAACTAACCTCTGCACCCCCCCCCCCAGCTGCTGCACTTGAACTGGTGGGCTTTCCCTGGCCAGTCTCCTGTTGGACTGCCTGGGGAAGCATGTGGTTTTTGAGTGGTTCCAGAAGGGGGCGTTCACTCCCATGCAGCCACAAGGGTGGGCACCAGGTTCCTCTGAGAGAAGCTCCTGTGGTGGTAGTCTGCAAGCAGATAGGCCCTCCCAGTGCCAGCGGGGGCTGCCAGGGTGGCACAAAGCCTCATTGCAAAGGGTCAGTCACATTAGGAAGGGTGGTTGGCATCCGGGGTCCAGAAATGGGCAGAGCTGTCTTTCAAGTTGGGCAGCGGAGGCAGACATCAACACTGCCTGTGCTCCTAGCAAGTGAAGGGTGAGTGTCCTGTGAGACACAGTGCCCCGCTGGTCCGGTTTTGGGCCAGCAAGGACCCAAAAGGAGCCAGGCACATGGACAGTCCTCAGCCTCGGCCCCTAGCACTGCATCCACCTGACCTTGCCATCAGGAGGGGCACTCGGAGCTCCCCCATCGCTGACCTTGTGGGATCCAACTTCCCAGCAGAAGCAGCACAGTGACTATAGACAGGTGCTTGGAGTTGTGGAATCTCATGAGGTTACAGGCGTCACAAGGCACCAGGAGCATGATATGTGGGACAAAGAGCCACTTGGGAGAGTGACCTTGTGCCCTTATCAAGATGGGAAGGAGGCATCTGCCTAGTTCTAGGTGCCCACTGTACATGGGTGTGCCCTCCTCGCTCTGTCTCCCTCTGTTTTCATGTTGGGCATGTCCACGTGTCAAGGAACACAGATGACTGCAGTCCTCGGCTGTCCTGGAGCGGAGACCCCTGTGCAGCAGGAACTGAGTCCTGCCGACCACTGGGGACTGAGTGTGGAGCTGCCCCCGGCCCTGGTTGTCCTGCCTGTTCCAGGGCCTAAGGACTCAGCTCAGCCTGACTTGCTGACACAGCAGGATAAGAGATACAGAAAGAGAAGGAGATGGAGGAAAGAAGGAACCTTCCACCTGCTGGTCCACTCTCCAAATGGCCACAATGGCCAGAGCTGAGCCAGAGGAGCCAGGACCAGGAGCTTCTTCTGGGTCCCCTACACAGATGCAGGGTCCCAACGACTTGGGCTCTCCTCCGCTGCTTTCCCCAGCCACAAGCAGGGAGCTGGATGGGAAGTGGAGCAGCCGGGACACGAACCAGCAACCGTGCGGGACGCTGGCATTGCAATGATATCCCTGTTTTGGGGTGCTCTCCTGTGGCACAGACACTAGCCCCAAATGAACATGGCCAGTCCGCAGGCTCTTGCAACGCTGCCTGGATCACCTTGTCCTGCCCCTTGCTGGCTACTGAGAAAGCTACCCAGGAACCCTGACATTCAAGGAAACCTGTCTGAGGTCTTGTTGGCAGACTCTATGGGTTCCCAAGGGACCCGCCCATCTGTGCCCCAGGCCAGCAGGAAGGACCCGCCCAGCCCTGAGAACTGCTGCCTAGAGAGCCAAAGGCCCAAGCAAGGCCCACCTGACCACCTGCAGGTCTTCACCTCACTGTCGCTGTGGCAACCCAGAGGTTCCCACGGAGACCCGAGGGGTCCGGAGTGAGGAGACAGCTCAGCAGGCAGGTGGAGGAGGGAAGGGCTGGCCTAGCAGGTGGAGGGCTTAGAGCAGGCTTTCCCCATGGTGCTGGGAAGCAGGGGCTGCTGGGTGCTATAGTTGCTGTTCTTGCCTCGGGGAGCCAGCAGCCGGTGGAGGGAGTTTCAGGGTCAAGCTGTCCTGTGTGCCCTCTGCCCACACCCTACACACGCCAAGCCCAGGACAAAGCAGCCCAGAAGGACCCACTGTTCCCGATCTGCGTAAGGGACCTGCACGACGGCAGTGTGCAGGCTGCAGTGTCAGTGGGGCCTGAGATGGCCCAAAGCATGGCAGGTGGAGAGGTGTGCATCCAGAGCAAGCAGCCACAGACGGGCTCGTGGCTCCTCCTCCCGGGTGAAGCCCACTCCTTCCCAATCTGCTTCGGACTTCATCGAGCTTTGGCAGTAGCCCCTTCCGCATGGCTTGCCTCGTCCCGTGGGACCGGCAGCAGGGACCAGCCGTGACTCCCACCCAGGGGATGGCTCTTGTACGTGGGCGGGGGCCAGCGGGTATTCAGGGTGTTCAGGGTGTTTATCCTGTGGATGCCGCACTGCAGGGAATTTGTTCGGGAATTTGTGTCATAGCATTCCATGCGGGTGCTCGTGGCTTGCTTTTTGCTTCACATCTTTCCCATGTCGGGTCACTGACTCTACTGTCGGGAGGCACTTGGGGTTTCCTGTCCCACTTCCGGGGCTTCTTCCGTCTGCACCAGTGTGATTTCACAGGCTCCTGGCTCACATGCAGGAGAGCAGAGCCAAGAGGAGATGCTGCAGGCTTGGGGGTGAGACTCGTTGCCATGGTGATCCTAAGACATAACAGACCCAGGCACACCCCTCGCCGGGGCAGTGGGGCGCTCCTGTAACACGGCGTCCCCGACCAGTCTTCCAGAGCTGCAGTTCCTGTCGGGACAACCTTTGGTCGTTGCTGCCTCTGGGATTCCCTCTGGCTGGTCCAGATCCTTCCTGACCCAGTCATCAGGACCGACAGACTTGGATATGGTGTGACGCACGTCAGGCGGCAGCCAAGCTCCCCGTGGCAGCAGGGAAAGGAGCAGGGTGTGGCCGGGCCCCTTCGCAGCCTTGGGTGGGCTCCTCTCTCAGCCCAGCCGTGCCGGGGCCCGCCGGGCCTGCTTGGGGGCTGAGCCCTGGTCGGGAGCATGTCTGCTGCACCCTAGCCTTCAGAAACCCCGCCAGCCACTCCTCAGATCACAGTACGGAGGTGCTAACTTCCTCAAAACTGCTTCTGAGGGCTAGGGAGGCGGGGAGAGCCAAAATGTAACTTGTCATTGAGCTTTTGTTGGGACCCCTCCAGCCGCTCCCATCACAGGGGCCCTGACACCCCTGGTTGCGCGGCCCACCCCGCTGGCAAGAGAGCAGTGGCCAGCCTTAGCCCTGGGGTTCCCTGCGGGTCCATCAAAGGCGCCTGTGGTCTCCTGCACATACAAAGTAACCGCCATGAGTTATTTATAGGTGAAACCCCACACTGCTGCCACAGGAAGCCCAGATGGAATGGCCAGGTGCCGGAGCGAACAGAAAGTTCTGCCCAGGCCACACGTGATTTCCTGCTGACAGTGATGCGCTTCTCTGACAGCTGTCACTCACAGACATCCAGGGAAGGCTGGGGATTCCAACACCAATCACTGAACCCGGGCCAGCTGTCTGTGTCACCACCGACTCCCAGCCCCACCTGCCTTGTTAGGAAGTGCCACTTGGGGAGCGAATCTTGCTGCTGAGCAATGCCTCTAGCCACAGCCCACTGGGCATCCACCTGTCGCTGTCGCAAGTCCCTGATGGTGCATGGGGCCCGAGAGTGAAGACAGCATGGGTAGGGGGATCAGGAAGAGAGGTCACTCCTGGGGCAACAGCTGCCCTTCCATGGGTGCCATGACACCCAGCACCAGTGAATCCATGGAATGCGGACATGCGTTATGGCCAGGGCAGGGTGGCAGGCAGAGGACAAAGGGCACAGCTCAACTGTCTTTGGTACCAAGCTCAGTCAAGCTCCTCGAGTCCGTTGGCTAGTAGCTGCAGAGGAAGACAGATTGCAACCCCCAGGGAGAGAGGAGGCAGGGGACAGGCTGTGTGTCCTCCGTGACTTCTGCTGGTTTGGGCACTGAAGCTTCTGTGTTAACAGCATGCCACTGAAGAGAAGCAACAGGAGGCCTGCCACTCACACACATGTGTGAGCCACATCCATGATTGTGTGTGCCACTTGTTCAGCCTGGGCAGTGTGGGCCGACACACACTGGGCACCTGACACCACATCTGTGTGGGTCCTGGGGCGGGGCAAGGCGCAGCACCCCGACACCTTGTCTGTGTGGGTCCTGGGGCAGGGCACAGCACCTCCCATGCCTACGTCATTTATTCGGTTTGCAGATCCCGAAGGGGCACAGGAGTCAGGGGATGTATGTGAGACTCAAAACAGTTTTGAGGCGCTGGGTTCTGAACGGAAACCAGAGCCACAAAGATGCTGCCCATTGACTCCTTGGGCACATAAAGGGGGATGCCCAGTTGAGGACAAGGGAGAGCTGACTTAGAGGAATGTGTGGTCTGGGACGGAAACAGGAGGAAGGCTGGCTGCGCATGGTGTGAGCAAACAGCCTCTGTGTTAGTGCCGGCCAGTCAGCAGGGTCTGGGATGAAGGCAGAGAAAGGGGAGGGCCAGTCTGCAGCAAGTGCAGCCAGTCAGCCAGGGACAAGGTTCCGAGCTCTGCGAGGCCTAGTGGCCAGGCAGGAGGGGAAAGAGGGGAAAGAGGCAGCGGCTTATCCTGGCACCTGCTCCCCTCTGGGCAGGGATCCCTCACACCTGGGGTGTGGCCAGGGCTGGAAAGAAGCCTGCAGAGGCAGGAGGAAGGCGCGTCGTGGCGGCCAGTCCCACGTGGCCCAGCTGTGAAGGCAGAGGCCAGCACTGACCCAACCGCATCCTGCAGGGACAGCTGCCACTGCAGATGTCACCAAGGCACAGCACATGAAGGGGTTTGCATGAGGTCGCAGTTAGGATGCAGCACGTGGGGGTGAACCACAGCTTGTGACATTGGTACTCCGTATCTGGTCTCAGTCCCAGCTGTTGCGCTTCCTGCTAGATGCTCCTGGGAAGGCAGCAGAGACCAGCCAAAGGACTTGGGTTCTCACCAACTATGTGGGAGATCCGGGTGGGGCTCCTAGTTCCTAGCTTCAGCCTGGCCCAGCCCCTGCTCTTGTAGCTGTATAAGAAGTGACTCAGCAATTGCAAGATCTCTTTTTGTCTTTCTACCTTTCAAAGAAAACTTGTAAAATATTGAAAAAAGCAGAGAAACATGGAGACTGAGTCTGGATGCAGAACGGAAGCTGTTCTTCTTGCAGGAGTCTGTCCACACATCGTTAGTGGGCGTGTGTGCGTGGATCTTGTCACTCCTGAGTCTCCTGGACAAGTGGAGCCCCAGGCCAGCAGAACACAGGGTGATCTCCTGATGGTCATGTCCCAGCGGCCTCTCTCTGCCGGCTCCTTGCCTCCCTCGGGAGTCCGGCCAGTCCTGTTCCCACTTACTGCTGTGTGGGAGGCCCGTATTGGGTTTCCCAGGCACAGGCTGTCCCAAGGGGAGGAGACTGCTTGGTGTCACGGGCCTGGGGGAGCAGGGCAGCTCTGGCATCCATGCACAGAGGGTCTTCTGGGAGCTGCGGGGGCCAGGGCAGCCGCCTTCACCTGGGTGGACATGCTACACAGCCGTGGTCTTTTCTCTTCTTGCCTCCCACTTTTCCGTCCCTTTCCTGCCTCGGCCCTCCTTCCTTCCCTCTCCTCTCTCACTTTTCATCCTGGTTGCTCTTCTCTCAAAGCTTCTCCTGCCACCCTCTTGTCTTCCCCACCCAGACACGGCAGGAGCGGGTGTGGGGAGCAGGCGTCAGGAAGCTCAGAGAATCAGACAGGATGATCCTGACCCTGGACCTGGACACAGGCTGCGTGGCCCACAGGCGAGTGGCCGTCAGCACTGTCCAACGGCACAGGACAGTTTAGGTAAGTCCCTCCTGCAGCAGGCAGCATTGTTGTAGACCCATCATACTGCAGGCTCTGCTGAGACACCAAGGAAGAGTATCAGCCGGAAACAGCAGAGCAAACACTGTGCCTGCTGAAACTCCTTGGTGGCCATTGCCAGCGTGTCCTGCAATGTGCATGAGCCCCTGCGGCAATTCCGATACCTGTCACTCCACTTTGCAGCCGGCACTGTGCGTGAGACGCTGACATCTGACATTCCGTGTGGATGTCTGTCCCGGCTGCTCCATTTCCATCCGGCTCCCTGCTAATACACCTGGGAAAGCAGCAGCGGACGGCCTTTGGAGCCCTGCACCCACTAGGGACACTCAGAAGAAGCTCCTGGTTCCTGGCTTCAGAATGGCCCAGCACCGGCACATTGTAGCCATCTGGGGATGTGAACCAGCAGATGGAAGGTGTCTCTCTCTGCTCACTGTCTTTCTCTGTAACTCTGCCATTCAAAAATAAAGCTTTTTCCAAATTTCTGCTGCATCATCTTGATTAAATTTGTGATTTCTGCATTTGGATTGGGGCATTTCTGACCACAGTGAGAGCTGTGCTGTCCCTGAGCTCCAGGACACACAACTGCAGGCAGTGGCTCTTCCACTTACCCTGGAACACAAGAGGGACGGGTCCACGGAGCACCTCATGTGGCGCAGAGAGGCCGTTTCGTGCTCTGGGCAGTGCAGGGCGTGTCCCTCCCCAGGCTGCTGTTCTGCCTAACATGGGGGCATTGCTGAGCGCAGTCCCATGCATGTCCCTTTGTGAGTGTGTGCCTGTGTCTGTGTGTGTAAGAGAGTTAGAGACGTGTGGAGGGAATGCACTTAACAGAGTTGTAGAAGACAGGAGTTCTAGAAGGATCCTCACTGTTGTGAAGCCAGGAGTTCCAGGGTAGGGGAGATGCGGCCAGGGCTGCCTGCATCTGACTGCCCTGGGCACCTGTTTGCACCCCTTGAGTTTCTCGGCTGAAGCACCTGCTGTCCTGCTCAGTGGGCAGCGAGGGAAGGGAGTGGCCACCACTGGCGGCTGTAGAGTTAGGATCCCGCAACAGGAAGCTCGGGGCCTCTCAGGCCTTCATGGGGGCGTGGCCTGGCTGGGGCTGGTGGGGGCTGCATTGGGATGTGGGTGCCTCCATCCCCTGGGTCCCTGAGCCTCTGTTGGGGCAGAACACGGTGCCAGTCTGTGTGGTTTCATATGCTGGTGTGAACAAGAGACACTGCCGTTCACACCACCAAGATGTGGGTGTTTGTTTTTCCTGTAACTGGGTCCGGTGGAATGACACTTAGGGTTCTAAGCGAGTGCCTGCAAAGCTCTGGTGGCCATGGCCTCACTGCTACACAGAGCCGGTGGGGAACCCCCTGTGTCCCCAGGGGATCTGCCTCCCGAGACCCCAAGTCTGTGGTCTGAGTGAGGATACAGTTGTACAAGGCCCCCTGGACCCAGCTCAGGAGCTGTTTGCTCCCTGCAGGGCCATAGTCCAGCTCTGAGGAGGCCAAAAAGACCACCCCTGGACCAGGTGTGCAGAGGCCAGAGGGAGCCTGGGGCGCGAAGCACTAGGGAAGAGGTGGGGATGGGGTGCAGGTTCTGGGAGGGGAGTCGTCCTGGGTCTCCAGTCTCCAGGCAGGAGGGACTGTGTTTGCAGGAGGAACTTTGCTTCCTTGCTAAGTGCAGCTCCCTGGGGACCTCACCAGCAGGCGCTCCGCGAGTGCTCTCTATTAACCAATTAGCACCATCCCGCAGCCGGAAACACCAAAGCAGCAGAGAGGACATGCTCCTCGGCCCGCCCGAGGCAACAGAACAGGCTAGGCGCAGCGAGCGGACCTGAAAGGCGAGTCTGGCACACTCCGTGTGGGCAGGCGGGAGGGTTGCTACTGTCCCCGTGTGGGGACTCCTGTACGCAGCTGGATCCTCAGCGCAGGGGTGTGTCTCCCGCGTCGTCCTGAGAACACTCCGGCTTCCGTTATGCAGCTGATGTGTGCCTTGTTCTGATGTGAGTGCCATGGGACTGGCAGACATGCGGGCTCAGCAGGAGGAGAGGCGGACTCCCCTTCCTCCCGCCTCCTGGGAGGAGGTGAGCACTTTCTTGCTGCAGGCTTGCAGCATCAGGAACTGGAAACCCAGCCCTACAGCTGGCTCCCAGGGGCCTTCCCACCAGCCAGCCGTCCAGGGAGCCATAACATGTCCCTGGCCTGTCACAACTGGTCACCCAGGAGCTTCTGCTAGCTGGGCACCAGGCCCCGTGCAGTCCGCCCTTTCCCATTGTCCTTACACCCTGGGCTTCCGGGGGCTGTGTCCTGCCTGCACAGTCACTGGCCAGTCTTGCTGCAGTTCTGTGCCAGGGTCATTGAGCTCTGACTGGCCATGCACAGTCCTGCCCTGGCCCTGAGCAGCTGCAGCACCCTTGTCACAGCTCCGCAGCTCTGCCACGTGGCGCAAAGTCCACCAAAGATGGTTGTGAAAAGATGCACAAGATGACACACGTTGAGCTGTTGGAACTCACTTCCGCCGGGGATGCCATGCTCCCACCTTAGGCCCGGGGCTTCTGTGCACGGGCAGCAGTGCGCCTGGGGTCCCATCTAGGTCTCTGCGGAAGCCCTGAAGATGTCCCAGTGCAGCAGGGCGGGTAACCTGGCAGAGGTGCCCCAGCGCCCATCTCTAGTCCCTGGCTCAGGGCGTGACCCACTTGGCCAACCCCAGCTCCACAGCCCAGGCTCCTGCCCCTCAGGTCACATTGTCTGTGCAGGGTCATGTTTCTCCACGGATGCCACGAAGGTATCCGTGTAACTTTTCAGGTGATCGCAGCCTGCCAACTGGTCCTCATGCCTATGCTGACCCGTAATCCCCTAGCGCTTGAGCTGCACCGTCCCCGAGCTGGCTCCTTCCCCGCAGGAGGCTGGGACACTACCGGTCACCCATTGCCCATGTGGCTCATTCCAGTGTGGCTCCAGGCTCTCTGGATATGCCTGCCCTCTCCAGTTCTGGGAGAGCTCAGTGGTGGGATTCAAGGGGTAGACCTGGCCGGGGACATTGTCTCCCTCGGCCCCCGCTTGGCCTGCTGCCCCTGCCTGTCCTCTGAGTGACCTGGGCTCAAGGAGGGAATACATAATTTCCCGTTGACCAAAATATCTTCAGCTTTCACTTCTGCTTGGGATCTGGCAGAGCCATGGAATGGTACACTGCCTCGTGCCTGCTGAAGATGCAAACCTAGGGGACAGGGCTCCGGCAGGTGGGTCACCCCCAAAGAGAGCATGGGCAGTGACCAGGGGTGGTCCAGTCATCACGGGGCCCAGGAGAGTGGTCTAGGAGAGAGGGGCAAGGGCGACCCCTCGGAGCAAGCAGAGCCTGTCTTGTCTGTTTCAGGCTGGGAGTTTGAAATATACACTTGAGTGAGTCAGCAGTCACAGTTGTCCTGGTCCCACGCAGAGGGCTGCTCCTCTCCTTGGACTGCCCAGGACCACCAAGGGTCACCCCTGCTACAAACGGGCTCACAGTGAAGACCCTCATGCTTCCTGGCTCCGTGACCCTTGGAAAGAGGACGGCGTCTGCACACCCCTCCCTGCTCCCTGACACGCACACATAGGCACACACACAAGTTCAGAGATCACACTGCGCACATAGAAGGCATGAGTGCACACATGTACAGACACTTCCATGCACAGCTAGAAGTACACATGTGTACAATGTGTGCACACACAGAGAGAACACGCACACATGCAGAGACATGCGCACACACGCAGGGACGCCTGCACAGTGCGTGCACACAGCACACGCAGGGAGAACAGCCTGCACAGTGCACACACACAGCACACGCAGGGAGAACAGCTCAGGGGCTGCAAACTTGGAGACAACAGCTCTGCTGGGGGTCCCTGCGTCACTGTCCTGAGTGCAGGCAAGGTTGGAAAAATGCTGCCCACGTGGTCGGATTTGGAGGCTGGACGGCACCATGCAGAGTCAGGCAGTGATTAGCTTCCCAGCCAGGAGGTGCGGGACCCCTCTCTGCTGCCTTCTAAACTTCAGCTCAGAGTCACGACTGAACGCCAAAAACCCTCCAGCCAGGGCTCCAAGAGTCGAGTGCAGAGTGCCCACCAAGCTCTTTCCAGGGGTGGCACCGAGGGGCTGATGGAGTGCAATATCCACAAGCAGAACTGAGTCAGAGTGGGCAAGGGGGCAGTGATCCAGGTCAGGGGCCTCAGCGCAGAGCGGGGCATGAGTGGGAGGTGCCCAGACAGGGTGCAGTCCCGAGTGGGCCCTGGCCAGGAGCATGGGGGACAATTCTCACACAGCAGGTGCCCTCAGAGGGGCACCTGTCAGCAGCACCTGAGCCAGCTGAATGCAGGGGTCCCAGGCCAGCGGCCTGTCTTTCCCCTGAGGTTTGCTCCAGGGCCACAGCCTGCAGAAAGCAGGAATCTCCAGACCACAACGACAGGACCAACCGTGGATTCTGCAGAGGTGTCTTGAAAAGTGGAGAGCCTCTGGCCTGCTTGATGTTATCGTCTGTTTGAGGGCATGCTGACCTCGCTAACTCACTCTGTCTGCTGAGACGTGATCGCTCTAGAATTAAGACTGCTACCAGTGACCATCCTGCTTTTGTGCACGTAGCATGGATTTTTGTATATTCACTTTAACTGCAAAATCCCTGTTTTGCCTTCTCTTGGTGCACTATCCTGAGATGGTTGCCACCCTGCTCCACAATAAACTCGTTTTCCTTGAAAGGTTGAAGGCTGCGTTTTGTTTACAATGAGAGAGAGAGAGGTATCTTCCACCTGTGGGTCACTCCCCAGATGGCAGCAACAGTTGGGGCTGGGCCAAGACGGAGCCAGAACCAGAGGGTTCCTCCGGGTCTCCCACCTGAGTGCAGGAACCCAAGCATGTGAAGGTTGAGGCTTTACCTGCTGTGCCACAGCACCGGCCCCTCTACACAGATGACCCTGGTGCACTGGTGTCAGTGGGCAGCACCGCCTGGTGGGGCTCAGCCGCCAGCTGCCCAGAAGCAGGTTGTGAGCAGGCATCCGTGGGGGCAGGCAGGACAGTGCCTGTTTGTGGTGCGCCCTGTTGCCAAGGACAGGTCATGACGGACAGTTCCCGCTGCCCAGCACTGGATGCTGCCACAGCCTGGAGGCCCCCCACGCCCACTCTCCTCTCTCGGCTCCTCCTCCTTGTCCTGGGACTTTTACTGAGCAAGACGCAGGTGTGGACAAACGTCTGCCCCAAAGTGAAGACCTAGCGGAGAGAGAAGAAACGCTTGGTCAAGCACCTGCTCCCGATGCTGGACGGTCTCAGCGCCACATCCTCACTCCCTCGACCCACACCCGCGACAGCCGGAGCGCTCCTCCAGGGCACCTAGTCTGTCGCCCGCTCTCGGTAATCAAGACGGAGCAGGATGGCTGATTAGCGGCTGCGGTGCTAATTAACTCTCTGTAGTGACAGGGGACGGGGACGGGAAGCCAAGCGGCGGAGTGGCTGACGGCGGAGTGGACAGGGCTCCCGCGGGCACTGTGCCTTGCGCTGGGAGAAAGCAGAAGCTGCTGCAGAGCAGGCAGACCCCACCCTGCTGTAAGCGAGATGAGGACACAGGTGCACAGTGAGGCCCTGGGGGCAGTGTAGTCACAGGAGTGCCTTCCGAGGACTCCCCCAGTCAGTTCTCCAAGGTCCTGGATGGCACAGCTGGACTCTGCGCCTCACTCTGCCCTCTGAGACTTGGTCGGTGCCCGCACCGTCCACAGGCCTCAGCATCTGTGTTGGGAAACGAGAGCAGCAGAAGGTCATGTGGTCAGCACGGGGGTGTGTGGGGGTCCCAGAGTGGGCGTGGGGCATGGCACTCGGGGAGCATCTGGGAAAGCCCAGGTCTTCAGCAGACACCCTTCCCGGACTGTGAGGGGCACAGCTGTGGGGGGAAATACAGCTGGCAGGGGTCATGGCTGGCAGATGTCACTGGCAGGCGGCACATCCCTCGTGATCTGATTTTAACGATGCAAGAGGCCTGGGGACACCAGACGTCAGGCCCTGCAAAGAGCAGGGGAAGGAGGGAGGGAGACGCTCAGGGCTGTGGCTTCCAGAACTTTCCCGGCAGGTAATACTGTCTAGAGGCCTGCACGGCATAGCTGCTAGGCAGAGAGGCGGCAGTCTGATTCGCGTAGCTCATGAGGGACCCCTTCCCTGGGCCTCTCTGGAGAGAAGCACCAGGGCTCAGCTCTGGGGAGAGCGGGCAGGTGGCACAGGCGGCACAGGTGGCAAGTCTACAGAGATGCTACTAGGAATATACCTGATGCCTTGCCATGCAGTTGATTCATTTGGGATGAATTCAAGGTCGCCACTTGACCTGCCAGTCAAGTACGGTCTCTGATCAGAGTTCGCACCTCATGACTGTGACCCAACTGCTGTGTGCTTTCTGCTATTTCAGACAGCACCAATACAGAAGTGAACGTCAAAATGAAAATAAACCAACTTAACTCTATAGTGAGCACTCCAGGGCTGGGACTGGGGTGGGCAGGTTCTGCATAGTGACCATCATGGTCAGTATATTCCACTGCACCTGCATGGGGTGGGCAGTCACCGTTTCTTCAAAGTGTCCTCCTTTGCTTCCAGACAGTGGGTCCTGGGGCAACTCAGGGAAGGGAGGCAGATGGCCAGGATGCAGTCCCCATCCTCACAGTCATGACCTCACAGTCCATGACCTCGCAGAGCCCACGCCTTCACAGTCCACGCCCTCACAGCCCATGACCTCACAGCCCACGCCCTCACAGTCCATGACCTCACAGAGCCCACGCCCTCACAGCCCACGCCCTCACAGAGCCCACGCCCTCACAGAGCCCACGCCCTCACAGTCCATGACCTCACAGCCCACGCCCTCACAGTCCATGACCTCACAGAGCCCACGCCCTCACAGCCCACGCCCTCACAGTCCATGACCTCACAGTCCATGACCTCACAGCCCACGCCCTCACAGAGCCCACGCCCTCACAGCCCACGCCCTCACAGAGCCCACGCCCTCACAGTCCATGACCTCACAGTCCATGACCTCACAGCCCACGCCCTCACAGCCCACGCCCTCACAGCCCATGACCTCACAGTCCGTGACCTCACAGCCCACGCTCTCACAGCCCATGACCTCACAGCCCATGCCCTCACAGAGCCCACACCCTCACAGAGCCCACGCCCTCACAGAACCCACGCCCTCACAGAGCCCACACCCTCACAGAGCCCACGCCCTCACAGAGCCCACACCCTCACAGCCCACACCCTCACAGAGCCCACGCCCTCACATAGCCCACGCCCTCACAGCCCACGCCCTCACATAGCCCACGCCCTCACAGCCCACGCCCTCACAGCCCACGCCCTCACAGCCCACAGCCTCACAGCCCACGCCCTCACAGCCCACGCCCTCACAGCCCACGCCCTCACAGAGCCCACAGCCTCACAGTCCATGACCTCACAGAGGACTTTAACCTTGAAGATCGTCGCCTGCAGAGAAGTGGTCATCTTGAGGGAGAACACAGACAATTCTGCCTGCGTTGGACGGGGCAGGTGGGGTCTCACGGGGGTCCAGGGTTAGCGTTGGACGGGGCAGGTGGGGTCGCACGGGGGTCCAGGGTCAGCGTTGGACGGGGCAGGTGGGGTCTCACGGGGGTCCAGGGTCAGCGTTGGATGGGGCAGGTGGGGTCTCACGGGGGTCCAGGGTCAGCGAAACCCAGAGCTATTGAGGGACATGGCTGGACAGTGTCTGAAGTCTGTGAGGCTGGGAGACAGTGACCAGCTGCTTCCTACAAAAACCTAGAGCAAAATAAATTTGCCTGTTCAAGGAAGGGCACTGCTAGAAGGTGCCTCCTCCCCCTGCCCCATTGGCTGTGCCCATCTGGACACCCTGGCGGTGTGGCCACCCTGGGTAGGGCGGGGATGCCATGATCAGGCCTAGGGGCAGGCAGGAGCTTGAGGCCCCATCTGAATCCCAGATCCCAGCTCCTCCACCCGCGGCTGGAGAGGGACAGAACCTTCCTGCCGCTTCCGGGGGGTCAGGAGCTGTGTTTGGGAATCAGGTCAGGACTCTGGGAAGGTGGGAGAGCATTGCTGTGGGAAAGGAGACCGCAGCACCCAGGGGTGCCAGGGTGAGCATGAGCGTCAGCGTGATGTGGCTGCACACACACGTCGCAGCAGCCCGGGCACACACTGACTCCTTGAAGGGTATTTAAGCCGGGGTCTCTCTGACCCCCACTGACAGCTTCCTGCAGAGCATCACAATGTCTCTCTCCCTGCCTCAGCCTCCGTGGGCCTCACTTGCTGTGATAACCACGCAGGCTTCACACCGAAGCTTGTTCTCGCAAAGGACTCTCCACAAAGGGCTCTGCAGCTGTCCACTGCCCTCCTCGCGCAGCTGGGCTGGCTTCCAGAGTCACAGCAAGGGTGACCAGGGCTCTACTTGCATGGGGTCATCACGGGAGACGAAGCTGTGACATCCCCCAGCGATCACAGGGGAGCGAAGGGTCAGCCTGGGAGAGGGTGGGGGCCAGGCAGCTGGGATCTGCTGGCTGAAGGGGATACTTGGGGTGGCCTGTAAGGAGTAGGCAGGAGCCTGCCAGGTGGAGGAGAGAGCATGCCAGACAATGGGCACTTGGCGTGACAGGTGTAGAAGGAAGAGGCACGAGCAAAGGTCTCTATCCTGGCAGAATCGAATGCGGGTCACTGTGTCCTGTCCCGAAGGGGATGGGGAGCCCTCGCCCATGGGCAGATCCCACCTGAAGACACAATCCAGGCAGCCAAACTCCAAGGCCTGGCCCCGACATGAGCATGCTGTGACTTCTACTTCATGGGATCACAGGTTCTGCCTGGTACTGGCAGCCTCTTCTTCCTGTGGCGTGGCCTGTGCCAGAGGCGTTGGCTGCTGGCCAGGCCACACTGCTGCACACGGGGTCCCAGCAAGCCACACGCCTCCTGCACACGGGGTCCCAGTGAGCCACACGCCTCCTGCACACGGGGTCCCAGTGAGCCACACGCCTCTTGCACACGGGGTCCCAGCGAGCCACATCCCCACAGCACACAGGGTCCCAGTTGACCACACTCCCTCTGCACTCAGAGTCCCATTTACCGATGCCCCCACCACACAAGGCTCGTGGCACAGGCTAGTACTGATGGCCTGGTCCAGGCCTGCTGCCTGGGAGAGCTGTGTGTTGATGGCCACTCTCTCAGTGCTCCTACCAGCCCCTGCCCCATCTGACCTCCCGTGTGTTCATTAATCTTTGCTGTGTAATACACAGCTTGGGTGCAACCCAGGCTTGGCCTGGCTCAGGCGCCTGGGAGGCTGGGCTCTGTGATTCTGACATTTTTCACGGGGCTATGGCCAGCTTGGCCCTGTTCTCACAACGGAAGGTCAGGTGCAGCCTCTTGGGCTCCAGGCAGAGAGCCTCGCAGCACCACCCCTTCCTCCAGCAGATGTGGTGTGCCTAGCCCATGTGGATGTTGACACAGCTGTGGCATGGGACCAGTGGCACAGTGCACTCCTGCTGTCACCGTGGCCTCATTCTCTGGTGCTGGCTCCTCCCTCCTCATCTGAATGGGCCCACACTTGGATCCACATCTGGACTGAGCACTGGATCACGCCTTGGGTGGTCTGTCACGGGGACTTTGGCTAAGCTGGAGCTGTGCTTACCAGATTAGACTTCCAGTTAATAATGCTTGGGAGGGGCGGGAACAAAATCAGTTCTAGGTGAGAGGTTGGTGGGAGACACGATCTTGCAGAGGGGACCTGGCTGAGCTTGCATTCCCTTCCTCATGTCTCCGAATCCCGGCTGAGGTATGTCTACAACCACTTGTGCAAACACAGTGAACCCTGCCTCTTGAGGCTGCGAGCAGAATTGGGTCCTGGTCCAGGGTCCCCGTCTGGCTTGCCTCATGCCTGGCTCCCCTCCTGGCTGCACTGCAGACTTACAGCCCAATCCAACTTCATTTGATTGGTTTGTCAGCATTCACGGGTGCGCTGTGATCCATGGAACACAGCCGGTCTATACGGCCAGGCCATGGTCCGTGGAGCCCACCCGGTCTATACGGCCAGGCCATGGTCCGTGGAGCCCACCCGGTCTACACGGCCAGGCCATGGTCCGTGGAGCCCACCCGGTCTACACGGCCAGGCCATGGTCCGTGGAGCCCATCAATCTATGTCACACGTCATCATGACCCTCTTGGACTGCACAAACCTTGCCAACGCTCTAACCAGGTGAGTGAGAAGTGGAGTGTGGGTTGGTCTCCTTTGCTCCCTCATGTGGCTCTTCACGCACACTTACACCAGGGCCGCCTGCTGCATGGGAATCGCTTGCCCTGCAGGCAAAGGCCTCTAACCTAACTTGTAGGAGACAGACGCTAGCTGAGGTGCTCACAGCCCGCTGCCAGCAGTGCCACAGGGGAAGAGTGGTAACGCAGGAACAGGTGTCAGAACAGGCTGGGACACAGAGTAAGGGGCACAGGCTGCTCAGAAAATGCAGAGACTTTCCCAAGAAGTGCCAGGGGAGCTGGGTGAGGATGAGCGAGCAGGGCTCACAGCCACAGATGGCAGCAGCACTGGCCGTGGTCCTGCCCAACTGGCTCAGTGGAGTGACGACAAGGTTCCTGGCAGAGACTGTCCTCGGGTTGTGGCCTCCAGTGTCCTTGAAGGAGGTTTAGAGCAAGTTTCACGAAGACGTGTCCGCCCCTCCTCCTGTTCCTTTGTCTCCGACAGAAAACGTGGAGAGCACAGGGCCCTAGACTGCTGAAGCGTGGTCGGGCAGAACAGCATGGGGCTGCCCTGAGGGAATGCAGGTCTCCTGCGCAAGTGCCCAGTGTCATTTTTGAACAGTGGGCTGCCATGTGGCTTCCGCCCTTTACAGTATGCAGTGCCCTTGTAGAATTTCTCAGAAACTTGACATTCTGCTGGCATGGAGCAGCACATGTCAGCCGTGGCTCTAACTCCAAGGGGAGCAGTCTGAGTGGAACCTGGCATTACCTGAGAGCCGAGGGACAGAAGGCGAGGGCATGGAATCTGCCAATCGGGAAGATGACAGGAGTGCAGGGCCAGACTGACTCTTCAAGGGCAAGAGCAGGGTCTCACCGGCTGGGAGGCAAAGGCTTTGCTGACCTGGAGAGAAAAGGCAGCATGAGAGAGGAGTTGGGAGCATGCAAGCTGAGCTGAAGCAGTCGCAGTGGGCCACGCAGGGAGGTGCCTGCTGGTCTTTGGGTCTCCTGGAGCTCAGACTGGGAAGGCAGAGAAGTGACCTGCAGGCAACAGAGAGAGGTGGGGTGTGCAGGGGGCGGGGCTTGCACAGAGGCCGCCCCGGAGCCCTGGAAGGCTGGGTACTCTGGGGACAAAGGGAGACATCCTTAGGAACACGTGAGAGCAAAGGTTTGGGAGAGAGACTTTCTCAACAAGAAAAAGGTGTGATCCCAGCGCTCACTAGGAAATTCCAGCACAGCTCAACAGAGGATGCTGTGGGCTCTGTGCTGGGCTCCGGGTGATTCCACAGCAAGTACCCCTGACCAGCACCGTGGCCTTGCCAACGGCACTGCATCTGATCCTCATGACAGCCCCCCAGGAAGTGCAAGCCCAAGGCGAGGAGGCCAGGGCCCAGTTGGCAGGGGGGCCAAGCCCCCAGCGCCCCTGCCCCTCTAGCTCGCTCAGCCCTGGGCCCCGGGCCTGGGACAGTGGAAATCCTCATCTCTAAGAAGCCCGAGGCATTCCCCACCTTATAAATTCCAACTCACCCAAGTGGTAGATGCTTAATGGAAAACCAGAAATATAGCAGTTTGCCTGAGAAGAAAAAAAAAAAAACTTGGCCTTGCAGGAGTCAGGGTGAGCTGGTAAGGGAATGAGCCGGCATCAGCAAGGGAGGCCGAGCCGCGGGATGCAATCCCGGGCGAGACATGGGGCAGCCGCACCAAGGCCCTCTGCCAGGTGCAAGCGGGGATGGCGACCTGGGCTGCCACGGCCCGGAGCTGCCCGCCCTGCACTCCCGGCCGCTCCTCTGGTTGTGGCTTCCGCCACGTGGGCTAAGCTGGCGGATCCGGTATGTCGGCAGCTCCCGTCTCCCAGGTCCTCCAGCTCTGAGTCCTGTGTTTGTTCTCACGGTTTGCTCTGTGCTTTCTAAGAAAGGAAGGACTAGGAACACTGATGTGAAATTGCTTCTTTTTCTAAAAATGTTGCTGCGTGGCCACCAACCTACACTACCAGTGCCACCTGCACATGGCTTCCTCCCGCCTCCATTCACTGAGCGCCTCGGCTGCGTGCCCACTCTCCCATGCCTGCTGCTGGCAGGTCCTCCATCCTCCACGCTGCACAGGCGCCATGCGGATGCTGTTGGTTATGGGGCTGGGAGTGGGTGTTTACAATGCTGCCTGGGACATTGGCATTCCATCAAACGTCCTGGCCCGTGGCTGAGACAAAGTGCAACTTGCCTGATCCTGGGCTCCAGCCAGACCCCCAAGTGGGCCCCCCCAGGCTCGAGAAAACAAATAAAATCCCTCAGCGTGACAGCAGCAGGTTGGTTCCAGTGGGAGGGCCTGCGGAAATGACACGGGCTTTAGCGGTGTTCGTGGGGTCGAGGTAGTTTTGAAACTGTAAAGAGCTTGCCAGGGAAGCACTGGAACACCGAGTGCCCCTCCGCTGGGGTGGGTCAGGCCGAGGAGGCTGGTCTCCTCGGGTCGCGGGTCAGACACAGCCCCCTGTGACCACGCCACCAGCAGCAGAGGTGGGAGGTGCGGTGCCGCGCTGTGGGCTCACTGACCACTCAGCTGTGACTGGCTGTTCCCACATTACTGCCCCTGGCCTCTGTCAGAACCAAGGTCAACCCCACGTCTGAATCCAAGGCAGGCAGTCCCGGCCACAGCTCTACCTCGGCGGCCTCAGGGAGGTGCTGGGCTCCGCTCCCGCTGCCCTCGGGGACAAGCAGCTCTTCCTGCAACAGACCCCTGTCCCACTCTGGGCTCCTCAAGGCAGAGCACCCCACAAACACGCATTTGGTTCTTTCTGGCCTGAGTGAGACTGGCAGCTTGCTTTTCCCCCAGAGCCAGCTCTTCTGTCTGCAGCTGACTGACCACCGCTGGCCGGGGCAGCAGGGAGGAGCTCCTCCACGGCTGTCGGCAGGCTCACATCTGCCCGTCCCTCCACCCAAAGAGGAACTAAGAAGTCCACAGGATGACACTGCCCATCTCAAAGGACTCTGTGCTTCCAGAGGACACTGCAGCTGCCCCCTGCAGGCCGCTCTGGGAACTGCCCGCACACTGAGGAGCTGACCGCCGGCCAGTGGGGGTTCCATGCCAGCTGCTGCTTCTCAGTTCTGATCAGAGGCCTCTGTGGGGCAAGGCAGGCACGTGGCTGGAGTCCCAGGCCTCAGCCAGTGTGCATGGTGTGAGCTCCACCTGGCCATCCGTCCCTCTCCACGCACTGGGCGCGCCCTGGGGGAGGCACTGCACCTGCTGGGCCTGACTCTGCCGTGTCTGGCTCAGGCCTGGCGCGTGTAGGCAGCCAGCACAGAAGCTGAATCAGGGACTCATTAGCCACCTTGCAGTCACTGATGTGCCTAGGTCAGCCTCAGCCGCTCTGTGCCAGTGGCCCACCCCGCGCTGCAGGGGAGCCCACCTGCACAGCCATAGTAGCTACTTCCTGCACCTCCTCTCCAGTGGACACAAGGCAGATGCAGTGTTTGTCCTGGTGGTACTTGCATTCCAGCAGATAGAGACACAGCATTGCATGCATTGTTGGGGTCAATGAGCCATGCGAGGAGAGGCTACTGGAGTGAGACTCCCAGCTTAAACATTTGCATAGGTGATACCAGCATCCATATAGCCACCAGTTCAGGTCCAGCTGTTCTGCTGTCTATCCAGCTTCCTGCTAATACACTGGGGAGGCAGCTGAAGACGACCCAAGTCCTTGAGTCCCTGTACCCATGGGAGCAGCCACAGAGCAACCTGGCAGGACACTGAGAGGTTGGCAGCACGTGCTAGGTGCCCCCCCCGCGAAAGCACGCGGCTGCCCCAGCCAGGACCAGCATGCAGGGCTCTGAACATGGCTGCGGGAACAACAGGCTTCACACTTATCCATCCTTGGGGGCACTGTCACTTTGGGCCTCTGGGGGGATCCCACACCCCAGTCCTGTCCAGTCACCCTTGTGTGCAGGTTCCTGAAAGGGGACACCCCTACCCCCATGCTGGTCCTCCCCCAAGTCCTGCTGCGCACGAGAAAATCCGAACTAGGCAAACCTCCACCCACCACAGGCAGTGTGGTGCTCGGGGCTCTGTGGCCATCTGCCACAGGGGCCTTATCTGATGGTTTCCATGGCGATGGTGCTGGGATTAGACTGGCGGCGGGCTGGGGCTGGTAGAGCTGGAATTGGGGCCCAGACAGTGCAGAATGCTGCGCACCTCTGTTGCCATGGAGACACAATGCCAGGCCAGGCCTCCTGGAATTAAATCCCCATCCCATCCCTGCTCCAGCAGGGGCGCGGTGTTCCCCAGACACAGTTTAATTCTCCCCCCGTGCTTTCTATTTACGATGGAAATACGAGCAGATGAAGGTTGGATCGGTGTCATTACATTTTAAAAGGAAAATCCAGTTTAGTGGTATCAAAACTGAAGAAAAAGCTAGGATGCAGATCACGGGGTTGGGATTGGGGGAGCTTGCGTGGAAAGAGAGCGACTGGGTGTGCTCAATGTGACACACATCTAGCTGATACGGAAGGGGCTGTCACACGGCGACAGGGCAGGCATGGCTTGCTGTGACATCACATCCCACTGACATGGGATTCCGTGTCACACGGCCACAGGAGGAGGTGGTGTGGGTGTCTGGAAATCTTTGTATTACTCCACTGTTCATGCTTGCAATTTTAACACTGATTTAAAAGCCCTTTGCACGAGACCATCCACGCACATTCCAGCTACATCCGGGCACAGGTAACCCAGGCTGCAGTGACCGCTTCCTTCCTGAAGGCTCAGCCAGCCCGAAACTTTGGAACTCACCCCAGCACGTTCTCAGGAAATCAGCAGTAGCTCAACCTTGATCAGTGTTTCAAAACACATAACCCATTTTCAGGGCTGGTCTCGGCATTGTGGGTTTAGCTGCCACAGGTGTCCCATGTGGGCGACGGCTCATGACCCAGCTGAGTAACTTCTGATCCAGCCTCGTGCTCCTGTGCGCTGGAAAGCAGCGGAGGACGGACCCAGTGCTTGGACCCCTGCACCCACCTGCAGGGCCTGAACAAGCTCCTTGCTTCAGACCAAACTCCAGCCTTTGCTGGAGATGAACCAACCCACGGAAGAACTCTCTCTCTCACTCTATCATTTTAACTTTGACTTCCAAATAAAATATGTTAGATAATACATAATTTTAATTACATATATGTCACATGAAAACAAAAAATAAAAAAATATTTATAAGTCATTTTCACCAAGGATAATTTGTTTGGTTTCACACTTTAAGTAAATGTAAAATTTTATTCAACAGATTTTAAAGGTTATGCAATCAAAGGGTAAGGAAAAGGATAGCCACACATCAAGCCACACCCGCTCCAACTGCACCTGGGGTCTGTAGGAAAACGAAGCTGCTGATGCCTCATGCTATCCATAACTTGGGCAATGATCGTTTCACACCCTCCTCACCTGGGCTGACCCCAGCCTGTGCCCGTGGTGTACCCGGCCTGGGATCCCCAGGGAAAGGAGTGCTGTGACTTAGGACACTTTCCTCAAGGTTAGGCAAGGATGCCAAGGGAGATAGGGGACCCACAGGCACACAGTCCCTGGGTTGGACTGGGGCTGACCAGGTTGTGCCACCAGGGCTGTGATGGGCCTTGTGTCTGTTGGTCTGTCTCTGGGGTGAGACCCAGGGGCCCACGAGCAGCAGAAAATAGAGAAGACAGCACAAGGAGCACCATCCCCCCCTGAGCTGGAGGCCTGGTCCCAGCACAGGGAGCACCGTTCCCCCCTGAGCTGGAGGCCTGGTCTCAGCACAGGGAGCACCGTTCCCCCCTGAGCTGGAGATCCCAGCAGAGGGAGCACCATTCCTCCCTGAACTGGAGTTCTGGTCCCAGCACAGGGAGCACCGTTCCCCCCTGAACTGGAGATCCCAGCAGAGCCTGAACACAGGTTCTGAAGACAAACACGTGGCGTTTAGTCGATGCAGCTTCCTGGATGTCATCCTATTCCAATGCACAGAGAAGAGTTTGTAGTAGTAAATGCATAGCACACAAGCTGCCCACATTTGGACACAACCTAAATATCCCTAACTGGGAGCTGGGGGAGTAAATACAGCACAGACCTCCTCCTGCTGCTGCTCAGGAGCGGTGATGGGCTGTGTGCACAAACATGGAGTGACGGCTGGCACGGGGCTCTCCAGGAGAGCCTGCATGCAGACGCACGCAAGTACAGGCACCATATGGCCAGGGCTGGGAATGTGTAACAGGCTCGGAGGGATCTGGGGGGAGCGGTTGGCTGCCCAGGCGAGCGGCAGAGGCCCAGCGCACATCCCCTCCAGAGCTGCTCGGCACGCCCACTTGTTGCCACTGGCCGTAATCGCAGAGCTGTGTGCCTGGGTTCCGTCTCGGCCGCGCTCGGCATGTTAGGAAGCGTGCAAGGGAGGAGAGCAGCAGGGACCTGCTTGAACTGGCGGGAGGGAAACCATCTTCATGGGATTTGTTTTCTCCTTTCCCTAAAAAAGCTTGACAGCTTGGTTGACGCGATTTGCATACCATCAGATTTCCATAGTGTTGAAAGTGTGACGTTCTGCGCATTCCAGCGTGTTTATAGAGTGATGCAACCACCACCACGGTCTAACTTTAGCACGTGCTAATCCTCCCCACCCAAAGTCCTGCTCATGAGCAGTCAGCCTTCGCCCTCCGCGCTTCGCTGTGAACCAGCCAGCTGCTGCAGCTGCGCAAGGCCAACCCGCTCTGGAGTGTTCACAGTGGCAGACATGGCCTTGGCGTGGGCCTCCCCGACTCGGCCCAACCCCGTGGGTGCTCCATGCCATACGTGGCAACCATGGCTTTATCTTCTCAAACATTCCTTCACTTGGGGACACCGCCTTCTGTCCACTCATCGATGAATAGGCCATTGGAGTTGTTGCATTTTTGAGAGACTGTAATTAATGCTGCTACAAACACCCATGCACACTTGGAGTTTCATTGAATTTCTATGTTAGTTTTATGATCATATTGTCAAACTTACTGAAAATGTAGGAGGAATTTTGATAACGGTCTAATTGGATTTATTGATCATGCCAGCAAGTGCCGTCTCTTTGACAATAAATCTCCTGGAGCGTGGGCATTTCCCAGGCTTTTAATTTTTCCAACAGCCTGCGACATGGTCAGCAGCAAGCTGTACCCTCCTCTCGGTAAGTACTTTCCTAAATAGCTCTAATGTTATAAATGGAATTGTCTCTTCATTTTATTTTCTTGATGTTTCTGTGGAAGTAAAACGGTACGTGTGCTTTTGGATGTCAACTTTGCATGCTGTTACTGGGCTGATCACACGGCTTAGTTTTAGCTGGACTCACTTGATGCTTCCATACATGAGACTGTCGTCTGCCAAAAATGATAGTTTCGTGTCTTTTCCAGTCCTGGTAAATTTTATCTCATTTTCTGGCTTGATCATGTTGGCTTGTACCTCTATCCTAGCGTTTGTTGGCTCGAAGTGCTGAGAGCAGGCCTTCCCTTGTTGGTTTGGGTGGCGCCCCACGGTTGGGCAGGGGACATGCCCCGCATATGTGTGAAATTCTGTTTCTTTGTTTTTCCATGAAAGGAGCTGAGTTGCTTTTGCATCAGTTCAGATGGCCACAGGAAATTTGTCTTGTATTGACTGGTCCAGATGGGAAGCCCACCTTGCACTTTTGAGGGGCGGCTCCCTGGGCCCTGGCATTCCTGGAGACTGGGGACCAGGGCTCTGTTGAGGGAACCAGGGCAACACTCACGAGTCACCTCGGGCTGCAGCTTCCATCCTTCTGCAGTTGTATGGCTGCCTGGGCAAGATCCCAAGGGCCTCTGTCCCTGTGGCAAGAGCCAGATTGGGTGTGTGATAGGCCAGGCTAGGCCATGGCAGCTGCTGGGTCACATGAGAACTAAGTCTGGGGGTGGGCCAGGCTGGGCTGGCTATAGCATCTGCCAGTGAGAGCCAGGACTAGGGACCTGCCAGAGAGCAGTAGCACTCACCAGAACATGTGAGATCTAGGCCTGGGAGTAGCCTGGTAGGGGAACTTGGTAAGTCATAGCTAAGCCATAGCTCCTACAGGTGAGCATAAGAGCTGAGGCTGTGGACAGGCCAGACCAGGCATGGTTACAGTACCCATCAGCATACATAAGGTCTGGGTCTGTGGACAGGCCATTCAGGGTCAGTCCAGAGCACATTCTTTCATAAATGAGAGCCAGGATGGGGTACATGCCAGGTTTGACCACAGCACATACTGGTTCACATGAGGGCTAGTGCCGAGCCTCTCCCCAAGAAGTGCAGCAAAGGAGGAGGCAGGGAAACAGACCAACTGGCTGGGGTCCTTTCCTCCTGAGATGACCCCCGGATGAGGGTTACAAGGTTTTTTTATAGGATGGGTGAGTTGGGCAGCCCTGGGAGGCAGCCATGGGAACCAGGCCACACCATATTAGTTCCTGGAATTGAGAGTTCCTGGCGGAGCACGTTGCACCTTGTGCTTTGACCCCCAAAGCAGGAAGCTGGCAAAGCCATTTTTTCAGAGCCATAAAGAGCGGACTAGCAAACCCATGCAGGCCTGAACCAAAGCGACTCCAGCCCCCTTCCTTCGTACCCCACCCCCCCCCCACCCTAATCAGAGGCCCAAGGGGTGTGCATCCCTCTTAACTATGTAAATAACATGAAAAAGAAAAATATACATGTATTTTTAAATGGGGATGCCAACAACTGTATATTTGAGCAAAACTTTAGTTGTGCCAAGTGGTGGACAAAGCAGCCCATCCAGGCCGGGGAGAGTGTCTGATTAGTCCCTTGAGTCCCGACCTTGCACACAAACACCTGAGTTGTAGCGACAGGAGAGCTCAAATGACCAGGATGGTCTGCCCTGCTGGCCTGTTTTCTAAAGAAGCTGATATGTGATGACACCTGGCTTTGGAGTCAAGCCAAGTTCAAGTTCAAGTCCTGGTTCTAACGATGAATGCCAGAGACTGAACAGGTTCTTGGGGGCTTCTGAGTGGCCTGGTGTCCTGGGTAAAGCGGGGCAGAAGCTGTGAGGCTCGTGTGGAGCACAGTGGCAGGGCGCTCAGTGACAAATCACCACCTGTAGAGGTGACTCATCCATTCACAAAACTCCCTGCTTGGGGCCCCCGCAGGCAGCTGCAGCTCAGGGCAGACCTAGGAGCCAGCAGGTGGTGTGGGTGTATGCCATCAGGGCTGCGGCTTCTCCTTAGTCTGCGTCCTAACACACACACACACACACACACACACACACACACACACCACCCAAGCGTGCCTGAGACTCCATCGGAGAGCAGGGCAAGCGGGAACCCTGGGAGCAGGAGCTAGGCTGACCTCACACCACCACACCCTCTCTGCTGGCCTAAGTCCCCAGGGCGGCAGTGGGAGGAGCATGGGGCCTGCTTCTGGGGCACATTGCTCTGTGGTTGCCCCATGCTTTGTGGATGAGGACAAGGTATGTGGCAATGCCAGGAAGGTGGCCCTGTGGTGCCTTGCTGTGTCCTTGATGGGTCCTCCCCAGCCCTGGGCTCAGACCACACTGCTCTTGGTTTTGCTGCTTCATCAAGGGCAAGAGCCACGTGGGTCGTCTGTGAGGTGCTGGGGATATAGCTGGCACAATGACCAGTAAACACGGTGACAGCCATCAGTGGTCCACAGGTGGACGGGCTGGATGGGGGCAAGGACAGGAGTGCTATCAGCATGCCAGGCTCTTGGCTCTGCTCCCTGAGGGCGTCCTGGCCCACGTGTGCTCTGCCTCGTGGCTGCTGTGCCAGTCAGCGTCCATGGCAGGCTCATGTGTGTGACTACATGGGTTTCTACCATATCACCTCTGCTATGGGTGGGATTTGGGGGTTCACCTGCTGTGTCCACTATGGTCGTGCCCTGAATTCATTGTGCATGAGGCCTGGCGGACCTGCTCTACCCAGGTGCCCCACCATTGCCCCCAGCACTTTTGCCCTGTGACTCTCAGGCCGCAGAACTCAGCCCGAGCCCCAACTGCACATTCTCTCTAACTATCCGCTTCTGTACTCCAGGGAAGCTACTCCTCCTGTGAAAGCCCCAGCTTCTCCTTGTGACAATGGATTTGATTATTTCACAAGCAGAGTGTTCTGGGGTTCACCGAGATGCCGCAGGCGGGCTTGGGGTCATACCAGGTTCCACACACGGCGTGTAGCTCCCCAGCAGTCACCCCTGCTAGGGCACGGCCGTGCTGTGGGAACCGTCATGGCACCTGCCACGTCTGGCCTCCCGTTTCTGCCCATGTTCAGAGTGGACCTTTGTCTTTCAGAGCTGGAAGAGCGACCGCACACCCCTTGGAGCCGCACACATTGATTCATGCGTGGCACAAGAAGTGTGCCATGGACTGCCCCGTGTCTCAGCTGTCACATGTGTTGCTTCTATTCCCTCAAGGAAGCAGCAAGTTACTGTGCAAAGAAGTTGAAAATGAATGGCATTTGGTACGTGTGCTCATGCCAACACCCACTGCTCTTTCCTTGGCCCTCAGTCTCCTTCCGGTACCACTGCTTGGAGCCAGTGGCTCTTCTCGCGTTTCTTCTAGGTCGTTCGGCTGCTGGTAAGCTCCTCCATTTCACATGTGTGAAAACATCTGTATTGCATTTTGATTTTTGAAGGGTATTTCTTTGCTGAAGCAGAATTCTGGATTGATTTTTTGCCCTTAGCTCTTCCCAGATGTTGCTCCATTGCTTTCCTGCATGTATAATTCCTTCACCAAAATCTGTAGTTCTCCTGCCCCTGTTCCCGTCCCTGATCACGGAGTGTCAGCAGTTGGGCTGTGAGGTAGATTGGGTGATCTGCACCTCGTCGGGTTTAGTGGGTTTCTTGCAGCTTGTAAAACATCACATTTGAAACTCAGCCATGATCCCGCCACATGTTTCTCCGTAGTGGCCTTGCCTCTCTCCCTGCAGTGCACAGGTGTGAGGGACCCTGCAGGTCCCCAGGCCCTGCCCGGGGTGGAAGCCCTTCTCCCTGTGCTTCTGCTTGGACAGTTCACAGTATTTCTGAGACGCCATCAGCCATCCTTTCTTCCTGTTGGATCTGCCCGCTGTTGCCAAGGCAGCTGTGCCTCTTCTGCTTTAGGAGTGCGCTTGGTCTCTTTGTAGGGGACACTGGACCTGCTGCCCCAAGTGCCTCCCCAGCTCCTCCTCTCCCCAAGCCTTCCCCATCGTGTGGATCAAGTCTGTGATGACACCCATCTGCAGGTGACACCCGTCTCAGCACCCTGCTCTGCGGGGCCGTGCTCTGCCTGAGCTGGATTTGCCCTTGCTGTGGGCGACAGTTCCTGTTCCTCTGCCAGGTATCAACCCGTGCCGCGCGGCTGGATAGTTGGGGCTTTGCTATGATTTCTGAAGGCAGAAGTTCAACAGATCTCTTGGCTGGGGTTTTCCTGAACTCCCATGCCTCGATTCGCCATGTCTCCAGGCCGTCTCCCCTCGTCGGCTCCTTGTCTTGCCTTGTGGTGTCTCCTGCCTTGATGCGCAGCGTGTAGCTTGGCTGGTTTATCAAGAGCCCATGCCACCATGCCTGGGGCTTTTCTTTCGCACACGCCTCTTCTGTCGACATTGGGCCCTGGAGCCCCAGGCGCCTCCTCAGCTCTGAGTTCTGACGCTGCCTCTCCTGCCATGCATCCCAAGCTCCGTCTGGGGTATCTCTTCCCAGCATGGGAAGCATGCCCAGGCAGAAACACCAGCCAAGAGCAACACTTCCTGCTCAGATCGCCATCGCAGGCTGGGTCCAAGTGACGCCCTCGCTCCCTAGGTCTCGGATGTTTCTAGCGGGGAGTTGCCCTGGAGCCAGCCGGTGGTCCCTGGAGACAGACACGCTGACGTTTCAGAAGAGTGCCCGGGGAGCCTGCAGGCAGGTGGCCCCGGTCAGAGGCCACTCCAGTGTCCCCATGAATGCGATGAAAGCCTTGGGCTGGGAGGACTGAGTTTGTCGGGAGCTTATGGAACGAAGTCTTGGCCATAGCCAGTCTGACTCTGTTTTATTAGTCATGTCTTACACATTTCAAATATTCAAAAACTTGGATTGTTCAAAATTCAAACAAGGGCGATTGTGAAGTAAGACACGTGTAACTTTGTGGCTGAGTGACTGCGTCAGGAGGGTTTCATGTGGGCACTCAGAGATAAGATTCTCATTTGCACGACAATTTTGAACAAACACGGTGAATGACATTTTGAAAATTGGTTTTATCAACACAAACTTTAGTGTTCTCTAAAATATCTTGTTACTGTGCAAAAAAATGTTTTTTAAGCTGTTCCTCACAGCATACCAAACAGGAATGTTTTATCTGCCTTTGAGTCCCATGTGGCACACACAGTCAGTCGGTTGTATCAGATGCCTACTGTGTCCATGGCCCTGTGGTGGGCATTGCAGGAAGTGTGGCTCACACAGGGGAGACTCTCAGACACCACACAGGCCAGCCTGAACAGGAGGACGTGGCAGACACCTGCTGACCGGAGTCCTGGAGAGAATCTGTAACCCAGCCCTACGTCCCTGCTTGTGTTTTAGGACAGGTGGATTTTCTGTTGCTTGGTTTCCTCCTATGGCTTTCTCTGCTATGTACTGAACCCCTTCCTCCAAGGGCTTTGGCCCAGTCAATGCCTGGGCACCCTGGGTCAGGTTCTGAAAGCCCCAGCCCTCCTACTCCAGTTTGTATTGCAGGAGGAGACCCACCGGGTTTTGCAGGGATGAGAAGCAGCAGAAAACCATGAGTCCATGGTGGACAAGAGGCCCAGTGTTGGGGGTGGGCATAAAAGTGTGTTTTTTTCTTTACAAACACTTTTTTTCTAGTCACAAACACAGGGAGTCACACGGGCAATGCCTGTAACCACTGCCAGCCATCTTCCTGCTCTGTGTCTGGACCAATTCCTTTGCCAGCACAGCTCGCTCACACCAGTTATGGCTCCCGTCTAACAGCCGCAGGGCACCGGGGCCCTGGGCAAGGCTGTCGATTTTCCTCTGTTGGTTCTTCTCGGCCCTCTTCCACAGCCCCTCCCCCAAGGGCAGATCCTGGCCTGTCCTCTTGTCCTTCCGCATGGCTGTCACCGCTTGGAACTCCCAGCCAACGCCATGAGCCAGAGGGCACAGAGATTTAAGACTTGAGCCAATGCCGATGTGCCCACAGGCTCAATGCACGGGCGTCTGGAGTTGCCTGGTTGAGGGAGTGGGTTAGGGTCATGCTAATCCTTGTACTGCATCCATCAGGGTCCCTGTGAGAAAGCAGTGTGTGGAATTGTGTGAGTGTGAGAGTTTCAGGGCATGGGCTTTGTACCAGGAGGCTTGGGGGTGGGGGGCACCGGGGCCAGTGCTGACCGAGCCTTGTCCATCCCCCACGTGGAGAGGCCAGGAAGGGGGCAGGTGCAGAGAAGGGAGGACATCAGCGAGTGACACCCCACAGGAACGTGTACCTTCATCTGGGGAAGCAGCAAGGGAGCTGGGCAGTGAGCACCCAGTTTCTCTCCTTTCTCCCACCTTCCAGTCTCTCGCCAGTGCCCCTCTTGGTCCAGACAGAAGGGGCTCCTCCGTGCGTGCCTAGAGATTGGCCTCCTGGGCTCAGGGCAGCGTGGGTGAGCATGGAGAGTGGCCCTGAGAGCTGGAGCTAAGAGGGCAAGAATCAGGAGTGATGGCCACTTCTTCACCTTCCAGGAAGGATCTAAAGCACTGAGTGCTGTGAGTGGGAGAGGCTGAGTCACCGAGAGAGAGAGGCTGAGTATACAGAGGGAGGCTGAGTGTGAGAGAGATTGAGTGAGAGGGAGAGGTTGAGTGTGAGGGAGGCTGAGTGTGAGAGAGATTGAGTGTGAGGGAGGCTGAGTGTGAGGGAGGTTGAGTGTGAGAGGGAAGTTGAGTGTGAGGGAGGTTGAGTGTGAGAGAGAAGTTGAGTGTGAGGGAGAGGTTGAGTGTGAGGGAGGCTGAGTGTGAGGGAGGTTGAGTGTGAGGGAGGCTGAGTGTGAGAGAGATTGAGTGTGAGGGAGGTTGAGTGTGAGGGAGGTTGAGTGTGAGAGAGGCTGAGTGTGAGATAGAGGTTGAGTGTGAGGGAGAGGTTGAGTACGAGGGAGGTTGAGTGTGAGAGAGAAGTTGAGTGTGAGGGAGAGGTTGAGTGTGAGAGAGAAGTTGAGTGTGAGGGAGAGGTTGAGTGTGAGGGAGGCTGAGTGTGAGGGAGGTTGAGTGTGAGGGAGGCTGAGTGTGAGGGAGGTTGAGTGTCAGGGAGGCTGAGTGTCAGGGAGATTGAGTGTGAAAGAGGCTGAGTGTTAGGGAGGCTGAGTGTGTGCAGGATGTAGGCTGCGCATGCAGAGCTTCTGCCCAGTTGCCTGCGCAGACCGCTGGTCGCGGCCTGCGCAGACCACTGGTCGCGGCCTGTGAGTGCCTCTTCTCTCAGACACCCATGTGTGACAGCGAGCGGCAGGAGTCACACCCACGGAGAGGATGGCTGTGTGCCCCCAACGACAGGCACATGTTTGAGAAAGCCTCATGAGAGAGGTTTGCATCATGGGCAAACGGTGTGCACCTGCAGCAAATGGGGTGGCGTGGGCAGTGTCACAGCCAGCACAGGTGGAGGCAAGGCACGTGAGACTTCAGTCAGTCATCTTTGTAAGTGGGAGAGGGGCTCCCTGAGGGATTGGTAAGAAGCAAGACTGCACGTGTACGTTCCAGGGTCTGCGCAGGCTAACATGCAGCAGGCTGCACACTGGCCTCACCATAGACAGGTAGTTGGGTGCTGTGCGTGGCATCATGGCATCCCTGGACCCAGAAGTTTCTGCCCCCTTCCGTGGCTTGCACTTGCAGCCACTGGGTCCCAGGAGGCTGAGATGAAAATTACTCCTGGAGGGGAACCTAACCCTAATCATGACTCTCACCCTGACCCTGACCTTGATCCTGACCCTATGCTTATCCCTCACCTGACCATAACCCTAAGCTGACCTCAACCCTGACCCTAACCTTAACCCTGACCCTAATCCTGAACCTGTCCTAACTCTGACTGTAACCCTAACCCTGACCCTAACACTGACGCCTACCCTGATCCTAACCTTCACCCTTACCCTGACCCTAATCCTGAACCTGACCCTGACCCTAGCCTGACCTTGACCCTTACACCAATCCTAATCCTGACCCCAAACTTGAATCCTTAACAGATCTTTTGCTGCTGATATTATGAGGCCACTGTATTCCAGAGCTGTCTGAAGGAGGACCACACAGCTAATGAGCAGTGACTCGGGGGCTTGGTGACGCTGTTTGGCAGCTACACTGTATGGCTCTGCTAGAATGTTCTCAGCCCTGACAGCACAGCAGAGTCCCCTGAGTCCCCCGACACCTGTGGCTCTGGGCCTCCTGCCCCCAGACCCGAGTCCCCCTGGGTCAGATTCACTGCCCCCAGACCCGAGTCCCCACTGGGTCAGATTCACTGCCCCCAGACCCGAGTCCCCACTGGGTCAGATTCACTGCCCCCAGACCCGAGTCCCCCTGGGTCAGATTCACTGCCCCCAGACCCGAGTCCCCCTGGGTCAGATTCACTGCCCCCAGACCCGAGTCCCCACTGGGTTAGATTTACCTGCTCCCAGACCCGAGTCCCCACTGGGTTAGATTTACCTGCCCCCGGACCCGAGTCCCCCTGGGTCAGATTCACTGCCCCCAGACCCGAGTCCCTCTGGGTCAGATTCATGTCCCCAGACCCGAGTCCCCGTGGGACATGGGCCAATCTCGACACCTCTGGCTCTGATCCACCTGCCCCAAGTTATCCTCAAGAATGAGTTGACTGAGACTCTGTCATCTGAGTTGTGAGCTTTCAGCATATCCTGAAATACGTTCATTAGCGTGTGTGTGAGAAAGAGAGGGGAGGAGTGTTCCCACTGGCTCACACCCTAGGTGCTCACCAACAGCCTGCAGCTGGAGCTGGAGAGTCAGTTGTGGTCTTCCAGTGAAGACTGCCACTTGCCAGCGGTCACATTTGCGGGAAGCTGGGAGGAAGAGCTGGGCACTCAAGCCCAGCCCCTCTCGGACGAGGCGCAGGTGGCTTAGCCGGAGCCCTCACCCTGGGCCTTCTCAGCACATTGGGAGTTTTCTTGCAAGTGGATTCTGGGTGAGAGCTGGTACTGCACTTTTCTGGCAAAGCCCAGAGCGAGGTCGTGTCCGTCACTGCGGGAGGCGCGGCTCAGGTGGACGCAGCTCAGGGTTGCACGGGGCAAGCCATCTGCCAAGTGGAACAAGGTCACCTCTCGAGCAGGCACCGGGCCCAGAGGAGATGGGAATCGGAGGCTGTGGGCATTTGGTGGTGCCCAGGCATGAGCCAGCGCCACGGGTTCCAAGTGACGTTACAAACGGTTGCTAAACCATCAGTGTTCGCAGACGGCTCCAGATAAGCAAGTCTCGGACACACAGCCGGGCTCCGACCAGCACCACTGGCCGGCTGGCACTGCAGCACTGAACACTAATCCGAGACAGTTACAGCAGCAGGGGGGGGGGGAGGGAGGAAGGCCTTGTTTGTGAACCATGAAAGATGAGAAGTTAAATGAAAGATTCGATCCTGTCAGCTGTTTGGCCAACATTACTGGCGGACTGAACCAAACGGCCGGTGAGTTTGTCTCAGGACCCCGCAATGCTTGGGGACAGAGCTGAGTTGCCCCATGTGGTCAGTGCACCGGAGGGCTTGAGACAGCCAGGAACCCACCTCCGTGTCCTCACACAGACTGGTCCACGAGGCCCCACCTTGCAAGTGCTCAGATCAGGAGTGGCGCCTCCTACTGGCGGGCAGCCCGTGCTTCAGCACTGTCACGGTGCCAGGGACTAGAGGGCAGAGGCCTCCTCCCCTGGGGTGCAGGCACCAGGCAGAGCCCATGCAAGCCTTCAGCGTCTCCCCAGCACTGTGACACAGCGGGTAAGCTGCCACCTGCGGCACCAGCATCCCAGACGAGTGCCAGTTCCAATCTAGGCTGGTAATGCAACCTGGGCAGCAGCAGGAGATGGGCCAAGTGCTCCCGCACCCGTGGGAGACCCAGCTGGAGGTCCTGGTTTCTGGCTGTGCTTTGGCTCAGCCCTGGCTGTGACAGCCATCTGGGGAGTGAAGCAGCAGATGGAAGATCTTTCTGTTTATGCTCACTGTGGTATATTGCTGCCACTAACGTGCATGATTGGTCACATCCCACAGGAACAGCTTCTTCTGAGAAAGTCCAGTGCAAGGTGGCTTTCTGTGTGGGCCCAGCAGGAGCCTGCGAGTACCTTTGGAGCCCACGGGCACCGGGCCTGGGCTGTGCAAAGCCCCTCCTGCCCTCGGCCTCCGCACGGCCGTCTGTGCCGCCTGTGGCCAGTGCCTGACAGCCCACGCCCAAGCACAGCCCCCGACGCCGGCTCACTGCGCTGAGGTGCCAGTGACGAACACGCATATCCTGGCAAGCTTGGGGAACGCGTGCTGGGGAAGGCACTCTGCCAGGACAGCGCCCCACCCCACGGTTTCCGCTCACTGTCATGGGGTAGGGCCTTAGGCTTGCCCTGGGAGCCCCCAGTGCGAGCCGCATGAGCACGAGCCACACGCAGCTGTGGCCTGAGAACCCGCTCCTCTGCATATCGGAGAGTTCGTGTCTGTAACCGTGCCCTTCCTCCCTGCCTCCCACTCCTGGTAACTGCTGTCCAACTGTCTCCTTCTGGGCTGCAGCCTCGGAGAGGTCCACCATCACTTGTCCTGTGGCATCCACAGGGCTCCCGGAGAGCTATCGGGTCGCTCTGGGAAGCTCAGGCGGAGAATGAAGCAGCATGGCAGTCTGGGAAGCGGTCAGGTCGCCTTGGGGGTGGGTCAGGGCCATCCTCAACCAAGTTCCCCCGAGAGAAGCAGTGACGGGAGGCCAGATGCCCCAGGGCAGGAGCCGGGTCAGGCTGCTCCGGACGCAGCAGCATGCTTGGCTGGTCGTCAGGATGCTGGGTGCTTGTCCCAGGTGGGTGCTCCCTGGCGGCTTTCTCCAGGTTGTTGAAGTGATGTGGGCTGTGGGGGAGGCGGAGCTCAGAAGCACTCGGCGCACTCAGCAAGCGCGGGTCCCCAGCCCTCCCTCTGGTTTCAGGTGTCACTGAGGACATTCTTTGGGCCACCAAGAAGGAAGAGCTGGCGAGGCAGTGTGAGGAGCAGGGCTCCTCCCCGTCATTGCCGAGCGAATGGGCAGGGAAAGGCTGAGGTCCCTGTGCAGGCCTTGCCCGGGAGCACCGTCCCCGCGAGTTCTCTGACTTACCCCTACAGGGCGCTGGAAATCTGGGAGGGGAAACTGCGCAAGCCGGCGCTCAGCAGCGGGTCCTCCTGGGCAGCTCGAGAGCAGATCGCACCCCGGGTCTTGACCCCCTTCTTCAGTGGGCTCCTCGGGTGCTGTGCAGAGCTGTGCGGGAGGCCAAGGCCCTGCCAGCGGCTTGCACCTGCTCTCCACCCCAGCGTCCGTAGCTGCCCGCAGAGGGCGCTGTGCCAGGCAGCTACCCTGGGTTTCTGGAATCAGGCCGGCTCCGTGTTGGCCTTCCTGCAGGCACCGTGGTTCTGCTCTGTGCCCTCATGGCACCCTTTCTAAACCTCCGGAAACGCGCTGCGAGTGGATTGGGGGGGAGGCAGGAACAGGCGGTGACGATGCCCTTGCCCTGCTGTGCTCGGCTGAGTCCGGCCATGTTCTCCTGTGACCAGGGAGGGGCAGCCAGTGTTGGGGCCTCAGGAGTCCGGGCGTCCTGCAAGGCGTGGACAGGGCCCCATCTCAGTGGCTTCCTCCGTGAGATCCGCGGACTCGCTCAGGCTGATTTCCCCTGCCTCAGAAGGCGCCTCTTGCTGTCCCGCCTAGAGCAACGCGGGCCCAGGGACTCAGCGTCCCGCTCACACGCACCTGGCATGGTGGTCTCCAGCGATCCGTGGGCACTGAGCTCGGTGGGCGTGGCAAATGTGCGAGACTGAATTTCCACTTTCATTCCTTGATCACGAATTCCTGTGTGCAGACGCCTGTGGACACTGGTAAGCGCATTGGATAGAACAAGGAACTTGTTGAATGTACACCTTCATGGCTCACACTCCTTCTAGAAGCAACCCAAATTGGTCATCTGATCTTCACCTGGGCCTTGGGTTGATGAGCAGGCCATCTCCCCAGCAGGGCCTCTTATCTGGGGCTTCTGCTCCGAGGAGGAGTCCCTCGCATTGTCCACG
The DNA here is from genome assembly GCF_017591425.1 of Ochotona curzoniae. Classification (NCBI taxonomy): domain Eukaryota; kingdom Metazoa; phylum Chordata; class Mammalia; order Lagomorpha; family Ochotonidae; genus Ochotona; species Ochotona curzoniae. The sequence continues at coordinate 1,748,639 of NW_024467122.1, read as the reverse complement.
GGGACACGTGGCATCTCTCCTCGGCTCCCAGGGCTTGTCCTCCCCAGGTGGCTCTGGCAGCCGGAAGCATGCACTATGCTGCGGAGTCACCCCGAAGGCCAGCGCTGGGCACGCAGGTTCAGAGCAGCCCTGGGTGAGGAGGCCGGTAGAGAGCGGGCTGCAGGCCCCGCCGCCCACTGCGGTGGCCCTCGGCCAAAGTGAGCGAGAGAGGTCCTGTCACCTAACAGCCGAGGCTCCTGACACAGTGTGTGGGCCATTGTCACTCCTGACAGAACGCGTGGGTCGTTGTCACTCCTGACAGAACGCGTGGGCCATTGTCACTCCTGACAGAACACGTGGGTTGTTGTCACTCCTGTCAGAGCGTGTGGGTCGTTGTCACTCCTGACAGAACACGTGGGCCATTGTCACTCCTAACAGCGTGTGGGTCTTTGTCACTCCTGATAGAACACGTGGGCCGTTGTTACTCCTGTCAGAGCGCGTGGGTCACTGTCACTCCTGACAGAACATGTGGGTCGCTGTCACTCCTGACAGAACGCGTGGGTCGTTGTCACTCCTGTCAGAGCGTGTGGGTCGTTGTCACTCCTAACAGCGCGTGGGCCGTTGTCACTCCTGACAGAGTGCGTGGGTTGTTGTCACTCCTGATAGAGTGCGTGGGCCGTTGTCACTCCTGATAGAGTGCGTGGGTCGTTGTCCCTCCTGTCAGAGTGTGTGGGCTGCTGTCACTCCTGACAGAACATATGAGCCATTGTCACAAGACCCATTCTTGGTTTTTCCGGACACCCTGTCATTCAGCAACACCGTGAGCCGTGAACGGGCACGCCCAGGTGCTGTGAGGCCTGAGGCTAGGACTCCAGCTGCAGGTGCTTTGTTCTTGTGGACACCACGGCTCCTGGCTGCCTTGAGCCTCTGGCCCCACAGGCCCCTGGCACGGCGAGCCTTTGTTCACCCCAGAAGCTGTCACAGCCGTTTGTTACTGCCCCTCCCAGCCTCCGTTCAGAAATGGATCCCCTCCACTCCGTGGTGCACCAGAAGCAAGGGCAGAGAGAGCCTGGGGGTGTCACCATCAGGACCTAACCCCCGGCCAGCTAAGGAGCATTGTCCTACCAGTGAGGGACTGGCAGCGAGGTCTGGACAGCCACGGGCAAACCACACGGCGGCCGCAGGAAAGGAGACGCACGTGGCCATCGCCGTGGTGCCCTCAGGTGGTCACCCGGGCAACAGGGTGGCCGTGAAAGGCCACGCACAGGCTGCCAAAGCCACAGCTTAGAGCTGTTTGTTAAATTTTCAGGAACTTGGCAAGCTGCTTCTCACAGTGGTAGCTTAAAGTCAGCCCCAGCAGGAGTTTATTGACATGCAAATTGGCTAGTGTTGCCCCTCCCATCTTCCAGAACCTTCATTCCCATCTCAAACCTACCTCAAGTCCAAAGGTGAGTATCCTGTCCTCGCAGTGTCCCAGGAGGACGCCTGGAGGAACCCTGCGGGAAGATCCTTGCTCCTGGAGCCCGGGGCCCAGCCGGAGTGGCAGGAAGTGCAGGGTGCGCCCATCTGTTCAGACCTCAGAACGGCTGTGAGATCGCCCTGGAAGTCGGGCAGCCTAGGGAAAGCGTCCTGCCAGGCTGACTTCCCCCGGAAGGGAGGGACAGTTTACAGACGGCACTGACTGTGGATGGAAGGGCTGACCCAAGAGGAAATCACCAGACAACTGACCCTGTGCCTGCACAGCTGGTCCGTGTAGACGCGTCTGGGGAGGGGGATCCCATGAGCTCAGCTTGACCAACCAGAAACACTCAACAGACCTCACCTGCTCACCAACGCTCATCTATTTAACCATCAAGTTTCCCATTTTCTTATAAAGTTGGAGGACCTCTTAAAGAGCGGGGAGAGGGTGGTCCAAATATCATCAACACTGTGTTTAATCAGATTTAATTGAATGGTTTTTATTTTTTTTTTTGAAGATTCATTTTTAAATTTTTGTTGACAAGTCAGATACTCAGAGAGGAGAGACACAGAGAGGAGAGACAGAAAGATCTTCCGTTCATTGATTCACTCCCCAAGAAGCCACAATGGCTGGAGCTGAACCAGTCCGAAGCCAGGAGCCAGGAGCCAGGAGCCAGGAGCCAGGAGCCAGGAGCCAGGAGCCAGAAGCCAGGAGGTTCTTCCGCGTCTCCCATGCGGGTGCACGGTCCCAAGGCTTTGGGCCGTTCTTGACTTTTTTTCCCAGGCCACAAGCGGGGAAGTGGAGCAGCCGGGATTAGAACTGGTGCCCCTATGGGATCCCAGTGCATTCAAGGTGAGGACTTTAGCTGCTAGGCTACCACGCTAGCCCCCTCCTCCTCTTCTCCTTCTTCTTTTCTTCTGCATTTCTCAGCATTTCAGAAAAATTAGATAAATCAATGAATTGCACATGCCATCTTAGCATAAGTTTATTTCTAATATCTTACAGTTTTTGACACTGTGAACGAGTGGTTGTACTTTCATCATCATATTTTCTGATGGAATAGCAGACCTGTTTGGCCATTCTGTGGATTTCTCAACATTTCCTTGGTATTTGGCCATATCAGTACATTCTTATTTATAATTCAACATGTTATCGCAATTTTTTTATCTCCACAATGTGCTGTCCGCAGGTAATGCGGCCCTTGCCCTTTCTCTCATGGGAAGTTATTGCCTAATGGTTACTTTGTTTAATGGATATGCAGTTTCCGTTTTGCTGGTTAAAGCCAACCTCTCCCTTGGGTGGTGGTGATGTGGCTGTTGGCACCGACCCGTGTGCCTCACGGTGGAAGAGTAAGTTCTGTGCATTTTTCATTCCATTTAAAACAAAGCATGATTATATCATAGCACAGTGGTGGGTTTCTGTTGCTTTAGATACAAGTGCCAGCCCACTGTGCTGTGTCTGATCTAAGTTCTTCAGCTCAGACAATTGTATCTGCTGCTCAGTCTGCGTTCTCGCCTGTGAACCAGCACATCTCGCTGATGGACTCTGTCACTTGACATTTACTGACGACTGGAGTGCCCCAGACCCCCACGGGAATCCTTAATCTAAAACAACAGGTGAATTTTAGGGGTGCCAAACCGTGAGCCGTGCCATGCTGCAGTATCTGGCCCTGGGATAGAAACCTGGAGTCAAATTCCACACTGGGAGTTGCAGAGCAGAGCCCCTCCCGCACTGCCAATGGCCGAGACCCTGGCACGGAGGGCGTTGGCTTGATGAACAAGGTATTTAGCACGTTTTTAACCAACATCTAAACACTGGGGGGATTCATGTTGCTTTCCAAGCATTCCTTCCTCTTCCAGGCATTGTTGGTTGCTTTGAGGTCAGCCCCTGCCAAGTGGCCAGGCCCCCTCAGTGGGGCACCTGCTGGTGCCTCTGTGTGGCAGGGTGGGAGTGGGCGGTCACTTGCCAGCTGCTGTACAGCTGTCTCTTCAGGGTGGAGAGATGCGTCTGTGCAAGCAGCCCTTATGGAAGGCAGGAGACCTTAAGGGCAGTCCTGGGGAAGGAGAGCAGTGCTCTGGCATGGACGCTCACCCCCAGGTGTCCACTTTAACAGTCCCTCCCATCCCTCTGACGGGTGCGGACACGCTCCCCCATGACCTTGGCAGCTTCCTTTCCCCTGTGCTATTCCAGGAAATACCTGTGCTGGCAAGAGCTGCAGCCACTGGCTCCCCCGGGCTGGAGTCACTCAGGGTGCAGGGTTTGAGCCTGGCCATTCCATCATCATTTGTCCTCAGGGATGCTGAGATTAGAGACACTGTCATAACTTGGGGTGAACAGCTGGGAAGATCGGACCCCCTCGGTGCTGCAGCATTGGTGGGGTGGCCTCCCCATGCTCCCTGCTGACATCAGCAGGGGCACAAAGACTCCTGTGGACTCTTCCCTTCATCAGCCAGTGAGCAGGGCTGCAAGGCCCCTGGAGTGGGCCCTGTGCTGTCCCCCAAGTCCCTGGCTCCCGGCGCCTCTACCCAACTAGCCAAGCCACTGAGAAGGCATGGTAGGCCATCCATGTGGCAAGGTGACACCTCAAGTGGCCTCCAGGGAGATCCTGCAGGAAGGTACACCGGTGAAGAGAGCGAGACTCTGTCCTCATTTGCTTAAAATTTGTTATTTTATTTGAAAGTCAGAGTTACAGAGAGAGAGAAAGAGAAGAAAGAGAGATCTTCCATCTGCTGTCACTCCCGGTGGTCGCAGTGGCCGGCACTGGGCTAGGTGAAAGCCAGGAGTGTCACGGGGGTCTCCCATGTGGGTACCAGGTCCTGAGTGCTCAGTCTGCCTCCCACTGCCTCTCCCAAGTACTCAATGTGAGCTGGCCTCTAGGGGCAGAGGGTGCAAGGCCGCAAACGGTGTGCCTTCTTAGGCTGGCAGCTCAGCAAGTCCTGAAGCAGCCTGACAGCCTGGAGAACACCCTCAGAGCCCTTGGGGGATTCCTGCCTGGCCATCCTCAGCGTGGTGGGCAGAGTGCCTGGCAAACACACCCGAGAAGCCGCTGCCAGGAGCTGAACCCTGCTCTTGGGTTCCTTACAGACAGCAGTGACAGTGGCCAAGGAGGCACATCCGCCAGCAGATGACGCATAGCCAAAGGGCCTGTGTGGGCACCAACAGAGGCGTGGGACAGCCAGCAGAGTGGTGTGAAGTCTAATTCTGATCATTCAACCTGCTTGCCCAGACTATCTTGCTGTCCCAGCACCAGGCTGTTTGCAGGGAGCTGGAGTGGAAATGGAGCAGCCAGGACTTGAACCAGCAGCCACAAGAGATGCTTGGAAGTGGTGTGTCCTGCAAGGCCACAGGGTCGGCCCCTCTGCGCCTGGTTTCCAGGCTAATCAAGGTTAACCAAGTCCCGTGGAGGTTTGTTTGCCCACATATCTGGTGGCTCCAGGCTTAAGGTCGAGAGGTCATTGGGTGGGCTCCCCCCATGTGTACACCTGTGGCCAGATACCTCCCTTATAAAGGCACCAACAACCCAGCATGCCACAGCGCTCATTCCCGCTGGTTTCTCTGTTATAGGACAAGTGCAGCCACGTTTAAGATGCCGGGCAGTGAGGCTAGCACAGGAACATGACGGGACACAAGCTCCCCAGCTTGTTCCCATAGCTGTAATCCGGAAGGCTTGCGCAAGTAAGAAACTTGGCATCACTGGCAGGGTCCGGGATGAGTTGCTGTCCATGGTTCCACATGTGGCTCTTCTGAGCTTCAGCTTTTGTCATGTGGCTCGCTCCCAGGATGGCTGTTGCGAAGACTTGGTTGATGCTCCTCTAAGCCGGGTGCCACCTGTGAACTGTGACCAGGGTGGCATCAGGACAGGGCAGGGGGTGGAGCAGCTGCCGTGGTGGCAGAATGGTCAGTGCTAGAAACAGAGCTGCCGACGAGCCGTGTGAGCTCCCAGGACTGGCCAGGAGGGGCCACGTGTCTGTGCTCCAGGCAGCTGCCCCGTCTGGCACCTGCCACAGGACCAGAGCTGCATCTGCCCTGAGACAATACGTTCAAGCAGAGTGTCTGTGTGTGTGCACTTGTGTGTGTTAATAATCTTGGAAATGGAGCCTGAAGGCACGAGGCAACAGCTCCTGTGTGGGTTGCGCTGGGCGCAGGAGGACTTGTATTCAGCTGGCCACCAGGCCACCTGCTCGGTGGGCCCTTCAGAGACGAGGCCCCTGGCCCACCCACCCTGCCCTTGCTGGGCTTTCCCAATGACCTAGTCCAGTGTCTGTGCCTTTCACAGAGTGCCCCTCAGTGTTTGGACATTGTCGATTTAGGCACAGCCCCATTTAGCACCACAATGCCCAGCACAGCCCTGCCAACACAGACCTATGCAGACCAGCCCTCTCCTGCTCTACCCCACACAGCTCCACACAGACCAGCCACGCCAGGCACATCCTGCCCCGCACAGCCCCACTCAGATCAGCCACACCCAGCTCCTCCCAGCTCAGACCCACAGAAACTAGAGCAGCAGGGCTGTGGGTCCTCAATGGAGGCTGGAGTCCATGAGCAGAGAGTGTGGAAAGGTGGGGCAAGGCAATGAGAGCCCAGAAGCGGTCAAGGTTAGACGTTGTCTTAGCTACTATGACCACAAGTTCACTGACTCCTTGGTCAGGAGACTGGCAGCTGTGGATCGTCGTGTTTGCCACGCGCACTCAGCTCTGGCTTTTAAGGTGTTCTTCTGGTGGAGGGCTTGCTGTCCTCACCCCACATCTCCGTTCCTTTCCCGAACTCTGTGGCCAAAGCAATGGTCTTGGCTGTGTGTACAACAGTCCCCGACTCAAGTTAATGCCTGTTAACCAGTGTGCACCCTGCCAGGAGGGCTGGAGACCAGTCCTGGGGAGCCAGCTGCCAGTCACAGTGCCCTGGGGAAGGGCTCAGAACCATTCCTGTGAGCACACAGCAAACTCACTGACATGGCCACCCTGTGCCCCAGGAAGACAGCTCCTCTCATGGATGTCCCAGCATCCTATGATTTGAGGTCCCACCTCCGGGGCCCAATTGGGGCAAATGTACCAGGCTGGCCAAGCTTGGGCCAGATGCCAAGGCTTAGCTGCAACGGAGTCTGAAGGTTTGCATTTGGTCTACATGTGTCCCACTAGGTGTGTATGCTGGATAGTTGGTCCTCAGCATGGGTTAGTAGGAGCTAATTGGGCCAGGGGCACCATGTTCATCGGTGGGCAGACACCATCGTTTTGGAGCTATAGTTCTCTGCAAAAGCAGGCTAGTGGGACAGGGGGCGACCCCCAGTGCAGACTCCTTCCACATGAGGCCACACTGTGGCACAGCCGGGGGCTGGAGAGTTGGAGATGCCTGACCTAAGATGGCCCTCCCCAAAGCTGAGCAACGAGACCCCCCTGGTGTCAGTTCCGTGAGCACTCAGTCAGGGTTCTGTCAGCCTGGAATGATGCAGACTGGCACACAGGCTACTGAGCACAGGGCTCGAGTGCACATGCCGGCTCAGGGATGCAAGTGTGCTGGACCCTCGCCATCTTCCGTGCAGCCGCCCCCAGGCGAGGAAATCAATGACCCGAGAATGTAAAGGCAGCTTCCCGGGACCCTGAACATACAGTGCAGGTGTGAGTCTAGGTCATCGCAGGTGAGGGGCAAAGAGTCAGGGAACTCCACCTTGGCAGCGTGGCACTGGGAACTGCCAGGCTGTATGCAGGAATGGGGCCCAGGAACTTCCGTGTCGCGTGACAAAGTGGGTCCTGCCCTGACCAGATTGGCCTGAGGAAGTCAGACACACAACACGGATGTCAGTCCCCTCAAGCCAGGATGCGCAGCCAGCTGGACCCGGCCCGAGCCTCTCAACTTCCAGGTCCATCCTGTCAGGTGTGTGCCCAAGGCAGAGAGCGCTGGAGCGAGTGCCAGGGCTCCGGGACCGCTCAGCCAGCTGGGGAGGAAGAGCAGACATGAGATATGTGCAGGGGCACCTGTCCAGGCACAGCCACACAATGTGCTGAGCCCTGGGAGCAGGTCGCTCCAACCTGCCTCTGGGCGCAGGCCCCAGGAGCCCCAGTCAGTGGCCTGAGCACCTTCCCAGGCACTCGGAGGCCAGCGGGCAGGCCCTGTTATGGGAGCATGCCAGGCATGTGGTTCCTGCATCGCACCTGCCTTCTGATGGGTGACCTGGCCCCAGGCCAAGGACTCTGCTCTGTGCTCAGTGGTGGTGGCTTGTCCTGTGCTGGCTTTGCAACTCTCCCACCTCCTCTTCCCCGGCCCCCAAACCACCACACACACAGCTGAGAGTGCTGTGGGTAGGGCTGATAGTCAGGTTGGAGCTGAAAGATTTGCAGCCACCCCACCAGCAGTCTCAGGGCCCTGCTCAAAGCTGACACCTGCCAGTGCCCAAGCCCCTTTGTACCTCGGTGTGGTGCTGGTGGGGCAGCTGTGCCTGGTCCCTGCTGCTTCAGACAAGCGGATGCAGTCCTCAGTGGCACCTCTCTCCACCCGCATTCTTGCTCCACATCTTGGGAGAAGCAGCCAGGACAGCCTCCTGGGCTCCAGTTAGCCTGTTTATCCTGAGCAGAGCTCAGGAAAGGAAGTAGCCAACCCGGGACCCAGCCACGAGTGGGTGCCATGGCCCACGGATGCCTCATGTCATGGAAATCTGAACTGGTTTGGCTCCTCTGCGAGAGCACCATGCCACTTGCATGCGCTGCTTTCTGTCACTCGGCGCAGGCTAAAGCCGCCTGTGGCCGGAGCACCATGGGAGGGAACTGACTGCTTTGCGAGAGGCCCCACACCTGCTCAGCTGAGCTCTCCACCAGTGGGCACCCAGCACCCAAAGCTCAGAGGGTGAGCAGGGACCTAGCTGGTTGTCCGAGCCCAGTACCCTTGGGGGACAGTGCTCCAGCAGAAGGTCCTGACCGCTGAGGTCAGAGCAGCAGTGACAGGGCGGCCAGAGCTGGGATGCTAGGGGACCGCTGCCCTAGCATTGGGCCTAGCATTGGGCTGCCTCCATTGCAGGGGTTCCAGTCCTAGGAGAGGATTTCTCCGAGGCGTGCCCATGTTGGTGGCTCATTGTCGACAGCTGGAATCCCTATACCACAGAGCTGGGTCCCAGGAGACCCCTGGCGGACCCTCGTTGGTCCAGGCAAAGCAGACGTTTGAGGCTCTGCTGACCCGCACTTGCCCTCACACGGGAAGGGGTTTCAGAAGGTGGCGGGAGGCAGAAGAAATCCAAGCCCATTTTGGTACGTGAATGATGAAATCTGGATCAATTATCCTAACAGCTCTTTTCTATGAATTTATGAAGACACCTTGTATGTGAAGATTTTTAAAATCTCCCACCTGCACAGGTAGGTTTGTCTTTTAATTCATCTTCATAGATGTAGTAATGTATCTGCACGTGATGGAGAACAGATGTGATGAGCCAAGAGACGCTGGGAAGCGGACAGGACACCAAAGCGTCCATCCTGACTGCTGCCCAGGGTGTGCGTGTCCTCTCTTCCTGTGGGAAGTTCGTGGGAGGTGGTCTAGCCCTCTCATGGGCATTCTGAACATGGTCGTGTAGCCCACAAGCTGACAGCAAGAGCTTGTACAGGAAGAAGGGCCACGACCTACATCGGGGGTCATATGACACCTGTGGGTGGCTCAGCAGCTCTCAGCAACGTTCACAGCTGCCCCTATGGGGGAGAGGTGGGTGCTGCTGGCGCCTGGCAGGAGGAGCCACCCGTGGGAAGGAAGGGGCCTGTCCTCAGTGCCCTGTGGATGCCAAGCCTCAGAGCCGGCACTGCGGCTGTGCAGAGCAGGGCTTCGCTGCAGAATGGGAAGGACTGTGCTCCTCCCACTGGAGCTGCCCTGCCTAGTAACATCATGGCCGTCGGAAGGGTCGACTGGGCTTCATGCACAGCTCCTCTTGGTGCTGTGCTGCACTGCTCTGGAAAATCCGGTCCTCCCTGGAACTCCATCAGCCCTCTGAAGTCCTCCGGCTGCAGCTCGCCCTCTTCCCTGGCCCCTGTGGCCAGCACCTCTCCCTGGGCGGGTGTCGCTGTTCTGAGGGAAAAAGCAGCTCTCCAGCTAGAAAGCAGTCACACCATAAAATGCATCTCCGGGTCAGAGGTCACGTGCAAGCACCTGATCTCAAGAGACTGTTGGCTTCTTTTCAGAATCCTAACTCAAAATAACTTGTGGCTGCCACCGTGTCCCCAGAGAGAGTTGCTAAGGCAAGTGGAGGTCAGCCCCAAGGAAGACCCTTATGTTCTGCAGTCATCCAGAGGGCGTGCCTGCTCCCCCCAGGGGAGCGGCTGCAGGAGAGAGACGGCCCCCTGCCCGTAATGAGACATATTGGAAGGCTGTCTTGGCAATGCCACCTAAGGTTCTCAGATGGCATGAAGCACGCTCTGCAATGTGTCCACGGGGGGCCGGCCTGCACATGCTCCAGGGCAACCCCTGTACAGAGGCTCCAGTGGCTGGCTGGAGCTTAGGGACTACCAACGGGTGCCAGATGCAGGCACAGCTGCAAATTCTCCCACTGTGCACATGTGTCCGCACACCAACTAGAGCAGCTGTGGAAACTGACAGTTCTGTCTCTACCTGCAAAGCTGGAAGCAGGCAGGGGTCTGACGAGCACAGAGGCAGGTGACAGGGGCTGTTCCAGGCCAGGGTCTCCAGGGGACACTGGCAGCACTGGGGCTGCCCAGCCAGCCACACAGTAAAATCCTCCCAGGCCAGGAGCACACATCTCGACGGTGCCCCACCCTGGAGCAGTCTGACTTGCTACAGCAAGATCGGACCTCATGAGGCTGGCCACTCCTTGCCGAGAGTCGAGGAGGAGGCATGTGCCAGCAAAGCTGCTGATCTTTCGCCGTGTGCATCCACCAACCAAGAGGTGCTGCCAGCACAAAGGTGCCACCAACCGGTGAGGGATAACATGTCCCACACAGGCAGGCCAGGAAGGCTCCATCTCAGGAGAAGTTGCTAAGTCCACTGAGAGAGGATTCTAGACCTGGGGTGGGGCCTTGGCTTGGCTGGTCGCCGTGGTCCTGCCCTAGGGTTTAGGTCCTTAAGTCCACATCAGCCGTTGAATGCTTGTTGACCCAGCGTCCATGGAAGGTGATGCAGAAGCTCTGAACCCAGAATCCTTGCTGGGAGGGCATGTCTGCAGAATGGGGCAGATGCTGCCCAGCAGGGCCCTCCCTACTGTCCCGTATCCCCGTCTCTGGGCCAGCCTGGTGGGGACCTCCCTGCCACCCCCTGTCCTCGGCTCTCTCTGGGCCAGCCCAGCACAGGCCCTCCCTGCTGTCCTGTATCCCTGGCTCTGGGTCAGCCTGGTAGGGCCCTCCCTGCCATCCCCTGTCCCCAGCTCCAGGCCAGCCCAGCACAGGCCCTCCCTGCTGTCCCATATCCCTGGCTCTGGGCCAGCCTGGTGGGGACCCCCTTGCCATCCCCTGTCCCCAGCTCTAGGCCAGCCCAGCACAGGCCCTCCCTGCTGTCCCATATCCCTGGCTCTGGGCCAGCCTGGTGGGGACCCCCCTGCCATCCCCTGCCCCCAGCTCCAGACCAGCACAGCACAGGCCCTCCCTGCTGTCCTGTATCCCTGGCTCTGGGTCAGCCTGGTAGGGCCCTCCCTGCCATCCCCTGTCCCCAGCTCCAGGCCAGCCCAGCACAGGCCCTCCCTGCTGTCCCATATCCCTGGCTCTGGGCCAGCCTGGTGGGGACCCCCCTGCCATCCCCTGTCCCCAGCTCCAGGCCAGCCCAGCACAGGCCCCAGCTCTCAAGGGAGTGGCAGCCGAAGCCAGCACAGGGTGCTGGGCACCCAGCAAAAACTCAGCCTTGGGGGACCCCAGAATTTCTGTCCTCTTCAGGGACACTCCAGGGGTCACCCCACTTCTGGAAGCTCCCGCTCTGTCACCTGACAGCAAGATACAATACCCCTCCCCCCCACACACACACTCCGTGTCTCCCACTGCTGGCCTGGAGTGAGATCCCAGGAGCCCCGTGTTCACATTCCCTCCCCCCACCCCGCCCCCGCTCTCTTCTAGGGGATAATTTTTTTTTTCAGTTAGAAATGCCTTCCGTTGATTCTATTATTCTAACAAATAGTTTATACAATAAGAGTTGGCTAACCTGGAAATTACCTTTTGCAGATGAAAGAGGCACAATAAATAATTCAATTATTTCCCTGAAATGTTGATTAATTTCCATTTATCAACTTTTCAGATGCAGTCCCCCCTTTAATCTTTCTGACGTGTAATGGATAATTTTGTTTCCTTCTCATCTTTAGCTGGAAAATAAAATTATGGCAATTGACATTTACAGGATCCCCACAGCAGGCATGGCTCCAAAGGTGAGGTCACCCCCTCTCCCATGGTGGAGCCCCGGGCAGGTCCCTGTCTGGCGCCCCCTTCCAGATCCTGCCAGTCTGCAGCAGCTGCCTGCCGCTTCCCAGCCCCACTGATCCCCACTTCCTAAAGACAAATTTTGACTCTGCAGACACCCAACTCACCCAGCACGTCAGCAACAACACGTGTGGGGTCGCTTGGAGACAACCATGAAGAAACTCACAGGAAGATGGGATTGAAGGCATGTTTGGTTTGGCGCACAGGACAATAAACGCTGTGCATCTGGGAGGTCATCAAAAGTCTAGGGGAGACACACACCAGGCAGCACATGCTGACACAGCGGCGTGCCACGCTGTGACGGGCACCTCAGACCTCTGCCTTCTTTCTACCTGTTGGAGTTCACACTTAGCACCCACAGCTAGGCGTTTATGATCTTATCAAAGTGTCCTACAGAGCTCTGAGTGGCACATCATCTGGCGTTGTCTGAGCTAACACCACCCTAGTTTTGGTCAGCTGGGTTTGTTTCTGCCCGTTAGTTGTCCCACAGCACTGGGGGACGTGTCTCCTAGCCATCACAGGAGCGGTGGCTCCCCTGAGTGCAGGGCCGGGCAGGGGCAGGGCTGCGCCCCCTCCCTGCGGGCGGCAGGTGCTCTGGGTTCTGGAGCTGGGCAAAGCGCTTGCCCGGCCCGTGCGCCCTCTGTGCAGCCATGGTTTGTTAGGGTAAAACCAGGGTCTCCCAGCACCCACACTTTGTGCCGCGTGGGGCTGTGTCTAGCCGTGGGTGTTCTGCTTTGAGGTGTCTTTGCTCCCTAACTTACCCGGAGCGCCTGCAACCGTCACCTTTCCTCTGTCTCCAGCTCTGCTAGCTCTCGGGCTCTGCCTGGCAAACAGTCCCTGAGGGATTAATCAGGAATCAGGGTGTGAAGGGACTGCCACCATTCACCACCGTCATGTCGCCCGCTCACCTGGAGTTTAGCCTTGACCACTGTTGATTTTCTTTCGTAGTGTTTTATTATGATTTGTTATTTAAAAAGAGTTCATTTCTGCTGACTGAAGTCTCGTTGTGGAAGGCTGAGGTCTCACAGGAACTTACCATGTCGAATTTACTTTGTTCCTTCTGGAGGAAAGAGTGTGGTTGCAATTGATTGTCCGTTGCCATGAGGCTTGTCTCTACACAGGCGTCACAGGAAAGCACAATTGGAGAATAAACGCTTTCCTCTGGCTTCACAATTCAGACAGATGCCAACTGCTGTTCAGGCAGGAAACACTTTGTTTGGAATCAAATACATTTAGTATACATATATAGTCATACATTTTCATATGCTTATTTATATTTATATGCTTCTTATTGGGTCTGGCCTAAGGGTGAGAATGAGTGGAATTATTAAAATCTATTATTTGCAAATGCACAGGTCCGGGCGTGGGAGTGATGCATTTTAGTCCAGAGGGCTTCCTGGGTTGTTAACAAAACCCAGCACTGAAGGCAACTGTGTCTACAGCACTAAAGGAACTGCCCAGCCGGCTGCTCAGATAACGGGGCGATGTGGCCCAAGTAGAGCAAGTACATATTTTTTGATCCAGCTGACACATTCAATTATCTTCTAAAAGTTTCCATCCCCAGCCTCCTTTCAGCCATTTATTGGGTATAAAAATGTAATCCGTAACTACAGATATTTCATGTGCCTCGTCCAAACGCTGCTGACAATCCCTGCCTGAGGCATCCCGTCTTCCAGACAGCTGGAAAAAAAGAAAATAAATGCTTGGCACTCAGGCTTTGCAGCACGGCCGTGAGGGCGGTCAAGTGGCTGACGGCCGAGGCCGAGGGGGACGTGGAAGCCGAGGAGCCAAGCGCTGGTCTGCGGAGAATGGGAGCTGCATATCTCAAGCCTGCAGACCTGGGACCCACAGGAACGTGGCAAGCGCTAATTACAGCGTCCTCCTGCTTTGAGCTCTAACCAATAAAACCGTGTAAATCCACCAGGCGCCTATCTAAGAATCAAACGGACAGGTTTGAAGCCAGCTCGGCTGTTTGCTAATAGCATTTCCTTAGGTGCGGATGTGTTTAACCCAGACCCGCCTAGCTCCCTTGCTGAGTCGCTGAGGGAATTACCAAGCCCTGCTTGCTGGGTGTAGTCAATGCTAAGATGCTAATGAAATCCCACGCATGGGACTTACTGCGCCAGGCCAGCAGGAACTGGCAGCTGCCACTGTCCCAGGTCACCCCTGCCCACCTTGAGAGCTGTACCAGCATTCGTCAACCCCGCCTGCACAGCAGTCACGCAGTATATTGTGCCTGCAGTTCATGTCAGGGAGCTGTGTGTTACAGGGGTGCTGGCTAGATGAGACAGATTGGAGAGATGTGGCTGTTGTCATCCAACGTTGGTGGCCTGCTCTGCTTTCTGTCAGCCTTAAAAATGAATGACGGGGAGCTAGCGCGGGGCATAGCACACTTAGCCTCTGTCTGCGGCACTGGCATCTCATATGGGTCCAGGTTCATGTCCTGGCTGCTCCACTTCCAATCCAGCTTCCTGCGTATGGGCTGGAAAAGCAGCAGAGGATGGCCCAAGGTCCCATACGAGACGCAGAAGCTCCTGGCTTCTGGCTTCAGATCAGCTCAGCCCCGGCTATTGCAGCCATTTGGGAGTAAAACAGCAGATGGAAGATCTCTCTGTGTCTCTCCTTCTCTCTGAAATCTACCTTTCAAATAAAATAAATCTTTAATAAAAAATGAGTGACGGGCAGCAGGCAGAAGGGACTTCCAGGGCACACCTGACAGCACCTTCTCCCTGACATTGCAGATGAAGCTGCCTGCCCCACCCCATGCTCCCCTTTGGCGAGCAGACGGGACGCCTGGCTAAGCCTGAGCTGCCCACTGCAAGCCGACTGGCACATAGGCGTGGGTTACAGCCACTGCCAGTGAGCTATTCTGTGGCTGACCTGAGCTCGGCGTTGGATCCAAGGCTCCTCTCAGCTCAAATAACCCTGAGCTTCATCAAATCAGTGATTTGCTGTTCATCTAAAATGCTCAGCTCTCAGTGGTATAAAGCATTAGTCCTTTCCGTGATAGAAAACACCCCAAATCAGAGAAACCGCAGGGTGCATCTTTTCCCCTCTCTGATTAGAACGTGGGAGCCCTGAGATGCACAAGCAGAGACCCAAAGCGTGAATCGCCCGATGCCCAACAAGGAAGAAGCCACCTTGGTTCCCAAGCCTCTGACGTCGTCTCTGAGAACCACACATCCAAGTCGCTGTCCGGCGGGGGAAGGTTCAACATTTCCCCAGAGGATGACAGAATCAACGCCAAGCATCAGGGCTTGCTCCCCTACCCACCAGTCAACACCAGGCTGTCAGCTTGTGACTCTGAACCGCTGCTCCCCACCCCAGCACGGGTGCAGTCCACCCTACCGTGCAGGTGCTGGGCTGCCGCCAAGACTGAAGGTCTTCAAACACAAGTCTTAAATATCCATGCATCTTGGTGGTCTCGTAGTTGCCTGAGTAACAAGACCAGGAGGCTCTTGGTTCTCAGCTCTGGCCCTGAAGTAGAACTGATCGCATACAAGAGTGGGTGCAACAGAACCAAAGTGCGGAGCCATAAACAAGAGCACATGCAGACCTAGTGAGCCAGTCAGCCTCAAGGTGGTGAGTGTTACAGCCTCACTGGGGACCAAGCACAGAGTGTGTGCAGCTCCCCTGATGAATGGTAATCAGGGCAGGCTCTGCAACCAGCACATGGCAGCTCCCCCGTGAGCAGGGGTGGGACTCAACAGCCATCAGTTGGTTCTTTCCTGCCATCCCCATCTGTGATCGCACATGGGCTGGTAGGGGTGCTGTTGCTTTTCCCCCTCCTACTGGGTTGGTTCAACTCCCACTAGGTGATCTGAAGGAGCAGTTATTAGAGCCTACACCCACACCCTGCCACCTGTCCACAAGCAGGTTTTCTGCTCGATACAGCACAGAACCATGACGTCTGAGGCGGTGTGCTGGTCCTGGAAGAGGCAGTGATGACATGGCTTTGAGTGGTGACGTTCCACCTGAGCTTCTGGGAATCATGGAGATTACTGCCATTGGATGTATTCCCAGCTTTGAATGTGGTGAGAGAAACTCGACAAGATATTCTGATCTCATGCAAAAACAATTGTTCCAGAATGAAATCATTTAAGGCTCTTTGACGTGTCCCTACATGAATTTCCAGAAACCCTGACCCAGTCAGCACCCAAGAGGGCTTGTTCAGCTATACCAGAGGTAGGGGTGAGAGATTTTTGGGTGATGATGTGGAAATGGAGATGAGCGTGGAGGCATCCGAGTGAGATGCAGTGGGCACAGTCACTTGTGCATGGTACTCCAAGGCCTGGGAAGCAGCAAGGTATGCTTGGCAGTCATACCCAATGTCACAAACATGTGCCCAGAGATGCACCAGGACATTGAGCGTCCGTGGTCTGACCCTTACCTTCCTGGCACTCTGTCCAGCTGGGAATCCTGTCACCCCACAGTAGAGCTTGGTAATCACACAAATTACCAAGATGCCCAATGAGGGGAGGATCCTCACATGACAAATATTTAAACAAGATCTATCATTATTCTAGAAACACAGTAAGACCAGGAGCATTCAAGACCAGAGGGGGTCACATCCTCCCACAGGCACAGGCACAGTGTGAACCATTGCAGTGGAGAATGCTGATGTAGGGTGAGGGATTCATAGATGAGTTTATGCAAGAAGGTCAGGTGAGGTCTCTGAGTTAAAAACCCTTGAAGCAGCTCTCTTAATGGGAAGACATAAACCACATTGGAATCTGTGAGAAAAGAGCCTTGTGCAACCACAGGCTAGAACCCCAGGAGTTATCCTGACTCCAGAACTGACTGGAGGAGGAGTAAAAGGCATGAGGCTGGCCGGGTTCTGGGAGGAGCCAGGGCTGGAAAAGGGGGCTCTGGGGGGAGCCAGGGCTGGGACAAGGGGCTCTTGGAGGAGCCAGGGGTGGGACAAGGGGCTCTGGGAGGAGCCAGGGCTGGGACAAGGGGCTCTTGGAGGAGCCAGGGCTGGGACAGGGGGCTCTGGGAGGAGCCAGGGCTGGGACAGGGGCTCTTGGAGGAGCCAGGGCTGGGACAGGGGGCTCTGGGAGGAGCCAGGGGTGGGACAGGGGCTCTGGGAGGGGTCAGGGGTGGGACAGGGGGCTCTGGGAGGAGCCAGGGCTGGGACGGGGGGGGCTCTGGGAGGGGCCAGGGCTGGGACAAGGGGCTCTGGGAGGAGCCAGGGGTGGGACGGGGGCTCTGGGAGGAGCCAGGGCTGGGACAGGGGGCTCTGGGAGGAGCCAGGGCTGGGACAAGGGGCTCTGGGAGGAGCCAGGGGTGGGACGGGGGCTCTGGGAGGAGCCAGGGGTGGGACGGGGGCTCTGGGAGGAGCCAGGGCTGGGACGGGGGCTCTGGGAGGAGCCAGGGCTGGGACGGGGGCTCTGGGAGGAGCCAGGGCTGGGACGGGGGCTCTGGGAGGAGCCAGGGCTGGGACAGGGGGCTCTGGGAGGAGCCAGGGGTGGGACAGGGGGCTCTGGGAGGAGCCAGGGCTGGGACAAGGGGCTCTGGGAGGAGCCAGGGGTGGGACGGGGGCTCTGGGAGGAGCCAGGGCAGGGACCCAGGGAATGGAAGGCTTCTTGCTTTCTCCCTCTCTCTATCACTCTGCTTCTCAAAGCAAGAAATCTTGTAATCTCTAAAAGAATAGGAACTCACGTGGCAAGCCTTGATGGAGCAACTTGCCCAACCGTTTCTGAGCATATTGTCCATTTTGTGAACATCACAAAAGGAAAGATTGACCAGCCAGCACAGGGAAGGTCGACCTGTCCAGAATGGCCGGTCAGAGCGGCTTCCGTGCTGGTGCCACGCACCTGTGCAGCCCCGGGACCATCAGAAGGATGCATCATAGAGAACTGGAGGCTGGTGCTCACCTGCCCAGAGCTGCCATCTCCTTGGGCACTGACCCTGGGCACTGACCCTGGGCACTGCAGGCAGGGGCCAGCATCTGAGTGGACACACCTGTCAGAGTCATACACGTGGCACTCGAAGCCTCCACCTTATACCAGGGACATTTCTTCCAAATCAGGTTTCAGTCCCTGACTTTCTTCTCTCCCTCTGACTCCATCCATTTTTTCTTTTCCTTTTTTTAAATACATTTTAAATTTACTTTCATTATTTTCTTGTTTGAGAGACACAGAAAGAGAGACGAAAGAGAGAGAAACAAAGAATTCTTCCATCCACCGGTTCATTCTCCAAGTGCTCACGACAGCCAGGGCTGGCCAGGCCAAAGCCAGAGCCTAGAACTGCCCCGAGTGTCCTGTGTGGGAGGAGCAGGGCCGCAGTGCTGGAACCTTCCCCTGCTGGTGCCCAGGTGCCTGCTAGCTGGCTGCTTGACAGAGTGGACGGGAGCCAGGATCAAACAGGCACCCCATGCTGGCATGGGCTCCCTCAGCACCGGCTCACCTGCTGTGCCAACACCTGCCACCATCTCTTGTCCCTTTATATCTTTATAACTTGTCCTAATATCCAGGAATAAAACTGAAAAGGCAAGAAAAAGGCCAGCTTGCAGAATTGAGCTGCTCAAGTGCACTGAACTCACCAACTTTCACTGATGATGTCACACGGGACCTGAGAGTTACCATGGTAGCAGTCTTCCGAACTTCTCCTTTGAAATGGCTTCCTCCTGGCCAAGAGCCATCACCTGTCCGGCTCTGCCTCCGTCCTCTCGGCTCTGCGGCCATGGCCAGTGGGGAGCCTCAGGGCCTGGAGAGTTGGGACTGTAGCCCAGTGCTGCCCTCAGGCACGGGGTGATGGGAGTTTGGGGTTGGGGCACAGCAGAGCCTGTTTTCCAAACACCCGAGTTTGTAAGTGGGTGACCTGCCTGACTTCTGAGGAGTAGAGGCCATGTCCTGGCGTCTGCCGGCACAGAGCCAGCCCGCACTCCACTGAGGTCTGCCAGCACAGAGCCAGCCCGCACTCCACTGAGGTCTGCCAGCACAGAGCCAGCCCGCACTTCACTGAGGTCTGCCGGCACAGAGCCAGCCCGCATTCCACTGAGGTCTGCCGAGCAAAAGCTGCCACCGCAGCAGGCAGTCTCCCAGGACCAGGTTTGCCCAGTGGCCAAGCATGCTTGCTGCTCCTGGCATATCATGTGCTGTGGGCAGTGGGAGGGGGTGGGCTTTGCTTGATTCACACACCTGCCTGTCCCAGCCACTCCCTCAACAGACACACACACACACTCCATCTTCTCACCACCTGTGCCTCCAGGCCCCACACTTGCCCTCTGGCTGCATCATGGCCAAACTTGTCCAAAATCACTCCTGCCCGCGAGAAGTCAGCAAAGGCAATAGCAGCAGCTCCCCAGCCTGCACAGGTGCCGCCCGTGTGTGGATACCCCGTCACCACCTTAAAGGGGATCCCACGTACACCATCAGTGGGTGCCAAGGAATGGCCAGTCATCATGGTTTGCATGGGGAGCAGAGGCAAGAGCTTGCTGTGGCAGCCGGGACTCAGCGAGCTTGGGCTTGGGCTTCGCTCCTGGGTTTGTCCGGAGACGACAGTCGGGCCTGTGTGTCAAAGCCTGTGGCTTCTCACTGCCCTGCCTCAGGAAAGTCCTTGAGATGGCATGATGGCATGGGGGCATAGAGAGCCATTCAGGGCCTCGCTCCTAGACACACAGAGTCCCCAGCCGGTTTCCTGCTGTCTCATGCACAGCATGGGTGACACACTCCACCCTGTCCAGGAAGCTCGTGATGCTGTGAGCAGTCCTTTCCTCCTGTCTGTGTGTGGCTGTCACCAGGGCCAGTAGGTCCAGCACTCAGGGAGTGAGGATGCTCCTCGACTGGGCACGCTGCTCTCAGTAATCTGTTCAATAGTTGGTGTGCAAAAAATCTCACCCAGCAAAAGAGGCAATGGAAAGCCAGGGCCAGGTCATAGGCTCTGCATTTCCTGAGCCTGGAACAAAGTACTGATTGGGGCAGTCTGGTCCAGGCAAAGCTGAGCTAACCCTCATCCAAGAGAGAACCGGAACTCTGCCTTGGCGTACCTGTCAGAGCTGGCTGCAGGGGTCGAGAAGGCGGCGTGGGGAGCGGAGACGGATGCAGAAGCCAAGTTGGGGATGAAGAACTGAAAGTGCAGGTACAGCACGCTGGCAACTGGCTGAGCTGAGACGTGGACCCTGGACACCAAGCTTTCCTGCACACAGCTGGCCTCCAGCGCATGCAGCAGGGCCCCTGCAGTCCATGCTACCAACCGAGGCACACACCCACCCTGGGCAGTTTCGAGTCACTGTACCATACTCCACCCACCCCCAGTCTCCCTGGCCCAGTGGCCTGCAAGGCATCCTCCCAGTCAGCCCTCCACCTGCTTAATGTGGGTGTGGTCACCAGAGTGACCCTGCACTCAAGGCTACCCTCAGCACTCTCACACCCTCCCATTGTTCCCAGGCCAAAGGTGCCTGGCCTGGGAAGGTCCCACCGACCTCCTGCTCTGGAGCCTCCGACCTCACTGGGCTGCATGTCTGCCCGTTCCACCTGGGAGCTGCCCCAGTCATCCCTGAGCACCAAGCCACAGCCCTCACATCCTCCCGCTCCCTGCTCCTGTCTCAGCCCCTCTCCCTCCAGGTGCTCTGTCATCCCTACCCTGACACTGCTGTTTCTGCCCATTGGTACCTAGCTCCCTGCACTGAAATCCCTTCCACCCTCTGCTGGACTCTGCCAGTGACTGACAGTGAGAGCTCCGCACTGTGCTAACTCCATCAGGTTATCCCCATTGAGGGAGTCCCAGGTAGACTCAGGAAGGAGGCCAAGGCCTCAGGGCCTGCGTGGGACCCCAGCTGCTGCGACTCTCTCCCGAAAGAGCTAAGCTGGCGGCTCATTAGTCATGGAAATTAAGGAACAGTTCAAGTTCCACCTGCTCTGCTTCCCATCATTTTCCTGCCTGGGAAAGCAGTGTAGGATTGTCCAAGCCCTTGGACCCCTGTACCTGTGGGGGGGGGGGCTTCAGACCAGCCCAGTTCAGGCCATCGCTGCCATTCGGGGAGTGAACCAGCAGAGGGAGGCTTTTCTCTTTATCTGTTCTTCTCTCCCTGAAACTCAGCCTTTTTCACATCAAAACAAATAAAATTAAAATCTTAAAAGGAATTCTAGAATGATACTGGGGATAACTGACAAGAGTTGATAGTGCCCTCAACAAACCCCTAATAGCGCACGAGCCCTGGGATTAACCGGTGGGTTTCCTGTCAGGCCAGCCCTCGCGCCCAGAGCAGCGAAGGGAAGCGGTGGGCAGTGGATGTGAGAACCATGTCATGGGTGTTCCCTGCCAAGGACAGCTGCACTGGCTTAGCCCGGGGCCAGGGCCTCCTGCCCATCAGGGCCGTGGAAGGACCCAGAGCCTCCTGCCCATCAGGGCCATGAGGGCGCAGGCAGCAGGAGCTCCAGCTTGCTGGGAGAATGGGGGCGCGCCCGCCCGCTCACATCTGCATCGCGTGGGGCCTGACTGTGGTGAGTTCTATGTGCGTAAAAGGCTGAGAGGTGAGGCAATTTAGAAAATTGGGTGACATTCCTGAATTCTAATGTGATTTTTTTAAGAGTCCAGGTGGGCACATTTCTCTGTCTTTTCAGCCATTTGATAACACTAGAAAAATGGATTTGGCTCAAACATTAGAGTGGAAAAATCCATCCGCTCTGTAATTTGCAGAAAATCAGCTTTGTTTCTCTGATTAGCATATCATTGAGTTTTCTGAACTCTTCCGGGACTTAGTCCTCCACAGGAAATTGCTGCTTTCTGGAAATGGGGAGAGAGGGCATATGGGTGACTCAGTGCACAAACCTCAGGCCAGATTCTCCAAAAGCAGTCTGGCGGGCGCGCCTGCCACGTTGAGAGGCCACGCGGCTCATTCCTTTGTACTTCTCCCTCGCTAAGAAAAACACGGAGCCGGAGGGGCGGCCTCTGGGTGGCCAGTGCTGCTGTGACACCGCAAGCCGTGCTGCTCTGTGCAGAAGGCATCCAGGGACTGAGGACGCCGAGGTGACCTGGCAGCTTCTACTCCTGGTGAAAACGGCAATGACCTGGGCAGCCCGGTCAAGAAACTGGGCCCTGTTTCACTGACTTGACTTCAATTAAGCTCAGCTGTGTTGTAAACCCAACAGAGAAAAATTATGTTGTTTTAGCTGTTTCCTTACACCTGCCTGGGAGATGTATTATAGAGACCCCACCATCATATCAACAGTGGAAAGCTTGTGTTTTAAATACTTGCTTATGTTAGGAAATACTTGCCAGGAAGATAGCCCAGGGTGTCTGAATAAGCTTAGCAAGCCTACTAAGGTCATTAGACAGCATTCTCACAGCATTGTGTCCAAGGAGATGCAGCCTGGCGCAACGCTCAGTAAGCTCATCCTCCCCTCGGTTCTAATCCCATCAGCCCCGCTTCCCATTCAGCTCCCTGCTTAAGGCCTGAGAAAGCAGCTGAGGACGGCTCAAACCCTTGGGACCTGCACCTGTGTGGGAGACCGCAAAGCTCCTGGCTCCTGGCTCCTGGCTCCTGGCTCCTGGCTCCTGGCTCCTGGCTCCTGGTTTCAGATTGGCTCAACTCTGGCCATTGTGGCCACTTGGGAAGTGAACCAGTGGATAGATCTTCCTCTCTGTCTCTGAAGATTTGCCATTCCAATACAAAGAAATAAATCCTAAAAAAACAGAGATGCAATGTCTATTTGAAGAGGAAGGAATATTCAAGCTCAAAAGTGCTCGTCATCCAAAACTCACCTGTAATTTCAGCATAATCCAGTAAAGATCCCAGTGGAATCTTTCCTAAAGCTTGCTCCGCCGTGTTTTATCGGAAGGAATCAAGGGCAGAATCAGCATCAGGCATTCTTTAAAATCCATCTTCTCAATGAACAATATCACCTCAATTATTGGGAAAACTGGAGGCAAGAAAAACTGCTAGACCAAGCTACACACTGCTCAAGCCAACCTGCGGCCTCTCTGAGCATCACGGAAGCTAAAGCTGACAAAGCAAACTCAGACCGACGAGAGATGACTCACTGACACCGAGACCCTGAATGGTGTTGACCCCGACACTGGATTACCTTCCCAAAGCCATGGCTAAATGCCAGGTAGAAGGAAAATCTAAATATGAAATGCGTGAGCATGTTAAAAAAAATCCCACAAATGTCTCTTCCTGGTCTTTGGATGGCAATGACTTTATAAGCAGTTTCTGAACCTGAGAGATCAGGTAGGAAAAGATTGATACATTATTGCATAGTGTGAAGATTATAAAAGAGTCAGTTGATCTGTGAAGGTATAGAACCAGTGCCCACATGGGATCCTGGTGTGTGTAAGGCGAGGACTTTAACCACTACGCTATCGTGCTGGGCCCCCCACTGAATTTTAAAAGAGATTCTGACATACTTATTACGTGTAGCAGGATGCTAGTCCAACAGATTCCAGCTGTGTAAGAGAACATTGGAGGATGTTTCAGGAATATATTTGTTTCTCAGAGTCTGAACAAAGGGCAAGGGGCTGGAGGCCATCAGGGTGTCAGCGTGTCTCGTCGGCTCTCATTTCCGAACCTTTTCAAGCTGCTCACATGAAGAGAGCTCAGCAGTGGAGACATCAGGTTATAATACATGACAAAGTAGGAGAACCAGCTACTTACTTACACAGAGATCAAAGCAACTTGAGTTGAAAAAGTCTAAGGACTTGGAAAGTGGCACGTAGAGAAACCTCAGTGTTCATGGGCAGTGATGTGCGGGGCAAAGGTGGAGCCCTGGTGGAGCTGGGGCTCACAGTGACATGCAGGGGTCAGGTGGAGCCCTGGGGACCTGGGGCTCACAGTGACATGCAGGGGTCAGGTGGAGCCCTGAGGACCTGGGGCTCACAGTGACATGCAGGGGTCAGGTGGAGCCCTGAGGACCTGGGGCTCACAGTGACATGCAGGGGTCAGGTGGAGCCCTGGTGGAGCTGGGGCTCACAGTGACATGCAGGGGTCAGGTGGAGCCCTGGTGGAGCTGGGGCTCACAGTGACATGCAGGGGTCAGGTGGAGCCCTGGTGGACGTGGAGCTCAGCATCTGTTGGGAAAGCTGTAACTGGCCTTGGGATTAATGGTGTGTATCTTGATGCCCTTGAATATACGGGAAAGTTTTTTGGAGATCCTGGTACATACAATCAACAAGAGAGCGAATTGTGTCTCACAGATATGAAAAAGATCCTAAAAGCTTGGCAGAATGTAGTGGTGCTGTATTATTTCCTAGAGACCAGCAGAACACCTGTAGCACGCTTACTGAAAACCTATCTGTTCAGTGCACACCAGTCGCCTACACGACCTGCAGCTGCTCTTGGTTCCACACGTGTCCAGGGGAGGAAGGGACTCCTCTATTCTTGACCCTTTTAGTTCCAGTCATCTCCCTGGAGAACGGCGTATGTAAAAAAACAAAAACAGAGGCAATCAGAGTTCCAGAAATCTAGCGCCTCAAGCTGATTTGTGCAAATCGGATTCAGGGCCGTACGCCAGTGTTGCTGCTTTCACAGGCTGTGCCCAAGCCAGAAGCATACAATGGATCACGCAGTTCTTGCTTAAACAGCCACAAGAAAGTGAAGAAATGGAGGTGGCCGATAGGACCTGAAAAAGCAGAGATTAATATTGCATCCAAACCTCACTTACAGCTCAGCCTGTGCTCACTGAGATGCTCTCACGCTGGACTGACTTCGTTCTGGCCACTTCCTGGTCTACAGATGAGGCAAATCATGAGAAAAAATCTCCCACTTCGATGAGATACTGGCGTGCATCATTCTGCATCCTGTCGTGTTTTCTTCTATTCCCTTCGGTTTCTCTAAAGAACAGGAATACCGCCGATCTAGAAGCTGTCAGCGAGGCTCGAGACCCCAGCATGGGCCACGTTCACCTGCTCTTCTGATTCTTTGTCAGAAGTACCAAAACGACGTGGTGGACAAAGGCATCTCCAGTGCAAGCGGGCGGGCACTGGTGTGCGCGGGGCGGCTGCAGCCCCCATCCCATGCCCCACAGCGTTCATCTGGGACGCAAGGCTGCCGCGGACTGTGGAAGAGGTTACATGGCACTGTCTGCGGTGTGGCGCAAAGATGAAGTCAAAGAAATCAACAGCCTACAAATTAATAAGTTAGGTGTCATAAACATCAGGCTTTTGCTCATATTTGAATAAGAAAGTTCATGGGAACATGATCACCTAGGGAGAAGTAGCACAGCATGTGTCATATGATAACAACGCACTAAACAATCTGCCAAAACTAGCCGCGGAATTTCCATCTGCACTTGACAAGGCAGGATAGACACACAGCCCGTGATGGGAATGCAGAAGCATGCAGCACTCTCACCCCGCATCGACAGATGGGCTGATGTCAAAACTACAGGTGTCAGGTGCAGGCAAGACGCGGGGCGACTCACAGTGCAGCCACTTTAGAAGAAAATGCGGAGATTGGGCCCGGCGGCATGGCCTAGTGGCTAAAGTCCTCGCCTTGAACGCGCCAGGATCCCATATGGGCGCCGGTTCTAATCCCGGCAGCTCCACTTCCCATCCAGCTCCCTGCTTGTGGCCTGGGAAAGCAGTCGAGGACGGCCCAAAGCCTTGGGACCCTGCACCTGCAGGGGAGACCTGGGAGAGGCTCCTGGCTCCTGGCTTCGGATCAGCACAGCACCAGCCGTTGCAGTCACTTGGGGAGTGAATCATCGGACGGAAGATCTTCCTCTCTGTCTCTCCTCCTCTCTGTATATCCGCCCTTCCAGTAAAATAAATAAATCTTAAAAACAAGAAAAGAAAAGAAAGTGCGGAGATGCTTCATTGCGGGGCTGTGCACATCCCACACCCACCCGGTCCCGAGCGTGGCATGTGTTCCCGTGTTTGCAAAGAGGAGCAACCAGAGTGAGCCCAAGTCGTCCACCCACAGAAGAGATTATAATAATGGCCATAACGACAAACTTCCTGCAGACCAACCACTCAGCCGCAAGCAGGAGTAAAGCGCGGGACGCTTCTCAGACACCGAGCGGGAGAAGCGCATCTCGGCGGCTGCTTTGTTTTCGTTTTATGTTTTTCTATACAGTTTGAAAACAGGCAGACTTTCCTATGGTTTAAACAGACAGGGATTTCCCAGAGGGCCAGGATTAGGGGTGGTTGGGACGGGGGAACTTCCAGGATAATAACTTCCTGTCTGGGCGAGGGGTCAGGACACCTAGGCATTTGTCCACAGAATAAAATTGTTTTGTTGTGTGTTAGTTTTATTGCTAAGAGGGAAAAGGTTGATTAAAAATGTGGGTTCCTAGTTGATGAAATGCACGGTGAAGTATTTATTGGAAACATGTTATTTTGAAATGTGTCCGTAAAATAAAATCTACTATGGAAAGAAGTATGGATAGCTGAATGGATATGTAATAAAAGTAATATAAAATGTTCATTATAGCAGCTAGGAAGTAGAAAAAAATACTTCAACTTTTCCCTAAGGACAAACATTTCCTAACAAAATGTGGGGAGAGGTAGAGAACATCTCTGAAAACAACGAAAAATAAAGAAACTAGACAACGAGTGTTTTTTAAATACTGAAATGCAAGGGAAGATGTACGACCATGAATCATGGAGCACGAGGGAGGCTGAGGCCGGAGGCACCACAGGAGCACGGAGACAGGTGCAAGATGGAGCCTCTCCACACGCTGCACTTCAAGACGGGGATCCGGGAATCTTAGAGCCAGCCAAGTAGGGCGTTCCCAACAGGACAAGGGAGAGGCAGAGCCCAGGCTGACCGGCAGCCCATGGCGGACAGCAGCTGGAGTAGACCCCAGGCTGAACGGGAGCCCGTGGTGGACAGCAGCTGGAGTAGACCCCAGGCTGAACGGGAGCCCATGGCGGACAGCAGCTGGAGTAGACCCCAGGCTGAACGGGAGCCCATGGCGGACAGCAGCTGGAGTAGACCCCAGGCTGAACGGGAGCCCGTGGTGGACAGCAGCTGGAGTAGACCCCAGGCTGACCGGCAGCCCATGGCGGACAGCAGCTGGAGTAGACCCCAGGCTGAACGGGAGCCCATGGCGGACAGCAGCTGGAGTAGACCCCAGGCTGACCGGCAGCCCATGGCGGACAGCAGCTGGAGTAGACCCCAGGCTGAACGGCAGCCCATGGCGGACAGCAGCTGGAGTAGACCCCAGGCTGAACGGCAGCCCATGGCGGACAGCAGCTGGAGTAGACCCCAGGCTGAACGGGAGCCCGTGGCGGACAGCAGCTGGAGTCCTGCCCCATCACCTTCTCATTGCAGCAGAACAAAACAGCTTCTGCTTCATCAGCAAGCTGGTAAGGTTGACAAGCAATCCTGTTTGCCAGGTCCGGAGCTGCAGCGTAACTGACCCGGCAGAGTGACGCTGGGACTCTTGCATGCGTGCGGAAGATAGAACCTGTGAGGACGGGCAGAGACCTTGAGTCTGTTACACTGTAGAAGTCAATTCACCAGAACGTGGCACAGGAACCCCGCGCTGCCGCCTTCCAGGCGTGCTGCTGGTTCACTCTCCAGATGGCTACAGCTGTCCAAGCCAGGGAGTGAGGCCAGGAGCGCGGAGTCCTGCCCAGGTCTCCCGCCTGGCTGGCAGGGATCCATGCCACTGAGCCGCCACTCGCCCCCTCCTAGGGTCTGCCCTGGCCGGAGCCGGGACTGAACCAGGAGATGTGCCACACCGAGTGGCCACCCTTGTCTTCCAGGAAACTGAGGCTTACCCCGTGATACATGGCCTTTGCGGGGAGGTGGTGGTGAGCGTTTGTGGATGAGTCTAGGCCCTCACAAATTCCTTTCTCCCACTACTACAACAAAAAGATGTGTGTAAAATAAACCACCGAGTGTGTGTGTGTGTGAAGTTTGATTTGGAGGAAAAATCTCCAGAAGTAGCATTTCTAAGAGGTCACGGTACCTGCCAATCCTGGGAGATGGGAGGCACCGTCCCCCCGGGGGCCCTCGGGACGCCTCTGTCTGGCAACTCACACATCACTTTTTCCGGTGGTTTCTGTTTCGTTTGGCTGACTGTGCTTGAAGCACCTCTTGGGGTGTGGGGACCAGCTCCTCTCCTGCAAGCCTCGTGTCCCTCGGCCGTCCTTTTCACCCAGTGGACGCTGACCTTCTCCCCTGGGTGCCTGGTTTCTGGGTGCATCTCTGCAGGGATTGTCTCCCGTCGGCTTGCTGTCCTCTGTTGATGGCGTTTGCTGCTGGCCAACAGTTCCTTGTGGGCAGCAGAACATGCGAGGTTTTCTGAAGTGACATCTAGAGGCCGTGAAGTCAAGAGGCTTCTCCCTACTCCGGCCTGTCCCACGCCGAGTGCTCCAGCAATGGCCTGTCGGTGCTCCCTGCAGGTGCAGGGCCGCACAGGGCGCCAGCTGGGGCCCCTCTCTGGCCATGTGCCCTGGCAGGGAGGCCATTGTGCTTGTGTGTCTTCAGTACAGCTTGTCTGCCCTGAAGCTCACATTGACAGCCGACAATCACTGCACTGGTGGTGGCGGTGGGAGCCTCCGCAGGGCGCCTGGCTGTTAGGAGGGGTGTTGCCGTTCTCCCAGGACGGGCTCAGTCACCCAGAGAAGCTGCCCCTTGCTGTCTGCCCTCCTCTGCATCCAGCCACATCCCAGTGCTGCATCGACCCTCATGAGGAGCGACCCTGATCCTGACCTTCAGGCCCTCAGAACTGTGAGCTAAACAAACAACTTCACAAGATGTA
Organism: Ochotona curzoniae; assembly: GCF_017591425.1. NCBI lineage: Eukaryota > Metazoa > Chordata > Mammalia > Lagomorpha > Ochotonidae > Ochotona > Ochotona curzoniae. The sequence goes on along the minus strand of NW_024467122.1, from coordinate 1,720,167 downwards.
GTCTCAGCCCAGCGCAGCTGTGAAAAGCTGCCCGAGTCACATGTGGCTGACCACGTCCTCCGGTTCCTCCTTCAATGCTCTTGTCCCTCGGAAGGTACAGCTCTGCCTGGCTCGTTGGCACATGGTGCTCCTGGAGGCAGGAGTCAGGAGATGCTGGCTGCTGTTGCCCAAGCCCCAGCCACCCACACACTCCTCAGAAGCGCCGTGGCTCCATGTTCCTGAGGTCTGGTGGAGCCCCCGGCGCCTTGCATGTGCTGGCACGGAGCACCAGAAGCGCCATGGCTCCATATTCCTGAGGTCTGGTGGAGCCCGGCACCTCGCACGTGCTGGCATGGAGCACCTGTTCGTGCCTGGCACAGAACCCTGCTTTCACAGGAGCATCAACGGATTCAACAGAGAGCAGCGTTTCTGCTTGGACACACGTGTCATCTATGCTCACGTCCTTAGGTACCGCCTGCTGACTGTGCCAGCTCCACACTGTCCCTGCTGACTGTGCCAGCTCCACACTCCTGTTGTTCTCTGGTGGCTCCCACAATGAGACAAGTGTGCTGGATGTGGATTCAAACTCACGCTTCCTCACCAACCGCTACCTCCTTGATCTGTCGCCCAGAGAGAGGCCAGAGGTGCCAGATGGTGGCAGTGGCATGACTCTCCCTGGAGTCCCCTCAGTGTCCGCCCTCCTACACATTCACACCTAATCCATTACTTCTCAGCGTGTAACTGCTCAGAACCTTCCCAGAGACTTGGGCTTTTGCTATGTTGCAGCTGTCGGAGCTTTATTTGCCTGTGTGCACGGGCTGCCGTGAGCGTGGGCAAGTTAGCTTGATGTTTGTCTCATAGTCACTTGGTCTTTCATTGTCCATTCTTCATCACCAACTCTGCAGGGGCTCATGTCTGTCTCTCAAACATCATGTACCTGAACTGTTGTTTTTACCCGATGTCCCAATCTTTCCTTCCTAAGGCTTTGCTGTCGTCCTATTATAATAATCATTTGTTTGGAATCAATCATCTTTTACTTGACCCTCTCCCTGCCCCCGCCCCCACCTGCTCTAGGGACATGCCCAGCACCCACCCTCGCCCTGCTCCTGGCCAGCTCTGCTGGTTGTGACCAACCTGCTAGGGACTGCACTTCCCAACTCCTCCCAAGCTGAGGGCCGGTTACATGTCCAGGTTCAGTCCACCTTGTCATCTCACCAACGACTTGTGTGTCAGCATCGATACTGCTGTGTCCTCCCTGCTCTGGTCTTCTGCTCTGTTTTGGTTGAGGTGTAGCCTCCTCCTGAGAAAGGAACCATTGAACTTGTGCAGCCTGGGAGTATCCTGTGAGTTCATAGTGTTGTGTAACCACCGGCTGCTTGGTGTGAAAACACACACCATCCTGTTCAACACCCTGCAGCTCTCAAGTGGGCACCCCGACTCCCCTCTCCCCAGTTCAGGGCCTCCGTGTTTTGTTTTTACCCTCGATTGGCTGCACTGGGCAAAGGGTCACCCAAGCAGACTCCCAGCTGGGCCGGGTTTGCCAGCCCACCACCTGCTGAGTCGCCTGTGGGTGTGACAGATGACGCCTCTGCCAACAGCACACACAGGTTCCAGTGTGGCGAGCTGGCTCTCCCGTCTGGTACACATTCTCTTTCTTCCTCCATCTCCTCCTTTTAGAAGAGTGTCAACCCCTCGGTAAGTTCCAACGGCTGTGGTTGAGCTGGGCAGAACTTGATGCCCAGATGTGTATTCCTGCAGACACCTGTGGCTGGTCTTAAAATGCCATTGTGCTGTGGCAGATGGCAGCTGGATCCAGAGTAGAGAAAACAGGGCAAGGGGTTCCAGATGAGCATGCCCCTGCCCAGCAAGGCCCACCCAGCTCCTCCTTGCCAGGAGCAAGAACGGGCAGAGGCCTGCCTTCTCCCTGCTTTCTGAAGAAAAGTGCTTGCTCAGTCCCCACCCTCCAGCTCCGATCCCACAGGCCACACCCAGAGCTGCAACGGGGTCACATTTCATCCGAAACAGGAGGAGGGCTGCCAGGACACGTGGGCCATATGGCCTCTCCAGGGGCAGTTTGGATCCAAGCTCCTATTTTCCCCAGAAGTGGGGGACACAGCACAGCAGTCCGAGCTAGCCAGAGACAGCGCAATCTCTGTGTGCTCTTCATGCCTTTCATTGAAAGCCAAGGGGGCACTGGGGGTCCTACTGCAGCCTCGCCCTTGCTCTTGCCATGCTGGCCAGATGCACGCATGAGGTGGTGGTGGACAGGCAGAACTCTCTCTTGGGCACATCTCTCTTTTTCCCATGCCTAAGGGAGCCTTTGTACCTGCCACGCACAACCAGCTGCACCCAGGCTGCCGGAGGGAAGCCCCCGGCTGCCTGCTGGGAGCTCAGGCAGGGGGCCAGGCCTCTGCTCTGGGGGGCCCCCATGAACAGGCCGAGGTCAACATTTCATGAAGCAGGGTACTTGCATGGAGTTGAAGAATGAAGCAAAACAGCACCAAGGCCCTGGAAGGCCACCTCTTACCCCACAATGGAAGAGTCCACTTCCAACAAGGCTTCTCTGGACAGACACGCTGCGCTGTGCATGCCCATTGTCTTTGGCTGGGGCTGTGGACAGGCCGGCCCAGAGCCGGGCAGCGATGGCACACCCAGGCTCCACATGTGCTGTCCACAAGCTCTGCCTTTGAAAGCCGAGACAGTGGGGCTGCAGCGCCAGACAGCACTAGCAACCATTGCTCCCCATCCTGGGAGCCTGGAGGTGCCAGGTCACCTGGCTAACATGGTGTCTCACCATGCCTGCTCCCTTCTCACTGTGTCCCAACTGGTGGCCTCCCAGGGCTCTGGTTCCCAGAGTGCCTCAGGTCCAAAGTCCTCCACATCCAAGAGCTTCACCCTCGACCTAACCCGGTGAAGACTTCAACCATCAGATCCGGCGGGGGCACAGTTGTCCAGAGCACAGCAGCCACAAGCTGTCATTACTTGAGTTTCTGTTCAGTGTCATTTTTAAACTGAGTTTCGTTTCATCCTTCATTACTTTCACACACCTGTTTTACTGACGGTAAGTGAATTTATGCCATGGCAGGAACCGCAGGCCCTGAGAGCATGGGCGGCAAAGAGGCCCTGCTGTGCAGACAACATGGAACCTGGGAGTTCGGGGGAGGGTGGGGGTGTCCTTGCTGCTGGTTTCCATTGATAAATACTCTGACCACAGTCGGTGTTTCCAAGCCTTCCCGCTGTGCTTCACATACAGGTCTGGTCTAAATGAGAACTAAAACATCCTACTCCATGCATTGGAATATATTGCGTAAACATGTTGTATTTGCTTTCCCCAGTTCTTCCATACAGAAGAAATTGCAGAGGCCTGAGGGCAAATGCAGTGAGGGTCACATGGTGGGGTTCCCATGCATCGTGGGGGTGACAAGGGGACATCAAAGGAAGGTTGGCATCATTTGCTATCCATGGAGGTGGACACGGCCAACAGCAGCCACCTCATGATAAGCCGGCACCTGTCCTGTACCAGCTCTGGGGGTGTGTTTGGCCTCATTATCAGGTCTCCACTTGACACAACAACACCCTGGACTCTAGTTCAAGTCCTGGCTCTGCCTCCAAGTCCAGCTTGGTGCCAATGTGCACTGTGAGAGAGGCAGCAACGATGGCGCAAACACTTGGCTCCTTGCCACCGTGGGAGACCTGGGATGAGTTCCTGATCCCAGTTCGGACCCAGCCCAGTCCCAGCAACTGCATGCATTTGAGGACTGAGCCACAAGCCCCCCTCTCTCTACGTTTAAAATACATAAAAATAATCTTCTGGCCCTCGATTTGGTCTTAGACTTATGCATTATAAATATTTTCCCCAGGAATGCACAATTTCACTCCATTAATTCTGTCTTTTAATCCACTCTAATGCAGTCTGGTTCATCTGTATATTTTGTCCTCGGCCAAGCAGTGTCATAACAACATTCTCCATTGGCATCAAAGTGGCATTGGTTCAGGTCCCAATCTGGGCTCTGTGACACAGTGGTTTGTCTGTGGTGGCAGGTGGTCAAGGTTAACCCTCTGGACAGACATGCCCAGCTGACCCCCACAGATCACTGGCAATATGGGCTGCTCTCCAGCAGGTTCAGCATGCGGAGACACTTAGATCAGAGCCATCTGGCTTCATTGTCACATTTCTTTTCTTTCATCATAAATAGATTTTGACATTTATAAAGTATGTGTTCCATATCCATCGGAATAATTAGGAGGCTTTCTGCTATTACAAATCACATGTATTGATTTTCAAGTATGAGAGCCCTGACTGCTGCGGGAAACAGCAGGTGGGTTGCCTGTTTGCACACTGACACTTCTTGACTGGGGCTGTGGCTTCTGCATGTTGTCCCGCACTGGCCGAGTGTCCCAGCATTGGCCTTAACAGAGCCTGCTGCTGCTGGAGGGCTGGAGCCGCAAGACGGTCCCTCCCTCGGACATCCTCCTGAGGTGGTGGGGCCCTAAGCCACCACACCTGTGTCCAGCTTGGCTGCAGGGCAGAGGTTCCCATGGCCCCATCTCTGGGTTGGTCACTGGCTGGCACAGCTTCTGTCCCCCCACCCAGAGCTCCCAGAACCCCCAGAGCCTCTGGGCCCAGAGCTCCAGTTCAGGCTTTGTCAGCTGGCCGTTCTTTCTCACCTCCATCCCCTCCCAGGACATCAGGAGAGGTGTAGGCCTCTAATCACAGGGGACCAGCCCACCCAGGCAGCCACAAAGAGCAGAAGGGTGTGCTCCTGGGACAGGAGTGGGCTCAGGAACTTGGGCCCAAGGTCTAAGGGGAGAGGCAGCTGCCCGATCACCCCTGCACTCCAGTTCATCATGTGGGAGCTGGGGCTGACCAAGTGTCTGCTTTAGCAGCCCTGTGCTCATTCCGAGATGAACTGAGCTTATCAACTTGCTGGACTTTGTTTGTTAGTATTCTGTTCAGGAATTTTACCGACAGGTCCAGGACACCGTTGATCTACAGTTTCCTGATAACGATCCTTGTGGGTTTGTGTCAGTTATTCCCGAGACACGAAAGCAACTGGGGAGCCCCCAGCCACCTCCCCTGCAGTATTGATGCCTGCGGGGTGGGTCCCATTCACACTAGGGGGAGCTCAGCAGTGGTGCCAGCATGGCATCGCAGGATTCCCAGTTACCGTGTCGTTGGATGGGCACGTCTGAGTCTGGGAGGAAGAGCCAATTGCAGCGACTTTGGGGGGATTCATGGACCTCAGCCGAGCCGTCCCTTCTCAGGAAAGCCATGGTCATGTCCAAGCTGCTGTGACACACGAAAGGGGACTGGGCGCTGGCCTGGGGATGAGACACGGAGCACGAGCCACACTGAGGCTCGAAACGTGGAAGACACGTCGCTCCATCAGAGCAAGACTGTTGATGCCAGTCCAGATCTCAGTCTGGATGGGTCCAAAGATGCAATGCGTGTCATAGGAATGGGTGGGCTTGGCAAGGGGCTCTGACATGATGAATTGTCATCAAATCATCCACTCACTCACTGAGCGATGAGCTGGTGCTCTGTCTCTACTCTGCCTCCCATGAAATCCGTCTCTCTCAAACTGGGTGAGAGTCGGTCTCCACCAACCCAGGGCAACTTCATTGTACACGTGTGTGGTCCCCACCTCCTGCCACCACCAACACAGGCATGTGTGTGCGCACACGCACGAGCCAGATGCCTAGGACGGGGCCTGTTAAGCAGGAAACAAAGGAGAAGACAGCGGCTCTGTGCTCTGACGGAAGAAAGAACACTCCCATCTGGGCAGAGAAACAAAGCCAGCCCCCCAAAACACGCAGTCAAACCCCGCCACCACTGACACCTGCCAGGACACCCCAACACTGCCATGCACAACAGTCAGCAGGCCTTCCATGGAACACCCCAACTCACCCCTTTTGGACAAGGGCAATTTGTGCCTTTGGACCCTCATCTCCTGGGCCCACCGTCCCACCCCCACCCTCTAGTGGTCTGCATTCTGCTCCAAACTTATGGGCGGGGGACCTTCTCAGATACCACAGATACTGCAGGAGTGAGATGCAGGGGAGCCTGAGGCTCCATGCCTGGCCTGCTCCATCCGGGTTAGTCCACGCTCCCATGCACATGTGCAGTGAGTACCACGTGGCAGCCCTCACTAGACCCCCAGCGGCATCTGGTAACTAAAGAGAAATTGGCAAAAATTTAAATAGGAATAGGAAGGTGAACAAAGCTGATCTCAAGTACCTAGGAGGGCCCAGCTTGATGGCTCAGTGGCTAAATCCTCACCTTGCAGGCATTGGGATCTCATATGGGCATCAGTTTGTGTCCTGGCTGCTCCACTTCCCATCCAGCTCCCTGCTTGTGGCCTGGGAAAGCAGTAGAGGATGGTCCAAACCCTTGGGACCCTGCACCCACGTGGGAGGTCTGGCTGACACATATGTGATTCCCAGAGTTAAACCCAATGCCTCCATCCCTCTGGGGACCCTGCTGACCCCATCTGACCAGGAGAGGTGGGCCATGGGAAGTAACTGGCTGTGTGTCCCAGCTGAAGATTTTCAGGGCAATTAGAATACTCCTGTATCTTGGAAGTTGCACACCCCACAGCAGTCTGAGCACGGTAGACTTCCTGTTGACAGTTCTGGAAACGACACTGAGAGAGAGTTTAAACGCCACTGTGGAACTGGCTGCTCTCTTGTGGGCAAATGAAAGAGGAAGCTTGTCCCACTCCACGAGCAATGACACAAATCCACGCATCCTGCAGAGAAATAGCAGATGGAAATATGACCAGGAAATGTGGAAACAGAAGCTACTTGTCAATGCCGAGTTCCTTCTGGCTCTAAGTGCTCACATTTGCTCAGGGCAGAACAAAGAAGGTCTGCCCCAGACCAGGTCTGCCCCAGAGTCCCCAGAGACCTGTGAGCTGCAGCCCTTTAACCGAATTTCTACCCCCAAGAAAGCAAAGCTGCTGGTAGAGTGGACTGGGAGGCCGGAGGGGTCTGGAGGGGTAGCCGTCGTGGGTCGGCGTGGGCTTGAGGGGTAGCTGGCATGGGCCGGCGTGGTCTGGTGTGTGCTAGCATGAGCCGGCGGGGACTGGTGGGGGCCAGCAGGGGCTGGCAGGGACTGGTGGGGGCCAGCAGGGGCACCTGGCTTTAGCTCAGGAGGACTCCATCCTCTTGGGAGGATCTGTTTTAGTGACAGCCAAGGTTTCCTGCTGGATATTTTTAGCCTCTGCGGTTCTTGGAGTGACAAGTGCTCACAGGCTCCTGCTGGCCACCACAGGGCACTCTGGGCACTGGCACCACTCCCTGACCTATTTGAACATGGCTATGATTTGCAGGATTTGGGGCTCATGTTCAGTGTTACGACTGTCAGATGTGGTCCTGTAAAGGCTCCCTTGCTGACAACAGGTGGTGTTTCTCTGCCATCCTGAAGCATCCTGGATGAGCAGGGCTGCAAACTCCTTAATTCATCTCAGTTCAGGAAGAAGAGGGAAGGCACAGAGGCATGGTTGATCCTGACCGCGGGGGGGCGCCAGGTGGGAAGATAGCAGACACCTTTGGGGGCTCCACACGCATGCTCAGTTGTCACGCCCTATCTGTGGTGATGGGGTCCAGGGCTGCCCTCACACAGCAAGAGGCCCAGAGTTTGACCTGAACTTTTCCTCCTGCATTTATATCTATGACAGAGCAAGCGTCCCCAGTCGGCTGCCAGTCGGCATTGTCCAGGGAGTGATAACTGGGGCACGTCTGCAGGTTCAGGGCAGACACAGCCACAGGAGGCCGACTCAGCAGCGCGCAGCGGCAGCAACGCACCTGTCCAGACCCCAAGTACTCGTGGCCTTCAGCTGGATGACGGCACAGAAGCTCAAAAACGGAGTGCTGACCACGCCCATCCCGGAGGAAAACAAACCAGGAGAACTCATTCAGGGCCAGGCACAGCAATGGGAGGACACACGGAATGGCTCCACCTTGTGGAAAACCCGCCCCTTGATTGCTTCCGTGTGGCCAGCCAGGCAGCTAAGTACATCTCGGCATCAGAACCACAGGTTCCCGGCAGGTGTGGGGTCCTTACCCGCCACAGGAAGCAGGATCCCTCCCCTGCCCAGCCCTCCTACACCTCCTACTGCTGGGCGAGCTTCACGTAGCTGAAATGGAACTTGTGTTTCCAGGAAGCCACAGAGATGTGGCAATGTCCCAGACTCTGTGACCAGGAATGCCCGCTCAGGACAGGGCAGACTTGGGGATCCCTGGGGGCGGCTCTGGCCCCCAGAACTCGGGGCAGCTCTTCTGTGACTTCTTGGAGTAACTTTACTGCCATAGCCTGGACTCTGTTCTCAGATCACTGTCGTCTTATTTCCTTGGGGCGGGGGGAGCCCAGGGGAAGGAAGGAGAAGCAAGGGGGAAGCAATTTATTCCCTCCTCCTGAAAGAAAACCACCGGACATGTCTACGTGGGAACTGAATGCGCAGCACCGACGCGGTGGAGCAAACCTGATGCCTTTACAGCAGGCTGAAACCTGCGAGGCTTCGCTCGCTGCTGCACGTGGGATGGGGAGACACATCTGCCTGTGCCAGGTTGCTGACCGGTCAGTTCTGAACATAACCTCTCTCTGTTGGCAGGCAGCGGCACTCCATCACAGGTGACTCCTCTGGCGGGGCGTGACAGGAGCCCCTGATCAACTCTCCTGCTAACCTCAGGGCATGGGAACGGAAATCTGTGAGCGTTTCCTGAGTCGGATTGCTGGAGCGTGAAATGGGAACGTCTTGTCCGGATGCCTCAGTGCAGAGCCCGTGTGCCCTGCTCACCCGCGTGCGGAAAGCGGGCCTTCCTGGAAGCTTGATGGATCAGTGCCGAGTGATGGGGTCAAACAGAGAGAGCAGATCCGGCAGGCAGCGGCTGAAGGGCAAGGCTGGAGAGCAAGTGTGTCACAGGGGAGGCGAGAGCTGCAGCAGAGCCAGCAAAGTTCCCGTCACCAGCTCCTGGCAGGGCTGCAAACACAAACTCCCAGCGCTGGCTGGAACAGATCTCATAGCCGAAGCCCCTGTCCATGGTTCCAGGTCACAGGAGAGCACAGAGGAATTAAGAAGTAAAGTTTCCAGCTGGTGGGGCCCAGGCTCAGAGTGGGCGGAAATGCCCAGCTTGGGGGATGCTCCCACCCCCTGCATCTTCCCCTGCCCCTGGTGCATAGCTCACGGCCACGGTGAATGAGAGGGGCACTGTGAGAAGCTGCTGGCTTGAGGAGAATCTGCCACAATGAACTTTGGACATTTTCAACTGTCTTCCAGCAGGAGCCCTCGGGGGCCCTGGCAGTAGCCAGGGGGAGCAGCCAAAGTCCCCTCTCCCAGGTGTGGACTTTGCTGAGCCGAGCCACGGTTAGCCTGTGGGGGAGGACAGAGCCACAGGGAAGAGGCCACCCAGCTTGCAGGTCACTGTGGCCAGGAAGAAGCACTTCCAGAGAGATCCGAAGAAACCTGTGTGGACCAGCCCCTGGACTTCAGCGTGGGGCACACGAGCATCCGTGCTGTCCATGGCAGGGCCCAGGGCACAGGAAGGCAGCTTTGCAGGCACTGACGCTAACCGTGCAACACCAGCCTCAGCCTTCAGGCCTTGTGCCTGTCGGCTCGCGTGAGAGTCAGGACTCTGCAGAGCCCCAAGTTCACAGGAGAACGTGTTCCTATGAGAACGGCAGAACGTCTGCCTCGACGCAGGACAGAGAGGGGCCCGGACACTGTGTCAGCCTCAGCAGTCACCAGAAGACAGGGGGGACCCTCCCCAGAACGACAGAAGGGCCCTCCCCAAAATGCCAACTCAGTTCTGCTTTGGGATGGCATCAGTCTAGACTGGGTTTGAGTGGCTGCCGGCGAGGGCTCTCTCCTCCCTGATTCTCAGCCGTCTGTGCATGTTGGTGGACACATGTGTCAGTCTGTCCATCTTACACTCCACCTGGCGTTCTCTGGGCTTTCTGCAGTGTCATTCGAAGCGCGTGTGCTGAGCAGGTCAGGGCTGAGCGGTGTCCGACCTTAGCTGTCGCTGTGGTCACCACAGTCGGAGTCCTGGTCACTTAGGCACTCTGGGGACTTCCTGTCCTTCTAGTGCATAGATTGCGTGTAGATTTTGTCTCCCTGGCCGATTTTGTATAGTGATCACTAGCAAGCGTTTGTCTCCCATGCGCTTGAAGGCGGAGTCCCCTGCTTGAGGTGATTACTGCTCCCCCGGTGTGGGATCAGACCCCAGCGAGCACTGGGTGTCGGGGCACCTGCTGCTCCAGCACAGGCGCCACAGCTGGGAGGCGCAGCACCTTCTGCCTTTTGCTCCAGCAGGATTCCCACTCGTTGCTGCAGCCCAGGGCCTCACTCCTTCCACGGCCACAAGCTGTCCGTAGCCACTGTGTAAGAACACCTGCTTTCCCTATTTACCTGTTACTAAAACAAAACACTTGAGACTGGGAATTGTGTGAGGAAGAGAGATGTGTTTCTTACATTCTGGGAGCCTGAGATCAAAGCCATGGCAGGTGCAGGGTCTGGGCTGGGCCTGGCGTGTTCCTGCATCTGGAGGGGACGGGCTGCATCTCCACATGGAGGTGGGGGAGAGCTGCAGGAACCCGGGGACCCCTCGTGCCCTTTGAAGGGGACACTGACTGCTTCCTGAAGGCTGAGCCTCACACCACCATCACGCAGGCACTGAGCTTAGCGGGTCGTTGGAGTGGAAGAGTGCAGGACTGGACCACAGCACAGGCACCCCACCAGTGAACACATCGGTGTCCACAGAGCAGGCCGTCTGTGTCTCCAGCAGGTGATCCAGCTGCCCTGTCTGAGACTGCAGGTCCCTAACAGTCTCAAGAAGAGCACTTGATGTCCACACTGCCCAGCATTGCATTGTGGCAGGACTGAGAGGTGGCCTCCTTCAACTGTCTGTGTCTCCGGTCGCTGACTGTGATCAGGTGTGAAGGCAGCTCGGCGGAGGAAGGATGTGTCCTTGCAATGGTAAGGCTGGGACAACCGGGCATCCATATGCAAACGTGAATCTTAATCAACAAACCTCACAACCTTATGGAAATTCACTCAAAATAGCTCATAGACTAAATGTCAAATGTAAGACTGCGCTGCTTCCGCAGAAAACACGGGGGGACCCGTATGTTGTTTGTTTTGGCAACGGGCGTTCAGATGGAACTCCAGAAGCATAATTCCTTACAAAAAAACACAAATGAAACTGTGCCAAGTTGAATGCTGTTCTCGACAGGACACACTCTCCGAATAAGCATGGGAAGTCCTGAACACCGGGAAAGAGCTCCCTGTCGCACACCAGGGAGGGTGGAATGTCTGACGAACTAGGGCCTGGTGCTGTGCACAGTGCATGAAGTCACCATGCGTAGTGCCAGCATCCATGTGGCAGAAGGCCCTGGCTCCTGGCTGCAGATGGACCCAGCTCTGGTCATTGCGGCCGTTTGGGAAGTGAACCAGCAGATGGACCCAGCTCTGGTCATTGCAGCCGTTTGGGAAGTGAACCAGCAGATGGACCCAGCTCTGGTCATTGTGGCCATTTGGGAAGTGAACCAGCAGATGGCAGAGCTCTCTCTATCTCTCCCCGCTCTCTTTCTGCAACTCTGCCTCTCAAATAAAATAAATCTTTTTAGAAAAGAATATGGGAAAAACTCTGATTCAACAGTAAGAAAATGAAAGCTCCACGGGGCCAGCTCTGTGGTGCAGTGAGTGGCACCTGCAGTGACAGCATCCCAGGCAAGCTCTAGTTCTAGTCCTGGCTGCCTTCTGATCCAGCTCCCTGCTAAGCACCTAGGAGGGCAGCCAATGGGGCCCACATGCTTGGGCCTGCCATCCACGTGGGAGATTCAGGTGGAGATTCAGGCTTGTGGCTTCAACCTGTTCCACCCTGGCCATTGCAGCCATCTGGGGAGTGAATCAGTGGATTAAAGATATCTCTCCTTCTCTTTGTAATTCTGTTTTTCAAACAAATAAATGCCTAATTAAAAAAGAAAGAAAGAAAAAGACCCTAGTTCAAAAAAATGGAAGATGTCTGCCGACAATCCACTGAGGAAGACGGGCAGGTGACTGCAACAAATGGGAAAGCACCCACATCAGGCACCAAAGCAAGCCAGCGGCACAGAGCACACCCAGGCAGCCGGGCCGTAGGCTGCTCCCTCCTGCTGGGCGACACTGCAGGCACGGATCAAGTCCACCCCACCCACCAAGCTAGCCTCAGTGTTCACGGAAGTGGGCTGGAAGCCAACGTCCACACCAGCTCCTTTCCTGCATGTTTGAGGCATGTTGAGTCATGGTCACTTGCAGGGCCCGGCCCCCCAAGGGTTAACCTCACCAGATATGCCTGCTGCACTAATCTTGCTTTTCTCATACCGGTTGCGCTAGAGAAAGCTTGAGAAACTGCGGGCTGATCAAGCAGGACACGACATGACTGATGGGCTCATGCTGACCTAACCGTAAGCTTCCTGGTATATGTGAGACGATGATCAAAGAGCATGAGAGTATTCCCCAGGAGGAACTAGACAGGGTATATCAGAACAGCCTGACGTTTCAATAAATGCCATTCTTCTTACACAAATGACTCAGTGTGTGTGTGTGATTTTTCAACCCTAGTCCCTCCTCTTGGCTCGCTCGGGGTACACAGCGACACAGGTGTTGCCGGTAGCACTGAAAATCACCAACAGCCGACGTCACACAGTGGGCTCAGGGACAAGCAATGTCTCCACTGCACTGTGCCGTACGAGGAGCCAGCTGCCAGGGCCATGCATCCTGGGATTCCTCCTATGGTATTCTGGGAAATGGGGGCGGGGGCTGCAGGCAGGTTAGTCTGGTAGGTGTTTGCCAGTACAGAGAGATGAGGTGGGATGCAGAACGAGCTGCCCAAAGGCCTTGTGAGGCAGATAGCCAGAGACCTAAGGGGATGCTGAGTGAAGAGGCCAGGGAGTGCTATGGATGAACTCTGCATCCTTTAGTGAAGCTAAAATTAATTTCCAACAAAGGATTGAAAAAAAACCAAAAACAGTAAAAATCAGCTGCTGAAAAATGAAATAGGAAGAGTTTTTCTACCCAAGACACGGAGTTGTGAGCTGGGAAATCAGGAGGCCAGATGGCTTAACTAACACGTGCAATACAAATGCCTGCACGCGCGAGCGGTAACTGCCAGCTTGTAGGGACTGTGTCATGTGCGGCCTGATGAGACAGCCAACGGGAATGAAGAATAAAACCATTCACCTTCTGAAAAATGGAGTGAAAATCAGCCTGAGAACATGAATGCTTACTGCCTGCTTTGCATAAAAAGAAAAAGCTCTCACTAGTTCCGATGCTAGTTCACTTCTAAAGGTCTCCAGTTTTTTCTTTGCCCCCCGCTTCAGCTGGATCGTGGAATTCAGGACTCCAACCAGGGTGAACATCTCAGGATCTGTGTCTGGCTGTGGAGTGCATGTGTCAGAACGGGGTCTCCATGGTTACTGAGGTCTGTGAGACGAATGGCACGCCCAGACGCTCACAGGGACATGACAGCAGTTCATTGAAGCTTGCAGAGGACATCGTAGTGTCATCGGGGGGTGGGGATGGAACAAATTGGACAGCTCTCCCAGACAAGTATCTAGACTAACGAAGACTCTAAGGTGGACCACGTCAGCCAACGGACCCTGGAGCAATGAAATCAAGCACATCTCAGAACTATCAAAGCCACTTAAGCAGTACCCTCAGAACACGCTCCACATTGGGGATCCTGGAACGACACTGGGTGGCCTTGCCCCATTCTTGGGAACCAGTGTGGTTGCGCTGCTGGGCGCAGCCCTCTCCCCTGCTCTAATGTCTTCAGAAGAAAAAGGGAGATTGGAGGCAGGTGTCTTCTTTACTTTCCCCCATTCCTTCAGTCTCCGCATGCTAATCAGTGGTCCACATGGGCTTGCATCCCTCTCGATTATGTAAACATCATCAAAAATAGAATGGATTTATTATTTTAAAGAAAGGATTTCCAAACCTAGAATAACATCATGAAGTGTTCTGAAAAAATTACAGTGGGCTGTGCTGAAACCAGAGCCGGTTAGCATGTACGTGATCTTCGTAACGACCTCTGGCTGCCGGGTGAGAGCACACAGCTGCACTGCCTGGCACAGACTGGCTTCCCTGTGGCTGGTCCGGGGCTCCTCCTCGCCTCTCGGTTGTCCTTCCTGTGGGGTGGCCCCCTTTCTGCTGCCCTTTGCTAGCCCACCCTGATTCCTAGCGCCCCAGGAAGAGGGACCCAGAGGGGCTCAATCTGCAGCCCTGGGCATTGCCACTTGCAGTGGGTGTCCCACCCGACACTTGGCCCCAGTCAGTGGCCCCCAGTCAGTGCTCCTGCTGCTGTCGCTACATCTGCAACCATGCTTGGATGCCAGCTCCCGGGCCTCACCAGAGCTTCCTTCCCCAGCACAGTGGAGCCCGTGTTTGTGTCCTGCACCTGCTGCAGCCGGGCCTGACGTCCAGGCACACAGAGGCCTGGGGATGCTCCAGTCAGGTGAAGGAAAGTACGCCAAAGGCCAGGCGTCCCCTGTGCTGAGCACCTGGACACCAAGAGGAATCCTCCACCTTGGAGACACAGAAAACCGACCTCTCCTGCAAAGCCTAGGACTGGGCGGCATGCCCTGGACACTGGATGGCACACACTTGGCACACATATGCAAGGCTGCACCTACATGGATGGAGAACTACACACACACAGGTCTGTGTGCACAGTCTATGCATCAGAGCCAAGAGGGACCCTGGGGGAGTTGCATTTCAAAGCGCAGCTGTGTCTACACCTGCCCTCCCCCTCACCATCCCCTCCCAAGGATATTCACAAACACAGCAGCTCCCCCTGGACCCGGGGGCCTCCGACCATCCCTCCCGGACAGGCCACCCCCAGGCTGAAGATTCTCAACAGTGTGTGTGTCTGCCTATGGGTGTGTGCAGGTGTGAACCTGTGTGTATGCAGTGTTCCTCAACCGCAGCTACTTGAGAACACACACTTGGGTGACTGTATGTAAAGGACTGCTCGTCGCATTGAAAGCAAAGAGGTGGGGAGAGAGATCCTGCAGCAGCCCCTTCACTCCTCAGATGGTTGCCACAGCAGGGCTGGGAGCCAAATGTCCGGAGCCCCGTCAGGGTCTCCCCGTGAGGGGCAGGGACCTACACACACCAACCACCATCATTAGCTCCTCGTGGGCCTCTAAAATTCAAGTGTCGCTATCACTACACTTTCCAGCAAGGGAGGCAGAGGTTTCCACCTGCTTAGTGAGCAGCCCCAGCCTCAGGCAGGAAGTGCTGGGCTCAGGATTGGAGCCTGGTTCATGAGGAGTTAAGGAAAGTCCTGACACGGCACTGCATGGCTGCTCGGATCCCAGCTCCAGACCTGCTTGTGTCCGGCATACAGGGCGTCCTGTGTCCTGCCTCATGGGAAGGAGAGCTTGTCCTTTCTGTGGGACCCACAATTCTTGCTGTCCCCGCAGTGTCTTATACTTAAGTGTCAGGTGTGGCCACAGTGTGTTCATGGGGTTTTCATGCAGCCTTGGAGTACCCAGGATTCCAAGGCATCTCCAGTGGAGTGCCAGAGGCGAGGCTGCTGGCCCTGAACCCTGGCACATGCACTGAGAGAGTGGAGGTCACCCTCTGTGTCCACGTCACGTCCGTAGAGCCAATGGATCCCAGGGGACAAATTCCATCTGAACTGCACTGACCTTCCCTGCCTCCAGTGATTCCTCAAACCACACATTTTAACAAGTGCTGGCATAGAATTCACATTGCACTGGGCACGGCAGGCAATGTGGGCATGGTCGAGGGCCTGCAGGAGGGTGTGGCTGGGTTCTCTGTGGGTTTCTCTGACTTCCCTCGGGGGCTCCTGGGACCAGAAGGGCTGCACATCGGATGTGCAAGTGCGCGTGTGGGACTGAGCTGCTCCACCTCGGCCAGCATCACCGCCCGAAGTGGCCAGCACCGCTGGTCCTCCACAGTATCAGCTGGAGCAGCAGGCTTGGCTGCGGCCTTGGAGCAGGAGCCGAGGGCCTGAGCATTTATCAAACCACCGTGGGGTAATGAGCCACTCTCCAGGCAGCCTGGGAGATTTATGAAACTGTTATCATTTATTTTTGGGGTAAAGCACAAACTGCAGGCTAATCTTTGCCGAGTTTTAATAAGACCAAGAGGAAGGCTTAATTAAGGAGTTCTTCATAGCTCTTCTCCAGCCAGCGCTATCTGCAAATGCTTCCCGGGGTGTCTTATCTCGTTGCCCAGACACACTGGCATCCTCTCCGGCAAGGCGGGCTGACAGGAGAGCCATGATGGAGCAGTCTAGCTGGAGGACACCTGCCCGCCCCTCCTCCCAGCTGCCCGCCCCTCCTCCCAGCCGCCAGTCCCTCTGTGCTCAGCCGCGCCTGCTGTCCTTCACAGCACGGTTCACTGCAGACAGTAGCCGTGGATTTTGCTAAGCTAGGGAAGGGTGAGGTCTGAAATAGAAGTTTTGTTTTAAAACTGAAATGGGACGGATGGTGGCTTAACATAGCAAGCTAACCCTCTGCCTTCAGTGCTGGCCTCCCATATGCATGCTGATTCACATCACAGCTGCTGCACACCTGTGCTGAGCTGATCCAGCTGCCTGCTTACGGTCTGGGGAAGCAGCAGAGGATGGATGGTCCGAGGTCTTGGATCCCTGAGCCCAGGTGGGAGGCATGGAGGAAGCTCCTGGCTCCCGCCTATGGCTACAACAGCTCTGGCTGTTGCGGTCATTTGGGAAGTAATCCAGGAAGTGGACGATTCTCTCTCTCTCTCTCCCTCTCTCTCCCTCTGCGTTTAGCCTTTCAAATAAAAATAAATAAAACTTTAAAAAAAAAACTAAAATGGGGACAATGTGTTTTAGATTAATCTCTCTAGCTTCTTGTGCCCCAAACTGTAACCCACGTAAGAGCTGTGCAACTTGAATATTTAATCGAAAGAAGTTACATAGTAAGTCAGTGTGTCCAGGGAGCAGGTGCTTAACCAAGCAGTCAAAAGGGGCACATGCCACCCACTCTGGCTGCCCAGAGTCCCAGTGCCAACTCGATTCTGGATGAGCAGACTCAAGCCATTGACTCCCTGCCACCATGGGAGAGAAGAGGCTTGGTAGCATCCCATCTCGGGGCCCGAACCCAGGTACTGCAGACATGGCGGGGATGAACCAGCAGAGCGGCACACTCACACTCTCCCCCACCCTGAAATAACTAAATAAAACTTTCAGTCACATAATTAACACACATCCATTTGGAAGAATGCTTGCCAGGCAATTTCGAACAGCAGTCCTGCAGAATGCATTGCTATGGAAACAGGTCCACAACTCAGGAAGTGAAAAGGAAAGAGCCAGAGCACAACTACACACGACATCATCTAGTTTCGCTTAAAATGTGGAACCACAGCTGCCATGCTGAACTGTTGGCACTGTAGGTCATTTTTTTTTTACTTCTTTTTGCGTATTACGCATGCTCTGTGTTGTATGCAGTGAATAGCTTATTGGTCACTGAGAGGAGCTTGAGCGTAAGCGATGGGTGTTGGGGTCTGAGAGATAGTGGATGGGAGCGTGTCCCCTCTGTCCCCTCTCGGGCGTCCACCCACAAATGGCAGCAGATGGAGTGGGGAAGGAGCCCATCCCGCAAGCCTCACTGCTCCCATTTTCCTTCCCACATCATGAAGCCCAGCACAACAGCAGCCTGAATCCCAGACAGGGCATGTGGGGGCATGGCGTGAGGGACAGAAGAAGCCTTCCTGCTTTTGAGGTTCTCTTAGCCACACCCCAGGGATCCTCTGGAGGCACCAGCAGCACTCTGAGACAATAGCAGGAGACAGGCACCCAAAACTGAAAAGGGGAGCCCTCCTCTGGGCTGCAAGAAGCAGCCGCCCTGCGGGTTTGTGACTGTGCAATGCTTTCCTCTCCGGCCACTGGGTGCTAACTGTAGATGCTGTGGAAGAAGCTGGTAACGAGAGGAACCCCTGAGAAGGGGAGAGCCGGAGAAATCTCGCACGGTTGTGTATCGGCCCCCGGTTGCCTCTTCTTATCTGGGCAGACGTGACCTGGATCTTCGTGAGCGCATGGCAGGCTCCAAGGCTGCCCTCGAGGATGGGGCCTGGCTCCTGGAGTAGTCCGAGACACACTGGAAACCCTGAAGGCACAACTTGCTGAAACAGGAGCCTGCAGAAAGCAGATCAGACGATGCAGCGCAAACTCATCCAAAAAAGTGGGCGATTGCCTAGGAAATCAGTAACGAGCACCACAAAGCCAACACTCTCTTCAGGGTTTAAGTAAGACCCAGGGTTGCAAGTAAAATATCCAAAATGTCAAGAATGCCGTTTCAAATTAATTGGCGAACAAAGAGCCGAGAAAAACCTCAGTGCCAATGGAAAAGACAACCCACGCCAGCCCTGAGGTCACAGGGGTCATCCAAGACCTCACTGTGCTCCCAACTTTGTACTGCTACCAAGTTATAAGAATCATTGCTACAAAGTGGCATAGAAGCAAGTGATGGCTGCACAAATGAAACCAGACAGGTGCTGTCCTCAAGGAGCCTCCTCCAGGCGGATGAAAAGTGAGAGCGAATGCTCAGCCGTGCCACGCACACGTGAACCAGAATGAAGCTCAGGTGGATCTCAGCCAGGAAAACAGCCACGGCCACAGAGAGGAGGCCTCAAGAACTCCCAGCACGCCAACCGCGTGAGCACAGCTGCCGACAAAGACTCGAGAGAAGGGCACCAAGCGTGGAGGAGTTCAGGAGGGAACACAGACAAGCCAGCCATTCCCACCGCGACTCGGCTCTCTACGCCGGTAAGTCGAGCCGCACGATCCTGTGGCTGTTGCAAGGTTGCATTTTGAGCAAGCTCCATTCTGCTTTCTGTAGTGGCCCAGCTGCAGGTTGGCAAACAGATGGAAGAGCTTAGAAAGCTTGTGAGGAACCCAGCTGAGATGTAGCAGCAGCTTAAACTGGACATCAGCACTAAACAGGAAGATGAGGCCAAATGCAAGGTGCTCGGGGGTTGGAGGCACAGGAAATGGAGAGGTGGAGATTCAACAGCAGATGCCACGGGGTGGAAGTGTTGGCTCCTGTTTTAGCGCAAGGCTTTCCAAGAAGACACTGCCAGCCACGTGTCTTCACTCTTACTCAAGCAGTGATCATGCTGGAAGGAAACACGCCCTGCAGCTGGGCGACCTTCCAGTTTGTGGAAATGCCACCAAGTCCCCTCTCCTTGAAACCCCACATTGAAGGCCTAGAGACAGAAAGACAGAAACGGAGCTGGGAACCCCAGGCAGCAGTGGAGTGGGAGATAAGCAAGCAACCTCTGAGGCCTCAGGGATGGAGGGGACAAGGGGGAGTCCAGGGTGATGAGCCCGCAAGGGTCACCTGCACCTAATCATCAAAATTCAGACACAACCGCAATACCTACCAGCAGATGATCGGACGGAGAGTGCATGGGCTGCTCCCCCAGCTTTAAAACCAGGAAGTCCAACCAAGCAACCCGAGGGCCTGATCAGCCAAAGGAAGACCAGCACTGTGTGGTTCCACTTACAGGCACCTGAAACAGATTCATAAATCCGACCCACCTGTCGTCATGGCTCCTAAGGAACTGCTGTTGTAAGCAGCTCGTCTACAACTTCCTATAGCTGTGTTGGAAATATGGAAAAGGAAGAAAGCCATAGGACTGTCCATTCAGTCTTGGGCAGAGCTGGGTGATTTGGCACAAGGAAAAGTGACTTGAAACTTGTGTATAGAAACACCTCTACCAGTCCATCCTCAGCTTACTGCGTGTTGCATGACAGCCCTTCTCCAACACAGTGCTGGAATGTTCTGGTTTCACTGCCACATGTCTGCTC
The DNA here is from genome assembly GCF_017591425.1 of Ochotona curzoniae. Classification (NCBI taxonomy): domain Eukaryota; kingdom Metazoa; phylum Chordata; class Mammalia; order Lagomorpha; family Ochotonidae; genus Ochotona; species Ochotona curzoniae. Next base: position 1,700,346 of record NW_024467122.1, on the reverse strand, counting down.
ATTTCATTTTTGGAATCAGCTTATAAATTCCAGGATTTTTATGGTATGTAACCGCTTTGCAACAAAAAATAATTTTGTTTTATATTTAAAGCCCTTGTATTCAACAGCCATTCACGTTGTGCATTGTTTGAACTATTTGCCATTACAGACTTCTGTGTGTGTTGAATAAAACTGGTGTAGGAAAGTAAAAAAAAAAAAAAAAAAAAATTGAAGACTGGATTTGGAGGAGTTACCGGGGGGAAGAGGAGAGGGAGTATTGAAAGGGGTTGGTACAGAGACACATTAATATTTTCTCACCCTGCCCCTCCCTTCTCCACTTCCTCACACACACTCTGGTTTTGTAAACCAGAATTGTGAATTCTCTTACAGTTCAAGCAGACAAGAGCTCAGCCAAGCACTATCACTTTCTCCCCGTCTCTGTAGTGGGCTCCACAGTGGCCCTGGTTCAGATGCTGAGTCTGGGTACTAATGGAGACCTGTCCCCGGCTGGTATAGGTGATGGAGACCTGTCCCCAGGCGGGTGTAGGTGATGGAGACCTGTCCCCTGCCTGGTATAGGTGATGGAGACCTGTCTCCCGGCTGGTATAGTTGATGGAGACCTGTCCCCGGCTGGTATGGGTGATGGAGACCTGTCCCCCGGCTGGTATGGTAATGGAGACCTGTCCCCGGCTGGTATAGGTGATGGAGGCCTGTCCCCCAGCTGGTATAGTTGATGGAGACCTGTCTCCCGGCTGGTATAGTTGATGGAGACCTGTCTCCCGGCTGGTATAGGTGATGGAGACCTGTCTCCCGGCTGGTATAGGTGATGGAGAGCTGTCCCCCAGCTGGTATGGTAATGGAGACCTGTCCCCGGCTGGTATAGGTGATGGAGGCCTGTCCCCCAGCTGGTATAGTTGATGGAGACCTGTCTCCCGGCTGGTATAGTTGATGGAGACCTGTCTCCCGGCTGGTATAGTTGATGGAGACCTGTCTCCCGGCTGGTATAGGTGATGAAGGCCTGTCTCCCGGCTGGTATAGGTGATGGAGACCTGTCTTCCGGCTGGTATAGGTGATGGAGAGCTGTCTCCCGGCTGGTATAGGTGATGAAGCCCTGTCTCCTGGCTGGTATAGGTGATGGAGACCTGTCTCCCGGCTGGTATAGGTGATACAGACCTGTCCCCCAGCTGGTATGGTAATGGAGACCTGTCTCCCGGCTGGTATAGGTGATGGAGACCTGTCTCCCGGCTGGTATAGGTGATGGAGATCTGTCTCCCGACCGGTATGGGTGATGGAGGCCTGTCCCCTGGCTGGTATGGGTGATGGAAGTCTGTAACTGAAGCTTATCTGTTTTTGTGCCAGGATGTTAAACTTTCAAGTACCGCAGAGGCTGCCATGGCATCATGCCATGTTTGATCATCAATGGTAGTGCTAGCATCCTGTCTTGCAGTGTCAGTGTGAGTCCGGCTATTCTGCCTTCTTGTCTTGTTCCTAGGAAGGCAGAAGACGACTATCGAAGTACCTGGGCCCCTGTCTCCAACCTGGTAGACACATGAAGCTCTGGATTCTGGCTTTAGACTGGCCCAAACCTGGCTGTTGTGGCCTCTTAGTGGGTGAACCAAAAGAGCAGGATCTCTCTCTGTCTTTCCCTGTCATTCTGGAGTTTGTGTTATGTCTGTTACAACTCCTGCTGGTAAGTGACATGAATCAGCTTGGACTCATACAAGGGATAAAACAAACACCTCTTGGCTCTCAGGATCCAAGGTTTAAGTAAAGAGTGGATACAGGATCTTGAATCCTCTTCAAGCCCAATCCTGAGGGCTTATCACCTTCACAACAGGGCAAGGTCCCAGGAACCTAGAGCTATATCCCCAGAGGAAAGCTCCTCCATGGAGGAGGGGGGACTGAGCTAAATCCCTTAAATGGCCCCTCTGGAACTCATTACTAAAGGCTCATTAAATGCAAAGAAAGAACTTGAGACCCAGAAAATAGGCCTTGGAAATTGGGTCAACTTTCTATCGGAAAAGCAACACTTACTAGTAGCACCCACACCTCCATGGAGGTGCTCAGCTCAGCTCAGCTGGCCAACCAGTTACTGAGCGCCGACTGAGCAAGTGCGAGAACCCCACCCCTTCCTCTGCTTCTCCAGCAGGTGCAGCGGAGGTGGCGTGCGGGTCTGACAGGGCATAAGTACAATGAGAGACGCAGAAGAGGAATCCAACACTCGCCCCTGGAAGTCACCATGCCGAGGCTGCTGCCTTCTGCAATCAACGATGCAACTTGCTTTCCCAACTCTAAAAACTGAAAGCCCTCCGCCTCTCCAGCCCTACATGAGGTAAGTACAGCCTATTCCACTACTTAGCCAGAACTTCAGGTATTTTTCTGGTTAAACAGAAAAGTGTGTGGGGTTTTTGTTAATTTAATTTTAACTTATTTTTTATTTTTGAAATTTATCACACAATTCTGTATAGTCTGGGATTCCCCTCCCCCATTCTCCGCCCCCAATTGGTTTTTCCCATGGTGTCACACTCTTCATGAGGAGTTACAATTCCATCAGTCTGCTATTTAAGCGCTCCCCGACAACACTGGTGCAATGTCAGACAGTCCATCATCCAATTGTCTAGATATGTCCACTTCCATTGAGAGTCCATCTTTTGTTTGGAAGCAAAGATGGATGTTGCATTGTGTCTTCACGTCTAGATATGGGAGCCTCAATCACTCCACCACTATACATTCCAATTTGCATGATGGATTCCTTATTTGGAAAGCCAGGTTTACAGAGACAGAAAGATCTTCCATCTGCTGGTTCACTCCCCAAGTGGCTAAAATGATTGGAGCTGAGCCAATCCAAACCCAGGAGCCAGGAACTTCTTGCAGGTCTCCCACATAGGTGCAGGGTCCCAAGGCTTTGTGCTGTCCTCGACTGCTTTCCCAGATCACAAGCAGGGAGTTGAGTAGGAAGCAGAGCAGCCAGGACAAAGACGGTGTCCATATGGGATCCCGGGGCATGCAAGGCAAAGATTTAGTCACTGAGCCAGGCCCAGAAAAGTGTGTTTTAACTACAATCAGAAAAACTGAGTTGAAAAACAGTAAAAAAGGACATGGGCGAATCACGGGCCCTTCCTGGAGCAGGTGCTCGGTGGAGAGGAGCAGACACTGTTAGGGCAGGGTTGTACCTCCCGTCCCTGCAGCGAGGGGAGGGTGGAGGGCAACTAGCAGCACAGTCCAGACAGTCAGGCCTTCCAGACCAAGCACATGGGGAGGCACCACGGCCACGTCTGCCGCTCACCTGAGACGACCTGCTGCCTCTGGTTTTTAGATTTTGTTTTTATTTTTATTGTGAAAGTCAGATATACAGAATGGTGGTGAAACAGTGAGGAAGATCTTCAGTCTGCTGATTCACTCCCCAAGTGGTCTCAACGGCCAGAGCTGACCCCTGCCCCAGGTGTGCGCTAGGAGCAGCGGGCGGGCACACAGCACTGAAGGCCATCCAGGCCACGTGGGAGTTGGCTTCTCCCTGCTGCCCCCTGGTGGGCAAGCGCCGTTGTAGTCCTGCAGTCACTCCTATCTCGTCCTGGTAAGCCAAACGAGAAACACTGCTCAGTGCCCAGCTGTGAAGGCACAGCTGTGGCTCAGCTCAGACGCCCAGCGCAGGGCCCTCCACGGCCTGTGGTTTCCATCCCTGACAGCCCTGCCTGGTCCCAAGATGAAAAAACCAGCGAGCATGCTCCACAAGGACAATAGATGCCATCCAAATACTTGCTGAGTTTATTCCTCACAAGCAAGAATCTGATTTTTCAATAGCAAGAAAAATGGAGGAGCTGAAGTGCCCTTGAACTTGAACCAATGATCAAAGCCGAGAACTTCGTTAGGTCCTGGGTAGCCCAGTTCCCTTCCGGGGGGCCGGAGAAATCACACGAGAGTCCGTGCTTCTCGAGGGCTGCAGCTCCTCCTCTGCCTGGTGCACACCTGGCGTGTCCCTGTAAGTGCAGGGGCACTCCTCAGCCGCCAGCTGAGTGGCAAGCATATGGCTGGAGTAGTCCACAGAAGCATGGAGGTTCCAATTCCAGTTACAAGGCAGAGGCAGTCTCATGAAGGGCACAGCAGGCACGCAGCTCCCAGCAGGCCTTGGGGCCTCCTCTGCAGTAGGCACGCAGCTCCCAGCAAGCCTTGGGGCCTCCTCTGCAGTAGGCACGCAGCTCCCAGCAGGCCTTGGGGCCTCCTCTGTAGTGGGCACGCAGCTCCCAGCAGGCCTTGGGGCCTCCTCTGCAGTAGGCACGCAGCTCCCAGCAGGCCTTGGGGCCTCCTCTGCAGTAGGCACGCAGCTCCCAGCAGGCCTTGGGGCCTCCTCTACATGCAGCAGGCACGCAGCTCCCAGCAGGCCTTGGGGCCTCCTCTGCAGTAGGCACGCAGCTCCCAGCAGGCCTTGGGGCCTCCTCTGCAGTAGGCATGCAGCTCCCAGCAGGCCTTGGGGCCTCCTCTGTAGTAGGCACGCAGCTCCCAGCAGGCCTTGGGGCCTCCTCTGTAGCAGGCACGCAGCTCCCAGCAGGCCTCCTTTGCAAGCAGGGGCCTCTCCTGGATTTTCTTCCTGTTTCCTTTGACCCGTCCGTTCTCACTGCTTTGGGGCCACTTTGCATTCCCATGAGCTGCCAAGGTTAAGAAAATCCAATCGGCTCACTGTCTGTCCCACCTTTGTGATGGAGCACTCCCTGAAGCCTGGCTAAGCCTGCAGGAAGGAATCACTTCTCACCCCGAAATCTCCCGTGAGTAAAACCAGCATCATCTGCTGGTAATACTGAATCCTAAGTTATCTCCTGGGAGGTCTGAATTGGAAAAGAGAAGATGCTTTCTTCCCATTCCTTAGCATTTCCCCTCAAAAGTGTGTCCTGGCTGGTTAGTTGTCAGGGACCACAGTCAGCCCTTCAAGGAGAGGGGAGGGGTCCAGTGTCGGCACAGTCGAATGAGCTGCCTGCCACCTGCAGCACTGGCATCCCATAGCAGCATCCCTAATCCCGTCATGGTTGCTCCTCTTCCAATCCAGCTCCCTGCCAACATATCCAAGCAGGCACAAGAACTGGGGCCCTGAAGCCCCAATAGGAGACCAGGATGGAATTCCAGGCTCCTGGCTGCAGCTGTCGCAGCTCAAGTTGTTGTCAATGTTTGGCAAGTGAGCCAGCAAATTCAAGATCTCTCCCTCCCGCCTCCCTATTTTCCTTTTGTCACTCTGCCTTTCAAGTAAATAAAATAGCAAAATATTTTTTAAAGAAGCAAAGAAGATTTAAAAAAGAGCTGCAGTCTCTGTAAAAAGCATCTTTTTACTTCCATCTTTTTTCTCATTTTAAAGAAGCAAATCCTCTTGCACACCGTTCAGAGAATTCTGGAGGGTGCTTTGCCCTGATTCGGCCTCCGTATCTCTGCTCTCCTCTGCCCACGTGTCTTTGCTGATAAGCTGTTATCTGCTCGCTCTCTCTCCCTTTCTGACTGCAGCTCTGGCCCAGAAGCCCTGCGCCTGAGCTCCAAACCAATCCCCAGAAACACAGCAGGCTGTCCAGGTGCTTCCCAGCACAGACAGGACATCTGTCTCCATGGACACAGCGCCAGGTCCACAAATTAAATTAAATTTTAATTTAAAACTTTTAAAAAATTTAAACTAAACAAACAAAAAGTCTCCAGGCTCCCCTGAGCCCCCAAAGCCGAGGGTGTAGACCCGTGTTGGTCCCACACCAGTCCCTGGAGCCCACACCCGGAAGAACCCAAGCCCACTCTAACTACTGGCCCCCAGATCCAAGGCCAACACCACATGTCAGGTTCCAGGCCTGTGCTCCTGCACCCAGCCCCCAGGCCCGTCTGGGGCAGCCATGGCCTGAGGCCAACCTGCATGGACCCCTGACCTGACCCAGGCCTGCATCCACACACCCAGATCTAGTGCTAGAACAAACTTCACAAACCCAGGAAACAGGGTGCCCAAGGATGCACAGACCCCACCAGCTCCCCACGCTGAGCCTCTGCATGTCCCCGTGGATCAAGGGTGGAGGGATTTCCCTGCCAAGGCCAATCCATTAGGGCTGTCTGCTTCAAATGCCCAGACAGCAACGTGAGATCCTGAGAATAAGCAATAAATAATCAGAGAAACAGGGCGCCACTGAAGGAAACAAGCAAAATCCCCCTAGATACCCTTGGAGAAACTGCCTGGTAAAGAATCCAACATGATCATGGTAAAAGGGCTCGGGGAGCCACACACACGGGGTCAGGGCGAGTTGGAGCCACCTGCAGTGCACACACACTCCCAGGATCACGGGGTATTGGTGTCACTTGTGACACACACAGGTGAGGGGGCATCAGTGCTAACCGTGACATACACAGGTAAGAGGGCATTGGTGCCATCTGAGACACACACAGTGTGGAGGGGGCATCAGTGCCACCTGTAACACACACATGAACAACAGAGTACCTGGGTTCCATCCCACCTCCTGCACTTCCCATCCAAACTCGTGCTAACACACATATCCTGGCAGGTGAGAGATGACAGCTAAGTGCTTGGGCTGCTGCCACCCACACTACAGAGTGTGGTTGGGTTCTGGGCTGCTGGCTCCAGCACGGGGCAGCCCTGGCTGCCACCCACACCACAGACCACGGTTGGGTCCTGGGCTGCTGGCTCCAGCCCAGGGCAGCCCTGGCTGGCACCTACACTGTAGACCACGGTTGGGTCCTGGGCTGCTGGCTCCAGCACGGGGCAGCCCTGGCTGCCACCCACACCACAGACCATGGTTGGGTCTTGGGCTGCTGGCTCTAGTCCAGGGCAGTCCTGGCTGGCACCTATACCGTAGACCATGGTTGGGTCCTGGGCTGCTGGCTCCAGCCCAGGGCAGCCCTGGCTGCGGTAGACATTTGGAGGATGAATCAAAGGATGATAGACACAGCCCTTCTCTATTCCAAATAAAATGAAAATAAATTTTCCAGGACACATAGACAACTAGACAAAATTATATAGATCATACATGAACAAAATAAAAAATCCAGCAGAGGTAGGAACAAAATAATAAGTAATACAAAAAGACCTCTTGACCTGAAGAATGCAGTGACTTGACTGGAAAATGTCATAGGGCACTCCAGAGCAAAGCAGATCAAGCAAGACTGCAGAGTAATGAACTCACAAAGCATCAAAGCTACTTTGTCAGAGCCAGTGGTGGCACATCAGGCTCATCCCCCACCTGCAAGCATATCATGGGCACCGGTTTGAGTGCTGGCTGCTCTCCCGCCAGTCAGCTCTCTGCTTATAGCCAAGAAAGCAGCGGAGGATGGCCTACATCCTTGGACCCCTTAACCCACCTGGTGACAGAAGTTCCTGGCTCTGTATTGGCTCAACTCTGGCCATTGTGGCCATTTGGTGGGGGGAGGGATGAACCAGGGAATGAATGATTTCTGTGTCTCTCTTTCTCTGTAAAATCTGTTTTTGAAATAAAATAAATAAAGCTTAGAAAGCTACTGCATCAGATGTTAAAAATGAAAAAATTGTACGGAGACCATGGCCCTCACGGCAAACTCTCAGGAAAACCAAGAAAAAGAAAGGAAAATTTTTACTTAAATAAACATATACAGAATCTTCTCAAACCTAGAGCAGGACATGAAATCCAGATGGTTAAAACCCAAAGTATTTTCAATAAACAGTCTAAAAACACCTTTACCGCACATGTTCAACACTGCACATGTGAAAGCAGTGAGAGAAAGGACTGAGCACACAAGGGGGTCCCGCAGCCCTCAGACTTCTCAAGAAAAAGCCTGCTTGTGGAGGGGGTGGGGATACATTCAAAGTGCTGGGGAAAAGTCCCGCACCTGGGGAGGTGCCGATCAGAAATCCAGGAGGTAAAGAGCTTTCCTGGACAGGACAGGATTCAATCCACGACTACCGGTCTGCCAGGGGAGCACCCGCAAGTCCAGACAGGGGGTACTAACCACATGCTCACTTGAGGAAAGGCAACAGCCACTGGTAAAGGAATAATACACTCCAATTCAGAAAACTCCAATACTGAAGTGACGGCAAATAGATCACTTTTAAATATTGCATAAAACCAAAACAGCACAAGTATTAAAAACAGCCATAGCAATGCTCATTTGTTATTGATATGCCGTGTAACAGGTGTGATTGGAGATGCCATACAGCAGGTGTGGATTGACATAAGCAATTCAAGAGCAGAGGTGTAAATATGTAAGTTCTTTCTCCGTGGTTGAAGTTGCATTGACAACCAAAAACAGATTTTCAGCATTATGTTGTCTTTAAGTCTGGGGTAAACAGGAAGAAAAAGCCTGTGGTAAACACACAAAAAGTTAATAAAAGAAAAGGAATCAAAATCCTCCAAAACATGCTCAGATTACCAATGTAGACACCCAGCAAGTTGCCTGAGCTAATTTATTGAGTACAGAATGAAAGCAGTTGAACAAGCGCAAATCCATGGCAAAGGACGAAGCCTCGTGCAGAGGTGGCTTGCAGGAGGGAGCCACACGCACAGGAAGGAAGCCACAGCAAGGACACTGCCTTCAGAGCGGGGGCAGCCAAAGATTCCCTGCCCCGTCCTGGAGTCCTCTAGGAGTGAAGGCTCCTGTGCTCACGGCGGATGAGTGTCGGTAGTGACCCCTACCAGACAGGGAGAAGCCTGGCCTGGGCAGCAGCTTCCCATCCCACTGGCTGTGCTGCGTGGCTTTGCTCTGACTGCCATGTGGGCCTGCGTGATTGTGTTTGCAGTATAGATGGCTGAGTGTGTGCACACCTGCGTGTGAAAAAGTGAACTGCTTAAGGCAGGGCAGCCCAGTATTCACCCCCATGTCCTAGCCATGTCAAAAAGTGATCCATGCAGCTACAAGGTGTGTGCTGGACCAGAGGTGAGCTGCAGCCCCAGCTAGCCCAGAGAGCAAGTGCCCTGCGAAGGCCAGCCCTTGGGGGTCACAGGATGGCTTGCAGCAGGGTCCCGGTTGGAGATGGCTCCTGAAGGTCCAATGAGCAATCCTTCTCTCCTTCCACACTGGCACCGCAGAAGCTGAGAGGGAAGGAAGAGAAGGAGAGAAGCCAGCCAGTGCCTCTTCTGCCTCCACAATGCTGTGACTCCGACGTGGACCAGGACATGACTGCCCACAGCCATGGCTCACACCAACCTGGGATCTGCTTCTGTGCTGCCCATGAGCTAAGAATGGATCCTACCAACATTTTGTTATATACAAATGACAGGAAACTCCATCTTCATCATCCCTGAGCAGAGGGGCACAAGGACCCAGCTCCACCCTGCTGTGTGCTTTCACAGCTGCTTGCATGGGAGCCTGGAAGAGTGGTTGTCCCGGGAGCACCAGGCCTGTGGGCATCTGGCCCCCAACCCCTGGAGTGGCTTCCAGCAGCCCTGGCACCAGGAAGCTCTCCCAATGCCTAGAGCGGCTCTGCAGCCACTGCGCAGTCAGGACCTGCTCATGCTGCTCCGTGATCTCACCCCGATTTCTCCTTCTGTTGCCTGTGCCCACACACTCGCATGCAGCAATCGAGAGCAAAGTGGCTCAGCTGCTCACTAGCCTCACAGAAAATCCCTTCCACAGAGCTGGTTTGCTCACTGTAACACGTGCCTATGCCTCCCCCTAGAGCAGACCGTGTGTGTGTGTGTGTGTGTGTGTGTGTGCGGGAGCCTCCATGGGGGATGCATGTCTGCCTAGGCATGGGCGCCTGTGAGTGAGACTGAGTAAATGCATGGGAGTGTATGCGTGCGTATGTGCATCTGCGTAGAATGTGGGAACATATGAGTGTGTGCATTTCTGTGTGTGAATGAGTGTCATGCAAATGCATCTGTGAGTGTGTACAGGTGTGTGCATGTCTGCGTCTCTGTGTGTGTGTGTGTGTCGCCGTGTACAGCAGCCCCAAGCAGGCAATGAGGAAGCCACCAGGAGCCCCCTAACTCTTGGGGGTTGGCAGAAGTGAGTGCGGGGTGCATGCAGGGGTCCCAAGCGAGCACTGGCCTGGGTGGCTGTGCCTCCAGTGGCCATAGCCAGGAGCAGTCTTCCTGAGGCTTGGCAGAGGTCCAGGGCAGGAGCTGTCCACCCACACAGTGCTGAAAGGCTGGCCTCAGCATCACAAAGCTGTCACTGCCCAGCTTGGGTCCTGGCGGAGTGGCAGCTGCATAAGCAGAATGCAGAAAGACTGTCCTCTAGGGAGATGCCTGGAGACACCGGTGCCCAGTGGGGACCCAGCCAGGCCACTTGCAAGGACTGCCCTCAGTGCCGAGCACCCATCAGTTTTTAGCCACTGGGGCTCCTGGTCCAACAGAAAGAGATGGAAATCATCACTTTACAAGACAGATACTGTGTTCATGACACAAGAACCCAAGCTGGAGAAAAAGACAGCGCTGGTTTAAACTGTCATTGGAAATGTAGAAGACATTTCTGGAAGACCTGTCTGTACTGGAATATGAGTGCAAATAGACTAGACATAGAACATACAAGATGACAGACAAGAAAATTAAAGCAGGCTCAGCCCTGAGATAATGAGAATTCCAGAGAGAGAGGAGGGCAGACACCTGGACCACAGTGTGAACAGGAGGGGAGGGAGGGATGGTGGGAGGAAGCAGGAAGGCCGGTGAGAAGGGAGAGAAAGGAAGATTATTTACACCTTACCAATCATCTCAATTTATCAATGATTCATTTGTTTCCACAGAGTTTGATTCAGTGGGGTGGATGCCCTGCCTGCCCTCCCTCCAACACGTCAAACAGCAGGTGGAAGAAAAAGCCATTCACTGAGAAAGGTGAGGCTCACATCCAAGAAGAACCACCCAGGAAAGCTGCACCTGCAAGGGGTCACCTCCCAGGAAAGCTGCACCTGCCCCTCCAAGGGGTCACCTTCCAGGAAAGCTGACCTGCCCCTCCAAGGGGTCACCTCCCAGGAAAGCTGGACCTCCAAGGGGTCACCTCCCAGGAAAGCTGGACCTGCCCCTCCAACGGGTCACCTCCAAGGAAAGCTGGACCTACAAGGGGTCACCTCCCAGGAAAGCTGCACCTGCCCCTCCAACGGGTCACCTCCAAGGAAAGCTGGCCCTACAAGGGGTCACCTCCCAGGAAAGCTGCACCTGCCCCTCCAAGGGGTCACCTCCCTGGAAAGCTGGACCTGCACCTGCAAGAGGTCAGCTTCCAGGAAAGCTGGACCTACAAGGGGTCACCTCCCAGGAAAGCTGGACCTGCACCAAGTCCATAGTATGCACAGCACACCTGAACACCCAGGTCAGTGCCATGCCTCAGCACAACCTGGCATGGCTCAGTACAGCTTGGGATGGCTTGGCACGGCCTGACACAGCTGGACACAGCTGGACACAGCTCAGCCAGACTCGGGGCAGTGGCCACAGATCTCTCCCCCGCCTCCCACCCACAGGGCTGGAACGGCCCTCCCCACCCCACATTTCCTTTCCCTTTTCCTATTTTCCTCCTCATTCTAAGGGCTCTGTGTTTAACAAGTGTTCGGGGCATAACAATAAAGACACATCCTTCGTCATCTAATATATACGAGGGTTTTGGAACACGTGTTCAAACCATAGAAAACAGACATGGAGAAGAAGCTGTAGGACACAGCAGGACGGCCACAGCACGGCTGCAGCTTCACTCGGATCCTCTCAAACACTGACTTCATTATGGTGGGAAAGTTAGATATTTGTAACAATTGGGTTAAATAAAAGGATATAGATTGTATTCCTTAAAAATCCATTTTTTAGCCTTACTTATAAAATGTCTCTATTCTTAATCATTGCACCCCTCCCCAAAAAAATCTTCTTTATAAAAAACAAAAATAGAAATAACATGTAAATACAGTCAGATGGGATGGCGCAGCAACTTCCACTGATGTTCCATGCTGCCTAGCCCCACAGATCCAAGTAAATCCCTCTTGACCCGTCCCACACAGGCAGCCGCAGTGGGAATAAAACAGAAAAACACAGCCCCGGGCACAGCTGCAGCTCCCGCAGCTTCCTGCGCCTGTGGCCTTGCCCACTCGGTACCCTCATACCCAGCTCCCTCAGGACGCGCTGTCTGTTGTCTTAACGTGCTCTGGCTGGCCAGTCCCAAGGTGAGTAGGCCAAGATTGGGCTCAGTACAGAAGAAGCACATTGGGCTATGATGCCAGCATCCCACACGGACTCCAGTTCAAGTCCCAGCTGCTCCACTTCCAATCCAGCTCGCTGTTAAAACACCTAGGAAAGCAGCACAAGATGGCCTAACACCTTAGACACCCACTGCCCATGTGGGAGACCTGCTTGAAGCTCCTGGCTCCAATCCACCCCCCGCAGCCTTGCAGACATTTGGGCAGTGAGCCAGCAGATGGAAGATCTCTCTGTCTTTCCTCTCTGTAAATCTTAGAGAGCACGAGGGCACCCTCTCCTGCACAGCACAGCCATCTGCCCCTCCAGCGCAGAAGGCCTATCTTAACTACATTTCCCTCTGACGCAAAACGCAAACGCCTTGGTCAAGCAGATCTGCTTACCATGCCTGTTCCTAATAACCCACTTCACCTCCCCACCAAGCCACTCTTTATGTCACCACCAACATCCCTTGTCAGCCCTGCCCCTAAGTGGCATGGGCCTTGGGGTCTGGAGCGAAACCCTCAGAGTTTCCATCCCAGAGCTGCCACTTCCATGATGCACTGCCCTGCCTGGCTCAGTCTCGCATGGGAAATCTTTCACCACCTCACCAGGCATGCCAGTCTCCCGGTCAGACAGGCAGTATTCTGCTGCCCCCAGCCCCACCCAGGCAGGGTTACAATCTATCCTCCACACACGAGACAGACATCGCTGGCATAAGGCCACAGGGGAAGAGCCCCAGAACGCCGAGTGCCCCTCACCAGGAGTGTCTGACAGCTGAAGCTGAAAGGTGGGAGGGGGAACAGGCAGGAACAAGAGGGCAGCCAACACCAAGGCCAGGGCCTGCCTGGGGCACCCGTGCCAACTGCCAGCACAAGGCATGAGGGTGAACAGGCAGGAACAAGAGAGCAGCCAACACCAAGGCCAGGGCCTGCCTGGGGCACCCATGCCATCTGCCAGCATGAGGAACTTGTGGCCATGTGGAGAGTGGAGAGGCTGGACAGTTTGGGGATCCAGGTACTTGGCAGAGGGCAGGGTGGGGACCCAGAGCTGGGAGGACAGGCTGTTGGGAAGGGTACGGGGGGTGAGGGGAGGGGCTGAGCTCACAGGAAATGGGGTGCCTTGCCTCATTGCTAACCCCAGGGGCCGCAGAGCTGCAAGTCTTAGGCCTTGGCTTCTGAAGTGGAGGCAGTAGGGCCTGGGGTCTCCAATCGGTTAGAAGCAGCACAGAATGTCCCTAAAGTGACCGGCTTCCCCCCAGGGACACAGCAGCTCTTCCTGTGGAGGGCTCCACCCTGACCTGAGGCCCTCCAGGGACCTCAGCCGCTGATCTCATCTCACTCCTCCCACTGCCCCACCTGCTGAGCCATCACTCTATGCAGTGAGCAGCATCCCGTGCGGACATCACCCCTGCAGTTCTGTCCACAGTAGCGCCCTGTGCCAGCCAAGGGGACACTCTGGCGACACACGCTGTCCCCAGCGGCAGCACCTGGGCATCACGAGTCGACTTTGGAGCTGGGACACCAGGCTAGAACAGAGCCACCTGCTTCCAAGGGGCAGGGAGGGGTCCGGCTGCACACGGAATTGTGTGGCATCGAAGGCCCCGTCACACAGCAGCTGCAGCTACAGCCAGTGGGGCGGGAGGCGGGACGGTCCTTGTGTTGCTCCTCACAGCAGTAACACTCACCAAGAGCCAACTCCGCCCCCAGAGGGACAGCGAGCGTCCATGCCTGAAGTGCAGCTTCAGGATCCGGAACGTAGCCACCCAAACCCCCACCGATCAGGATGGAGCCTCACAAGGCAAACCTAGGGGACAGTGCCCCTCCCGTGGCCAAGCTGAGCACAGGCCCACACTCCTAGGGACACTCAGTCACTGCCATTACCTTAGGGTGGATTGACAAGCTGGACACCAGCCATGTAACACAGTGCTTTGCAAGCTGGAATTCTAAGTGGACAGGTGAGGGAACCGAGGAGTCCCTGCTCCTCTCTCCTGGGTTCCATCCACGCCGCCTCACCAGACTTGCATAGGACAGAGTCCAAAGAAGAAATTCAAATGCCTTCTTGGGATTTTGGTAAATGTCTGCAGCACCTCCTAGTGTCCTAAGAGGGAAGCCCTGGGTGGTCAGTCTATTTCAGCCCCAAAGAGCCATGGCACCCTGGGGTGGGCCACACCACTGCCGGATGCTTGAGCTGGCCACACTCACATATCGAGTTCTGACCCTCACTGGGTGACTGTTCAAACGAGCGAATCGTCTGTGAAATGGGGCGAGAAGCCTGCCAATGCGTGGGGTCCCTGGACACGTGTAGGCACAGCACTCGGTGTGTTCGGCATGCCTTGCAGTTTACCATGAAGACCTTTTATTGTGACGAACGCCAAGGTCACAGCCCAGCTGTCAGCTTTGTGCCACACGAGCAAGCTGGCTCCGAGACTCACGCCGGCTGCCGTGACCCTGTGGTGCGATGAGACCCACGCCGCTGCCGTGACCCTGTGGTGCAATGAGACCCACGCCGGCTGCCATGACCCTGTGGTGCAATGAGACCCACGCCGGCTGCCATGACCCTGTGGTGCGATTAGACCCACGCCGGCTGCCGTGACCCTGTGGTGCGATGAGACCCACGCCGGCTGCCGTGACCCTGTGGTGCAATGAGACCCACGCCGCTGCCGTGACCCTGTGGTGCGATGGGATCGAGGTCGGGACCAATCCTAAGCTAAGAGGCTGAGTCACGCAAGCCCCGCCATTCCCAGAGGATTTGGAGGGTAAAGCAGAGAGAAACCAGCATGCCTGCCCAGGGCTGAGGGAGCATGCCCTGCAGGTGCCGATGGAACGGCAGGGAGAATGCAGGAAAGGAGTGAGCAGGGTGGCCAGCAACAGGGGACATGCGCTGCGGAATGTGGGCTTGTCTGCAGAGTTTGAGAAACACGCCTGAGGAGCAAGAGGCCGGCCCCCTCGTCCCTGTCCTGCAAGTCCCCTGCAGAGCCGACCTCATGTGGAAGTGCCCAGACGCGGGCAAGGCTCTGCCCATGGGGGTGTTCTCACAGCAAAGCAGGGGGCCTGAGGGGCAGGAGAGCTGGGCGCCGTAAGCTGGTCGGCCGAGCAGGAGCCAGGGGTGCCACTGGCGTCTGCTCTCGCCATCTCCATGGCTGAGGCCCGGCGTCCACACGCCCTGAGGGGGAATCTTGGCTGTCCGCACAGCACAGCAGTGTCCTGACGCGGGCAAGACGGGGGTGGGGTGGGAAGGTCACCTAGGACACAGGAAGGTCACATGGGGGCAGGACGACCTCGTGGAGTGACATGTGAGAATCAGGGTGGAAGGAGGGCAGGAGCCCTGGGGGCAGCCTGGCCCAGCCCTCCACCCCAAGCCACCCCCGCGTCTGTCCCGAGGAAGCCAACTCCGGTTTGAGGATAGAACATAATTCTTTAAAAATGTAAGGCTAATCATGGCTTGAGTCAGTTTCATCACCTCTTTCATCTCAGTAGCTCAGGAGTGTACAACAGCCGTCGGTGCAAGCCCTGCCTTCAAGGCCGTATCCTGAGCAGCAGCTAAGCCACCTGAGCCTTCCAAGACGCAAGCCCCTCGTGCCAGCAGGAAAGGTTGGGGCGTCGCCGACTGCACCTGCTCAGAGGGAGGCAGGACAAACACTGAATGAGGTAGCAGCCCGCCTGAGGGGTGCGCAGCCTCGCTCTGCACCCAGCTCCGGCACACTGCAAAGCCCAGCTCACAGGCCAGGGGCTTTAGCTTCTGCTGCGCGGGACCAGAGAGGCTCATGGAGCTCAGCCCCGCCCTGCAGACACAGGTGCCCGGCTTGAGGATGCGCAGAGCGTGGCCGAGAGCCAGCTGTATTTTCCTGGCAAAGATGCTGCCTCCAGCTGCCTCCCCTTACGTTTTCAAGCAGAAACGAAGCATCTTACAGGTGCTTCTCAAGCCCTCCCGTCTCCATCGGCCCGTCAGCCTCAGGTTTGTCCCACCGCGCAGATCTGAAATCAGGGGTTTCCAGCAGCCGAGAGGGGTTGGCCTCGGGACGGTTTCCTCGGCCCACATTCCATGGTATGACAGCACCTGACAGCTGCAGAGGAGTGGAGACCAGGAGGTGACAGAGACCCCTCTGAAGTCACACAGCTGAGGGGCACGCCAGGGTCAGCCAGGACCAGGGCACTCAGCAGGTGGCTGTGATGAGGAGTCAGCAGGGATCCACAACGACCCCATCTGCTTGGCTCCGCCCTGCCTTCCCCGTCCTCTCCTTCACCCAAGACGGCCAACCAGCAGCACACGGGGCATCCGAGGCCATGTCCCAGGAACCACCACGGCTTCCGTCTGGGTCTCCTGGAGCTTGTCCTTGGCGAGATGCCAGCCAGGGCTGGGAGGACACCCGGTGCCTACAGCTGGGTTCTCCCACTGGCCGCTCGCTCATCCTGCTTCCTCCACAACTGCCACCCTGTCTTGCGCACACGAGGTCACAACCCCACTTTCCAGCAGCTCCCAAAACTCCAACCCCAAATGCTCCTTCAAGCATCTGACTGACCTTCACCGAGCAGCCTCATGTGTTCCCTATCTCATCCCACCTGGAGCCTGAGACGAGGCTGCCCGGGGGACGAGGCTGCCACCTGCTCCGCCTGAGCCACGCAGGGCTGGAGTGAGGGTACAGACGGTGGATCCAGAGCTTAGCCAAGCTCACGTCGAGCCCAGATGCCAGCCCTCTCTCCTCCACAGTGCAGGCTCCATCCTTCATATCATCCTCACCCTGGAGAACACACCCAGAGAAGCAGGCTGCTGCCTCCCAGCAGCTCACCCTTCCAGGAAACGGATTTGTAAGTCAGAGGGTCCCAAACTAAATACATGGCAAAACCACAGCTGCCTGAAGACGGGGCCGCAGCTGCCTTAAAGGGAGAGATCCGAACCTTAGCTCAGGCCTGGGGGGCCATGTGGGGTCGGAGGGAGGGAGGTGGGCAGAGGGCAGGGCCGCTCCAGCATGACTGCAGGACCAGTGGCACGTGAGGTCCTGGCCCTGGCAATGAGCTGACCGCAACCAGCGCATCCCCGAGCCAGCACACGACAGGGAGGAGCTCGCAGCCCCCTCTCTCTGGGGCCCCGCCATGAAACAGAGCCACGTGAAGGAGCAGGCAAGGAGACATTGCAAGGGAACCTGACAGCTGAAGGACGCCACCAGAGAAGGCAGCCACATGTGGGGGATTCCACCCTAGCCAGCACCGTGCCTAGTGCTGGGTCCTCAGTACCCCTGTGAGTCACAGGCCAGCACCGTGCCTAGTGCTGGGTGCTCAGTACCTCTGTGAGTCACAGGCCAGCACCGTGCCTAGTGCTGGGTGCTCTGTACCTCAGTGAGTCACAGGCCAGCACCGTGCCTAGTGCTGGGTGCTCAGTACCCCTGTGAGTCACAGGCCAGCACCGTGCCTAGTGCTGGGTGCTCTGTACCTCTGTGAGTCACAGGCCAGCACCGTGCCTAGTGCTGGGTGCTCAGTACCCCTGTGAGTCACAGGCCAGCACCGTGCCTAGTGCTGGGTGCTCTGTACCTCAGTGAGTCACAGGCCAGCACCGTGCCTAGTGCTGGGTGCTCAGTACCCCTGTGAGTCACAGGCCAGCACCGTGCCTAGTGCTGGGTGCTCAGTACCCCTGTGAGTCACAGGCCAGCACCGTGCCTAGTGCTGGGTGCTCAGTACCCCAGTGAGCCACAAGGCCCCCTCCTGTTGAACCGTGTCCCACACTAAGGACTTTCCAGGCTGCCCCAGAATCTTCCAGCAGCAAGCATGAGCTCTGAGATCCCTCAGCAGGAGGATGAGTGGCCTGAACCAGGATGCGTGCTTGAGCTGAACACTCCTCGGGCTGGGGCTGACTGCCCGTGGTCCAGGAGGGCTCAGCAAACCCAGCAGGCTAGGGACCGCAACAGCTGGGCAGGGCGGAGCCAGTAACGAGGGCTGCAGTTGGAGGGAGCAGCGAGAAAGGACGGAAGCTTCCGGCAGGTGACTCCTCCACCGTGCTTCCCCCACCCTCCCTCCCGGCCTCCTGGGTTTACAGAACACGCCAAGAACACGCGTGAGCTGCGTGGGCGGCAGTGAGGCCTTGGGCTCACACTGTGGACCCTGCCCCCACACCCAGTGATGTTGGGTGGAGGGGAGACATTAGGCGTCCTGGGGGGCTCCCCAGGCCCAGGAGTGCCCCCAGCTCCCTGTATGCCGCAGGGCGGGAGAAGCAGATAACCGCCCGTCCGCTCTGGTAGGGGCTGCTGTGGCTGCGGACACAGGTGGAACCCTGGGGAAAATGCTGACAGCTCAGCGTGGTGTGAGTGGCCGGAGCGATCCTCGGAGCGCAGGCCCTTCTGTCCCTTCCCTGCACATCGTGCCCAGTCCCATCATGGCTCTCTCTTGTCACTCATCCTCTCTCCCAACAGGGAGTTTGCTCTCAAAGGCGGGAGTCCTGGGTCCCTACCAAATCCCCGGCCCACTTCCTGTGCTATTGGAAGCATCTGATCCAGACCCAACTCCTCGCCAAGGGGTGTGCAGCACAGAGCCCTGCCCTGGCACTCACACCCATAGCCACCCAGATGCCCCAAGAGCATCCCAAGGAAAGACACTGCCACCTTGAAAACAAGGCTCTGCCCTGGGCCTGGCATGTGCCAGGTGAGCGAGGCGTTCTGGGGCAGACAGGTGACTCCAAGGAGGTCAGGCAAGGGAGGGACTCGGTCCCCCTGAGTCACGGGATGGGGCTTTCTCCCCTCCCAGGCCCTGGCCCAGTCACCCCTGGCCGAGAGCCACCAGGGACCATGACAGGCCGTGTGCGCACTGCAGCTGCTCCCAGCACAGTAATTTCTGGGTGCAGTGTGGGACACAGGAGACAGCCAGGGACACGTGGAGTGACAGTTCCAATGCAGCACAGAGGACCTGCCGGTGGCCGAGGGCACTACCCATCTAGGGTCACTTTTCAGTTCCCGCAGAGGAGCGGGCACCAAGGGCAGCAGATTGAGGCACCCTTGTCCCGGTGAGAGGCCTTGAGTTCAGTTCCTTCCCGGCTGCAGGGCTCGGTGGGCGCAGGTCCCAGGTCAAGGGTCTGGGTTCTTGCAGCTTACATGGGACCTGCTTCTGCTCCTGACCTCGGCTCTCATCCAAGCCCCACCTTGGTAGGTGCTCGAGGGCAGCCAGGGGGACGTCTCCTCTCCGTGTCCGGAATGCGCCATGTGCATTGTAATGACATGTGTAATGCATGTCTAATGACATCAGCTGCTCTGTGTGTGCCCGTGTCTGAGGCAAGCGCCAAACCCAGCATCTCCTCTGAGTCTCCCCAGAGTCTGAGGAGCCGGAGAGCGAGCGCCTTGTGCAGGAGAGAGAGGAACTGCCAGGCACAGCGGGGTATGCCAAGCTGGGCGTTTACTCCCCCACCGGTGCAGTGTGCCCTGAGGGCGTCAGTGGTCCCCAGCCCCAGCAGCCTGGTGGAGAGCTTGCAGCAGAAAGCCGTGAGGAGCTCTCAGTGCCCGGGCATGGGCAGTGGCAGCCCCCAGTCCATGCGGATCTCAGCTGCTCAACCAGTCATGGCTGAACTGCAGGTGGGAGCTGCAGGAGCCTAGCATAGAGCCACAGGGTCAGCCACATGTGGGCGCCCTTGCCAGCCCGCCCCTGCCAGCCCGCCCCTGCCAGCCCGCCCTTGCCAGCCCACTCTGTTCACCTCCTGCGTCGTGGGCAGCTGCGACAAGTAGCGTTCCAGCCGCACCTCTAACGTGTCCTGGATCGGGGAGGGCAGATCCTGCGGATTTTCCAAGGATCGTTCACACATACGGATGTGGTGTTGGACATGCAGTATCTGGTAAGCCACTGTCCACACTAGCAAACAGCTGTCCATCCACGGGGGACCGGTCGGGAGGTACAATTAGTAACAGACACACATCAATGAACTCAGGGTGACCACTAACTACTTAATGCCCGGGACTCCAAACCTGGAAATGGTCCAGCCCTGCCTGGCCTCCACTTCTAATCCAGCACCCTGCTGATGCAGCCGGGAAAGCAGCGGAAAGCAGGCCAGGCCCCTCTGAGCACTGCCGCCCTGTGCCTGGAGGCCAGCCTGCAGCATGGAGCTCATCAGACTGCCAGGGCCAGCTGAGGCAGCATCGGGCACCCTGCCACGTCCCGTCTGCAGACAGCAAGTGTTTGTACGTTTGGTCCTCAGTGGCGTCTCTGTGAATAGGAGCAGAAACATCATCGTGTCTTCTGTGGCCTCGTGGGGTCCTGCAGCATGAGTGAGCACCACACCCAGGGCTGCCGCTGTGGGCTCCAAGCTGCCCAGCGCCCACCCGGGGTGTGCCTTCCGCCATCTCTGCAATGCACAGGCTAAGCTGAACCGCGCGCTCCCTGCAATTCCCTGACAGCTGGCACACAGCTACGCTCTGTTAGGTGGAATGCCCACGTCAGATCGTCAGATGCCAAGCCTCCTGGCCATGAGGGTGGACGGTCCGGTTGCCACCTGCAGCTCAGATGCCTTTGATGGGAGTGGAGAGAAGGCGCAGGGGTCACTCATGTGGCCGGTCCCGCTGTGCCCAGCGCCAGCTGCTGCACACATACGTCTTCTGTAGCTGTCTTCAACTGAGTTGGCAGAGATCCACGTTCCAGCCCTGCCCACGATCTGGCCTCAGCTTCCTGGTCCCTTAGAACTTGCGTGGGCTGTGAGAGGTCTTGCTGGACAGCACTGCTGGCCCCTGACGCTGTCCCTGCTGGCCACGCCACCAGGCAAGTGCAGGCGACACTGACGCCCTAATGGGGACACTGTCCTGAGGGTTAGCCGTCCATCCCCTTCCTGGTCCCCTGCTGGCTCCACCCTCCAAGCACCGGAGGGGTGCACGTCTCACCTCTTTGATTGACCTGTGAACCACAGCAATATCTTCCAACCCAGCTCCCTGCTGCTAAGCCTGGAAGCAGTAGAGGATGGTCCAAGGCCCCGGACTCCCACAGCCATGTGGGAGACTAGGTGAAGCTCCCGGCTTCGCTCCCACCCAGTGGCAGCCACTGTGAGTCACTTTCTGTCTCTTCCTCTCTCCCTTTGTAAATCTGCCCCTCAAATAAGTGAATCTTTAAGGAAAATCAACAAATAAATAAAAGTAACCTGATGGGATGAGATGTGTTGGTGTGGCCCGGCAGCCTCCCCAAACTCTAGCACAGACTTGGCTGCACCCCTTGGCACTGCCAGGGCCACTGCAGGGAGCCCACGTCCTCCGCCGGTCAGAGCTGCACCCCTTGGCACTGCCAGGGCCACTGCAGGGAGCCCGCGTCCTCCGCCGGTCAGAGCTGCACCCCTTGGCACTGCCAGGGCCACTGCAGGGAGCCCGCGTCCTCTGCCGGTCAGAGCTGCACCCCATGGCACTGCCAGGGCCACTGCAGGGAGCCCGCGTCCTCCGCCGGTCAGAGCTGCACCCCATGGCACTGCCAGGGCCACTGCAGGGAGCCCGTGTCCTCCGCTGGTCAGAGCTGCACTCCTTGGAAGCTGAGTCTTGCTGCCAGCGACCCAAGTCAGTCTGTGCTCTCCACGCCTCACTTCACCTTCCTTCTACGGCAGCTCCGAGGACACACACACACAGAGCTGTGGCAGCTCCGAGGAGCCACACGGCACACACACACACACACACACACACACACACACACACACACACTGAGCAAGCCCCACATGTGTGTTGTTATTGCACTCTGCCCTAGCAAGAGAGCCATGGAAATAGCGATTTGTCTGCGTGGTTGCCTGACGAAGGATTGATTTCCTAAAGTAACTGAATCCAGTCCATCACAGAGACTAATGAGCCCAGCCAGAAGCGTCACCGCCAGTCACCTCGGGGGGACCAGCGGACCCAGCAGGGCTCACTGCCAGCCACCTCGGGAGGACCAGCGGACCCAGCAGGGCTCACCGCCAGCCACCTCGGGAAGACCAGCGGACCCAGCAGGGCTCACTGCCAGCCACCTCGGGGGGACCAGTGGACCCAGCAGGGCTCACCGCCAGCCACCTCGGGAGGACCAGCGGACCCAGCAGGGCTCATGCGGCTGAGTGAACGGTGGACAAGTGCATGAATGAGCGTCTGCTTTTCATCTTAACAGCCCTTCTTCCCTCCTGTGGCCCACCTACCGCCAATCACGCCGATGCCAGCTCGGGGCCAGGCACGCCCCAGCCCTGGGCTGGCATGGCTGCTTGGAGGTGGGGCCAGGAGTCAGCCGCTGGTTGGAGGCTTACCACGGTGGGAAGCCCAGCTGTGCTGGTAACCTTGTCCACACTTAAGGGCTGGGCCGGTCTTACAAAGAATGGAGCAAAAGGAGCTGGTGCGCACAGACCAAGAGGTGGACAGCAGGCACATTCAGCTTACCTTGCCTGCTGCCCTGTGCACCTCAACAGCCTTTAACGGTGCTGTGGCCACCAGGGGCGACACCTGCCAGGCCGCCACACAGGCAGAGTGCAACCGCCAGGCCAGGGGTCTGCCGAGCATGTCTCAGGCTGTGGACGCAGCAGGGGCAGCCCAGGATCCACCCGCGCTCAGCCAGCCAGCGTGGAGCTTTCCAACACAGGGGAAGACGCTGTGAGATGGCACGAGGCTGGGCCAGCTGCACTCGGGCTGATGAGGGAGCAGAGCTTGCCAGGCCCGCCCAGCTTCCCCTTAGAAAGGAAACCTCAGACCTGGGTGAGTTCTGTCAGCCCAAGGCCCGAACTCTCTCGAGGACCACCAGTGGGGAGGGAGAGAGAGAATGTGTAAGACAGAGCTGGCCTGGACAGACGCACTGCCTCTCCCCCTGGCGGGGCAGCCTTCTGCCACCTCTTGGCTCAAGGTCGAGGCCCTCAGTGGCCAGTTGCCCAGGTGGGCAGTACTGGGGAGGCAGGGCTGTGCACCAGGCTTGGGCTTCTGCCAGCAGCACGCGAATCCGCCTCTGCGTGCCTGGGCTGGACCAGCTTCTCCCGGCTGCAGCGGTGCCAGATGCTGCCCTGCGAGGCTCTTCGTAGAACCACGTTCAGACTTTCATGACATCCTCTGTATCTCCAGGGAAGATTCCCCAAAAGTCACCAGGCGGTCCAGCTGGTGGCTGAGGTTTTATTTTTGACACGTGCACGGGAGTTGGTGTGAGGTTGAAAACTCACCTCCATCACACGGTGACCAAATTTATCCACTCAGAGGCTCAGCATCTCCACATCCAACAGTGCCCTCTTGTGGCCATTTCTGAGTTACACGTTCCTGCGGGCTGCGCTGCAGAACTCTGGGAAAGCCCGTTCTGGGACTCAGCAGCCTGCCCTGCCCTGCCCTGGCCTGGCCTGGCCTAGTCTGCCCGTCCTGGCCTGCCCTGCCCCCCACCCTGCCCTGTCCTGCCCCACCTACCCTAGCCTGCCCTGTCCTGCCCCACCTACCCTGGCCTAGCCTGCCCTGCCCTGCCCTGTCCTGCCCTACCTACCCTGGCCTGCCCTGTCCTGCCCCGCCTACCCTGCCCTAGCCTGCCCTGCCCTGCCCTGCCCTGCCCTGTCCTGCCCTACCTACCCTGGCCTGCCCTGCCCTGGCCTGCCCTGGCCTGCCGTGGCCCCTCACCCTGCCCTGTCCTGCCCCACCTACCCTGCCCTGGCCTGTCCTGCCCTGCCCTAGCCTGCCCTGCCCTCCCACGCTGCCCTGTCCTGCCCCACCTGCCCTGCCCTGGCCTGCCCTGGCCCCCCACCCTGCCCTGCCCTGGTTCTGAATCCATTATGCCCAACTCCAGCCAGCTGAGATTCCACAGGCAACGGACAGCACGTGCTGGAGCTGCGTGACGGGCTGTCACCAGTGTCACAGGAGCCGAGGCTAACCCAAGCCATCAGTGACTCAGAATTCGGGTATGGGTTATCATATCCCAGCCTCAACGTTGCTCAGTCACTGCTATCGTGCTGGGATGGCCATGTCGCCTGGTCCATACTGTGCAAAGCCAAATGGGCCTGTGTTGACTTGAACGCAGCTGCTGGGGAGATGAGCGCAGCGTGGGGGGACGGTGCCCTGACTCCATCAGCCCAGCAGCGGTGAGTGGCAAAGCCCTGCCCCATGGGCCCTGGCATGCAGCCTCCCACTTCCCCTGCTGTGCTTTGGAGGGGCCAGGACCGGTCTCCAAGGGGCTTGTTCCCCAGTGGGGCCAGGAGGACCGTGACCAGTCACTGGGGCACTGCCCTTTGCAAGGACTAATGCAGTGCCCAGGGGACCGGCCAGCTCCCCCAGATGGGCGAGAGGAATACTATCCCCGCCTCCCGCTCTGGTCCCTCTCTGGTCATCTGTAACCTTGGCACCCCTCTGGCATGCATGTCTGCCTGGGGCACCCCCGCAGTGGTGGACATCTCTCTCTCTCTCTCTCTCTCTCTCTCTCTCTCTCCAGGTTTCCCCAGGGAGCAGTTCTACAGGCAGACTAAGTTATATCTGAGAACCTGAGCCAAATGCACTATTCGTGTTCTAAGACTACTGCCCAGGGTCAGTCGGGCTGTGAGTCAGCTTGCTCGAACCCCTCTGAGCAAATGACAAAGCTGTGGCCCCCTGCTGTCAGGCAGATTGCAACAGAACTGTAAGCAGCCTGACCCAGTGCTACACCTCACCCCTGCCCTGCCTGAGCTGCCCTGCCCACGCTCTCCCTGCTCGCCACCCCTGCCCTGCCTGAGCTGCGTCTCCCTTTGTGGGGCACACTGCAGAGGATTGTCCACGCTTACAGGCTCCCCCAAGCTCAGCATACGGGTGCTCC
This sequence comes from Ochotona curzoniae, assembly GCF_017591425.1. Lineage (NCBI taxonomy): Eukaryota > Metazoa > Chordata > Mammalia > Lagomorpha > Ochotonidae > Ochotona > Ochotona curzoniae. The sequence continues at coordinate 1,675,577 of NW_024467122.1, read as the reverse complement.
CCCACTTAGGGAAGTGCAGGGGCGACGGCAAGTTTGCACCCCAGCCTCAGCTCACCCAGCTCAGCTCAGTGGCACCATCCACACCACAACCCTGGGGGTCACAGGGGGCTGCACTCAGGGCAGGGCGAGCTCATTGTCCTGAGCAAACAAAACTGTGCATCCAAGCAGAGACAAGGCGACAGTCTGCCCTCACTGGATTCAAACAAGAACGCAGTCCTCCCACCCTCATGAATCACAGACCAACACCGGATCCCAGCGCTTCCAGGCTGCAAACTGCACCCACCCACCTGCAGACCTGGGGTCTGTTGCTGCTGTGCTGGCATCGGGCTGAGGTGCAGATGTGGCCAACCTTTGCCCAATTCTGAGCCTGAGGTCCACCTGTTACTGGTTCCTGTGGTCTCCTCAGGGGAGGCTGGACAGGCACGCCGGCATGGCCTGCCGACACCACCAATGATTCCTGGTTAAGCCTGCCCCAGCCTCTGTCCTGCCTGGTATCAAGGCTCATACATGCGGAATCCCACGTCCTCTGTGCTTCCCCACGGGCACCGCTCCCACTCCACATCCATCTCACACCTACCCATTGTCCACCTGGGGAAGTCGGGGTCAGGCTCCAGCCCGACACTCCAGGGCTGCCTCTCGGTCGCCGCGCAAGCCCAGAGTTCCCAGCAGAGCGCCTCCCCCAGTGCGCCTGCTGTCCTCGTGGGAGACCCCCTGGGGGGGTCTGGTCTGTATGGAATTGGCCAGCAACTGTGAATGGACCAGGACTGGCCACATGAGCCGTCTGCCACAGCCATGTGGACATTGCCACACTATGTTTAGTAATAGCTGATTGTGCCAACAAAGTTCTGGACCCAAGCCTGTTGTAAACACCCCCTCCTCCACCCCAACGCACAAGCCCAGCAAGCAGGACATGGAGCAGAGAAAGCAGGTCAGCCTGTGCAGAGGGCCAGGCTCCTGAGCCTGGACGGGCCCTGCTGGCATCCTCCAGGTGGCTGCTGCCCTCTAGTGTTGGCCTAGCAACCAAGCCGAAAGTACTCTTGGCAGAGCCCACATCCAACCTTGCTTCTTCTATGGGTGAGGCCTCCCCAGCCTGGGCAGTTAGCTTGGACGACACCCCCTGCACCCCTACCCGGCCGGAGTGCTGGCTCCCCAGGTATCTGTGTAGTCCCCCACCCCTAAGGCCCCCTGCCCCACCACCCAACAGCCAACAGTGAATGCTGAGCCAAGCGGGGAGCCTCCCACAGCTGCCCTCTCATGTCAACCAGAGTCAGCTCCGTGGGTGGGTGACCCCGCCATGCCCCCTCAGCATGGGACCACCGTGCCCACACCTGTGTAGCCCCCAGCTGGAGTCACTCACAAGGCCGCTGGGACGCCTGGAGCTGTGGGCATGCGGGAGTGTCCCCGGTCCTAGAGGGGCGGGTCAGGTGACTCTGATGCCGGGGGACCATCACACGCCATCGTTAGGTCACACTGCACGGTGTTGGCTGACACCTGATCACAGGGGTTAGTGGCTAAGCGTGTATTCAGCAGTCACCACGTCCACACCCAGGACCAAGGCAGCCGGTCAGCAGGGCAGGTCCACTTCCGGATAAGCCAGTCCTCGATGGGAGTGGGACAGGGCAAAGCAGGAGAGAAGAGGGACGCGGCCTCGGTCACACTTTGCAGCACCTGCTAACCTCGCGGCAGCCGCACTTTTGCCGCACACGACAGCATGGACGGACTGTCAGCTGTCACACCGTCCTGGGCTGGCTGGTGCCTTGCTTTGCCTGGTGCGTTGCTTTGCCTGGCGCCTTTAGGGACTCACTGCTTGGAGGCTCCATGTCCTCATATAACCAGGGGCTGCAGGCACGAAACCCAGAACTGTGAACCAAGGGACTCCGCTGCCTCAGCGCTATCTGCAGTGATGGCCCCTCCCCCGTTGCAGCAACTCTTCCTCACGACATCTCTGCTCCGTCCCCGACAGTCCAGCAGCTGGGATGTCAGAAGGCAGGGGTGTAGACCGCATGGCAGGGCTGTGGACCACACGGCAGGGCTGTGGACCACACGGCAGGGCTGTGGACCGCACGGCAGGGCTGTGGATCGCATGGCAGGGCTGTGGATCGTACGGCAGGGTTGTGGACTGCACGGCAGGGGTGTGGACCGCACGGCAGGGTTGTGGACCGCATGGCAGGACTGTGGACCGCATGGCAGGGCTGTGGACCGCATGGCAGGGCTGTGGACCACACGGCAGGGCTGTGGACCACACAGCAGGGCTGTGGACCGCATGGCAGGACTGTGGACCGCATGGCAGGGGTGTGGACCACACGGCAGAGCTGTGGATCGCATGGCAGGGCTGTGGACCGCATGGCAGGGTTGTGGACCGCACGGCAGGGGTGTGGACCTCACGGCAGGGCTGTGGACCACATGGCTCAGTCCCACCCTGGGGAGCCCAGGAACCAGGCGCTGCAGCAAGCACCTGCCCAGCCCTTCGTCCGTCTCACTCACCCCATCGAGGACTCAACTTGGTTTCTGCTCAGCCTAAAGCCCCACTGTGTGTCCCAGTCTCCAACTGCACCACCCGCCCCAGCACCTCAGACACGTTCACAATGTGGCACAGCTGGCAGCTCAGAGCTGGAGGCTGTGAAGTGGGCTAATGTTTCAAACCTCCCCCATCTCATCCTCACAGGAAGACAGCCTGAAGAGGGGAGGGAAGCGGAGCTTTAATAAGTCCTCTGTGATATGTGCATTGACTTTTCAAACTATTTATTTATTTATTTGGAAGGAACAGAGAGGGAGAGAATGAATCTTCTATCTGTTGGTTCATTCCAGACTCAGAGCTGGGCCAGGCTCCGGCCAGCAGCCTAGAGCCATCGGAGCTCCCACGTGGGTGCAGGGGCCGGAGTACTTCCGATGCATTAGCAGGGAGCTGGACCAGGAGTGGCCAGGAGCTGACACCCACCTGGCTGCCCACACCATGGCTGGTGGTAGAGCCCGCTGCAGCACAGCACGGACCCTGAGTATTCTGAACAATTCCTTGTTGTCTCCCAAGGCCTGATGGCCCCGGCGATCACTGAGTGATTAAGAAGTCTGCTTCCAGTTGCTGTAAGCCAACACTGAGCAGTGGCCGATTCCAGCCGCTTCACAGATGTGTCCACTCACAAACTCACACTTTCTGATCTGTGAGACAAGAGGAAAGCTGCCCTCCCCGGCCTGGCAGTCACATCCTTCTAAGACGGTCACTAGTGCTGACTTGGACGCTTGAGTTACTGAGATTAGAAACTGTTGGATGCCTGGGCGACATGCTCCCTCCTTGCCAAGTTCAATGTGGCAACTCCATCACCACCCGGAATAACTTCCGGCCTAGGACGGAAACACCTGCATCCAGAATTCTTAATAAAAACTACCTCCTGTGGGCAGGCTGTCAGTGTTGCTCAAAACATGCTGCCCACACCGCCAGGGAGTTGGCTAAAAATGCAGATTCACAGGCCCCAGCCCACCTCGGCGTGTCACGAGGGCTGGGGAGGGGCCTGGCCTGGTCCTTCTTACGCCTCCTGATTGTCCTGTTGGGCATGAAGCCCAGCGAGCCCACCCTGGTCCACCCTCACTGGACACCGAGATTCTCTACCTGCAGGAAGGTGGCAACGTTCGCAGCAAGCGAGCCAAGTGTGACCGTCGCTGGCACCTCCATGTTCGTACTAGCGGACACGGCACGCCCTGCAGCCGAGGGCAGGCAGGGCCTCCGGGACCGGCCCCACTCAGAGGGACAGCCCTTTGTTGCCCACATCCTCCTGCTTCTGGCTTGAGTTGAGGATGTTACAGTTGACACTCCAACAGTTAGCACAACCCAGGGGGCAGCCGGGTGAGGAGAAAGCACCACAGCTGGGGAGCCCATGGTCAGCTGGGCAGAAGGGGCGAGACCAGATGAAAGACAGCTGTGGCACCCAGGGCCCCCTTTCCTCAGGGGTCATAAACTCGTCCACTCGTGAGGAAGCTGCATTTGAGAGTTTCAGAACGTGCTGTCCAATCTAACCCACCCCAAATCCCAAATATGGCATCTGCACTGGGGCAATGAGAGATGCCCCCACAAACATTCAGTAAGCAGGAAGGACCCCTTCTGGCCCACTCGCTACACGCAGGTCAAGGCAGGAGGCAGAAGTGCTGAACTCCCAAGCCTTCACACACAGAGTAGTACATCAGGGCATCAACGAGGGTCTACCAGGTGAACACATGAATAGATGGATGAATGTATACATGGATGAAAGGAAGAACAAAAGGAAAGAAGGGAGGAAGGGAGGGAGGGAGGAAGGGAGGGAGTGAGGGAGGGAGGAAGGAAGGAAGGAAGGATGAATGGGTCAGTGGATGGAAAGAATGATGAGTGAATGGAAGTATACATGGATGGAGGGATGAGTGTATGGATGGATGGGTGGATGGATGGGTGCATAGAGGGATGGGTGGATGGAAAGAATGAGCAAATGGATGGATGGGTGGATGGAGGGATGGGTGGATGGAAAGAATGAGTGAATGGATGGATACATGGATGGGTGGATACATGAATGGGTGGAGGGAGGGAAGGGGTATACCTGGATACACACAAGCAAGTAGATGGATAGATTACAGATAACAGAAAGATGGGGCGATGAGGATGGACAGATCTATGGCTGCATGGGTAGATAGATGAGTGGATAACTGCCAGTTTTTTCACGTTTATAGCGATCATTCTATCTCTCCAAAGCAAAAATTGCCGCCAAGTAAGTATTCAAGGAACGGCCCCAGGGAACAGAGGTAATTTGGTCCCTCTGCCCATTCTCCAAGGACCCAAGGGAGAGTTCTGCACAGCAAGGGGCAGTCAGTGATGGAGCCCCAGAATCCTGCACAAGTGCCCTCAAAGGCCTCAGAACCATCAAGCCTCTGTCCTGCCTTTTGACCTCTGATAGCAAACCAGACGTCAAGAGAAATGACGCATGCCAGTCTTACCAGGCAGTTGCGTTCAGAAACACAGAGGAGACCCCAGTGCCCACACACAGTCTCCAAGCTCAGGCCCTCGGGTTTGCCAAGAGGGAGCTTTATTGTGATTCCTCGAGAACAAGAGAGCTGGGGAGTCCGGGGAACGGGGTTATAGCTTACACAACCTCAGGCTAATGTGCTGGAAATGTCACAAGTGGGCACGCCTGTCGCTAGTCACTTTTAATAAATCAAAAACCAGAACGTGGTGTCAGCAGGGGACAGACTATGAAGGTATTAACTCCCGCACCAGGCTCACCTGTCATGAACTAGACCCTTCTGCCCAGTGGGGCACTCGCCTGCTGCCCGCTCCCTGACACCAACTGAGCCTCTTGATGGCAAACAGCAAATGGAAGAGCAACAGGCCACCAGAGACACCAAACATCACCCCGTCCCTCCCATCACCTGCGTGGGGACCAACCTTAGCAGGAGGGTGAGTTCAGTCCCTGCTGAAGGCGGAAGGCGGCAGAGCAGGACGGCACTCTGGGTGGGCCTGCGTGGTGAACGGGTGGGCACCGCTCAGGGCTGCTCAGGCCGGAGGCTGCAGGAGCCGCAAGGGCAGCACACAGCACGACACTCAGGACGGCTGGCTCCCTGAAGCCATCGGGACTGAGTGCACAAGCAGGATAGCAAGCGGACAGCAGCCTCGCGTGGCGCGTGGCTTTCATGCATGGCAGCTGCCCAGTGGGCTCTGTGCCCACAGAGAGCAGCACCAGGCACCACTCCCAGTTCATATGTGACGGCTGCACCCCCCGGCTCGTACCGCACTGGGTAACTGCAGCAACACAGATGCGGGCACCCCCTCAGGAGACTCAGGTTGAGCTGGACTAATGCATCTTCCTTTCTGGAATGGGGAGAAGGGCAAGAGGTGGCAAAGAGAAGGGCCAGAGCAGAGACATGGAAGAACAGCATCTGACCCTTAGTGCAGGCAGGCCTCAGGGGGCGGGTGGGAAGAAGGTGGGGCAACATGGCCTTGGATCAGCCAAAAGCAGGGCCTGTCCAACTGCGCAAGAACGCCGGGCACAGTGGAGGGTCCTGGTCGGGGGAGTGCCCTAGCCGCAGGGCTGGCTCATGCCTGAGCTCTCACAGGCCGCTGCCTGCTTCCCTCCAGGAGCAGCACCGTCTGTTCTGTATGGGGACAGCTCCTGCCCCCACAGTCCCACTTGAGCCCACCACCGAAGCTGGCCAGGGCAGCCACGCCTGCCCGTGCACACTCACACTGGGCCTTAGGGATGGGAAACCACAGATGACCCCTGCCATGTGCCCCAACTCCTTGCCAACGGCCTGGATCCCGAAAGGCCCGAGCCGGGACACAGCACAAACATCTCTTACAACTTCACCATCTACCAGGCGTGGATGGCACCTTGCGCCAAAAACCCAAGAGCTGACATTGGCCACTGTGGCTGTGCTCCCCACACCCTTGGCCCAGAGGGTCAGAGGCCACCCAGCTGCTCCCGTGGACAGAGAGAACAGCAAAGCCAGACGCCAGGACAAGGGATGAGCTGGTGTTTCCCACACGATCCACGTGAGATAGAAAGTGATAGCTCGCCGCACCAGAGTGCCTGGCTAAGTGTGCACAGGCGAGCGTGCTGTGGGCAGTGCCCACAGCAAGTCTGATGGCTTTGAGAGAGTGGCTGGTGTGGCCCCTGGCCATCCCCAGTGTCTGGGGCCTCGGACACCACATTCTGCCCAAATATGGCTCAGACGCCGCCTCTGTTTGCAGACGCCATTTGCGGAACTTCAGTCCAAGTATATACAGACTGGGACTACAGAGCCGCAAGCCCATTGAGTCCCTGTGAACGGCGCACAAGCCAGGGGGCTGGGGGGACGGCAAGCAGGATCCTCAGTGTACCCCCTCATCGCCATGGAAAGCCTGGGGTACCGGCAGGGAGAGTTCAGCTCTGTGGATATTGCTGCTATATCCAGCACTCTGTATCAGGACATCTTCAATGCCAGGATGCCAATTTTTAAATGGAAACTGCAAAAGTGCAAAAATACCTGTGTGTGTGTGCCCGCGCGCACGTGTGTGTGCAAGCTCACCACCTGCTCTTCCACCTGCCCTGGCTGGGGAGCACACAGCCACACACAGCGCAGGGCAGGATACTTCTACATCAGTCACCTGAGCTGCCAACACCACAAACAACTGGAGAAGTCATGAAATGAGCCTGTCCTCCTGCCACCGGGGTCACTGCCAGAGTGGGACAGGCAGGAAGTGCCACCGCACCAAGCCGCTGTCGGCCTCTCGCTCCCCGGGGCGGTCACATCAGGACCTGCTCTCGAGTCTCTGGCAGCCGCAGAGCAATCAAGCCCCCGCCAACCAGCGAGGCAGCAGCCAGGAGGATGGGGACCACCTTGGTGATCCCCACAAAAGAGGCAAAGATGGTGTTTCCCAGGATGGCGCCGAACTTGCATAATCCGTTGAGGATGCCAAAGGCTGTGGCCCTGCAAGGAAGAGCAGAGGGCATGGGTTGCTTGGCGCAGTGCCAGCAGACGAGGGGCTGGCGTCCTTGTGAAAGGCCACAGTCTGGCACTCGGACAAAGCAGCCCTGGGCACACAGACTTGTGCCCAGGGAGAAGTGGCCATCTCACACACCCTACAGTGCTGTCTGGGGCCTTCCACAAAAGGCCAACAGTAAGACCTGCTCACCGAGAGGTACAGAAGCAGACAGAGCAGGTGTCCGCATTCCATAGCGACACCTGGGCTCACTGCCCCCAACAGCCTTCTCGGGCTCCCAGGCACCCTGTGGGCCAAGTAGCAACAGCGGAGGAGGCAGCTGATTCAGAGAGCTCCTGGGCAGGTCCCTGCTGTTTACTCAACCCCCACCTTTCCCCTGGGCTTCTGGGCAAGTCTCTGTGAGAGAGAGGACGCCTGCACTTCCCGCTGTGTGCACACACGGGAGAGAACCAAGACAAGTCATCATCCTGGGGGCAACAGGTAACAGGGGTCTCTGTCGTGTCCAGGGGAAACCGCTGCTGATCCTGTCCCTCACCGTTTGATGGGCCATCTCCCCCCATGACCAGGGACAGCCATGGTGGGCCCTTTCTCCATGACTAGGGACAGCCATGGTGGGCCATCTCCCCCCATGACCAGGGACAGCCATGGTGGGCCATCTCCCCCCATGACCAGGGACAGCCATGGTGGGCCATCTCCCTCCATGACCAGGGACAGCCATGGTGGGCCATCTCCCCCCATGACCAGGGATAGCCATGGTGGGCCATCTCCCCCCATGGCCAGGTGTGTTTTAGACTTGGCACCCCCTTTGTGCCCAGTGTCTGCCTCTGCAAGCCTCTGCTCCGGCATCTCTGAGGTTGAGCTCATGTGTGACTTTTCCTAGCCAACCTCAAGCTCCCAACAGGAGACGCTCGCACGGATTCTGAACAGGAGCTTCAAGTTCGGCACCTCTCTTATCTGACCCGTGGTTGGCCCACATGCCCTGCCAGGCTCGGCGGCTCTCAGCGTGCCGCGCCATGCTAACAGACTCTTGCATGTTTCGGGACCTGCGGCTTGGCGTGGATTCTGACCACGACTTGGCTTATTGATGCATTTAGGATCCAACACTGTTTCCTGTTCCTGTTTCTTTCAGCTCTGCCACATGAATGCCAAGTCTGTGGGCGCCAGCACATTGTGGGCACAAGTCCACTGGCCCGCCCCCTACACCATGGCACTTCCTCACTGGCCACGGGGCCACTCCTCCGCTCACCCCACAATGTACTTTCTCTTCCAGCAATGGAAACAAGTGCCGGGTCTGGGCCTGGCTCTGGCTTCTGAGACATGGGGAAGACAGGCCCCCAGGGCAGGCTGTGACAGGCAGGCATAGAGGCCCCGAGCCCCTGGGAGGCCAGGTGGACACTGACCTCTGGGTGGTGGGGTAGAGCTCCACAGTGAGGACGTCCAGTGCGTTCCAGGCCGCGATGCTTGTCCCACAGAACAGGCATTGCCAGCCGATCATGGCCGATTCACTGTTGCCAAAGAACAGGAAGAAGCAGCAGACGGCCGAGAGGAGCATGGAGCCGCCTGTGCAGGAAGGGCGAGGCAGTGACAACACGCCATATCTGCCACTTCCCACCCCCCACAGGTGGCCGATGGGAGTAGCTCAGAACCAGACAGGGCGTAGCTGGGTCCCTGGCTCAAGAAGCCCAGAATGGGCTGCCAGTTTGTCTTGAGCAAGCGCTGAGGTCATCCACCCCAGCATGGGGTCTGGGGTTAGGGTTAGGGTGGGAGTAACTGGGTGCCCTGACCCAGCACAGCACTCCCACTCCCAGCCCTGCCATGAGTTCCCATCATGGTACCCACGGCTCCATGTACAGACACACCACCTGCTCTCAGCGCCTGCACCTGCTGCCCACGCGTGGGGAGCTAGGAGCCTTTCCCCTCGAACCCGCAGAGCCCTGACCAGCAGCCGCTTCTTGCTCCAAGCAGGAAGTGACCATCTTGTTCTCCCTGGAGTTGCACAGCCAGGAAGCCTGGCAGTAACTTCCCTGGCCAACCTCAGCCCGGGTAGATCCTCAGACACATTTTCCTTGATACGGCGACTGCCTCTCCACCCTTACAGCCTTGATCCAGACTGTAACGGACACTGCCCGCTCTCGGCATATGTACCTCGTGCCCCTGGACCAGCCACACAGGCCACATGGTCTGCTGTAACTCTGGGGCAGCAGGGCACACATGGGCGCTTAGCCCGCGAAGCAGTGGGCGGGCCTATGTAAGAGCTGAAGGGTCGCCTGCCTGGGCCCATCTGCTGCTCCCACAATGCTTGGGACCCCAAGGGAGCCACGCTTGCTGTGAACACCACATGCCAGGCACTCACCAATCATCTTGAGCCTGCCAACGCGGTCCATGAGCAGGGCCGAGACGATGTTCCCAGGAAGCACTGACAGGCTGCCCAGGAAGCTGACGAGGTAGACGAGGAAGTCATTGTCCTCCTCCAAGTCCAGGTGGCAGCCCTGCTTCTGCTCCAGGAAGGTGGAGTTGATGAAGCGGCAGTTAATGAACTTGTGCTCATGCAGGTCTGGGGAGAGGAGATGGTGGGGTCGGCGGGGAGCCGGCCAGCGGGGCCTCTACCCGGGAGAGCCCAGGGGCCCTTAAACTCAGCAGCCCAAAGCCCAGTGCCACATGGCTGGGGCTGGAGGGCACGAGGAGCCTCCAAGAACACAACCCATCCAGGTTCCAGCAGAGGTGTCCAGCGGCAAAGATTCAAACCCCAACTGCCCCACTTCCGGCCTAGCTCCCTGCTAATGCGCCTGGGAAAGCAGCAGAGCATAGCCCAAGTGCTTGGGCCCTGCATCCACACGGAGTCCCGGATGGAGTCCCAGGCTCCTGGCTCCAGCCTGGCTCAGTCCTGGCTGCTGCACCCAGCTGGGGAGCAACCCACTGACGGAAGCTCGACTTCTCTCTCTCCATCCCTCCCTCCTTCACTCCCTCTCTGCGACTCTCTTTCAAATAAACAAATCTGTTTTAAAAAAAACAGCAGATGGCTTCTTGGCCTCCTCCCAAAACTGTGAGGCAGGGCAGACACTGTCATCTGTGAGCTGCTGTACAGTAGGCCTGCCCGTGTCCAGCACCAAGGGCCACACCTCTGAGGCCGCACCGCTCAGGGAAGCAGACCGGAGGTGGCTCCAACACCCACGCTGGGGTCACAGGAACCTGAAGGGACCATGTGGCTCGTCCTCTGGCATCGGCCAGTGCCAGCTGGCTGGGGGGTGAGAGCAGACAGTGCACGCGGCAGCCCAGCAGGCACAGGGCCAGGCCACGTGCGTCCTCTGCATCCCAGGTTAGAAGTGCAGGTCGGGCTGTGCCATGCCCCCTCCCAGGCTGACACTTCCCAGTCAGCCCCCAGGTCGGGCTGTGCCATGCCCCCTCCCAGGCTGACACTTCCCGGTCAGCCCCCATGCGCAGCCTGCCTAGTGACAAACCTGACAGCTTCAAGGAAGACAGGCCTACAGGAATGACTGCTTCTGCAAGCTCAGGCTCAGAGACACATCAAGACAAGCCCCAAGGCATTGCTGAGTGCAAGCCCTGCCCATGACAGGCCAAGGCCCCGGGGGGAAGTCGGGCTGACAGTGCAGCTCCCCCCCGCCCCCAGCCAGCTGTGGGTCTGAGGGCTTGCAGGTGCAGCTCCCCGCGTCATAGTCTTCCAGTGAGACGAGCACGGGGATCCTGGAGGGGGTCCCACACACCCTCCTCATCTCCCACACTCCACTTGGTGGCCACTGCCTCGGAGCACAGCAGTGCTGGAACCTCACGGTCTGCTGTCTGTTTTATCACGGAAACTCGAGGCAGTGATTCGCCCATACCCTCAGCTCTGGACTTGGTAACAGATGCACTTTATCCTCTCATTACTGTGAAAGGCCGAGTTGGGGCGTGTTCAGGTTCCTGAGTCTGTGCGTGCAGGAAATGCAGCCCCCCAGAAGCCTGGTGTCTTGCTTGGCCCCTTTCCCCTGAATCCCGAGGGACCCCAGCCCAGAGCCTCTGCTCCAGCCACAGACATAGCTGAGATGTGGGCCGACCTAACACCGGGCAAACGCCATGCACCCAGGTGGTGCAACCAGCTGGGACCACTTCCCCCTCAGGGCTCAGCATGTGCCCCCACGAGCCCCTCCCTGCTCCTGAGGCCATACCGTACATCTTGGTTCCCCAACAGCGCTGCCCACCCACTGTGGGTCCACCTGCTCGTCCGAGTCCTCACCTGTGTTGTAGAAGATGGTGGACTCAATGGTACAATTTTTGAAGTAGGTGTCTGTCGACGTGACGTCCTCAAAGTAGCATTCGTCGAAGAATGTGTCTTCAAAGAGCACGTGCTTAAAGTGCATCTTTGTGAACCTGTGGGCGAGATGCAGGCCCAGAGAGGGTGGGAAGGGAGGCCCTGAGCCATGAGGTGCCTCCCTGTTCCACAGCCGGTCAGCTGGGAGCCATGCCCAGCTCCAATCCAGTGGGCCCAGGAGCTCTAGGCTCAGTGCCTGCTGCCCCGGATCAGCCCATGGACACGGGCTGGCTCCCCGCAGGGGCCACGGCTGGGGGCCGAGGCTGGTCCTGGGAGGCACACAAGCCTTCCAGGGTCTAAGTCAGAGACCAGGAAGCAGGCACTTCCATAGAGGAACTCTCAGGGCAGCTTCGGGGTGGGGTCGCGTCCTCCAGGGATCCACCCTGCTTATGACACAGGCAGCTTGCCACACCACCCATCATGGCAGGAGAAGCTAAAGCTCACAGGCCTACACACACACACACACACTCACACACACAGGCCACGGCCAGGCAAGAACAGAGCAGATCCAAAGCACTCCAACCCCTGCACTCTGCCTTAATCTAGGTCCACCCTGCCTAAGCTCTTGACCCAATGCCTGCCAAGTTTGAGGAGCTTGCACAAGGGGCCAGTGCCATGGCACAGTAGGCTAAGCCTCCAAATGTGGTGCTGGCATCTCACATGGGCACCGGTTCATGAGTTCATGTCCCGGCTACTCCACTTCCCATCCAGTATCCTGCTAATGGCCTGCGAAAGTAGCCAAAAATGGCCCAAGTTCTTGGCCCCTGTACCCACATGAGGCACCCAGAAGAAGCTTCAGGCTCCTGGCTTCAGATCAGCTCAGTTCTGGCCATTGCAGCCGTTTGGGGTGTGAATCATTGTATGGAAGCTCTCTCTCTCCTCTTCTCTAACTTTGACTTCACATAAAAATAAATAAAATCTTTTAAGAAAGAACCCAGGTGGCTAATAACCTTTGCATGCTGCAGCGCAGGCTCACAGCACTGGGCAACCACGGGACAATGGTGGCAGCACAGACACCCTCCATGTCACCCGAGACTTGCTCAAGAAGCCCACGGGGGACTATCCTGGGCAGGCAGTGGGACAGCAAGGAAATGTGTGGCTCCCAAGATGGACCTAGGGCTCAGAACCTGGGCTCAGCAGGGGCTGTGGATGGCACACAGCAGCACCCAACCACAGCGTCAGGGAACCGTAGTGCTGGCTGGGGGGAAAGGGTGCTACATGTCAGCCTGACTTAAGAATCTAGATCAAAAACGCCCTGGGTCAGGCTGAGGGGCTGTGAGGACAAAGTGGGGGACAGAGTCCTTATCTCCCCCCCCAGTCACCCTAGAGGAAGGTGGAGTGAACAGATGGCGAGGGTGGATGAGGTGGGACTTCCCGGCTGGAGACAGCTCAGGGCCTGAGGGCGGCCCCCCTCCTCTGGGACCCAGATAATGGGCCAGTGCCCAGCGTCCCCTGGACAATGCTGGGTTCAGGTCCTGAGAGCCCCTCTTCTCTGGGACGCAGGTGATGACCAGTGCCCAGCATCCCCTAGACAATGCTGGGCTCAGGTCCCGAGGACGGCCCCCCTCCTCTGGGACCCAGGAGATGGCCAGTGCCCAGCGTCCCCTGGACAATGCTGGGCTCAGGTCCCGAGGGTGGGGCCCCTCCTCCGGGACCCAGCGTCCCCTGGACAATGCTACACCTGACATCTCAGAGTTGCAATCCAACCACCGTGCTCTAAGCTTGTGGTATCAGCCTCCATAACCTCAACCTAATGTGTGGGACACTGGCCCTGGCCCTCTGTCTGCTTGGCCTATGTGAGAGGTTGCAGACATGCAGCATACCATGTCCAGGGGGAACCCCGGGCAACGGTAAATTGCTCTGCTTCTAATCCAGCTCCCTGCTAATGCACTGGGAGGCAGCAGAGGATGGCTCTCGTGCATGGGCTCCGCTATCCACGCGGGAGACCAGGACAGAACTCCAGGCTCCTGGTTTCAGCCTGGTCCAGACATGACTGCTATGATGGAAGATCTCATTATATTTGAAACTGGGATCGAAATTGAGAACTCCAGGACTGGTTATGCCAAAGGTAAATATATATAAAATACTTACTCTCTCACTTTCAAGTATTTCTTCATTTAATTTATTTGAGAGTCAGAGACAGAAATCTCCCCTCCACTGGCTCACTCCTCAAGTGTCTGACCAGACAGGGCTGGGCCACATCCAAGTAAGGAGCGCGGAAGTCATGTCTCCAAAGAGCCGAGCCTCCACCCGCTTCCTCGCAGGTGCGCGTCAGCAGGACGCAGGGCTGGGAAGGCGCCCCTCCAAACGGGAAGGTGCCCCTCCAAACGGGAAGGCGCCCCTCCAAACGGGAAGGTGCCCCTCCAAACGGGAAGGTGCCCCTCCAAACGGGAAGGTGCCCCTCCAGGACAGGAAGGCACCCCTCCAGGACGGGAAGGAGCCCCTCCAGGACGGGAAGGCGCCCCTCCAAACGGGAAGGCGCCCCTCCAAACGGGAAGGCGCCCCTCCAAACGGGAAGGCGCCCCTCCAGGACAGGAAGGCACCCCTCCAGGACGGGAAGGTGCCCCTCCAAACGGGAAGGTGCCCCTCCAAACAGGAAGGTGCCCCTCCAAACGGGAAGGTGCCCCTCCAGGACAGGAAGGCACCCCTCCAGGACGGGAAGGTGCCCCTCCAAACGGGAAGGTGCCCCTCCAGGACGGGCGTCCGGCAGCCCGCCGACTGCCGCACCACATGCTATCTGCTTACCAACTCGCAGGCACTGCCAAGCAACAGTGTCTAAAGCAAAATCCGGAGCAGTGGGCAGGGCCTGCAGCACGGGTGGCAGACAAACCAATGACGGCAAAAGGGGATTAGAAAATCATGAGGATAAAAGAGCAGAGAAAGGGTTTTTGAAGGACACGGGAGATGGCATGCCCAGGAAGCAGACTACAGGATGGCAGATTTTTGCTCCAACGATATTAACAATTCTATAAGCGTAAACATCAGAAGACGTCCATTTAGAGGCAAAGTCAGCCTGGCCCCGGGAGTGGGGGCTGACCCCAGCAAGAATGTGTCAGGAACATAAATACACAGGCTGAATGAGAGGCAGACCGTGTGAGCCCTAGCCAGAAGGACGCCAAGATTCAGATGCAAACAGACAACGTGGACCATCCACAGCTTCTGTCACCGCTGGGACAAGGCAGTGATGGCCACGTGCGTGTGGCAGGCAGCGGGCACAGATGCTGCAGCAGCCAGCACACCCTCCCAGACAGTCTGGGTTCTAGTCCTGGCTCCACTCAGATTCCACCTGCCTTCCATCGCAGACCCAGGTGGCTGGGTCCCTGTCACTCAGGTGAAGTCTTGGGTTAGCTCCCAGGGCCCATTGCCACCTGATCTAACCACAGGCTGGTGCGGGCACTTGGGCAGAGAACCAATGAAGACACGGGCTCACTCACTCTCTGCCTTTAAGTAAATAGCTAAACTTAAATAAATATCTGAATGTGGATATGTGTAGCAATAGAGCTTTAAAAGGGTTAGGGGAGCCCTGAAACTTTGCATTCCTAAGAATAAATTCCAGCCATATCATCTCCACATCTGCACACTGCACAGACACCTCTGTGAAGCTGATCCCTGGGCAGCGGCACCGTGATCCCTTTAAACATTTCAAAAAGATTTTTTTTTTTTTTGGTTTATTTAAAAGGCAGAGAAGCAGAGACAGAAAGATGAACAGATGTCTGTTCACTGGGTCACACGCCAAATGCTCGCGGCAGCCGGGGGAGGAGGCCAAAGTCAGGAGCCAGAACTGACTCCAGGTTCCCTAAACAGGTGACAACAAGCGCTGTCTTACAGGGCGGCATTGGCGGGCAACTGGAGCCAGAAGCAGGTGTAGTCAGAACTTGAACAGGCATTTCAGAGTCGGGTGTGGGCATGCCAGGGACCAGTGTCTGCTCCCTGCGACTCACCCACACATGCCTGTGAGCTACAGAGCAAGCGCTCCGGCAAACGGTCGTGTGTACTGCCCAGCCCTGACAGCCACGTGGCGGGGCAGGCGGGGCAGGCGGGGCAGAGCAGCAGCTGGGGCGCCTCTTACAACCCCGGCATCCCTTGTGAGCACCAAGCCCAGTGCCAGCTTCTCCAAGTTCCGTCCTGGACCCTGCCGATGTATCCGGGAAAATAGTGGGAGATGGCTCAAGCCCTTGGGCCCTTGGACCTGTCTGGGAGACCAGGAGGAGGCTCCTGGCTTCTGGTTTCACTCTAGCGAAGCCAGGACCATGTGTCCATCTGGAGACCGCACTAGCAAGAGGAAGATCTGTATGTGCGTGTGTGTCCCTCTCTCTGTAACGCTTTCCAATAAATGAATAATTTTTTTAGAATTACATGTTCTAACTAAAGCAGCAGGCGGAGGCCAGTGTATGCACTTAAAAACATTCCCATTCTTAAAATCAAGAAGCCTGATAAACAAAGTAAACCTAAAGGAAAAAATATTAATGAGCATAAACGTAATGAAGGATTGGTTCTTCTGAATGATTACTAAAACATGCAATCTCTAGGAAGGACCAAAGGGTACAGTCTTTTGGCAGAACGAGACCAATAGCACAGATGGGCGGCCCCCGGGCACGTCACCCTCAGTAACAGTCGACAGGAAAACTGCAATTCCATTTAAAGACGGACTGGCACTGCTCGCAGAGCCGCAGGGGCGGGCTGGCCATGCCAAACCTTCAGGTCCTACCAACCCTGCTTTGGAGGAAAGTAGAAGGCCTTAACCTTGACCAAAAAGCCGAGCTTGCCGTCAGCCAGGGCGCTGCACCCCCTTCTGAGAGCTGCCTCTTCCTCCGGCAACCTCACCTCTAGGCAGGAGCAGCCACCGCCCATCAGACAGACAGAGCGACCTGAAGGAGTGAGGGAGGGACACGTAAAACCCAGGCGTGACAGTGCTGGCTGCTGCCCCGGGAAGGCGACCCAGGGCACTGTGCTGGGTCAGAGCTAAAGCTGGCAGCCGCCACCCTGCACCTGCCGCCATCCTGCTCCCCGCAGTCTGCGTGTGCGAGACACCGCCTAAGGAAACCACAGGGAGCCAAGGAGGATCTGCAGGCGTGGAGTCACAACCTGAGAACATGCCAGCAGGAGTGAAAACAACACAGCTGGAAAGGCCCCTGCCCTGGGATGCAGCCATCTCCAGCCACACAGCCCGGGATTTCCCAGCTCACGACCAGCAGGTGGCAGCACAGCTCTCTACAGTTGGCAAGGGTCCCCATTCCTGCCAGGGGAAAACACTCCTTTAATTCCAGGAACAGTAGTGGTGTGGTCACAGGGACGGTGGCGGAGTTCTTGGTACCCACACAGAGAACAAGACTCACAGTTCATGGCAAGCTTGGAGGGCATCTGTGTTTGCACAATCGCACAAGGCCCTCTACACACCCGGAGCCCACAGGCACACCCCCCAGGAGGCCTCAGCACACCCGTGCATCTTGGACCGCGGTGGCCGCCTCCTAGGGTTTTTGGAAGGATTAAACTGGACAATTTAAGACACCTGACGTAGCTCCCACACAGCTGCCACGGCGACTGCAACTGGCACATCATCTGTTTTCACTGGTGGTTCTTTGCTCCCCTCACATGCAGCACCTACACAACAGCTGGGCTGTGGAGGACGCGGAGCCCCCAGCCCTGTGTGACCTGTCACCCACCGGGCTCCTCGCCGTCCCACAGCACACCACCCTGGTGCACTGGGAGGGCTCAGGGAAGGACTGCCTCTGCCTGAACGCCACCAGTCCCGGAGAACGCCAGCAGCCTAGGAGCTCACAGCCACTCACTCACAGGGGTATGTCCTCTGCCTCTCGTGTGTTGGCTGGTTCCCCGAGTCCTGTGTCCCATGCATCCCATCTGTCAGGGCTGGGTCCCCAACATCCTGTGCATCCTGTGTGTCAGGGCTGGGTCCCCAACATCCTGTGCATCCCGTGTGTCAGGGCTGGGTCCCAAACGTCCTGTGCCCTGTGCCCCATGTGTCCTGTGCCCTGTGCCCCATGTGTCCCATCTGTCAGGGCTGGGTCCCCAGCATCCTGTACATCCCATCTGTCAGGGCTGGGTCCCCAACATCCTGTGCCCTGTGCCCCGTGTGTCCTGTGTCCTGTGCCCCGTGTGTCGGGGCTGGGTCCCCCACAGCCCACATGAACGCTTGGTGGGTTAAGTGGCACTGCCCCCCGGCCAGCCCCACTCACTTGTCATTCACGAGCTTCCCATGCTGGTGGATCTGGTTTTCCATCGTGAAGTTGATCGTGGCACCATGCACGTGCTCACCAAAGAACACCTTCATCTTGGACTTGTACTCTTCATCTTGGAAGTAGCGGATCATGTCGGGGAACCAGACAACCAGGCCGTAGTAGCTGCAAGAGAAAGGGCGGAGCCCTGAGCAGCAGCCCGCCAACGCGCGTGAGCCACACCTACGCTCGGGACCCGCGCGGCCCCGGCTGACTCTGCCGGCCCCGGCTGACTCTGCCGGCCCCGGCTGACTCTGCCGGTGTGCTGTCAGAGACGAGATGAAACGCTCCCATCAACGCAGGTGCCGCAAAGGCACTGGAGAAGAAAAATACTCCTCCCTGATTCAAACACACAGAGCAGGAGGTGGGGAAGGATTCAGCCTTGGCACAAAGGAATCGCACGTCTCCAACGCCAGAGCCTTGGGGGACAGAAAACAAGACAGGACACTAAACACAAAGCACCTGTGAGAGAAGGGGGTGTGAACCCAGGGCAGCTGCCAGGCCAGCGGCCACGGTGTGTGCCACAATACGGGAGCTGGTTTGCTTCCCAGCCCCGGCTGCTGACTCAGCTCCCGCTGTGGTGACGGCCCAGCCGCTCATGTCCCGGCACCTCTGTGGGAGACGGACTGAGCTCCCAGATCTCAGCCGGTCAGGCCCAACACTGCACACCCAGCAAAGCACTGGGCTCTGGCTGGGACCGACTGCAGATCAGGCTACGGCCGCCAGGAAGCCCGAGCCGGCCAGGGTGTGTTACGCCACAGGCCCGGGCGGGCTCCGGCTAATGGGTCAGCAGGGAAAGTGGGCTGAGGCCCCAGTGCGGTCAGTCAGCGAGCCAGCCCAGAGTGACAATGAGGTGCTGTCCTCATTGTCCTGACACATGCACGCGAGCACACGCATACACATGTGCGTCTGGCTGTGTGTGCAGACACACGTGTGCACACACACCCATGACACACATGCAAGCATGTGCAACCCACACATGCACACACAGAGCACCTCCCCCCTTGCACACATGCACACGCAGAACCAGAAGCCAGGAAGGGATGGTGTGTGTGGGCTGGATCCTTGCTGCGACTCCCGACACAGAGCTGCACACCATGGCGCACACGCTCTGTGTCCATGAAGCTGCCCTAAAGATGGGGAGCAGTTCTGCACTGGGGCTCTTCCTGGTCCAGACCCCAGAGCGGGGCCGCAACCCTGATGACCACCAGAGCTGGCTGCAGGCTGGACACCTGCGGCCCCTGCTTGTCCAGTGGAGCCTTTAGAAGGAGAGCAAGTCGGCTCTTGGAGAAACCTCTGCAGCAAGCTGCTGTCACATGCAGCCGAGAGCACTGCCCGCGGGATCTGGTCGTGACCATCACTGCTCGTGCAGGGCCAGGGAGGCCCCAGGCCAGGAGCAGGCAGCGGGGGCTTACCTGAGAGCCATGGTGAGCCAGACCACAGCCAGGATCAGCGTGTTTGTCCGGTAGGGTCCCATCACGCAGTACAGGGCATTGTCCCAGACCTGCAGCCCGTGCCAGAGAAGGGAGGGCACGGGAAACGGGGGCAGGGAGTGGCTCAGGAGAGTGCCCAGACTTCCTGACCAATTGCTTGGGGACTCACAGAGTGGACGGGCCACCCGAGGCCTCTGGGTAGCAGCAGGCCGGCCCCGGCCCCGGCCCTGTGGCACGTTCCCAGGGAGTGGGAGAGCCCACAATGCAAATGGAAGCTCACGAATTGAGGCACCACTGGGGCAGCGAGCTCTGCTCCTCACCATAAGCAGGGCTCGCCTCACACACCTCCCAACCCCACGGCACCCACTTCTCAGTCATCCCTGGCCCAGGGGGCCCCGTGGCCACTGGCCTCTCCCCACCCTCCCCCCGTGCAGCACTAGAGCGCTGGGAAGACTCGGGCTCCAAGCCGCTGTTTCTCCACATTCTAACCCCCCCACCGGGGGCACAGGGAGTGTGACAGATGTCACCGTGGGGTGACAGGGCACTCAAGGTCCACTGGAGACCCACAGCCACCCCACACACCCCACCCTCGCACACCTGCTTGAACGTGGTCTTGAACCTGACCAGCCAGCGCTGATACCAGGTCCCTGTTGCACTCTGGATCTCAATAAACTCGTCCACCTGCTTGGGAGTCTTGATATTGGAGACCTGAAACGCGGAGGGAGACGAGCGATCGTTACTTGCTTCCCGGCACAGTCTGCTGTGCATTCCCACAAACCGCTCAGGCGTGCACCTGCGGGACGTAGTGTGTGGCCCGGTCCCGGCGGGCGTGCACCCACGGGACACAGTGTGTGGCCTGGTCCCGGCGGGCCTGAGGGCAGGCTGGCCTGGAGTGCCTTCACTGAGGGAAGTTTCACCAGCGAGTCCCATGTGGCGCTAAATTCCCAGCACAGCTGATCTGCCTGCAGAGCGGATGCCACCCCGAGCTCCTGCCCTCTCCTCCACGGCTGTCCACCCATGGAAGCCTGCAGAGCAAGGGGTGTCACACAGGGCACCTGCAGAGCAAGGGGCGCCGCACAGGGCGCCTGCAGAGCAAGGGGCGCCACACAGGGCACCTGCAGAGGGAATCGCAGCCCCCTCATCTTCACGACTTCCCCGGAGGACAGCAAGCACTGGGGTTCCTGGGTAAGAGGGACAATGCTGAGAGTCTCTGGCCTGCGGAATGCGGCTGGAGAGAGAAAAACAAAGGGGACCCGGGCCCAGGGAGGTCCCGGCCACACCTCCAAGGCCAGCGTCCCAAATGCTCTCTCTCCCCAACACCGCGGGATGGAGGGAAGAACAAACAGAAACTGGAAACGTCCCTACTGCCTTCTCTGCCAAGTCTGCAAGGCGGATAAAAGTTAGCCATAAACATGTCAACAAGGCCCTAAGGCTGCAAGGAGGTGCAGGGAGAAACCGCCGCAGACTGGGACCCCGGAAGAAGCTTCCCCAGAGGGCCTGCGAGTGAGGGAGGCTGAGCAGCTGGAAGAGTCTGTGGGGGCACAGGCTTCCAGGCCACAGTGCTGAAGGTATCCATCCGCGCATGAGCAGGGCCGCTCCTCCAGTCATCAGGGCTGTGGCTCGGCAGACAGCACAGGTCACCACCCACAGGCACAGAGAACGCCACACACAGACACACAGAACCACACCCACAGACACCTGGAACAACACCCACAGACACCCGGAACAACACCCTCAGACACACGGAACAACACCCACAGACACCCAGAACAACACCCACAGACACCCGGAACAACACCCACAGACACCCGGAACCACACCCATAGACACACAGAACAAAACCCACAGACACCTGGAACAACACCCACAGACACCCGGAACAACACCCACAGACACCCAGAACCACACCCACAGACACACAGAACACCCACAGACACCCAGAACAACACCCACAGACACCCAGAACAACACCCTCAGACACCCAGAACAACACCCTCAGACACACGGAACAACACCCACAGACACCCAGAACAACACCCACAGACACCCGGAACAACACCCACAGACACACAGAACAAAACCCACAGACACCTGGAACAACACCCACAGACGCCCGGAACAACACCCTCAGACACCCGGAACCACACCCACAGACACACAGAACAACACCCACAGACACCCGGAACCACAACCACAGACACCCGGAACAACACCCACAGGCACCCAGAACAACACCCACAGACACACAGAACACCCACAGACACCCGGAACCACACCCACAGACACCTGGAACAACACCCACAGACACACGGAACCATACCCACAGGCACACGGAACCACACTCACAGACACACGGAACCACACCCACAGGCACACGGAACCACACCCACAGACACCTGGAACAACACCCACAGACACCTGTAACAACACCCACAGACACACAGACACACAGAACACCCACAGACACACAGAACACACAGGCCACCACACACAGACACACAGAATCCCAACAAACACAGACACACAGACCAACACACACAGACACACACAGAACACCACCCACAGATGCCCACACCCGCCGACAGCATGAACCTAAGCCGTGGCTGAAGCAGGCCTTGGGCACGGTGCCCACCAGGGGGCTCCTGGACAGCCCAAGTCCGATGGCAGCCCTGCTCATACACCTTGGTCCTGGCACGTGCCCTAGGAGTGACACCCTGCAGGTCGGTGAGTGCATGTGTGTGTGTGCGTGCGTGCTCACAGCTTCAGCCCCATGACTGACAGCTCATTAGCCCATTTGTTTCCGACTGTCCAAGTTAGCCCCAAAAAACACAGGTCCCCAGGTCCTACCCAGGCGTTGTCCTGCCCTCTCCAAAGGTGTCCCTGCTGGGGTTGTGAGTGGAGCCTGAAGACCCTGGCTCCGTGGCCACAGCGGGCAGGGAGGCAGCAGCCACAGCCATGAACATGGAGAGCCCACTGGCCCTGGCCCATCCTGCAGAGCCCAGGGCTGTGACAGAGACAAGCACGAGGCATTCCCCAAGCTGTGCAGTGCAGGCACTGCGCCCTCTACAGGGACCCATGGCCCCCGACCTGTGGGATCACCAAGCCCACAGCACAGGGATGCGTGGATGGAGCGGATCCTTCTACTGCTTCACACCCCAAATGCCCACCACAGCCTGGTCAGCACAGGAGCAGGGACGCCCTGCAGGTCCCCCTCGTGGGCGGCAGGGTCCCACGTACCTGAGCCCTCGCCTGCTGCTGCTTCCAGGAGCACAGGAGCAGGAAGGGGGATCAATAGGGGGGTCCCATCTGGGAACGCCTGCCCTCAGGGGGTCCAGGCATCCCTGCTCCCCAGCAGCATTCTAACCACCACACAACCCCACCCCCCTCCTGGGCTCTGTAAGGCTTCCAGTCCCCTTTCCTGGCCTGTGAGAACTAACAGAGGTGGTGAGAAAAGGCACACTCCCACCCTTGCCTCCTTGGCATGTGCCTGGCAGCTGGTCCTACAGGCAGAAAGCCTGACTTGGTGCCGGCTTCCATGCTGAGTTCATTGCCCACTCCGAGGCCACCTGCCCTTGTGGAGCTGTGACATGGGAGGCCAGCAGGCCTGCCCGGCTCTTGGCACATCGCCCCATCCTCCTGCCAGCAAAGCAAGCCCAGCTCAGACTCCAAAGGAAACGAAGCAAGCCAATCGCGGGTGGCTGATGGTCTGTTAGAGCGCGTGAGCTCTACAAACACAGCTCAGATACGCCACTGGCTGCAACACGAACCAACCAGCCCCTTCCTTCTCCCCAGGCCAAGGCATTCTTACCCCCAGAGTGTCTAGGAGCAGGGATAGCACTGCACCAACAGCCCTGTGTGGTCAGCACGCTCCGGCACTTTCTCTAACGCTTACAGTACCTGCCCCGTCAGCATCTGACCGTGACAACACACTGTCCACAGCCAGAGCGCTGAAGAGACTCAGGCCAGGATCTGGGCCCAGACCGGCCCCCGGTATACACGTCCACCACATGGCCCTGTCCATGACACAGGGGTGCAAGCAATGAGCTGGAAGCGAGCACATGTTTCACCCAGGACTTGAAATCGTGGTGCCAATAGAGCAGAAGCAGTGACGGGCGGCAGCTGAGAGTTCATGGGGAAGATTTCCCGGAGAAGGCAAATCCAAAGACAGCCTAAAGGAACGCAGGAGGCAGCACACAGATCCACCTTGGGCAGGGCTTCCCGTGGCTGGTCACAGCGGGAAAACAGCCTCTGTCTGATGAAGAGGACGTCATGGAAATGCCCAGCGTTGGTGAGCAGCCGAGTCCCCAGGGGCTAACACAGCCCAGTTGGAATGTGATCCAGCGAAACAGCTCAAGACCCAGGACCGAGCCCACACAACTGGGCCAGTGCCCCCGAGGAATCGTGGGCCCAAGAGCCGTGGACACAAGAAGGCTCACTGTGATGACCTCCATGGGAGCAAGGCCACAGACAGGGCCTGAGCTGCTGCCTCGGCAGCTCGGTCAGGAGACGCCGTCCGTACCAGTGTTGCTGTCACCAGCATGACGGGACATGCACCGTGGACAGCGGGGAGATGCCACACGCAGGGTCCCAGTGCACACGGACATCCCAGGTGCCACCATGAGAACATGTTCTTAACAATGAGCTCCCCACAGAAGGCCCCGGAACAGGGGTGGATGTCCTGCCTACAGAAGCCTGAGAAATCCCACGCTCCGGCCATCCCGAGGCAACGGCAGGCTGCCCCACACTCACCGTGAACACCTTCTCCGGGGTACCCTTGGCCCTCATGTTGGTGTCATGGACTCGCTTGAGGATCATCCAGGCTTCGTCGTGTTTGCCCATCTGGTAACAACAAGGAGAAAGGCGTGAGACCACCCAGTGCATCCATGAACACAGGGACGAGGAGGGCAGCCTTGCTGCTGCCAACAGGGACCGAGGACAGCAGGCAGGGCTCCTCCGTGTCTGAGTCTCAGCTGGGCACACACAGTTGGGGCCCCAGGGCTGTGAGGGTCACATGCTTGGGTCCCGTGGCTAGTACTGTGCAGGAGACCCCTGGAGAGGCAGGCATGAGCACACAGTCCCTGTCTTCAGCCACACTGCCTGGCACCATCCCTGGACCTGGGAGCCCACTACAGTCGGAGCGCCAGGACTCCTCTCCCAGCTGCAGAGGCTTTCTGGATGCTGGGCACAGTGTCATGGATCAGTCCCAATGCAGAAACAGAGCCCACGACCCTGGAGGCCTCTGAAAGCAGGCCCCCGGACACAGCTCCGGTCCCCACCCCCAGCCTTAGCCCGGGAGGGCTCCCCGCCGACTCACCCCGAGCAGGAAGCGGGGGCTCTCCGGCATCAACTGCAGGGCCACCAGGGACAGGGCGCAGGGCAGCACACAGACAATGATGAACACCCGCCAGCTGTGTAAGTGTGAGTGTGTGGCCATCGCGTAGCCCCAGCCTGCGGGGGACAGCACAAGGTCCTGCCAGAGCCAGAGCCCACGCCGCCCACCACACTGCCCAAGCTCCAGGGTTTGGCGGCAGGTGCCAAGAACCTGCACTCTGATCTCTGGGGCGAACGCTCCAGGCCGAGGGTCGGAGAGAAGACAGACAAAGCAATGTCCCCCAGCTTCCGTCGGTACAGGAGGGCAGCTGTGGGAGCCAGCCTGCACCTGCCCAGCCAGGCACTCACAACCCGACAGCCCACCCAAAATTAAAGCCACCCTCACCAGACTCCGTTCCCGAGCCCCCCAGCCCTCCTGCAGTCTCACACACACACCATAGTGACATGCACACACTATATGCCACCCACATGCATGTGCACATTCCAGTGTCACACAGTCATGAGACACATGTACACACATGCCACAGTGTCACACACATCAACGACACATGTACACACACATGCCACAGTGTCACACACATCAACGACACATGTACACACATGCCACAGTGTCACACACATCAACGACACATGTACACACATGCCACAGTGTCACACACATCAACGACACAGGTACACACATGCTAGTGTCACACACATCAACGACACATGTACACACACATGCCACAGTGTCACACACATCAACGACACATGTACACACGCATGCCACAGTGTCACACACATCAATGACACATGTACACACACATGCCACAGTGTCACACACATCAACGACACATGTACACACATGCCACAGTGTCACACACATCAACGACACAGGTACACACATGCCACAGTGTCACACACATCAACGACACAGGTACACACATGCCACAGTGTCACACACATCAACGACACATGTACACACATGCCACAGTGTCACACACATCAACGACACATGTACACACATGCCACAGTGTCACACACATCAACGACACATGTACACACACATGCCACAGTGTCACACACATCAACGACACATGTACACACATGCCACAGTGTCACACACATCAACGACACATGTACACACCACATGCCACAGTGTCACACACGTCAACGACACAGGTACACACGCATGCCACAGTGTCACACACATCAACAACACATGTACACACGCATGCCACAGTGTCACACACATCAACGACACAGGTACACACATGCCACAGTGTCACACACATCAACGACACATGTACACACATGCCACAGTGTCACACACATCAACGACACATGTACACACATGCCACAGTGTCACACACATCAACGACACAGGTACACACACATGCCACAGTGTCACACACATCAACGACACATGTACACACATGCCACAGTGTCATACATATCAACGACACATATACACACGCATGCCACAGTGTCACACACATCAATGACACATGTACACACATGCCACAGTGTCACACACATCAACGACACATGTACACACGCATGCCACAGTGTCACACACATCAATGACACATGTACACACACATGCCACAGTGTCACACACATCAACGACACATGTACACACATGCCACAGTGTCACACACATCAACGACACATGTACACACATGCCACAGTGTCACACACATCAACGACACAGGTACACACATGCCACAGTGTCACACACATCAACGACACATGTACACACATGCCACAGTGTCACACACATCAACGACACATGTACACACATGCCACAGTGTCACACACATCAATGACACATGTACACACACATGCCACAGTGTCACACACATCAACGACACATGTACACACATGCCACAGTGTCACACACATCAACGACACATGTACACACCACATGCCACAGTGTCACACACGTCAACGACACAGGTACACATGCATGCCACAGTGTCACACACATCAACAACACATGTACACACGCATGCCACAGTGTCACACACATCAACGACACAGGTACACACATGCCACAGTGTCACACACATCAATGACACATGTACACACATGCCACAGTGTCACACACATCAACGACACATGTACACACATGCCACAGTGTCACACACATCAACGACACATGTACACACCACATGCCACAGTGTCACACACATCAACGACACAGGTACACACCACATGCCACAGTGTCACAACATCAACAACACATGTACACACCACATGCCACAGTGTCACACACATCAATGACACATGTACACACATGCCACAGTGTCACACACATCAATGACACATGTACACACCATATGCCACAGTGTCACACACATCAACGACACATGTACACACGCATGCCACAGTGTCACACACATCAATGACACATGTACACACGCATGCCACAGTGTCACACACATCAACGACACAGGTACACACACATGCCACAGTGTCACACACATCAACGACACATGTACACACATGCCACAGTGTCACACACATCAACGACACAGGTACACACACATGCCACAGTGTCACACACATCAACGACACATGTACACACGCATGCCACAGTGTCACACACATCAACGACACATGTACACACCACATGCCACAGTGTCACACACATCAACGACACATGTACACACATGCCACAGTGTCACACACATCAATGACACATGTACACACACATGCCACAGTGTCACACACATCAACGACACATGTACACACATGCCACAGTGTCACACACATCAACGACACATGTACACACATGCCACAGTGTCACACACATCAACGACACATGTACACACACATGCCACAGTGTCACACACATCAATGACACATGTACACACACATGCCACAGTGTCACACACATCAACGACACATGTACACACACATGCCACAGTGTCACACACATCAACGACACATGTACACACATGCTAGTGTCACACACATCAACGACACAGGTACACACCACATGCCACAGTGTCACACACATCAATGACAGATGTACACACATGCCACAGTGTCACACACATCAATGACACATGTACACACACATGCCACAGTGTCACACACATCAACGACACAGGTACACACATGCTAGTGTCACACACATCAACGACACATGTACACACCACATGCCACAGTGTCACACACATCAATGACACATGTACACACACATGCCACAGTGTCACACACATCAACGACACATGTACACACGCATGCCACAGTGTCACACACATCAATGACACATGTACACACATGCCACAGTGTCACACACATCAACGACACATGTACACACACATGCCACAGTGTCACACACATCAACGACACATGTACACACCACATGCCACGCACATCCTGCAGTGTTACACATACACACACCACAGTCAGCCATGTGCAGGCACACACTCTCTATCCCTTGAGTTCAGAGGGAGTGCTTGGGATCTGAGTACCAGATCAGGAGGGGGCAGCCGGGCCTCACCACCCCTGGTGCCAGGGGCCCCCGAGCTTCCCCTGTGTCCTCCTGCCAGGCTGAAACCCAGCCCCAGCACCAGGCGACTCCAGTACATGTGACTCTGGCCCACACTGGCCCCATGTCCCGTCCTGTGGGCGCTGTCTGAAGCTTCACTGAGACTCGAACCTATCCTGCACAGTGCACGGCAGCCTAGCCGGCCCCGGGGGAGCAGCCCCCCGCGAGCAGCCCTCCCCACCGCTAGCAGCCCCCCGCGAGCAGCCCTCCCCACCGCGAGCAGCCCCCCGCGAGCAGCCCTGGCGGGGAACCTGTGCAGCCTCGCAGAGCAGAAGGTGAGCCCAGCTTCACCACGTTGGCGTCACAGCCCAAGACCCGGGGCGTGTGTCCGGCAAAGCCACGTGGTCCCCCGGCTTTGAAGGTGAAGCTGCGATGTAGAGCACGCACGCAGTTTACAGGGTGACAGCTGTTTGGATGTGCACACCGTGGCTGAGCCTGGCTGTGGGGCAGCTGAGTGGACACTTCCGTGACGCCCCTGGTGGCCAACATGCTCCACTCATCCTGGGCGCCCAGCCAGGACCTGGTGCCCCTCAGACACTCCCTAATCTGTGTGCGTGGCAGGAAGTGGGACAGGGATCAGCATACTTGGCCATGGAGCTCATACCTGCCCCACTTCCGCCCAAAAAAGAAAGAAAAAAAAGCCAGAGAATCCCATCTCTTTCTGCACAGCCTGGTCTCTTCCCATTTCCCTGGGATCTGGCTGGTTGGTTTCATTGTTTAACTTTGTATTTATTTGTACACTAGAGAGGGTGAGACCTTGCTCTGGTCTCTTGATCCCCTCTCCAAATGTCCCCCACAGCAGCCAGGGCAGGGCCAGGCCCAGGGGCGGCCTGGGGAGGGCGGGGGAGGGCTGGGGGAGGGCTGGGGGCAGCCTGGGGGAGGGGGCTCGGGGAGGGCTGAGGGAGGGCTGGGGACAGCATGGGGGAGGGCTGAGGGAGGGCTGGGGGCAGCCTGGGGGAGGCCTGGGGGAGGGCTCGGGGAGGGCTCGGGGAGGGCTGGGGGCAGCCTGGGGGAGGGCTGGGGAAGGCTGGGGGTGGCCTGGGGGAGAGCAGGGGGAGGGCTGGAAGAGGGCTGGAGGAGGGCTGGGGGAGGGCTGGGGAGGAGGGCTGGGGGAGGGCAGGGGAGAGCGGAGGAGGGCTGGGGGAGGGCTGGGGACAGCCTGGGGGAGGGCTCGGGGAGGGCTGGGGGCAGCCTGGGGGAGGGCTCGGGGAGGGCTGAGGGAGGGCTGGGGGAGGGCTGGGGACAGCATGGGGGAGGGGGCTCGGGGAAGGCTGAGGGAGGGCTGGGGACAGCATGGGGGAGGGCTGAGGGAGGGCTGAGGGAGGGCTGGGGAGGGCTGGGGGCAGCCTGGGGAGGGCTCGGGGAGGGCTGAGGGAGGGCTGGGGGAGGACTGGGGGAGGGCTGGGGGAGGGCGGGGGGAGAGCGGAGGAGGGCTGGGGGAGGGCTGGGGGAAGGCTGGGGGTGGCCTGGGGGAGGGCGGGGGGAGGGCTGGGGAGGGCCGGGGAGGGCTGGGGGTAGGTCTATTTACAGAACATTCCTCTTGGGAAGATTTGTTTTTTCAGCTTATGATAATTTGTGTAAATTGTGCAAGCTTCTCTCCTGCCTCCGTGGTTCCATAGAGATTCAAGAATCCGCATTCACAGCATTCATTAGGCACATCCTTGGGGCCTTAAATTAAATGAAATTAAATGCGAGCTGCTTGCAAACAGTGTTCAGTGGGAGGCAGGCCTGTTCTGACGGCTCCCCTTTTAGCTTGCCCCACTTTCCTCTGCCAGGATTCTGCAAACATCTGGCGCTGCTGGCTGCAGAGAGAACCCCTCCCCCAGAACAGATGTGCCCACCCCAGCTGAGCCTGAAGCGCCCGGCCAACACTGGGCTCTGTGGGTCCTTTCTCCAGCAGGAGGTCTGGCTGAGCACACACACTGGCCTCCTTGAAGTTGGGGTCTCGGGGTGCTGAAGGTATGAGCAACACCCGGAGCACCCACAGCTCCCTGGACAGAACACCTGCTCCTGGCACTGCCTTGCTCGTCCTCCACGCCCAGAGGGCAGGTTCCCTCTGCCCTATCCAGCCCCACCGCCCAGGAGCGGCACAGAATTAGGGCAGCATTCAAACTGGGAGACTCCTGTCCACTTGGGTTACAATGCTCACCCCAGCAGCCGTCGGCCAACATGTCCCCACACCACACCCTCAGAAACCAGGCACCCATGGGGCCGTGGCCAGTGCCGTGGTGTAGCAAAGCAGTCACCTACAATGCCAGGATCCCACTGTGTGGGCACTGGTTCATATTCCGGATGCTCCACTTCTGATGCAGTTCCCTGCTGACGCTCCTGGGAAGGCAGCAGAGGATGGCCCAAGTGCCAGGGTCCCTGCACCCACGTGGGAGACCCAGGTGAAGCTCCTGGCTTTATTCTGGCACACCTGGTCCCATCTGCAGAGTGAACCAGGAGGGAAAGACCTGTGCGTGCTCTTTCACTCTCTGTCTCTCCCTCTCTCAACTCTGCCTTTCAAACAGATTTAAAAAGAAAAAAGAGCCATGATGTAGACTCGTGAGGATCATAGGGGGCGGTCTCCTTTCCACACTCATATGAAGTGTGTGTGTGTGTGTGTGTGTGTGTAAATATGTGTCAGTGTGTGTGCATATGAGTATGTGTGTGAGTGTACGCGTTGGGTGTGACTGTGCATGGTGTGTGTGTATCTGTGGTGTAGACACTGGACAGTGTGTTCCGTCAGCCGTGACTGCCATCGGTGGCCAGCGCCCTCACAGCGCCTGCCATTCTTCCCCATGTGTTGACCACAAGGCCTTTGGTTTGGTGAAAAGGACCCAGCATGGTGCCAAGGCAAGGAAGAAGATGTATCTAAGCCCACAGGCACCTGCCTACCCTGGGCACAGGAGCAAAGCTGACCCAGCTGGGGGTGTTCAAAGGCCTGGCACCTGCTGCCAGCCACCATCGAGGACCTGCTACTTAGAGGGACATGAGCATGCCTCCACCAGCTCGGCACTCACAGCAGAGAGGGCGGCTCTAAAGCAAGGAAGCGAGCAAGTACAAAAGAGTGACCTAACCCGCAGGAGGGCAGGGGCTCGTGGGGCCTGGGGTGTGGGCTTGCAAACAGCCTGGGGCATGGAACCTGCAGGGGCATGCGGAGACCCGGGGGCACATGCCCAGGCAGGCAGAGTGAGCCTGGGGATCTCCCCATGTCCTTGGTCCAGGGCTGGGTGGGGAGAGGGGAGGCAAGAAACCTATGCGAGCATGCCAGCCCGGTGTGCTGGTGGACCTGGCTTGGGGAGCCTTGACTGCGCCTAGGTTTTGAATGAATGGAGGGGTAGGCTCCCAGGTCAGCACACATGCTAGGCGCTTGGGACCCTGGGGAGCAGGCAGAGATCTGGGCCAGCACGCCACCCCATCAAAAGACTGGGCTTAGGAAGGGTAGGCTGGGAACCCATGTGCTTCCGGGAGCAGAAACTGTAAATTGACCAGAGCAAGGGGATGTGTGGGCAGGAAGACCGCTGAAGGAGTATGAGAAATGACCTCTGAGGGACTTCCACCAACAAGGCCACTGTACTTGCAGGTAAGCAAGGTGGCTGAGACCAAGCAGTTTTGGAGGCGGGAGGCTGGAAGACATTTACAGGTTGGACCAATGCACCAGCTCACATGGGAGACCGGAGCTGGGCTAATCAGCATGGACTGCAGCTGACCACACGCTAAAGCCAGGGCTGGGGCCTACCTGGCAGGGCTAGTGACCCACCATGAGTCACAACAGGAGATGGGTAATGTCAGGCTGGGCCATGACACTGACCAACATGCAAGAGAACCAGGTCTGGAGGCAAATCCTGTGGGGGATATGTGGACCTACCCCTGTGGAACCGCAATTTCCACTGGGGGTAGGGATGGACTAAGCTAAGCATGGCCATGGAACGCTCCAACATTCATGGGTATGGGATTAGGAAAACAGGTCAGGCAGGTTCAATACACACAGGCACACCCAAGAATGGAATGAGAGGCAGGCCAGGCTGCAACATCTACCAGCTCATACAAAGGCCAGAACAGAGGGGGCAGACTACACCAGGTAGAGGCCCAGCATCCATATGTGAGATCTGGGCCCAGGGTGAGCCTGGTCAGGGAACTTGGGAAACTCCCCTGGTGGGCCAGAGCTCCCACTGGTGAGCATGCGATTCAGGCCTGGGTACTGCTCAGGCCGGGCAAGGTAGGTAGTTCCATCCATTGGCAAGTGTTGGCTTGGTTCTAGATGAGGGTGGACCAGGTAGGACTGGACCAACCTTAGCCCACTGATGTGCAGGAGCCAAGTTGGAGTGCAGGTCATGCCAGGCTAGGCTATCATACCTACAGTTTGCATGAGCCAGGAATGAAAGCAGACTGGGCAGGGCTGGGCTGCAGCACCCACCAGCAAGAGTTGGAACTGAAGGCAAGCTAGGGGATGGGCTGTGCCAAGCTGGCACACACAAGAATTGTGACTAGGAACAGGCTTGGCTGGGGAACTAAGGAGATTCCCTGGCTGGGTGGTGGTTCCCACTGCTCAGTACAAGGGCTGGAATGGGGGCAGCGATGTGGGCTGGACATGACAGCAGTGTCCCTTGGCATGAGTGTGACAGGATTGCCTTGATTCTAGCACCCAGGGATGCTCACGAGAGCCAGGGTGTAGGCAGGCTAGGCTAGGTCTCAGCTCCTGTTGAAACATGCAAGAGCTGTGTCCAGGGCCTAGCCCAGGTGTGGCTGTGCTGTATCACCCAATAGTAAGAACTATAACGAGGGTGGGCTGGTTGGGCAGGGCCACTGCTCTTGACGGTCACACTGGGCCAAGAGCCCCCCGTGTGTATAAGAGCTGCTCACACTGGGCCAAGAAACGCCCTCCCCCCGCCCCTGTGTGTACAAGAGCTGCCACCGGGAGGAGACCAGACAGGGCAGCTTGGTGAAATCCTTTGTAAAGACACAATCCCTGCAGGTGAGCACAGAAACCAAGCCAGGTTATGGTGCCCACTGGCATAGGTGTGGCTCAGGTCTCAGCCTGATCAGTTCATAATACCCGCTGGCAGATCAGAGAATCAGGAAGGTGTACAGAATGGGCCAGGCTGGCCACAACACGAACCAGTTCACGTTAGTGCTGGGACTGGGAGCAGGCTGGGCTGGGCTAGGCTGCAGAACCCACCAGCCTGAGCTGGAACTGGGAATAGGCCAGGCCCGGCCAGGCTACAATATCTGCTGGCAAATACTGAGCTGATGTGGGCCATGCCAGACTGGACCACAGCAGCCACCAGCACATGCAAGACCCAGTGGGCGGGGTGGGGGAGGATTGCAGGGAGCTCCCCTAATGGGACACTGCTCCCACTGGGACAGACTGGGACAGACAGGACCACAACACCTGTTGGCCTACATACGAAGAGTTGGGGGAGAGCCATGCTGGGCTAGGCAACTGTTTCCACGCGCATGAGTCAATGCAAGGGCAGGCTGGTCATCAGCTGGCATCTGCTGCGACTGGGGGCAAATCCTGTTAAGCTAGACTGCAGAAGAACATAGAGAGTGCAACATCCAGGACTAGAAGTGGGTACAGTAGGGAAACAGTGGGCACCCCTCTGATGGGCTGCAGCTCCCACCGATGGACATGACAACCAGGGCTGGGGCAGGGCCTGGCTAGATAGGCGGTAGCACCCACCAGCATGAATGTGGGCTGGATGGTGGGGTAGGCTGGGCTGAGCTAGGTTTCAACGCCCATTGATGTGTATGAAAGATGAATGGAATGTGGGACAGACTGGACCAGTATGTTGCACATGCTGGCAAGCCCAGGAACCAGGTGTGGGGGTGGGCCTTGTGAGGGTTATTGGGGGTCACTCCAACTACGCTGCAGTTCCCGCTGGAGTACATGAGGGCCGAGTGTATGGTGGGCAGGGTTGGGCTGCGTCACAGCATCCATTGAATTACATATGAGATGGGGCTGGAGACAGAATCGACCCAGCAATTGCAACTACCTGTGAGTGTGTATTCTGACATGGGTGATCAACTGAGCCGGACACACACAAGAGTCAGGTCTGGGACCATTTCAGACGAGGTTTCTTTGGGGATCCCTCCAACTGAACTCCTAAGCTCAGAACTCCAACACTGGGAGAATCATAGGATCTGTGGTCTGGCCGTGCAGTGTCTGTGTAAGAACGGGGCTGTCTTAGTGGCTTACACATGTGCCCGATGCACACGGAGGACATGGCAGTCCACTGGGGCCTGCAGAGGACATCTGCTACCAGTGCAGAGGAAGACAGGCAGAACAACTACCCCAGCCAAGCGTTGGCAGCACATATCTGGGTAAACGGAGACTCTAAGGTGGATTGTCAGCAAATGGGCTGTGGAAGGATTTCCTCATCTTTGGAGCAGCGAGATCGACAGCATTTCAGAATTATCAAAACCATTCTAACAGGACCTCAGAGCACTGTCCACACTGGGGCCCTGGGATGACAACGGGTGGCCATTCCCCATCTCCAGGTACTGCGGTGGTGGGGAGGCTGGGGGCAGCTTCCTCCCTCTATGCGCCCCCTTCCCCAGACACAGGAAAAAGAAAAAGAAAATTTGGAAACAATGGCGTCACCCCTTTCGCCTAATCCTTGATCCATCCCACCCCAATCAACTTTGTAAGCATCATCAAAAATAATATATATATATATATACACACACACATACAGTGGCCAGTTCTGTCAGCTCTCACCCAAGGTTTCCAGGGGTCTGCACCCTGAGCCTATAGCCACAATCGGCGATTCAGCAGAAAGGGTTCAGAAGGACGCCGACAGGTTTGCCAGCAAACTCAGAGGGCATTAATATCTGTGCTGTTCCTTCCTTCCACAACAGAGCCAACAGGCAGTGTGGAAGCTGCGAGTCTCTACAGGCGCCAAGCAGAACAGGACAGTCCTAACTCCATTAACAAGGGCCACCCCACTTCTCCAACCTCCAGAGTATAGGCTCAGGGGCCAGACCAGCACACCTGCAGGGACACCAGCACCTGGCCTTGCCCCACCTCCAGTTAGACGCTGGACAGTGCGTCTGCAGTGTGTCGGTGTGGCCGAGCGTGCCTGCCGTGCTACAAGTTCTTTGCAGACGGAGGCTGCCTGTAAGACACGCAGCTGAGGCAGGGAAGGCAGCCGAGGGCAGCAGGTGAGAGCAGGCCCCGGGGTGGCCGGCAGCACTCACCGTAGTGAGGGATGATACTCCAGGCCATGGCCGACGCATAGATGCCCCCGGTCATCCAGAACATGCCCAGCCAGCTGAGGTGCTCGCCTCGCTTCTCCCGAGACAAGAATTCAGAAAAATAGGCGAAGACAATCGGTAGGGTCCCCCCGATGCTGCAGAGAGAGAAGGCCAGAAAGCACAAATGAAGGCCCTGGTGCTGCAGTGGGTGGTGACCACGCCTCCTGCAATGGCAACATCTCACAGGACACTGGTTCAAGTCCCGGCTGCTCCACTTCCCACCAGGCTCCCTGCTAACAGCCTGGGAAAGCGCAGAGCACCGCCTAAGTGTCTGGGCCCCTGCACCGACATGACAGGAGACAGGTACAAGGTCCAGATGCCTGGCTCAATCTGTGGCAGCATCCAGAACATGGCAAGCCTGTGCCCAGCACCCCTAGACCCCCTCAGCACCAGTGGGGCAGGCCCTGCTGGAGCACACCCTCTGGGTACATACCCTAGGCCTGAGAGCAGTCGGCAGAAGAGGAAGGCTCCATAGCCCTGTGCGAAGGAAGAGAGGGTGGCAAAGCAGGCATTGACGGCCAGGGACAGGGTGAGGACACGCTTCCGGCCCAGCTTGTCGGCCAGGCCACCCAGGATGAAGGCCCCAGCCATCATGCCGAGGTAGACGATCAGCCCTGTGGAGAGAATGAGGTAGAGGCCACATGGTGCTCCTTCCTGCACAGCCCAATGCCCTCGCGTCACGGGCATGAGGTGAGACGCAGCCAACTCAAGCCCTGGCACACAGCACCCAGGCTCACAAACATGCATTTCTGCTAGCATGGTGCCCCTGGCGCTCACTGACGGGGTACTTCCCGGTGCCACCTGTGGACGCAGCAGCCAGCAGCTACAGGTGTGAGCCCACACCGGGGTGTGATGGCTTCCCCTGGAGTCTACGTGCAGAGCAGTCGGGAGGTGGTCTCAATAAGCTGTCTGGTAGAACCCAACTAGAATCATGTCAGACCTTTCTGTTCCCACCAGGTACAGATAAGAGACTACAGGTGTAGGACACGGTACAGGTGTAGGACACAGTACAGGTGTAGGACACAGTACAGGTGTAGGACACAGTACAGGTGTAGGACACAGTACAGGTGTAGGACACAGTACAGGTGTAGCACACGGTACAGGTGTAGGACACAGTACAGGTGTAGGACACGGTACAGGTGTAGGACACGGTGCAGGTGTAGGACACGGTGCAGGTGTAGGACACGGTGCAGGTGTAGGACACGGTGCAGGTGTAGGACACGGTGCAGGTGTAGGACACAGTACAGGTGTAGGACACAGTACAGGTGTAGGACACAGTACAGGTGTAGGACACGGTGCAGGTGTAGGACACATTACAGGTGTAGGACACGGTACAGGTGTAGGACACGTACAGGTGTAGGACACATTACAGGTGTAGGACACGGTACAGGTGTAGGACACGTACAGGTGTAGGACACAGTACAGGTGTAGGACACATTACAGGTGTAGGACACGGTACAGGTGTAGGACACGTACAGGTGTAGGACACAGTACAGGTGTAGGACACGGTACAGGTGTAGGACACAGTACAGGTGTAGGACACGGTACAGGTGTAGGACACGGTACAGGTGTAGGACACGGTACAGGTGTAGGACACGGTACAGGTGTAGGACACGGTACAGGTGTAGGACACAGTACAGGTGTAGGACACGGTACAGGTGTAGGACACGGTGCAGGTGTAGGACACAGTACAGGTGTAGGACACAGTACAGGTGTAGGACACGGTGCAGGTGTAGGACACAGTACAGGTGTAGGACACGGTGTAGGTGTAGGACACGGTGCAGGTGTAGGACACAGTACAGGTGTAGGACACAGTACAGGTGTAGGACACAGTACAGGTGTAGGACACAGTACAGGTGTAGGACACAGTGCAGGTGTAGGACACAGTACAGGTGTAGGACACGGTGCAGGTGTAGGACACATTACAGGTGTAGGACACGGTACAGGTGTAGGACACAGTGCAGGTGTAGGACACAGTACAGGTGTAGGACACAGTACAGGTGTAGGACACAGTGCAGGTGTAGGACACAGTACAGGTGTAGGACACGGTGCAGGTGTAGGACACGGTGCAGGTGTAGGACACGGTGCAGGTGTAGGACACAGTACAGGTGTAGGACACAGTACAGGTGTAGGACACGGTACAGGTGTAGGACACAGTACAGGTGTAGGACACAGTGCAGGTGTAGGACACAGTACAGGTGTAGGACACGGTGCAGGTGTAGGACACGGTGCAGGTGTAGGACACAGTACAGGTGTAGGACACAGTACAGGTCTAGGACACGGTACAGGTGTAGGACACAGTACAGGTGTAGGACACGGTGCAGGTGTAGGACACAGTACAGGTGTAGGACACGGTGCAGGTGTAGGACACAGTACAGGTGTAGGACACGGTGCAGGTGTAGGACACAGTGCAGGTGTAGGACACAGTACAGGTCTAGGACACGGTACAGGTGTAGGACACAGTACAGGTGTAGGACACGGTGCAGGTGTAGGACACAGTACAGGTGTAGGACACGGTGCAGGTGTAGGACACGGTGCAGGTGTAGGACACGGTGCAGGTGTAGGACACAGTACAGGTGTAGGACACGGTACAGGTGTAGGACACGGTACAGGTGTAGGACACGGTACAGGTGTAGGACACGGTGCAGGTGTAGGACACAGTACAGGTGTAGGACACAGTGCAGGTGTAGGACACGGTACAGGTGTAGGACACGGTACAGGTGTAGGACACGGTACAGGTGTAGGACACGGTGCAGGTGTAGGACACAGTACAGGTGTAGGACACGGTGCAGGTGTAGGACACGGTACAGGTGTAGGACACGGTGCAGGTGTAGGACACGGTACAGGTGTAGGACACGGTGCAGGTGTAGGACACGGTGCAGGTGTAGGACACGGTGCAGGTGTAGGACACAGTACAGGTGTAGGACACAGTACAGGTGTAGGACACAGTACAGGTGTAGGACACAGTACAGGTGTAAGGCATGGTACAGATGCAGGGCATTTGTAAGTGTAGACTGGTGTTACTGCAAATGTGGATGTAGTGAGAACTGAGTCTGACCCATGTTGACCCTCACATTGACTCTCCCTGTTTTTCCTTGTTGTCCTGCCCATGCTTGTCCAGTGTGTGTTCATGGCAGTCGAGAGGGAACAGCTGTCCGTGCTCCTGTGCTGAGTTAGCACATACCACTGGAGACAGAATTTGAACTCATAGGACCCTGACCTACTCCTGACTCCCCACGAGATCTGACATGTCATGTGTTTTCTTGACAATCAACTGTGGGGTCTCTAGATCTGAAGTGGAGTCGCCTAGGGAGACATTAGGTGACCCAGACATTCCCCAGATCCCCAGTGGTACATCTCTCATCACCCTTCACTCCTAAACACTCTTCTGCAGAGCCCCGTGCATCTCACTGTGGTCCTCTGCCCCACCAACACACACTCCACTCAGTGCTCCACCTGCCGCCTGTCCTCCAGCACTGCCCACCTGCCCACGCCCCACTCGGTGCTCCACCTGCCCCACTCGGTGCTCCATCTGCCCCACTCGGTGCTCCACCTGCCGCTCACTCCCCGGGTCTCCCCACCTGCCCACCTTGGTGCTCCACCTGCTGCTTGCTCCCCAGGTGTCCTGGCCTACTCGCACTAACAGACACCAGGCCAGAGGCAGCAAGGCTCTGCAGTCAGAGCTGCCATCCCAGATGTACGGTGAGCAGACAGGCAGATCTGAGAGTTTCAGGGTCCAGAGACCTGGGCAGGGCTCCAGGCTGCTCCCTTCAGGATGGGGGCCAGTCAGCAGTTCTCCCAGATCCTTAACTGAGAGCGAGAGTAGGTCTGTGTCAACGATCCCCTCCCTCCCTCACCCTCTGTCTGTGACAGAGAGTGACCACTGGGAACACACGCCTACCGAGCATGCCTTTCTTGGAACTGGACAGGCACATGTCCTTCTCGGCGCTGGGCAGGGCGAAGCTCACCACAAACACCTCCACGCCGTCGGCCATCAGGGCCAGGCCCAGGACGAAGAAGAGTGTCCACTGGAAGCGCCCATGGCTGCACTCCTCGATGATGGTCTCGTACTGGTGGGCCAGCTGCTCCTCGTCCTCCAGCCTCTCGGCCAGCAGCTCGGCCCGACCCCGCGGCCCGTCCGCCCCGGGCACCGCCCCCTTGGCCTGCCTGGCCTTCACATCATCCGGGTGAGGGATGCCCTGGTACTCGCCCTCGTAGATCTCGTCCTCCTCGTCGTGGCCCTCGGTGACGTCACTCTGAGCGTCCTCCTCCGGGTTGGACTCCTGGCCGTGGTAGTGGCCCTCATAGTTGTCCTGGTAGCCGTAGTCGTCAGGCCCTTGGTCCCAGGGCTGCCTGCTGTGTCGGTACCCATCATCCATCACGAGGCCAGAAGGTAGGATATGCGCATGCGACACCTGGGTGACTGTCACGCCTGCTCACGCTCCCCTTCCGCTCTTGAAGCAGGCACCCCCGTGGCGGCTCCTGGGACGTCTCAAGCCCCGCCTGGCCCTGTTCAACAACCCAGAGTCCCAGCCTCGCTGGCTGCTGGAGATGCGACCCTGTGAGGAGACAGGGAGAGGGACACGTGTTACAGCAGGTGGAATGGCGGCCAAGTATGCCCGGACTGCATCCTCCCCGGAACAATGCTCAGGCGCCGGCGCCACATGAAGGGACTCCAGGCCTGAGTGAGAGCCATGTGGTACCACTGAAGGGTGAGGGAGGAGAGCGGGTGCCCCCGGGTGGTGGGGACAGGCACATGATGTGCCACAGGAGGTGACCATTTCAGACACAGACCTGCTGCCGTGGCACAGCTGGTCCTGGTAACCAGGAGCTGTCACAGCTGAGCGTCTGTTAGGCAAAGGCCAGCCTGGACATGTCAACCAACAAGAGGACACATGATTCTCACCCCAGATGGGCACAGCAGCAACGCCCAAGAACCAACTTCCTGAGGCCCAGCCTCCCTGTGGGACTTGGTCTGTGACCTTGCACTTGGATGACCTAGGGAGACAAGGGGGGGGAGGCTGAGGGCCCACAGCCAGGGAGCCTTTTGTTCCCTGGGCACATGTCTGCCTGAGCTTTAATCTTCCCATCTGTGAAATGGGCACAGCTGATGGGGTGACAGCCCAGGAAGCCCCCATGATGCTGTAACTTTCCTTTTTCTTACGGATGAGTAGCTGGCTCCAAGCACTCGGGAATAGGCCCAAGGTTCTGGCTCCAGAGCGCAATGGAGGGTGCAGAGAAGGGGCCACACGGATCGTGTCCAGGAAGGACCCTGCCAGGGAGGGACCATGCACATCGTGACCAGGAAGGACCCTGCCAGGGAGGGCAGACAAGGGGCCACGTGTATCGCGTTCCGCTCAGCATCAGTGCTGACTTAAAAAATGTGAAGGACTCAGGACTCAAGACGACATACTAAGAGTTAAATATCAACACCGACACTAAAATTCAGGGCTACAAGCATTAACACCAACATGGGGTGGGCAGGAGGGACACGGGCCAGCGTGTGCTGGGGGCCTGAGAACGCATTTACTTTGGTGGAAGAGCTGGAAGGATAATCATGATCAGAATAACTAAAGGAAACCCCCAGAAAAACAAAGCTGTCCTGAGACATCTATAAAAGTCACAGTCAATGGAAAACAGGAGAGGTAACAGGGAATTTTTCACAGGTATATGCAATTAAAAGAGACAGAGAAATAACCCCCAGTACAATGGTAACTATTATTAATGTCAAAAGTTAAGCTGAGTGATTAAAATATAATGTTCTCAGAGTGCACTTGGAAAGACGCCCATGAAAACACTGCCTGCGGGAGCTTGGTGTGAGGTCAGAGCACTCAGACTCGTTCAAAGTGCCAAGAGCGTGTACGTGAGCTGTGGCAGCAGGCAAGGCCCACTGTGCTGCAGTGCTGACCTCAGCAAGGACAGCAGATTCACGACGAGAGAGCAGAGAAGGCCCAGCAGACGGAAAATTGCCCAAGGGAGCCTGGCGGATATCAAGGGAAGGGGGAGGATCAGCTGGCCTCACCAGGTCCTTGCAGCTGAGGACTGGGTGAGGGGTTCGACAACTTGGGCAGCCGAGGACTGGGTGTGGGGTTCGACAACTCGGGCAGCTGAGGACTGGGTGAGGGGCTGGGCAACTCGGGCAGCCGAGGACTGGCAACTCATACCCTACGCTCTGCTCCTGCGGAGATGGATACAGAAAAGTATTAAACCAGCTGTAGTGTATACTCAACAAAACTAACAAATCCACCTTTATCTTCACAAGAGCAAACGTGTGTGGGTCATATTAAATCAAACATGCACACACCCAAAATCAAATAACTCGCTCATTCTCAGAGATTCTATCTTACCAGTCCCAGGGAGCCCACTCCTCTGAGGAAAGGAACTTGCTGAATTACATGAGAACCAGATGGCTTCCAGGGAACCCCAGGGCTGCGACTTGGAAAGACTTGGCAGCTTCCAGCACCCTGGACAGTAACTTTCCCAAGGCTCCTGCTGGCTGCCCAGGGAACTGGCCGCCTCATTCCTGGATGCTGCTGCCAGGCAGGAATTCACAGCTGAAACCAGACACTCAAACTCCTGTCCTACCAGAAGCACTTGGAGGCATTTCAGAATTCATCTTATCCAGGCAATACATGCACCGAGGGATCAGAACAATGGATCACGTCTAGCAACACCCAGGACTCCTGGATGCAGGGTTCCACCCCAGCAGGGGCTTAATGCTAATGCCTTCGAGCTCTGCTGAAACTGTGCTTCCTTCGCCCCTCAAAACTCCCTCCCTGATTATCACAAGAGGCCATGCTCGACCACCTGCTTCTAACATGAGAAAAACACGTGATTAAAAAAAAAAAACTTCCGAGAACGGAGAATGGACCTCTTTTGTATGTTTGGCTGATTTGTCATGCTGTCAAGAGGCAACCAGAATATTCTCTAGCTGCTTAAAGCTCTTTAAAGTGCCTTCCTGTTTCTAGAACTTGTTCTGGCAGCAGACAGCTATGGCCTCAGCCAAGTCAAGCAGTGTAGAAAGACACACAGCTCTGAAACCAGCTTATCTTATGGCTAGGCAGTAAATTTAACCCGTGCCCCTAATGTTGTTAACACACAACATGTGAATGACACTGCGTGCCAAAGACGCTGTGCAGAGAACCTCTCAGAGCAAAGAGGAAGTCACGCCCAGCTTCTCACACTGAGCACACTGGACAAACGTCCACACGGGCCAGCAAAGAAAGATTATCCCAAAGCAAACTCACAGCCTTGGTCAGAGGCTGTAGCAGTGGGGGCGGGAGGGGGAGTGGGAGAGGAGTGGGTGTCAGAGGAACCAGGAGGGATGGCCACGGGATGTGGCAACGGCGTCCACCACACAGAGCTGGTGCACAGGGAAGGCAGAGTCCAGCCACAGCACACAGCTCTGAGCCGTCAGCTCCTCGGTGGTAAAGCAAGATCCCAAGGGCCTCCAGAAGGATGGAGGCCAAGGAGTAGTGGGACAAGGAAAAAGCAGAATGGACATGGCTAGCCACTATTGT
Source organism: Ochotona curzoniae (assembly GCF_017591425.1). Lineage (NCBI taxonomy): Eukaryota > Metazoa > Chordata > Mammalia > Lagomorpha > Ochotonidae > Ochotona > Ochotona curzoniae. The sequence goes on along the minus strand of NW_024467122.1, from coordinate 1,632,536 downwards.
CCTCACCACTAGTAAGTCACAGCAACTTCATCTCCTGTCCCAGGACACTCCAAAAGGGGCACTGACCTGTGGGGCCAGGGGCTGGCAGCGCCCCACTTTGCCCGCCTCTGTGTGCACCACTGCGGACAGCACCCCCTCTGACGGCCTCCATGAGCCTGGGCCCCTCACTGCTCCGGAGACAGCAGAGTCCCCCGAAGGAGGGACAGCGTCGGCTGCTCCGTGGCCAGAGGACGGCCTCCATGAGCCTCCAAGACCCAGAGAGACGTAACAGAGAAACCCGCACATCACATCCTGGAGACGCAAAACCAAAATCCTTTGATGCTAAGGAGGTGATTTTTCTCATAAATGTCCTTTATCTGGTATTCAACTGGAGTGATTTCCATCTTTTCTTCCAAAATGCAAGACACGCGTGCTTCTGTCTTGAAGCAGACCCACAGTAACTGTCACTGCACTGCCAGTGATACACCAAGTCCACACGCATGCTCCTTGTGCAAATGTCTGCAAGATCTCCAGTTGTTGCGTATGTCCGTGGAGTTGCGGTGGTTTTCACAGCTCAGCTCTGCAGCTGGACCTGGTTGCTCCCCACATGTTCTTAGGATGGTTACATTCCTGGAAAGACTGGAATTTGGACTGTCGGCTTGATGGAGGGATTTCGTCGCAGTGACATTTTTTTCTCTCGGCTCTGGGTTCAACACCGTTGACTCACTGGTTTCTGGTGAACACTGCTGAACGTGGTTGATGACATCTGCTTGAGTTTTTGCAGTCTCTGTGGCCATACGCGTGTCACTAACGTTTGTCTTTCGTAAAAGTCGCTTGGAATTGTTATGTGTTCTATCTGTGTTTACTGACCTACACGTCTTGTGCTTTATTCTACCTGCATTTGTAAGCTATCTGTAAAAACACGGTAAGTTTATCGTGTCAGGGATAGGAAGTAATTCGAATCAACTGGTTATAATTTTTTTAAGTGTCTAGATGATTTTAAACCATTGCTAAAAACTCATTTATTTTGCCCCACAGTAAGGTTGTTAACACAAATTTCTTTGCTTTATGTAACTTAACTTACTAATAGGCTGTCTTTAAAGTATGTTAAGTCATTAATACATTTATATTTAACTTTACTGATCAAACAAATTTACAATGTAGTTTAATTGTTAACCTGAACTTTTGTCTTAAAATTATGACAAGCAGTAGGCCTTGAGCTGAGTATTTGATGGTTTTCACTTTATGTTGTTGCTAAGAGCAAGCAACTGGTTGACTCAGACTTAAAAACTTCCTTACAATCTTTAAGGCCAGGGCATAGTTAAAAAAGAAACACCAAAATTTTTAAATTATGTTTCAAAAGCAGAGGAAGGGATATACTACTAGCCCCTGTGAATGTGCTCATTTGGCTCTGCATTCACCTTAAGTCTAAATTCTCTTCAGATTTCTTCTTCCAGCAAGCCGCCACAAGCATCAGCTGGTGGCCCCTTACTGACACAATATAACTTCAATTCTATGGAAAAATTCAGCTATCTGAAAGGTGAGAAGGCCCCACCCCTTACCAACTCTGGGAAGAGGGTCTGATTATGTTTTTGTGGAAGGCAGTGTTTGTGGGTGCCGGCTCATAATGTGAAGCCTTGGACACTCCCTACCAGGGACACCCCTCCAACAAGACAACATCAGAATCTGGCCTTTGAAGACCCACCTTCAAGGAGACAATGGAAGAGGAGGAGGCCAGCCACTCCCAACACCAGGTGACATGGGGGAATCTTAAGAAATTGGTAGATCACACACAGCAACTCTCCCTGACCTCCTGAATTAAATCAGTCTCTAATAGATTAGAGCCACACAGAAATCTTCCACTTTAGAATGTTTGAGAAAGATCTTAAAATCCTCGGCTAGATTCTAACTCTGTGAGAAACAGGTGATTTATGAATGACAGAAGCTTAACTGCTCTGGACATTAGCACAAAGGCTGTAGAGACAGTGGGACCTTTGAGCACCATCAAACCTCTTACAGGTGGTCACATGGTCTTTTATTGTAGGCCAGGAGGGGATCCGCCAGCGGAGCAGGAGGACAAGAGGAGGTTGGAGATCCTAGTCCCACTGAGACCCTCAGAGGTTGGAGATCCTAGTCCCACTGAGACCCGCAGAGGTTGGAGATCCTAGTCCCACTGAGACCCGCAGAGGTTGGAGATCCTAGTCCCACTGAGACCCGCAGAGGTTGGAGATCCTAGTCCCACTGAGACCCGCAGAGGTTGGAGATCCTAGTCCCACTGAGACCCGCAGAGGTTGGAGATCCTAGTCCCACTGAGACCCGCAGAGGTTGGAGATCCTAGTCCCACTGAGACCCGCAGAGGTTGGAGATCCTAGTCCCACTGAGACCCGCAGAGGTTGGAGATCCTAGTCCCACTGAGACCCACAGAGGTTGGAGATCCTAGTCCCACTGAGACCCTCAGAGGCCTCCCAAGAAGCAGCAGACTTCTTTACCAAGGACTGTCGAGCAGGACACCCAGGACCGCGTCCCAACTGCCAGAGATCACTGTCCCTGAAGGCCAAGAACTTTGGGGTTAGCCGCTTCCCACTGAGTCTCCCACTCGGGACTGGAGCAGCCCAGAATCCTCCACAGACACGGTGCCACACCAGAGCAGTACCGGGAGCCCCGAGCTGTTCTCCTGGCAAAGGGAAACTTCTGAAGTTTCTTTCTGGACATGGGAGAAGAGCTTTCTCCATCCTTATCTCTAGCCTCAGTACCTCAGTACCTCAGCCTCTTAGAGTGACCATAGGGGTCTCTCAGGAGCCCCAGTTTAGCTCAGATGAAGACCACTGTTCTCATTTACAATAGAGAGAGAAACCAACATAGAAGCTGGGATGCTTCAGGAAAGTTGGCTGGCCTCTAACTGCCCAGCCTGTGCCACTGGCCAGGAACCCACAGGCCTACTTGCCAACGTCCCTTTGACTTCTGCTAGATTCCATGAAGTAGAGCACCCTCACTGCTCTGATGCAGAGTTCATGCCCTTCTCATCTGTTAACTTACTGAGGATTTCTCTGCTCATCTACCCAAGACTCCTGCTCCCTAATTATCAATGTATGGCTTGTTCTCTTAGAATTGTTTCATTGCTTGTCTCTGCCATAAGTATATAAAGTGCTGTCAAATCTCACTAGATCGGTATAAACTGCTGCATTATTTAGGATCACAACTAGTTTTAGATTTTTTGCCAGCTACTATCTGACTCATATACATCTTATAACGAGTGCTTTGTTATTGCACTTTATATTTTTAAGATAAATGTCCTCCTGAGCCTCTTAGGATTTACAAAATTGGTACAGTATAATTGTTTCAGAGAATCTAACACTTGTGTATTTCCTGCTTAGATGCGAGATGGTGTTAGCCTTTTCAGAGTTCAAACTTCAACAAAGGAAAGCCTCCAAGCTCCAATCAATGTTTCAGACACCCGACGACTTCTGCTTCAATCAGGGAACTCTAGATTGACCCCCTGGGAAATGCCCTGCTGCTGCCCCTGGCCTTTCAATGCCCCTTTCCAGCATGAAGCAGCCAGAGTGGTCGTGGTCCTGTGTCCCTGGCAGCAGCTAGAATCCAATCTCCTGGGCGAAAGTGAGGAGCCAGGTGGGCTAATAGGCAGTTAGGGACTGGTTCCTGGTGCAGTTACCTCTTAATTTCCAGAGTGTGTGAACTCCTTGGCCCCATGCGTGGTTTGGAGTGACCACTTGTGAATTTAAATTCATATAGCCTTTACCATTGGCAGTGATGGTTCATTTTGCATCTCACCATTGTGCTATTTAATTACAGTTGGCTTAAAATGTCTTCAAATCTTTCTAACAAGAATGATGACAGTGCCTTGGACTCCCACCAAGCCAAATGACGAATGGAAGAGACCCTGAAAGCAAACACACACCGGGATCCTGCCTCCCATCCTGACGGGACACAGCATGCACCTGTTATCTCTGCTGCTGTCGCCCTGTGACCATGGTGGTTCCCCCGGCAACGTCTGCGCTGCTCTCGACTCGGACCATCCAGTCTGCAAGAACCCTGATTAACATAGCCATGCTGGCCACCTGTGCACTTGGGATTCAGAATTAGGCCAATTACTTACAGATCCACTTACCAGTAAGTACATCTATGGACATACTTACCAGCTCTCCAACAGAAACTGGACTTAATATCAAGGACATTTAACATCGCTGTGACAGGCATTCTGCCTCCAATGTGATGCTATAACAGGTGATGTTCTTATGTTAAAATTTCCCTCAAATGTCTGTACCAACATCCTGGAATCACAGGACATGTAGCTGCCCTTTTGGCGGAAGCAAAATGTGTTCCAAAAGCAGAGAGGGGAGTTGCGGGCAATCACACCAGGCCCTGCCCTGCTGCCTGGTGGGAAATTACCCCAGGCCCCTGCCCTGCTGCCTGGTGGGCATGGCTCAGAGCCTCCCTGCCCATGGCCTGAGGTGCGACCCCAGGCCTACACGTGGAGTGTGACCTCTGACATGGCTAGGAGGGCAGGGAATATGGACACCCTACAGCCAATTGCAGCGTCTTGGGCGGGCCAGGTCTGCGGGAAGACCCTCCTGCCCTCAGCATTCTTACACTTTAAAAGCTGTAACCTGTGCCTAGCAAAGCAGACATTCTTCACCAGAATTAAAAAAGAAAGAAAGCTCTCAAGACGGCCGTGGTGCCATGTGGATGACAGAGTTTTAGCAATGTCAGGAGGTTGGAAGAGAAACTGCTGCTACTTGGTTTCTGAACAATCAGTGAAGGTCAGATGGACACGCAGCGGGCCCAACAGCTACAGCAAAACATATGGCTCTGCCACAAAGGATGAAAGGCATTTTCCAATCCCACAGGGGGAGAAGCAGCCGGCAAGCCTGGAAAAGCACCAAGAAAGAAGACAGTGTAGGGCCCGGCGTGGCAGCCTAGTGGCTAAAGTTCTCACCTTGCATGCACCAGAATCCCAAATGGGTGCTGGTTCTAATCCCAGTGGCCCCGCTTCCCTTCCAGCTCTCTGCTTGTGGCTTGGGAAAGCAGTGGAGGATGACCCAGAGCCTTGGGACCCTGTACCTAAACAGGAGATCTGGAAGAAGCTCCAGGCTCCTGGCTTCAGATCGGCACATCTCTGGCCTTTGCAGCTGCTTGGGAAGTGAACCAGCAAATGGAAGATCTTCCTCTCTGTCTCTCCTCCTTTCTGTATATCTGACTTTCCAATAAAAATAAGAAGAAAGCATAGAAAGCAGAGGGGGTCCAAAAGGAGACGCTGGGAAGGCAGCACAGGCTCCAGGAAGCAGGCCTCAGGGAGGACTCCAAGGACTGCAGGACCTGGTACCGGGGTCATGGCTCCCTGTGTCCCCATGTGGCACCAGGGGCAGGTTGGGCAGTTGACTCTCACCGAGGGGTCACGTGCAGAGCAACTGGCAAGCCTCTCCTCCCTTGCCCAGCCCTCCCTGTGACCCCAGGACACAGGCTGCCCTCGCCCAGCCTTTGCCCAGCCCTCCCTGTGACCTCAGGACACAGGCTGCCCTTGCCCAGCCCTCCCCGTGGGCCAGGTTCAGTGCAAATCGGTTCCACTGGGCTCCCCCATCGTTCCCCTAGTCACCTGCCCCTACCTTTGCCAGGGTGACAAAGGGAATGAAGGCCTAGGTCCCCAGGCTGCGGGCACAAGGACCACAGACGCTAGCCAGAGACACCCCACACCGCAGAATGGAAAAAGCGCGTGCGGGGCGGGCTGCCTGCCAAGGACAGGGCGCACAGCGCACACAGGGACGGGCTGCCTGCCAAGGACAGGGCGCACAGCGCACGCAGGGACGGGCTGCCTGCCAAGGACAGGGCGCACAGCGCACGCAGGGACGGGCTGCCTGCCAAGCACACAAACCCAGGCTTCCCCCTGACGTTGCATCTGCTCATCATCTCTTATTTCTTATTTTCACCATTTGCTTCACACCCCCAAACATTTGCCTTGGGCAAAAAAAAAAAAAAACAGGCACAGCACTATCGCTGGGCATCACTCGGATGCTGGCATCCCGAGGGGCTCTGCAGCCACACTCATTTTGATGAAGGGCCCAGCACATGTGACACCCACAGCCATGAGAGCTGAGAAAGGGGCTGCGTGATGGTGTCCAGCACTCAGTCCCACTCGAGACCCTGCCCTGACAGCCCCATGTCACAGCAGTGCCTGGCAGGGAATGCACTGGCAGGTCACAGTGGGATGCCATTCGGACAGGGCTCGGCCCAGTCAGGCACCGCCCAGGGAACGAGACAAGGCAAGCACAACATCTCCACTGACGAGGGACACACACCGGGCCCAGAGCCGGGGACAAAGGCTGACTCCCCGCAGCGGCCAGTGCTGCCTGTCCCGGAACCTGAGCCAGCCCAGCCGCCTGCGTGCAGGCCCGTGGTGCTCGCTGGCCAGTCCTCCCCTCCGGTCTGAGGGTCCCCTGGTCACGGCAGGCCAAGAGGACTCAGAGGACAGAACACAGGAACAGAAGGAGCTGCTCCACGGACCCGGAGACACAGACCTCACCCCTCCACGGACCCGGAGACACAGTGACCTCACCCCTCCACGGACCTGGTGCCTTCAGGCAGGGCACAACGGGCAGCTGGGGGACAGGGGCCAGGCAGAGGGCAGGAGGTGCTGGGGCTGGCACAGTGCACCAAACCCTCGGCGAGGCTCGCCCTGCGGCTGCTGACTCCTCCCATGGAAGCACAGCCAACGCGCACTGCTTGCAGGTGTCCGGCTGCCGTGTCTGATAACAACCCCCTCAGTCAGTCAATCCCCACCGCCACAAGCACGGAGGCAGCATGGGTGCCAGCCCCAAAAACTTCCTCGCATGAAGCTTTGTGACTTACACAGCAAGCCAGTCAGGTGGAAGACGCCGGCATGGGCAGCACGGGGCGAGGTGTCTGCAGTCACCTGTGTTCCTGGTCCTTGGAGCTGGCAGGCTCAGCCGATGCCCACATGCCAGGACGTGGCTCACACACAGGCCATGTCCAAATGCCAGCAGAGTGCAGCATGGTGCAGCAGAGCGGGCCCTGGAGGGCGATGCACGGGGCTCTCCTTGGGTTCCAGGGACAGCAGGCACTCAATGCAGCCACAGCCGGCCACCCTCCTGGCAGGGGGCGCTGAGGGCCGTGTCTGCAGGATCCGGTGTTCTCGGTCACGGACACAGCCTCTGTTCCAGCCAACCGCTCCAAGGAAATTAGCTGCCAACATGACACATGAGCCGAGCGGCAGAGCAGGTCAGCGAGACGCACGGCGTCCCCTGCCGTGTGAGCAGCAGCCCAGCCGGGCCCCAGCCACTGCGGCTGCACAGCGGCAGCCTGGCCCAGAGGGTCGGGACTGCTTGCCTCTCCCGCCGGCTCCCAGGACCAGACAAGCCATGTACCCAGAGCCCAGAGGCAGCAGGTCACGCCCGTGAACAGTGGGTGTGACACACCCGAAGGGGTCTCACGGCCCTGAGAGGCAAGCAGCACTCTCGGTTACATCTCCGAGATGAGGAAACGGAGGCACGGCCCTCACCAAGCTGGAAGTTAGACCAACAAGGACAGAGAGCCACACCCGTGTCCTGCAGCACGACCCTGAACTGTATCTGTGTGACCTCGGCTGCGGGGGAAGATGCAGACGTGTAGCTGACTTAAGCTGGGTCCCCTGCAAGAGCGGAGGCGGTCAGGTTCAGGGAGCTCACGGGCTCTGCCCCCACAGGCCGGACGTCACCCACTTCGCTGTCACACCTGGACACTCACCCACGGGTTTTCACTAAAATGTCCCTCGCTGCTGTCGGTCAGGAAGAGGCTCCCTGGACACACGGATGCATTGGACAGACACTGGTCCTCGCTCACTGCTGGCCAAGCCAGAGGAAAAGCCCGACCTCGGGCAGGGCATGCAAACTCTGGAATTGGCTACATAAGCCCTGATGGTCACGCTCTGACCTTACACGTGTAATCATGCTCACTTAAAATTTATTTATTTGAAAGCCAAACAGAGAAAGAGATCTTCCATCCACTGGGTCACTCCCCAGATGGCCACGTGTCCAGTGCTGGAACGGGCCGGAGCCAGGATCCAGGAGCTCCGTCTGGGTCTCCACAAGGGTAGCAGAGGTCCAGGCACTTGTACCATCCTCTGTGTGGGATGCCAGAACCACAGGATGTAGCTTTGCCTGTTTTGCCACCGTGCCGGCCCCACAGTAGTAATTTTAAGATTTTTCCTAACAGTATGGCTCACTTGCGACAGCCTCAGACGTACCCCAGCCATTCCAACAGACCCTGCCCCTCAGGCCCTCTGATCTCCAGCCGCATCCGAGGCAGTCAGCTCCATGTCGATGGCAGAGGCTTGTTCCCACTCACTCTCAGGCATGGGGCTGGTGCTCGATCAGGTGGGCAAGTGGAAAGCCACACAGCTGATGTGTGCCTGTGCATCAGCAAGAGCTCCCTCTGCACCTTGCCACGAGGGCACCCACTGCACAGCTACCAGCTCAGCCCCCGCGATGGCCCACGGCCAGGGCCAGGCACGGGACACACAGGACAGTGAAAGACACAGGCCCAGGCCTGGGAGAAGACACTGGAATACAGGCTCAAGCCTAGTATCCCTGCCAGGCTCACACTGCTGAGTCATCCTGCCAGGCTCACACGGCTGAGTCACCCTGCCAGGTGGGCACACTGCTGAGTTACCCTGCCAGAGGTACATACGGCTGGTCACCCTGCCAGGTGGGCACACTGCTGAGTCACCCTGCCAGGTGGGCACACAGCTGAGTCACCTTGCCAGTGATGGGTTTGTTTTTTTTTAAAGATTTATTTGTTTATTGAAAGGCAGATATACAGAGAGGAGGAGAGACAGAGAGGAAGATCTTCCATCTGTTGATTCACTCCCCAAGTTACTGCAACACCCAGAACTGAGCCAGTCCGAAGCTAGGAGCCAGGACCCTTTCCAGGTCTCCCACGTGGGTGCTGGGTCCCAAGATTTGGGCTGTCCTCCACTGCTTTCCCAAGCCACAAGCAGGGAGCTGGATGGGAAGTGGGGTCACTGGAATTAGAACCAGTGCCCATATGGGATCTGGTGTGTGCAAGGCGAGAACTTTAGCCACTAGGCTACTGCACTGGGCCCACCAATGAAGCTTCAAATCAAGCTCTCTGCTGGTGTGTCCCGTCACTGGAATGGGAGACTTGGATAGAGTTTCTGGCTCCTGGCTTGGGCTGATATAGGCTTAGCTGACATATGCATGTGGAGAGTTAACCAGAGGACAAAAAATCTCTCCCTCTGCCTTCCAAATGAAAGGCGGGGCACCCTGGAGACGGGCAAGGGCAATCCCAGGTGCAAAAGCCATCCTGCAAGCCCCAGCCTGCAAGCCCATGCTCCTTCCCCACTCATGGACCAATCACAAGGCTCTGACAGTGACCCCAAGTCCCAGACGGCACACAGGGGCTCGCCTGATGAGCAGAGCCTCAAGCCCCAGCGCCTTTGAAACCCACAGCATTTTGTCAGACTCTAGCTTAGTCCAGCTCCTGTTCTGTGTGGTTACAAAGAAACCACCTTTGTCTCTGGGCAGGCCTTTGCTGGCAATGCAGGTGGCAGGTCACATGACTAGCCGTGTCTCCTGTCCTTTCCCTCCGCGTGTCCTGAGGTCACGCCACGCTGCGCCCTCTTGCAGCCCTCCCGTCTTCTATCAGGCCACAGGGAGACGAAGCCTGCACTGTGGGCACACGCAGCCCCGTCTCAGTCTCACACGCGTCCTCCACACCCCTGTCTCGCAGCCAAACAGGAAAGGAGCTTTGAGTGCAGGCAGCCGGGCAGGGAGCTGCCCAGATGGAAGAAGGGCCCTGGTCCTCCTCACCCTGCGTGCTTACGGCTGCTCTGAGCACGTGCAAGTCGGACGGCCCTGCCTTCCACGGGAGGGAGCGAAGCCTTTGTTCTGTGACACACTGACTCAGGACAGGGTGGGAATTGTTTGATTCAGTGCAACGTTACCTGAGGCACAGGCAGGTGGACCCATGGGCCCAACACTGGGTCGCACGGACAGCTGTGTTTCTGGGTGTGTGCACACACGTAGCTGACATGTGTGTTCACGTGTGTGCTGTGTGTGTCCATGTGTGCACGGATGGCTGTGTTTCTGGGTGTATACATGTAGCTGACATGTGTATTCACACATGTGCTGTGTGTGTCTGTGTGTGCACGGATGGCTGTGTTTCTGGGTGTGTGTACTCTGTGTATACATATAGCTGACATGTGTGTTCACGTGCATGCTGTGTGTCCATGTGTGCATGGATGGCTGTGTTTCTGGGTTGTATACATGTAGCTGACATGTGTGTTCACACGTGTGCTGTGTGTGTCTGTGTGTGCATGGATGGCTGTGTTTCTGGGTGTGTATACACGTAGCTGACATGTGTGTTCACGTGTGCTGTGTGTCCGAGTGTGCACAGATGGCTGTGTTTCTGGGTTGTATACATGTAGCTGACATGTGTGTTCACACGTGTGCTGTGTGTCTGTGTGTGCATGGATGGCTGTGTTTCTGGGTGTGTATACATGTAGCTGACATGTGTGTTCACGTGTGTGCTGTGTGTCCGAGTGTGCACAGATGGCTGTGTTTCTGGGTGTATGTACACATAGCTGACATGTGTGTTCATGTGTGTGCTGTGTGTCCGAGTGTGCACAGATGGCTGTGTTTCTGGGTGTGTGTACACATAGCTGACATGTGTGTTCACGTGTGTGCTGTGTGTCCGTGTGCACGGATGGCTTGTTTCGTGTGCACTGTATACACATAGCTGACATGTGTGTTCACGTGTGTGCTATGTGTCTGTGTGCACGGATGGCTGTGTTTCTGGGTGTGTATACACATAGCTGACATGTGTGTTCACATGTGTGCTGTGTGTCCGTGTGCACGGATGGCTTGTTTCGTGTGCACTGTATACACATAGCTGACATGTGTGTTCACGTGTGTGCTGTGTGTCTGTGCACGGATGGCTGTGTTTCTGGGTGTGATGTGCACATCATGCATATCTATGCGCATGCATGTGTTCAGTAGACTCGTGCACCTGTGTGCACGGTGCACACGCAGCAGACCCTCCACTCTCCCCCTCTTTCTCTTAGGCCGGTGTGTTAGCTTTTCCCTGCTCCTTCCACCCCACACCCAGAGGTAATCCCATCTCTCATATGTCCTGCACTTGAGGCTCCCAAGGGGGCTGGGCCCACTGGGCTGACCGACAGCTGCTCCCAGGTTGCCACGGAAACAGGCTTGCCTTCCCAGCTCCTGGGACTTGGAGGGGGCGGTGGGAACCCACCCCAGACATCATGCCCACTGGGCTGGGGACTGGAACGCGAGCCCCTGCTCCCTGCGACCAAGGAAGTGCCAAAAGAACATTCCTCCTCGTCCATCTCTGCCCTGTCTTTGCAGATTGTGCCAGTCTGGCTGAGAGGCAGCCAGCCAGCCAGCACCAGCTTCCCAGAAATACCAGGAAGCTGGCATCAGGCGCTCAGTGTGGGACTCAGGCGCCTTAACCACATGGCTTCCTGCCAAAAATGCTGCGAGGCCACGTGGCGAGTCCCCACCCCACAACCCCAAGGGGTGGCAAGATCCGTTACACCTGCCACACCACCCTGACCAGGCCAGGCCCCCATATCTAACTATTCCCTCCTGGGCACTGTGTGTGTGTCATAAGGACAAGATAACATGTACCACACCTACGTATACAAGATGTGACCTGCTCCTCCTGGATACTGTGTGTGTGTGAGAGAGAGAGAGTGTGTGTGTGAGTGTGTGTGAGTGTGTGTGGTGTGTGTGGTGTGTGTGAGTGTGTGTATGTGTGAGATAGGGACCAGATAACGTGTGCCACATCTATACAGATAAGCTGATATAGATAAGAAGTGAATTGTCCCTGGCCACACGCAGGCACGCTGATCTCCCAGCAACAAGATCATCATGATTTTGGTGCAAGAGGGAGACTGGCATGGTCCGGCCGTGGGAGAGACAAGTGTGGGAGGGCTGACTCGCCCCCATGGCAGGGTCCTGTGTTGGGGGGGAAGGCAGAAGCAGAGCCCATTAGGAAGACATGTGCCCACCTTGCATCTCGGAGCTCGGGCACGCGCAGGCCAGGAGGGCCTGGCAAGGAGGGATGGGCTATTCTCCCTGCCAAGGGACTCCCATGCTCTGTCAGGTGGCCGAGAGAGTCAGGGCATAGTTCCCATACCTGGAACATAGACATGAGAAGAGCTTGGGGCCCAGATGCTGGCCGCACCTCGGCTCCAGCCACCACATGGGGGCAAAGAGTAACATCACCTATCAGACGAGACCAATGAGCCTCCATCCGCTCAGGACTCCTGCATTCCTACTGGGACGAGGTCGCGGGGATGTGCGGGAGACAGGGTCGCTGCCCTGAGAGACCGACTGTCCCCACTCACAGCCAGCCTGGTGCAAGGCCGGCACGCAGCTCTCTCCTCTGCTCCCAGCGGACAGCACGAGGCTGTCTCATGCAGGAGGCCTCAGCCAGACCTGCCTGAGTGCCTGCCATCCAAGCACTACTGCTGCACCTGCTCTGAGTGCTCCGAGCCCGTGAGAGCCCTTCTGTTCAGCCCACCCTGGGGCAAGCCCCCTGCCCGACCGACGCATTAATTACCGCAGCAGAATCAGGCTTGCTTAATTGCACAGCCTTCCCAGCTTGGAGGAACCAGCCTGCAGCCAGAGCAAGCCAGGAAAGCCGCTGCGTGTCAGAGCGCCCGAGAGGAAGCAGCCCCAAGGGCTGGTGTCCACGCCAGCCACTGCTGGGTCACTCTCACCTCCGCCACACTCCATCCCCACCAGCAGGACGTGTGCATCAGAAGAGACCTGGTGGGAAAGGAAGGCCACGTCGCATGCGGCCTTCTCAGCACTCAGTGGTTCCCAATGTTTACTGCCATCTTCCAGCAGAATGAGCTCAGGGTATGCAAGGCACGTGGCCAGTGTGTGACCTGCATGGCCTGCAAACGCACGTTAGCCCCCAAATCCCCGTCTCATCTCCTGCCTCGAGGCCACTCTGTCCAACCCGCATCAGGCTTGCGTTTGTCCTCCGTATTTTTGAACCAATAGTTTCCAGCCCGGCACTTGCATCCCTCAGCGTAACTTCTGCAGCTATGCCACATCAGCCACATCTTCAGAATCAAATGCATGTGGTCAGGTGGCCTTGCCAACAGTGTCCCCAGATCCACAGCACGGACCGTGACCAAGAGACTGCAAAGCCATTCATATTCTGTGCTTTTAAGAGAAAGACAGGGTTGGGTCTACCGCGATAGCCTAGTGCTCAAGTCCTCATTTTACACATCCCAGGATCCCATGACGTCACCGGTTCCTATCCCGGCTGCTCCACTTCCCATCCAGCTTCCTGCCTGTGCCCTTGGGAGGCAGTGAGGACGGCCCAAAGCCTTAGGACCCAGGACCCAAATAGGAGACCGCAAAAAGCACAGGCTCCTGGTTTGAGATAAGCTTAGCTCCGCCCACTGTGGCCACTTGGGGGTGAACCAGCAGGAAAGACATATTTCTCTGAATCTCTATAAATCTGACTTTCCAAAAAGGATAATAAGTATTAAAAGAGGGAAAGAGAAAAACAGGCCCATGCAGCCACAAAGCACTAGCACTAAACACAGGATACAAACATGCCAGCATTTACGACTCACACACACGCAAGGGAGACTGGAACGCCCCATGGAATCCCCATGGAATCCCCATGTCCACAGCACCTTGTCCCTAAAGCCGCAAAGACTGAGGACGAATGAATCATGACTAAAACCAGATACCTGACCCTCACTCACCTCCCAGGACCTGTCCTCACACTCACACTCACCTCCCAGGTCCTGTGCTCACACTCACCTCCCGGGACAAGTCCTCACACTCACCTCCCAGGACCTGTGCTCACACTCACCTCCCAGGACCTGTCCTCACACTCACACTCACCTCCCAGGACCTGTGCTCCCACACTCACCTCCCAGGACCTGTGCTCACACTCACACTCACCTCCCAGGTCCTGTGCTCACACTCACACTCACCTCCCAGGACCTGTGCTCACACTCACCTCCCAGGACCTGTCGTCACACTCACCTCCCAGGACCTGTCTCAACTCACACTCACTCAGCGTCTCACCTCCCAGGACCTGTGCTCACTCACCTCCAGGACTGTCTCACACTCACCTCCCAGGACCTGTCCTCAAACTCACACTCACCTCCCAGGTCCTGTCCTCACACACTCACCTCCCAGGTCCTGTCCTCACACTCACACTCACCTCCCAGGACCTGTGCTCACACTCACACTCACCTCCCAGGACCTGTCCTCACACTCACCTCCCAGGACCTGTCCTCAACACTCACCTCCAGGTCTGTCACTCACACTCACTCCAGGTCCTGTGCTCACACTCACCTCCAGGACCGTCACTCACCTCCCAGGACCTGTGTTCACACTCACACTCACCTCCCAGGACCTGTGCTCACACTCACACTCACCTCCCAGGACCTGTGCTCACACTCACCTCCCAGGACCTGTCCTCACACTCACACTCACCTCCCAGGACCTGTGTTCACACTCACACTCACCTCCCAGGACCTGTGCTCACACTCACCTCCCGGGACAAGTCCTCACACTCACCTCCCAGAACCTGTGCTCACACTCACCTCCCAGGACCTGTCCTCACACTCACCTCCCAGGTCCTGTCCTCACACTCACACTCACCTCCCAGGACCTGTCCTCACACTCACACTCACCTCCCAGGACCTGTCCTCACACTCACCTCCCAGGACCTGTCCTCACACACTCACCTCCCAGGACCTGTGCTCACACTCACACTCACCTCCCAGGACCTGTCCTCACACTCACCTCCCAGGACCTGTGCTCACACTCACCTCCCAGAACCTGTGCTCACACTCACCTCCCGGGACAAGTCCTCACACTCACCTCCCAGGACCTGTGCTCACACTCACACTCACCTCCCAGGACTTGTCCTCACACACTCACCTCCCAGGACCTGTCCTCACACTCACACTCACCTCCCAGGACCTGTGCTCACACTCACACTCACCTCCCAGGTCCTGTCCTCACACACTCACCTCCCAGGTCCTGTGCTCACACTCACCTCCCAGGACTATGCTCACACTCACCTCCCAGGACCTGTCCTCACACTCACCTCCCAGAACCTGTGCTCACACTCACCTCCCAGGTCC
Organism: Ochotona curzoniae; assembly: GCF_017591425.1. Classification (NCBI taxonomy): domain Eukaryota; kingdom Metazoa; phylum Chordata; class Mammalia; order Lagomorpha; family Ochotonidae; genus Ochotona; species Ochotona curzoniae. Next base: position 1,617,376 of record NW_024467122.1, on the reverse strand, counting down.
TGTGCTCACACTCACCTCCCAGGTCCTGTCCTCACACTCACACTCACCTCCCAGGACCTGTCCTCACACTCACCTCCCAGGACCTGTCCTCAAACTCACACTCACCTCCCAGGACCTGTGCTCACACTCACCTCACTCCAGGACCTGTCCTCAAACTCACACTCACCTCCCAGGACCTGTGCTCACACTCACCTCCCAGGACCTGTCCTCACTCCACTCACCTCCAGGACTGGCTCACACTCACCTCCCAGGACCTGTGCTCACACTCACACTCACCTCCCAGGACCTGTCCTCAAACTCACACTCACCTCCCAGGACCTGTGCTCACACTCACACTCACCTCCCAGGACCTGTGCTCACACTCACACTCACCTCCCAGGACCTGTCCTCACACTCACCTCCCAGGACCTGTCCTCACACTCACCTCCCAGGACCTGTCCTCAAACTCACACTCACCTCCCAGGACCTGTCCTCACACTCACACTCACCTCCCAGGACCTGTGCTCACACTCACACTCACCTCCCAGGACTTGTCCTCACACACTCACCTCCCAGGACCTGTCCTCAAACTCACACTCACCTCCCAGGACCTGGCCTCACACTCACCTCCCAGGACCTGTGCTCACACTCACCTCCCAGGACCTGTCCTCAAACTCACACTCACCTCCCAGGACCTGTGCTCACACTCACCTCCCAGGACCTGTGCTCACACTCACCTCCCAGGACCTGTCCTCACACTCACCTCCCAGGACCTGTGCTCACACTCACACTCACCTCCCAGGACTTGTCCTCACACACTCACCTCCCAGGACCTGTCGTCACACAGAGTCTGCTACACACTGCAGGTTCCTGAGTTTGAAACTTGCTATGCACACTGCTTCTCACTGGGGCAATGTCATCAGCCCACTGCTCGCTCCTGGCAATGGCCCGCCCATCAGTGCCCCCCTGCCTCGGCATCTGCTTGGCCCAGGACCTGGTCAGCCTCGACTGTGAGAACTGCCACTCTGGCCTGCCCCACCTGCCCCACCTGGCCGAGGGACCTCATTGTGCTGTGAAAACAGACTGCGACATTAAAAAGGACGACCTGTGCAAGGCCCTAGGTGCATCATACAGGAAGCGAGGATACGGCAGGGCTTATTTTAGCAGAACTCAGTTTGGGTGCAGTGGGGTTCCCGTAGAGTTGAGGTGAGCATTCCACCCTGTGTCGGGGAGCTCAAGTGACCAAAAACACCCTGCAGAGAACACAGCTTCCTTACTCAGCCCTGCCCAGAGCCCAGTCTCTCTGTGTGCTGCCGAGGGCCTCAGCATGCTCGGCCGTCTGAGCATCGTGTCCTGGATGAGCAGGGAAAATGCACAGGGCAGCCGTGGGCCCCACCCAGCTGGCGTCCACCCAGACCCGCTCTCTGCTTCCCTTCCTCCTGGGTCTGGGTGGTCATGCCAGGCTCCCAGCTCTAAACGCGCCTTTCTACAGCTCACACCGCCACCCACGCAATCACGCCTCTCTGCTTGGCGCTCACGACTCAGACAGCATCGTCTGTACAGCGAGCCCAGCGTGCTGCCAGCTCACTCTGGCAAATGAGCTCCACGCCAGGGGGCGCACTGGGACTCAGAGCAGCGGAGGACAGAGAGGACAGGGCAGAGGGGAGGGGAGAGGGAGAGAAGAGCGCAGGGCCAGGCTGGGCTGCGGCAAGTCCTGCCATAGGTCAGGTGGCTGAGGAAGTCGAGCCTGAGCCCCAGAAGCCAGGGGTAGGAACCAGTGGTCCAGTCACGCCCAGCCATGACTTCCACAGGCTCCCACCAGCTCTAAGCAGCTCCTGGACATTCCCACCAGGCTCCCACCAGCTCTAAACCTCCTACAACCAGGTGCCCGCCCTGGGCGGTGCACCTCAGAGCTGGAGCCCAGCTGCATTACTGGCCACCCCATCTCAGGCATCACCACCACACGGGCAGCCTTCGGGACCCTATTGCACCAGGACATTCCCTCTGGTGTGTCATGACCCGAAGCCACCTCGGGAGAGCACACTTCCACGAAAGGTCTCCCCTCTCCTGCAGCTTTCAGAAGCGACCTTTGATTACAGCGTGGTTCTGGGCCACTGGTTGCTGCATACCTTCCCGCTGGGTGCATGTGGCACAGGGACAGCTTGGTTCATGCTTAGCTGAGGCTCCTCTTCCAGCCTGGGGCCCCAGAGACACCTGCACCCTGCTAGCGAGGAGAAGCTGGTGGAAGAACTCTAGATGCTTGCCCTGGTGCCCCAGGAGGCCCTGCCCTCTGTGAGAGAGGACCTCGAGGAAGCGGCCCTCTTGGCCTGGATGGGAGCTGAGTGGGCCTCCCCGGGAGGCCTCAGGTGGAGCTCCAGCAGCCATGCAGCCACACTCCCACAGCCAGCCTTCCACCAAGGCCCCTCTAGGAAAACCACCAGATCCTGGGGCAAAAACAACGGCAGGAACCATGCAGGGCGTTTTTCTAATTTGTGAGTCCATCTCAGTCAGTAGCGAGCTGTGAGTTGCACCATGCTCTATTTATAGGAGCCGATGCTGCATTACCCAGAAATGCACTGTCATTTAGCAAAGGTGTGGACGCCAGCTGCCCGGCCCTGGGACTGCCCTCCCAACTGGGAAGTTGCCCCTCCCCAAATTTCTCCCTGGTGAGGGCCTGCATTTCTGAGGGCTCCTATGTGTAATCCCAGCCTGAGGCAAGGAAACCCCTATCCCCACCAGCCTTGCCAGAGGGACCAAGGAGCTCGGGGTCTCCAGGGAACCCCTGGCCTACCTCTGACACTTTCCGTCAGCACTGCCCGTCCTGTGGCCTCCGTCCAGGACCTCTGCCAGGACAGGACTCGCACCTGCTGACAGAAGCAATGATGACGCTGACAGACAGGGAACAGAAGAAAAAGCTCCCGCAAAGAAATCTATACCCAAACCTGCTCAAAAATAAAACCTACCGGAAAGACCAAAAACCATCAACACCAAGACCCAAACATCAGAAGCCCCCTCAAAAAAGGGGGGAGGCAGAGGATGTCCTAAGACACCAAAGCACCTCGTCGCACAGGAGACAGGGAAGCTCAAAGGCAAGCAGGTCAGGACACGCCGGGGCTAGCTCCTGGAAGCCACGTCCATCAGTCACAGCAGCCAGGGGAGGACACTGCTTCGGGAAGGTCTCAGCACATCTCATTTCTGTAATGGCTGACATCAGGCCGTCCTTGTCGCACACAGAACTAGCCCCATGTGTTTGCTCCGTGCTGTCCAGGCTCCCCTGCCAGCATTGTGCTGTCTGCCCAGAACGCAAGCTGGGCTTTCAAAGCCACCAGTTCAGTACCACCACGATGTCATGTCACAACAGGGCAGAGCAGTAACAGATGCGGAAATGGTAGGGAGATGAACACAAGTGTGAAATGAACCCAGTATCTTCATCAAATAACAAAGTCAGTAGCCCATTACAACAGCTGAAAGGCACAGTTGATTCAACATCCCAGTGAGGATTCAATTTCCACAGCAGTATCAGATGTCATTATTTGCTGCAGCCAGGACCTATGTGAGTCGCCTAACCTATAACAGGTCAGGCCCCACAGTCCCAGCGGCTAAGCAGCAGGTGTAGGGGCCAGCACACAGGGGCTGCAGCCTGGGGCCCTCTCCGCAGCAGGCGTACCACGGGCCCCGAGACTCCAACCCCTCGCAGCCCCCGTTCACCAAGCCTGTGCCGCCCCAGAATGGCTCACTGAGAGCACCTGCTCATCTCCGCTGAGAGTACTCATCCCTGTGGCATTTCACAGTCCTTTGTCCCCAGACCTGAGGAGTCTGACAAAGTTCTCAAAATGTGTGGCTTCGTCTTCTCTCAGTAGGAACTCCATCCCCACCGACTGGGGAACAGGTGCCAGGCACACAAGAACTACCGTGGGTCTCCTGACCTGCAAGGCGCTGGCTGTGACCAGTTCACAGCCAGGAGAGGCAAGCCTCGCTCTATCACCCAGCACCCAGGAAGTGCTGGCTTCCTGATGCTAGCAAACTATCTCTGCTCTGTAACCAGACATCTCCTGGGTCACAGAATAAGGTGTACATATGAGCAGAGATGCAGAGTGAGGAAGGATCATGACCAGCGCTCCAAGACACTGCGACCAACTCCCCTGCTCCCTTTGCAAACAGAGGCCTGGACGGTCAAGAACTAGGACAGACAGGCAGGGCAGCCACAGAGACCCCGACAACTCGCCCTGAGGCCCCACCCATCACTTCTCAGAGCTTCCCATCCCTGCTGGGGAGAAGCTGGCCCTGCTCCCAACACAGTGGTCATGGCGTGCAGGGAGAAGCTGCCATGGGCCAGGCAGCCACACCCAGGTGCAGGCCTCAGGGAGGCACAAGCAGCCTCTTGGGGGAGGGAGGGTGAGGACACACTGCAGGTGTGGCTCGTAAGATGTCCAGGGCCCCTCCAGGCTGCAGCCATGGGTCACGGCTGGACAGGGGGAAGCTGGGAGACAGCCATGGGAAATGCTGCGCATTGAGAAGGCATCTCTCTGGAGCACAAGACATTTGAGTAGCACAGCACCTGGGCTGGGACTGACAGGTGGTGAGAGGGGATTCTGACCTGCCACGGAAACCCACGCATGCTGCGCACGACCACTGACACGGGGCAGCTTTGCTGTGGATCCTGTTCTAACTGCACGTTTGACCTCTGAAGGAAACCAAAAGGAGCCGACACCACTCAGTGCAGAATCGAGGCTGGGGCCTTAGAGAGAGGAGTACGCCTTGGCCAGAAGTGGATTCAGTTCAACAGACGAGAAAATGGAAGCCCTTAGACTTAGCAATACACATCACGTCACAGCCAGTGCACTCCATCTGTAAGATGGATGAGGAGACACCCATGCTAGCAAACCTCACGCTCCTGGCGCCGCAGTTGGTCAGCGGAGGAGACCATCTGGACACACAAACACAGACGGGACCCCCAGCCTATGACAGGCACTGATGGAAGGATCCAGAAGCAGCCCAGCTAGGAATCCACGCTGCCTGGGGACAAGACCTGTCCCTGCACGGCCATGCCTCCCACTAACCTTAGCAGACACCAGGAGCAGGCTCCAGCCGAGACACTCTGTGGATGCCTGCCTCTGCATAATTTAACACCCGTTCCAAAATAGGCACCATTAGAATGTGTCAATTCCTGTGCATTTTAGCAGCCAGCGCGATACACACACACACACGCGCACACACACTCACACACACACACACGGGGAAAAGGAGAACAGTTTCGCACACACAGCCCCCATTAGCATCAAGGTTTCCTTCCTAGGAGTGGCATGGCACCCCAGCAGGAAATGCCTGCATCTCTTCAGCCCAGGGACACCCTCCCCGATCCAGTCCTCCATGGGGGCTCCAGGCCCTCCCCCTCGGTGCCGGGCCATGTGTGTGGACAGCAAGCCTCTCCCTGGGGCTGTAAGAACCCAGCCTGGCACCTCGCATGCGCCCAGACACTCATGGAAACTGGACTGCCTGCACCTGGACCTGTGTATACATGAACAGCACATTCCACACCAAGCTCCTCAGGTGTCCCCCGGCCAGACACATGGCCACGGTGCCTGCCCGGCCTGCTGGCCAGGCCAGGAGCGGGGTCAGGAGCACCTCACATGCAGGGGTGTCAGGAGCTCCCCAAGAGGCAGGACAGGCACAGCCCTGGGGAATGCCTGCAGCGGGAAGCCCCAATGCCTTCACCTACACACACACACACACACACACGCATGGGGACCAACGATCTGTGACAACGGAGGCTCCCAGGGCACGTTTAGCTAAAGCACATTCGACATCCATGCAGCTTCCTTCTAACATGCATTTTCCTGACTTTTTAAGAGCCTTCATGTGTACATAGAATGCACACGTATGTCCACTCGCGTGGGCCACCAGCCAGTCACGGCCATCTTCAGCACCCAAGCTTACAGTCCACAGGGCTGCTTCAATATCACCCCACTTCCAAATTCCCCCACTACCCCCTCCTCCCGGCACCCCATCCTCAGTGCCCCCCTCACCTGCAACCCTGCTGGAATGCCCTCCCACCCTTCCCTGCAGCCTCAGGTCACTGTGGCTGAGTCTGCCCCACGCCCGTGCGTGGCGGGCAGATGTCTCCCAGGAGCACCTCTCAGTCACCCTGCTGGCTCGCTCCCACGTCACTGTACCTTCACCTCCCTCCTGGCCCTGCACATCCTCACCTCTCCTGCCATAGTCCTTGGCAGCTCTCGCCACACATGCCACGCCACTCCGCCCTGGTACTTCATGCACACAGCTCCCATGCCGCCCCCTTGGCGGCCCTCTGCCCTGCTCCTCCCAGCCTCCACCCACTGGCCTCAGCCCCTGGTCCCTTGGTCACGTGAGTCCCTCTGGCCTTCCCCCAGTACTGCCTGGGCCCAGGTCTCACCAGCCCACTCTGACCCCACTCTGACACTGCAGCCACATCCAGGCTCTCAGCCCTCTCCAGAACCCAGCGCGCCTCTGGGTGGCTACCGGCTCCCTCCCCATCCCTCCAGCCCACCCCTCAGGATCCCCCCTCCTCAGCACAGCCTCTAAGCATCCCTGCCTCCCTGTGACACTTGACCTACCTCAGGGCCCGTGGAAGTGACAAAGGCTGCTGGGGAGGGGCTGACCACAGGCCCCTGACCGTGATGGGCAACAGGCCTGGCTTGCAACAGGCCACACTGAGCAGCTCTCAGTCCCACACCTCCTCCTGGCTGAGCCACCGAGGGTGACTCACTGGGAGAGAGGAAGATTCAACCAGCGGGCGGGGAGACGCCAGCCTCCGCAGATGCAGAGCAAGGCTGGGCGGGGGCCTCCCCTGGGGGTCTCCAGGTTGGAGGGAGGCCCAGAGTACTCTTCTGCAGCCCCCTAGCATCCCTGCATGCTGAGTGCCCTCGGCGGAGGAGCAGGAGCCCCACGCCACCTCCCCAGGTCGCCTCCGCCCAGAGTGCCTGGTGATAAGCAAGCTTGGCGGCAACTCCTGAATCGGCACCCAGACAGGAGCCGCCTCCTGTGCCCACGGCTGTGGCCGGAGCCCTCTGGTAAACGAGCGAGTCTTCCTCTCCCCGAGATGGGGGAGTCAGAGCCAGCCATCTGCTCTCGGCCCCTGTGGCACTTCTGGCTGCAAAGCCAGAGCAGTGCAGGGCGAGCTGGGGAGGAGGCATCTGTGCAGCGTGGGCACGGCAAGGGCACGGTTGCCATCTCTGAGTCTCCAGGCAGAGCGTGCAGGTCTGTCCAGTGCCTGGACCTCAGCACCCAGCCTGGCCTTCCCACGTCACTCCTGCCTCTCCCTTCTGAGGGAAGCTCCTGGGGAGCGGGCCAGGGACATCCCCCCAGCATCTACCCCTGCCCTCCTGTCCTTGTGCCCAGCTCTGTCCCTCCTCACTGGCAGGAAGGACCGGGAGGCAGGCTGACAGTCTGATGTTCAAAGCCATGCAGCCCATTGCCAGCGGTCGGGCACATGACTCCAAGGTGCCCAGGACAAGAACCCGACATGCTGAGTGTGGGCATCACACCCTGTTCGTGGTCACGAGCCCTCCCAGAAGCAGGTGACAGAGTCTCCCCCGGAGCCTCAGCCACATGTCCATCCACCAGCACCGTCACTCAGAGCCCACGGTTGCCCACAGACAGCCGGACTTTAGCGCTGGAGCCCAGCATGGAGCCTTCACCTTGGCCGCCCAGCAGCTCCTCCCGGGGAAGCCAGCTGAGCGTGGGAGGACACCAGGGAGCAGGCACTGGACGGAACGCAGTGGGCGGCACCAGGCAGGCTCCCCAAGGGCCCCCGATACTAGTCTGAAAGCAGGGCACCTAAGGCAGGATTTGGCACCCACGGTACCCATCGCCTTGTGCACCCACCTGGGGTCCCTCCGTAGAGTCCTGATGCCCAGCTAAGCCACCAGCTGAAGCCCCAAGGCCAGGCAGGAGCAAGCACTGGACTACCCACATTCAGTCACACCCAAAGTCACCGCCCCCACCTGGAGCCAGATGCCCCCAAAGCAAGCCCCCACGTTCCTGGGGGAAGCCCAACAGCCAGCACCGGCCACAGGCACAACAGGGACAAGGACAGGACGGTCACAGCCAGCTGTCCTGACAGATCCTTTGCAGTAAACGAGAAGTCAGTCACAGAGAGCACGGCGCCTGGCACAGAGAGCCCTCCCAGGCCCCAATGCGCCCACACGCCCAGGCCACACTGGGTCCCAGCAGACCCCAGGGGCCAGGTAGACAACAGGGGCCTTCAGAGTGAAGCCACAGGAAGGATGGGCCCGGGCCAGCTCACCGACGTCCCAAGATAAGCTGTGGCCAGGACAAGGACACGCAGAACAGCAAGCAGCAGCGAGCTGAGAGTGGCGTCCAGAGAAACAGGGCGGCTGCAGCCCAGCCCCACACAGCCAGGCTCACGGCAGCCCTCCCCTTCCGAGGACAAACCCTCCTCGTGTCCCCCAACAGCAGCAGGCTGCAGGACCACCCCTGGGTCTGCAGTGATGGAAGGGGTCTGCCCACCCGCCTCACGGAGTCTCCCACGGGAGCAGGTCCTCAGCTTCATGGCGGCCCTAGGAGGGGCTGCGTGGAGGCCTTGCAGGTCCTAACTACGCAGAGGAAACACCCCTGGCTCAGCAGAGGAAAAAAACAATCTGCAAATTGCAAATGACAGATTCGTGACTTCCTGGAGAGAATAAATAGCGGGAACAGATGGCCCCAGGCAGGGAGGAGTCCTCCAAGTCGCCACCAAGTTTTGAATATTTAATGAGCACGCTGAGAAGAGCAGAGTGACCCAGGATCAGCTTGGACACAGGCTGCCCACCTCGGCGCCCACCGCAGGACCACTCTACCATGACCTGGGCTGTGCTGAGGCCGGCGAGGCCCTCCCCAAAACTGGAGGCATCCTGTCGCAACATGACCACCATGCTGTCCACAGCAAGGTGCTCACCCCTGTCCCTGGGCACCTCTCCGGGCAAAGTCCCCTGCTCAGTCACGGCCGTGTCCACTAGGGACACTCAGGGATACAGACCTTGTCTGCCCCAAGCTTAGGCTTGCCCTGGGGTCACTCGGCTGTGACTTGGTCTTCTGCTGCCTTCCCAGGCGTGTTGAGACAGCTGGGTGAGTTAGGCAGCCAGAACACAAACCAGTGTCCGTGAAGGATGTCAGCACTGAACAGCACTGATGTCAGCTGTGGGTGACCCGCCACGCTGCAGCACCAACTCCTGCGAATGAAGTTAAAATGAGAGCCAGTGTCATGGCATACCAGCGCTGTCAGCATGCCATGCGGGCACAGGTTCCAATCGCAGCTGCTCCACTTCCCATCAGCAGAGGATGGTCCAGGTCCCAGGCCCTGCCCCCATGAGGGAGACCTGGAAGAAGCTCCCAAGCAGCCCAGCCCTTACTGCAGGGTCACTCATGGACAGCCCAGAGGCTCCTCGACACAGACGGCTGGGAAGAGGGCTTCCCACTGGCCAACAGTGAAGCAAATATCAAAACACAAGACTGGACACTTCCACATCTGACACACCAGCCATTTGGGACTTCCCTTCCTGATGCCCGCTGCTGGGAGGGGTGTGCACTGCACTGCCCCCAAATGGCACACACTTCCTGGGGGCAAGCGGCCAGTGAGACAGTGTGTCTTCCACTTTCCATGCCTTGTGCCCCAGCTTGGTCCACCAGAAACACGGTGACCCAGCCCAAGAAAACCGAGTCCTTGGGAGGAAAATCAATATTCATGCATTCCAGCTACTGGCAGCCTTGGGTCACTGCCAATTCCCTCGAAGCGGGAGGCCAGGAACCAGGCGCGTGTGGAGGGTTCTGTGGGAGTACAGTCAGAGCCAGCAGCAGCGTTTGTCACTGGCCACACACAGGCAAGGGACCGAGGGCCCGGGTGTGGGTGTCCACCAAAGCTGTGCCCTCGGTCTCCAATGCCAAACACCCCGGGAGGTCTCGGCCTTGTCCTGCAGCCATCTGACCAGTGCTCACCTCGGAGGGGCAGCCGTGACCACCAGGAGAAGCACTCGCAGGAAACACCAACCTTCCCTCCCACCTCTCTCTCTCTCTCTCACACACACACACACACACACACACACACACACTCCTGGTCAGATCTGCACTCAGGCAGTTTGGACGCTTCTTTGTTCTAGAAAGTGGAGCAACTGGCCAGGCACCCTGCAGACAACTCCATCTGCTGCCGGCCAGGCGGATTAGCAGTAAAACCCGGAGCCGCAAGCGGATCAGCCGGGCGCCCACACCCCAAGCTCTTCAGCACTGAGCGGGAGCAGGTGAATGGAACTGTGGAAGGTTCCAGGCAGAGCTGGGGGCGGAGAGAGAGCTGTTAAGAGGAGCCAGACGTGGAGGAAGGGAGACCCTTTTGGTCCTTCACACCAAACTTATGGACAGCTCCGGCCCACAGCCGCGGCCACAAGGACAGACACGTGCCTCCCCGGCTGTGCACAGGCGTGGGCAAAGCCCCCAGTCCCGTGGCTTTTGGGCACACAGCCTTCCTGGGACAACGGCCAGCTCTCAGGAGCTCTGGACACTCTCGGACGGGGACAGCTGGGTCCCACCGCAGAGCCTCCGGCTGTCGGCACACCCAGACACCCCCTCCCATCGCCAGCCACTGTGTGGGCAGCCTGGCCCATTCCTGGAGACCCTCCCCAGCACAGACAAGCATTCTCTCCTTCCCCCCCAGGTGCCACCTTTCTTCCCCAGGAAGCCACCCTCCTGCCCAGCCGCCCTGAGAAGAAGTGACCCTTGTGAAATCCACACCCCAGTGGCCAGGGCCGCAGGGCAGCACACAGCAGGCTGAAGGGACGAGGTTCCAGGGCAGAAGCCTCTCCACAGAGCCAGCACTTAGCCCAGCCCGCCCCTCCCGGTGCTTCAGCAGAGCCAAGACTGGAGGGGAAACCCAGAAAGGAGGACCAGTTATTGGAGTCTCCCTGGGCACTCAGAGCAGCCATCAGGACGCACGGCTCCACTCCAGCTCTGCTCCGTGTGCCAGCTTCCTGCCAACACGTACCCAGGAGGTGGCAGGTGGAGGCTCAAGGACGTGGGCCCTTTCCACCCACACGGGAGACCTGAACAATGGTTTGGGCTGCAGTTGTTTGGGGACTGAGCCAGTGGGGAAGCACTTGCATGCTCGCTCACGCGCTCGCTCTCTCTCCCTTTCAAGCAAAATGAACAGAAATGAATTGAAACACAAGAGCGGCATTCCAAGACTACTTCTCAGGCTTGCATCCTGCCTGCCCTGCCACGGTCCCAGCCCACAGGTGACTGCCTCGGGTGTGTGGCGCCGCCCCCTCCCTCCTCCTCTCCTCCCTATGCCTTAACCAGGACCCTGCTCCACACTCTGTTTGTGCCCTCCTCTCTGAGCAGAGCGTGCTGGCACACCTGGCTGGCACTGGTTTGGCAATGAATTGAGAGCAAGCACCACATGGGCAGAGACTACAAAGTGGGGAACTGTCAGCACCCACTCAGTCCCCCTGTCCCGCCACTGGCCTTGACAGGAATGGCCCTGAGGCCCCCGGGAGCACCAGACAGCACAGCCGGAGCCTGGCAGCGTGAACATGAACTTGACCGACAGTGGGACCAGCATTCTGGCACACCAGGTTAAGCTCCCGCCTGTGAGGTCAGCATCACACACGGGCGTCAGTCTGTGTCCTGGCTGCTCCACTTCTGAACCTGCTCCCTATAATGCAGCCAAGAAGACGGTCCAAGGACTCAGGTCCCTGCATCCACACGAGAGGCCTGAACGTCCCCCCGGCTTCTGCTGACCCAGGCCTGGCTGTTACGGCCATCTGGAGAGAGAACCCACAGACGGATGCTCTCTCCCTCTTTCGGTCACTCTCCCAGTCGGAAACAGGAGAGGAGAGAGGGAACGAGAGGAGATGGCCAGCCGTGCAGCAGGAAGGGCAGGTCGCCTGTTGGCGCTGTCTGAGGCAGCCATGAGCACAGCCGAGTGGCTCAGCGGCCAGGCAGCTGTGCGGCAGCTGAGCAGGTAAGCTCAGGGAGCATGCTGTCACCTCTGAGAGCCCGACCTCACAGTCCCGGAGCCGGTGCACCAAGGGAGGATGTGGGGGGAAGTCCGTGGGAACGGCCCCCTTGGCTCCACACGTTGCCCAGGTAATCCCACGACCGAGGACCGAGACAAAGCGGATTAACCTCAGAGCCGTCCTGAGCAGGCAGGCCGCAGCGTGCCCACTTCCCCTGCATGCTTGGCTGCTCCAGCCCTCTGCAGACGCAGCCCGCAGCCCTGAGTGGGAAGGAGCAGGCCTCTGGCAATCCCTCGCAGGTCCCTGACATCTGGATACGCGGGTTTCCCTGGGATTCAGAGAGCCTGGCACAGAACCACACCCCACTAGCACCCACAAGCTCCAGAGCCAGATGGCAAGAGGCTCAGCTCTGGAAGTTTTCAGCCCAGTGGGAAAGCCTATTGTGCCATGGTGCACAGTAGGACAACAGGCCCAGAGTCTGGGAAGCGGCTGGGTGAGAACCGATGGCTATGCTAGGCATGTGACTGCCAGGCAGACACCTCAACCTCCCCAAGGAAAGCAGCACGTGGGAGCAAGCCAAGGGTGAACTCGAGCGAGCCCTAAGCATCTCTGGAGGTGCAGGAGACACACCCAGAGTGCCAGATGAAACCTGGAGTCCACCCCATCCCTGCGGCTCCCTCAGACCACCAGCCCCTGCTGACAGAAACGACACCTGCTCTACAGCCAACCTTTCCCTCACTCGCGCGTCATCACCTGTAAAACCAGGACTACAGATGCTGACCTCAGCATCGCGGCGAGGAGCCGGCCGTGCTGAGTGCACGCAGGCTGGCACAAGCCTTGTCACCCGAGGCTGACATCGCCCCAGGCCCCGAGTGGCCCACCAAAGCAGGGGCCACAGACTGCATCTGGAGGACAGCTGTGTGGATGGTGGACTTGGAAGTCTGCCCAGCTGCATGCCCCAGGGGCAGGACCTGCTATCTTTCCCACAAGTTAACACATGGGTGCATGACCCATTTCACTGACAGGCAAACTGAGGCACAGGGCTAGGAATGACTGGCAGGAGGTCTCCTAAGAGCCCTGGCAGAGTCGCACAAGGATGGGACAAGAACACACCAGCCTGGGAGTGACAGATGAAATAGCAAGACCTGCCAGGAACCTCCCAGCCCTGGGAAGCAAGGGGCCACTGCCCACACTGGGGGCCCTGGGAAGCAAGGGGCCACCGCCCACACTCAGGGCCCTGGGAAGCAAGGGGCCACCGCCCACACTCAGGGCCCTGGGAAGCAAGGGGCCACTGCCCACACTCAGGGCCCTGGGAAGCAAGGGGCCACCGCCCACACTCGGGGCCCTGGGAAGCAAGGGGCCACTGCCCACACTGGGGGCCCTGGGAAGCAAGGGGCCACCGCCCACACTCGGGGCCCTGGGAAGCAAGGGGCCACTGCCCACACTGGGGGCCCTGGGAAGCAAGGGGCCACCGCCCACACTCGGGGCCCTGGGAAGCAAGGGGCCACACCAAGCCCAGGTTGCCAGGGCTGGAGGCAGCCCAGCCTGTCTGCCAGAGATGCGGCCAACACCACAGAAAGGACCTGGCCAGCAGGAGCCAGGAGCAGGGCCCTGCAGCCCTCACGCACTGCGCTCAAGCCCACCTCTATGGCTCCAGCCATTCCTGTGCCCACCCTTGGTGTCCCTTGTAGTAAATCTTCTGTCTACACTCTGCTACAAACAGTCACGGCGGCTGCACCCAACCATGGCCCATCACGGGGAGGTTGTGGACTGCCCGACCTTGCCATGACCTTCCAGCCCCAGCCCTGCCCCAAGCCGCCCCCACGGTGCCTCTTCTCATTCTCAGAGACCCCCGCAGCCACCCTGGGCTCATTGCCAGCACCATCTGCTTAACCCAGACCAGCCAAGGGGCCATGGTCGCATTCAGAATGTACAGGCCAGCGGCGGCCAAGCTGGTGAGAAGCCCCAAGAGGACATGTCAGAGGCAGCTGTTGGAGGACCCCAGGCTCCCTCTGGCCACAGGAAGCTGTGTTGATCAAAAGGTTTCTCCACTGCTGGGCTCTGTTCATCTCTCCTATCTGCAAAATGGACACACAGGAGTCCAGTTCCCAGGTTAAATCCTGGTCAGCCTGAGAGCAATTTCAAACACCTTTTGGGAAGAGAATGCTAAGCCTACCCTCGCCCTGCCACCCAGAGCAGGTGAGAACAGGAGGTGGGTGGAGCCATGGTTTCCATGAGAAGGTGTGGATCTGTGGAGGGCAGGCAGGAGGCAGCCGGGAGCCTCAGGTTCTGCTGACACAGAGTCTGCAAGCTACAGAAAGCCAAGTGCATGACCCGTGACTCAAAGCAGCAGAGATCAGACTGCAGACCACTGCGGGAGCCACGGCCAGGGGCATCGCGCGCAAGGTTCTACGTCCACACACACATGCTAAGTGGCTCAAGATGGTCTCCCCTGAACTTCACAAATCGTGGGACTAGGTAGACCCAGATACAAGAGCCTGGCTTAAGCAGAGGGGAAAACACCTTGAAATCTCAGCCCATAAAGGGTCGTTATCACCACCTGCCTCAATTTGGACCTTATGAATAAGTAAACAGCACTGACAAAACGACAGATGCCCAATTCTCTCCCAACAGTCTCGGTACCACAGTTCCTTTGATGACAATCAGACCAGGAGCGTGCAAGGGCTGCAGAGCACTTGATGCTACCAATGTCATCATCATTATCATCCACCATGACCACCATCATCACCATGACCATCATCACCGTCACCACCATCACCATCATCATCACCACCACCATCACCACCACCATCACCACCATCACCACCATCATCACCACCAGCATCATCACCACCATCATCACCACCATCACCACCATCATCATCATCACCACCACCATCACCATCATCATCACCATCACCACCATCATCACCATCACCACCACCACCACCACCATCATCACCACCATCATCATCATCATCACCACCACCATCATCACCACCATCACCACCATCACCACCATCAGCATCATCACCACCATCATCACCACCATCACCATCACCATCATCATCACCATCACCACCATCAGCACCATCACCACCATCATCACCACCATCATCACCACCATCATCATCATCAACACCATCACCACCACCACCATCACCACCATCACCACCATCATCACCATGACCATCATCACCATCACCACCATCAACACCACCATCACCACCATCATCATCACCACCACCACCATCACCACCATCACCATCACCACCATCACCACCACCATCATCATCACCATCAGCATCATCACTACCACCATCACCACCATCACCACCATCATCACCATGACCATCATCACCATCACCACCATCAACACCACCACCACCATCACCACCATCATCATCACCACCACCACCATCACCACCACCATCACCACCATCACCATCATCATCACCATGACCATCATCACCATCACCACCATCATCACCATCACCACCATCATCACCATCACCACCTTCAACACCACCACCATCACCATCAGCATCACCATCAGCATCATCACTACCACCATCACCACCATCACCACCACCATCATCATCACCATCATCATCATCACCACCATCATCATCACCATCATCATCACCATCATCATCACCATGACCATCATCACCATCACCACCACCATCACCATCATCACCATCACCACCATCACTACCTTCAATACCACCACTATAAATTCACACTCCACAGGTAAGGGTTTATCTAACTTGGTTTGGAAGTACACAGCCAAGATCCCACAAATGTCAGAGAAGGGACCAAGCATCTGGGGTGGAATCACTTTGTCACAATCCACTGTCACTAACCATGCCATGAGACCAACCTTAAATCCTTCCAAGGCTAGGATCTCTCAATCTCATTACCCCCTACTGGGTCCCAGCCTGACAGGTGTCACCATGCCAACAGCACACACAGGCACACACAGGGGCCCAGGTTCCAGGACATGAACCCGCAGGGACACACTTAAATTGCACAGGCTTCAGTGCATGTCCGCCTCCCCTGCCTTCCACCACAGTGAACTGCAGCACCTGCTCTTCCTTGTCTCACGGCCCGACATCCCTGCACATGGGGCCCCTCCCACCTCAGCCCACGCTAGTGAGCCCTCATCCTCTGACTGTGCCAGACGCAGGGCCCCCAGGAGGTGCCAACACCCGTCACACAGCATCCGGATCTGCACGCACAGGTCCCGCGTTGGGATCCTTGCTCACTGCTTCTGCTTGAAGTCAGAGCAGTACAATAATAACCCAGAACATCACACCCCGCACCCCAGCCACCGAGGCCCAGGCATCTTCTCTCCTTTTGGAAAGCAGGAGCTATTTTTTGGTTTCCTCTTGTTCCCCTTCCCTCCTCGTCAGCACGCACAGCTTTCTATAAGAGAGAACCGCCTGGAGCACCTGATACAAAAGGCTCCCACGAAGCCTCGGGAGGAGAGAAAACGGCTTCCAGGAGCCACCTTTCGAGATCCAGCAACGCAATGATGCCCGTGACCTCCGGCGACTGACGGCCTCCTTGGCTCACTCAACAGCCACTCCAGACACTCCAGGGAAAGATGCAATGAAAGGGTGAGCATATTTCAGCACAAAGAAAAACATGAAACCAATGCAGAGTTTTCCCATAACATGCACTTTCATGCATTTTGATATACATGGATTTCAAAAGCTAGTTTGCACCAAAATAAATATATTTTAACCCAGTTTAACAGACTCCTGAGACGTGCCCTGACTCAGGGTGCCAGGCAACACTCTGGACTCCATGATAAGAGCAGTGACCTGGCTCATTGACAGGGCGAGGCGAGAGCGGGGTGAGGCTGGGGCACTGTGGGGAAAGCCGCCACCTGTGACACCCACACCCCACGTGGGCACCAGTTCAAGTCCCAGCTGCGTCCACTTCTGATCCAGCTCCTTTCTAATGAGCCTAGGAAAGCAGTGGAGGTTGCCCCCAAAGTGCCTGGGCCCCTGGAATCCACGTAAGAGACCCAGAAGCAATCCAACTTCCCAGCTTCTGTCTGGCGCAACCCCAGCTATTGCAACCATTTGGGATTTGAGTAATAAACCAGCGAACAAATCACTCTCCCTCCCCTCTGCTAGCTCTGCCTTTCAAATAAATAAGCAAATCTTTTTAAAGAAAAAGAGAAAAGTTCTTAGAGAAAAGGAATTTTTAAGAGATAAGTTTATTTGGGCATGAAATAGCTTTGAAATCCATGGGTCATTTTCCCAGCAAGTGAGTGCCCATAAACGTTTTCGAGTATCCTCCAATGCATGGTACCATGCTAGATGACCGCATGAAGTAGCCTTGTCTACCAGGGGCAGGCCAAGGCTCCCAGGACTCAGCTCTGCTTGCTGGGCCTCCCACCTGAACCAGCTGCCTTCTTGGCCTTGCCCACGGCCTGCCCAGGCAAGCCCCTACATCATCCTCCACTGCCTGGGGAAGGGTGATCCCCCCAGCTGCTCAACTCCGAGCCAGGAGACCCCCTCGCCCCTCCCTCCCCTCACAGCCAGTCCTGCCTGCGCTATACCCAGATACACCCAAAAAGTGGCCCCTACTGGCCACATCAATGCCATCCCACTAGCTCAACCACTCAGCCGCTCACCCGGTCACCCGCTTCCACCCCGGGCCCCAGGACTGTTCTAAGCATTAACGCTCTAGACCTCGCTGTGAGAGGTCAGCTGCTGCATCTCACATCAGAATGCTCACAGCGAAACCCGGGTCCCCACGCAGCTGAGTGTGACCACCTGCGGCTCCCTCTGCTCCCACACTCACCGTCACACCAGCCACCTTGCAGCCCCTGGCCATTGCCAGGACGCTGGGAACACGCTCTTGCTTCCTTCCCTGGCCACCCCTCAGCTCTCCCACCCCACACGCCTAGTCAACTCACACATCACAGGTCTCCCCACTCCCAGGAGGGCTTCCCGGGGCCGACCTTCCGCCTTCCGCATCTTGCCTGGCACACGGGAGCACTCGCAGAGGCCCCTCTAGCCTGAGCCACTTCCCGGCAAGGCCCATCAAGAAGGGGCACCTGCCCCACCTCCTTCGTCTGAGCTGCGTCATGTCTGTGACAAGGACAAAATGACGGCGTGCCGGCCAGAGGCCTGCAGGCTTCCACTCTGTCTTGGCGCCCTGCAAAAGCCCTGGGGAGGAGCCGGCTGGCTGCTGGAAGACAGGCCCACGGGACAGAGCCAAGTTCTCCCTGCAGGGCGGCATGCAGCAGCCAGGCCGCAGGCTCACGGGCAGAGCGTCCTGGCTCACAGGAGCCGGCACAGCTGAGACTACCCTGCCCTGGCAACCCAGCACTGCGGCACCACCCCTAACAGAGCCTCTGCTGGGGCGGGTTGGGGTGGGTGCTCTGGACTCCCAGGGTGAGACCAGTCCGAGAGAGCGAGGGGGTGAGGGGGTCTTCAGTGAACGCCCTGTGGAAATGCACTGTGTTTCTCCCGGCAGGGGCTCTCACGGGCACCCAGCACGGCCACCCACAGGCAGCAGATAAAGCCACTGCGAGTGGCTCAGAGACACAGAGCAGATTCCTGAGGCAAGCCCAAACCACGATCGCACCATGGATGAGCAGGACACGCGGACCAGACAACCCAACGCAGCCCAGCCTCAGCCCGGCCAGGTCACAGAAACGACATGACCCGGCACTCGGTCCAGCTTCTGCCCGCCCCAGGAGCCCCGATGCACAAGACTGCCATGCCACGGCTTCCTGGAACACGCGTTGTGTGCAGGGCCAGGACCTCGGGGAACAGAACAGCAACACATGGGCCTCCCGAGCAGCCTGGAGGATGGAGGCTTCATACGAGTCCCGTCACAAGAAGGCATCATGCGACATCACGGAATGTCACGGAAAGCTCAGAAGGCCTCCCTGCAACCCCAAGCCTGCCACAACCACTCCGTTACTCTGGGGAGTGGGGCAAACACGACAGCAGGTCCACGGCCCAAGCCACTGCCCCCCTCACAATAGGAGAAAGCTGCTCCAGACCCCACCCTGGCTCGGCCCAGGTGTCGGCTCCACACGACTACAGCTGCCCACTCTCCTTCTCCTGACCCAGCCAATGCCACTAGCAGGCACAAGCCAAGGCCGGCAACGCTCCAGCCCCGGCCGTGGGCCGCAGCACCCGCACGGCCATCACGGGCCCTCCACATTCTCCCTGCTCCTCCAGAGCTCTGTCAGCCAATCCCCTCACCTCCTCAGGGCTCTGCAGGTGCCGCTTCTTCCTGCTCCTGCTCACTCCTATGTGCCACTCATCACTCCCAGCACAGCCTCCCCCGACCAGGCTGTGCCAGACAAACCCGCCCACCCCCGGGTGCCCGGTCCCTGACGGTTCCTCCAGGACAAGGCCGACTGTGTGTCCCCTTGTTCACCTGTGACTGTCCCCAAACACACATTCCCCACGCCCCACACCCACACAATGCCTGACACGGTGGGAACTCTGTCTCCTGCAGGACCTTCTCCTGGGCACACCTGCTGAGTCCCACAAATCCCGCAGTCACCCCACAAGCACACAGGTCTGGGCGTCCACTGCAGACCAACAGGGCAGTGGGCCCAGGCCTCCCGGGTCTGTGTGAGCGGCCGGGGCTGCACCTCTTGCACAATGGGTGGGTCAGCCATCTGCCACACACCATGCCCTCACTCCTCACTTGCACCACCCAGCGCACCCTCGTGAGACCGCACTTCCATCTCCAAGCAGAGCGTCAGCTGCCCCCTGGGACTGGGCTGGAGAGGACGGACAGAGAAGCTCCTGGAAGACCCCATGACTGCCACCCCTGCAAGGGCTGCGGGGCCCTGCAACCTAGAAAAAGCGCCCGTGTTTCCAAGTAGAAAACAAAGCTGGACCTGCCTCGGGTGCTGTGCGGGGGCTGGCGGTGTCTCCCCGAGGCTGTGAGCCGCAGGGAGAGCTCTGCCCATCCGCTCACACGCTAGGCGATGGGGTCCCCGCCACTCCACATTCCCGCTCGCCGCGGCTCTCACGCCTCCCGCGCGTCCCGTCCCTCCGGGGACAGAGGCGGCCCTGGAGGAATCCCGACCTCCGCAGCCCCGAGCGCGAAGCCTCCCGGTGGAGGAGATTCGCTGACTCAGGTGCGAGGCCGAGGCCGGAGGCGCCCGCCTGGCTCGCTTCGCCCCGCTGGGCAAAGCCAGCGCGGACACGCTCCCGCAAGCGCCGTCAGCGGCCCCGCACCATGCCCGCCGCCCGCACACGCACCTCTCGGCCTCCTCCGGCGGGCAGGGCCGACGCGCGCAGCCCCGCCGAGCCCCGCAGAGCCCGGGCCGCCGTCCAGGTGCCTCCAGCCGGCGGCCTGAGGCCCGACCCCGCGTCCCAGCGCCCGGGGCGGGGCCTCGTCCTCCCCGCCCTCCCCGCAGCTGCACGCGGGGCCGCGGGCGGGGCGCGGGGCTGATCCGCCGCTTCGGAGAGCGAGGGGCTCGAGCAAACCCACGGAGCAGGGCGCCACGACAACCCGAGCGCGGCCGGCCCGGCGCTCCTGGCTGCAAGCTTCTCCGGAGTCCCGGGTCCGCCGCCCCGCTGCGCGCCCCGCAGCCCGGACCCCGCACAGCCCTCAGCAGCCCGGCGCCCGGGCACGGACTACCACGCCGCCCCTACCTGGGACGAAGCCGCGCGCTCCGGCCGGCCCGGGCGCACCTGCCCCTCTGCCCGGCGGGGACGGACCCGGCTCCCGTTTCACGCGTGGTTCCCGCCGCGGTTGGAAGATCAGAGTGTGTGGAGGTTCAGGTTGACCTGCCGTGTCGTGGCCGGAGCGCCGTGCTCGTCATCCGCTCTCCCTGCCCACGTCCCGCGCGGCTGAAAACTCCACGCGCCCCTCCCTCGGGTTCTCCGGGCGCGGGAGGAAAACCTGGCAGGCGCGCTGCCGGCTCCGCTCCACCCACGAGACGATGCAGCGAGCGGAGCCGCCAGGCGCTCCCAGCACTGCGGAGGAAGCCACGCTGGGACGTGGGAGGCAAAAGCTCCAGGCACAGGCTCCAGGCACAACGGGCCGGCTCTGAGTGGGCCTTTCCTGTGGCCAGCGGCACACCGCCCCACCCCGGATCTGCTGGCCACCTCCTCACTCTGGCGATGGGCCAGGCCTTGCTCCAGGGGTCACCTGCTGGGTTCCACCCGCTCCACGCCCCTGGTAGTTCCTTCAGCTGTGGATCTGAGCTTGACCCCTTCCTCGGCCAGGGACCTAGAATCACAGACACCCACGGGTCTCCCGCGGCCCCCGGGGGACCTAAGTGCTCTCTGCGCTCTAGCCCCCGTCTGCCTGAACCTTGGGAGGCTCTGTCCCCTCCCTTCTTGCCATCCACCCTGTGAGCACACCCTCTCCTCCACGCACCCTCCCCCGCCACGCGGACCTGCAGGTGGCCCTTCTGGAGGAGGGAGCCAACGGAGAGCCTGAGGAGACAGCTGGACAGGCCGGGTGCAGTCTCCAACCAGATGCCACTGGCAGACGGCTCTGGGCGGCAGCCCTTCCGCTGGCGCCCTCCAGGTCAGACCACTGGGCTCACCCCTTCCAGCACCTGGCATACTGCCCCTGCTTGCCTTGCACTTGAATACAGCCATGCGTCGGGCTCCTGGGCATGGCTCCATTTGCTGACGGTGTGTGTGTGAGAGAGGGAGACAGAGAGAGGCAGAGGCGAATGGGGGCTTCGCCGTGGCAGGGTCTGCAGCTGCAGGGTGCTCTGGCTTGCTGGGCCCCGCTCTCATTCAGCTGCCTTCACCCCTTCTGTTCTGGACATCTGAGTTGCTTCCAGGTTTTAGCTGTTTTGAGTAAAGCAATTATGCAGATTTGATTGACACATGTGTTTTTTTCACTTAATTCTCTGGCTGCAGGAGACTCGCTGGCTGGGGGTGGGGGCTTCCCTCAGTAGACTCAGCAAGTGTGACCCATGTATAGGGGCGCCTGCAACCCTGGGGGTTCCAAATACGCAACCGCAATGGCACAGCCAGGACCAGCCCCTGTGTGTGTGTGTCCTGAGCCCCAACCATGCGGTACTGTGGTTAGACCCTGTGTGTGCTGAGCCCTGGCTGCGCAGTCCGTGATCAGGCCCTGTGTGTGCTGAGCCCTGACCGCACAGTCCGTGCTCAGACCCTGTGTGTGCTGAGCCCTGGCTGCGCAGTACTGTGGTCAGGCCCTGTGTGTGCTGAGCCCTGGCTGCGCAGTCCGTGATCAGGCCCTGTGTGTGTGCTGAGCCCTGGCTGCACAGTACTGTGGTCAGGCCCTGTGTGTGCTGAGCCCTGGCTGCACAGTATTGTGGTCAGGCCCTGTGTGTGTGCTGAGCCCTGGCTGTGCAGTACTGTGGTCAGGCCCTGTGTGTGTGCTGAGCCCTGGCCACACAGTCCGTGCTCAGACCCTGTGTGTGCTGAGCCCTGGCCGCGCAGTACTGTGGTCAGGCCCTGTGTGTGCTGAGCCCTGGCTGCGCAGTACCATTGTCAGGCCCTGTGTGTGTGCTGAGCCCTAGCTGCACAGACCGTGCTCAGACCCTGTGTGTGCTGAGCCCTGGCCGCGCAGTACTGTGGTCAGGCCCTGTGTGTGCTGAGCCCTGGCTGCGCAGTACTGTGGTCAGGCCCTGTGTGTGCCGAGCCTCAGCTGTGTGCTGCTCTATTAGACGCACGTGGTTTTAGCTGTCATCTTCTTGTTGCTGATTGATTCATGTGCTTACTGAATTTAGCGGTGACAAGGTTCATATGTTCTTTCAGATTATGTGTGTCCATGTGTAGAGTTAAGGAAACCGTCCTCTTCTTCGTCCCGGGAGTGTCCGCTTTCTTGCCATTGACCTCGGCCAGGACGGCGCATGCAACCTTGAGCAAGAGTGGCGATTCAGACATCACTTTCAAAAGCGGGAGTCTTCTTGCAGTTAGACATGCTGCTCATTTCAAAAGCGTAATTTTCCTTTTGTCCGTCTAAGTTCTTGGCCCAGACCCTCTAACAAATGAAAAACTAGTCACACGGAATGGCAGAGGCCCAAGGAGCCAGTAACTCCGGGAGAGACGACTTTAAACCCCAGCTGATGCAGCATTTTCAACAATGAGCAATGCATTTTTAGAAAAATAACAAGACAGAGGAAGAGGAGCTCCCATCGCAAGGGACAGCAAGCAGTGGCAAGGCAAAGCCTGGGAGAAATGACTGGCCCCTTAGTGTGTGGGCGGGGCTCGCTGCTGCCATCTGCAGCCCTCGGATTAGTGGGAGTCCTTCCTGGGCGGGAGGGAGGGGAGAAAGCCCTGGGGATTAATACCCTGTCTCTGTGGGGGAGTGGGGAGAGAGGAAGAGAGAGAGAGAGGAGAGAAAGAGAGAGAGAGGGGAGAGAGAGAGGAGAGAGGCAGGCAGCTCTCCTTCCCAGGGCTCTCCATCAGCCAGCCTTCCCCTGCCTCGGTTAGCTTGCTGGAAAACCCGCAGTGCTGCATCTTGTGAGCTGTTGTACTTCGTCCAGGTGCCCAGCAGGGTTTTTCTCTTGTTTATATGGAGAATTAGACGGACTTTAATCTGTTTAGTTACCTTAGTCTTCTAATTTTTAACAGACTCGGTATACTTCATAGATCCCATTCTAAGAACAGGATGGAATGCCCTCCGACCACCCTCCCTCTCCTTTTTTTCCTCTAGTTTCTGAGATAACATTTTTTATTTGCAATTGAAGAGCTCATGCTCCATCAAGTAAATAGTCCCACAAACAGGAAGCCAGGAGACCCTGGCTCAGCAGGAATACAGGCACGGGGTGTGGCGATGGTCCTCCCACACACGGCCAGTGTTAAAGTCATGATCGTAGTAGGAACTTCTTAGCCGTCGATTTAACAAAGTCAAACCTGCAGCATTGCTGCTGACACTTCTTCCTTTTTTCCTTGTTAGTGTTAGCTCACACATGTAAGAACAGAGAGCTTTTCTGTGCTTGTGCTCCTCATCTCACAGCAAAAGCAACAAGTTCATTCTGTCCCACAGCCGAATCGTCCTCCGCTGCACTCTGCACCACATTTTCTTCACCCATCCACAGGGACACCTGGCTTCATTTCCTGTTCCGGCTGCCGTGAGCAGTGCTGGTACAAACACGGTGGGGCACGTGACTCCTGTACTCCGAGTACAGGAAATGTGGGGCTCATGGATCCTATGGCAGACCTGGTTCCAGGGGCTTCTTTTTAGAAACAGTCTCCCCGTGGTCTGCCCAGTGGTGCACTAGTCCACACCCCACTGCCAGCGTGTACGGGCGCCCCTCTCGGCTCCCCGGGCGTTTGTCCTCTCCGCCTCCTGGATTTTGATCACTCTGGCAGGGTGAGGTCACATCTCGCGGTCTGTGTCTCCTCGTGGCTGGCGATGCCGAGTGGTGTTCATGTATATTTTGGCCTTTTGTCTTTTACAAGCTGGTGTTTATTTCCATCAGCCTCACTCCACGTCTGCCTCAGACACCGCAGCTGAGCTCGGGCCCCTCGGTGGTCGTCCTTGCCCCTCGGTGGTCGTCCTTGCCCCTCGGTGTCCTTGAGCCGTGGACGCTGCGGCCCCGTCTTCAGTGGGGAACTGTTGAAAGGGCACGGAGGGCACCTGCACGCCCTCAGACCGGTCTGCACCCTCAGGCGGGGTGGTCGAGAACTCAGGGGTGGGTGGGCCATTCACCCTGGAACGCCTCCTTGGTCACAGCCTTCAGCCCAGCCTGCTTCTCTGTCAGTCTCTTCAGGATCACGCTAGAAGTAGAGATCAGGCACGTGGGTGTGCGCAGGAGATGGTGCCATGCACAGAGCCTCCTGACGTCACGTGGGTGTGCGCAGGAGATGGTGCATTCATGCACAGAGCCTCCTGACGTCACGTGGGTGTGCGCAGGAGATGGTGCCATGCACGCACAGCCTGAAAGGGGCAGGGGTGGCCCTGGTCTCGAGTCATCCCCCCCAGGTGGATGCCCACAGGAGGGAGTGGGTGGCGGGCATCCCTGGACAAAGTCACAGCACAGAACACACGTGCAATGCAGTCAGCTCAGTGCACTGGCTGCCGGGTTGCTGCGGCCCAAAGGCCTGCCTGTCACCCTACCTTTGTTCTGGCACTTTCTGCAGGCTGAGCCCTTCCACCAGGTGGCAGCATGCTCACTCTGCTGGACCCCATGTCCCCAAGGGTCACTCTAGGCAAAGCAGTGAAGGACAGAGATGACCACGACATGACTGCCCCAACCATTCCTCCTGGGCAGGTCAGGGTTCCCTCTCCGAGTCCTGTCTCTGAGCACTCCACAACGTGTCGCCTTCCCAGTTTCACGCAGCTCCCTTCACCTGGGCAAATCCGCACTCTCAACCGGCTTGCTCTGTGGGCACCTGAGGGCAAACGCCCTGTTGGTCCCCGTGACTTGACGCCACTGCTGGAGTGCCTGTCCATGCAGTGGCGCCAGCAGCTGGGAAGGACAAACTCTCCATCAAGAACTCGTCCAGGGTCCATGTTGTGGCACAGTATGTTAAGCCACGCCTGTAAAGCTGGCATCCCGTGTGAATGCAGGTGGGAGTCTGGCTGCTCCATTTCCCACCCAGCTCCCTGCTAAGGCACCTGCAAATGCCACAGAAATGGCCCAGGTGCTTGGGCCCCTGCCGTGCATGTGGGAGACCAGAAAGAGGCCCCTGGCTCTGACTTGGCCCAGGTCTGACCACTGCAGCCATTTGGGGAGTGAACCATCAGATGAAAAATCTCTCTTCTCTTTCCTCACTCTGTAACTCTGCCTTTCAAATACACAAATCTCTTTAGAAAGAAAAACCCAACTAAATCCACAGAGCAAACACTATTTTTTTTTTACCTTGAGAAAAAAAGAACTTGCTCAATAATCTTTTGTCTTGTTGAAAAGTGAACCCCCTGGGAAGCTGGAACACACACAGACGCTTGCACGGTGTGGTTGTCTGGGTTGCTGATGGGGGAAGAAGTCCTCACCACGGACACTGATGGAACCAGCAGGAACTCGCCATCTCCAGCTCAAGAACGCAGGTCTATAACAGCCCACCGACCCCATCAGGAACGCCCACAGCAGAAGCCCCCCGACCCAGACCCTCGGACAGGGACTCGTCATCTGCTGCCAGTCCACTGAGAGGTAGTGTTCGTCGGCTGCAGACCCAGTGCCACCCAACTGAGCGCAGAAGACACACCCACACTGCACGGCCTCAGCCCCGCCCCAGCTCCAG
Source organism: Ochotona curzoniae (assembly GCF_017591425.1). Lineage (NCBI taxonomy): Eukaryota > Metazoa > Chordata > Mammalia > Lagomorpha > Ochotonidae > Ochotona > Ochotona curzoniae. The sequence goes on along the minus strand of NW_024467122.1, from coordinate 1,591,239 downwards.
CTCCTGGCTCCAGGGCCCTGCCAGTGTAGGCCTGGAGGACACATCTGGATGCACATGGAGACCCGGATGGAATTCCCAGCTCCTGGCAGCAGCCCTGGCCCCTGCTGGGGGCACCTGGGGAGAAACCAGCAGGTGGCAGCTCTCTCTCTCTCTTCTCTGCTTCTCTGATGAATTAAATGTGAACACAGACACAAACAGACTCGGGGAGAGCAGACTTTAGTGTACACCTGGGGAGACTAGAGTTACTCCTCCATAAAGAAGTACCGGCATTTGCAGACTTTCAGATACCTGCAAGCACCCCAGGCTGCCTGTCCACAGAGGCCAACACCTTGGGGTTGCCTCCCAGCCCTCGGGGCCCAAGGCTTTTGAGCCAGGAGGCAGCAAAGCTGCAGCCCTGGGCCCAGATCCTGGCAGTGCTCACTAAACATCCACTCACCTCCCCTCCTGGGCCCATCTGTGGGATACGATGGACAGTCTGCCGGGGAGCCGGCGCTGCCCTATGGGCTGAAAACCACCTGCCAGCCGCAGGCCACTCTCCTCCACTCACCCGAGTCCTCGGCTCCTGCACTGCTTCTTACGGATCAGCTGATGGAAGCAGCGGCCAGCTCACAATACGCCGTCACATCACAGGTAAGAATTTTATCCTATGTTCATTTTGACAATTTCCCGTTCAAAGACACCACCCCAGCCTCTGCTTGCTTCTCTCCCTGACTAGTTTGGCCACCATGTGCTGCTCTTTGTCACACGTTGCCGTGTGGACGGTCAGGCCTTGCCAAGCTCAACCAGAGGCAGAGCTGTGTGGGTTGGTGATCAGCTTCCTGTGTTAAACCATCCATCTTCACTCCCCTGCAAGCACACTTGCTGCGCGTGAAGAGCTGCGATCCAGCCGACGGGGAGGCAGGCAAAGCAGGTGGAAGGCCCGACCTCAGGACAGAGCTGAGAGGGGCCCAGGTGTGAAAGCTGGACCCGGGACGGCTTCTCCGCGTTGGAGCTCCAAGAAGGAGGATGCCAGCTGAGCCAGGACGCCCACGGGCAAAGAAGCGCCGATGTGCTCCTGCGTGGAGGCCATCAGAAGCCAGCTACTTCTGCACACAACGCGGGAGGAGCAGCCCAGCAGGTGCCCGAGGTCTCCTCAGCGGCCCCATTGCACATTTCCACAGCGACACCGCGTGGCAGGAGCTGCAACCCAGCCCGGGCTGGCCCGGGTCAGCTCTGCTGGAGCAGACAAGAGAGGGTGCCGAGGCCAGCCTCCAGCTCAAGCTGGCAAGAGCCTGGCATCGCGGCAGCCTTCCAGGCGCACTCAGGAGGGAAGAGAGGGGTTCCCAGTACCCTGACACACGCGGGGGTTGGGATGGGAGCTCAGCAGGCAGCCAAGCTATTCCATAAACCCCAGGTCCCAACATGGCCGCCAGCCACCTCTCACCTGACGATGCCAGCGTGTCAGCAGCCTGTTTCCCGCCTCGCTGGCTTCCTGGGTCCCCTGACTCACCAGGAGAGGGGAAAGTGGTGGGTGGGGGCGGGTGGAGGGAGCGTGAACTGCAGCCAGTGCAGCGAGTGGGACCCCACCAGTGTGGGTGGCACAAAGGCCTCCAGGGCGAGAGAGACAAGTGCCGGTAGGTCTTGCCCTGTCCTGCTTCATCTAGAATTCCTCCAGCAGCGGCCCCTGGGATGGCTCAGGCTGGCAGAGGCGGGGCCTGCCGCTCTCGGGGCGGTCAGGAGCCCTGGGACAGCTCTGTGCTGTCTTCCAGCCCCCGCTGGGAGCAGTGGGCTGGTCACAGCATGTCACACAGGGCCACCTGGGAGACGGGGAGGGGCGGAGGCTCTGGACCCGTGGGGCAAGAGGATGGGCACTGGTTCAGGGGAGCTGACCAGGCCAGGCCTGGAGGTCCGCTGGGCGGGCATCATGTTTACTAGCTGATGCGCAGTGGACCCTCGGAGGCCAGGCCTGACATGCACAGCAGTGGGTCGTCGCTGGGACTTTTGAACTGTGTGTAATTACGAAATTTTTAATTAACTAAAAAATTTTAAGCGAAAGCCATCTGTCGCACAATATAACATTAAAATCAGAAGGGACCCACCAGGCTGGTGGAGAAGAGAAGCACCCTGTGTGTGGCAGCACAGCACCACACAGGGGCACCAGTTCGTGCCAGGGTTGCTGCATTGCCAGCCCAGCTCCCTGCTTATGTCCTGGACTGTGCCTGTGTGGGAGACCCAGAAGTTCCTGGCCCCAGCTCTGGCCATAGCCGCCATTGAGGGCTGAACCAGCAGATGGAGGATGCCTTTCCTCTCTGTGGTTCCGTCTTTCAAATAAAATTAAAATAAATCTTTAAAAATACACAAACAGGGCCCAGCACAGTAGCCTAGCAGCTAAAGTCTGCCTTGCACGTGCTAGGATCCCATATATGGATGCTTCCCAGGCTTTCCCAGGCTCTCTGCTTGTGGCCTGGTAAAGCAGTTGAGAACAGTCCAAAGCCTCGAGACCCTGCACCTATGTGGGAGATCCGGAAGAAGCTCCTGGCTCCTGGCTTCGGATTGGCTTAGCTGTGGCCGTTTGGAGAATAAAGCACTGGATGGAAGACAAGTCTCTCTCATCTCTCCTTTTCTTTGCACAGTTCTGCCTTTCAATAAAAATAAATATTAAAAACCAATAGCTTGTGCAGGACTGTTGGAGGAACCTAAAAGAAAATCCATAAATGTGCAGCAGTCTGCAGGAAAGCTAGGCGGCGTGGGCATCCAGCACTTGCAGAACGCCGAGGTTCGCCGTGGGCAGAGGTGGCACAGGGCAGCCCGCTTCTCTGCCCAGTTCATCCACCCAGGGCTTGGCCTCCACGCGTCTGCCCTGCAGCTCCCCACACCCCTCACTGCTCGTGGCTTCCATGTGCAAGGCACACGTGTCCCAGCAGAGGGCAGAAGAGCCCCAAGTCCAGGTGTGTCCCGGCCTGTGACCCACGGAGGCACCAGCTCTCGGGCAGCACTGGGAACCACCACACAGTGTCGGAGGGACCACGGAGCCGGTGCCATTGCCAAAGCCTTGCCCACCTGGGCACCGTGGGCCGGGAGGCTGGTCCAGACGCCGGTCCCAGCTCAGCATCTGGCTGGAATCCCAGGAGAACCCCCAGCCGCCCCTGCCAGGGTCCACACCCAGGCCAGCTGGAGGGCTCCATCAAAGCAGCCTCCCAGGAAGGGGCTCTGTGCTGGGCAACGTCCATCTTAGCTTCTCGGGCAGGCCTGGAATGCGGCACACCCTGCTTTAAAGGGCCCAGCAGTCCTCGCGGGCCTCTCAACCACCTTCACAGCCCGTCCCCCCAGGAACACCCCAGCATGTTCTCCCTGTGTTCCCTGGTGAACTGGTCCATCCCCGCTCTCCTCCACAGGCCCCTGGGGCACATGGACACCCCTTTTCTGGGCAATCCCAGATACAAATGGAGGTGGTGGATAAATGCATGATACGTATTCACAATAATGTCATTGAAGGAACCCCGACTCTGGCTGTGGGGCCTTGGCAGCAAGGCTCTCGGGGGCGGGGGGACCTCACCCCTTTCCACACGGAGGCTGCCCCCAGTACTCCTAGTACAGCTCGCGTGGTGGGCAGTGGGCTCTGCAGGCGGGCAGGCCTCCCTGTGCGTGGGCCCAGCCCGGCGCAGGGCGTCTGTCTCAGAGTAGATGACTGTGCTGATCCCAGGGTCCTCCTGCACCTTGCCCTTTCAGGGGAAAAACTCTGTCGAGGGGGCTGCCCACAGGGCAAGGCATGCCAAGGCTGCTGAGGGGTGGAGCAGCCACCTGCAGGCTCCCCTGGGCTGGGGCCTGGAGGAGGGCTCCTGGGGACGTAGGAGGCACAGCAGGGCCAGCCCCACCCCGCCACCTGTCTGTGGTGGCACCAAAGGCAGGGAAGGCCAGCAGGCAGGGCAGCCTGAGGTCCTGGCGGGTACCCAGCCACACCCACGCAGCAGGAGGACAGTGAGGCCCTGCACTGGGACAAGCGCGGCCGCTCAAGGGCCATGCAAGATGGCAGCATACACTTGAGTCTATACACAGCATGCAACACGGGGCCAGCATCACGGCACAGCTGGCTAAGCTACCACCTGCAGCACCAGAATCCAATATGAGCACCGGTCCGAGTCCTAGCTGCTCCACTTCTGACCCAGAGCCGTGCACATGGTCTGGGAAAGAAGCAGAAGACGGTAGCCATGTGGGAGACCTGGAAGGAGCTCCTGGCTCCTGGCTTCAGCCTGGCCTGGCCCTGGCAGTTGCAGTCATCTAGGGAGTGAACCAACACATGAAGATGTGTGTGCGTGTCTTCCTCTCTCTGCAGCACTCTGTCTTTCAAATATATCATATATGTATATAGCATGTGTGTTTGCATGTATATATGTGTATATGTAGTGCATGTGTGTGTGTTATATATATAACTCGTTGTCCCGTGTCAGTTTTAGATGGAGGAAGCGGTTCTATGCTGTGAGACCTGCGTCTGATTTTGTCTGCTCAGGTCACATTGCTGAAATGCAGGGTGATGCCCACGGATGTTTCGTCTCTTTCGACATCTCTGTGGTTTTATGTGTATGAATGCTGACATTTCTTGTGATTGCAAAATGCACATGAATATGTTTCCACCAGTATCCCTTTGTGCTTTTCTGGTTTTTTGTTTATTGTTTATTTTAATTTTTAATTCAGCTTTAACAGATTCAATGTGCCTTGCAGCTGTGATTCTAACAACATGACATTCACTCGCTCCCTCCCCATCTTCCTCCCTCCCCCATCTTCCTCCCTCCCCCTCCCTCTCTAGTCTCTCTCCCTGTCTCTCCTCCCTCCCCCATCTCCCACCCTACCCCCCGTCCCATGTTCCTCCCTCTCTCCCTCCCCCTCCCTCCCACCCTCCCCCCTCTCCCACCTTCCTCCATCTCCCACCCTACCCCCCGTCCCATGTTCCTCCCTCTCTCCCTCCCCCTGCCTCCCACCCTCCTCCATCTCCCACTCTCCCCCATCTCCCACCCTCCCCCATCTCCCACTCTCCCCCATCTCCCACTCTCCCCCACCTCCCACGCTCCCCCATCTCCCACCCTCCTCCATCTCCCACCCTCCCCCATCTCCCACCCTCTCTTGCTTCTCCCTTTCTTTCTGTCTTATTTTTTTTAAGGGGAGTTGAGATAGCAGGCTTAAAATTTATACCACAATCCTTCATTGGACTTAATCCTTCATTGAATAAGAAGTTTAACAAGGAAAAAAACAGAAAGATTCTAGTTCAGCCAGGAAATAGACAATGGGAATTGAAGAGCAAACAATAAAGGTCACTTCACCCACATACAGTAAGTTATAAAGTGATCACAGACGCTTGAAGCTGCAGTAGTGTAACCATTTTAACCACTGGTTTGACCAAGGGATAAACCACGGTCTTACAAAGTTCTATTTGCAGCAGTGCTGATCCGCAGAGCCCTGTTCAAAGTTTGGAGGCCTCGTCGGAGGGCGACCACATGGGGCTTGTCTTCCTCAGCGAGGTATCGTGTCATTGTGTCCACTTTGCTGCAGGTGGCAGCAGTCCGCCCTTCTTCACAGCCGAATAGTATTCCTCTGCGTGTGTGTGCACCAGTTTCTCCATTCGCCATCCGGCGAGAGACGCCCTGGGGGAGGCAGATGCTGGCCCACGGGCAGCGTTGCCGTGGGCGAGGTGCCATGGGCGAGGTGCCGTGGGCGAGGCGCCGTGGGCGAGGCACCGTGGGCAGCGCTGCCGTGGGCGAGGTGCCGTGGGCGAGGTGCCGTGGGCGAGGTGCCGTGAGCGAGGTGCTGTGGGCGAGGCGCCATGGGCAGCGCTGCCGTGGGCGAGGTGCCGTGGGCGAGGCGCCGTGGGCAGCGCTGCCATGGGCGAGGTGCCGTGGGCGAGGTGCCACAGCCTCTGGACACGCACACCTCGCAGTGGGTCACCGCGTCACTGGGTGTGCTTTCCTTCTTCTCTTTCTGTTTGTTTGAGTTTGTTTTTGCTGTCGTTGTTGTTTGAAGGAAGGAGTGCTTTATTTTCTTTATCCCTTCTATTTCATCAAACCATGCGGGGGATATTGTTTTTCTTCAGTCTCCTAAATGCGTGCTTGATCAACTTAAACTATGAGGACATCTGAACTCCATGAAGATCCTCCGCTGTTTCCCCTCATTGTTTTTCTAGAATTTCAGCTTACTTCTTTTACCTCAAATGGTAATTTTTTTGAAGATTTTATTCTTTGAAAGCCAGAGTTACAGAGAAAGACCAAGGTTTCCCAAATGCTGACCATTCCAGAGCTGGATAGCTGCGCAGCCAGGAGCCCGGAGGTTCTTCCAGTCCCACACGTGGGTGCAGGGTCCCCAGCACTCGGGCCGTCCTCCACTGCTTTCCCGGGCCCGTTCGTAGGAAGCTGGATGGGAAGCAGAGTAGCAAGACTGCAGGTGGGGACTTAGCCAGCTACGCCAAAATGTGATCTTTCAAACCCCGTTTCCAGTGTGGCTGTTCGGGATCTGCGTTGCTCAGCCTCCCCTGCCCTGCACCTGTGTGCTCTGTGCTCCGTGTCCTCCTGGAGCAGCATACTTCGGTCATCAGAGTGGCAGCTTTGCTCGCTCACTGTGCGTTTTTATTGTTCTCACCTCTGAGCAGCAGCTGAGTTGGGGTGCCTGCCTGGCGTGTGCGCTGTGACCCTCAGCACTTCGGAGGTGCCAGCAGTGTTGCTGACGTGACGTCTGAACGCTGCCCAGGTGGCCTGGCCCACGCCTCTTCTGCTTGCATTTGGAAACTTTTCTGGTTTGTATTTGAAGAAAGTTATTCAAACAGTGTAGAGAATATTCGTCTACCTTTTGCAAGTTCGTGTAATTCACCATTTGCACAGTTTGTTCTTGCTACAGAGACACACGCCTTTTTTGAAGTTACCATAGCCTGCTCTTTCTCCCCAAATATTTTGATGTACATGTGTGAGTGGAGACGTCTTCTAAAACTGAGTAGCGTTACTGGAGTCAGTAAACCCAACAACGACACATCGTTATTTGCGCTTCACTCTTACTCAGACTTTGAAATTGAGTTGGCTGTGTCCTTTGCTGTACCCTGTTCCCACAGCCCGGGCCACCGCCCAGCCTGGCTCTGGCATTGCACTGCCTGCTGAGTGTCCATCCATAGCAGTCACGCCCCCGAATCCTCCACCTGCCCCTCTGCGCCGCTGGCAGCTCTGGCACGGCCTGCCCGGTTGTGCATATGCGTCGTGTTCCCATGATGGGTGTGTCTGGGTCTCTGTTAGACCAGGTGCTGCGTTCCTGCTGTGCCAGTGCCTCCTGGTGTGAGCGCATGGCAGGCACACTTGGCAGGAGGAGCCAGTGTTCCCGGTCTCAGTGGATGCGTTAAACAGGAGTCCACTGTGTCTTTGTTTTGGTCTAGGTCTTGTTAGATTCTTGCCTCGTACTTAAAAGCATTGTGAGCACAGACACCAAGGCAGCATAAATAAGTGGTAATGTTTGTTTATTCGGAAGGTCAGAAACAGAAATTAACCATGTAACACAGAGTAAAAACGGGTGGGAGAGAGACTGATGCTTTGTGTCCTGAGGGAAGGAAATTGCTACCTTTTTCTGAGTCTGCCCTAGGAAGAGTGGGAGAAAGACATACCCAACCAAGTAGCCGAATGCCACAACCCAAAGGGCCAAACAGGAGAAGCCCTCTTCCCATGGGCTTGAGAGTGGAGTGACCAGTCAGTGCAGCCCTGCCCTTGCCCAGTCCTGTGGGTGAGTGAAAAATCTTACGGGGGAGGGGAGGGCAGCGTGACTTCCAGACTCATGGCCCTAAACTGCACACCTGCCTAGACCATATCATCTTCAACATCAAGTGTGTGGTTCAGATTTTGTTTCCCATAAGCTAAGGCGTGCCGGAAAAAGCAAGCTTAGTGTTTACCCTGGCTCCTTACAGGCCCTCAGAAGTCCCTTCCGCCCCCAGACTCCAGCTCAGACCGTCACCTGGTTCTTGTGTCACTTGGGTCTAGGCCGATGCCGTGGGATAGTAGGCCACGCCTCTGCCTGCCGGTTCCTGTCCCAGCTGCTCCACTTCCCATCCAGCTCCCTGCTTGTGGCCTGGGAAAGCAGTCGAGGACGGCCTGGGACCTTGGGCTCCTGCACCTGCGTGGGAGGCCCAGAAGCGGCTCCTGACCTCTGGTTTCAGACCAGCCCACCAGCTCCAGCCATTGTGCCATCTGGAGAGTGACCCAGTGGACGGAAACTCTCTTTGCCTCTTTCTCTCTGTAACTGTGATTTCCAAATACAAATAAAAATGTTTTTTTTTTTTTTAACTCAGACATTTGTTCACTCTTAAATTTCCTCCTCAACAGTTCAGAAAGTGGGTAACTGCCCAGCAGGGAGTTCACTTCCTGCCAGGGCCCCACCCACTGTTGCCCCCCGACAGGCGCTTTCATGCGCACCTCGCCGGAGCGCTGAGGTTCATTCTGTCTCCAACTACTTGGCCATCCAGCGATGTGTGTTGAAACCAACTCCATGTTACTTGCAATGTCCCAGTTGCTTTTTATGGAGACTTCAAATTCATATCATACTTAACTGACAAAAAAGCCAAGCCTTTAACTCACGCCGAGTTCCCAGGCAACAGGCTGGGAAAATGTGTCATCGACATTGTCCTGTTGTACAAATGAGAGGCTGCGAAACGAAGGTGGAAGTCGCCTGACCTCTGGAACCCCAGCTTTCTCAGCAATATGGTCATTTATTATAAAGATGGAGAGGAAGGGCCACTGGGGCCTGCCAGGACCATGGCATCCCTGCCCACTGCAGGTGAGCGCCCTGGCCCAGATGATCCCCAGGATGATCCAGCCTCAGGGCGCCACCTTCAGGAGACACGAGAGCATACAGGTGCATTTGCTTAAACCCACACTGCACTGGCCCAGTGTGGGATGCCTCTTACCCACGCTGCACGGGGCCCAGCGTGGGGTGTCTCTCAGAGCGTGTAGCTTCCAAGCATCCTTGCCGTGGTGGTAACTTAGTTTCAAGCCGAGGACCTTGGGACAGTGGACACTGGCGCCCCATTGTCTCCTCCGTGTTCACAGAAGTCACATGAGCCTGTATTCATCACAGCGTTGCTCTCGTCTGGAGAATCAACAAACTGTGCAACACCACACAGCAGCCACATTCAACACGTTCCAGTTTTTAACTTAAAAACTTATATCACAAAAATAACATGATACCATTTATATAAAGACAAAAACATGTCAAAATGCTGATTCAGACTCATCCTAAAGCTACATCCAAATGTGCTCAGAAGCATCAAGCGTGGTGGAAATGATGCCAGCTGATCTCAGGCTAAGTGACTGCCTGAGAAGAGGTAGCCCACAAGCCAGGGGGAGTGGACACTCGTGGAGACACCCAGCAGGCCAGGGGGAGTGGACACTCGTGGAGACACCCAGCAGGCCAGGGGGAGTGGACACTCCTGGGGACACCCAGCAGGCCAGGGGGAGTGGACACTCCTGGGGACACCCAGCAGGCCAGGGGGAGTGGACACTCCTGGGGACACCCAGCAGGCCAGGGGGAGTGGACACTCCTGAGGACACCCAGCAGGCCAGGGGGAGTGGACACTCCTGGGGACACCCAGCAGGCGAGGGGGAGTGGACACTCGTGGAGACACCCAGCAGGCCAGGGGGAGTGGACACTCCTGGGGACACCCAGCAGGCCAGGGGGAGTGGACACTCCTGGGGACACCCAGCAGGCCAGGGGGAGTGGACACTCCTGGGGACACCCAGCAGGCCAGGGGGAGTGGACACTCCTGGGGACACCCAGCAGGCCAGGGGGAGTGGACACTCCTGGGGACACCCAGCAGGCCAGGGGGAGTGGACACTCGTGGAGACACCCAGCAGGCCAGGGGGAGTGGACACTCCTGGGGACACCCAGCAGGCCAGGGGGAGTGGACACTCCTGAGGACACCCAGCAGGCCAGGGGGAGTGGACGCGCCTGTGTCTTCCACCCAGTCCTTCTCTCTTCTCCCTCTGGAGTCCCACTGCACACATATTCAACCATTTGATATTGTTTTTGGAGTTGTTTTGGTGCCCTGGAGTTTTCCCTCTCATTTGGTTCCCCCTCGTATTTTGCTTTGCATAACTTCTATCCATCTGTCTCGGCTGCATTTGTTGTCCGTCAGCAATATGAAGTGTCTCTGAATGCCCATCAACAGAATTCTTAGTCTCTGCTGTCCTGGTTTTGTGTGTTGCTATTTCTAGGGGTGCCACTCAACTATGTTACATTTTCCAGGTTGCCACTGAAATTCTCATGACTTCCACCTGCTGTGAGTATGCTCCGTGGGAGGTTGGAGCAGACAGAGGGTAGCTATTTCACATTTTCTGATACAATCCAGGGCTGTGGTGCCATCATCCCGTATGGACAACAGTTCATGTCCTGACTGCTCCACTTCTGAGCCAACTCCCTGCCTATGCCATGGGAAAGTAGCGGAAGATGGTCCAGGTCCTTGAGCCCTGCTCCCGTACGGAGACCCATAAGGAGCTCCTGGCTACTGACTTCAGACCTGCTCAGCTCCAATTGTTGGAGCCATCTGGGGAGTGAAGCAATGGATGGGAAATTTCTCTCTCTCTCCTTTCTATAACTCTGCCTTTCAAATAAAAATAAAATGAATCTTTTCGCTCATGTTTTGTGTTCCTTCTCCTTGTACACACCTCTTGTAATTTTTGTTTGGAGACTAGACCATGTGCACAGGAAGGTGAAGGTCGGGACCTTGTGCTGAGACCGAAGGTGCCCCCTCTCGGGGTCCTTGCGGGGAGGACTGAGTCAGTCTGGCCAGGCGCTGAGTTCTGTGGCTGCCATGGCCACCTTCAGTGAAACAGTAGCTCTAAAACCTCTGGGCGAGCCTGTGGTTGGCGTGGAGGTGAGCACGGAAGGGCTTTACTCAGCTGTCTGACCCACCGCACCCCTGGCACAGGCGGACGTGGCACTCGTGTTCTTGTTCCTCCCCCGCTGGCTTTCCTGCTGCTCAGCACTGCCGGGCTGGGGGAGGGAAAGGAAATCCAGAGGGACTGTCACAGTCCTAGAAGGCCCGAGTGCCCGTGGCTCAGTGTCATTGCCGAGGCAAAGGCTCACCTTCTATAGTCACCAAACCTGGCACAAACGGCTAATCTTGGGGGCAAAAGTTATTTTCTGTTCGTTTCAATTATTTTTTTTTTACAAACCATAATTTAAACAGAGGGAAATTTCATATAGAACAAAAATATCAATAATATGAAAACATGCATTGAAGAAGAGAGACATTTAGAGATGGCAGCCTGGGTTTCAAGGCGGGGGTGGGTTCTGTGTCCACGCCTGTTCCAAGGTCCTCACACTCAGCATTGCTCACTGCGGTGTGGCTTCTCCCAACTGCTGACCTCATGCAGACCTCTGTGGCATCTGCTACTCCGAAAGAGAGAGAGAGACACAGAGAGAGATCTTCCATCTGCAAGTCCACCCCCAACTGATTGGAACTGAGCTTAGCTGAGCCAGGAACTCCGTTTGAGTCTCCCGTGCGGGAGCAGGGCCCGAACACCCTCCTCCGCTGCCCCAGGCATGTTAGCAGGGAATGGACCAGAAGCCGAACAGCTGGGACTTTAACCAGCACCCCTAGAAGATGCCAGCACCAGAGGCTTACCCCACTGGGCCGCAATGCCAGCCTGGCGGTATTCATCTTGCTCTGTGGTTCCCCCCTGAGTACGTATAGACCCAATCCAAGAGCAGAATTGTTGATCAACAGAGACCTGACCCTGCATGTCTCCTCTCCCGGCAGCTTCTTGCTCACATTAGCCAGGGTAGAAACTCCCGCCCACCTGGGTTCCTTTCCGTGGGTCCGTGGGTCCGTGGGTCGGCGCTGCCCTCCCCGCAGAGGGCTGAAGGTGAGCCCTGGTGGCCACAGGCACAGCAGCCGTGGCTCTCAGAGGCCCAGCTGTCTGCTTGCACCCTGCAGTCTGCAGCACTCTTCATCTCCCTCTTAGGACGGTGAAGTTCACTGGCCTGGGCGTTAGTGACCGGACACTCAGCCAGCTAACAGTTTGCTGGAATCCAGACGTCATCCAGCAGGGTGCAGTGGGCCGGAGGACAGCCGCTGCAGTCAGCCGCTCCTCACAGACTCACACTGAGCCGGTCACACGCCACCCTCAGGTCTTTGCTGGGGAGAGGGCTGAGTGCGCTCTCCACAGCGGCTGCTCCCTCAAAGCACACAGGCCAGAAGGTGAGAGAGCTGTTCCCAGCAAGGCTGAACCACAGCCTCGTCAGCCAGCCAGGACCTGGCATCCCGTTAGCCTGGTCACGGTGACTCACGACAAGACCGTCACTAGGTCTGGGAGAGGAGCTTACACAAGAGGGTACATGCTAGGAGCCGGGAAGAACTGGAATCTTCCAGAAGGCTGCCTACACAGCGATGCCATGAGGTCGCCCTTCAGGACTGCATCTGGAAGTCGTCTTCGGCGTTTCCCAGGAGGCCTCAGAGGACCGCGGGCAAGCTGGACTCCTCCAGGCGGCCCCCTCTGCTTGCCCTGGCTCTGAAGGCGGCCGCCCAGACACATCGAGGCCTGTCTCCCTCAGCAGTTGTGTCCTCTGCTTGTCAGGCAGTCGGCGCAGCTTGGGTTTTCAGAGGAGAAAAATGCACAGCGGATGAAAAGACCGATGTGAAGTGGCAGACAGTCAGGGCACAGCCAACTGTCGGAAGAAAAGTCTGCCTGGAGAGCAATCAAACCTTCGCTCTGAGAGTCCAGTGCGCTGGACCCAGGGCCCCCCAGGATGCTCCTTCCTGGGCCCCAGAGCCTGAACAGCCAGCAACAGGCCTTGGTTCTTTATTAGAGACCAGTGAGTCATAGCAGTCTGGGTTTCCCACCAGTGCAAGCAGTTCCATGAATCGCCTCCATAAAACCCTGCCCTTCTGGCCTGCGCTGTGTTCTCAATGCCAGAACCTTCCATTCAAGAGCTTTACGGCCCAGCCTTGCACTCAGAAATGTCGCTGCGCATAAGAGGGCCTTTGATCTCCAGCCATCGGGCTGCAGCCGAGCGTGGTTTGATAACCATCTGAAGAGCAAAGCGCTTGGGTTTCCTCCCATCTATTTCTACTCCACTTTTAATAAGCTGATTAGCTGCAGGCACCTGCCCTTCGCCCTCCCAGCCCCCCTCCAGCCAGCGGCTGGACAGACCCGGGCTGTGTGTGCTGGGACAGCTTGCTGCATGACCCTGCAGCCAGCCCAGCCCATCCGGAGCCCACGCCCTGCAGAGTGAGGTTTCCATAGACAGAGTGCAGTGGTCGAGGGCAGGCCCAGAGCTGGCAGCAGGTGGTGTGTCCTACCTCACACCCTGGCACATGCCAGCAGGGAACGCTGCCCGCCAGGAAGGGAGCTGGGTCAGCGGGCAGAGTGGGGTACCTCAGAAACCAAAGAACTCTTTGTCTCCTCAAGCACAAGCTGGCAATGGAAAAGGGACCAGGCAAGCTTGTGACGCAAACCGAACACACCGGGAGCTGGCGCTGGCAGGTGCAATTGGTCCGAAGGTCCTTGGGAGCAGGCGGGAGCCCCGGACGCTTGGGACATGTGTCCCTGCACACAGCGGAAACATGGAGGGATGACACTGTCCCCACCACGCTGGAGGAGCTTTCCCTAACTCATCTGAGTTGCAAACTCTACGCTTTCAAACTCTAGGTTTTTATTAGCGTGGAAATTTATAAAATTAGTTATGTAAAAGACACAGTTTCTAAATTCAACTTTGGAGTCTATCATTTCAAACACCATTGCTTTCAAAAACTTGTTATTCAAAACAAGCCTTTTTTATAAAAGCAATAGACAGCTTGGTTACCTAGCCAATCTTTTTCAATACTTAGTTATTTATTTGAAAGGCAGACAGCAATGGGATGAAAAAGAGGCCTCTTCCGACTGCTGGTCCACTCTCCAATGGCCACAAAGCTGGAGCTGCGCCAACGCAAAGCTGGAGCCAGGAGCTTCTTAGGGGTCTCCCACACGAGTGCAGGGCCCCAGGGACTCAGCCCAACGTGCGCCTTCCCAAATGTATTAGCAGGGAACTGGATCAGAAGTGGGGTAACCAGAACTCAAATCAACACCCACATGGGATGCTGGTGCTCAGACGGTAGCTTCACGTGCTATGCCACGGCCCATCTAGATAAGCTGTTATATGCAAATGGCATGATAATCTTCCCTGCCCAGCTCACATGGTAGACCCCAACCCTCACTGCAGAAACGGGGGGTGGACGTGTATGTCTGGGGGGCAGGTTGAGGACCCTTGATCACCACAGGGGTGCTCACACAGCACCAGCCCCCTGCTTTTGCCAGAATTATGTAAGAAAAGCTTCTTTTTCTAATAGTGTTACTAGCAAGGCCAGGAAGGAGCCTGTAGTTGCTGCAGGCCACAAGCAGCTGTCAAGGACAAAGCCGAAGGGGCACCGCTGGGGCTCTGCGGGGTGCTGGACCCAGCTGTGCCTGAAGCCCTCCAGCACCTCTGAGACTTCCATGTGCAGTGTGTGGCCGCGGCTGCTGAGCTATTCAGAAGAGTAAGCCAGCCCTGGGGCAGGTGCAGACACCGCAGACGGCAGGGGGCAGTGTGAGGTGACCCCAAGAGCTGCTGTCGGGGCCACACCTACACGCAGCTCTGCACACAGGCGAAGCTGACGAGCCTCAGGAAGGCCGAGCCTGTGGCTAACAGTCACAGAATGCATGCCTGTGCGTGCAAACCCACACGCGCCACTAGAAAGCCATGCCTCATGCATTCTTCCACAACACGTGGGGTCTGTACGGCGGGCAAACCCAGCGTGAGTCAGTAACCAACTAGGACCAGGGGCTTTCCTCGGTTACGACTGGCCAGAGACAGCGAGCACAGAGCAGCTGGCAGCAGGCCAAGAGCAGGCCCCCTCGCCATGACTCAGCCCACAGGACAGGCTCCGGCAGGTCAGGAAAGAGCTGCTGGGAGGACTTGGGAAGTTCCAGCCCTTATAGACCAAAACCACCTTGCTGGGGCCTGCCCGCAGAGCATGGTACCCACACCGCGACGGTGGCTCCTACCCAGCCCCTGTAGCCCAGAACCACGTCTCTGGGGTAGGCCTACGGAGCATGGCACCTCCGCCCCAGGGGGAACCCCTACCTGCCCAGCAGCTGCAGTGTACCCCGCCCCAGCATTTCAAACACTGTGTGTAACGAAGAAGAGTGTGTGAAACACACACACAGGTCAAGGAGGTCACTGGGGTTCAAAAAAGCTTCGAAGCCTAGTGTCTGTGTTGTATTGAAAACTGCGACAACTTGGGGTGGGCATTAGCTTGGGGTAAAGATGTCATTTGGGATGCCCCCACTTGAGTCTCTGCTCCACTCCTGAGCCTGGCTTCCCGCCAGCGCACACCTCAGGAGGCAGAAAGTGGAGGCCCGAGTCTGGGAGACCCAGGTGGAGTCCTGGCCGCAGCCTGGCCCAGCCCTGGCAGCTAAGTGGAAGAGGTCTTCCTCTCTGCTCTGCATCACTCCAGTGCAATTTAGGGGCTGCTACTGTGGCATCGTAAAGCTGGACCTTTGCCTGCCTGTGGGGCCAGCATCCCACGAAGCACTCGCTTGAGTCCCAGTGGCTCCACTTCCAATCCAGCTAATGGCCTATGAAAGCAGGGGAGGATGGTCCAAGTCCTTGGGAGACCTGGAGGAGGCTCCTGGCTTCTGGCTTCGGATTGGCCCAGGTTTGGCCCTTGGGGTCATTTAGAGAGGGAACCAAGAAATGAAAGATCTTTCTCTCTCTTCCTCCACTCTTGTGGCTCTGTCTTTAAAAATAAATAAATCTTTTTTAAAATGCTTTTTTAAAAAATGTCTCAACATTCATGAAAACTGAGTGTAATGAAAACCTATGCATACACTTAAAAATATTTTGTGCACAAAAGCTTATCTTTAGATATTATATAATTGGATATCCCCATGAACCTTTTGAAATAGCCTAATGTAGGAACACTTTAAAACCAGTGGCTGTGCAACCACAATGTGCCCCACCTCACCTGAGAAGGTGCAAGGCCACCTCAGAGTCCCACAGGGCCCCGTGTCACCAACACGTGTGCCCCACGTCATGGAGAAATGACTGACCACCATCCTGATGCCTTTGGAGATGTGTGCCTTGACTTGAAAGGCAGAGCGACAGCGGGAGGGGGAGACCTGTATCTGCGGGGCTGCCCCTGGCCTGCAGCCGGGCGGCCGCGATGAAGCTGCATCTGGCCCCCACCCCAGCGACCCCCTCGGGGCCTGGGCAGGCAGCACTCTCCTTAGCGGATGGCCCCTCCCCGAGCACCCGCTCGGGTCATCTCCTCCTTCCCGGCCCCCGTGGATACCTCACTCTGAGATGCCACTCCTACAAGCATCCCCCGGAAATGGGACAAGCAGGGAGGGGCCACTAAAGCCAGACGCCCAGTTGAACCCACACATCGCCTGCCCCCCACCTGCTGCAGCCGGGGCTCCTGGGAAAACGCTGCACAAGACCAAGCTGGAGTTTTCTTGTGCCTGATGACACAGGCAACAGTGACACGTGGGACAGAGATTTCTGGGATACAAACTGCTCTGCTGTGGAGACCTCGCTCTGCGACCTTCTCTCCATCCCTGTGCCTCTGGAAATGCCCAAACCAGCGTGTTCCCAGTGTGTTCCCAGTGTGTTCCCAGCGTGTTCCCAGTGTGTTCCCAGTGTTCCCAGTATGTTCCCAGGGTGTTTGTTCCCAGCGTGTTCCCAGTGTGTTTCCAGTGTTGTCCCAGTGTTCCCAGCGTGTTCCCAGTATGTTCTTAGGGTGTTCCCAGTGTGTTCCCAGGGTGTTTGTTCCCAGCGTGTTCCCAGTGTGTTCCCAGTGTTTCCAGTGTTGTCCCAGTGTTCCCAGTGTGTTCCCAGCGTGTTCCCAGTGTTTCCAGTTTTGTCCCAGTGTTCCCAGCGTGTTCCAAGGGTTTTCCTAGTGTGTTCCCAGTTGTAGGCGTTGATCTCCACGTCCCGCTGGGGAGCATTTCCTTTATTCTGTAGCAAGTGCCCTCCTGGGAGTCAGCCTTTGCCCCAGGCAGGGGGTCACCGTGGACCCCGCCCCAGTGACACCTGCCCTGCTGCTCAGGGAAATCTGTGACTCACCCTGGGCCTGCCTCCTGCATGCAGCTCTCTGCAAACTCGAACGTCCCAGCACTGGACCTCAGGACCGAGCCCATCACTTTGGTGTTCCTAGCTCGACTTCCATGTCTGCATTTTCTGATCTCCATTCTGAGTGCTCCCTGTTTCCTCTGCGGAGCCCTGAGCCTGCAGATACACAGCTTGGTCCTCTGAGCCTGTGGTCATCACAGCAGCGTGTACCCTCCTCGGGGAAATGTCCTGTCCCTCCCTCTGGGGACGCTCACAGCGGGCTCCTTCCTGTCTCACTCTGCCTTCTCTTGGCTGTTAGACTTGTCTCGGCTGTGTCCTGCCAGCACAGGTCAAGGACAGCGGGAAGGGACAGGGTGAGTGGGGGAAGGAGTGGGGCTCACTCAGCTGTGGCCTGGCTGGGTTTCTTCACAAGCCCAGGTTCTTCTGTTGTCCGGCACAGCCGCACACTACCAACCCTTTCTCCTGCTGGACTCCAGCACGTCCTAGCTGAGCTGTGGGCAGTCCTGGGAGTGTGCCGTGCCGCCTGCAGTGGCTGTGTGCAGGGGCAGAAGGGCGGCCACTCAGGGTGGGGCCAGGTGTTCATACACGTGTGTTCCCTCCCGAGCCCGGGAGCCAGGACAGGCGGATGCCGTAGCATCATTGTGATCCTATCACAGAAGGGGAGCAAGGGATGGGAGATGGGATCCCACATGACAAGGCCGGTCCAAGACCCCAATCCTTGGGCCCACCTCAAGGCCATCTTCCCTTAGGAGGCACCCATTTCACAGGCCAGACGGCAAGAGAAGCCCCATCCTCATGGCAGGCACAAATGGGGTGGCAGCTGAGTCCTGAGTCCTGTGTTCTATCCCCCCTCCACTTCTGATGCAGCAAGGACGGCTCAAGGGCTTGGCTCCCTACAGCCCATGTGGGAGACCTAGCACCCACCTTTGGCCTGATAGGTGCTGCAGGCTTGTAGAGAAATGGCCTAGAGGGTGGGAAATACCCTCCACCAGCCCCTACCGCTGGCCTTTCTAATAACATGCACGCATGGGGCATTCCCCATAGGGAGACATTCCTGTGCTTGTCTAAATGACTAAATGATGACATCCTGAGGCTGCTCACACGGGTCTGCGGACGGAGCAGGCGGTTCCATCACCACCTCAGGCTGCTAATTCTGAGCACTTGGGCTGCTCCTGCAGCGAGACTCCATGCTGACGCGTGAAGCAGCCACAGGCCACCAGGCCTCTCCCGTGTGCAGCTCTGCCAGCCCCTCGGTCTGCAGGGGCGCCCTCCAGACAGGCATTAAGGACGCCAGTCATGGGAGTGCTGCCAGAGGCCCAGGTGCGTGGCTCCCACACAGGTAGCATCAGCCTCTACAGTGTTCTAAACCTGTAACAGCTCGCTTCCCTGTGTGGCAGAGGGTGAGACGGACCAGGGCAGGGTCCGGGTGGCACTGACGTTGCTGGGCCGGGGACCACATTTAGAAAGCTCAGTGCGGCTCCCTCCTAAGTCATCGCCACAGAGAGCCAGGCCCTGGTGGCAGGACTTTCCTGGGAGTTTAAAGGCTGGAGTGCCCTTAGCACCCCATCATCCCAGACTACGACCAGTACCTAGAGGGAGCTGTAGGCGAATTCTGCACTACAGGGAGACACTACGGTGCAGAATCAGGTGAGCCAGCGAGGCTGCCCTAGCCACACGGCTTTCACCTTCTCCAAAGAAGAAAAGACAGCAGGGCTGGGGCGGCGTGGTAGCACATCCGGTTAAGCCACCACCGCAGAACTGGCCTTGCCCCAGAGAAGGGGGCACAACCTGGGGTGCTTACAACCGACACCCTCAGCCCCAGGCTTAGGGCTAGTGTGTTCCTACAGCCCCATGGGGTGAGTACAGACACCCACGCCTGCCTGGATGCATGTGTTGGACCTGTGAGATGTGGCAGAGGGACAAGGTGGCATGGTGCTGGCTCTACATGGTGACCGCTCCCAAGCTCAGGAAGGAGCACAGCCAAGCGACTGCCTCCCAGGGACCCCCACGTTCCTCAGCCCTGCCTCCCGTCCCTGGCCACCCACACGAGGAATGCTCACCTCTCTCACTGCACAGCTGTAGCATTTTTCTGTGCGTGCCCACACACACTCCCGCCCTTTGCACACGAAGCACAGTTCACACCAGACGGGCACTCGTTGGGCCGGGCTGGCCTCCTTCACACCTCTCCACACGTGGCCGATGAGTGCTTCCTCGCGTTCTCCCTTTCCCGGCCTTTGGTTGGACGCCGGTGACCTGCTCCAGCTGAGACCCGTCGGTGGCTGTGGGGCATTTCCCACCCACGGCACCCACGGCACTATTCCAGCACTCTGGGAGGATGAGCTGGATGGACAAAGTGGGGGTTTCCACACTGCCTGCACCCTGAGCTCTCCTGCCCCTGGTCTGGCCCCACTCCCCTGGGCAGCCGCAGGGCGACACTGTGCCAGCACTGGCAGATACGTCCCCTCTCTCTCAGCCCCGCACACCCCTGTCTGCCACGGCGCCACAGGTTCTGGAACCCAGTCCTTCCACTTTTATCTCTTCCTGGGGTTGCTGCTCCTCGTTCTTCACATAGCAGGCCTGGAACTGGCTGGTGGAGCTGGATCCGCAGCTGCCGGTCAGCTGCCAGCAGGGCGCATAGCTTCACCCTGCTCCGCACCCCTCCAAGTGCCAAGGGAGCTCGAAGCCTGCCCTCCCCCAGCAGCCTGCTGCAGGCCTGGCACAGACAAGGCTGAGCCGAGGCAGCCCCAAGGGAAGCCCACCTCACCGAACCCTCCCCTCTTGCCATCAGAGGCTCTCCTGTCCGTTTTCAATGTTCAGACTCGCTTCCAAAGCAGGACTGGACAACTAGAGAAAATGAAGAGGGAAGAAGGGCAGTGGCTTGTGGGCGTGTGTCCCTGGCTGTCCCGTGGGGCTGAGTCCCGGCTGTCTTAGCCTGGGAGTGTGTTGCACGAGTCCTTTTGGCCGTTTGCTGTGCAGACAAAAGGTGCTGTGGCTCTTGGGTAACAAAGCATGCCCAGGACTGCCTCAGCTTGAAGGGGCTGGAGGCATGAGAGGGGCTGGCGCTTCAGGGGGCATTCTCCCGGGATGCAGAAGTGAGTCAGCTCTGGGAGTGAGCAGAGGGTGCTCGCACAGCAAAGGCCCAGGCAGGGAGACTGCATGGAAGCCACGACCCAGGTGTCACTCAGTCCAGCAGCCAGCCTGCCACACAGCTGCCTGGGGAGATGGAGATGAATCTGGATCCAGTTCCACTGCCCTCAGGCACTGCCCGTCCCTCTGAGCACACCTTCAGGAAGAGCCTCCATCCAGCATTGCAGAGCCAGGGTCCCAGCAGCCCTTGCCCTTGTCTCTGGCCCGGCTGGGTCTCCACAGGTCATGCCACAGCCTGGGCCACGCTAACTGGTACAGCTCCCAGCTGCTGAAGGCGAAAGAGCAAGCGTGCACCTTCTGAGCACCCTTGACGAGCTGGACAGCAAACACGTGTGAGGACTTGGACGTGACAGTGGCAGGCCAGGGTCACCTGAGTGATGGCTGCCATGGTATCCTGGGCACTGGCCAATGCGGCTGGCATGCTGGGGTAATTAGTGGCAGCTACCTGCGGTCTTCCTGCCGCATCACCTGCCATGGACTGGACACCCCCTACACCCCAACACTGCAGCCACCTCCTCTGATCTCCAGTTTTTTCTGAAAGTCTGCCATTTTGGCTAGTTGAGATTCCAGTGTCCTGGGGGCCAAATCCAGCTGTGCCCCTTGACCATGGGACAAGC
Organism: Ochotona curzoniae; assembly: GCF_017591425.1. Taxonomy (NCBI): domain Eukaryota; kingdom Metazoa; phylum Chordata; class Mammalia; order Lagomorpha; family Ochotonidae; genus Ochotona; species Ochotona curzoniae. The sequence goes on along the minus strand of NW_024467122.1, from coordinate 1,570,393 downwards.
CCAACCAGGCCTGATGCCAACGGAAGCATCAGAAGCATCATGGGACACAGCAGTTCACAAGCAGTTGGAGCTACCACCCCCCAGGCGGCTGACACTTCTATTCTAATTCTATTATCAAGTTACTTAAGACGGAAGCAAGTGGGTGACACCATTCCTCCCCCTAACAGGGAAATCTACAGCTGCTCTCTGCTCTGGTCTCTGCTCCTCAAGTAGGCTCTGACTGTGTTCCCAAGTACCCAGGGAAGGGGGTGCTTGCTAACCTGGCTCACTCAGAGCTCCATGCCCTCCCCCCACCCTGCTGAACTCATCTGGAAAGAAGGGAGGCGCCCTGAGCTGCGTCCAATTTTAGCTGCAGGTGCGAGGTCATGTGGAAGTGGAGGATGTGTGAGGCACATGGCCAGGTCCTGTTATAGCTCAGAAGAGAGCAGATGAAACACTTGGCCCGGGTGAGAGCTCAGCGATGAAGCCAGCCCTGCCAAGGGTGGGAGGGCCTCACACTGGGGGCTGAGCATGACCCCGGGGTGCCCTGTGCTGGGACTGCACACACCTCTACTCTGCCAGCCTGTGAAACAAAGGGGTCACAGCTTCACAACCTCCTCTGGGCCCAGAAGCCCCCAGTTCAGCCCAGCCACCCAGGCACTCCTCACTCCTCCCACCTACCCCCAGCCCTGGCCGACCCCCCACACCCCCTCCCACTGCCCACGTACCCCCCCCCCCAGCTCATCCCAGCCCTCATGGTGCCCTCAGAGCACATCCTGGTAAAATGCTAAACAACCAACATGTCAACACTGCTTTGTGCTATTAAAAAAAAAAAGATGTATTTGTTTTTATTGGAAAGGCAAATTTACAAAGAGAAGGAGAGACACAGATTTTCCATCTGCTGATTCACTCTCCAAATTGCTGCAACAACCAGAGCTGGGCTGGTCCAAAGGCAGGAGCCAGGAGCTTCTTCTAGGTCTCCTATGTGGGTGCAGGGTCCAAGGACTTGAGCCATTGTCCGCTGCTTTCCCAGGGGACAAGCAGGGAGCTGGATCAGGAGCAACCAGGACACAAACCAGTGCCCATAGGAGATGGGAGGCTTAGCCTACTGCATCATGGCACCAGCCCCATATTAGCCCATTTTGTACTCACACATAACACATGTCAGTCTAGCCATTGGTCAGGAAACGTCTAGAATAGTCTTCTCTCAGTGTCAGTCCTGACCACTTTCCTCTCCCTGTTCCTTATGTAAGCTTTCCACCCAGTTGCCAAAGTCAAGGCCAGGCTACCTCTAAAGGAATGAGGGTCCAGCAGGAAGCAGGACAGAAACTGGGAGTCCCAAGTCCAGGATGCGGAGGCCAGAGCCAGCCCCAGGAGGGTTGAGCAGCTTCGGCCCCGAGGAACTGGGCTCTGTCCCTTGAGTCCGGTGGGGCTGGCCCCGGGGGTTGGCCTGGACTGTCCTGGTGGCCAGACTTGACCCTGCCCCTCCACAGTCTGAGGGGTGCTGAATGAGGAGGCCTCGCCCTTGCTGACCGGTCCTCCCTGCCCCAGGGCGGAGGCTCCCTGGCCAGCCGAGGAATCCTGCAGCGTGTGGACAGGCCAGGAGATGAGCGCAGGCAGGGTGGGCGCTTCCCGTGGGCCTGCCGGGGCCACCCCCAGCTGGCCGGCTCCACTGCCAGCTTTGCCCTGTCACGGGGTGCACCCTGCCCACCGCCTGCCAGGGCCGTGTGCTCACACCCTTCTCTACGGCGCTGCCGCACGCTCGGCTCCCCTTCACACTGCCCTCTTCCCCCTCTGCAGCCCTTGCTTCCGGTCCCACCTTGCACTAACACGCCTGTGGCCAGCTGCTGTGGCTAAATCCATCCAGAGAGTCCTGAGCTTGTGCTCTCCTGGCCCGCTGGACCATGCAGTGGTTACTCATGTTCTTCGCACCCCATGCCCCGGCCTGCGTAGACACTTGCGCCAGGCAGGCCCCCACAGGGTGGATGGCTCCAGCTCTGGCGAGGCTCTCCCAGCTGCTGTCACCCCTGTCTCGGGCCCCCGTCTGGCGAGGCTCTCCCAGCTGTTGGGCTGAGGGCTGGGTTCCAGGGACTCCAGCAGTGAGAGGACAGGGTCCCTGCCAGGTGACGGGGTTTACCAGGGGCCCTTCCTTGGGTCCAGGCAAGCAGGCCCACACAGCACAGCAGAGAGGTCTGGGCACTGGTTAGAGCCAGGGGAGAAGTTTTGTGTGTCAGGGGTCAGTCACGGGCTAGCAGGCTGCAGGTGCATGGCTTGTGTCAGCATCACTGGTGCCAGGCAGAGCCCCAGGCTGTGCGCTTGGAACACACTGAGGACATGGCAGAGCAGCTGGGGTACACAGGGAACACGCCCATTGTTCACCCCACCCTCCTTCCCACGTGGGTCTGTTAGCCCTCCACTGCAGGCTATAAAGTGGCCACTCCCTCTCTGTGGCCAGGGGGCCTGGCTTCCATTCCTGCCTCTGCCGCTCACCAGCTTGTGGCCTCCCGGCAGCCGTTAGACCCCTCTGGCCGTGGTCTCACTGTCCTCAACAGTGTCTTCACATGGCTTCCTGCGGTGCTCAGTCTGTCCTGAGATGGGGAGGTGGTCTAGTGGTGATGAAGGAGCAGTAGATCTCATCAGTGCTTCACGATGGCTCCGCCTGCCCTGGCTCCGCCTGCCCTGGGCACTGCCTGCCCTGGCTCCGCCTGCCCTGGCTCCGCCTGCCCTGGGCACTGCCTGCCCTGGCTATGCCTGCCCTGGGCTCTGCCTGCCCTGGCTCCGCCTGCCCTGGCTCCGCCTGCCCTGGGCACTGCCTGCCCTGGCTCCGCCTGCCCTGGCTCCGCCTGCCCTGGGCACTGCCTGCCCTGGCTCTGCCTGCCCTGGGCACTGCCTGCCCTGGGCACTGCTGGTGGTGCAGCTCACAGCAGCTGGGGCTTCGGCCTCGCAGCTGGGGACGGGCAGGGCCTTGGTGGGGCGCTCTCCCACCGCCTTCACCTGCTTTCACTTGGAGCAGAAAAACAAAAAGCAAACAAAACAACAAAACTCGGGCTCCTCTGGGACGCCGACGTCAGAGCTGCCGAGCCTCTTATCTGTCTGATTTCGGTCCCAGCAGCCAGGGGTGTCAGGAAAATGACTAAACCACCATAAAAATGATACTGGCAAACAGTCCCGGCCCATGAGTCATGAGAGCCACGACCAGGAGCGAGTCACACAGCTCCTCCTGCCTGTGGGGGTGTGGGTTGCATCTAGCTTCCGGTGCTGTGGTATCAATGCTGAGAGCAGTGGACTTGGGGTCAAGGTCCCAGGCTCACTCTCTCTATGCTACGTGACTTCAGGCAAAATTTCGTCTGCCTGGACTTCACTTTCCTCCTCTGTCGAGTGGGCAGCTCGGGGAGCTGCTGCAAGGCCAGCCTGGTCCGTGGCCGAGCAGGGGGATGCCTGGTCACGCTCCGCAGGGCTTCTCTGAGAAGTGACCTTCCACGTGCGCCCCCTCCCAGCAGCAGTCCGTGGGGAGTTTCAGACGCAGCTGCATTTGGGGAGTTTGGCCAAGGGGGTAAGCTTTGTTCCAGAGAGAGTGGCCCTAGGGGGACCTGAACGAGGTACACTGGTGAGATCTCATGCCTTCGTCATGACGTGCCTGGCCAGCAGTGGTGGGAGGGCGAGGACCGCCTGGGAGCAGGGTGGAGTGAAGGGCAGGGCGGGGAGGAGGCAGTGGCCGCCCGGACCAGGCTTGGTAGAGCCCGCCCTGCCTTCCAGAGAGCCAGAAGAACTCAGCGGTCAATGAGGGGACGCATTCCAGCCTGGCTCTGTGAAGACACCCAGATGCCGGAGCTTGGAGAGGGTTTAGAGAGATCCTGGCGACCCCACGGGAAGCGGAGACCCGGAGGTGAGGTCACTGCTTGTGGGCTGCAGTGGGCGGGGCTGGCACCCAGGCATCTCCCTGCCAGCCCGACTCTGCCCCACCCCTCTCAAGCAGCAGACCTGGAGAGTCTGCATGGCTCCTTTATCAGCCTGCAGGTAGGAAGCAGGCAGCTGCAAGGCGGAAGCCACCTGTTTAGAAACCTCCTATCCTGACAGGTGCACAGCAGGTGTCACCTGCCCACAGTCAGGTTGACTCATGTTGACTGCAGCTGCATCCGGAAATAAAAGTGTTTGCCCAGCCAGGTCCCTTCCCATCGAGGTCTCCCCCATCAGCAGCCTTTTTCATAACCTCGAATTGTTTCCAGACTTCCTCAGAAAGCAAGAGCTGGACCTGAACCCACTGTGAGCCAGCACGATCCGCTCAGCACCTGTGCAGGTGTCACACAAACCTCAGGCCCCTGTGGAGGCTTTTGGTTCCCAGTGGCATCTGCTCTGGCATGCTGAAAGTGAACATGGATGCCAGGGTGCATCAGTATGGGTCAGCTGCCCGCAGGGCAGGTGCATGGGTGGCTCATTGCTAAGCCATACCTGGGCAGGAATGGCAGCATGAATACCATTTTCCAGTCAGCACACACTGGCCTTCATCTTACCATGTCCTTCCTAGCAGTGCGCTTCCAAGCGTTCCAAAGCCCTGGAAGGTAGACCAGGTGGACAATTCCTCGGCCCACCAGCCTGGAATCGCACAGGGCTGTAGTCTGAGCTCTGTTCCTTGCTGGACCACGGCAGTCAACCCTTCGTACAGCAGACTTCAAACTGACTGGGGAACTGAAAGCCACGTTCCACAGTGACTGCCAGACGCTCTGCCGAGCCCTCATGTTAGCTGCCTTACAGCAACTGTGAGTCCATGATGGTGATTCGAAGTGTCCCCAGCTGAGGCCAGATGAGTTCCACAGGGCAAGTAAGATGTCAAGCCAGGCCATAGCCACCAGGCCCTCAAGTCAGCCAGCTGCACACAGAGTTCCTGACCCCAAGGCAGCCTGGGCATGAACAGCCACGGACCGGAGTCCAGACACAGGGCCATGATCCTTGGCACCCTCGGCCTTGGGGGCAGAGGTGGCAGAGTGGAGGTGAGGGGACTGGAACCCCACGAGAGGTGACTTCCTCAGTGCTGAGCCAGGGCACCCAGCAATGTCAGCCTTACTGTGATCAAGGGCTGGTCCCACCTTGTGGGGGTGACTGGGGTGGTTGTGTCACCAAGTGCTAGCCATAGCTTGCACTACACCACACTCAATTGTTCCAAAGCTTCCTGTCCACTTCTCTCACTGTCCACACGCTATGCCTTGGTGGTGTGTACACGGCTGCCTGCTGCAGCCCTGGGCCTCCGAGGGGCCTTCCTCTCCCTCCGTAGCCCCTCCGGCCACTCCTGCAGGTCCAGCTCGGAGGCTTCTGCAGGAACAGGGCTCATCTCTGCCTTGGTGCCCTCCCCCTCCACAGCCAGCAGGTGCACACCGACATCAGTGCGCCTGTGCGTCCACAACCCAGGGTAGGCACAGCGAGCCAGGCGGGAGGAGGCAGAGCCTGCCTTCTGCCCTTGAGGAGAAGACGTGATTCTCTCCGCGCCTCCAGAACGTGTCCCTCAGTCACTGGAGAGCCTCCTGACAAGTCACTGTGTGCTCACAGGGCACACAGTGGGACTGCTCTCACACTGAGGTTGGAAGCACTCCGGACATTAGGAGCCAGTCCCAGGCACTTCCCTCCAGCTCAGCTGGCAGGGCCTGGACTCAGGGGCCAGCCCAGTTCCTGGCTGCCTCTCGGCTCCCTGGCCCTTCCCTGTCATTGCCTCTCCTTTCATCTGACGGGTTTATCTGCAAGTTGCATAACTGGGACTCCAGGGAAGCCTGATAGTGGCCTCCTGGAACAAAGGAGCTGGGAAGGAGGCGGGCAAGCCGGAGTCTCAGGGCTCCAGCCGCTGGGCGCGTGCCAGGCTGACTGGCTCCTTTAAGAGCCCTCACTGACCTCACTGTGCTAACCAGCACCCCCACGCCCCAAGCAGTGAGGTAATGGCATCTAAAGCCTTCACCCAACGCACACTGTCCTAAGACTAGAAAGAGGCCGGAGTTTGGGACTGAGTGCCCAGGATGTGGCCGGGAGGAAGCAAGACTCACGCTGTGAACTTCCGGCCCCGGGCAGCAGGCACCTGCTCTGATGTGGCTCTCGGAAGCACGAGGTCAAATCACATAGCCAGCCTTCCTCGAGGGCCTGGGGGGCCAAGTGGGAGCCGCTCACGTGTCCTCAGGGTGAGGAAGACCCCCAAAACCTCCAGCCTGTAGTTCCAGGAAAGCTCTGTGCGGGACAGTCTTGAGCGCAGAGCACACTGGGCCATGCTGTGCCCTACCCAAGATGGATTTGAGATCAGAGATGTTGGGGCACTCGCCACCCTCCCTGCCGCTGCTCTCAGGCTTTCCCTGTCTCACGGCCCCGCCCACTGGCGCCCTCTCCAGGGTCAGCAGGTGACTGGAGCAGGACAGTCAGAGCAGTGTGTTTCCCATGGGATGTCGGCCTGCGTGGCTGCTGCAGCGTAGATCTCCACAGGGACCAGTGGAGGCACCACGTGAGGCGGACCTCATCTCAGTAAACTCAAGTTGATCTGGACTTGCCAATTCCCTGACTCTACTGGTGAGGGAACTGCTTAGGAAGAAAGCAGGCTGATTGTCGCGTAGTCCCTTGCTGTGGGCCCTCCCAAACTTCACAGCATCCCCACTGTAACACTGGGGTCGAACCCACAGCACACAGCACCCGGGGGACACCTGTGACCCGTGAGGCAACAGGGCCTAAGGTGCTCCTGCCTTTTGCTAACACCAAATTGACTCTGTGTGTGTGTGTGTGTGTGAAAAGATTTATTTACTTGAAAGGCAGAGTTACAGAGAGACAGGGAGAGACAAGAAGAGGATATATCTCTCTGCTGATTCATTCCCAAGACACCTACAGTGGCCTGTGCCAGGCCCTGCACCGTGGGAGCCCGGAGCTTCATCCAGGTCTCCCCCAGTGCAGGGCCCCCAGCACTGTCCCAGGTACGTTAGCAGGGAGCTGGATCCTAAGTGGAGCAGCTGGGAGCGCAGCCGGTACTCATGGGCAATGCAGGTGTTGCAGGCGGCTTAGCCTGCATTACCTCGGTGTCCCCGCTTCTGGATCGCTTGCTCAGACCCAGCACCTGGAGACAGTAGCTTCCAGGGGTTTTGCCCGGAGCCTGGGAATGAGCTGGGAGTGAATAAACACTGGAACAGCAGCACAGGAGAAGGCACCAGGGGTATCTAGCCTCCCCAGAACCTTTGCCTTCAGGGTGGCCCCTCTGCCGCTTGCCTGCATGCCACTTAGTCTTGCCTCTTCGCTCCATTGCCTGAACGCAGGGTGTCTCCTGCAGAGTTACTGGAAGACAGGGTGAGATTGTATCAGCATGCAGACTTGGCCTGATCACAGACAGTGACTAACCAGGGCAACACCAGGAAGGCCTGCTGCTCTCCAGTGGCCTGGGAATAGCCCAGGGGGAAGGTGCAGCTGTGGGCGAGGGGTGGGGTCTCCAATCTCTGGCTAGCAGACTCCCGAGACGAAGATGTTTGCTTGCTGGCAGGGAGTGGCTGGCCAGCCACCTGTCCCTCTAAGCTCTGCCCCTCTCGTTCACATGTTGGTGTGATGGTGTTTGGAAGTGGTTAGGGCTGGATGAGATCATAGGGCAGCAAAGTCACATGGGGTCCCTGAAGGGCACCACCTCCAAACATCAGCCATCTTCAGGTCAGGGGACAACCCCTTTTCGTCTGAACCCAACCTCGGGCTTCCAACTCCTGCTGTTAAGCCACTCCACAACAGTGTTTCACCCTGGTAACCCAAGCCAAGTAAGACTGCTAGGAAGGCGAGACTGCATCGTGAACCAGCTGATTGTCAGAGGTGTGGAGAGCAGGAAGAGCAAGGGGTCCCCGGGGAGCTCAGTGTCCCAGGGTGGCTGGAGCTGAGAATTCAGCTGCCAGGTACCAGCTGGCAGAAAGAGCAAGAGAGAGAAACAGAGAGAGAGAGGGATTGATTACAGGTCAGCAAAGACAGACGGTCATTGGCGCCACGTTTAGGAGCTGAGAAACTCCTGGGGTTCAGCACCACACAGCTGTGACTCTCCGACTGCCTCAGTGTGTGACTGGCAGCTTAGTGAAGGAGCCCAGGTACTTGGTGCGGGTACTGTGCATCCAGCGACCCGGAGCTGTCAGCTGGCCTCCTCGTGCTACGGGCAGCTTCGTTACCATGGAACCATGTCGCAGCCCGAGAGAGAGGTCCTGTAAGTGGGGTGCCCTGTGAACTACACCTCCACTGGGCCCTGAGACTTGGAGTCACTCACTCGTAGGCTCCCAGCACCCAGCAGCCTGCGTCCTTCCCATTGCATACCTGCAGGCGCAGAGCCCAGGTTGGCCCAGAGGAAAGGGCAACCCCACTGAAGGAGGAGGGGAAGGGCTTCCCCTCTGAGAGGGCAGGGTCAGTGAAGTCCTGTGGAATCCGGCAGGACAGCAGCAGGTGGCAGAGCCCGTCACAGCTGCACCCTCGGTGCCACAGCTAACATAAGGGTTTGCCTTCTGCAGGTCATCAGCACGAGAGATCTGGGGCTCATGCTGTGCCTGCCAGAGGCCCTCATGAGGGCAGGACCTTCCCTGGCTGTCCTTGGGCCTCGAGCCACAGCCTGCTGCAGGGTCTTGCTGGGTGCAACCCAGGTGACTGTAGTTGCAGCAGGTCTGCCCTATGTGGAACTTCTCCGAGGAAGCTGGCCTGGAATGGAGCTTTCACACTGCATTCTGGCACCAGCCCTGGGAGCTAGACCCCACAGCCTTCCACTGGTCTCCTGGTTGATGGTGGATGGCACCCAGCATGCCTAATCCTTGTTTCCACTGGGGTTGACAAACACTGGCACCTCACCACCTGCAGATAATCTGAAACCAAAAGGAAGGTCGCAGCCTACCCGGTGTCACCCTTCTGGAAACTTCGGCTGTTTACTGTTTGCATGGTGCCCTGGCCCAGAGTCCCGGCTTGGGTCTGCACCGTCATGGCTGCATCTGCTGCTTCTGTTGCAGCTCCGCCTCGCTGCTGATCCCTGTAACAAATGTTTCTATGGCGCCGGCCATATGACAGGCGGTGTGTGGATGCTTTCTGTGCGTCATCTCGCGTTTGCTGCTCCTAACATGTGTGTGGCAGGTGCAGATAAAGAAGCTCTTGTTACAGAGTTTTCACAGAAGACAAAGCAAGGCAGCCAGCGGCGAGGTTCTGCAGGAAAGCTGTCGAGCTCCAGAACCTTCTTCACACTATACTTGAGTCTGACAGATTTCTGCTTGTCTCTCTTAACATCTGCAAGCTTTTTCTCTTTTTAAATATTTATTTATTGGGCCCGGCGCGGTGGCGCAAGTGGTTAAGGTCCTCGCTTTGCACGCCCGGGATCCCATATGGGCGCCGGTTCTAATCCCCGCAGCCCTGCTTCCCTTCCAGCTCCCTGCCTGTGGCCTGGGAAAGCAGTCGAGGACGGCCCAAAGCTTTGGGACCCTGCACCTGCGCGGGAGACCCGGAAGAGGCTCCTGGCTTCGGATCAGCATAGCATCGACCGTTGCGCTCACTTGGGGAGTGAATCATCGGATGAAGATCTTCCTCTCTGTCTCTCCTCTCTGTATATCCGCCTTTCCAATGAAAAAATAATAAAAATAAATCTTTAAATATTTATTTATTTATTTAAATTTTTATTTGAAAGGCAGAGTTACAGAGAGAAGGAGAGAGAAGCTAGGAGCCAGGAGCTTCTTCAGGGTCTTCCACATGGGTACAGGATCCCAGGGGCTTGGGGCCGTTCCTTGCTGCTTTCCCAGGCCATTGGCAGGGAGCTGGATTGGAAGTAGAGCAGCTGGGACTTGAAGGAGTGACCCTTTGGGACGCCACTGCCACAGTGGAGGCCTTAGCCCACTGTGACATGACACTGGCCCCAAGACTTCTTCTTTTTGCCTAAGCCCTAGCTGTACTTGCACCACACACTTGCACGTGTGCTCTCTACCCCTGGAAGACCTGGAGAAACAGGTGTGAGAACAAGGCCAGTGACCCGTGTGAGTAAGCAGCAGGGCTGCCGGCCACCAGGCTAAGGTGAGTGACAGGCACAGAGGAGAGCTCCCCTGCTCGGTCCCCTCCCTACATGCCTGCAGCAGCTTGCGCTAGCCCAGATCAGAGCAGGGCAAAGGCTCTCTCCTTGAGCCAGTCTCCCCAGCGGGAAGCTGAGTCGAGAGCCTGGTGTGGGCTGCTGGCATCTTTCCCACCAGGCCCACCGCCAGCCAATCACAACGAGCCTCTCTCTCCTTTCCTCAGGATGTGACTTCTGCTCCTTGCCTGGTTGCCACCTGTGCCGGGTGCCTTGCTCCCAGCTGTGCTGGGCACACTAGGTATTGTCACAGCCTGAGGCAGTCCCTGCACCCAACACTATTCCCCACTTAACAGGGCGAACGGGACAGTCTGCCAGAAGGTGGGGGATGCGATGCAAGCCTGTAGTCTCCCTGTCGCAAAAGGCCTCCTGATAGCACTTGCTCCCACAGTCATACCGGCTCCAGTGCACCAGGCGCCTGCTCTGTGCTATTCTCAAGTCTGCAAGGTGCATAGGGACTGCTGTTTGCACACACAGCAAGGCTCGTGATCCACCCTTCAGAACCACACCCAGCTTCTTCCCACGGGGCAGCACACAGCGGGTGGGGAAGGGCGGGCTCCGGCAGGAAGCACAGAAAGTTCCTTCTTTGTCCTTTCCTCTCTGCCTGCCTCCTCGTCATCAATGTAGGGAAACGCCACAGTTAACAAGGCTGGCAGAAGCCCTGGACTTGGCCTGCTGTCAGTTAAAAGCTCTGGTCCCAGCCCTACACGGTGAACACTGTTGACCATGAAATCCCAGCCTAGCGTGAATCAGCACAGAGCAAAAGCGGGAGAGGCTGGGGCTGGGTGCTCAGTGAGCTCAGAGAGGTCCCAGCTCGGCCTTGCAGTGCAGCTCACCCCAGGCCAGCCCCCGCCGGAGCAGCCGCTTTCACAGACAGCAATGGACGGGAGTGGGCTGCCTGAGGAAGTCGGGGATCACACCCCATGGGTGTCACCATAGCAAAGAGGCCCCGTCCCCCGTGGAAGGGTATCTGTGATCCTGCTCTTCGCTGTGCTCAGGGATTCAGGAAAGGTGTGGGCAGGGCACCCACAGGGGCCGTGCACCTCTACTCCAATGACTCAGGGAGACCTGCTTTATGAGCCAGCCAAAAATAAAACACCAGTAAAGTATTTAGTGCATGCTGTTCTAAAAACAGCGACAGAAGTTGGGGGGTAGAGGCATAAACAGGAAGAAAGGGTTTGTCCCAAGTTCGTGCTTGGCCCAGGCCCTTCCCATCACCCACGAGAGCACAAGAGAATGTCTTTCTCTGAATCTGAACGTCAGGAGGCCGTTTGGGGCCAGGGGTGTGGGTCCCCCTGTGTTCCTGTGGGTTTCCGGCATCTGCAGGGCATTTGGGGATCCCATGTTCCAGAATGAAAAAAAATAATTTGATTAGTTTTTATTTGGTTAAAAAAAGAAGAAGAAAAATTTTTTGAAGATTTACTTATTTATTTGAATATCAAAATTACAGAGAGAGGAAGAGGGAGGGATAGCCACCATGGCCAGCACTGGGCCACATTGAAGTCAGGAGCCAGGAGCTTGCTCCATGTCTCACGCATGGGTGACAGTGGTCCAAGCGGTGGACCTGTTATGGCCAGCATCAGCCTGGGAGAAGTTATCAAGCACTTACTCTGTGATGCAGAGTGTGCGAGGAGCTGAGGGTTAAAGCCTAGGCACCACAGGAGCTTGTCAGCGTGAGCAGGTGCTGAGCATGGCCTGGAAGTGCAGGGTCATGGGACTCGGGATGCTCAAGGAGGGTGTGCATGTGTGTGTGTTTATGCATGCTGGCCCCAGGGTCATGGGGTCACAGCAGGTAGACAGGAAGTGAGGGAGCTGCAGGTGCTGAGCCTGGAGAGTGACTTCCCCAGGTCACAGGGTGTTCACGCATGAAGAGACCTGGCAGCACTTCAAGCACAAAGAGGGTGCAAGATCAGACCTGTTTTTACATGAAGTTGCTACGTGTGTGTGTGTGTCTCTGTAACTGACTTTCAAAATAAATAAATCTTAAAGAAAGAAAGAAAGAAAGAAAGAAAGAAAGAAAGAAAGAAAGAAAGAAAGAAAGGAAGGAAGGAAGGAAGGTTGCCATGTTTCCTCTCGTGCTGTATGAGATTTGGGTTTTGTCTTTGGTAGAGATGGGGTGCTGGGGAAACTGGACTTGAACAGGAATGCTGGGTCTGAGGTTGAGTCACATGAACTTGCGTGCCTGCAGGGCCAACACTACAATTCCCATAACTGAGCACCAATCCTGGTGTGAGAGAGATCTTCCATCTGTGGACTCACTCTCCAAATGGCCACAACAGCCAGGGCTGGGCCAGGCAGAAGCCAGGGGCTTCGTCTGGGTTTCCCATGTGGGTGGCCAGGGCCCAAGTTCACATTCTCTTTCCTGAATATATTCACAGGGACCTAGACATGAAGTGGAGCAGCAGGGACTTGAACCTTTGCCCTCAGAGAATGCTGGTGTAGACAATGAATTATGCCACTACACTACAACATCAGCCCCAAATCTTGAGATTCCTGCCAAGTCTACAGACTGCGATCATCAAGTATCTTTCTTTGCACTGTTTTGTGTCCTGGTAGTTCCACTTCCTGCCCTGCTCCTTGCATATGACAATGGGAAAGCAGCAGAGAATGGCTCAAGTGCTTGGGTCCCTGCACCAATGTGGGAGACCCAGAAGAAGTTCCTGGCTTCAACCTGGTCCAGCACTGGCCACTGTGGTCATTTGGGGAGTTAAATAGAGGATCTCTCTCTTTATCTGTTTCCCTCTATGTCTGTAACTCTGGCTTCCAAATGAATAAATATTTTTAAAAATAATATATCCCCCTTAATTAAAAAGAAAAATGCCATGATAGAAATCCACAGCCACACCTGGAAGCCTCAGGAATGTGGCTTTGGTAGCTGGACTACATCTGTAAATATTTTAATCAGTGTCTTTCTTTGAATCAAATGTGCTGTCAGGGTCTGCACTTCCAGGGCAGCTTGTCCTGTGTGGGAGGATCAGTTCCGTGAACAGCACACCACATACCCGCCTAGAGGAACCCACCCACCGCTGGCGACAGGCAGGCTTGAGAGGCGTCACGCGGTAGCAGCTCAAGGGCGAAGCCCTAGCTTCACTGCCCTGTTGCTGTTGTTCACGGGAGGCTTTTCTAGCGGGACATTTGTCTTGGCAGAAAAAGTGTCGCATTCTGAGCAGGCGATAAGTGGCATAACTCTGAGGACACAGCTGGGGCGGCCAGCCAGCAACACCGACGGCCACAGGTTGGAACGCAGATCCCTGAGTCTGGGAGGGACAAGTCCAGCGACTTCCTGCTGCTGACCTCGGGCCAGTGTGGCTCCTGCTGACATCCGTCTCGCTGTCAGTATGTGTGTGCGCCTCTGCAGGTGTGTTTCTCAGGGCTTTTTTTTTTTGCCTCTGAAGACTTAAAGCAGAAATCAGGAGGCAAACGACAGAAACCTTCAGGGGGAAAACGAAGGGAAGGTATGTGGGTTTTCCCAGGTGTACCCGCTCTTCCCATTAAGAGAACTGCTGAGCTTGCCCTAGCAGCAGGGTCTGTCACGGGCTTGGCCCTACTGTGGGCAGCGCCGTGTCCTCCCCGCCCCGCGTCACGGCACCCGAGTGTGCGCAGGTCAGCACTGATGCACATTGACAGCTGACACCAAGTCATGTGGAAAGAGCAGAACCATTCAGCTCTCCCGGTGTCGGTGTCCTTTCACGAGCCAAGATACAGACTTGAGCATCGTAGAATGTTCTCTTGATGCCTTCCTCCTGCTGGAGCAGGCTCTGCATTCAGGCCGTGGAGGCGTCCGCCAGGTGTTTGCTTCACGGGCAGGGAAACGGATGAATCAGAGTGGAGCCTAGCAGAATCTGCCTGGGGGACGGTGATAAACTTGGTCTCTCCTAATAAATCGACAGTGGCCTTCAGGGAGGTGGAGTGCCAGGGTTGCGCTGTAAGGAGTAAGGACTCAACCAGGCACAGGTGCAGCAGGAGACCACCATGTCAACAGGGGCCTTGTAAGACAAAACCAGACTGTGCGTTCTGGGTGTGCAAGGCTGCCGAGTCAGAGCAGAGGAAGGTGTTGGAAGGACGGGCTACGGGAAGAGAGGTGAAATGGGAGGGGCAGGTGATTACGGTGGACGTCTGCTGGCTTTGCCTTTGGAGTGTCCCCCACCTGTAGCCACACTACATCACCTTTCTCGGGCAGTTGGCCCTCCTCACACTCCCTGTTCACCTGGTAGAGGTGTGGCTGATGTTTTGGTCTCCGTGGGTGGACACTGACCAAGCTGACTAATCACTTCCCAGGCCGACAGGACCAACTCCAAGATTTGCACATACGGAGGGAAGAAGCTATGCTGGCATGAGATTTGTGTAAAATCAGGAATCATTTGGAAGGATCGGAGGATGAGATGCATCGTGTGGAGGCTGGAACACCTTCAGCGACCTCCCCAGCATGCTGTGACGCCACCACACGGGATCAAAGCCCAGCCGATGGGAGAAGAAGCTGAGGCTTTTGATCAAAGCATTGGGTTTCAGAAGCTCCGGTTCCCCCTTGGGATGCAATGGGGGCCTGTGCTTTGGGGAGTCGCCTGTGTGGGACAGCGTGCGAGGGACAGAGGGTGCCAGAGATGAGTTCCTAACAGCATCACTGGTTCACTGGAAAACCGGATGTGCTTCACCTCAAGTTTTCCTTTTCTCTGGGATCGTGAACCAAGAGTCTGATGAAACAGAGGTACTGACTCTGACATAAAAAGCTCCCAGGAGTCACTGGGGCAGCTGGACAAAAAATAGAACATTCTAAAACCCTATCAAGTATCCCGAGCACGGGGAGAAAGGTCTGGGTGTCACTCATGGTCCTGACAGCTGCTGTGCTTTGTCCGTGTGCCGGATTCTATTCTGAGGGGTTCGCCATGTTCTCTTGGCACACCTCCCAGCCGTCATGTGAGGTCAAAGCTATCATTGTTGGTACTTGACAGGTGGACACGGCAGAGGGTTAGCACAGCGCCTAGCTCCAGGCCGAGCCCAGTGAAACCTACTCCCTGGTATTCATGCTCACGTTTTGTCCACTTCCCCGGGTGTGAGCTGGACCGGCAGCTTCCTTGAGATGGGCACAAGGGCAGAGACATTCGTGTGGGATTTGCAGGCTCTGTCACAGGTGCCGCGTGGCTTCTGTTTGTCACCCTCTCTACTCATTCTGGGGAAACCTTGCTGTCACCAGCCGGAATGCAAAGACAGCGAGCTCCGGTCAATGGCCACAGGAGATGATGACTTCTGCCAAGGGTTTCCTTGGAAGCTCATCAGAGAGATTCAGAGCCTGCCAAGCCACTGTGACTTCCAGTCTCAGAAACTGTGAGATGTAAGGCTTGGTAAACTTGCCGGCAGCTACTACACAGCAGTAGATAACTTATACAGAGTGTGGGGCCGGCGGTGGGAGGTTGATGCAATAAAGCGCTAAAATGTTGTGATTTCCTTGGAAGCAAGAGGTGAGTGGGAGCTGGAGAAGCTGTCAGGCTTTTCTAGAATGTTTGTGAAAGCTGAACGTGATTTGAACACACTGTTAGAACAATTTCGGACTTGAAGGAAGCTGCCAGGGAGGGCTGAGAGCAAGGGAAGGAACACTGGGAGCTGGCTAAAAGAGGATTTCGGTTATGCAATGGAGAGTTCGGTAACACCGCTGCTGTGGGTGGTAGGAATGCACCTGCTGACCTGCTGATCAGATTACAGAAGTTTCTGTCTTCCCCTGGGCTTTGCTGTCCTTCCTTGATCCTTTCTCAGAAACCCCTTCCCTCTTAGTGGCAAGGTGACCTCTTCAAGCCTTGGGTCCCCTCTCCACTGGCGATGAGTGTCCAGGGCATCAGTTTCCCATGTCCAAAGGTATCCCAAGTCTCAGGGCTGCCATGGACTCAGCTTTGCTCAGCGTTCATTTCTGAGGGGGCTGCCTGCTTGGTTTTGGCTGCTTGTGGCACAGGCTGAAGAAGAGGGGTGAACTAACGCCATGATTGTTGAACTGAGCTTTTCTATTCATTAGAACTTAGGGAAGACTTCTGAGAACAAATCAAGTGCAGGGTATGGCCACGAAAACCTGGTCCAATGATAAAACTAAAATCTTTGTAAAATCTTTGGAAAGTTTGCAGATGGTGCCTTGCTGTATTAATCAGTAAAGCAAAAAGCCCTGTAAAGACAAGGCAGGCTGGTAAGTGGATCCTCTTTGAGGATGCTGTGTCTTCGAAGCACAAAGCAAGAAAAGTACTTCCGCCCAAGAGACAAGCACATGTGGCTTCAATCAAATGGAGCACTATGAGATTCACAGGAGACCCACAAAAGACGGAAATAATTCAGCAACGGCATCTCCATTGTGGGCTGAAAGACAGAGGTGAATCAAAGCTCTAGGATGCATGAGGAGACACCCTGTTTCAAACATGAGCAGAGGGACTCAGCATGAGAACTGAGTCCCAACCAAAGGACCCACAGTGTCCCTCACCATGGATGGGGGACCCTGAGGGCCAGCGACGCCTCCGTCCTCTCCTCTTCCTTCCTGAACAGGGACGTCTGCAGCCTGTTCCCACGTTGTGCCCTGACAAGGTGCTGTGTGAGGCAGTAATCTGTCTTTGAAGAAGGGCCTTGCCTGACCAGCCATGAGAACACTCACCCCAATCCCTTCTAGACCGTGAGGGTTGGCAGAGGTTTAGAGGGCCTTGAGAGAGGTTTCCATGCAGGAAGGACATGGACGGATGGGGGACAGAGAATGGGACGTTACAGCACGCCTCCAGAACAGAGGCTCCTGTGCTCCTGCCCATGAACTCAGTTCTGTGTCCATTTCCTCTTCTCCACGGTGCCCTGGACTGAGTGGCTTGTGCCCAACGGCAGGAGTAAGTCACAAGTGTTGGCCAGTGGCTCGCAAGCTATGCCAGAAATGCAGACCGCTCCTGCTCTCACTCTGTCCGTCTCAGTTCCTTACGTCACTCATGCTGTGAGAATCGAAACTCCGTCCTCCCAGCCCCAGACCAGAGACGTGGTCCCTAAGCTTCCCCTTAGGCCTCCTGGGGGACAGGAAGCACACGTCCACGAGGGAGGTTCACAGATTCCTAACTCTCGGAAACTCTGGATGAGAATAACATGTGCTGTCCTAGAGTTGGGAGCAGTCTGCCACCAGCAGCAAACAACACCTTGACCGAGGCATACCCCAGAGCTTCTGAGAAAGCGCTGGTAGGACAAGTCTTAGGTGCGGTGATGGGAAAAGAGGAGTGGCCAGCTGGGAGCTGACTGCGCAGGGAGCATGGCCCTTCTGGAGGCGACACTGGAGATGCTCCATGGTTCAGCTGCGTGGAGGCCGTCGTTGCATTGCACCTTCAAATCACTGCCTCTACTGACTGTGCGCTCCCATCTTGGGAAGAAGGTGGGTGGTGTGCAGATGCAGACATGCTAAAACAGGCACTGGTGAGGCCAGAGGGGTATGCGGCTGTGTGCTCAGAATGCGCTGTGGTCACGCGTTTTTATCTCATTTCTTAGGACAGACTTGAAAACTTGTAGGCAGAGGATAAAGACTAGAGGCATGCAGCAGAAAGCAGCATTAGAAGATAAAATTCTAGTAGAGTCTGCAATAAATTTCATCTACTGGGAGGACCAAGCAGTGAAGTCCTTCTTGGAGAACAGTCTGGAGGAGATTTTAGGCACCCGAGTTCTCTGTCCTCCGTAAGGGGGGCGGGATATTCACAGGCCCGGGTCGGCCTCTGAACAGGGGCGTGGGCTTGCGGGAGATGCTTGCAGCTTTGGGAGGGTTGACACTGCACGGCAGTTACTGTGGGATTCTCTGCTAAGGTGTTTCCCAAGATCCGTGAGCCACGGGAGCCACAGAGAGTACTTGGGCTGGGGGGCTAAGTCCCCTTGCTGCAGAGACAAGGGCTAGCTGGTGGGATCAGAGGCCAGGCCAGCAGGAAGGCTATCGCACGTGGTTCACAGAGGGCGGAGGGAGCCAGGAGGCCTGTGGCGGGAGGAAAGGCAGAGGGTTGGACCCGAGAAAAGAGGGAGGGAGAAGGCTTGGGAGAAGCACCTTGCTGGGAGCTGAGCTGAGGCCCGGGAACTCTCCAGGTGAAGAGGTGGGCATGCAGTGGGGGCAGGGGGCAGTTGGTGCCATTATGGGACTGACCTGCCCACTCATCCCAAGGCTCCGGCTCTCAACACTGTGCCCCGGAGCTTTGGCCTTCCTGCCTCCTAGGAGGCACAGGCCCCACAGTGGGTGATGTGTGAATGATGCTTCGGATCCAGGTGCATGCTCTTCCTGGGGACGGGTGGGGCGGGGGCTTCTCAGAATGTGTCTTAATATGAGACGATAAACTAATGGGCTTTCCCAGCATGGTTCATTTCATGGTCTGCTAACTGAAAAAAAAACAGAATTAAACAAAGAAGCACTTTAGAAAGCTGGGTGAAGCTATGCAGAAACTGCAGTTGCTGCTGATAGTCGCAGGCAAGCATGTATTCCTTTAACAGGGCTAACTCCAACTAGTTATAAAAAAAAAAAAAAAAGGAAACAAATTTGAAAGGAATTTTGCCTAAGAAACCCTGAGTGCAGGCCTCACACGAGCTCCTGGAGCCCGCATTCATGAAGCAGAGTTTCTCTAAACGCAGCCTCAGAAACCGGCCATCCCGCATAACTGGGACTAATTACGGGAGCAGCTGATCCCCTGGGGAAGGCTGGGCACGCGAGAACAGTACCACGCGAGAACAGCACCAGCGGCACGCGAGAACAGCACCAGCAGCACGTGAGAACAACACCAGCGGCACGCGAGAACAGCACCAGTACCACGCGAGAACAGCACCAGCACGCGAGAACAGCACCAGCACCACGCGAGAACAGCACCAGTACCACGCGAGAACAGCACCACGCGAGAACAGCACCAGCAGCACGTGAGAACAGCACACGAGAACAGCACTAGCAGCATGCAAGAACAGCACGGGAGAACAGCACCACGCGAGAACAGCACCAGTACCACGCAAGAACAGCACGGGAGAACAGCACACGAGAACAGCACCACGTGAGAACAGCACCAGTATCAACGCGAGAACAGCACCACGCAAGAACAGCACCAGCACCACGCGAGAACAGCACCAGTACCACGCGAGAACAGCACCAGCACCACGCGAGAACAGCACCAGTACCACGCGAGAACAGCACCAGCACCACGGGAGAACAGCACGGGAGAACAGCACCAGCACACGAGAACAGCACCAGCACCACGCGAGAACAGCACGGGAGAACAGCACCAGCATGCGGGAACAGCAGCACGCGAGAACAGCACCAGTACCACGCGAGAACAGCACCAGTACCACGCGAGAACAGTACCAGCATGCGAGAACAGCACCAGCACGCGAGAACAGCACCAGGGGGCTCCCTGAGCAGAGTCCCCTTCCCCGTGGAACTTGCACTTAGAGCCATACTGAGCCAACCCTCCCCGAATCAAAACAGTGATTCCCCAAAATGTGACTGCTCACTTACACCCCAGTTTTTAGGAGTTAATCTTGCTTATGTCCTTGCAACTAACTTTAAGTCCCATTGACCCCAGGCTGAGAATTCTGGCAATAACCTGGAGGCGAGGCTAGGGCAGTGTCAGTCCTGAGGCATTCCTGCCCACCCAGCAGCCCCCACGCCTGCCACCATTGCAGATTCAATGACTTTCCAAGCTTGCATTGACCCCAAGGTCAGCCTGCAGGCAAACCTGGTGCTGGAAGAGTCACTGGAGGGAATGGAAAAGGGGCAGGAGCCCGGGGGCCACCTCACCTCCTGGGTCAGTAAGTCAGTAAGTGACCATCCACACTCTCTGTTCTAGTTGTGGCACTGCATGTTTCCAAGCATTTCCCTAATTCCACACTCCAGGGGTTTTGTCATCTTGTCTCTAAAGGGGAAGAGGGAGTCACCTGGCCACGCAGCCCACGGGGGTCAGGACAGAATCACCATATGGCTGGCACGTGGGAAGTGAGCCTTTCACAGACACTCCGCCCAGCCCTGACTGCTTCCGAGCCCTGGCTTTCCAACTCGTACAAGAAGAACTTGGAGGAGAGAGGGTGGGCACGGCACGCCTTCCCGGCGGGCAGTGGGTGTGCCTCAGTGATTTTAACCTGTCTCAGGCAGCCATGATGTAACCACCACTCGTTACACACTGACTGCAACTAGCATTAGACTCTTTTTTGGTTTGTGTTTTTGTCTGCAGATTTCTGACGCGTATTTAGGAATGTATGCTGAACAGTGGTCTTTTGCTTAGACTGCTTCCCAGGGCCCTGGGCATTCACAGTTCCAAGTGGAACACAGGTGAGCTTGGAAGAAGGCAGCCTGGGTGAGGGGGCCCACTCAAGGCACTAGTCTAATGGAATCTAGCAACTTTCCCCTGGTTTTCAATTCTTGGAAGATAAACCGTGCCAATCAGTAGCTGTGGGATTTGGAGCATGTTACTTAATCTCACCAAGCCTGCATTGCCTTAGATTAAGGGAAAAGAGTGAGCTGGCGTTGCCACAAAGACTAAACAAGACGGTGCCAACTGAAGCAGCGTAGCGCTGGAGGCACCACTGACAGCAGTCAGCTGACCCGAGTGCCCAGCACGCGGGCCCTCCACCCCACAGGGCTCTGGACTGTCTGCCCTGTGGCTGGCACTGCAGCATTTAAAGATCCAGTGCAATGCACAGAATGTAAAAGACCACGCTAATGTTTTCATGTGGATTATTTTTTGAAAATTTTGCCAAGTATTATTAAAAAACTAATTTCACACGTTTCTTTTTTCCCTCTCAAGAATGTTCTATTTATATATTCATTTATTTATTTAAAAGAGAGAGAGAGAGGCATCTTCCAGCAACTGGCTCACCCCCAGCTGGGAAGTGCAGCAGCCAGGACTCAAGCCAGCTCCCCGCAGCCCTGACACCTGCCCGGGAGATCCACCTGGAGCTTTGAGCTGCTGGCTTCAGACTGGGCCAGCCCTGGATGTTGCAAGCATTTGGGGAGTGAACCAGTGGATGGAAGAGTTCTTCCTGTCAAGTAAGTGAAAGATAAGCACTTAATAGTTAAAAAATAAGGAAGAAATGTTGACATCTGTATGTGTCATGTGTAACAAACAGGGTTGGCTTTGGCATTGAGGAAGGATGGTGCCCCTCGCCCTAGAGAAGGGACCACTCAGCTCTGGACTGCAGGACTGCCCCCTGGACCTGGGTTTCTCCTAGCGTCCTCCCTGCCCCTCCCTCCCCACCCTCCTCCCACTGAGACCCCCTCAGTGCACAGCTGGAAGCTCCTCTTCCCTAGAGGAAAGTCTGCACCTGTGGTTGTGGTGTTGCTTAAAGTCTTCTGAGGGTTCCTACTGGCTTCCCCTGCACCCCGACCCCAGCCTCTACTGCCCCCCTTGCCCCTTCCCCCTCCAGGCTCCTCTCTGTGCTGTTCCCAACACCTCTCTGCGACCCTGCTGGCAGCTTTTCTGGGAAGGCTTGCCTGCTGCTCCGCACCACCCCTGCCAGCCCCACACTGCTCACGTACCGCCCTCTTCCAGGGCCTGGCTCACCTGCCTCACTGCTTCAGCGCCTTCTGGGGACTTTCACCTTGCCTCTGGCCCTTCAAAGGCAAGCTTGCTTCCTGCAGCTCTGCCTGTACCCAGGACCCCAGGCCTCCCCACGCTCTCCACTACTCACAGAGCTGCCTGCTGGTGGAGCTAACAGGGCCAGGCAGCTGGTCAGGGGTCCCCGGCTCTCAGGTGGCAGACCCAGGCCCCTGTGATGGCAAGGGGCAGGACCTCCCCTGTGCCTGGCTGCACGGTTTAAGGGCAGGAGGGCTGACACGGTACTTAGCTTCAGTATCGCTAGGTTCAGCAGTCCAGCTGGCAACCCCAAGACTCGGCTTTTCTTCACCTCACTGACCTCACCAAGGTGCCAGATGGCAGAGAAACGAGTCCTCCCGGGCTCACCACGGAGATGCCACTCCTCCGTTCCCCTCAAGGGGCTCTTTTGGGGCTACATGTCCATCCCCGCAGCAACACTGCCTGCTATCTGGGGGTAGGGTGCAGTGCTTGGCTCAGGTCTGGGCTGCACAACAGCTCACAGCTGTGAGGCTGTGCAGGCGTGGCATTACACTGACAAGAGGGTAAAACTGGCAGTTTCCTCAAAGCCACGTCAGAGTGCCACAAAACACTCCCAGGGTATCACGAAACACCCCCAGGGCGCCACAAAACACCACCAGGGTACCACAAAATGCCAACCAGGGCACCACAAAACACCAACCGAGGTGCCACAAAATGCCAACCAGGGTACCACAAAACACCAACCGAGGTGCCACAAAATGCCTACCAGGGTGCCACAAAACACCCTCAGCGTGCCACAAAACGCCCACCAGGGTGCCACAAAACGCCCATCAGGCTACTGTGAAGTCTTAAAAATTCCACTGTTGTAGAAGCTGAGCCCAGGGCAGAGTTCATTCCTGTGCTTCTTTACACAAAAATCGAATTTTAAAAGTTTGAAAGGTAGGGCCCGACATGCTGGCTAAATCCTTGCCTTGCATTCACAAGACTCCCATATGGGTGCTGCTTGATGTCCTGCCTGCTCCACTTCCCATCCAGCTCCCTGCTTGTGGC
Source organism: Ochotona curzoniae (assembly GCF_017591425.1). Classification (NCBI taxonomy): domain Eukaryota; kingdom Metazoa; phylum Chordata; class Mammalia; order Lagomorpha; family Ochotonidae; genus Ochotona; species Ochotona curzoniae. Next base: position 1,547,782 of record NW_024467122.1, on the reverse strand, counting down.
CTGGCAGGAGAGTGGTGGACAGTCCAAAGCCTTGGGACCCTGCAGCCACGTGGGAGACCCAGAAGCAGCATCTGGCTCCTGGTTTTAGATCGGCTTAGCTCTGATCATTGCAGCCACTTGGAGAGTGAATCAGTAGGTGGAAGCTCTTTCTTTCTGTATCTCCACTCTGTAAATCTGTCTTTCCAATAAAAATAAATGAAAATTAAAATAACAATGGAAAGGCAGAGTTACAAAGGAGAGGGAGAGAGAGAGAATCTTCCTTTTGTTGGTTCACTCCTCAAACGGCTCAATGGCCAGGGCTGGGAGCTTCTTCCATGTCTCCTGCCTGTGCACAGGGGCCCAAGCATTTGGGACATCCTCCACTGTTTTCCCAAGCGCATTAGCAAGGAGCTAGATCAGAAATGGAGCAGTTGGGACTTGATCCAGTGCCCATATGGGACACCAGTACTGCAGGTGCTGACTTTACCTGCTATGCCAAATGCCAGCCCCGAAAGTGGAAGTTTCAGGAACTTAACAGACATTCATGTTCATTGTATCAGTTGCTTTTTCTTTGGTCTCGAATGCCAGGGACTCTCCATAAAATGAGGCTTATTCTTGTTATAGCTTAGGTAGAATGAACTGTGCAGATCAGTTACAGAGATATGTATCAACTGGAAAGACACAGAAGGCTACTGTTGCTGGAGGGGAGTTGGGCTGTCTGCTGGCTCCAGAACCTCCTGGGGGAAGGTTAGGCCCGACCTTTCTGTGCCCTGAGACGCACCATCCGCACCAGGGGTCACCATCTCAGAGCTGCTCTTTCTGTACAAATTCATTCATGCAAAAAACTTGCACTGCCAGGCACTATCTCGGTACAGGAGAGGGGGTGGGCCCGACCAGCTGTGGGGAGCACGTGTTCTGGTGGGGGACACAGTGCACATGCGTGCACGGTCGGGGGTGCTGCCTGGCCGAGGCAGCTTCTCTGGGGAACAGCTCCTGAGCTGGCGTGCCTGATGACTAGCTCAGCAGGGAAGGGCTCAGGACTGCCCAGGGGGGCTGGAGGCAAGGCTGCTCCTCCAAGTAGGGTCCCCTATCAGTGTCGGTGGCTGGCCGACTTAGGACCCACATTTACCTAAGTCTCTTTGGAGCCTTGCCAACAGCACACCAGGGACAGTTATTTGCATTTTTGCTTTTTGTTTTTGATTGCCAAATCCTGTATCAGAATTTTTTTTTTTTTTGGAAGATTTATTTACTCGCAAGGCAGAGTTGCAGAGAAAGTAGGAGAGATGCGGAACCTTCCATCTGCCGATTCACCCCACAAATGGCTGGAACCGCCAGGGCCACGCATGAGCGAAGTCAGGAGCCTCGTTTGGTTTCCTCCACGGGTGGCACGGGCTCAGCCATTTGGTCATTTTCTGCTTTCCAAGGCATGCTAGCAAGGAGGTGAACTGGAAGTGGAGAGCTGGGACTCAAACTGACTGATGTCACAGGCAGCGACTTAAGATGCTGCCCCACAACGCTGGCCCCTATATGAACACTTTTTAACTTTGCATTAAAAAATGTCAAGTGTTCAGATTTTAAACGAGCAAGGTGCACAGCTGGGGAATTCTCATGGGTGTGGCTCAGCCCTTGTTACTCACAACCCAGACTTTCCCACCTCCTCCTGCCCAGTTAATCACCACCCTGGGAGACTGTGGCTCCAACTTTAGTCACCATCAACCCATCTGAAAGTTCTGGAACTCCACCCCCATCCAACATTCTGCTTCCAGCCGTTGTATACATATATTTTTAACAACTTTCACTCTAACAGGGGTTTGATGTGACCAGCATTCCTCACATGGAAATAAACCTGCAACTATCCAAGTAGATAGGATTCTTCATGTCCAGGCCAATGCCGGCCGCTGGGCCACGGCTGGTCCCGTCCAGGCCAATGCAGGCCGCTGGGCCACGGCTGGTCCCGTCCAGGCCAATGCCGGCCGCTGGGCCACGGCTGGTCCCGTCCAGGCCAATGCAGGCCGCTGGGCCACGGCTGGTCCCGTCCAGGCCAATGCCGGCCGCTGGGCCACGGCTGGTCCCGTCCAGGCCAATGCCAGCCGCTGGGCCACGGCTGGTCCCGTCCAGGCCCACACCGGTTGCTGGTCCAAGACCAGACTTAGATCAGCTGCTGGATACATCTGGTTCACGGCCACCTGCTGCTTCTCGGAGGCCATGGACCATGTCTGCGGTGACCACGGAGCCAAAGTCACAATCTGCCCGGTTTCCATCTGGACACCTTACAGCGCCACCCCACCCACTTGCTGTCCTCTTCCCCCGCCCCCATTCACCTGTCCACCTGCCCAGCCAACACTCGCCGGACAGCCAACACTCGCCGGACAGCCAACACTTGCCAGCAACAGTTGTCCGGCACACTGGGCGCAGCGCACCCTCACTCCCCGGTGTGAACGTGTGTGGCCAGTGCCGGGGTTCAGGTAATGACGGGGCCGGGCGGAGGCGAGGAGGCCGTCTGGCCACCTGGCTCCCATCGCGCCAGCGCAGCCCAGGAACCAGGTCCACCTCCTCCTCTGCCCCAGCAACCGGAGCGCCCCGCCCCGGGGCCTCGCCATTGGCCCGCGGCGGCTGACGGACGGCTCGGCCGTGCAGTCGCGGCCCGCGCTGCCTCCCGGGCGGGCTCGGCGCGCGGCCTGGGGGCGGGGCGCCGGGCGGCGCATGCGCGGCGGGGGCCGGAGCGGGGCCGCGCGCGCTGAGGAGCCCGAGCCGCCGCGGGAAGCGCCCTGACCGCCGCGCCCTCGCCCGCCCGCCCGGCCGCCCGCCGCGCGTCCTCTCGGCCCAGGTGCGGAGCTGCTCCGGCTCGGCCCGCGGGGGAGCCCCGGGAGCCGCACGGTGAGAGCCCAACTTAGTTGGGAAGTTGTGGGTTTTGTTTTTGGAGGCGAGTCGGGCGCGGCGCGCGTGAGGGGCGGGGGGCCGGTCCGGCGCCGCCCCCTGCCCGCGCATTGTCCGCCGGGCCGCGGCCCGCTCCCCTGACCTGGGCCCCGGGCCGGCCTGGACCCCGGGCAGGCCGAGGTCGGGTCCCGCCGGGGGCCCTGGCGCCGGGGCAGTTTGGAGAAGGCCCCGGGAGGGCCGCCGGCGAGCACCTGGGGGTCCGCACGAGCGCGGGCAGGCGGGCCTTGCTGTCCCTGGACAGGCCGTGTCCTCATTGTGCGTGTCCCACCGAGCTCCGGGGCTCACGTGGGCCGGGGTGGGCACCCCCCGCCCGGCCGTGTCTGGGGTTTGGAACCCACGAAGTGGCTCAGGGGCGCTCTCTGCACCCCACCGACCCCTGGCCCCCCAGCGCTTGGATTGCCCGGGTCAGCAGGGATGCTGCCATGCTGGACAAAGTCCTCCCCTTCCCGCTGCGCTCCGTGGAGCTGGTCGTGCTGCCCTGCGTGGTCCCTGGCCGTGTGGTCCAGTTGCAGGGTACTTGGGGCGGGGCCACCTCCTTGGGCTCTCTGGGCCTCTGCCCACATTCCCCAGATGCCGCGCACTGCAGTGTGACATCGGAGTAGCCCCGTGGCCAGCGGACCACTCAGCGCTGGTGTCAGCCGCGTCCCGTGGCCAGCACAGCAGTGTGTGGCCTGGGTTGGTGCCACGCCCCCACGGGTGGACGGGCGAGGTGGACAAGCCTTCCTGGGTTTCTCTAGGAGCCGAGACAGTTTCCTAAGGTGAGGTGGTGGTCCTGGGCAGATGGGGACAGGAGGTTGGGAGGAACCACTTCAGCTCCTTCTCTTGGGAACCGGCGGCTCCTTGCGAGCTCTCGGGGCGCAGCGCGGGCGGCCGGGCTAATTGCAGTGTAGGCGGCTGGGTGCCGGGAGGTGCTGCGACTGGTTAGTGGGACTGCCTTCCGACACCCACAGACTCCGGGCACTTGTCCAGAACAATTGGCTTGCGTGTCTGTCATGAAGTGCAGTTTATCTTGAAAGAATTTCTAACCCTTCTGTTGATCTGTGGATTGCTGTGAAAAAGGGGTATGGCTTCAGTCTGCAGTGGATTTCAAAACCGTGTGATGGATGCCTGCCCCCTCTGGTGATGCTCTCCGTCCCCACGTGGGCGGCGGGGCGCAGCTGTCTGAGCCCACAGCTGCTGTCCCCGAGGGCCGCACTGGGTGTTAGCGAGGCCCACCCGTGGAAGTAACACAGTTGGAACTGCCTACAGTGACCTCAGATCCTCCTGTGCATCCGCCACGCGTGGAGGCGCTGGGCCGCACCGTTTCAGGCTTTGTGGCACGCCCTGTAGGACTTGGTGACTGAGGGACGCAGCACAGGCCCCGATGGCTGAAGACATACTGTCCATGCATTTTTACCTGACTTAAAGACTCGGGCGGGAGTTGTGGGGGAGCAGGCTGAGCTGTCACCTGCATCCCACGCATCCCGTGTCAGGCTGGTGGGAGTCCTGGCTGCCCTGCTTCGGATCCGGCTTCCTGCTGGTGTGCCTGGGGAAGTGCAGAGGGCGCAGTGCTGGGCCCCTGCGCCCGTTAGAGACCTCCGTGAAGTTCCTGGCTGTTGTGACTGGGGAGTGAACCAGAGGGTGGGAGCTCTTGTCTCTCCCACTTCTCTGCTGGTAACTGCCTTCAGGTGGACTCTTTCTTTTTTTTTAAGATGTATTTATTTTTATTGGACAAGCAGATATACAGAGAGGAGAAGAGACAGAGAGGAAGATCTTCTGCAGCAATGGCTGTAGTTGAGCCGATCCGAAGCCAGGAGCCAGGAGCTTCTTTTTGGTCTCCCACGTGGGTGCAGGGTCCTAAGGGCCCGGGCCATCCTCTGCTGCTTTCCCAGGCCACAAGCAAGGAGCTGGATGGGAAGTGGGGCTGCCGGGATTAGAACTGGTGCCCATAGGGGATCCCAATGCGTGTAAGGTGAGGACTTTAGCCACTAGGCTATTGTGCCAGGCCCACAGAATCTTTTTTTCTTTTAAAGTGTTCTTAACTGGGGTGTTTCCAAATACAGAGGAGGGAATCCTGAGATTCCCAGTGTGGTGTGTTTTACAAGTGTGGCTTGCGGAGGGGGGGGGCTGATGGACAGCTGGTCTCCTGCTGGGCCTCCCTGCAGTGGGCCCCGGGCTGGGTGGGGTGGACGCCACGCGTGGTCAGCATGGCAGTTGTTGTGGTGGACCTTCTGATCCCCTCATTTCATTGCAGACTTGCGCTAAGGTAGGTGTGGGTTGCTGGGCCGGGTGTCAGCGCAGTGCCTGTGCCGTGTGGGCGCCCGAGGGTCACACTTGGCAAGGTGTCGCCTTGGACAGTAGTCACAACAGCTCGGTCCACGGTGCTTGTAGTACCAGATACAGAAGGTAAATTCTGGAGCTTCTGCTGAGAGGATGCTTCTGTGTGACGTGCTACCTTTCTGTGGAGTTTTCTTGCAAAGACAACAGAGTGAAGCTCAGAACCCCTAGCCGACCTGTGAAAAACTTGGTCTTTGGCTGTTTTTTTTTTTTTTTTTTTTTTAGTTTTATTTATTCAAAAGGTGGAGTGAGAGAGAGAGCCAGCTCTTTTGCGTGTTGGGTCACTCACTAGCCGGGCCAGGCTGAGCCAGGAGTCTGGAATTCCGTCCGGGTTTCCCTCGTGGGTGGTGAGGACCTGGGTGTGTCGAGTGTGTTTGTGGAAGCCAAGCTGAGCTGGGGCTGGGCTCTCGGCCACTGGGTGTGCCCAGCAGGTCCCACACTCCCTTTGGAAGTTGACCTTGAGGTACCCTTGTGCTTACCTGCTGGTCTGCCTTTGTGGATGTGGGGACGGGCTCCTCTCCTGCTGAGCCGTGTTGACAGTGGGGGCTGGCAGCTGTCCGTTCTGCTGCCCAAGGCAAGTTGCTTTCCCACTGTCCTCTGGAAGAGAAGGAAGTGGCTCATTCTGTCCGTGCTTGCTGGGCTGAACCTCAGATCTGGCACTGAAATGCTGATTGCATGAAGATGCAGGGCCAAGACGTGTTTCCCGTGTGCGCGTAGGGAGAGTGTCTGTGTCAGGGTGTGGACACTGGAGTGGGAGGGGAGCACAGGTGCAGGTCCTTGGGGGTTCCTCTCATGGGAGTCAGCGCCCGAGAACTTTCCTTGGCATTGACACCGTCAGCCTGTGGATGGCTGTGCAGTTCGCGACTGCTGACTGCTGAGGCCTAGGAGTGAATTAACTCCACACTACGGGTACGTTTGATCCTGTTACGTTTTGATCCGAAGTTGGTAAGGTAGGGAGAGGTCCCCCAGGCGGAGTTCAGAGTTGATTTGCTAATGGTGGTCACTAATGCCAGTGTACGATCCCACCTTATGCCGTGTTGCCGTTTGTTGGCTCTGTGAGGGTGGGCAAGCAAGCTGGCTCAGACCCAATACCCTGGCTGAAGAAACAGCACCCTTTGTGTTCCTCTCACCCTGTCTGTGCCATACTGTCGTTAAGCCACAGTTGTGCAGAGGTGTAATTTCAATGGTTGGCTAAACTTCAAACTTCAGATCTAAACATTTAACTGTGCTAATTTGGTTTTCTTCATGGCTTGGGGAAACTGGTGTTTTTGTTTTACTTTGGCTCTTCTGATATTCCATTTACATCAGGTTTGCCGCAGAGCATCTTCTGCTCTGAAGGAATTTCAGTGTTTGGTGCTTGCCGTGTGCTACGGATTGCTGTGAGCTCCCGGGGCTGACGTGGGTGTGTCAGGTCGGGTGGACACACAGGAGCCGGGACAGAGACCATCAGAGGACGTCAGGACGATGGGCCAGCGGGGACAGAGACCATCAGAGGACGTCAGGACGACGGGCCAGCAGGGATAGAGACTGGCTAGTGGGGACAGAAACCATCAGGGGACTTCAGGGACGACTGTCCAGCGGGGACAGAGACCATCAGAGGACTTCAGGGACTACCGGTCAACAGGATCGCTGCTGCATTTACTATTATCTGCTTATGGAAAAATTGGTTTACTCAGATCTTAGAGTGTGCTTCTTACATAACGGATGTAGAGTTGTGTCTTATGTGCCTATTCCACCTAAGAGACACTTGTGAGGTAGAAATGAGTAAGCTGCTTTGGGATTAGAAAAGTGAGCTCCACAGATGGCTTGGTGGTGGCCCGGATGAGCCAGGTGCCGGCTTCAGACGCGTGCTGGTTGGAACATGGCTGCCAACACTTGACAGGAGCAGGTTGTCTGAGCTGTGTGTGTCCCACAGTGTAGCGCTGTGGGGGAGCTCGACGTGCTTGGGCCGAGTGTCTGCAGGTTGCTCAGCAGCACCGTCAGGGCGTAGAAGGGTTCAGGTTCCTGAGTCAGGTGCTTCCCAGTGCCCTGCAACCTTTGCCCATGGCCTCCCGACAGTGGGTGAGCCACGGGGCCCTTTGCTTGTTGCCCTAGTTCAGCTTTGTCTTGCAGGAAGTAGATTGCTGTCTGTGTTGTCTGTGTTGTCTGCCTGGCTTTGTGGGGAAGTGTCTGTACCCCATGGTCTGGCTGCTTTGCCAGGCTGTGGTGGGGGGGTGGCACAGTTTCCGCCCAGAGTTTCCACTCGTTGGCATCTCCCAGGAAGTTTGTTGACCCTTGTTCTGTGTAACCAGGTGCAGTCTTCTGCAGTGTCCCTCAGAGGTGATGTTTTCAATGCCGGGCCAGGGCAAAATCAAGGCTCACTCGCTACATTGTCATGTTTCTTTTCCTTAGCCTCTTGTTTTGTTTTCTACATTTGTGAGTGGGTAGTTCATTCATTGTCGCTCACATTTTTTTAAAAATAATTTTTCAAAAATTATTATTTTGTTTTCATTAGGAAGGCAGATCTACAGAGAGAGACAAAGATTTTTCCATCCACTGGTTCGCTCCCAAAGTGGCCACAACAGCTGGAGATGAGCTGATAGGAAGCCAAGAGCCAGGAGCTTCCTCTGGGTCTCCCACGCGGGTGCAGGGTCCCAAGGCTTTGGGCTGTCTTCTGCTGCTTTCCCAGGCCACAAGCAGGGAGCTGGACGGGAAGTGGAGCAGCCAGGATGTGCACAGGCACCCTTATGGGATCCTGGAGTGTGGAAGGTGAGGATTTAGCTACTGAGCCATCGCACCAGGCACACATCTTGTGTTTTGACAGATAGGTGTGTGCTTACAACCACAGCCTCCCTAGAACAGGTTCTTCCTCCCTCAGGTGCTCCAGGCTCTTGGCAGCCTGGGAGGGTGCTGGTGTGTTCTGTCTCGCTGGCTTGCACGTGTTCAGCAGTCTGTGTAAGAAATTACATAACCTGCCCTTTGCGGAGTTTACCTCTTGGCTCGCGTGGTCACTGGCCACCTTGGTGATGTGTCTGACAATGTCACAATGTCTTTTTTTTTTTTTTTTTAAAGATTTAGTTTATTTTCATTGGAAAGTCAGATATATAGAAAGGAGAGACAGGGAGGAGGATATTCTGTTCGTTGAATTGCTCCCCAAGAAGCTGCGCCAATTTGAAGCCAGGAGCCAGGAACTTCCTCCAGGTCTCCCACACGGGTGCAGGGTCCCAAGGCTTTGGGCTGTTCTCGACTCTTTCCCAGGCCACAGGCAGGGAGCTGGATGGGAAGCAGGGCTGCAAGGACACGAAGTGGCGCCCTGTGGGATCCTGGTGTGTGTGAAGTGAGGACATCAGCCGCCAGGCCATGCCGCCGTGTTCCCGACAACATCTTTCCAAGTTGGATATGTGGTTATGACTTAAATGTCCTCTCCCAGTCTCTTCATTTTCCTTTGACGTTAAAGATTGTGGCTTTGATGACACCCTTTTTGTTTAGTGAGTTGTGCTTTTGGTGTAATAGCTCAAAGACTCCCCTGTGTTTTCTCCTGAAGGTTTGCAGTTTTACAAGCTGTTAGGTTCATGTCCTCCTTGGAGTTCACTGTCCTGAGTGATGGGAGGTGTGGCCTGAGGTCAGGCTGAAGGTTAATGGTTTGGTTGTGGGTGTCCAGTTGCCGCCCAGAGCTGGATTTCTCTCTAGAGTTAGCACGACACCTTTGCTGGAAGTTGACTGATGATATATGCAGGAGCCTCAAAAATTCATGGAAAATGGAATGAAAAGATAACTTTTGATGTTAACATTTTTGAAAAGTGTGCTGCATTTTAAAAAGCCCTCTAAGCTCAGCTTGTGTGAGGGTCTGTCTGGGGGCCCCCTCCTCTTTCTGTCTTTTTTCACTACTACACTCTTGGGTTCTGCAGCTTTATAGTGAGTTTGAAACCTAGAACTACGAGATACTTAGCAGAACGTACTCACCTGTTAGAATTGTCCTGTTCTCTTGCTACGCTTAGGAAGACACAGTCTCTGTAGAGTCAGGACTGCTCGCTGTTGCAGGTGTCCCCTGGGGACCCACCCTGTCAGGGTTAGTTAGGGGTTCTCCTGTGAGCCCGAGGGACGATGCTGTCGGTGAATCGTGTGTGTACCTGGTCTGGGCATGCAGCCCTGCTCTGTGCCGCGCTGGCTTTCACACACAGGTGCCAGCCGGGGGCAGCTGGCAGAAGCCACTGCAGAGGATGCAGTCGTAGGGTACGACGTGTTTTCAGGCTGATTTTTTTGGTATGTACACATGTGTATTTGCTGTTATTTTTAGAATGGGAGGTATTTTTGGAGGGCTTACTCTGCCGTGAGATTTTAAGGGGCTCAGCTGCTTGATTTGTGGTTGCTCGTGCTACTTGTTCCCATAGGCTGGACCTCTGATGGAGTGCGGCGTCCTGGATGGAAATCAGATGAACGAGCGCCTGGCTGGTTTGTAGGGTCGCTGCCAGCCCCCGTTGGCTCTCTGCCCACCAGGCTCCTGGGACAGCATTCAGCTCAGAGGGATTCTGGGTGGTGCTGTGGAGGGCAGCTCTCAGAGCAGTGGAACTAAGCATCAAGTTCTTGTTTTCAGTTCTTAATTAACACCATCAGTATTAACTCTGGTTTTGGAAGTATTTATTTCCCAGATGGCAGGGTGCCATAGGCAGAGGGTGCGATGGGCTGTTTTCACATTTGACAGTTTCTTGTAATTTTTTTTAAAAAATTTATTTATTTATTTATTTATTTATTTATTTATTTTATTGGAAAGGCAGATATACAGAGAGGAGGAGAGACAGAGAGGAAGAGCTTCCGTTCGATGATTCACTCTCCAAGTGGCCACAATGGCTGGAGCTGAGCTGATCTGAAGCCAGGAGCCTAGAACTTTTTCTGGGTCTCCCATGTGGATGCAGGGTCCCAAAGCCTTGGGCCGTCCTCAACTGCTTTCCCAGGCCACAAGCAGGGAGCTGGATGGGAAGTGGAGCTACCGGGATTAGAACTGGCGCCCATATGGGATCCTGGTGCGTTCAAGGCGAGGACTTTAGCCGCTAGGCCACCACGCTGGGAGTTTCTGTAATTCTTAAAGCGTTTCTGCACATGCGCTCTTTGTGATGTGTGTGGTGTCTGTAAACCAACACCCTGCCTCCTGTCTTCGCTAGCTGAGCTGTGAGCAGTCTGCAGCTGCCTCTGCATTGCTGCCTTTGACAAGCTGTGGAGGAGTGGCTGAGCTCAGAGGAGAGGAACCCAACACGAGACAAGAGGTGGAAGCAGAGTTGGGGTGCTCTTGGGGTCCTGTGAAGCCTCAGGCCTGGCTGAGGTGCATGGCAGGAAGGGCCAAAGCTTTTCCCTGAGCCCTCCTGCCAAGATCCATGGGTGTGCTGGGAGCTGTGGGCGTTCCCAGTCCGGACGCTGAGAGCCTGGGCCTGCCTGTGCTGGGTGTTCACCCTGCGCTGATGGGGTAAAGTCTTGCTGCTGTCCTCCCCTCCTGTTTGATGAAAACCAAGTTTCAGAGACTTTAGTTTGCTGCTTCGCGCCAGTGAGCCAGGCCTTCTTCGGGGACTTTGTAACACACACTGTGTCGTATGTGCCATTTAGGTCACGTTGCTTTTTCACTGTGATATAATTATATCTCAAACTTGTTCCCCACGGACAGTCGTTGTGGTCTGCTCTTCAGGGTTTCCTAGAATTCTTAAAAACATGCTTGGCTTGTATGTTCATGCCTTGAGAGGGCCAGCGGCTCACACTGGAGCTGTGTTTTCTGTCTTTGCAGGGGTTTTGGCGGTGGAAATTAATCATTAACGTTACACACCCATTCACATCTCCAAAGTGTTTTACAAACACTTCATTAGTTCATGTTTAACCAATATTGGAGGTTGAAAAGCCAGTTTTATAGGTTCATTTTAGCAGAACTGAAATATTAGGGAGGAAGTGGATTCTGGAGTGAGACAAGTGCAGGGCATTCAGTGCAAGCTTGGTGGTCCCCTCGGCCCCGGCTCTCAGGCCTGGTGGTCTCCTCGGCCCCGGCTCTCAGGCCTGGTGGTCTCCTCGGCCCCAGCTCTCAGGGCTGGTGGTCTCCTCGGCCCCGGCTCTCAGGCCTGGTGGTCCCCTTGCCCCCGGCTCTCAGGCCTGGTGGTCCCCTTGCCCCCGGCTCTCCGGCCTGGTGGTCCCCTCGGCCCCGGCTCTCAGGGCCTGGTGGTCCCCTCGGCCCCGGCTCTCAGGCCTGGTGGTCCCCTTGCCTCCGGCTCTCCGGCCTGGTGGTCCCCTCGGCCCTGGCTCTCAGGCCTGGTGGTCCCCTCGCCCCTGGCTCTCCGGCCTGGTGGTCTCCTTGGCCCCAGCTCTCAGGGCTGGTGGTCCCCTCGGCCCCGGCTCTCAGGCCTGGTGGTCCCCTTACCCCTGGCTCTCCGGCCTGGTGGTCTCCTCGCCCCCGGCTCTCAGGGCTGGTGGTCCCCTCGGCCCTGGCTTTCAGGCTTGGTGGTCTCCTCGGCCCCGGCTCTCAGGCCTGGTGGTCCCCTTGGCCCTGGCTCTCCGACTTGAAGTTGCCCTTGGGCCCCAGACTGCCCGGCTCAGCTCTGTGTTGGGTGTGTCCCTGGTGCCATGCGAGGCAGAGGATTGAGTAGACTGCATACAGCGGAGTGAGTGGGATGCGGGGAAGTGCCTGAGGAGTCACAGAGCGGTGAGACTGTCTCCTGCGCCTGCGTGAGTCACAGAGCAGCGAGACCATCTCCAGCCATTGCTCCCCAGGTGCACTGTCCCTCTGCATTCCTGGGAGCAGAGACTGTGACACGTGCTGAATGCTGGGAATGTGTTTCATTCCTGGTTCTGTAATTGGATACTCTGCTAGTGTGTACTGCTGCCTGTCACCTGATCCCCTCTGCTCCCCTGGCAACCCCAGGAAAATGGGTTTGGCTTGGCAGGGTTGTGGTGGGAGGCCGTGTGCCCTTGAGAGGCCAGGGGAGTCCTGTTGTGACTGCCCTGTGCCTGGTCCTCCTGGGGACCTCGCTCCTGGGGCTGAGTTGCAGCGGGCACGCTCACTCAGGGTTTCCCAGGGTCACTGGCTTCTTTTCTGCTTTGCTCTCAGTATTTAACTCTTTTTCTGACCCTTTTCTTTAAAAAATTAAGATTTATTTTTATTGGAAAGTCAGATATACAGACAGGAGGAGAGACAGTGAGAAAGATCTTCTGTCCGATGATTCACTCCCCAAGTGAGCACAACGGCCGATGCTATGCCGATCCGAAGCCAGGATCCAGGAGCTTCCTCTGGGTCTCACATGTGGGTGCAGGGTCCCAAGGCTTTGGGCTGTCCTCGACTGCCTTCCCAGGCCACAAGCAGGGAGCTGGATGGGAAGTGGAGCTGCCGGGATTAGAACCGGCGCCCATATGGGATCCTGGTGCTTTCAAGGCGAGGACTTTAGCCGCTAGGCCACACCACCAGACCCATTTTCTGACCATTGTTAAACTTCTTTTACTGTGTGTTACAATGGAACCACTTGATAAATGTGTCTGGGCAGTTTCCTAAGGTGGTTTTGGCCCGCAGCCTCAGCTTGCTGACTGTGGACGACTGCCTGTGGTGGTGCAAAGGAGAGAAATTCCGAGTCTGCACATAGGATTAGTTACATTTTCATTATGAACAGAAATCTCTTGAAATGGGGCCGGGTAAGATGGCCCTGAACTTCTCCCTGGACAGGCAGTGATGTTTCTGTCTTTTTTATTCTACTGAAACATGAAAATTGAGTGAGATGAGCCGGCAGTCTGTTGGAGCAGTGACATTAAGCTCCCTGGGGTCCAGCTGCCCGTGCTTCCACGGGGGCCTAGGTGGAGCTGTGGGCAGCGGAGATCACCTTGTTAAACGCTTGAGAGCAGCGTGGGCCTTTGGACCAGGGTAGGTTACACATAGGAGTAGTTAAGTTCATGGAAAACGGGTTTCAAATGAGAAGTGTATCTTGGTGCGTAACATTTTTGAAATGTGTAGGTTATGTTCATGAACTTTCTGAAGAACCTATATATTCCTGGACTTCAAATTTTCTTTTTTCCCAAAATAAAACATCTGTAAAGTCCATTTCTGGGAACTTTCTGGACTTTACTTCTGCACCCTGACAGGCCGACGCGTGGGGACTGCCGCTGGCAGAGCAGTACCGTGAGCAACAGAGCTGAGTGCAATTCCTTTGAGTCCGAGCAGCTAGGGTCAGTAATTGTTTCTCCTGTTTAGGTTAGGACTTGCACTGTACTCTTTCTTAATTTTTTTTTTTTTTTTAAAGAAGAAGTCAGGGAAGAAGACAGACCGACTGAGTGTGCCCGGGCTCCTGACTGCCCGCCGGCCATTGCCCGCCTGGTGGCAGGCAGTCAGTCATGTGAGTTGTCAGTGACCCTGTGCGTCTTTGCTTCCTTTTCCATTTGAGCTCATCGAACTGCGCGCTGATGTGACTTACCTGACGTGGTCCTGTGACCTGATTTCCCGCCCTCTCCCCCTCCTGCTTCTCTTTCTCCTTTTAAAGTTTCCTGCCACCTAGAAAGAGAGGCCCGAGGCCACCTGTCCCGGGGCTTGCTGTCCTGGCTGCAGTTCCTGTGCTGCTGTCCTTGCCCCTGACCCCGAGCCACTGTCCTGCCCTCCTGCCTGCTGTCCTCTCTAAGCGGACACTGCCCAGCACTGGCTCTGATGCGGTGCTGTCACTGCCTGCCGGAATCTGCGTTAGCAGGAACCAGAGCCGAGGCTTGAACCCAGGCACCCTGATAAGGCATGTTGTCTTAACCTCTAGGCCGAAGGCCTGCCCCGTTCTCCTCTGTGACTTTTCCTGTATTGTCTTTGGTACTACTTGCTTCTTCTGGTTGAGGTGGTGGGATTCGTTTGCCAAGTGCTCACAGAGTGGAGCGGGAGATGGGGGCAAGTATTTGTCCTGCCTGGGGTGTAGATGTTTCCTGCTTTGTCCATTGCTGTGGACTCAGCACCTGCGGTGTGCTTGCTGTCCATGGCATCTTGTATTGATGTAATGAATTGAGTTTTAACAAAGTTGTATGTCTTAGTATCTCTATTATTATTATTATTATTTAAAAATATACTTATCTTATTGGAAAGGCAGATTTACAACAAGGAGGAGAGACAGAAATGTCTTCCATCTGCTGAATCACTCCCCAAATGGCCTCAGTGGTCGGAGCTGAGCCGATCGGCGAAGCCAGGAGCCAGGAGCCCCCTCCTCCAGGTCTCCCACGTGAGTGCAGGTTTCCAAGGCTTTGGACCATTCTCTACTGCTTTCCCAGGCCACAGGCAGGAAGAAGGATGCAAAGTGGACTGCTCATGGGGCATCTTGGTGTGTGTGAGCTGAAGGCTTAGCCACTGAGCTATCGGCCAGGCCCAGTATCTGTATACTGTTAAACTCAACCAAAATCTGTGCTGAATGTATTAAGGTTTTCATTGCTCACATCAGGTTGTAGTTTTATTTTGTGAATTCTAAACACCCCCTGCAAGAAGAGCAGATACCATGTTACATGGAAGTTAATCGATGTTAGCCAAGCCCACTGGTAAAATTTCTGCAACTATACTCAGCTGTGGGCAACTGCTTAGATTGCGTTGCACCCAGGTAAGTTTTAAACTGCTGGGAGAAAAGCAGCTAATAGCTGGAGGGCATCCTGGGCTTGGTTAATGCCAAATTTGTGTTAACTGTACCAGTGTGCTAGCATAGTTGCCTATTCTATTTTTTTTTTTTTTAAGATATATCGGGAGCAGATGCCAGGATGCTAGTAGACAGGGCTTGGGGACCCGTGTGCAAGCATATGTGGGTCCTGGGTAGGCAGGCAGGGCCCCAGGCTGGCATGGCACACCACTGTCAGAGAACTGGGCTTGAGAATCTGTGGCCGTGGGGGCTGTGGGTTGCCCTGGGAAGCGGGTTTGGTGTGGGGGGCTGTGGGTTGCCCTGGGAAGCGGGTTTGGTGTGGGGGGCTGTGGGTTGCCCTGGGAAGCGGGTTTGGTGTGGGGGGCTGTGGGTTGCCCTGGGAAGCGGGTTTGATGTGGGGGGCTGTGGGTTGCCCTGGGAAGCGGGTTTGATGTGGGGGGCTGTGGGTTGCCCTGGGAAGCTGGTTTGATGTGTGAAGGGAGGACTGCTGAGGGAGAATGTGACAGGCAAGGAGTGACTTCTGGGGACTTTGGCCAATCAGGCTGCTGCACTGGCAGGTGAGTGAGGGGGCTGAGACCGGGATATTGGGAGGAGGACCTTTTGGGGCCAAACCAATACACCTACCCGTATGGGAGACCTGAGCTACCCATATGGGAGACCACTGCCTACATTGCAGGCTGTAGCACCTGCAGGCACACCTAAGAATTGAGTGTCGGTGGGCCAGGCCAAAGCATCCACCAGCACACACAAAGGCCAACACTGGGGGGTCAGACTGTGACAGGTAAGGGGCTAGCACCTGCTGGCACACACGAGATCTGGGTCTGCAGTGGGCTTGGTAGGGGAACTGGAGCTCCCCTGGCTGGCTGTCACCGCTGCTGGTGAGCATCTGAGTCAGACTGGGTGTTGGTCAGGCCGGGTGGGACTGCTTCACTTGTCAGCAGGTGTGTGAGTTGGCTCTGTGGGACGGTAGTGGCGGGGTGAACTGTGCAGGGTTGGGCCAAACTTTAGCACACTGGCGTGTGCTGGAGCCAAGATGGGATATGGGCCATGACAGGCTAGGCAAGGCTCTCATACCTATCCGTTTGCATGAAAGCCAGGAATGGGGTCAGGCTGGGTAGGGCTAGCTGTAGCACCCGCTAATGGGAGTTGGGACTGTGGGTGGGCCAGGCCAGGCCAGGCTGTGGCATCTGATGGGAAAAGCCAAGCTGGGTGATAGTTTATGCTGGCTGGGTCCACTGTCATGCTGAGGATCTGTGGCTGGGAGCGAGCCTGGTCAGGGAGCTAAAGGGGCATTCCTCCTGGGCTGAGGTTCCACTGGTGAATGCAAGAGCTGGAATGGGGGTGGTGAACTGGTTGGACATGGTTTCCATATCCCTGCTCATGAGTGTGGACTGGGTCTGAGGAGACTGGGTTAGGCTGCAGTAACCGTGGTGCTCACAAGAGCCAGAGTGGGTGTAGGACAGGCTGGGCTAGGGCTCTGTACGTGCTGAACCATGTGAACTGGGTCTGGGGAAGGACCAGGTGTGGCTGGGTTATAACACTCAACAGAAGAGCCAGAATGGGTGTGGGCTGGTTAACAAGGCTGCTGTACCTGCCAGGATTGGAGGTGGGCCATGTCAGGCTGGTGTGTGTGCGATCTGTGACTGGGAGGTGACCTGATATAGGAGCTTGAGGAACTCCTGTTGGGGTGCAGACCCTCAGGTGAGTGCAAGAACCAAGGCTGGAGCAGCCCAGAACAAATCAATTTACAATACCTGCTGGCATACATGTGGGTCAAGTCTGGGGGTGTGCTGGGCTGGGCAAGTTCATAGCGCCCACTGGCAGATGCGAAAACCAGGACGGGATGCATGACAAGCCAGGTTGGACTGCAGCACCAGCCAGTTCTCATTAGGGCCAAGATTAGGGGTAGTCCAGGCTGAGCTAGGCTGCAGCACTGCTTGTGAATGCCTTGGGTGAGGCGGGCATACCAGTCTGGGCCACAAGGCCCACCAACACACGTACGTAAGACTTGCAGCGGGGGGTGAACCCAGTGGGCGAGTTGCAGGGGCTCCCCTCTGGGTCATTGCTCTGGCTAGTGAGCGTGAGCATGAGAGCTGGGACTGGGATAAGACCAGGCTGGGCAGGGCTACAAAGCCCATTGGCCTGCATGAGTGGGGTAGGGAGAAAGCCAAGCTAGGCTAAGTGACCGTATCTACTGGTTCATGCATCAGTCAGTAAGTTAGGCTAGTTGGGTTTTGTTGCAGCATCAGCTTGTAGGTGCTGGGACTGGGGCAAAACCTGTCAGGCTAGACCATAGAACCACCTTGAAAGTGCAAGATCCAGGGCTGAGTGTGGGCCTGGTAGGGAAATTGTGGGCACCTCTAGTGCACTGCAGCGCCCCCTGGTGAGCATGAGAACCAGGGCTGGGGCAGGCTTGGCTGGACAGATGGTAGCACCTGCCAGCACTGAGTATGGGCTGGGTATTGAGGTTGATTGGGCTGAGCTAGGCTTCAGCAACCATTTGTGTGTATGAAAGCTGAATAGGATGTGGGGTGGACTGGAGCAGTCAGCTGCACATACTGGAATGTGCAGGAACTGTGACTGGGGCCTGTGTGGGTTTGCATATGAGATGGGCCTGGGGACGGAATTGACCTGGTGACTGGATCACCATTGTGTGCAGACTGATGTGGATGGTGGCCTGAGCTGGAGCCCACACTGGCTGCACCCACAGGAAGGAGTCGGGTCTGCGGTGGCTTCTGTTGGAAGGTTTATTTGGAGACATTCCAAGTGGATCATTGGACTCAGAACTCCAGCCACAGTGAAAATCACAAGATCTGGGGTCTGGCTGCAGTACATGTGCCTGGACTGGATCTCCATGGTTACTGAGGTCTGTGCAGTGGATGGCATGCCCAGCTGCTCACAGGGGGCAGGACAGCAGTTGGTTGAGGCCTGCAGAGAACATCTAGTGCCATGAAGGATAGAGCAAATTGGACAGCTCTCCTGGACAAGCTTTGACAGCAAGTATCTGGGCGAATGAAGAGTCTAAAGTAGGCTGTGTTAGCAGATGGACCTTGGAAGCCATGAGGTCAGTAGCATCCCGGAGCTGTCGAAACCTCTTAAGCAGTGCCCTCAGAACATGCTCCATATTGGAGGGCTTGGGATGACATCGGGTGGTCTTCCCCCATCCCTGGGCACTGCTGCGGTTGGGCTGCTGGGTGCGGCCCTCTCCCATTCTAATTTCCCAGAAACCAGAAGAAAAAGGGAGATTGAGGCAGTTTTCCTATCTCCTTTTGTCCATTCCTCGACCCTCCCCATCCTTATTGGTGGTCCACATGTGCGTGCATCCCTCTCAACTATGTAAACATCATCAAAAATAAAATGGATTTATTACTAACAAAATATTTTTGCAAATCTTGCTCATTTCTTTTGCGTGTGTGTGCCTGGTTAGGGAAGTGCTCTTTACGTTGTAACGTGTCCCGTTCATTATTGAAATGGGTATTCTGCTGGGGATGAGGTGTAGGCTTCCTGTCTAATTAAAACAAATAATTTAAAACATATTTACAATAGAACAGTAGGGTATGCATGATGGCTCAGTAACTAAATTCTTGCCTTGCAAGCACTGGGATCCCATATAGATATTGGTTCGTGTTCCAGCTGCTCCACTTCCCATCCAGCTCCCTGCTTGTGGCCTGGCAGGAGAGCGGTGGACAGTCCAAAGCTTTGGGACCCTGCACTTGCAGGGGAGACCTGGGAGAGGCTCCTGGCTCCTGACTTTGAATTGGCGCAGCTCTGGTTGGGGGGGAACCAGTGAATGGAAGATCTCTCTCAGTCTCGCCTTCTTGTTGTAGATATGCCTTTCCAGTGAGAAAAGTGTCTGTTTTTTAAAAGACAGTAGAATTGAGCCCTGAGTATTCACTGTTTGGATTCTAGACAGCTGGTGAGGTGTTGCTCTTTGCATGTTTTTTTTTTTTCAAAGATGAATTTATTTTTTGGAAGGCAGAGCTGCAGAGAGAGGGGTCTTCCAGCAGCTGGTTCGCTCTGAATGACCACAGCAACGAGGGCCAAGCAAACGCAACCCAGGAGCGTCATCCGAGTCTTATAAGTGTGTGGGGCTGAGCCCCGGGGCCATGCTCTGCTGCTTTCCCAGGTGTGAGAGCTGGAGCTGAGTGGAAGTGGAGCAGCTGTGAGGTGAACACACACTTGGCCTCGTGCATCACTTCTAGCGTTCCAGGAAGTGAAGGTAAATTGTAGTATGCGTCTCTACTTCTGAGTAAGAGATGAACTTCCAATGAAACTTACATATATCTCGACAATAGATGCTGGACTTCCTTCCTCTGTCTGTACCTACAGTGTCAGGATACACTTAAATAGCAGAATGATGGACACTGTTGGAAGTGAGTGGAGGAGGGAACGTGGAGAGGGTGGGTGGGGAAGTTTCCTAAGCCTGTGGAACTGTATCATACAAAAGAAAAATGAAAAACAAAGGATCTGGAAAAATCTGCAGGTAGTGTATATAAGCCTTGTGCCATAAAGTTCACCATCTCTCATTTTCGTGCATTCATTCTTGTCTTCCAAGTCACTGCCGTCTGTTCCCGGCTTGGTGACTTTGAAGGCTGGCTTGCCTTAGCGTCTGTCGGAAGCAGCAGTGTGCACTCAGGGCCCACGGGCGGGCCCACAGCCCTGCTGGTGAGCGCTGTGCTAGAGCAGGCTGTTAAACCCGCAGCACTTGCTCATCTGTGCGGTGCTTGAGTTGTCTGGATTTTTCTTTTCCCCTTTCAGGTGATTGTTTGCTCTTAGACCGAGCACAAAAATGTTAAGATTTATATGAAGTTATTTTTGGTTTTTTTGTCATTGTTTTTATCTTTCCAAAGAATTTATGATTTTTCCCCTGCAGGACCTGCTTTTCTTTCCTTTTTTTCCTGTATTAGAAGTTACTTACTTAAAAGAGCCACAGAGGTCTTTCATCTGCTGGTTACTCCTCAGCTGGCCACAGTGGCCATCTCGGGTGGGCCGACGCCAGGAGCCGAGAGCTTGGTTCGGGTGTCGCTTGAGGTGGCAGGGCCCCAAGCATTCGAGCTGCATCCGCTGCCGTGTTTCCCCTGAGCATTAGCAGCGAACTGAATCTGAAGTGGAGCAGCTGGGCTTGAACTGGCACCCTGTGGGATGGTGGCATTGCAGGCACTGGCTTTACCCACTGTGCCCTGACAATGACGAACTTCTTCCTAAGATGCAGTTCCCCTTTTGTTTTTGTAAAGGCGGTACTCCTTAGGTCATTGGACATCTTAAAGCACTCTGTACCTTCGGAGTGATTGTGTTGGCAGTGTTTGTGTAGTACTGGTTTTCCTCCTTTCCTTGTTCCGACTGTCATCTTGCGGTCTCTGACTTGGTGAAGCTGTCTGAACAGTGACACACTGCTGCTTCTCCCCGACTTTGTGTGTGTCATGTCCTAGGCTCCTGGGTTCTGCAAAATCCCACACTTTCCTCTGTATGGCTGCTTTGCCAGAAGTGCTGTGGCAAAGCCTTCGTAGTAAGCTCTGCAGGGTGGAGAGCTTAAATGGAGAATTTTGTTGTCTGAGTCCACATAAAAGTGTTGGCTCATCTGTAAGGTAGCTCAGGACTCAGACACCATTTCAGAAGGACCATGTCTGCTGTCCCTCCACGCTGGCCTGCCTGAGGAGACCCCGGTGGCCACGGCTGCTCCTCCCAGGGAAGACCCCTTCTCGCCTCTTGGCAGAGAATGTCACTGAGGCCTGACCAGGCTTGTCTCTTTAGCTGCCCCTTGTTAGATCGGGTGCCTGCTGTATGCCAGTGCCTAGGCGTAAGCAGGAGAGGCCACCCTGCAGGTGTTCCTGCCTTTTCCCTTGATTGGCACTTGTGAAGAACAGCGGTAATATGATCAGTGGCTCCTGCTGAGTGCTCAGAGCCTTGGTGCTCTGGAGAGCTGGGGCTGTTCTCCCTCCTGTAGATGGGTGTGCTCCCATCTGGGCCTGGGGCTCCAGAGCCCAAAGTCTTCCTGTGTGCCTTGGCCCAGCCAGCGTGTAAGTGCGCAAGAGACCCCATCATGAGCTGTGGCTTTGGTAGAACTTTATAGTTTGGGTCGGTAGAATTGTGCTATGGTTAACTTTCAGCAGAAGTCTTGTTTTTATTATAGCAATAATGTGGACTCTGGGAATTCAAGGATTGTGTGTACTTCCCTGCCCCACACAGGCACATGCGTATATGGACACGTGGTGCTACCTCAGCGAAGGCTCGAGCTTGGAAATTTGTAGAGCGTATTACATATGAATATGCCGGAGCCCTCTGGGAGGTACTTGATACACTCTGATAGCTAACACCCTTCCGTGACCACGGCTTCCTGTGACACCAAGTAACGTGCAGTCACCGTAGAGGCCGTGTTCCCTTCGGCTTCCCGGCGCCCCTGCCGTCCCCCCGTTGAGCTGGGCTCTTCCCTGTCTGTCGGGCAGCTGTGATGAACCACAGTCTGTGTCTCCTTCCAGCAGGGAGACACTGCCAGGGAAGGGCCTGCCTGAGCACGGGCTCTGTCAGCGACCCTCCCACTCTGTAACCTGCAGAGGCTTCCCGGGGCCCCAGCAGAGTTCCTGAGTTGCTGGCCGTCAGCAGGAATTGAAAGAATGAAAAGAGACTCCCGAAGTAGTCAGCGCTGTCACAGGAAGAAGCCTAGGTCAGTTATCAGCATTCGCAGAAACAACTGGAGCTTGGGAATATAGTGGGTCACTTGTCAGCTGAGGGGCCTGCAGCAGGGGCTCTGGGACAGCGCCGTGATGGGCACAGGGCCACGCACAGCCCGGCCCAGCCGCGTTACACTGTAGCTTGCTCCTGTGATGTCCTGGACCACGGGATGAATGGCACGCTGCCCGAGCGGAGCATCAAACTGTGCGTTAACTTTAACATTGCAGACCTGTCTGTGCACAAAAGGTGAGTTTCCCGGCTGCGCTGGCAGTGTCTCCATCAGATGATGCGTCAGGATTTTCTGTGTGTCTGTGGGCAGCCGTTGCATCAGAGGTTGGGACAGGAGGCTGCCTGCCCGAGGCTGTCTGCCACTGGTGATGGGCCAGTGTCTGGCGGTCCTGTTGGGCATCGGAGGGGTGTGATTTGGCTGGTCTCCAGTCTGGTTCTGATTATAAAGAAAGAACTGATCAAATTCAATGTAGTGAATAAATATTATGACTAGAAGTAAATTGACTTTTGATAGTTGTATAATGTGCTGGGATATGTAAATTGGTTATTCAGTTATGGTTTTCCTGGAGCCTTGTTATTATTAATATTTTTTGAAGATTTAGTTATTTAAGGGCAGAGTGACATACACACTCAGCAGTTTCCATCTGAGCATTCGTTCCCCAAAAGACGCAGTAGGCAGCGTAGCAGGAGCCAGGCACTGCTCTCGGGCCTGCCACAGGCTGCCAGCCGCTCGGGCCTGCCACAGGCTGCCAGCCGCTTGGGCCGCCTGCTGCTTCGCTGGGTCAGAAATGGGCCAGCGCTACACTGTGGGCTCCCGGCTGCACGAGGGCATGCTGGGCGCTGTGCCGCAGGGCCGTTCTTGGAAGTGGCCCTGGTTTTAATGTGATAATGACCGGTGCATGTGTTGGGCATTCTTGAGTTCTGAACTGTTTACCACAGAGGCTGGTCATTGTGTTGGCGTTTCTCTTGACAAACTGCCCTTTGGGTGTGAAGGAAGTGGAGTCATGACATTGAGCGGGTCAGCGAGTGACAGGGCCTTGACGGTGACATTTCCCGGTTCCTTGGTGTCCAGTGACGTTGTTTCTTCCTTTTGGGTCCGGGATAAACATGGTAGGCTTCGCAGACTGTTGCTGGAAGTTTAGTGTTTCTCTGTAGTTCTGGACCGTTTATCAGCGTGGAACAGAATAATACATAGTGTGAGTGGTAAGAGGATAGAGTAACAGGAAACCAAGCGTGCCACATTAAACACGGGAGGGTCACGCTCGCCAACATGACAAAAAGGATGAATTCTGGAAGGCGGTAGCTGAGGAGCCAAGGAACGTGGTCTTGTTAGTGGAGAGTTTGATTCTTGTTTGTCCCTCAAAAAGTGATCCTTGGAGTTACCCCAGGAGCTGGGATGGGACGGGGGACGGCAGAGGAAGAGGAAGGTGTGCCACTAGGTGCTTACGGACACCTGTCCGGGGTGTCCTCTGTCCTTGGCATCATTCTGTCGGGTTAGGGGACAGAGCAGGCAGTTGGGAGGTTTGGCTGGCTGCTAGACCCTCATGTGAAGTGCATGTGAGGTATACCGCAACTAAAAGGTTAGGGGCTAAAGCAGTTTTAATCACCTGTTAGAAATAGCCTGATAAAAATGATAGCAGATGTTATTCCTTTCTTAGGAAAAATGCGTCTGTACTAGCAGTCAGTTTTGGGGTGTTTTCCTATAAGAAGCTAGCTCCTTCCAGCTGTGAGCTGCCAGGGCTCTGAGCTGGGTGGAGTGGAAGAGTGGGCCCAGCCAGGCAGTGTGGTCCTAAAACACGTGCCTTCTTGTCCTGCCTAACTCTCCTAACCTTGTAGCTCACATAAACTAGTAATAGCAAGACCGTTAGATTCCTTGTTAATACAGTGTGCTAACACAAGGATTTGCAGCCACCTATTTTGCAGCAATTTTTATGCCAGGAACTCTGAACAGGGCAGAAATGATTTGATCAGACTGTATATATTACTCCTTAGAAAACAATGGGACAGAAAGAGAAACAACAAAAAGGAAAACCCAGTGATGTCTGAAGCAGATGTTGCTGAATTTGTTACTGAACTTGTAGAGAATAGATTGGCTCCTGGTCGGTGCGAGATGCCTGATGTTTAAGACTACACAGGGAATTTGGTGGGCGCTCTGATGTCCTAACAAGTGTACTAGGATAGTGGCTAATGCAGAGACTGTTGCTGGATGTGGTGAAGCCCAAGCCTGGGCGGGGATTTCTGGCTCTCGTTTTCGGGGTGTGTCTCATTTTTGGGGGTGTGGAAGTTGGCATTTCCCAGTCTGTCAAGCTGGTGCTTGGCTGACTTCTCCGCAATAATGCAGGAATTTCCTGTTTTAAAGTGTCTGGTGTGAAGGGACTGGCACCGAGGTTCTCTCGCTTTGTATGGTTTCTGCATTGGGGTTCAGGTGTTTTGACAACGAGCTTTTTTGGGCTGCAGCTGCTGGTGTGTGAGCTGCAAAGAATACCTGTGTTCTGCACGCTTGCTGCTGTGGGGCACTTGGCACACATATGTTTTTCATCTGCAGTGGTGGCTGTAGTTGCGATGATATTTTTTCCTGTGGTGTAGATGATCACAGGGTCAGACCCTGCACGGGTGGGAGGACAGGCGCTGGCCTGAGGTCTTGGCTGAGTTGGGATGTTTGTGTGTTCCTATTTGAGGAGATGCAATACGGATTCATAGATAACTCGGGAGGAAAAGCTTGTGTGAGTGGTTACTTGGGGCAGGCTTGTCTTGGAATTGTTTCCAGCAGGCTTCTGAAATAGCGTGCTTGGACTGGACTCTGAAGGAACTGGAGGAGAGTCCTGTTCAGTCCTGAGGGCAGAGTGATTCTAAGGGACTGACTCACGCGTCAGAACCACATGTGTGCAAATGTAAGAAAGGGGGGCTGAGCCCACCGGAGAGGGTGAGAGCCTGGGCACCAGCCGCTGGGGCGCAGGATGAGGTGCGGGTGTTGGGAGAGGTGGAAATGAGCGGTGTGACAGGTGGAAAGCCACTTGGGGTGCAGAGCGAGGGGAAGGGGAGTGATGCTTGTATGGATCTTAAAGTGTGACTAGTAGGTTGCCAGGCAGGGGCTGGGAAGACAAGGGACTTTGGACATGAAGAACCTGTGTGACTGCCCTGTACAGTGAGGGGTTGTTGGTTTATTTGTTGTGGGTCACATGTGGCCACAGGGTTGGACTAGAAGTTGGGGTGGATTGGACAGACATGGTGGTGGCGTGCTAGGGAATTTAGTGCCAAAGAGAAGTAGTGTTTCGGGGAGTTTATCTGGGGAGCTGTATGGATGATGACGAGACAGGGAGTGGGGACCCTGTTTTTGAGACATCTGAGAGGAGTCTTTTAGGGAGGTTTAGGATGGAGTTCATGGGGCCCAGCGTGGTGAGGAGTCACCAAAGCTGCTGAGCACGTGGGAGGGCCGCTGCATGAAATGTGGGGAGTAGGTGGTGGGGAGGAAGGGTGTTCATTGCCTGGGCTTACCGCAGGTTTCCGGCACACATTGCTGGGTGGGAGACTGCTCTGAGAGCATGGTTATCCTGGTGGGCATGGGCCAGCTCCCTGGAGCGGCTAGCATTGGAGTTCAGGTTACACTGTCTGTTGCAGAATAATTCTTTTTCTTGTCTGTAATCTGTTTTACTGTTTTTAGGTTCCATTTGGTTTACCTTTTGTTGACCGCACTAGAAGGCATTAGCTGTGTGGTGTTCCATTCGTCAGTGTTGTAGAGGTCTTAGTTGTGAGGACACAGTGCAATGGTTGTAAGTACACTCACGTTGTCCTGCGGCCTTCACCTGTCCTCCCTGTTGGCTTCCGCTGGCAAGCTGCTGCTGTCCCCATCCGTAAGAGCGTGCTCTGCTCACAGCTCCGGCCAACACTGTCCTGCTGCTGTCCCCGTCCGTAAGAGCGTGCTCTGCTCACAGCTCCGGCCAGCGCTGTCCTGCTGCTGTTCCTCTGAATCTGGCTAGCACGCCCCTGCTCTCCTTGGAATGGGTCATTCAGGTTTGTGATTGGCTTATTTCACTTCAGCCTGTTGTTCTCAAGAGTTCATCCAAGTTGTGGCACGTGTTAGTTTCTTTTCTTTTCTTCTTCTTCTTTTTTTTTTTTTTTTTTTTTAAGGATTTAGTTATTTTTATTGCAAAGTAAGATATACAAAGAGGAAGATCTTCTGTCCAATGGTTCACTCCCCAAATGACCACAATGGTGGGAGCTGTGCTGATCTGAAGTCAGGAGCCAGGAGCATCCTCTGGGTCTCCCAAGCAGGTGCAGGGTCCCAAGGCTTTGGGGTCTTCCTCAACTGCTTTCCCAGGCCACAAGCAGGGAGCTGGATGGGAAGTGGGGCTGCTGGGGTTAGAACCAGTGCCCATATGGGATCTTGGTGCGTTTAAGGCAAGGACTTTAGCTGCTAGGCCACGCCACCAGGCCCTAGAGTTTCTTTATTAATGCAGAAATAAAATTCAGATGTGTGGCTAGACTGTATTTATCCACCCATGATTGATGGATATTAGTGTTTCTTCCACTTGCTGGCTGTTGTAACATAAACGTGAGGGTTCAAATACTGCCGAGTCCCTGCTCCCAGTTCTCGGTAGGCACGGCAGTCACTCCAGGCATGTGCCTTGCAGTGGAAGAGGGGTACCAGTTTTGCTGAATGCTCTTGATGAAGTAGTAGCTATTGTTTTCATGAAATCTCAGCCTTTACTATATATACAAATCCTTAAAAACTATTAATTTGAAAGGCAGGGAGGAGAGAAGGAATTGCTCTTTCATCTCCTGGGTCCCTGCATGCCCACAGCAGCGGGGCTCAGCAGAAGCCAGGAGCCTGAAATGTGTCCAGACCTTCCGCCTTGGAGTCGGGGACACAGGCCCGTGAGCCGTCTCCGGCTGCGGACGGGATGCGCGCTGGCAGCACGCCGGAATGGGAAATGGCGGTGGCTGAGAGCCCGGCAGGCGTTCCGATGGGGTGACTAACTGCTGTCCTGGCTGCACCCCCAGGTACGTGCTTTTAGTGTCTGATGAAAAAGAGGGGCTCACAGGGCTTCTGCATGTGGAAATGTTATCCCTGGGGAAAACGAATTGCTTTTTGTGATTCCCATTAAAAAAAATATTTGCAAAGCAGAGAGAGATGCAGACTTTCCATTTACTAATTGTCCAAAAGCTGGGGGCCCAGGAATTCAACCCTGGCTTCCTTGGGTGCAGGAAGCCCACTGCTCGGACCATTGCCTGCCGCCATTCTGTTTGTTAGTAGGGAGTAGAAATTGGGGGCAGGCCTAGGATTCGATCCCAGATACTCCAGGGTGGGATGTGGCTCTCCTGGAACACTCACCCTCTTTTTTTTTTTTTTTTTTTTTTTTTTAATGAACTCAGTCTGTGCTTGGCGGGAACACTGATAAAGTGTAGTTATTTAAAAGTTGAGAATTTGGCATTTATATTCCTGAAAATAAAGCAGGCCTGTTATTTAAAGGTCAGTAAAGGGCAGTGTGTACCAGCGGGAAAAATCTGAGTTTTCAAGTGAAAAAAAAAAAAAGAATTTTGGAATACTTGTATATCTCATCACGAGCTTGATAACTTTTAGAGTCTTTTCATGAGTTTTGTTGTAACAGACAGCTGTGGGCGTTTGATTTGAGATGCCGTGGTATGTATTGGTAAGATTGACACTCATTCACAGTGGACCCAGCGACTGCTGAGGAGGGATGTGCTGGCTGCACAGTTCACAGCGTAGCTTACCCTGAAAACATTAATGCTTGTCATGTTTTAGTGTAATATTAAACACGACTATTAATAATTACCTGAAAAGACTGTGCAGCTGTGTATGTAGAATAGACGGATTTTTTTTTCATATACTTCAAAAACGGGAGCAGTTTCAGTTGAGAGGCTACATACAGTCTTCTGTGAAGCCGGACCGTAAGGAAGTTTGCAGAACTGTAAAGAATGCCACTTGGTTACATTTCTGCTGTATCTTGGAAAATATTATTTTACATGTGAAGTAAGATATAGTTTTTAAATTATTTTAATTTGTAATGGGTTCCCTGTTATTTTAAAATGAGTTAATAAAATTTTTATGATTTTTAATTCCTGATTACGTGTTAGTAAATACAACCCACATAATAGATTTTTGTTGGGATCTTTAATTTTTAAAAGTGAAATGGTGTGTCAGAAGGCGGAGATGTTTGAAAGCACTGGTTATAGCGTGTAGTGAGTCGAGAGATGGGAATAAGCACCTGAGGAAATACTCTCCTGTTTGGCTCACGTGAAAGCCTTTTAGAAACAGCAGAGTCAAGGGCGGCAGTGTGCGTCTAGCTGTTGGTGGGACACTGAGCTGTCGGGTGCTTACTGTGAGCCCGACGTTGCCGTAAATGAGCCACCGGGCCGTTTTCCCCACCTGCCTTCAGCATCGGTGTGTGTGACGTGTGTATGCATTCCGTGGCCACATGGATCCTCTACCGTTTCCCGTGAGGTGGGAGTGAAGGCACAGAGGTCCAGAGGTGGACAGTGGCACCGGGCCTAGGCCACAGCCCCACCCCAAGCGGGCCCATCGGAGGGCCGTTGGAAGCAGTGGCTGGGGGTCCTGCCTTGGCCAGAGTCTGGGCCCATTTTGTAGAACTGCTGCTCAAGAAGGCAGACCTCAGGTGGTGTGTGAGTGGCTCCTCGTGGACTCCCTGTGGCCGGGCGTGGGCCTGCCTGGGACGCTGACCACAGTGACCGTGGCTGCAGCTCTGAGCACGCTGCTCCAGTGTTATTTGGAACTGGCAAGGAATTTTCCCAGTGGGAGCAAGGAAGTGGGGGTGGAGGTGAGGTCAGGTGCTGAGGAGGAGCATTGCCCGTGACCCGAGCAGGAGGGAGCAGGGGACTCCCCCGAGGACCCCTGGCCTGCAGCGGGCATTGCCCTGGCTTCCTTGGCCATTCCACTTGGTGGACTTGGGGTGCTGCATGTCGGGGTGGCTGAGCGGCTCCCCTGCGGCTGCTTGCGGCCTTGTGGGTTAGGTTCCTGACGTGCTTCTGTCCTTGTCACCAGCTCGGTCGGTGGAAGCGGGGCAGGAGTTCTGTGTTTTGTCTTGATGCTGAAGAGCCCTGCCTGTCTTCCTCTGCTTCGTGCTGGGTCCTGCATCCGGTACCTCCGTTGCCCAGTGCTGCTGTGGCCAAGCCTAACTGTGAGATTTATGTTATGCAGCTGCAGGAGTTAAGCCTTGTCACTTCAACTGTGTTTTGTGATAGAATTGAATTGCTAATTGTGTAAGGAGTTAAAAAGTACCTCAGGAGTACTCTCCCTGGAGCGGAAGGGCTGTGAGGAGTTGACAGGGAAGGTTCTGGTCAGAGCACTGGGCGCATAGCAGTGGATGTGGGTAACACTGAGTGAAGGGGGCGAGCCCTGTTAGACAAATGGCTTGCGCACGCAGGGTTCCTTGACGTGTGTAATCGGAGAGGAGGCAGGGAAGCAAGTTGGCAGACCGTGTTTTGGCAGTTCTTATGTCAGAATGCCTTCTTTTGGTGTGGATGCATTCTAGGATGAATGGCTAATTTGTTCTCATTTCTTTTTCAAAGTTCCTTTGAGCAGATGAAAATTTGAGAAAATATTCTAGCCTCCCAGGCGCCGGGGGCCTGTTCTTGCCTTTGGCTTCTGCTTGTGCTTGAGAGTCCCCTTCCCCGGCCCCTTTCCATTTGATTTGGGAGGCAGAGAGGTGGAGAGGAATCTCCCCTTCAAAAGTGGGGTGACAGGGGCTGGGCCAGGCTGAAGCTGGGAGCCACAGTGAGTCCAGGGGCCTGGCGTGGCCAGCAGGGAAGCAGCTGGTGATGTGAGTCGAATGGTCTGGAAAGGGGCCGAGGGGATTGCTGCTTGCAGGCACGAATGTCCTCGGATGGGGCTTCCTGTGTGCGGGAGTGCTTGTGGAACTTTGCTGGCTGTCCTCTCTTGTTCCTCAGGCTTGAGAGTTCGGTGAAGTTGCCCTAGAGATGGGGAATTGTCCTCCGGTGAAGAGGAGGAATTTCAGAGAACACAGACTTGTGCTGTGAGACATGCCACATTGCTGGCTTCACAAGGTGCCAAGAGGGGGGCCGTGAGTGAGGGCTGCGCTGAAAGCTGGACAGGTCAGTGTGTCTGGCCCTTTCCCTGAGCTTTGAAGGTGTGGGGTGTGTCATCAGAACAAGTTGAACCCAAAGGGACAGAAGAGTTGGGGTGCCAGGGAGGAAGCAGGGTGTTCCTAAGCCCTGGAGAACAGGGAGGAGTGGGGGTGTGGACACACTGCTGAGTTCATCGCACCGCGCTCTGAGTGGACCCTGGAGAATCAGCGTCACTGTGCGTCGCTGCGTGGGGCTGTGTAAGGTCTGGGCCTACTTTTCTTGGACAATTCGGAACTGACCTGTGGCAGGGAGGTTCAGACAGCGTGTGTGCTTCGGTCAAGTTGCTTTCTTTACTGACTCCTGCTGCTAACCACTTAGCATGTCTTCCACCATTGGTGTCCAGTCAGCCCTGTAACTCCTCCAGGAGCATTGATGACACTGCTGGGAGCTCCAGTGATGCTGGGACCACAGTTGTCAATGAATGTGTCTGAGGGGAGAGGAAGAAGGAAATTTGAGAAAAGTTGAGTCATTTATCCTGGATTTGTGGGATGTGTGTCAATCCTCAAATATCAGGTGATGGGAATTTTGTTGTGTGCTTGAAAAACAGAGATAGTATCCAAGTTGTGTTGCTGGAAATTGACCGTATGGATGCTTGTGTGTGTACCATGCTCACTGCCGTCCGTGTGGGCGCCATGTACCGTGTTCACTCCTGGCTGGGTTCCCGTGTGCCTTGCTCACTGCCGACTCAGCTGGGTGCCCATGTGCCGTGCTCACTGCCGACTCAGCTGGGTGCCCGTGTGCTGTGCTCACTCCTGACCGTGTGGGCACCGTGTGCCGTGTGCCATGTTCACTCCTGGCTGGGTGCCCGTGTGCCGTGCTCACTGCCAACCGTGTGGACGCCGTGTGCTGTGCTCACTCTTGCACAGTGCAGGGCAAGTTTTCCTGTGTTCTTTTTCACTCCTCTTGTTCCTCATC
This sequence comes from Ochotona curzoniae, assembly GCF_017591425.1. Taxonomy (NCBI): domain Eukaryota; kingdom Metazoa; phylum Chordata; class Mammalia; order Lagomorpha; family Ochotonidae; genus Ochotona; species Ochotona curzoniae. Next base: position 1,517,249 of record NW_024467122.1, on the reverse strand, counting down.
CCTTAGGAGATGGTAAATTTTTTTTTAAACATTTATTTATTTATTGGAAAGACAGATATACAGAGAGGAGGAGAGACAGTGAGAAAGATCTTCTGTCCGATGATTCACTCCCCAAGTGAGCACAATAGCCGATGCTATGACGGTCCGAAGCCAGGATCCAGGAACTTCCTCTGGGTCTCACATGTGGGTGCAGAGTCCCAAGGCTTTGGGCCGTCCTCCACTGCTTTCCCAGGCCACAAACAGGGAGCTGGATGGGAAGTGGAACTGCTGGGATTAGAACTGGCGCCCATATGGGATCCTGGTGCGTTCAAAGTGAGGACTTTAGCTGCTAGGCCATGCCGCTGGGCCCAGGAGATGGTAATTTTTCCTACGTCCTTCACCTTTGATCCCTTACAAACTGCGCTATTTCACCTAAGAAGGTCTGAGCACAAGCGGCCTATGGAACGGAGGTGTATTGTTGGGGTAAGTTGGTTATGTCAGAATCAGTAGAAACCCGTTATGTTTCAAAATGAAGTGTGGAATTTTATTCAGTACTTTGTCTTTGTCCATTTTCCTTAAATGAAATAGTTAACAAATAAGTTAATGCTTAATTTGAGCAAACAGTTTTTGCAGTAAATTTCCTTATAAGCATGTCAATCTAAGGAATGAAAAGGTCACTTTTTCCTTTGTGTTGTTTGCTGATTGTTCTAGAATGATGTTGGCCACGTTAGCCTGTTTTTCCTACACAAGGGCCAGGTGAGCTTCCAGCAGCTGTTTTGTTTTGGGATTTTGGAGCTGGGTCGGTTTCTGACTTGAGTGTAAGATTACTGTGTATGGACAGGTGCTTGGTGCCTAGTTCAAGTCCAGTGCTTCTGCTGCCTGCTGCTGCACACCAGAGTTCACGGCAGATGCTGGTGGTTCAGGCACCTGCTGCCCACGTCACAGACCCTGATGGAGTTTCAGCCCTGGCTGGAGCAGGTGGATATTCAGGGACTAAACCACTAGGTTGGATGTTACTGTCTGTCTGCCTCTCCCTGCCTTTCAAGTAAAGAGAAAAATTAGTAAATGAAAATGAAAAGTGTCTTATAAAATTACTGTATATGAATGATGAAAGGAATCCTTCTGATATTCATTAATCCTTTTTGGTGGAATTAAACAATTTGGGAACAGGCCTTTGAATTAGAAAATTTCAATTTGTGTACAAGTCAGAATGTGGTATTGGTATGTTGGCCAAGGTTGTTGAGTCTAGCCAATCAGTATGCACAGTGTTACAGCATAAAGGTGCACTGCTGAGGGACTGGTCCACAGCCATTTGAGGGACCCCGTCCTTGAGAGACCCTCTCCTTGAGGGACCCCGTCCTTGAGAGACCCTCTCCTTGAGGGACCCTGTCCTTGAGGGACCCCGTCCTTGAGAGACTCTCTCCTTGAGGGACCCTGTCCTTGAGGGACCCTGTCCTTGAGGGACCCTGTCCTTGAGAGACCCTCTCCTTGAGGGACCCTGTCCTTGAGAGACTCTCTCCTTGAGGGACCCCGTCCTTGAGGGACCCTCTCCTTGAGGGACCCCGTCCTTGAGGGACCCTCTCCTTGAGGGACCCTCTCCTTGAGGGACCCTCTCCTTGAGAGACCCTCTCCCTGAGGGACCCCGTCCTTGAGGGACCCTGTCCTTGAGAGACCCTCTCCTTGAGGGACCCTGTCCTTGAGGGACCCCGTCCTTGAGGGACCCTGTCCTTGAGGGACCCTCTCCTTGAGGGACCCTCTCCTTGAGGGACCCTGTCCTTGAGGGACCCTCTCCTTGAGGGACCCCGTCCTTGAGAGACCCTCTCCCTGAGGGACCCTCTCCTTGAGAGACCCTCTCCCTGAGGGACCCCGTCCTTGAGGGACCCTGTCCTTGAGAGACCCTCTCCTTGAGGGACCCTGTCCTTGAGGGACCCCGTCCTTGAGAGACCCTCTCCTTGAGGGACCCCGTCCTTGAGAGACCCCGTCCTTGAGGGACCCCGTCCTTGAGAGACCCCGTCCTTGAGGGACCCTGTCCTTGAGGGACCCTGTCCTTGAGGGACCCTGTCCTTGAGAGACCCTCTCCTTGAGGGACCCCGTCCTTGAGAGACTCTCTCCTTGAGGGACCCTGTCCTTGAGAGACCCTCTCCCTGAGGGACCCTCTCCTTGAGGGACCCTCTCCTTGAGGGTCCCTCTCCTTGAGAGACCCTCTCCTTGAGGGACCCCGTCCTTGAGGGACCCTCTCCTTGAGGGACCCTGTCCTTGAGAGACTCTCTCCTTGAGGGACCCCGTCCTTGAGGGACCCTCTCCTTGAGGGACCCTGTCCTTGAGGGACCCTCTCCTTGAGGGACCCCGTCCTTGAGAGACTCTCTCCTTGAGGGACCCTGTCCTTGAGAGACCCTCTCCCTGAGGGACCCTGTCCTTGAGGGACCCTGTCCTTGAGGGACCCTGTCCTTGAGAGACCCTCTCCTTGAGGGACCCCGTCCTTGAGGGACCCTCTCCTTGAGGGACCCCGTCCTTGAGGGACCCTCTCCTTGAGGGACCCCGTCCTTGAGGGACCCTCTCCTTGAGGGACCCTGTCCTTGAGGGACCCTCTCCTTGAGGGACCCTGTCCTTGAGGGACCCTCTCCCTGAGGGACCCTGTCCTTGAGGGACCCTGTCCTTGAGGGACCCTGTCCTTGAGAGACTCTCTCCTTGAGGGACCCCGTCCTTGAGGGACCCTGTCCTTGAGGGACCCTGTCCTTGAGAGACCCTGTCCTTGAGGGACCCTGTCCTTGAGGGACCCCGTCCTTGAGAGACCCTCTCCCTGAGGGACCCTCTCCTTGAGGGACCCTGTCCTTGAGGGACCCTGTCCTTGAGGGACCCTGTCCTTGAGGGACCCCGTCCTTGAGGGACCCTGTCCTTGAGGGACCCCGTCCTTGAGAGACCCTCTCCCTGAGGGACCCTCTCCTTGAGGGTTGCTGTTGGAGAGCAGTGGCATCCTTGGCGGAGTCTGGCATGGCTGCCGTGCATGGAGTTTACTAGATTCTCTCATGGTGTCCTCACGGTGACCCAGTGAAGACAGTGAGGTGACTGTGGTTTTATTCATGGAGAAATGGAGGCCAAATGTTATGTAGCTGTTCAAGTGGCACAAAGCCAGGCAAGTTACTGCTACTGGGAATTGAACCCAAGTTTGTCTGTCTAATCCAGTGCTGGTAGAAATATAGTATGAATGACACAGGTATATTAAACATTTTTGCAGTAGCCACATTAGCAAAGTAAAAAGAAGCAAAGTAAACTTTGTGCTTTGTGCTTTCTTTAATTTGTGTGTGTCTAAGAAGACCACTTCAACAACCCATGCGTGCATGGGTTTAAGGTAGATAATTGGACAATCTTCGGTTCTTCTCTTCCGCTTTTTCTTTTGAAGAGACATGTGTTTGACAGAAGGAAGAGTTCTTTCTTCCCTAGTTCATTCTTGCAGTGACAGACAGGGCAGAGCCAGCCCTACACCGGGACCCAGCAACGTCCCCCAGGCTGTCCTATGGTGTGCTGCTGACCCAGGCCATCTGCACAGTGCTGGGTGGGAAGTGGAGCAGCCGGGACTTGAACCGGCATCGGCGTAGCAGGTGACAGCCTGATCTGCTCTGCCATGCGCTGGCTCCCGCAGTTTCCTTCCCATGCCCTGGGGTGTCTGGCATTGTTTGTCCGTTAAACAAGTGGTGGAAGCTGTGCTCAGGAATCTTACCCTCACGGGTGTAATTAGAAAAATCAGTGCCAGAATGTTTTGAGTTTTGGTTTGATATGGTTGGTGGGAAGATGATAATTTTGTGTGTGTTTTTGACAATGAAGACAGTGTCTGCCTTGGAGCTTTTGCCCCCTAGTGTCTGTCCTGGGATCGGCAAAGAAGTTGAGTATTCTTTGCAAGTGCTTTGTCAATATCTCTGTGTTTTGAAAACACATAACATGGCACTGATAGAATTGGGTTTGCACAGCCCCCAGGGCCGCTCTGTAAAGTCTTATTTTGACAATCTTGTGGCTGGCCAGTTCATTGGCACATTAAAATTGCATAATATTTGAAGACAGACAGAGATGTTTCATTTGCTGATTCATTCTCTGTAGTCCACACACGGCAGGGGCTCAGTCTGGCCGCACCCAGGAACCAGGAATTCAGAGACCCTGGAGGTAGGAATGCCACCACTCCGGGAGCGCTGTGTGGGATGAGGGTATCTGACAGCGTCTGTAGACACTGCACCGAGCAGCCGCCCCGTGCCCCTGGTCTCTTCCTGAGGAAGACTGGTTACTCACCCGGATGAATGTGATCTGTGTTTCTGACAAGCTTTTGAAACAAGTCGTGTGATTCTGAGTGCACCCCAGCATTTCAGTCTGGGGGTGTGAAAGCATGGCTGTGTTGTAAGATGGATAGAAGTGTAATTGCCTAGTCATGTTAGAGGGTAAAAAGACTGACAGGGTGGTTTATTTGCATTGGGAGGGGAGAGTGAAATTTTTGCTAGTTTAGTGATTATTTTGTTGGGGAGAAGTGATTAATTAACCAGTGTTTATTTTTCTGTTGTAAAAGTTGAAAGTGCCTGCAGGTGGCGTTTGAATTGAGCATCTGTTTTGTTAGTTGTTGCTGCCCAAGGGTGATCTGGATCCCCAGACGATTCATGGTGCACCTCACTTTGTCTGTGGGGTGTGGTCACGAGGCTGAGAGACAGGGCTCAGCTTTCACACTCCTGTTGTTTGTGGATGGTGGAGTGTGTCTGACCCTTGAAAGCAGATCCCAGAAGCTTTGGGATGCAGGCTTGTCACTTGGTTTTCCTGATGCTATGCACAGCTTCTTGGACAGTTGGCCCAGGCCTCGGCCTGCCCCTGGTTCCCTCCCGGCTGTTCTCATCCTGGGCTTGAGGGATCCATTCCTGCTTGAATGGCCGGTTAAGGCCCCTGAGAGACCCTGTGAGGAGACTGTGGCCCTGAGAGACCCTGTGAGGAGACTGTGGGCCCTGAGAGATGCTGTGAGGAGACTGGTCCCTGAGAGACCCTGTGAGGAGACTGTGGGCCCTGAGAGACCCTGTGAGGAGACTGCAAGCCGTTAGGTCCTCTCCTTCCTTGCTGTATTATGGAGGTGGCTTCCCAGTTATTTGTAAAGCAGTTAGTCAGCTCCAGCTTGAGAGAGTCACATTCCTGAGCACTTTCAACTAATTGAGCTTTGGGTGAGAAGTACGTTGTGTGATTTGCTGGAAAGCAGTGATGCCAGAAGTTTTGAGATAGACATTTTGTGTTAACTTGTGATACTTGTTTATTTTTGTGAGGTCTGCTGAAATATCTTTTAAAGGAGGTCAGGAGCTAGCTATTTATGTGAGAAATTTTCTGAATGGCGGGGAAGTGTAAAGAAAGAATAGTTAATATATATAAAAATTGCTTCTACTCTTTTCTTCAATGGGAGGTTATTTATTTGCCTATTTTATTTGTGGGGTCAAGGGGAATGGTAAGTCTCTCACACTGGTTTGTTTCCCGGCTGCCTGCGACAGCATGGGATGGGGCAGGCTGGAGGCGGAAGGCAGGAATGCAGTCTGGGTTTTGCATGTGGCTAGACAGGCCCATCACTTGGGCCGTTACTGTGCCACCTGGTGTCGCCATTCCCAGGAAGCTGGAGTGATTGGTCACGTGCCTGTGCAGATAGTACTTCTTCATTGGAAAACAAAAATTGGAAAGAACTAGGCTTAAACTAGGTAGAATACTAAGTGCAAAGAAGCTGTGGCCTACTCCTGCTGCTGTAGTTCAGGAAACCTGAGTTATGCAAGTTTGAGAACTGTTTCCAGGCCGTCATATGCTGCAGAGTGGAAGCACAGAAGGGTGGTAGCTTGGAAGCTCAGGCAGTGGCTTAATTTAAAAGTGATTTTTTGTTTTAAAAATGATGGCAGGGAGTCCAGGTAAATCTGTTCAGAGGTGCAGGTGTTAATTTCCCAGCTGTGTGGCTGTGGCTGGGGGAACCTTGCTGAGTCAGGCTTTCTGCTGGGGATCTTAGCTGCCAGGTGGTGGGTGAATCCTGGGCTTATGGGCAGCCGGAGTGACAACAGAGCTGGGCTTCACTTGCTGGCCTCCCCGTGGCAAGCTCTGGGTTTTGGGGGTCTGGAATTACTTTCTAAGGACATCCATGGATAAGGTGTGTGGGCCTTTAAGGGTGTGGGGTGGGCTGGGCCACAACATTCACCAGCTTGTACTAGGCCAGTATGGAGGAGTGCTATGCTGGCAAGGGTCTAGCACTTGGTGGCATGTGTGAAGTATCATTCTGGGAGTGGGCTGAGTGGGCAAACTTGGGAAACTCCCCTAGTGATTCATAGCTCCCACTGGTGAGCACATGGTCCAGGCCTGGGAGTCAGGCAGGGTGGGCAGGGTAGCTCCAACTGTTAGCAAATATGTGGGTTGGTTTTGGAAGGGGTGGACCGGGTAGGGCCAAGCAAACCTTAGCTCATTGGCAAGTGCAGAAACCAGGCTGGAGCACCAGTCATGCTGGGCTAGGCTGTCATACCTACCGGTTTGCATGATCCAGGGATGGGAGCAGACTGAGCAGGGCCAGGTTCCAGCACCCACCAGTGAGAGTTGGAACTGGTGGCAGGCCAGGTCAGGCCAGGCTACAGCATCCAAGGCAAAGGCCAAGACAGGTGAGGGGCTATACTAAGCTGGGTCAGAGCAACCACTGGCACATGTGAGATTTGTGGCTGGGAACATATCTGGCTGGGGAGCAAAGGGGAGCCCTGGCTGGGCTGCGGTTCCCACTGGTGAATGAGAAGACCAGAGTGGGGGCTGCTGTCTAGTCTGGGCATGGCTGCAGTGTTCCTCAGCACATGTGTGGGCTGGGCTGGGGTGTGCCAGGCTGGGCTAGACTTCAGCATCCACTGGTTCTTGTGAAAAACACAGTAGGTGTAGGATGGGCTGGACTAGGTCTCTGCCCCTGCTTAGCCATGTGTGAGCTGTGTCTGGCTGTGACCAGGCTTGGCTGGGCTGTAACACCCAACAGTAAAAACCGGAATGGGTGAAGGCCAGTCAGGAAAGGCCTCTGTTCCTGCCAGGACAGGAGGTGGACTAAGGGGGGCTGGGTCATGGACCCACCCATGTGCACGAGATCTGGCACTGAGAGAGGTTCTGATGGAGAGCACCTCCTCTGTCAGGGCACAGTCCCTGCAGGTGAGCACAAGAACCACGATAGGGAGCAGTCCAAACCAGGCCACTTACTGGTACCCGCCAGCGTACATTTGGTGCAGGTGCAGGCTGGACCAGTTCATATCACCCATTGGTGAATCTGAGCACCGGAGTAGAGTTTGGGTTGGGCCAGGTTGGGTCACAACACAGCCAGTTTACCTGAGGGTCAGGACTGGGGGCCGGCTCTGCTGGGCTAGGCTGTAGCCCACATCAGCATGAATTAGAATTGGGGGCTAGGCCAGGCCCAGCTAGGCTGTAGCACCCACTGGCAAATGTTGAGGAGAGGCGGGCCATGCCAGACTGGGCTGCAGCACCCAACCAGCACATGTGAGACCTGGGGAACAGGGGTGGAGCTGGCAGAGGGGATGTGGAGGGCTCCCCTCCTGGACCACCACTCCCACTGGAGAGCGTGAGTCGAGATGGGGGCAGACCAGGCAGGCAGGACTGCAATACCTGTTGGCCTCATGTGGGCTGAATCAGGAGAAAGTCAGGCTGGGTTGACTGTTCCTACTGGTACATGCCATAAGTCAGAGTCAATGTGGGTTGGTTGGGCTTTACCACAGCATCAGCTGGCAAATGCTGGCACAGGGGGCACATTCTGTCAAGTTAAACTACAGAACCACTTGGAGAGTGCAAGATCTGGGAGTGGGAGTGTACCCAGTAGGGAAACAGTGGGCATCTCCCTCTTGTGTTACCACTCTGACTGGGGAGCATGAGAACCAGGACTGGGGCCGGCATGACTAGGCAGAGAGTGACACCCGTTGGCAGGTGTGTGGGCTGGATAGTGGGGCCTGTTGGGTTGAATTAGGCTTCAATGCCCATTGATATGTACGAAAACTGAATGGGATGTAGGACAGACTGGATCAGACTGCTGTACATACTGGGAAGCACAGGAACCAGGGCAGAGGGTGGGACTGGTGGAGGTTACTGTGGGTTGCTCCGACGAGGCTTCAGCTCCCAGTAGTGTCTGTGAAGGCTGAGTATGTGGTGGGTAGGATTAGGCTGAGCTGCAATACCCAGTGGTTTGTGTAAAAGACCTGGAGACAGAACTGACCCAGCAGTTGCAACCATCAGCATGTGCATAAGCTGACTGGGGCGACCGACTGTTCTGGACCCTGTATTGTGAAGCACACACAAGATTCAGGTCTGGGATCATTTCAGATGAAGTTTCTATGGAGAATCCCTCAGCTGAATTGCTGGACTCAGAAGCCCAGACATGGAGAGAATTGCAGGTTCTGTGGTCTGACCATGGAGTGCATGTGTCCGAGCTAGGCCTCTTAAGTGGCTCAGACGGAGCAGTGGACAGTATTCAGGTTCACATGGAGGATATGGCAATACATTGGAGCCTGCAGAGGGTACCTGGTACCACAACAGAGAATGGAGGACAGGGCAAATTGATCAACTACCCCAGCCAAGTGTTGGCAGTGAATAACTGGGCAAACGGAGACTTTCAGGTGGACTGTGTGTCAACTAGTGGAGAGATTTCATCATGCTTGGAGTGACGAGATCGGCAGTATTTCAGAACTGTTGAAATATCGAAACCTCGTGAGCAGGACCCTCAGAGCATGCCCTACATTGGGAACCCTGGGGTGGCATACCTCCATCCCGAGGTGCAGAGTCATTTGGGAGGCTGGGTGTGGCTTCTCTCCTTCCACCAGATGCAGGAAGGAAAAAAGGAAAATGTGGAAATGATGATCTCACCACCTTCCGGTAGCCTTTGACTCTAATCACTAATCAATTATGTAAAAATTAACAAAATAAAAATAATTAATAATTTAAAATCTACATAACACCCTATTTTCAGGGGATGTTAGAGCATAAGACACTGATGCCAGAGGCATGTGAAATTCCAAAACTGAAAACTTACATCATAGAGAAATGAAAAAGAAAATTCTCTGAAGATTAGCAAAAAAAAAAAATGGTGACAGTTTCAGGAAATATAGTATTGAGTGGTATATGTAGGTATCTAGTAGTTTGAGGGGTGAATCAAGGTTGCATTTGAACTCTTGGAGTGTGCTAGTGGTACTTAAAAGAGCGGGCACAGAGAATCAAGATGGCGGAACAGGGTAAGGACACATTTAAAAAGATGGAGAACTATTAGCCCGTGTGAAGCAGAGCGAGCACATTCCAGAAATGAGAGGACAGAACAATAGCAGAGGGGCACCTGGAAACTGATAGACACAGGAAAGCTGTGGACACAACTGTGTGGTATTGCAGTGACTGATAACTCCAGTGGCATTCAATGAGCTGTGATCTAAACTCCATGGCCAGCAGGAACTGCACCAGAACAAGGTGGGAAGCAGCGTTCACTGGGAGCTCAGGAGGTGAATCCAGACAAAGAACTGCCCATCCTGCTGGCCTGTTTGACTTGACCAGGAGCAGAGCCAGAGTGGCAGGTCCCAGGTGGGCGGTGTGGGAACAGGCTGGATTTCACAGCCCAGTCCACCCTCTAGAGCCAAGTTGGGTGCCATTTTGTATAGGGAAGCGAAGGCTATGGACAATACTGTGCTTGCACTGAGCTGGGAGTGAATTCATTTCTTGCTTGGGGAACTGCAACAACGTGGCATCCTGCAGGTTCCACCCAAGATAGATCCCAGTAACCCCCAGACCTGACAGCCAGAAGATCAAGAACTCTAGGAGTGGAATATCAGGCGCCATTTTGTATAGTGTAGAGAAACTTTAAGACTTCAGGGACAGCAGTGAGCTGCACATGCACTGAGCTCGTGAGAACTCACTGAGCTCATTGCATTGTACTGGTCCCACAGGAAAATAGTACCAACTATGGCATTGTATGGGTCAAAATAGGTTCGTGTGGCACCCAGACCTAATGTCCCACAGGTTCTGACAAGATCAGCGCCACCAACAACCCAGTTATATAGGATACCTGGTGTCTCCCTAATCCTTGGAACTGCTCGAACCAGAAGTGGAAAAAAGGTTGTACAGACAGTGGTGCAGCCTTAGCATGGGATCACAGGAGGTGAGACTGGTGAGCCAGGAGCTGGGGCTGTGAAGACCACAGTGGAAATCTAGCATAAGAACCTAGACCTGGAACTCGCTAGAAGGAGTGGCACAAGTGGCTGCAAACAAAGAGCTGTGTACCAACTGCAATAAGTAAAATCAAACTATAGCCTTGTGTGAGTGACACAGCTTAGAAACCTGCCCCAAGGAGAAGAATCTGCTAACCAAAAGTACAATGACCAAGAGCAAAAGAGGAGACAGAGGCACAATGAATATTACTGAATACTCCCCTGTAAAGGAGCAAAATCGTTTGTCAACTTCAGAGTACACTGAGGAAGACATCGAGACAACGGGGGATACAGAATCCATAAGACTCATTTTAAAGATGCTGATAAAAAATGAGAAGCTCGGGCCTGGCGCGGTGGCGCAAGTGGTTAAAGGTCCTCGCCTTGCACGCCCGGGATCCCATATGGGCGCCGGTTCTAATCCCGGCAGCCCCGCTTCCCATCCAGCTCCCTGCCTGTGGCCTGGGAAAGCAGTCGAGGACAGCCCAAAGCTTTGGGAACCTGCACCCGCGTGGGAGACCCTGAAGAGTCTCCTGGCTTCGGACTGGCATAGTATCAACCCGTTGCGCTCACTTGGGGAGTGAATCATCGGACGGAAGATCTTCCTCTCTGTCTCTCCTCTCTGTATATCTGCCTTTCCAATAAAAAAATAATAAAAATAAATCTTTAAAAAAAATGAGAAGCTCATGCAAGAGTTCAAAGAATTTAAGGAAGCAGTAAAGCAAATCAAGGCTGATATATCAGAAATTAAGAACACAGTAGAGCAAATTAAAAGTACAGTGGAGAGTCTCTAAAATAGAACGAAGCAAGCAGAAGAAAGAATCTCAGAATTGAAACATATTTCCTGTCACTATGGGGAAGCAAACAAAAAGCTGGAAGCAGAGCTGAATCAGGCCAAAAAAAGTATCTAAGAGTTAAGAGACAGCATTAAAAGGCCAAATATAAGAGGTATGGGAGTCCCAGAAGGTGCAGAAAGCGAAGCTGGGTTTAAGGCTGCATTCAATGAAATAATAAATGAAAATCCCCTAATCTAGAGAAAGAATTGGGAAACAAGATCCAGGAGGGGCACAGAACTCCCAACAGGGTTGATCAAAAGCGATCTTCACCAAGACATATGTTCATGCAGTTCTCTTCAGTTGATCGTAAGGAAAAGATCCTTCAGTGTGCACGTGAGAAAAGTCAAGTGACATATAAAGGAATGCCAGTTAAACTCACAGGAGACCTCAAACAGGAAACTCAACAGGCAAGAAGAGAATGGAGTGACATATTCCAGAGTATAAAAGTAAGAAATTTTCGGCCTAGGATAACATATCCAGCAAAACTTTCCTTTGTCTTTGAAAATGCAATAAAATTCTTCCACGGTAAAGAAAAGTTACAAGAATTTGCTTCTTCCAAACCTGCCCTACAAATGATACTTTAAGATGTTCTCTTGACAGAGAAGTGGAATAGCACCAAACAAAACCAAAGGCAAATGTGAAGAACATCCCAGTAAAATGACAACAGAAGACTAAACCAATGAACAACCCATTCCTAAAATGAGAGGACCAAAGTACCACCCATACATATTAAATTCTGAATGTAAATGGCTTAAGCTCAATCAAACGTCATAGATTAGTAGACTGGATTAAAAACAAAACTCATCTGTGTATTGTCTGGAGGAGACAAACTTCATCAACAAAAATCAGCGGAAACTATATCGCATAGGTTTTGCTGTTTTCTGTTAATTTCATCTCTTCAAAATACTTTCTTCTGATTAAATCATTCAGTGACTCATAGATCATACAGTAGCATCATTTTCTTCAAGTAGGTTCTTGATTTTCATTTCCTCAGCTACACATTAGTCATTTAGTAGTATGTTCTTTAACTTCATGGTGTTGTTAATTTCTTTTTTCTTCCTGTTGTTGATTTTATTTTGTGGCTTTTCATTTAAGGGGATGTATAGTAGCTGTGAAATGGAGACTGTCATATCTAGCAACATGTCATTTAACTTCATGACATTGTAAATTTCTATTTTTCTTCCTATTGTTGATCTTGTATTATGACTTTTCATTTAAGGGGATGTACAGTAGCTGTGAAATGGAGACTACCATCCAGATGTGAGGATACAATGTAGTATGCATTTCTACTTCCAGACAAAGATGGACTTACAATGAAACTATTTATATTATATCTTGACAATAGGATGCTGGACTCTCTGCCATTGTCCATGCCCACAATGATGGACATATGACTGCATATGAAGAACTATATGTTAGTAATGATTATAGAGGAACTAGGTTGTGGGGGATTGGGGCTGGGATAAGGGAAATACCAGCAGCCTATGAAACTGTATCATAAAATGATAATAATAATAATAATAAAATGTGAAAAACATAACCAAAAAAAAAAGAAATGTAGAGAAATTGTTTGTAATCATTGGTGTTCAGTTACACCCTTTGGTGGATGAGCCATTAATATTTTTTGCCAATTTTTGGAGAGGATTACTGACTTGTAAGAGTTCTTCATACATCGAATACATGTCTGTCATCTAGACACGTTTAACAAATCATTTCACCCCATTTCCCCATCATTCTAATTTTGCCTTTTGAAAGAGCAAAAGTTCCTAAATGTGAGGTACTTGTTTAAATTAATCTGTTTAGGTTTGTGTGTGTGTGTGTGTGTGTGTGTGTGTGTGTGTGTGTGTGTGTGTGTGTGCCTTCTGTGTCTTGTATAAGAAAATCAGGAAAGCTAGTGTAGCAAACTTTCCTTTGATATTTTCTTTGAGAGGCTTTCTTTCTTAAATTTAGGTTTGTGATTGGTTTGTGTTAACTTTTGTGGGCGGAACAAGGTATGGCCTGAGGGGCTTGTTTGCTGCTTTGAACAGCACAGTTAGAAAGGGAGGGGGAGAAGGAGGGGCCTTGCATCCACTGGTTCACTCCTCAAATGGTCAGGCCAGGCTGAACCCAGGAGCTGGGAGCTTCCTACAGGATCTTCCGCGTGGGTCCAGGCCCCAAGGATTGGGCTGTCCTCTGCGCCCTTTCCAGGCCACAAGCAGGGAGCTGGATGGGAAGTGAAGCACCCAGGACTTGGACCCGTGCCCATATGAGATGCCTGTGTAGCAAGGCAGATGTTTAGCCTGTTAAGCTACCGTGTCAGCCCCCTGAGTGGTTTTTGTTTGTTTTGTTTTTTCTTTTTAAAATTTCTTTTTATTAGAAAGGCAGATTAGATTTATAGAGACAAAGATCTTCCATCCGCTGCTTAACTCCCCAAATGGCTGCAGCTGCTGGAGCCAGGAGCCTCTTCAGGGTCTCCTATGTGGCCGCAGGCTCCCAAGGCTCTGGGTGGTCCTCTGCTGCCTTCCCAGGCTGCAAGCAGGGAACTGGATGGGAAGTGGAGCAGCTAGGATGTCAACCAGTGCCCATATGGATTCTGGTGCATCCAAGAGGAGGATTTAGCCGTTGTGCCATTGAGCCATTGTTCCAGGCCCAAAGTTCTTTTTTAAAATAACACTGTTGTCATCTTACTTAAGGAGCAGGTCTCCCACCGACTGCTTCACTACCCAAATTGCCTCAACCAGGCTGGGCCAGGCTGAAGTTAGGACACCAGAACTCCACCCAGCTGTCTTTGTGGGCCGCACCCTATCTGTATGTCCTTGACACCCACATAGATAAGCCATCTCGTGCTGCCTGCAGGAATCAGGACCCATAGCCCACTCTGAGTGTCTGAGTGGTGACTGCAGCTGCTGTACCAAGCTCTCAGTACTTGCTGCTCAGGTCCACTTTTCTTCACCTTGTCCAGGCCCATTTAATGAAGGAAAAGCAAAAACTTTAGGCTGGCCTTGTGCAGTGGGTTAAGCTGCTGCCTGGGACACTGGTCAATTCCCGACCCTGCTTCCTGCTCCTGTGTCTGGAGAAACAGTGGGCTCCTGCCATGCACGTGGGAGACGTGCATGGGGACCCACGCTCCTGGCAGGCCGTTGTAGTCCCCCTTTCTTTACTGATCGCTTTCACCACTTGTGTAAAAATGCAGGGACCATGTGGCGTCAGTCTGCCCCGAACTCTCCTGTGCTTACCCCACGTAGGCCTCCCTCGGTTGTCTGTCTGGATGCAGACACTGATATAGCCAACAACCAAGTGAGTACGCTGGTGTCTCTGGCTTCCCAGTAGATGTGAAGTTTGTGTTTCCACTGTGCCATGAGCGGTGGTGTGTACAGTAGCAGTCTGTGTGAAACATGGCTGTGTCTGAACTTGTCTTCACTACTGGAAAATGACACCATCAACTTGTGAAAGAAAAGCCAAGTCGTAGCGTGGAAGTGCAGGCCGCGTCGTGCTGTGGCGCCGTGAGCCTGAGGCAGTGCCGCCTGCACCAGCGCACGCGTGTGGGGATCTGAATTCTGCCTGGTAATTCAGCTCTCTTTTTTTCCACACCTGGTTGGATTGCTTGTGTACATTTTCACGTGCGTTTTTGAATCAGCTTACTAATCTTAAGAAAGCCTATGGAATTTTATTAGAAATGCATTAAAGATGCAATTTCGGGGCGGACCTGATAGCTTAGTGTCTAAATCCTTGCTTTGCCTGTACTAGGATCCTATGTTGCTGCTGATTCATGTCTGGCTGCTCCACTTCCCGTCCAGCTCCCTGCCTGTGGCCTGGGGAAGCATTGGAGAATGGCCCAAAGCCTTGGGACCCTGCGCCTGTGTGGGAGAGCCAAAGGTGGCTCCTGGCTTCAGACCAGCTCAGCTCCGGGCATTGCAGCCATTGGGGGAGTAAACCAGCAGGTGGATCTTTCTGTATCTTTTTCTCTCTGTAAGTCTGCCTTTCCAATAAAAAAATAAAATGAATCTTTTTTAAAAAAAGTAGATTAATTGGGGGGAGTTGATATCTGTTTCTAAAAAAAATTGTTTTAAAAGTAAGTTTTATAGTTATCAATATATGAGCCTTTTACATATTTAATAAAATTGAGTATTTGAAATGTCAGCCCCCAAGTGTGTGTTATAGCACCTGTCTATCTGAACACACATATATTCTATTTCTCCTGGTTATACATTGGTAGTGCTTTGTTAGAGTTTTTGTTTTTGTGTCTACCTTTATAAGGGACTTAATTTGTATTAGAATTTTTTTGTCTGATTTTGATATCAGGTTGGATGGTTGGTTGGCATAAGCCATCTTTTGTTTCTAGTCCTGTTCTGACCATGGCCTCAGAAGTACGGGGACTGTAGCTCATGCTGCCTGGGGTTTTAGTTGTATTTGTTTCTTTTAAAAAATCTTTTAAAAAAAATATTTATTTTTATTTTATTTGGAAGGCAAAGAGACAGAGACAGGCAGATCCCCCATTCACTAGTCCCTGTCCCATGTAGCCGTAAGAGCAGTCAGGAATCTGAAATCCTGTCCATGTCTCCTGTGTGGGTGGCTGGGAGCTGAGGGCAGGCAGTTCCTCTTCTCTCCAGGGTGTGCATTCGTAAGGAGCTGGGGTCCGGGCAGGACAGGTGCCCAGGCACTGTGGTGCGGCGCTGCAGGCAGGACAGGTGCGCAGGCAGTGTGGTGTGGCGCTGCAGGCAGGACAGGTGCCCAGGCACTGTGGTGCAGCGCTGCAGGCAGGACAGGTGCCCGGGCCCTGTGGTGTGGCGCTGCAGCCAGGACAGGTGCGCAGGCAGTGTGGTGCGGCGCTGCAGCCAGGACAGGTGCCCGGGCCCTGTGGTGTGGCGCTGCAGCCAGGACAGGTGCCCGGGCCCTGTGGTGTGGCGCTGCAGCTAGGACAGGTGCCCGGGCCCTGTGGTGTGGCGCTGCAGCCAGGACAGGTGCCCGGGCCCTGTGGTGTGGTGCTGCAGCCAGGACAGGTACCCGGGCACTGTGGTGCAGTGCTGCAGCCAGGACAGGTGCGCAGGCAGTGTGGTGCGGCGCTGCAGCCAGGACAGGTGCCCGGGCCCTGTGGTGTGGCGCTGCAGCCAGGACAGGTGCCCGGGCCCTGTGGTGTGGCGCTGCAGCTAGGACAGGTGCCCGGGCCCTGTGGTGTGGCGCTGCAGCCAGGACAGGTGCCCGGGCCCTGTGGTGTGGCGCAGCAGCCAGGACAGGTGCCCGGGCCCTGTGGTGTGGTGCTGCAGCCAGGACAGGTACCCGGGCACTGTGGTGCAGTGCTGCAGCCAGGACAGGTGCGCAGGCAGTGTGGTGCGGCGCTGCAGCCAGGACAGGTGCCCGGGCCCTGTGGTGTGGCGCTGCAGCCAGGACAGGTGCCCGGGCCCTGTGGTGCGGTGCTGCAGCCAGGACAGGTGCCCGGGCACTGTGGTGCGGCGCTGCAGCCAGGACAGGTGCCCGGGCACTGTGGTGCAGCGCTGTCCTTGCATGCGGGCTGCGCTGGGGTGCTGCAGCTCCTGCAACTCTCCCCACTCTGAAAAGTCCCTCTGTCCTGCGAGGCAGCTGTGTCTGCACCGAGCCCCCCCTGCCCGCGGGGTTTGTTTGCAAGACTGCCAGTGCCTGTGTGCCAGGCCCAAGAGGTGTACTGTGTTTTCTCCTGTACTTACTACATACCTGTGGCAAATTTATAAACTAGGCACAGTAAGAGATTCAGCAATAACAAGTAATAAAATAGAGCAATTATAATAAAACAAGCATACCTCAAAAAGTTTGTGGAAAATGAAATCCATGAATAAATATTTTCATTATGCATTTTCCACCAACTTTTTGAACAGCCCACCTGTATTGTAATATCTGCATTAATGTGGGATTTGCTTCTCTTAGAATTCCTTACTGTACTTGTACTGTTTCACTTACAGAAAGCAAATCAGTGGCTTTTCGGCTCACGTCACTGCTCCTGCACTTGGGCCGCTTGAGCCCACGATTCGCTCTGGCAGCTGACCAGGTGCCTTGCTGAAGGGCTGGTGGGCTGATTCCAGGTGCAATGGAGCAGGGCCCTGCAAGATTCTGTCATAAGAAGATTTGCGTTTCGGAATTTTTCATTCAGTGTTTTGGAGTATTTCTAGCTGTAGGTGGTGAGACCATGGGAAGGGAAAGTGTGGGTCAGGAGGGACCGCGAGGGTCAGGAGGAGGCCGCGAGGGTCAGGAGGGACTGCGTGGGTCAGGAGGGACTGCGTGGGTCAGGAGGGACTGCGTGGGTCAGGAGGGACTGCGTGGGTCAGGAGGGACTGCGTGGGTCAGGAGGAGGCCGCGAGGGTCAGGAGGAGGCCGCGTGGGTCAGGAGGGACCGCGTGGGTCAGGAGGGACTGCGTGGGTCAGGAGGGACCGCGTGGGTCAGGAGGGACTGCGTGGGTCAGGAGGGACTGCGTGGGTCAGGAGGGACTGCGTGGGTCAGGAGGAGGCCGCGAGGGTCAGGAGGGACTGCGTGGGTCAGGAGGGACTGCGTGGGTCAGGAGGAGGCCGCGAGGGTCAGGAGAAGGCCGCGTGGGTCAGGAGGGACTGCGTGGGTCAGGAGGGACTGCGTGGGTCAGGAAGAGGCCGCGTGGGTCATGAGGGACTGCGTGGGTCAGGAGGGACCGCGAGGGTCAGGAGGAGGCCGCGTGGGTCAGGAGGAGGCCGCGTGGGTCAGGAGGGACTGCGTGGGTCAGGAGGGACTGCGTGGGTCAGGAGGGACTGCGTGGGTCAGGAGGAGGCCGCGTGGGTCAGGAGGGACTGCGTGGGTCAGGAGGGACTGCGTGGGTCAGGAGGGACTGCGTGGGTCAGGAGGAGGCCGCGAGGGTCAGGAGGGACTGCGTGGGTCAGGAGGGACTGCGTGGGTCAGGAGGAGGCCGCGAGGGTCAGGAGGAGGCCGCGTGGGTCAGGAGGGACCGCGTGGGTCAGGAGGAGGCCGCGAGGGTCAGGAGGGACTGCGTGGGTCAGGAGGAGGCCGTGTGGGTCAGGAGGAGGCCGCGTGGGTCAGGAGGGACTGCGTGGGTCAGGAGGGACCGCGTGGGTCAGGAGGGACTGCGTGGGTCAGGAGGGACTGCGTGGGTCAGGAGGGGACTGCGTGGGTCAGGAGGAGGCCGCGTGGGTCAGGAGGAGGCCGCGTGGGTCAGGAGGGACTGCGTGGGTCAGGAGGGACTGCGTGGGTCAGGAGGGACTGCGTGGGTCAGGAGGGACTGCGTGGGTCAGGAGGGACTGTGTGGGTCAGGAGGAGGCCACGAGGGTCAGGAGGAGGCCGCGTGGGTCAGGAGGGACTGCGTGGGTCAGGAGGAGGCCGCGTGGGTCAGGAGGAGGCCGCGTGGGTCAGGAGGGACTGCGTGGGTCAGGAGGAGGCCACGAGGGTCAGGAGGAGGCCACGTGGGTCAGGAGGGACTGCGTGGGTCAGGAGGAGGCCACGAGGGTCAGGAGGAGGCCGCGTGGGTCAGGAGGGACTGCGTGGGTCAGGAGGAGGCCATGTGGGTCAGGAGGAGGCCGCGTGGGTCAGGAGGGACTGCGTGGGTCAGGAGGAGGCCGCGTGGGTCAGGAGGGACTGCGTGGGTCAGGAGGGACTGCGTGGGTCAGGAGGAGGCCACGAGGGTCAGGAGGAGGCCGCGTGGGTCAGGAGGGACTGCGTGGGTCAGGAGGAGGCCGCGTGGGTCAGGAGGAGGCCGCGTGGGTCAGGAGGGACTGCGTGGGTCAGGAGGAGGCCACGAGGGTCAGGAGGAGGCCGCGTGGGTCAGGAGGGACTGCGTGGGTCAGGAGGAGGCCACGAGGGTCAGGAGGAGGCCGCGTGGGTCAGGAGGGACTGCGTGGGTCAGGAGGGGCCTGCGTGGGTCAGGAGGGACCGCGAGGGTCAGGAGGGACTGCGTGGGTCAGGAGGAGGCCGTGTGGGTCAGGAGGAGGCCGCGTGGGTCAGGAGGGACTGCGTGGGCCAGGAGGGACTGCGTGGGTCAGGAGGGACTGTGTGGGTCAGGAGGAGGCCGCGTGGGTCAGGAGGAGGCCGCGTGGGTCAGGAGGAGGCCGCGTGGGTCAGGAGGGACTGCGTGGGCCAGGAGGGACTGCGTGGGTCAGGAGGAGACCGCGAGGGTCAGGAGGAGGCTGCGTGGGTCAGGAGGGACCGCGTGGGTCAGGAGGGACTGCGTGGGTCAGGAGGGACTGCGTGGGTCAGGAGGGGACCGTGAGGGTCAGGAGGAGGCCGCGTGGGTCAGGAGGAGGCCGCGTGGGTCAGGAGGAGGCCGCGTGGGTCAGGAGGGACTGCGTGGGTCAGGAGGGGACCGTGAGGGTCAGGAGGGGACCGCGAGGGTCAGGAGGGACTGCGTGGGTCAGGAGGGGACTGCGTGGGTCAGGAGGGACTGCGTGGGTCAGGAGGAGGCCGCGTGGGTCAGGAGGAGGCCGCGTGGGTCAGGAGGGACTGCGTGGGTCAGGAGGGACTGCGAGGATCAGGAGAGGAACGCGAGGGTCAGGAGGAGGCCGCGTGGGTCAGGAGGAGGCCGCGTGGGTCAGGAAGAGGCCGCGTGGGTCAGGAGGGACTGCGTGGGTCAGGAGGGACTGCGTGGGTCAGGAGGGACTGCGTGGGTCAGGAGGAGGCCGCGTGGGTCAGGAGGGACTGCGTGGGTCAGGAGGAGGCCGCGTGGGTCAGGAGGGGACCGCGAGGGTCAGGAGGAGGCCGCGTGGGTCAGGAGGAGGCCGCGTGGGTCAGGAAGAGGCCGCGTGGGTCAGGAGGGACTGCGTGGGTCAGGAGGGACTGCGTGGGTCAGGAGGGACTGCGTGGGTCAGGAGGAGGCCGCGTGGGTCAGGAGGGACTGCGTGGGTCAGGAGGAGGCCGCGTGGGTCAGGAGGGGACCGCGAGGGTCAGGAGGAGGCCGCGTGGGTCAGGAGGGGACCGCGAGGGTCAGGAGGGACTGCGTGGGTCAGGAGGGACTGCGTGGGTCAGGAGGGACTGCGTGGGTCAGGAGGAGGCCGCGTGGGTCAGGAGGGACCGCGTGGGTCAGGAGGGACTGCGTGGGTCAGGAGGGACTGCGTGGGTCAGGAGGGGACTGCGTGGGTCAGGAGGGGGCTATCGTTGCTGTGGTCTGGGCAGAAATCAAGGTGTGTAATACAGGGTAAGGTCCATGTCTGTGGTCTGGCCATCTTGTTGTGTTCCTGCATCTTTTTGTTTGTCTGTTGAGCTTAGTAGCACCTTTCAGGGCCAGTGTGCTTTTCAGTGTGTGCCAAGAAATGGTAGGATGTCGGGTTGCTCGCTCTGGGTGTCCGGCGCGTGTGCAGTGGGGAGAGTGCGCACTCAAACACTGCCAGCAGCTTTCCCTGAGGTTGAAATGGAAGGCTTCCTGTGCATTCACTCAACTCGGGGTCAGTTCGGAAGCTTGACTATTTTTCATCATATTTTAAAGGTTTATTTATTTGAAAGAGTGATAGAGGAAGAGCTGGAGAGATCCTGTCTGAGCTGATTGCCTCCCCACATAGCCTCATGATCAGGGCTGGAATCTAGAATTCCATCCAGTCTCCCCTGTGGGTGGCAGAGGCCCAAGGCTGTGGACCATCCTCTGCTGCTTTCCCGAGGCCCGTTAGCCGGGAGCTGGGGGAGAAGAGGCTTGGCGCTAGTGGACAGCGACCTGTCCGTCACATGGCTGTGGAGCTGGAGGGCCGCATCCTGAGCCGTCTCCTTTGCTCCTGTGACATCAGCAGGTCAGCTGGTGGCAGTGAGCCTCCATGTGAGTGGGAACATGCTGGTTCGTCAATGATGCAGCCGCCTTTCTGTCCTCTGTACGCCACTGCTGGGCAGGAGTGCCCCTGTGAATATGTCTGTCCTTGCCTTTGCCCTCCCGTGTTCACGTTGGTGAAGTGCCTCTTTCTGTTCCTCCTCACCCCACTGGTGACCGCCCAGCTTGCCGAGAGTGGCCGCCCCGTCCCAGGGTGTTCTTAGTGTTTTTGCTTGTGGGTCACGGTGGGCTAGAGTGTAGAGGCTGTACACCTAGATGGGAATCGCTTCTGGGTTCAGATTCTAGCTGCCACGGATTCACTGCTGCCTGACCACTTCTGGGTTCCTTGGTTTTAACCCTGAATCTTTTCAGTTGTAAAACGGAGTAATGCCACAGCAGCAGAGAGCACACCTGGTCGCCGAGGGCTCGATGCTGAAACACCTGCATCTTCACAGTTGGTGCCTATGGGGCATGTCTCAGCTCCTGTTGAGCTGAGACATGTAAGGAGCTCTGCGCAGCAGATGTGTGCACGCGTGGTCGCTGTGTGTGTGTGTGTGTGTGAGTGCGTGTGTTCGTCCCTGGATGTGTTTCTTCGCCGGAGAGAGGGAATGACGAAGGCAGGATTATTTTTAAACATGCTGGTGGTTGAGCTTCAGACGTGGACGTAGCTGCTGGTGGGGAGCAGCCTCTGATGGGATGCGGAGAGCACTTGTTATCATTGGAGCTGCTGGATAATCCTAGTGCCCTCTGCTCTCCCACACCGGCAGTGCTCCTATTTCTGGACACACACATGAGCCAGACAATGTCCCGCCCGCGTGGGCGCCTGGCTGGCAAGCTGGGGAGGGAGAGCAAGGGCTGTCCTTGAGGCCCCACTGGACCGTTATAGAATGCAGCTCTTGGGGAAGGAACAAAGGGAAGAATGGCTAATAGGATTTGTAAAAACACTGGGGAGGAGCTGAGTGTGTGGTTTTGGCTGTAGCTGCTGTGCTGGAGCGGAGCCTCCGAAGCAAGCCTTCTCCGGAAACCATTTTTCAGCATAAGTCACCTAAAGAAGTTTTAAGTTGGAGCTTTTCCAGCTCATCCTGTTTTTCAGGAGCAGGTAAGGGTGAGCACTTTATTCCCCAAATGTGGGCCTTGAGGTTGTCCCAGAGCAGGTGTACCTTCTGCTGGATCCCCTGCCCTGGGCACTCTTGCACATGGATGCCTGTCTGGGTTGTACACAGGGGAGGTGGGTACTAGCTAATGGGGGCTGGGCTTCTGCCGCCTCCTCTCCCAGACCCTTCTCCCAGGCCCTAAGCCAGCCAGCCAGCCTGTAGCCGGCATGAGATTTTTAACTGGGTGTGGCGTTTGGGTCACCTTAGTTGCTCAGGCTTTCAGATCAGTGTGGATTCTGGCTGCCGTCTAACTGTGCCGCTGTGGCGTTGCAGCTGGTGCATTGTCCTTCGGGCTGGTCCTCCCTGGTGGTCTGAAGTCTCTGCCTTTAGGTGCTGTGGCTTCATGCTCGCCGTCTCCTCTGTGCCTGCTGCCCAGCTCCGTCACTTTTCTTCAGTGGTGGAGACACGGCCTGGCCGATGGCAAGTGCCGGAATCCCACATGCATGCTGGTTGGTGCCTGGCTGTTCCACTTGCCATCCAGTGCCCTGCTTGTGGCCTGGGAAAGCAGTGAAGGACGACCCCAAGCCTGCACTTGTGTGGGAGACCTGGAAGAAACCCCTCTCCAGATCAGCCCAATCCCAGCAGTTGAGGCCATTTGGGGATTGATCCAGCAGATGCAAGATCTTTCTCTCTATGCCTCCTTCTCTCTGCCTTCCCAATAGAAAATGAATAATATTTAAAGAACATAAAACAGAGAAAAGAGGGATCTTTGATCTCCTGGGTTGCTTCCTGGGTTCCTGTAATGGCCAGTCCTGAGCCCAGAACCCAGCCTTGGACTCCCATGTGGGCATGCAGGGACCCGTGCAGTGGGGCCGCCCACCATGTGCCTGCCCGGATGCGCACTTGCACAGAGCTGCACATGGGAGAGGAACAAGGGCTCAAGGTCTTGGCTCTGGGCTGTGGCGTCCCCGGCAGCGCCTTCACAGCGAGCTGTCCCTGCGTGCTGTCTGCTAGTCGAGTCCCTGAGAAGAATGTCGGCTGTGTGTCACAGTTCTGTGTTGACGTGGCATCTCGTCTGTTAAATGTGGGTGTGCTGATCTTTTTTTTTTGCTTCTTAAATTGACTGTTCCTAGTTGTTTTCCACCTTAAATTGACTTATTTTTAAGTTATTTCTGCTCGTTGTATGTTCTGTAGAACAGAATGAATCTACAAGGGCTTGCACAAACCAAGGATGTTTTATGACTAGAAATTGCCAGTTAGAACTACCGGTTTTCATCTAAGCAATAAATCAACATTTATCAAAGTCTTTGGTAGGAGATCGGTGTATTAGAGTTTCCTTGTCTTTAGCATTGACACTTGCATCCCTGTGGTAGAGATTTTAAATGTAGAAATTTAAAATTTCTTTCTAGTTACGATGTACACAGATTTATTTATAGAATGTTTTTTCCCGTGTTGAGTTCAACATCCCGTTGCCTCTCCTGTTTTCTGACGTCCATCCTTGGTATGCTGCCGGGAGGACCTCGCGCCGTGGAGTCTGTCCGTCCCGAGGCGTCACAGCCGTTTTCACACCTGCTCCTCTGGCTGCCTCATGGGAGCCCTGTGCTCTGTGCTCGTGGACTGTCCCAGAAGTGTCTCGGAGTAGCCCCTGAGGCACTGGGCGTGTCGGGGTGAGACCCTGTGGTTGCAGGGTGCGCCGTGCTGGAGTCCCTGCAGCATTAGGTCTTGCTCTGGCGACAGCTGGAGGGACTGGGGGCAGTCTCGTCTCCGGATATCTATTTTCACTCCTGAAGAAGTTAATTTACATAAATCCCAGCTGTGTGTGAACTTTTCTAAATTTAAAATTTATTCCTACCACAGGGATGCGAGTGTCAGTGCTCAGAGAATTTATGGTCATGCTGCGCTGTGTCTGGAGCTCCTGGGGGGTGTAGTTCCACTTCCTTTGGCTAACAGGATGCAGCTGGCTCAGAGTCCTCACCTGTGGAATGGCTGCTGCAAGTTTTCTTCTCTGTACACAGCTCTGCAGAGCAGCAACAACCATTTTTACCGGAAACCACAAGGCCATGTCAAACACTAAAAAAAGAAAGCCTGCTCTGTGTTGTCCTCCCCCCTGGGCTCCGCCCTGCCTTTCCTGAAGCTGCGGGGGTTCTGCCTTCCCTGCCCGTGGGCTTCACTTCCCCATGTTAAGCACTTTGCCTTTTACACCTGCTTGGCTTGACCTGTGACACAGCCCAGACCATCTTTAATGAGCTGCCACTCGCTTGAGCTGTGGATACTGTGCCACCAAACAAGCAGTGCTGCTATCAGTGTCCCCATAGTGTGTGCTGGCCAGGGCTGAGGGGGGCACATGCTGTCACGCTGAGAAGGCAGGTGCAGGAGGAGGCGGGAGCTCGGAGCAGAGCTGACCGACTGCTGGCCGTGTGGCTCAGATGGTCGGATTCTGCGAGGGGGGAGGACGGCAGCACCAGTAGAGACTCATGAGCAAGGTATGTGTGGGCCGGGGCTGTGCCCACCATGGCACATGTGGGTCAGGGGCACTGCCCAACCTGGCATGTATGGGCTGGGACAGTGCCCAACAAGGTATGTGTGGGCTGGGGTGTGTCCAACATGGCGCATGTGGGTCAGGGGCACTGCCCAACCTGGCATGTGTGCGCTGGGAGCAGTGCCCAACAAGGTATGTGTGGGCCGGGGCTGTGCCCACCATGGCACTGTGGGTCAGGGGCACTGCCCAACCTGGCATGTATGGGCTGGGGCAGTGCCCAACAAGGTATGTGTGGGCTGGGGTGTGTCCAACATGGCGCATGTGGGTCAGGGGCACTGCCCAACCTGGCATGTGTGGTCTGGGAGCAGTGCCCTACTTGGCAAGTATGGGCCTGGGGCAGTGCCCAACAAGGACCCACAGGTGGCAGAGAGGCAGAGCAGGGCCCTGGGAGTAGTGTGGGAGCCTGTGAACCTCACCAGTGAGATGTGTCACAGTGGCCAGGGGGCCCTGCAAGGCCCTTGGCCATGCTGTTTACTTAGAATTGGGTGTCAGGGAAGTGAGTGTGTTAGTGTGGGAGACGTGGAGTTTGGAAGTGACTGTGATCACCCCTGAGCTGGCTGCTAGGCAGGTCTGACCAGGCCATTAAAACAGGCCATTAAAAAAGCTTTCTATCCACTGCTTCCTTCTGCTTAGCAGTGCCTAGGTGTTACACACATGTCTTTTGTTCTCACTTACCCTATTTACAATCCTAGAAAATAAAGCATGACACTTAGGTAACTTTCCCAAGAAAGCAGAGCCAGAGCTGGGCCTCAGACCCAAGCTGTTTGTGTACATTTGAAATGTACCACTGTTCATTGATGCGCTACCTGTTCCTTAGGAGTTGTTTCAGAATTCGTACGTGCTGGAAGGAAGCTTGGTGCTCTGTGAGGCCTCTGTCGTGCCTGCAGCTGCAGGGCTGCGCTGGGACTGTGGGGCAAGTGTTTCCAGTGACTTGTGTTTTTCCTGCCTTGATTTGCCAGCGGGCAACTCCCTAAGGATCTTTGCACTTGAAAAGACCCCACCAGAAGCAATCTCCGGTGTTTCCATGTGGTGGTTCCGTGTGGCAGCTGCATTCCCACGCGATCTTTCCCAACTGGTATGAATGCCGCATGCCCAACCTTGACTGTCCTGTGGGTGGTGTCTGCTTGGCGGCCTATGCAGGAAGAAGCGAGCACAGGCTGTAGCGCAGTGGGCACTGGCTGGCCGTGGTTGGACTTGAGGGGTGTTTGTTTCTCTGGGTGATAGTTGCCTTACACTTGGGCGAGGCTTGCTTTGGCATTAGTGTACTGCTTTAGTACAATGGTAGCTGGCCACATGGTTGTTTTCATTTAGCATTGTAAAGCAAAAAGTGTGGCTAGCAAAAGTAATCAACCTGAGAATCAGGGTGGCAGAATAGGGTAGGGACATGTTTAAACGGACAGAGAACCTTTAGCCAGGGTGAAGCAGAGAGGGCACATTCCAGAACATAGGAGAGGACAAACCGAAGGAAGTGAGGCGCCTGAAGACTGATGGACGTGGGAAGCAGTGGAGACAATGGTGTGGTGTTGCAAGGACCAAATACCCAGCAGTGTCAGCAAGTGGCAAACTGAGCCCCACCATTGGTTGGAGCGGCACAGGCAGCCAGGTGGGAAGGGGAGTTCGCTGGGAGCTCAGGAGGTGAACCCAGGCAAAGAACTGCCCATCCTGATCATTTATTTGATTGGACCAGGAGCAGAGACACAACAGCAGATCCCAAACAGGTGGTGCAGGAACAGGGTGGATCTCACAGTCCAGACTCCCACCAGGGTCTCATTGGGTGCCATTTGGGTAGGGAGGGAGGCAGAGGCTTACTAACAGGACTGCGTATGCACTGAGGTAGGAACAAACTCATTTATGGCTGAGTGCATTGCATTGACATGACAAACTATGGGTTCCACTCAAAATAGGTCTGGATAGCCCCCAGACCTAACAGCCAGGAGAGCCAAAATTCCACCAGTGGCACATTAGGTGCCATTTGGTACAGAGTGGCAAAGGCTGTACACAAGTACTGAGCTGAGAGTGGACTCACATCAAGCTCCGTGTATGGCACTGGTCCCACAGGGAAAGTAACAATTTTGACATCCTACGGGTCAGAATAGGACCATGTGGTCCTCAGATGTAATGGCCAGCAGGTTCCGGCAAGATCCGCACCACCAACAATCTAGTTATATAGAACACCTGGTGTCTCCCTAATCTTTGGAATTGAACTGCTTGAACTAGAAGTAGGAGAATGGTTGTACCAACAGCAGTGCAGCCACAGCATGGGATCATAGGAGGTGAGACTGGTGAGCCAGGAGCTGGGGCTACAGAGACCACGGTGTAAGTCCAACATAAACCCCAGATCTGGAACTCGCTGGAGGGAGTGGCACAACTGACTGCAAACAAAGAGCTGTGTACCAACTGCTGTAAGTAAAATCAAACTATAGCCTTGTGGGTGACACAGCTTAGAAACCTGCCCCGGGCCCAGCACTGTGGCGCAAGTGGTTGAAGTCCTCGCCTTGCATGCCCGGGATCCCATGTGGGTGCTGGTTCTATCCCGGCAGCCCCGCTTCCCTTCCGGCTTCCTGCCTGTGGCCCGGGAAAGCAGTCGAGGACGGCCCAAAGCTTTGGGACCCTGCACCCGCGTGGGAGACCCGGAAGAGGCTCCTGGCTTCAGACTGGCATAGCATCGGCCGTTGTGCTCACTTGGGGAGTGAATCGTCGGATGGAAGATCTTCCTCTCTGTCTCTCCTCTCTGTATATCTGCCTTTCCAATAAAAATAAAATCTTAAAAAAAAAAAAAAAAAGTAACCTGCCCCAAGGAGAAGAATCTGCTAACCAAAAGTACAATGACCAAGAGCAAAAGAAGAGACAGAGGCACAATGAATATTACTGAATACTCTCCTGTAAAGGAGCAAAATCGTTTGTCAACTTCAGAGTACACTGAGGAAGACATCGAGAAAACAGGGGATACAGAATTCAAAACATTTGTTATAAAGCTTCTTATCAACGATGAGAAGCATGTGAAGCAGGTGTTCAAGGAATTTAAGGAATATGTCCCACAGGAAATGAATCAAATGAAAGCTGATATATCAGAAAATAAGATTACAGTGGAACAAATTAAAGTACAGTGGAGAGTCTCCAGAATAGAATGAAGGAAGCAGAAGAATCTCAGAATTGGAAGATATTTCTTGTCACTATGGGGAAGCAATTAAAAAGCTGAAGGCAGAGCTGGGTCAAGCTAAAAAAAGTATCCAAGAGTTAAGAGACAGCATTAAAAGGCCAAATATAAGAGGTATGGGAGTCCCAGAAGGTGCAGAAAGCGAAGCTGGGTTTAAGGCTGCATTCAATGAAATAATAAATGAAAATCCCCTAATCTAGAGAAAGAATTGGGAAACAAGATCCAGGAGGGGCACAGAACTCCCAACAGGGTTGATCAAAAGCGATCTTCACCAAGACATATGATCATGAAGCTCTCTTCAGTTGATCATAAGGAAAAGATCCTTCAGTGTGCACGTGAGAAAAGTCAAGTGACATATAAAGGAATGCCAGTTAAACTCACAGGAGACCTCAAACAGGAAACTCAACAGGCAAGAAGAGAATGGAGTGACATATTCCAGAGTATAAAAGTAAGAAATTTTCGGCCTAGGATAACGTACCCAAGAAAGCTTTCCTTTGTCTTTGAAAGTGAAATCAAATTCTTCCACGGTAAAGACCTGCCTTACAAATGATACTTCAAGATGGTCTCTTGACAGAGAAGGAGCATAGAACCCACCACAACCAAAGGAGAGAGCTTGGAAGTCTAACCAGGACTGGAGTGCCACAGGCAGGCAGCGAGCTCAGAGTCAGGAACTGGAAGGTGTGTCCCTCTGGCCCTATGTAGTAGCCTCTTCCACAGCACGGTGGAAGTCTCTAGCAGGGGACTGGAGTGCCACAGGCAGGCAGCGAGCTCAGAGTCAGGAACTGGAAGGCGTGCCTCAGCGGCAGGGTGTTCTCCCCTCACTGGGGAGGCTCCAGGAAGCCAGGCAGTGGGGAGGAGCTCCCTGTCTTCCCTGGCACAAGATGCAACTGGAAGTGCCTTCCGCCTTCCTATTGCCCACAGTATCTCTGAATGTGGTCCATGTGTGCCTGGGGTTTCTTTACCCGTTACATAAACTGTAGCCAAAAAAAAAAAAAAAAAATAGCTTTCAGTCCTTTTTCCCAGGCAGGTCTGAACAGGACCTGCAGAGCTTGACTGAAGTGCCAGGTAGCGTGGAGAGTTAATTTTATTATTTATTTATTTTAAAAAAGATTTATTTATTTATTGGAAAATCAGATATATAGAGAGGAGGAGAGACAGAGAGGAAGATCTTCTGTCTGATGATTCACTCCCCAAGTGACCACAATGGCCGGTGCTGTACAGATCCGAAGCCAGGAGCCAGGAACTTCTTCCGGGTCTCCCACACGGGTGCAGGGTTCCAAAGCCTTGGGCCGTCCTCGACTGCTTTCCCAGGCCACAAGCAGGGAGCTGGATGGGAAGTGGAGCTGCCAGGATTAGAACTGGTGCCCATATGGGATCCCAGCGCGTTCAAGGCGAGGACTTTAGCCGCTAGGCCATGCTGCTGGGCCCGGGGAGTTAATTTTAAAAGGAGAGGTTTTAGCACAGTGAGGAGGTAATGAAGCTTGTGTCCTTTCAGTGTTGTAATCCTTGCTTCCTGCTTCAGTCTGAAGGGCTTGGCATCCTGAAGAGTGTTTGTTATTGCTGCAGTTCTCAGGCTCGTTTCTGGTACCTTGTGGCTCCTCAAGCCGCCAAAGTCGTAGGGTGAAGGCAGGTGGAAGGAAATGGCAGATAGTGTGGGGTGGTGAGTCCAAGGGAGTCTGGAGGACAGTGTGGAGGTGGCTCAGTGGCCCTGGGATCTGCCCGCCTGACTGGTGGATCCCGGCTGGTTGGGTTGGGGGGCCCTCTGCCCTGAGTGTGGTAACTGCCTTCTGAGCTGGCCTTGTCGGGGGCTTCCCAGTGCTGGGGGGCTTCAGTAGGGCTGTGGCTGTCGGCAGCCCCAGGTTGTGCTGTGGGTTTCCTATACGCTCCATGCTCTGTGCCCGTGCTGCCCCCGCTGCAGTTCCCGGCTTGGTAGAGACTGCCCAGAGTAGGGGTGCAGGCAGTCGCTGGCCTGCTGCTGCCCCAGGAGGGCTGCTGCTGGAGCTCTGCATAGGTGTGGGTGTTAGGCGGGGGCTGGCATTTGGCAGGTCCTGGGTGGAATCCAACACGGTCGCCCGGCCCAGTTACTGCAGAACATGCTCTTCGGCAAGTCTTGGAGCTGCGGGTTTGAGACTCATGGCTAGAAAGTACTTTTAGCTGAGGGCAGGGTGATGTCTCCTGGTTTCCGGGCAGGCTGTGGCCTCTGTGGGCAAGGGTGGCCTATCCCTTAGTGAGCAGAGTTCATCCCCGGGGCAGCAGCGTTGTGCGCATGTGGGACTAGGTTAGGGTTCCCGTAGGGTGCCACAGTGGCTTTGCTTTGGTGGCTGAGGAGCCTTCTGAGTGTGAAACCTTTAGTCTTTTACTGCCTGCACTTTGCTCCCAGCCCCTAGGAGTGGCGCCCGGTGCCCAAGAACGCCTACCACCCCGCCCGTAGCCCGCCTTTGCTCCCCAAGCTCCCCGGAAGCTGGGCGTTGGGTTGTTCCTATGGAGCCATGCTTCACATCTAGGACCTTGGTGGGGTGTGTGTGTTTTGGTGACAACTTTGATTTTAATTCTGATTTATTTTTTATGCTTCTGTTTCAGTGTCCCGGGTCATGAAACTGAATCCACAACAGGCTCCATTATATGTGAGTAAATGCTGAGGCTGCGTTTCAGTTTGTACTTACCAGCATTGCTAGTTACAGTCCGCTTGGTTTGTGGTAGGGATCATCAGAACGTTTTACCCATGTACGTGTGGCTTGTGGATGAGATTTACTTCAGAAATGAAGGCTGACTTAGTAGGCTCTAAGTGATGCCAGTCAGAACCCCTGGCCCCCAGCAGGAAACTGGAGGCCCTGGAGGCGGATCCCCTCGCTCCCACTAGGTGGCGCCTGCTGCTGGCCTGGGGTGGCTGGACAGGGCTCCCTGAGGGGGCAGAAGGAATGGGACCCCATGGTTTGGAGAAGTCAGTGGCCCAGAGAGGGTGGACAGGGCTCTGAAAAATAAGGAACAGGGCTGTCGTGGTGCAGCCGACTATTCCTCCACCTGTGGTATCCGCATCCTGTATGGGCACGAGTTTGAATCCCAGCTGCTCCACTTCCTCCCTGCTGCTGGCCTGGAAAAGCGGTGGCTGGCCCAAGTCCTTGGGTCCCTGCACCCACGTGGATGCCCTGAGGGGGTTTTAGGCTCCCAGCTTCAGATCGGCTCAGCTCTGGCCAGCGTGGCCATTTGCGGAGTGGACCAGTGGATGGAAGATCTCTCTCTCTCTAATTTTCTGTCTGTTGTCCTCCCCCATCCTAACTTTGACGTTCAGGTTAAATAACTGTTTATAAAATCAGGCAAGTGTGGTTGGGGTCCCGTCCCTGGGACTGGTGCAGGATGGCAGACACATGGGCAGCAGTGGCTGTGGCGAAGCGGGGTGACCCTGCCTGCTGAGCGTGGGGAGCTGCACCCGGGCTTCTCCCTGGGCCCCTGGGTGTGTTTTGCTCCTCCAGAGCCTGGTCCAGCTGCCCATCTCTTAAGTGGATTACCTGCCTCAGCCTTAAGAGTGCAAGCTGACTGTGAGGCCTCAGCCTTTTGTGGGCTGGGGACCGCTCAGCTGCAGGAAAGAACTGTATTTACATAATGACACTTTGTCACGTGTTTTTTGGTCTAACTTTGAATCAAGAATTTGTTTCCTTCTGTTGGGCTTTCCAGTTTTCAGAAACTTTCTTTGAAGTTCCCGCCCTTATGTGTGGTAGTTGTATTTTTGTATTTTTCCTGAATATTTTCAGAAAAAAGGAGCATAGGATACACACTTTTCAGGACATTGCCTACACGATGCTTTCCAAGACACTGGATGGATTCCAAGCTTTCAGATAACAGTGAGGGATTCATGTCTCCATTTGGTACATGGAGGAAGCCTTGCTGTCAGTGTCAGAGCAAATGTCAAGTTCATTCAGGCCAGTGTGTCCTCTGGTCTGGATGCACAAATTTCTTTCGGTGCTGACTGGCTCAGAGTCCCAGGGTAACTGACAAAAGAAAGGGTGCAGAGGTGTCCACCTGGGTGGGCGTGGACAGGCCCTGCCCTGCTGGGTGGGCGTGGAGATGGAGGCCCTGCCTTCCCAGGTGGACATGGAGAGACATAGAGGCCCTGCCCTGCTGGGTGGGCGTGGAGACAGAGGTCCTGCCTTCTCGGGTGGGTGTGGAGATGGAGGCCCTGCCTTCTCGGGTGGGTGTGGAGACGGAGGCCCTGCCCTGCTGGGTGGGCATGGAGAGGTGGAGCTGCAGAGTGTGAAGGACCATGGTCTCTGAAGCAAGTTGGGACATGGCCCTGTGTGCAGTGTGGCACTTGCTGGCCTGGCAGGAATGGACACTTTGTTCCTATGGAGGTGGGGTGGGGTCCCTGGAGATGAGATTGTAGATGGTCTGTGTGCTATGGTGGTCCCTGAGGGCTGTGTAAGCTAAGCTGCTTTGCCTCTTAGAACAGGCAGCAGTGTTTTTCAGGAAGTACCTTGATTAAGGGGTTAGCACCTGGCATTAGTCTTACTGTACTTTACAGTATAAGCTTTTTCAAGACTGAATGACTAATTTGAATGGCAGAGTGAAAGGTGGGGTGCTTTTCCTTCAGCTGCATAACTCACCGGATGTCACGGTTGGAGTGGGGTTGAGAGTGGGCCACAATGAAAGTAGGAGCCTAGACTTTGATCCAGGTGTGCGCCTGCACAGCATGGACCCGAGTCCTCGAGCCGTCTTGGCTGCTTTCCCTGGCACCTTAGCTGGAGCCAGATGGAGGTGGGGCAGCCAGGACTACAGTCCTCGTGAGGTGCCAGCATCGCAGGCGGTGGCTTCACACACTAGCCCCGGTTCTAATGAGCTCCTGTGTATCTGGCTAGTGAAGGCAGATCTGCTTCGCAGGCAGGGCAGAGCAGGCCCTGGTGCAGGCGAGCCGCTCGGGCCCGGTGGGTTTGACAGGAGACTGTGGACAAGGTGCGGACAGTGATTCTTGCGCAGTTAAGTAGGAGCGCTCTTGCAGAGTTTGCATTTGGGGGTTTGGAAGTTCCTCCTGGCACACTCCCTGCGGAGTCAGTGGTGCTACAGGTTAACCATTGCCAGCTGAACTGCAGCTTTCCTCTGCCACACCCCTGGCACATCTCCCCACCGGCCTCATGCTTAGCATGACAGCCCCACTCATCTTTGTGGATTTGCTTGCAGGCACTGGTCTCCCAGCACCCTTGGCCTGTGGCTGGCTGTGCGGTCCAGCCCTCGCTCCGCCCCTCCTTCCATCCTAGGTGCTGGCTCCTTTGGCCTCTCGGTGTGAGTGGCTGATGTGCACCCAGGTGGAGCTTGGGGTTTCCTTGGGGCAGTTTGAATGTGTGGTTACCAAAGAGAGGGCCTACTTCTGGTGAACGTTTGTGAGTCTTGGGTCCAGTGTGGTAGCCTCGTGGTTAAAATCTTTGCCTTATGTGTGCTGGGATCCTAAATGGGCACTGGTTCATATTCCAGATGTTCCAGTTCCCATCCAGTTCTCTGCTTGTGGTCTGGGAAAGCAGCAGAGGACAGCCTAAAGCCTTAGGACCCTGAACGCGCGTGGGAGATGTGAGAAGCTCCAGGCTCCTGGCTTTGAATCAGCTCAGCTCTGGCCATTGTGGCCACTTGGGGAGTGAACCAGTGAATGGAAGAGCTTTCTGTCTGTCTTCCTATACCTATGCCTCTCCAATAAAAAATAAATTTCAAAAGAAAAAGATTTGTGGCTCAAGGGAAGGCACTGACTGAACCTTGCATCCTGAGTGTTGGCCACCAGGAGTATCCTCTGGTGAGCATGGGCCCGGGAGTGTCCTCCGGTGAGCATGGGCCCGGGAGTGTCCTCCGGTGAGCATGGGCCTGGGAGTGTCCTCCGGTGAGCATGGGCCCGGGAGTGCCCTCCGGTGAGCATGGGCCCGGGAGTGTCCTCTGGTAAGCATGGGCCCGGGAGTGCCCTCCGGTGAGCATGGGCCCGGGAGTGTCCTCCGGTAAGCATGGGCCCGGGAGTGTCCTCCGGTGAGCATGGGCCCAGGAGTGTCCTCTGGTGAGCATGGGATCAGGAGTGTCCTCCGGTGAGCATGGGCCCGGGAGTGTCCTCCGGTGAGCATGGGCCTGGGAGTGTCCTCTGGTGAGCATGGGCCCGGGAGTGTCCTCTGGTGAGCATGGGCCCGGGAGTGTCCTCTGGTGAGCATGGCTCAGGGAGTGTCCTCTGGTGAGCATGGGCCCGGGAGCGTCCTCTGGTGAGCATGGGCCCGGGAGTGTCCTCCGGTGAGCATGGGCCCGGGAGTATCCTCCAGTGAGCATGGGATCGGGAGTGTCCTCCGGTGGCCTGACAGGTCAGCAAGGCTCATGGCTGTGGCGTCCCAGCCCTGCACATTTCTCATCTGTATTCGGGGTTCCGTTCAGATCCTGTAGTGTATGCATGCCTGAACCATGGAGAATCACGTGCACTTTCAAATTTTTATTTACCTAATTTTTAAAAAAAGATTTGTTTCTTGAGAGTGAGCGAGCGAGCGAGCCTGGGCTCCTATCTGCATCTCCCATGTAGTGTCAGCACTTGGCTGTCCTTGGTTGTCTCCCAGGCCCCTCTGCAGGGAGCTCAGTCAGAAGTAGAGCCGCTGGCCACACATGGGCGTTCCTCCAGGATGTCCCACCGTGCTGCCCTCAGCACCACAGCACTGGTCCTGGTGTATAGGTGGGAAAGGCCCTTGTGCGTTTCCAGTGTGGTAGAGCTTGCCTTGGGTGACCGCTGAGTCTGGCTTGCGCCGAGTGACCGGCAGGGGGCGTGGATTCTCAGCGAACACTTGCTTCATGGGACAGGTTGCATGTTCCCCTTTTGGCCCATGGAACCCTCTTTCCTACCATTTCTCATTTCTTTGAGATTGGGTAATGTATTTTGTGTTTATTCTAGGCACTTGGCATACCTTGATAAAATACTAGCACTTTATATATTCTTGAGGAATTAGTCATTTTAATCTGCGTGATACGGTTAAAGCCGTGTTGACCCATCGTAAGCATCTGGCACGTTAGGCGTGTGGCTGTGGAAAGGATTGCCCTTCCTCTCTGAGGGACGGCCTGGTGTGGGAGGTGTTGCTGTGGGAGCTGCTGATGCTTGGGGACACTGGCCAGTGCCAAGGACAGGTGCCGCGGCCATGTTGTTCCCCGCCCCCCACCAAGCAGAGCTTCCTGTCCTGGATAAAGCTGGTGTCGAGGCACTTGCTGACTCTGAATCACTTTTTTCTGTGGTCTTGTAGTGTGCTGCACCCCATGTTAGGAGTGCCCTCTTTAGGACTGGCTGTCGCCTGGCCTGATGGGCTCAGAGACCGGAGAGGGGCTGCGATCTGCCTGTGGACGGGACAGAAGACGGGCTTTGCGTCTGCAGGAACGCCATGATGTGTTGTCCTCAGCCTCTGGCCACGTCACCTGCTCTCAGTGAAGGCACTGTGCCGTCGGGCCAGCCAGCCCAGGCCGAGCATGCTGAAGGATGCCCCTGGAGCATAGCATCTCCCGTGGGGCCTGTCCCACAATCGCAGGGACCGCTGGGGGAGACTCCTGGTTCCCCTGGAGCCTGCAGACCCAGCTCCAGGAAGGCAGTGAGCGACAGAGTTCAATTGTCTAAGGACAGCCTGTCCTGCTCCCTTATCCCGCAGGGTCACATGCCCCGTGGGAAAGGGGCGGTCGGGGGAGAAGCCCCTTGCCTGTGGGGCCAGAGAAGTGTGTTATCTATCTTAGTAGGTGTTATCTAATCACTCCCCACTCCTTTTTTAATAAGATTTTGATTAAGCATTGATCAAGAACTAATAAAAATCTTCTGTCCTCGTGCAGTTTTAAAGAAAGCATTATTAACCTGTTGGAAAGACCAGGAGAGCCCGTCCCATCTGCCGGACCCTGTGGGCCCGCCTCAGGCCTGGCAGCTGAGGGCATCTGCTGGTTTTCCCAGTGTGTGAGCACATAGCAGCAGGGTCCAGCACCGGCGCTCGGAGGGCATGCTGGTACTACCATGCCACAGTGCTAACCCAGTCCTCTCTACATTTTGACCAAGTCACTGGTCCTTCAAGTGGTTTGTTTGTGGGATGCATTCCAGAGGGTTGTGGAACCTCGGGGAGGGGCCAGGAGTGTGTGTGCACCTTCTGGCCAGTTGAGCTGTGCAGAGCACGGGGCCAAGGATGGATGGAGACATGGAATGGAAAGATGAAGAGCCTACCTGTGTGCCGTGTGTAATAAGTGTTTCAAAGCCGCTCTCTCATTATCGTGAAGTGACTCCAGCTTGTCCTTCAGCTTCTGCCACAGTTCTCTGGGAGGGAACCACAGACGAGCGCCATCTGCTGGCCTAGTTCCTGTGGGTCAAGAAGTGGTCCAGTGAGATGTAGTTTCCCGGATTGCTTGCCCTGGCCACCTCCCCTGGCCCACGCAGGATGGAGAAAGCTAGCTCTTCTGTGGCCACCTGAGGTCTAGACTGTGAAGGCCCGAATCCCTGGTTTTCCTGTGTCCTGTCTCTGGGCTGCAGCCCTGGCGTACCACATGGTGCACCTGCTGAGTTGGTTCACACTCTGGGCCCTGAAAACCTTCTTCGGTTTAGCGCCTCTGGGATGCTCTCTTCTGCTACATCTTAGTATTTTTACAGTGTTAATAGCATTCCCTGGAGTGCTACAGCTATGGTTGGCACAGGTTCACCCTCCTGGGCTAGGCCTTCCATACCCTTTTGTTGATATACTATGATGGGGGCAGTATACAAGTAGGGGTAATGAATTCAAACAGATGTGTATACGTGGAGGTTTGTGTGGACAGGTGTCTATGGGGGGAGGTGTGTGTATGAGTTTAGATAGGTGTGTGTATGGGGATGTCCGTGTGTGGGGGAAATTTATGTGGGGTGTGTGTGTAGGGGTGTGGGGGGATGTGTGTGGGGAGGTGTGTGTGTGTGTGGAGTTGTGGGGGGGACATGTGTGTGGAGAGGTGTGGGGGGGGAGGTGTGTGTGAAGTTTATGTGGGGGATGTGTATAGGGAGGTGTGTGTGGGGGGGTGTGTATGTGGAGGTGTGTGTGGGAGGGATGTGTGTGTCTGGAGAGCTGTGTGTGTGTGAAGTTTATTTAGGGGATGTGTGTGGGGAGGTGTGTGTGGGGGGGAGGTGTGTATGTGGAGGTGTGTGTGAGAGGAATGTGTGTGTCTGGAGAGTGTGTGTGTGTGAAGTTTATGTGGGGGATGTGTGTGGGGAGGTGTGTGTGTGTGGAGGTATGTGTGGGAGGGAGGTGTGTGGGGGAGGTGTCTGGGGGGGAACATGTGTGGAGAGGTGTGTGTTGAGGTTTATGTGAGGGATGTGTGTAGGGAGGTGTGTGTGTGGGAGGGATGTGTGTGTCTGGAGAGCTGTGTGTGAGGTTTTTGTGGGGAGGTGTGTGTGTGTGTGTGTGGAGTTGTGTGTGAGGTTTATGTGAGGGAGGTTGTGTGTGTGTGGAGGTGTATGTGAGGTTTATGTGGGGGAGGTGTGTGTGTGTGTGTGTGTGAGGGAGGTGTGTGTGTGTGGAGGTGTCTGTGAAGGGAGGTGTGTATGTGGAGGTGTGTGTGTGAGGTTTATGTGTGGGTGTGTGTGTGGAGGTGTGTGTGAGGTTTATATGGGGTAGGTGTGTGTGTGGAGGTGTATGTGAGGTTTATGTGGGGGATGTGTGTGTGTGTGTGTGTGAGGGAGGTGTGTGTGTGTGGAGGTGTGTGAGGGAGGTGTGTGTGTGGAGGTGTGTGTGAGGTTTATGTGGGGGATGTGTGTGTGTGTGGAGGTGTGTATGTGTGTGGATGGAGGTGTGTATGTGTGGAGGTGTGTGTGAGGGAGGTGTGTGTGTGTGGAGGTGTGTGTGAGGTTTATGTGGGGGATGTGTGTGTGTGTGGAGGTGTGTATGTGTGTGGATGGAGGTGTGTATGTGTGTGAGGGAGGTGTGTATGTGTGGAGGTGTGTGTGTGGAGGTGTGTATGTGTGTGGATGGAGGTGTGTATGTGTGGAGGTGTGTGTGAGGGAGGTGTGTGTGTGTGGAGGTGTGTGTGAGGTTTATGTGGGGGATGTGTGTGTGTGGAGGTGTGTATGTGTGTGTGTGGAGGTGTGTATGTGTGTGAGGGAGGTGTGTATGTGTGTGAGGGAGGTGTGTGTGTGTGGAGGTGTGTGTGAGGTTTATGTGGGGGATGTGTGTGTGTGTGGAGGTGTGTATGTGTGTGGATGGAGGTGTGTATGTGTGTGAGGGAGGTGTGTATGTGTGGGGTGTGTGTGTGGAGGTGTGTATGTGTGTGGTGGGGGTGTGTGTGTGTGGGGGTGTGTGTGAGGTGGTGTGTGTGTGTGGGGTGTGTGTGGGTTTTGTGGGGGATGTGTGTGTGTGGAGGTGTGTATGTGTGTGTGTGGAGGTGTGTATGTGTGTGAGGGGGTGTGTATGTGTGTGAGGGAGGTGTGTGTGTGTGGGGTGTGTGTGGGTGTTGTGGGGGTGTGTGTGTGTGTGGAGGTGTGTGTGGGTTGTGTGGGGGTGTGTGTGTGTGTGGGGTGTGTGTGTGTGTGGTGGAGGTGTGTTGTGTGGAGGTGTGTGTGGGGTGGTGTGTGTGTGGTGGTGTGTGTGGGGAGGTGTGTGTGGGGTGTGTGTGGGTTTTGTGGGGGTGTGTGTGTGTGTGTGGGGTGTGTGTGTGGGGTGTGTTGTGTGTGGTGGGGTGTGTGTGTGGGGTGTGTGGGTGTTGTGGGGGTGTGTGTGTGTGTGTGGGTGTGTGTGTGGTGGTGTGTGTGTGTGGTGGGGTGTGTGTGTGGGGTGTGTGTGGGTTTGTGTGGGGTGTGTGTGTGTGTGTGTGGTGGTGTGTGTGTGGTGGTGTGTGTGTGTGTGGGGGTGTGTGTGTGGGGTGTGTGTGTGGTGGGGTGTGTTGTGTGTGGGGGGTGTGTGTGAGGTTTGTGGGGGTGTGTGTGTGTGTGTGGTGGTGTGTGTGGGGTGTGTTGTGTGTGGGGTGGTGTGTGTGTGTGGAGGTGTGTGGTGGGTGTGTGTGTGGTGGTGTGTGTGGGTGTTGTGGGGTGTGTGTGTGTGTGGAGGTGTGTGTGAGGTTTATGTGGGGGGTGTGTGTGTGTGTGGAGGTGTGTGTGTGTGTGTGGTGGTGTGTTGTGTGGGGTGTGTGTGGGGTGGTGTGTGTGTGGTGGTGTGTGTGAGGGTGGTGTGTGTGGGGTGTGTGTGGGTTGTGTGGGGGTGTGTGTGTGTGTGTGGGGTGTTGTGTGTGGTGGAGGTGTGTGTGTGTGGTGGGGTGTGTGTGTGTGGGGTGTATGTGGGTGTTGTGGGGGATGTGTGTGTGTGTGTGGAGGTGTGTGTGTGGAGGTGTGTATGTGTGTGGATGGAGGTGTGTGTGTGGAGGTGTGTGTGAGGTTTATGTGGGGGATGTGTGTGTGTGTGGAGGTGTGTGTGTGGAGGTGTGTATGTGTGTGGATGGAGGTGTGTGTGTGGAGGTGTGTGAGGTTTATGTGGGGGATGTGTGTGTGTGTGTGGAGGTGTGTGTGTGGAGGTGTGTATGTGTGTGGATGGAGGTGTGTGTGTGGAGGTGTGTGTGAGGTTTATGTGAGGGAGGTATGTGTGTGTGGAGGTGTGTGTGTGGAGGTGTGTATGTGTGTGGATGGAGGTGTGTGTGTGTGTGTGAGGGAGGTGTGTGTGTGTGGAGGTGTGTATGTGTGTGTGTGGAGGTGTGTATGTGTGTGGATGTGTGTGTGTGTGAGGGAGGTGTGTGTGGTGGGGTGTTGTGGGTGTTTGTGGGGGATGTGTGTGTGTGTGTGAGGGAGGTGTGTGTGTGTGGAGGTGTGTATGTGTGTGGATGGAGGTGTGTATGTGTGTGGATGTGTATGTGTGTGAGGGAGGTGTGTGTGGATGGAGGTGTATGTGAGGTTTATGTGGGGGATGTGTGTGTGTGTGTGGAGGTGTGTGTGTGGAGGTGTGTGTGTGTGAGGGAGGTGTGTGTGAGGTTTATGTGGGGGATGTGTGTGTGTGTGTGGAGGTGTGTATGTGTGTGTGTGGAGGTGTGTGTGTGTGTGGAGGTGTGTGTGTGGATGGAGGTGTGTGTGTGTGAGGGAGGTGTGTGTGAGGTTTATGTGGGGGATGTGTGTATGTGTGTGGAGGTGTGTGTGTGTATGTGGAGGTGTGTGTGTGTGTGGATGTGTGTGTGTGTGTGTGGAGGTGTGTATGTGTGTGGATGTGTGTGTGTGTGGAGGTGTGTATGTGTGTGGAGGTGTGTGTGTGGAGGTGTGTATGTGTGTGGATGTGTGTGTGTGTGTGTGGAGGTGTGTGTGAAGGGAGATGTGCGTGTCTGGGGGAGAGATGTCCATATTTGGTGGTGGTGTGTTTGTGTACATGTATGGGGTGGTGTGCATGTGTTTGTGTTGGTGTGTACACGTGTGTGGGGAGGAGCAGTGGTGTGCACTGGTGTGTGTGTATTGGGATTCATTTCTTTCTAGAGCGAGGGGCCCTGGTTTTCGTCAGATGATTAAGGTCATAATAGTTGAATGAATTTCGATTAAAATAAAGCCAGTCCCGATTTGCTGGCCTTTTCTCTTGGATGTCTTTCCTGAGCTTCCTGTTTGGAGAGTTGTTGAAGCACCGCTGTGTTGCTCCTCAGCCTTCTGGCTGGGCTGCAGTGTAAAGGCCTTTGTTTGAAAGCCCAGGGCCTCGGGGCCTCTCTCAGGTCTCTGCCGTGTCCCTCTCGTGGCCTTTCCGGCCGGGCCGTCCCTGCAGGTGCACCGCTGCTTCCTAGTGCTCCGGTTGCCGTGGGGAGCTCAGCACGGCCACCTCCTGCCTGCTGGACGGCACTGCCTGCCTGAGCCCCTCCGCGCCCACGGCCGTGTCAGTCTGGTAGATCTTTACTTGTTAAGGTCGTGTTGCTGTGTGGGAGCAGCTCTTTGCTTCCTGAAGGTTGCTTTTCCCCTCCTGCGGCCACGGCCGTGTCCTCCCTCCCGCTGGCCGTGCCGTGTCCTCCCTCCCACTGGCCGTGCCGTGTCCTCCCTCCCGCTGGCCGTGCCGTGTCCTCCCTCCCGCTGGCCGTGCCGTGTCCTTCTCCCGCTGGCCGTGCCGTGTCCTCCCTCCCGCTGGCTGTGCCGTGTCCTTCCTCCCGCTGGCCGTGCCATGTCCTTCTCCCGCTAGCCGTGCCATGTCCTTCTCCCACTGGCTGTGCCGTGTCCTTCTCCCGCTGGCCGTGCCGTGTCCTTCTCCTGCTGGCCGTGCCGTGTCCTTCTCCTGCTGGCCGTGCCATGTCCTTCTCCCACTGGCCGTGCCGTGTCCTCCCTCCCACTGGCTGTGCCATGTCCTTCTCCCGCTGGCCGTGCCGTGTCCTTCTCCCGCTGGCCGTGCCGTGTCCTCCCTCCCACTGGCTGTGCCATGTCCTTCTCCCGCTGGCCGTGCCGTGTCCTTCTCCCGCTGGCCGTGCCGTGTCCTCCCTCCCGCTGGCCGTGCCATGTCCTTCTCCCGCTGGCCGTGCCGTGTCCTCCCTCCCGCTGGCTGTGCCGTGTCCTTCCTCCCGCTGGCCGTGCCATGTCCTTCTCCCGCTAGCCGTGCCATGTCCTTCTCCCACTGGCTGTGCCGTGTCCTTCTCCCGCTGGCCGTGCTGTGTCCTTCTCCTGCTGGCCGTGCCGTGTCCTTCTCCCGCTGGCCGTGCCATGTCCTTCTCCCACTGGCCGTGCCGTGTCCTCCCTCCCACTGGCTGTGCCATG
This sequence comes from Ochotona curzoniae, assembly GCF_017591425.1. NCBI lineage: Eukaryota > Metazoa > Chordata > Mammalia > Lagomorpha > Ochotonidae > Ochotona > Ochotona curzoniae. The sequence goes on along the minus strand of NW_024467122.1, from coordinate 1,476,069 downwards.
TCCTTCTCCCGCTGGCCGTGCCGTGTCCTTCTCCCGCTGGCCGTGCCGTGTCCTTCTCCCACTGGCCGTGCCGTGTCCTCCCTCCCACTGGCTGTGCCATGTCCTTCTCCCGCTGGCCGTGCCATGTCCTTCTCCCGCTGGCCGTGCCATGTCCTTCTCCCGCTGGCCGTGCCGTGTCCTGCCTGGGAGGTCCTGCAGGTGGGTTGGTGTCTGCCCATCCCTTCCTCAGGCAGCAGCGGCTCTGCCAGGGAGGACAGGCTCTGGCCTTTACCAGAGTTGTTTTCTGTAGAAATTCCTGTTGATGGCAGAGCTGTGTTAACATCCGCACCCACAGTGAGTCCTACACATTAGCCTAAAATTCCTTAAAGCCTTTTGTATTATCATAATCATTAATTTTATTGTTTAAACCTTTTATTTGGAAATAGCTTTGGAAGTATTTATTAATAATTTTGAACATTTTCTAAAATAGTGGAAGATCACTATGTACCCTTTGCAGAGAATACCCCGAGTGGATGACAGCTTACTGCCCTGTGTCCACTCTGTCCCTTCAGCGTCCATCAGTCATACGTCTAAGTGACAGATGGCCTGGGTGCTCTTGAACGTGGCCACAGGCACGTCCCCCATTCTGGGCGGTTTTGCAGGTGGCAATGTCCCTCCCCTCTTGTTATGTGGAATGTTCTCGTCTGAAGACCCCTCGCTGTTAGGAAGGCTGACCACATGGGACCCTGGTGGCCGATGGGGCGGGCAGCACTCGGCTGCCTGCTGAGGCTGGGTGCAATGCCAGAGGGCACACGGTGACAAAGGTCTGCAGAATTCCTGAAGATCTGACAGTGTCATGAGCCTGTGTGAGCCAGCCCTGGCACGCACTGCCACCTTCTTGCCGCCTGGCCCCATCTCTAAGCCTTGTGGCCGGGGTCCCTTTCCTTTCCTACCCACTGCAGGCATTTCCTGACTGCCTGGGCTTGCATGTGATTTGCCTCCTGAACTCATGCGAGACTTGAAGTCCCAACATTTTCAGTTGATGGCCGGAGAGGATGCAGGCTTCATCCTTGTGCGGTTTCAGAGGTAGCCTGGGGGACAGGCCTGTTGAAGGGAATTCTTGCCAGAGAACTGTTAGAGAAGCCTTGGGCAGGCCCAGCCTCTCCCACAGACTGCTTCCTGGCTGGCTGTGTGGTCCTTCCGCTTTGTGCCATGGCCCCTCTCAGAGCCAGGGTGGGTGCCTCTGACTGTGAGCTACCCCCGTCACTTGGTAAGAGAGCTGCCTCCGTCCCCCTCCTGTGAGCTAGCCTCGACTCAGGTAGGAGAGCTGCCTCTGTCCCCCTCCTGACTCCTGTGGCTGTGAGCTAGCCTCGTCCAAGGTAGGATAGCTGCCTCTGTTCCCCTCCTGTGAGCTAGCCTCGACCCAGGTAGGAGAGCTGCTTCCGTCCCCCTCCTGTGGATGAGAGCTAGCCTCGACCCAGGTAGGAGAGCTGCTTCCATCCCCCTCCTGTGGATGAGAGCTGGGCCTGACCCAGGTAGGAGAGCTGCTTCCATCCCCCTCCTGTGGATGAGAGCTAGCCTCGACCCAGGTAGGAGAGCTCCCAGCCTGTCTGGCCTCAGTGACTTGCTTCTTGCTGTGTCCCTTGGACACCTCCTCCCGTTGTTACCTCGCCTGCTGCTTTTCCCAGTTAAAGGAACTCCTCAGCTGGTGCCAGCATCTCATGGGAAGGCAGGCAGGCTGGGTCTTGTGTGGGGAGGAAAGTTTGAGTCCAACATGGTTTGACTGTAATTATGGAAAGGTTGGTCCTGTGCTGTTCAACCATGTGAGTTGATGGGGTGGGCGGGACTAAGACCGCGTCCACCACTGGAACTCTTTTTATCTTTATAATCCTTTTATAAAAACCTCTTTTCTCAGGAAAGAAGTGATTAGTAGTAAGCTTGTGTTACTTTAACCCAGGCTGGAGGAGGCGGTGTGGATTTTGAATCTCAGTGCTCAGGCAGGGCCGAGTCAGTGTAGTGTTTCTGTTGTGCTGGTGTCATCTGTCAGAGGTGGTCCCGCTCAAGGTCAGGGGTGCTTCCGCTCTGGGTGCAGACATGGGAAGTGTCTGAGCAGCCGGTCTGCTGAGCTCCTGTTGCTACAGAAGGGGCCGTGGGAAGCACTGGGTGGGGTGCGCTGCCCTGAGATCATCTCCCAGTGTGTACTGAGAACCACCCCAGAGGGGGGTCATGTGCTCCTGCAGACAGCGGGTGGTTTCCTGGGCGTCCCTCCAGCAGGCTTGGGGTAAGGCAGGTACCCCGGCAGCATGCCTGATTTGAGATCTGGCTGTCATTTCTTCCTGGCCCTCCTCGGTTGATCTTTCAAGGTCATCCTAAGTAGTGGTGGGTGGAGACACACTTGTCTGGTCATGGCTTTGTCAGCCCAGAGAGCCCTTCTTCCAGGAAACAGAGACTTGGATTCCAAGGCCTGTGGGATCCACATCCCAAGATGCTTTGAAGTGATTGAGGCCTCTGCATTCTTTTCTTTCATATTTTGAGCATAAGGCAGTATGACTCAACACTAAAAAACCACAGAGATATGAACGCAGTTTTAAGCTTCCTTACTTCTGTTGGGGAGTGGGAGAGAGGCTGTTTGGAGAGCCTTGGTGTGGCAGTCCTGGCCACCTGTGTGGCTAGCCGTCCTGTCCCCGGGGCCCAGGGGACATTAGGTTGGCTTTCAAACGGAAGGATAATTCTGATCTGGAAAAGACAGACTGGTTCTTAGACTTTCAGGTGGGAAATGACAAAAGTGGTTTCTGTAAAGGTTTCTCAGTAGTAAGTGGTAGTGGCTGCCACCCGGTGGTCTTGGCCCTCTGTGAAGGCCGCCTAGTTGTTGTGGTCCTGGTGATGCCAGCTGGCCACTGGCCATGTGGAATCAGATGGCTGTGACTGGCTTCCCAGTTTATTTGTGGACACTAAATTTCATATAATGCTCATGTTAAAAGATCTTTTTTGGGGGTTGGTGCTATTGTTCAACTGGCTAATGCTCTGCTTTGCAAAGCTGGCATCCCATATGGATAAAAATGCTGGTCTGTGTCCCAGCTGCTCCACTTCCCATGGAAAGCAGTGGAGGACGGCTCAAAGCCTTGGGACCCTGTACCCTCATGGGAGACTCAGAAGAGGCTCCTGGCTTCGGCTCTGGTTGTTGTAGGCATTTGAGGAGTGAACCAGTGGATGGAAGATCTTTCTCTGTCTCTCTATAAATCTGCCTTGATAATGAAAATGAATAAATCTTTAAAAAATGTTTTTTGACAATTAAAACGTGAGGAAGATGTTGTGGCCCCTGCAGAAACCAGGGGGTGAAAGGGACTATTCCATCCCTACCCCCTCCTGCCTTCCAGCCTGTGTCATCGAGGATGGCACTTTGGGGCTTTTGCTTGTGTTTGCAGGTTGCAGTGCTTGTCTCAGTACCTAGAGAAGTTCTCTTGCACGTGCTGGTCGCGTCATGCCAAAGGCGGTCAGTATGGGTCAGTCTAAGCGCCTCGGAGCCATTCAGAGAGGGGCTGCTTGCGTAGTGACGTGCCTTCTGAGCGGCGACGGAGCCTGCCGTGACAGCCTGTGTGGGCTGACAGCTGATTCTGACCTTTTCGTGTTGCATCGAGCAGGTCTGAGTACTGAGTGCACAGGTGCGCTTTGCAAGGTGGGATCGTGAAAGAAGTCACAGAACCCGCGGACTGTTCCAGAATCGGCCCTTGGCAGTGCTGCTGCTCACACACCTGGTCCAGGTCTGGCCTCACAAAAATGGAAAGAGAACTAAGGAAACTTCCGTCCCCCAGCTTTTGTAGTAAGCTGATTTTCCACTGATGTGTTAAGATCACTCAGTGTGTATGTTTGTTTATACGTTATGGTTAAAGCAGGAGTTGTATGTTTTATAAATTGAGAATGTAATTCAAATTTTTGTTTCATACACTGAGTTAACCACTGATATCCGTTTGTAAAGACTACGAGGAGCTTAAGGACAAAGATGCCTCCCCCTCTCCATGGATGTATGGGAGGGGGAGCGGACAGCTCAAGAAGGGCAGGGCGTGTGAGGCATGCGCTGTCCTGGGTGAAGCTGGCTGTGTCTGGCTGTGTGCTCACGTGTAACCGGCCTGTCCCCAGCTGAGTGGGGAGGAGCGGTGCAGCTCAGGTGAGGCGTGCTCTTGGTCTCTCCGCCACTGATTCCAGAACCTCTGCAGAGGCCCCACCTGTGTGCCGCAGGGGTGGGCTTGCAGCACGGTGGGAGGGGCGTTAGGGATGTAGCTGCAGCTGGACCCCTGATGCCAAGGCACACTGAGCACGGAGACTAGGAAGGAGAGCCAGCCATGGAACATGCCACCCACCACCTTTCTCCTCCCCCACCTCTCCCTCCTCTCCCCTCCTTCCCTCCCTCCCTCCCTGCCTTCCTCCCTGCCTCCCTGCTTCCCTGCTTCCCTGCCTGCCTTCCTCCCTCCCTCCTTCCCTCCCTCCCTCCCTCTCTCACTCCCTCTCTCCCTCCCTGCCTCCCTGCTTTCTTCCCTCCCTCCCTCCCTGCTTTCTTCCCTCCCTCCCTCCCTGCTTTCTTCCCTCCCTGCCTCCCTGCTTTCTTCCCTCCCTCCCTCCCTGCTTTCTTCCCTCCCTCCCTCCCTCCTTGCCTCCCTCCCTCCCTCCGTGCCTCCCGGCTTCCCTGCTTCCCTCCGTGCCTCCCGGCTTCCCTGCTTCCCTCCGTGCCTCCCTGCTTCCCTGCCTCCCTCTCTCCCTCCCTGCCTCCCTGCTTTCTTCCCTCCCTCCCTCCATCCCTCCCTCCCTGCCTCCCTGCCTCCCTGCCTTCTTTCTTTCCTTCCTGCATTTTACAGAAAGGGAGAGACAGAGAAGGTGGTCCTTCACCCACCACCTCACGCCCCTCAGTGGTTGCACCTGCCAGATCTGGGCCAGGGTGAAGCCTGGAGCTTCTTCCTGGTCTCCCACTCGGGCTGCAGGGCCCAAACAGCAGGACCATCTTCTTGCTGCCTTCCCAGGTGCGTTAGCAGGGGTTGGATCAGAGGTGGAGCAGCTGGGACACAGACTGGTGCAAGTATAGGAGGCTGGTGTTGCAGGTGGTGGCTCACTGGCTGCGCCACTCTAGCCCCATAGACGCTTACCTCCGCTTACTCACTCACCTTGCTGCTTGAAGGCTTCGGGAAGAGGACAGTTGTTACTTTCAGGCCGTTCCCAGTGCCTGGAATCCGCACATGCAAGTACTCAGGCAGTTCACTTGGGTGCAGCCCTACTGAGTGCTCAGGCAGTTCACTTGGGTGCGGCCCTACTGAGTGCTCAGGCAGTTCACTTGGGTGCGGCCCTACTGAGTGCTCAGGCAGTTCACTTGGGTGCGGCCCTACTGAGTGCTCAGGCAGTTCACTTGGGTGCGGCCCTACTGAGTGCTCAGGCAGTTCACTTGGGTGCGGCCCTACTGAGTGCTCACTTGGGAGTAGCCTTACTGATAGCACAGGTGATGTGTGTGACCTCCCTCAGCGGTGTCAGTAACGTGGAGTGCTCTCTCCCCTCCAGGGCGACTGTGTCGTCACCGTCCTGCTGGCCGAGGAGGACAGAGTGGAAGAGGATGTCGTGTTTTACTTAGTGTTTTCGGGTTCTGCCCTCCATCACTGTGCGAGCACTCGGAAGGTCAGCTCTGACACGTTGGAGACCATCGCTCCTGGTAAGTACTTGGACTCTGGTGTGTTCCTAGGCAGTGACTGGGAAAGCGAGTTGGGATGTTGGTACTGTAGGCAGATCTCTACATCCGTGCTGTTACACAGTCTGGAGCTGCCTCTCAAGTGAAGTCATGCCTTGGGTCAGCGGCACTGCTGCTCAGTTGGCGTGCTGGGATCTTCAGGAAGGCCAGGGCACCTGTGGGTGAGGTGAGGTGATGTCACGGTGAGGTGACGTGATGTCATGGTGAGGTGAGGTGATGTCACGGTGAGGTGACGTGATGTCATGGTGAGGTGAGGTGATGTCACGGTGAGGTGACGTGATGTCATGGTGAGGTGAGGTGATGTCACGGTGAGGTGACGTGATGTCATGGTGAGGTGAGGTGATGTCACGGTGAGGTGACGTGATGTCATGGTGAGGTGAGGTGACGGTGAGGTGACATGATGTCACGCCATGGGTCAGCAGCACTGCTGCTCTGTTGGCATGCTGGGATCTTCAGAAAGCCTGGTGTGTCCTTGTGGCCCCCGAGGCAGTGGTGAGCTGTGCAGCCCTCCTGGGGGCTCCCTTGAGCTCTGTAGGGATCTGATGAGCTGGCGTGGCGCCTGCCAGGCGTGCATCTCCATCTTGTGTTCTGTGCTCCAGTGAGTCTGGGCGTTCCTCGCTTGGTGCACAAGGAAGCTGAGGCGGAGCGCCTGGGCTCCCTGCCCGAGGCCTTCTGGCTCCGCAGCTGGTTCTCCCTCTTCTGTGAGCATCTTGCCCAGTCCTGCAGGTGTTTTGTGTTCCTCTTACGTATTAACTGAACCTGGTTGGGACAGTTTGCAAGACGGAGTTAATGTTTAGTTCATGTTTCTTCAATCTGTCTCTTCCTTAATCACCCTCCCCCCTCCTAAATTCTTTGGGGTAGATCTCTAAAGACATTCAGAAACTTTCCCGACTTCCTGTTGGAACTAAAAGAAAAAGCCTGGGATTCTTTCTTACTTTCTTGTAAGCAGGAAATGGGAACTGGCTGCAGGTGTTGGCTCTCTCCGACCTGCTGCAGCTGCTGGATGTGACTGTGTGTCTCCGCAGTGTGTGGGCAGGATGGGTCCCTGCGTTCCGTGTCTGCCAAGGCTGTCCTTGCAGCTCTGCTCTATAGGTATTGGAGGAATGATGCATTTTTGCACAAAGCCTGATTTTGTTACTGGGTCTGTGTCACCTAACCTGTGGTGAAATGCCCGCTGTGCCAGCTGTGTCACTTCTGGAGCCCACGCTGTAGGGAAGAGGCTGCCAGGCTCGTGTGGGTGTGCCTGGGCGGGTGCTGGGCTCCTCGTCAGTAGCAATGCTTGGTTTACTCTGTGTGTTTCCTGAAGGCCCATGCTGCGAACCCTGGTCCTGCCCTGGTGGGGAGACTCAGGTGGCCTGGTGATCTTGGAGGTGCAACTTGGGAGCGGTAGTGGCTGCAGGGCAGTATCAGGCTCCTGGCCACTCGTGCTGTGGCCACTGCCTTCCTGACAGTGGGTTTCAGTTCTCCGCAAATCTCCCACCCGCTGCTAGGGAACACTTGTGCCCAGCAGCCCTGCTCTTCTGGGCTCTCCCCGTGTTTCCCCCACCCGTTCTGCTCCGTTTGGCATCAGCTTTGCAGTGCTGTTGGTTCTTGCACGCATCCTTCATGTTGCGATGTTGGCGGAGGTGCTGTCACTGCCCGGCGGCCTTCTGCCGCGTGTGCAGGAGCCAGGCTGCTTCCGTGGAAGATGCTCCCTTCTCCTGACACCGTCCGGGGCAGGCGGACCGGAGAGGAGGAAGCGTAGGTCTGGGGCATGTCTCTTTGAGGCATAGCAAAGCTGCACTGTGAAGGCAGGTTTCAGTCTGGATGTCAGACATTTACATCGTCCTGTGTGAAGTTGTGATGTCAGCCTTTGCTCAGTGGACTGAGAGCTGCTTAGGGCTGTCGGGAACTGGTGGCTGCTTCTAAATGAACGGGGTGGGTTGCAGTTACCGATCAGGTCTGTGGACCACAGCAATTCTTCTCTTTAACATTCGGTTGAAGTACATATTATTACTTCTGTGTGTCTTTGTAATTTGTTCGGAAGTGAAGTGAGGCTGTGTGTGCTGTTTTGGGTGACATTGTTCAAGGGCCCGTCTGCGTCCCACGGCTCCTAACTTACGGGCCGGCGGACAGTGTCACGGGGAAGATTTTCTTTCTGAAGTGGCCTTCTCAGATCTTCGTGACTCTCCCCTTCTCTTCTGGGGCTCCTGCCCCTGGCAGCAGGGAGCAGGGTGGAGACACCCTGAGTTGTCTCTTGCAAAGCACTGGTTATGAGTCATGTCTGGCACCCAGTGAATATTACCTAAGTGCCTGTTAGCTGGGAGGGGCAGCAAGGGGGCAGGCACAGTAGAAGCAGCTGACCTGCAGGGCCCTTCCTGCTCCTCCCCTTGAACCCTCCCCTTGGTGGACGCCACAGCTACTTGCAGTTGGCTGTCTCCCCAGGGACCATGAGCCCTTGGCGGGCTAGGAGGGTTCCTCATGTGTCTCCACCCCCGGCCAGTGCCCCGTGGCAGTGGGCTTCCAGCTGTCTGGCCGACAGAACTGAGAGAGGTTGTAGCGCTGTGGGCAGGAAGTGCTCTTCTGTGCTGGCTGCTGTGGGTGTGTCATCAGGCTGCTGCCCTGCAAAGAAAGCCCATTTGTTTTCTAACTTTATCTCATGTATTTAAGAAGGCTACGATTTAGTTTTGACTTGTTATTGGCTTGGTGTTGTGTTTCTTTTCTTCCTAATTGATTTATTGTTTGAGTGAGCAGAGCAGGCGCATGGGCCTCAGCACTGCCACCTGCTGGTGCACTTCCAAACGCCACAACAGTCCTGGCTGGGGCAGGCTGGTGCTGGGAACCAGAAACTCAGTCCCCACCCATCCACCGCCCACATGCTGGCAGGAACCCAGTACTTGAGCCATCACTGCTGTCCCCTAGGGTGTGGACTGGCAGGGAACAAGCCAGGAGCCAGAGCTGGGTGTGAAACAAGAGCGTCCTAAGCCCTGAGCTAAGTGCCTCCATGGTCGCTGGCAGGGCGCTGTGTCCAGTGTGTGCACATGGCACTGCCCTGCCCCCACCCACCCGTGGAAGATGCTCCCTTCTCCTACAGCCTCCTAGAGGCCTTCCGGTGGAGGCAGGGCCCGGGTCACATGTCTGTGCAGATATCCCTTGGGGGCCTGAGGCTTTGAGCTGGGCGCCCCAGTCCCACTGGCCTGTCTCTCCAAGGGTCTGCCCACGAGGCCCACCGGCCTCGAGTCCTTGGCTGTCCGCCTGCAGCCTGACTCACGGCTGTGGTGTCTGAGGAGCTCTGTGACCTGGGCAAGCTACTTGTTGAAGTTTTAGTTTTCTTGTCTGTGACAGGGGACAGTGCTTACCTTATAAAATGGCTGTGCAGAGGAAATGAGCTGTGTGGTGCGTGGCCTGGGGCGGGCGGTTGGTGAGTGAGTAGCTGGTAGCAGCCTAGAATCACAGCTGTGGGAGAGTCCTTTCCTCACCGGGCTCAAGGACTTGAGGCTCCACGGGGCCAAGAGGAGTGACAGTCAGCTTCCTTGTCTTCCTGATTGGCCACGTGGGAATGACAGGAGGCGTGCTCAGCCTGGGTCCTGGCCTCCCAGGTCTGCAGCTGCCGAGAGAAAAGTGCCTGTGGCCAGTTAGGTGGCGCACGAGGAGGCGTAAGCAGCGCAAACATTGACACAGCTCTCCTTTCTTCTCGTCAGAGGACATTTTCTAGGAGAAGGGAGATGGTGGTAGAACAGTGTTCTGGCTTGTTGAGGTCAGCATTTGACAGTGAAGAGAAGCAGTGGCTGTTTTGTTGAATACATTCTGCTTAGTAGAAGCCTGGAAGAACTCGTGAGTCTCAAGAACTGCCTGCCCGCAGACCTGTAGAGTGGCTGAGCCCGCAGGGGGCATGCGGGGTGCGCCTGCCTGTGGGGCTGTGCCTGACGGTGGGCGGTTCACTGCTGTCTTTGCATTCCTGGTTTGGGTGGGTGGTTGTGAGGCCGGAGATTGCTGGCAACAGTGAGGCAGAACCGTGTCATTGTGCAGCTCAGAATGCTTCCTGGTCAGCCTGTTGGGCTGGGGACGAGGCGAGGGGTGAGAGCCGAGTCCGCTCAGTAAGCCTGTGAGTGGATAGGGTTCGCCTGCGACTCAGCCACCCTTGGGCCTGGAGCTGCAGCGTGGTGGGATGCCAGGCTGATGGCTCTTGAGGCTCATTGACATCTGCAAATGGAAAAGCTGCTGGTGCTCAGAGAAGGATGGGTGACGCTGGGCATCGGCAGGGACGCTCACGCTGTTTGCTTCTTCTGTCAGGTCATGACTGCTGTGAGACCGTGAAGGTGCTGCTGTGCGCCTCCAGAGGCGGCCTGCCCGTCTCTGTGGTGGCCGAGGAAGACTTCCGCTTCATCAAGGATGAGGCATATGACGCAGCCCAGTTCCTGGCGACCAGCGCTGGCAACCAGCAGGCTCTAAACTTCACCCGCTTCCTGGACCGGTCAGGGCCGCCAGCCGGGGACGTGAATTCCCTGGACGAGAAGGTTGCGCTGGCATTCCGACACCTGAAGCTGCCGGCCGAGTGGAACGTGCTGGGGACTGATGCGGCTCTGCACGGTAAGGGTCTTGTGGTCCAGAGGCAGGCGTGAACTAGTTTGGAGTACTTCTGTCTCCGTGGGCTGCTGATGTGATCTCTGTCCAAGCCTCGGGGAGAGGCTGAGTGCATGATAAACAGGTCTGCCCCGTGCTGCTCAGCTTCCTGGATTGCCAGCGTGATCTTTTGAGCATATCAGGTAGCTTTTGGGGTTCAGCTTTCAAAGACAGGGTGCTCATTATTGTGTCCTGAAGTTCCCAGGAGACAGTCTGGAGTTGGAGTAGAAAGTCGGGGTGCGGGGCGTGTGGAGGAAGCGGTCTGCTTCTTCAGCCTGTGCAGTTTCACGGCCTCCATGTGAGGATGCACCCTCTTGGACAACACTGGGACCCCAGCTGGGGCAGCTGCATGGTACCCCTCTGCCCAGGCAAGTAGCCAGCAGCTAGCGGGCATTCTGAGCCTGATGAATGGCACCCCAGGCCCCCTCTCGGCAGGGGAAGGGGACAGCTGCAATCTGCCCAGAGAAGGGGGTCTGGGGATGGATCAGAGTAGGAACAGCTTACTGAATGGGAAGACTGTTTTGTGGGGTCTTCCAGGGACCAGGCCACTGCACTCACAGGGCTTTGAGGGGGAAACTGGAGGGCATGTCTGGGCTAGGCTAAGGCACCCGCCCATGTGTGAGACCTGGACTGGGCTAAATAGCATCACCTACCACTTGCTGGCACTTGCAGAAGCTGGGGCTGGGAGCGTGCCTGGCTGAGCTGGACCGCAGTACCTCCCTGCAAGTCCCAGAGCAGGGGTAGGATTAGGCTGGACCACTGCACTCACCAGAATATAAGAGAATTGGATCTTTGCTAGTGGGCTTGGCTCTGAGAGACTATAGTACCTGCTGGTTTGTGCTGAGAGCTGGGGGTGGTGACAGGCAAAGCCAGGCTAGACTACAGAACTCACCTGGCACTTGTGGGAGCTGGGGCTGGGAGGAGGCTGGGTTGGACCAGGCTGCAGCACCTGGCAGCACATGCACAGGCAAGGACTGAGGGTACACCATGCCCAAGAGGGCCACAGCACCTGCTGGCACATGTGGGTTCTGGGGCTGGGAGCCGTCCTGGTAGGGGAACTTGGGGAACTCCCCTGCTAGGTTGCAGCTCCTGCTGTGAGCGCAGGAGCCTGAGCTGGGGGGCAGGTCAGGCTAGGCTAGGCTGCCAGCACCTCTCAGCATGTGAGCTAGGTCTCGGTCAGTCAACAGCACACACTGGCGTGAGAGACAGCCAGGGTAGGGTGTGGGTCACTCCTGGCTGAACTAAGCTGCAGTATCCACCAGGGAGAGCTAAGACTATGGGTGGCCTATGCCAGGCTGGTTTATTGTACAAGGCCTGGGGCTGGGAACGGACCAGGTAGGGGAACTTTGGGGAATCCCCTCTCCCCTGCTAAGGTGCAGCTCCCACTGGTGAGTTCAGGAGATGGGACTGTGCGTTGACTGAGCTGGGTAAGGCTCCAGCATCCATCGGCATATGTGTGGGCTGGGTCTGAAGGCATGCCATACAAGGCTAAGCTCCAGCAGCTGCTGCTTTGAGTGAAAGCCAAGTCTTGAGGTGGGCCAGGCTGGGCTAGGATGCTGCACCCATCAGCAAGAGCTAGGATGGACGTGGGCCAGTTAGGCTAGGCTGTAGTGCCTGCTGGTTAGTTCCAGGATTGCAAGCCAGCCATGTCAGGGCTGCAGCACATGCAAAATCAGAGCTGGGAGTGGGCCTGCTAGGGGAACCTGGGCCACTCTTCATCCCCTGCTAGGCTGTATGTAGCTCCCACTGGTGAGTATGAGAGCCTGAGCTGGGGGCAGGGTAGGCCAGGCCAGAGATGGCTGGACTGCAGCATCTATTGGTATATGTGAGAGCTAGGTCTGGGGATGTGTCAGGCTCGATTCAGTCTATAGCCCACATTGTCATGAGCGAGAGTTATGACCAGGTACAGGCTGGGCCGGGTTGGACCACAACATCCACCAATTGGGCTGGGGGTGGGCCAGGCTGGGCTAGGCTGCTGCACCCGGTGATATAAGCTGGGACTGGTGGTGGCTTGGTCTGAGCCAGGCTGTAGCACCTGCCAGCAAATGCCAAGATTGTGAGTGTTCAAACTGACTGGGCCACGGCACACTGGCATGCACATGCATTGGGCACTTCCTTGCTGGATTAATGTTTCCATTGTTGACTGTGAGAGCTGGGACTGGGGGTTTGCCGGTCTCGGGATGGGCCAGACTGGGCACGAGGCAGCCAGGCTAGGCTACAGCATTTGCTTGCAAGTTCCGGAATTGGGTGTGAGTCTTGTCAGGCTGGACTGCAGTACTCCCTGTAAGATTTGGGGCTGGGAGCAGTCCTGATGGTAAACTGGGCACTCCCCTACTGTGCTGCAGCTCGCATTAGTGAGCCTGAGAGCCAGGGTTGGTGGGGGCGGACCAGGCTGGTCAGGGCAGCAGCACCCCTTGGCTTATGTATGGACCAGGACTAGGGGTGGGGCGGGCTGAGCTAAATGGCAGCACCCATGGGAGTGTTATAAAAGCCAGATGGAATGCAGAACGGACCAGGCTAGGCCTCAGCGTATGCCAGCACATGCCAAATCTGGGGCTGGGAGGACCTGGTTTAGGTTTTTGCAAGTCTCCCTGACTGGGCTACAGGACCCGCTGGTGTTTGTGAAGATCGCCTGTGACAGGCTGTACTGGGCGTGGCTGTAGCACCCATCAGTTTGCATGAGAGAAGAGGCTGGGGTGGAGTGACCAGGTAACTGCATTCCGTGCCATGTGCATTGGCTCAGGTGATGGACTGAACCCGACCCTGCACTGGCTGGTGTGTGCTAGAGTCAATTGTGAGGTCACCCCAGGCAAGTTTTCTTAGGTGGTTATACTCAAACCCTGACTACAGGGTCTGACCCTGGAGTGTGCGTGTCAGGACTGGGCCTCTTCTGTGCTGATGGCTGTGCAGTGGACAGCATGCCCAGATGTACACAGGAGACACAGCCAGCTGAGCTAGGCCAGTAGAGGATGTCGACTACCTCATCAGAGATGGTGAGCAGGACAGGTTGGACAGCTGTCCTGGCCAAGCTTTGCAGCGTGTTCCTGGGCCTGTGGGTGCACTGAGGTGGACTTGGTCAGATAGTAGGTCTTGGAAAAATTTTCTTAACCCTGGAGCAGTGAAACTGACATCTCAGCGCTGTTGAAACCAGTCAAATAACATTTTCCGTTTGGGGCTCTAGGGTATCATCAAGAGACCCCCATTTCTGAGTGCTGTAGTTTGACAGCAAGGAGCCGCCCTCTCCCCTTCCTCCCCTGCGTCACACCTGCCTTCCTCCGTGCCTTCGCGGGATGTCTGCTGTCAGCTGTGTAAACCACATCCAAAGGAGAACCTTGGGCACTAAGTACCTGCACGGGCATTTTCCCTTTTCTTTGTGGTGCAGTCCACCTGGGTGTCATGATGTTCTGTCATCACATGGCTGCGTACCGTTGCATAATGCAGGGGGCCTGGGCCTGCCTCTCAGAACGGATCCTCCTGCCGTCCTGCACCCTGACCCGTGTGGGAGACTGAGGATTCCCACCGGCGGCCCCCGAGCCACCAGCCACTTTTTCAGTCCCCGCCCCCAAGCATAACAGTTTGAGAGACAGAACCCCCTGCGTGTCTGCCACTTCACAGCAGCCAGGGCTGCGTCAGGCTGAAGCAGAGACGGGATCTCCCTGCATGTTTGCCACAGGGTGCCAGGAACCCAGGGAGAAGGGGAAGGATGGATCAGATGTGTGAGGCAGACCCTCGGAAACGGGATGCAGGTGTCTCAGTGGCTCTGGAACTCGCTGTGCCACAGTACCTGCCCCTAACAGGTGTACTTGTGCGGTGCGCATGTGGTCCAGGGGTTAGGATGCTGCCTCCCGCATTGGTGATGCTCCTGGGTTTGAGTCTGTCAGCACTTTTCATTCCCGCCTCCTGCTGATGTGGCTCCTGGAAAGCAGCAGGTGGTGGCACAGTAGTCAGGTTCCTGCCGTCCACATGGGGGCCTGGGCGGAGCTACTGGGTCATACTTCAGCCTGGCCCAAACCTGGCTCTTGTGGGCATTTGCAGAGTGAATGAATCAGTAGTGAGAGACTGGTATTTTTGAAACATTAGCTTGTTTTCAAGATGAGACTATTTGAAAGTGCCAGGGAGGCTCCAAGAGAGAAAGAGACCCTCTGTGTGCTGGTTCACTCCCTGGTGGCTTCAGTGGCCAGGCCAGAGCCTGCAACTCCATCCCATCAGTCAGACGCTCGGGCCATCTCCGCTGCTGGCCTGGACGCATTGGCAGGGAGCTGAGTCTGGGACAGAGGAAGCAGGAACTTGGCCTCCCAGGTGGGGTGTATGCTCTGTATGCTCGTAAAGCGGCAGCTGAGCCGTGCTGAGCCGTGCTGAGCCATGCTGAGCCCCAGGGTGTTTCCTCATGACTGAGGAGAGTTAGCTTAGAAGGCTGTATTGGAGCCCTGTGGGCAGGATCTGCTTCTGCGGGGCTGGTCAGTTTCAGCCATCCCTCAGAGGGCTCCCAGATGTGACAGCTGTGCTACCTGGGTGAGCAGACTGGGGAGGATGCCCAGGACGCTGAACCAGGGGTTCAGTTCCTGCTCCTCCATGCCCGTCAGCTTAGTGTGTGTAAGTCCCTCCTGTGGATTCTCCCACCGAGTTGTGATCAGTAGCATCATCCTTGCAGGGGCTCGTTCCCGAGACCACACCAGGGCAGGAGCTGTGAGCGGTGGAAGGCTGAGAGCGAAGCCAGCTCCAGAACAGCTCTAACACTCAGGACACCTGGAGAAGGAGGAGTTGACGTGATGGAGGGTAGTAATGGATCTGGCAGCTGCCAGTCCAGCCATTTCTGTTCTGTTATTGGAGTAAGTTTTCTAGCTGGCTGTTATAATCGATATCAAGATAGAACAAGATTGGTTATTTGTGGGGGCTTACAGTGTTTTATGGTTATGTTTGGCTTGCTTCGAGCAGGCCTACAAGTTGTGTGGTTGGTTCAAGTTACAGTAACTTCAGGGAACCGCTAGAGGCCTCCCCTGGGGCTCCTGAACCTTGTCTTTAGAGGGAGAGAACCAGCTGGCTTCACCATGTTGGGCACTCCGTTTTCTCTAAGTTTTTCTTGCATAGAGTTGCTCAAAGAGTTCTAGCAAAAGTTAAACCTAATCCAGATACTTGAATTGAACCCACTGCACACCTACCAGTAAGGCTCAGGTGAAGCAGACCGAATGTGGACAGGGCTGCAGTGCAGCATCTCCTTGCGGTGGCCCCATGGGGCTCACGGGAAGGCCGAGTGCTAGCACCGCTCGAGGAGAGCCAGCTCTCTGACTTTAAATGCATGTTTGCTGTGTGCCCAGCCACCCTCCGTGGGCATGTGTGCCAGACCGAAAACTTAGTTCCACCAGTGTCCGTGCACAGAGATGCATACTGTAGCAACAGGCATCACCCAGACCTGAAACTCAGCCACTTTACACAGTGTTGGGGTGCACCCGAGGCTCGGCCACCTCGCACAATGTTGGGGTGCACCCGAGGCTCGGTCACCTCACACAGTGTTGGGGTGCACTCGAGGCTCGGCCACCTCGCACAGTGTTGGGGTGCACCCGAGGCCTGGCCACGTCGCACAGTGTTGGGGTGCACCCGAGGCTCGGCCACCTCACACAGTGTTGGGGTGCACCCGAGGCTCGGCCACGTCGCACAGTGTTGGGGTGCACCCGAGGCTCGGCCACGTCGCACAGTGTTGGGGTGCACCCGAGGCTCGGCCACGTCGCACAGTGTTGGGGTGCACCCGAGGCTCGGCCACGTCGCACAGTGTTGGGGTGCACCCGAGGCCTGGCCACGTCGCACAGTGTTGGGGTGCACCTGAGGCTCGGCCACGTCGCACAGTGTTGGGGTGCACCTGAGGCCTGGCCACGTCGCACAGTGTTGGGTGCACCCGAAGCTCGGTCACCTCACACAGTGTTGGGGTGCACCCGAGGCTCGGCCACGTCGCACAGTGTTGGGGTGCACCCAAGGCTTGGCCACCTCGCACAGTGTTGGGGTGCACCCGAGGCTCGGCCACCTCGCACAGTGTTGGGGTGCACCTGAGGCTCGGTCACCTCACACAGTGTTGGGGTGCACCCGAGGCTTGGCCACGTCGCACAGTGTTGGGGTGCACCCGAGGCTCGGCCACCTCGCACAGTGTTGGGGTGCACCCGAGGCTCGGCCACCTTGCACAGTGTTGGGGTGCACCCGAGGCTCGGCCACGTCGCACAGTGTTGGGGTGCACCTGAGGCTCGGCCACCTTGCACAGTGTTGGGGTGCACCCGAGGCTCGGCCACGTCGCACAGTGTTGGGGTGCACCCGAGGCTCAGCCACGTCGCACAGTGTTGGGGTGCACCCGAGGCTCGGCCACGTCGCACAGTGTTGGGGTGCTGCTGGGACTTGTCCTCATGGAGAGAGCCTCGTGTTGCTGTGGACAGAGGGTGCGTTCTCTGTGGCATCGTTTCTATGACAACCTCTAAGAGGCAAAGTGGCAGCGAGCCACAGATTAGCAGTTGCCGGAGGCTGGGAGTGGGGGAGAGGTCAGCGGTGTTGGGGCAGTCATTGCTGTGAGAATTTGGCGTTTGTTAACATTCGTAGGTCTGGCTGTCCTTCACAAGTCAGTGTTGCTGGGCACATGTGCTGATGGAGCAGAGACTGAACGTGCAGCTGTATGGTGATTTCACGGTGAAGTTGTTGTGAGGGACATGATGAGCACACAGGGCTGCTCTGCAGGAATCTGCTGTGTGCACTGTTGGTGTGGGCTGGTGGCTGGAGCACGGCACGGGCAGGGCTGAGCTGGGGCGCTGAGCTGACTCTTCCTGCCATGCTTGCATCTCACACCTGCTCCAGAGTTCTGGAATGACACAGGGTACTGTTACCCGGCAGGAACCCCTGCCGTTGAGAGCGGGGGTGGGGGGGGGTGTTTGCAGGTTCCCAGCCTGAACTGGCAGAGGCGTCAGAAGACCAAGGGCCAGCCCCGCTTCTGTGTTTACATTCCGGGCTACTGGCCGTTTTTCAGGTCGGTGGCTCGGCCTCCCCCTCAGGAGGACAGTGTGTGATGATGCCCGCCTGCATGTTCTTGCAGCAGATCTGGTGATCGGCCTGCCCCTCGGGTGTGAACCTCAGTGGGACACTTGGTTGTACAATGTCAAGTGGGAAAGGCCTGGGCAGTGGGGCCGCTCTCAGCCCCTCCCCTGTCAAGTAACGTCCTTGTATTGTGTTTGTGTGACTGGCTTCCAGTATCTTCTCCATATGCTGAGCCCAACGTCCAGTAGCCTCAGGCACAGAACTGATGCTTCCAACGGGGCAGGTAAGGTGGACAGCACCGAGGGAGACCCAGCACAGCAGCAGGTGCCTTGCATTGGGAGCCCTAGCTTTGGACTTGAGCACGAGGGTGTGGCCTGTCTCAGAGTCCCCACCCGTGGTTATGTAGGAAAGAGCATGCCCGGCACTTGTTGCCACATCCTGTCTTCAGTGCAGGGAGCAGGGTGGGGCGCTCGTGGGCTCCTGCTGTGGGTTTTTTGAGTCTCACTTTGTGGGCCCACTCCTGCCTCCCAAGGGTGGGGACAGTGGTGAATCAGAGACAGTCTTCCCCTGGAATACCCTCGTGCAGTAGTGCTCAGCGTAACTCGCAGAGAGCAAGGAGAAGCTTCTTGGAGGACAGCTCCGTTCCTTCTTGGTCATAATAACCAAGCGAGAGCTCCTACCCAAGGGCACAGAGAAGCCACTGGTCTAAGTGCCCTGCCATGACACTGTGCCCCTGGACTCCCTGGCCCCTCAGCTGTGTGGAGGTGAGTGCCCTGTCTGGAAAAGGGTCTCCTGAGCCGTTCCCTGGCCCCTCAGCTGTCATCACTACCATGAAGGAAGAGACTGCTACAGATTTTTTTTCCTGGCCAAGAACTGACAGCCATCTTGTGCTGGACAGGAAGGGACTGTAGTGGCAGGACATAGGTGCTGGGAGGCTCTGCTATGTCTCAGATCCTGGAGCTGTGCAAAGAGGAAAGTCTGAGTTTCCCTGTTTTCTCTCAGTGTGGCCTGCTGCGTGCTGTCCTTCCCTGGGCGGGGCTGTGTGAGGCCTTGCGTGTGGGGGAAACCAGTAGAGGACGGGCCAAAGCCTCGGGACCCTGTGCCCACATGAGAGACCTGGAGGAAGCTCCAGTCTCCTGGCTTCAGATTGGCTCAGCTCTGGCCACTGAGGCCATTTGGAGAGTGAACCAGCAGATCTTTCTGCAAATCTCATCTGCCTTTTTAATAAAAATAAATGACTTTTTAAAAGAAACCAAAGAAAGACTGAGAAGGTATTTTCCATTTGGTTTTTAAATGATTGAAGGAATCAGGTCTGTTGGGAGAGCAGAGGGGAAGCAGGCAGGGGAGAATAGGTTGAAGAGTGGCATTGGTCAGGGTGCATCCGGCAAGCGGAGCAGTAGGCACTGCCTGGTCAGGTCGTCTCATTGTGGGGATGAGCCAGGCAAGATCCCAGATTACAGGGCCGGAGCTGGAGCATTGACGGGCCGGAACTGTTGGCCTCAGACAGCCGGGCAGGCTCCTTGGTGGCAGAGGCTGTTCAGGGTGACTGCTTCCCAAGCCCTCAGTCAGCCAGACCAAGGAGGCCGTCAGCAGTGCTGGACCCGCACGGGGCACCCCTGGGGACAGTGCAGGACATGCAGTAAGGTCTGAAACTCCCAGAACAAGCACGGAAGCGAGACCAGCACAGGTGTGGAATGTCAAGAGCGGAGACTGATCCTAAGTCCTGGAGCTTTTGGCGTGGACCACGAGACAAGGATCAGAAGTAGTCAGAGTATGGGTAGGTGAAAATGTTCATATGCTTGAAGCAGCATGGACTGGGAGAGTCTGTTTATATGTCCATGTTGTCCTTCTGCAGCCGGGCTTCTCAGATGCAGTCTCTGGCATCTGTGAAGGTCAGCACAGATGTGGCAAAAGCACAGGAGGCGTGCAGTGGGCTGGCTGTGTGCAGTGGGTCCACACCCCAGTGTAGTGGGCTAGCTGTGTGCAGTAGGTCCCACACCCCCATGCAGTGGGCTGTGTGCAGTGAGCTGGCTGTGTGCAGTGGGTCCTACACTCCCATGCAGTGGACTATGTGCAGTGGGCTGGCTGCGTGTAGTGGGTCCTACACCCCCATGCAGTGGGGTAACTGTGTGCAGTGGGCTGGCTGTGTGCAGTGGGTCCACACCCCAGTGTAGTGGGCTAGCTGTGTGTTGTAGTAGGTCCCACACCCCCATGCAGTGGGCTGTGCACAGTGGGCTAACTGTGTGCAGTGGGTCCCACACCTCCATGCAGTGGGCTGGCTGCGTGCAGTAGGTTCCGCACTCCTGTGCAGTGGGTTGGCGGTGTGCAGTGAGTCCCACACCCCCATGCAGTGGGCTAGCTGTGTGCAGTGGGTCCACACCCCAGTGCAGTGGGTTGGCTGTGTGCAGTAGGTTCCACACCGCTGTGCAGTGGGCTACATACATGCAGTGGGTCCCACACCTCCATGCAGTGGACTAGCTGTGTGCAGTGGACTAGCTGCATGCGGTGGGTCCACACCCCAGGGCAGTCCGAAGGGAAGCATGTGGCTCACATAGCTTGAGTCTTGTGCTAGAAGAGGATCCTTACGCAGGAGAATGTTTTGTGTTAGTCTGTGTGTTTGTCTGTGTGTTAGTCTGTGTGTTAGTCCTAGAGTGCAGGAGCCAGGCTGCAGCCAAGTCATCAAGATGGAAGACCAGAAGAGGCAGGAGCCTGAGGAGGGCAGGCTCCAGGGTGGGTCCGCCCTCGTCTGCAGAGGCCCAGTTCTCAGTCAGTCAATGCATTCTTGGCCCTCTGGGATTTGGTGGGGTGGGCCTGTGCTTGGGAGCAGCTGTGGGCACCAGCAGATGGTACTGCTTGGTTTTCAGAGGTGCTCATGGTTACAGTTATACCTATAGTTGTGATTGTCTTCCAGCCATGTGCCTCTGTGTGAACATTCTGAAGTGGGAGTGTGTGATTTATAATTATATAGGGAAAATGAAAAATAGGAAACATTTTCCTACCAAGGAATTTACTTTGGTAGCAAGAATGGAGTGGCACACAAGTGACAGGACAAGGCAGTGTAGACTCCCAGGTTCATGGTAGCCCAGGTTCATGGTGAGCCCAGGTTCATGGTGAGCCCAGGTTCATGGTAAGCCCAGGTTCATGGTAAGCCCAGGTTCATAGTGAGGGCGGCTCACGGAGGCACTGAAGGTGGCAGAGTAAGAAGACCCAGGCCACGAAGCTGCCCCTGAGGGAAGCCCGCCAGGATGAGCGACGATGCAGGCTGAGAGGAGGCCAGGTGGGTCTCAGGGTGGGCATGAGTGCCTGGGAGGCTCAGGGCACAGCTTGGCCTGGTGGGCATGGATCAGCCAAGAGATCGAGACAGAGAAGTGTTGATAGTGAAGACCAAGAGGACAGAGCAGGGAGAGGGAGGGGGCCCGTTAGTGGGAGCCCCTCTCGCCGGTCGCTATGCTAGCCTTCCAGCGGCCTCTTCGCCTTGGGTGGCAGTGCTGTGAGGGAGGGGTGGCTTGGTGCCCGCGGGGATGGAGAAGGTGATGCCGAGAGGGGTCAGGACACTCCTCCTGCCACACGGTGCCAATCCTGGTTCCACAGCCCTTTCTGCGTTCCACATGAAGGATGCCCAAGTCATGTTTTCCTTTGTCAAATCAGTGCATTGCCTTAGTTTTTCTCTTTCTTCCTGCAGTGACTTTTTTTGTTTGTTTAAACTTTGGGATATATTTACAGGACGTTGCCAGAAAAAGATGCAGATGGGATGGAAGGCTGGTCTCTACCCTACGTCCAGTTTCTCCTGTAGCTGAGCAACACTGAGGCTTTAGTTTCAAGTGGCTTGTGTTAGGCGGTCAGGTTTCTTTAGTTTTGCCTACTGATGCCCTCCCAGGATTCTGTGCGGGACACTGTTGGGCAGGTAGCTGTCAGGACTCCTGGGGCTCCTGCTGGCTCTGACACTTCATCAGACTCGGTCTGATGCCTTAATAGCTGTGGGATCCTGGCCTAGCATGTTGTAAAATGTCCTCAATTGGGATTTGAAAAACATTAAAAAAAATTCCTTTGGAAGGCAGAGATAGAGGGAGATCTGCCATGTTGGTCATTCCCCAAATGCCTGCCACAGTCGGGACTGGCCAGGACAAAGCCAGGCTCCTGTGTCAGTGGCAGGGATCCAGCTGCTTGCAGGGTGTGTGTCTGCAGGACGTTGGAGCAGGCCAGGACGTACACCCAGGCAGTCGGATATGGGCTGTGCACACCTTAAGCTGTCCCCCCGCTTTTTTTCAGTTTTAATTATTTTTAATGAATTGAATATGATTTATAAATAAAATTCTAGGAACATAATGATAGTCTCTTCCTTTCCTCTGCCTTCCTCCTGTCTGCTTGTTTCCTTTGTCCCTCCCTCTCTCCCTCTCTCACTCACTCACTCTCTCTCTCACTCTCACTCTGTCTCACTCTTTCCGTCTGTCACTCTCCCTCTCTCATTCTCTCTCCCTCTCTGTCTCTCACTCTCCCCCTCTCTCTCTCACACACACACATACTCTCTCTCTCCCTTTTTCATTCTCTCCCTTTCTCCCTTCCTCCTTTTTTAGCTTTTGAGGCAACACATTTTAAATTTGTGTTACAGTAAAAAGGCTTAAAACTGCCCCTTCTTGCTGTCATTGAGCACACGAAGAAGCTGGCCGTCACAGCACTGTGCTGTTGCCTGTGTGTGGTGTGCCCAGCCAGCCTCCGGCTCCTCTTGCTCCTGAGTGCACGCCCATCAAGGTGCTGGCAGCTGCTCCTCTGGATCCCCTTGTTGTGGGGAGAAGTGTGTGAGGGGTCTCCCAGAGACTTCCTGGTGACCCTGTCTGAAGCAGGGTGCTTTCCTGGTAGGGGGCTGCCTCCGTGCTGTCTCCAGAGAGTCTGGGT
The DNA here is from genome assembly GCF_017591425.1 of Ochotona curzoniae. Classification (NCBI taxonomy): domain Eukaryota; kingdom Metazoa; phylum Chordata; class Mammalia; order Lagomorpha; family Ochotonidae; genus Ochotona; species Ochotona curzoniae. Next base: position 1,453,865 of record NW_024467122.1, on the reverse strand, counting down.
GAGCCTGAGTCTGGGTGAGTCTGGCCTTTGCTGCTCTTCTTAGCCAATGAACCTTGTTGCATCCTCCCCACTGCAGATGCCGGCCCCCGCGAGACCTTGATGCATTTTGCTGTGCGCCGGGGACTGCTGAGGTTGACGTGGTTCCTGTTACAGAAGCCGGGTGGCCGCGGAGCTCTCAGCATCCACAACCAGGAAGGGGCGACGCCTGTGAGCCTGGCTCTGGAGCGAGGCCACCACAAGCTGCACCAGCTGCTCACCCAGTGAGTGTCCCCTCCCTAGGTCCAGGCCCGCTGCGGCTCGGCCTGCTGCTGTCAAAGGGGTGTTGCCCAAGGGACACCGCAGGTCCTCCACCTGCCGCCTCTCCCAGCTTCCTGATCTGTTCCTCTCGTGTTTCTCTGAGCATGGAGCCTGAGTCTTGTCTGTAACATTGCTGGTTGAACACCAGAGGGAACTTCCTGTACCATACGTGCTCTCTCGGTCTCCTGGATGTGAATGAATGAATGAGAGACCCGTGTGTCCACATTTTCCTTCTCCATGGGAAATCTGCAGGTGACTGAGTTTTGGTTTGAGTGTGTTTCTGTGACTGGAGGAGGGTGGAGGTCTCCTGGCATGGATACAGTAAAGGGAGCTGGCCAGTAGGGGTCCTGTCTGGTAGGGGCCCCGTGGGCCTCTGCTGACTCCCGGACGGATCATGGGGAAGAAGACTTCCAGGCCTCAGTAAGTGAAGTGAAGGGAGTAAAACAGCCACCAGTTTTGACTGCAGTGTTTATGAAGGCCGTCATTTCAGGAATAGCTTCTCACTTGGCTGCAATGTTTACTGGTTTTGTGGTTATCATCTTCCCAGCAAATGACCTGAGCAAGAACAAGCCCCACTGGACCTGTGTGATTTACCAGTGGAAGGACCATTGTGAGTTGAGTTCATGTCTCCAACCTCTTAGGAACGTGCTCCTGCCAGGCTTGATTTGGTCGTGTTTAGCTTTTCCATTTCTGGCTGTGTGTGAGGTGATAGGGACGGAGCAGGGAGAGCTCTTGGGGTGCCGTGCCACTGGGCAGGCAGTTCTCTCCTGCAGCGCCTGCCATGATGCCTCTCGGAGCCTGGGTGAGAGCATTGTGAAGGTGACTCGGGCGCAGCTTGAGGGAAACGAGTGTGTGTGCTCTTGGGATCTCTGCATGCTTCCAAGCACCTCTCTGTCACATGTCATTTGCCTGCTGGTGGAGAGAGCTGGACAAGGGGAACCCAGCTGAGAAGCCATCCGATCGCACTTTGCTGGTGCCTGCGCTCTGGCGGCAGAGCCGGCCCTGCTGGGACCTTCTGCACTGTCCTGGCTGGAGGCCCAGTCCAGGCTGAGTCCACCAAGGCCCTGGGTCCTCAGGTGGTACTCTAGGCTGGGTGGGAATTCCAGCCAGAACGGGTTGTGTGACTCAGTGACCTGTCTAGGTGTGCATTCGCCACACTCTGTGCCCATTCCATGGTCCATTTCCAGAGCCTTGTCATTGTCCTGTCAGGAAACTTGACCCACCCCTGCAGGACCGACTCCCAGTGCAGCCTCTTCATGGCAGCCCCCGCCGCCTCTGCTCTCTGTGCCCCTCGGCCCCTTGTCCTGCTTAGGGCTGCCTTCTCAGCCTTCAGCCATGTTGTCATGTGTGCCAGGGTAGTGCTGGATTTTATATTGAACGTTGCAAAAGGGTAGACTGCAGACACTCGGTTGTGACAGGTTTGGAGTGAGGGAACAGGTTGGTTGATTATCTAATTGACTTTCTTTTTTTTTCATAAATTTTTAAAAAATATTTTGACAATCTTTACATAGTTAATTAGGGTAATTGCCTTTCTATAATGAATACACATGTTAAAGTCACATTTTACTCCATACTGTAATTCCTGTTTACTTGAAGAGAGGCTGTGTGGTGAGAGCCTGAGAGCCATGTTCTTGCTTGGTGGCCTGTGTGTCCTGGAGCAGGGGCCTTCCCAGCCCGGGTCCACACCTGAGCTCTGCGGTACCTCCATGGTAGAGCTGTTGGGACCAGCCAGAGACTGTGCGAGTCAGTTCTCTCCCATAGCAGTGCCGTTGGTGATGTCAGACGTCACACGGCTTGCAACAGAGTGTCGCCTAGCAAAGAGGACTGTGAGGTGGCTGGTGGGGAGCCCAGGGCGTCGGAGGAGCTGTGGAATCGGGGCCTCAGGTGAGCTGGCAAAGGTCTGTGCTTGTTTGCGTGTGGCAGGAGCCAGGGAAGCTTTGAGGTGCAGATGAACCCGTGGCTCAGGTCTGACCTGAACCGATGCCCGAGCTAGCTCTACCTGCACTCGGGGCCTGAGGGAAATGTGACCAGAATCCAGCCACCGCGCAGGATCTGGTGTCCCGGGTGGGCTCTGGGGCGTGCTGGCAGCCAGAGGTAGCCAGGACTTGAGACCAGACGGGGGCATTCGCTGCTAGCCCCCTCCTCAGTTTCTCTGAAGAGCTGACACAGAAATGCCAGGATGTTTTTGTTTCACTGACAGCTGTTGTTAAGGAATTTGCTGTCATGAAGTTTATCTGCTTTTAGCATCTGTTCAGTGAGTCTTTGTCAGCTGCCTACACTACACTGGAAACCATGGTTGGCTGCGTTGCGGGTGTTGGGGCAGCCTTTCTGAGATGTATGTTTTCTGCCTCGTGGGAGAGGTGCAGGCTGCCAAGGCAGGGCGGAAAGCCACAGCGCTGCTCCTGGCACACGTTTCGGTTCCTCTCTTAGAACTTGCTGAAAACCTGGCTTCCAAGTTGCCTCAGTGAGCAGCTCTTCAAATGTGCACGCTCACAGTAGAACCAAGTGCCTTTGAGCAAGATGTTCTGGAAGCACGTGGTTGCATTTCCAAGTCCTCGCAAAGGCTTCAGCGCACAGGTGTTAATAAGCTCGGAGCCTTTTCTTTGGCTTGTGAGAACGCGGGGCAGACATAAGCTTCTCCCAAGTAGTAGCTGCCTGTCCCTCACCCGCGCGCCTTGTCCCGCTCACCTTGGTGGCTGTGTGGTGTGGGAAGGCGCGGTGACGGCAGGAGGCTGCCATTCCTGAGTGTGAGCAGCTGCTTTGTGTTTGCGTGGCACTACCCAGCTTCTTCTGACGGCTCTGTGTGGGAGCCTCAGCTGCCCTGTCAGGGGATACCCCCAAGAGGCTGAGCAGCCCCCCGAGGCTGGGCCGTCCTCCAGGTGTCTCCGGCCTGCAGCAGAGGGCTTGGGCGAGGAGCCATGGCAGCACCGGCAGGCTTGTAGCCAGGCTGATTCGATTATGTGATACAGAGGGTTAGTTTAGGCGCCTTCCCCTCCCCACCCTTGGGCAGATGTTCAACTCAGGGAGTCTGAGGATTCTGTGGTTTTGCAACATGGAAGCCCTTCGCTGGCAGTGCCAGTACAGTGACCTGCTAGTCTGTTGGACAATGTGCAGTGAGCTTGCTGAGGAAGTGCTGGTTGTGGAAAAGCAGTGCCCGAGTGTGGGCTTGCTGTGCTCGTTGGGCTAGGCGTTGTGCATCCAGGGCCATGTGTCTGGGCACCTGAGGAGGCAGGAGCCGCTCCAGGGCCGTGTGTCTGGGCACCTGAGGAGGCAGGAGCCGCTCCAGGGCCGTGTGTCTGGGCACCTGAGGAGGCAGGAGCCGCTCCAGGGCCGTGTGTCTGGGCACCTGAGGAGGCAGGAGCCGCTCCAGGGCCGTGTGTCTGGGCACCTGAGGAGGCAGGAGCCGCTCCAGGGCCGTGTGTCTGGGCACCTGAGGAGGCAGGAGCCGCTCCAGGGCCGTGTGTCTGGGCACCTGAGGAGGCAGGAGCCGCTCCAGGGCCGTGTGTCTGGGCACCTGAGGAGGCAGGAGCCGCTCCAGGGCCGTGTGTCTGGGCACCTGAGGAGGCAGGCTGGGCGGTGGGTGTGGTCTGTGGCCCGGGCGTGGGGAAGCTTTTCTCCAGAGTTGTGAAATTGCACAGCCCTGTCTGTGGTAATAGTCTCCATGGCAACAGCATGTGCTTTGAAAACAGCTGATCTCTGAGCTCACTGTAGGCATAAGTGGGACACGCTGCTGCTGTGGGTAAGAGAGAGATTGGGTTGGCATCTTCCATTTTCTTAAAAAAAAATTCAAATCTTTAGACACCACTGCATGTAGTGTTTAAATTAAAGATATAAGAATAGGAAGTATGACTTGGAAATGCTGTCGAGTCTGTTAGTAGCATAAATAGAAGTGATCCTTAGACAAGGATAAAAAGTAGGCGTGTTAAATAAATATTTTGGCTAAAATCAATATTTGAGTGAAGCTGAATAGCACCAGCATAGAGTGAGGCTGTATGGCACAAGAATAATTATGAGACAGCATGAACTAGAACTGCGTTGTTGTGTGTGTTAGAATGTGGTTGCTCTGAGAACTCTGCCTTCTGGCAGAGCGCAGAGTTCCCAGCATTGCTGGGTCACTGGGCAGCAGGCACACCAACGGGCCACTCAGTCACAGCACGAGTTTGAGTGACTTGTGTTCTAGAAGGGGTTTAGTGAAGTGCAGGACTCCTTCAGTGCCAGGATCGCCTGCTGCTGAACACGGCTGTTTGGACAAGCTGCGTCTGTGTGTTGATGAGAGACGTCAGCTAAATGTGTATGGGCTAAAGATTTAGATTCTTCGGGCCCGGCACGATAACATAATGGTTAAGGTCCTTGCCTTGAACGTGCCGGGATCCCATATGGGCGCCGGTTCTAATCCCGGCAGCTTTACTTCCCATCCAGCTCCCTGCTTGTGGCCTGGGAAAGCAGTCAAGGATGGCCCAAACCCTTGGGACCCTGCACCCATGTGGGAGACCCAGAAAGAAGTTCCTGGATCCTGGCTTTGGATCGGTGCAGCACCGGCTGTTGAGGCTCCCTGGGGAGTGAATCATCGGACGGAAACTCTTCCTCTCTGTCTCTCCTCCTCTCTGTACCTTTCCAATGAAATAAATAAATCTTTATTTAAAAAAACATTTAGATTCTTCAAGTGATTCTGTGCTCACATCTATTAATGAAAACCAAATATATTGGAAATCTCCACTTCCTCCATGCCCCCAGCCCGGCTCCCGGCTAGCTGCAGTCAGGGCAGTCTTTCAGAATGGTAGCACTGCTTGTTAAAATAACAGGACATTGAGCACCATTTTGAGGTGTAAATAGTGATGGGTGATGCAAAGGCAGCTGCCTGGCAGTCCCCAAGCGAGGGGCTTTCGTTCCTCTCCTTTTCCTGCCAGCACTGAGTGTTTCGGTTGCCGTGGTCCCACAGCACGCCGTGCCACGTGGCCCCACAGCACACCGTGCCACGTGGCCCCACAGCACGCCGTGCCACGAAATCACTGTTCCCAGCGCAGCCCTGTGCTCGTGCTTCGTGTAGCGCGGGCGGCATTCCCACGTCAGGAAATGGTGTGCGGGGAGGCTGGTGGAATGAGTGCAAGACGCCCCCGAGGAAACCACTTGTGTTCTAACCACTGCCCTGTGCAGCTTTCTGTCTTCAATTATGCGTAAAGCACACAATTTGGAACAAAGTGGCAATGTTGAGGACAGGGTGACGTTTCTGAGCAGTCACCCCTAAAGGGAGTGAGGGAGAAGAAAATTAGGCATGCCAGGGCTGACATCTGCAGTGCCTCGGTGCGGGAATGCACGTGTGAGTCTCCGTGAGGCTGCCAGGCCGGCGGGCAGCAGGCCAGCTGTTGCCCGGCCCTCCCCTCTGGCGCTGGCCTGTCCAGTCCCATCTCCGGGGCATTGTGGTTTGTTTTTACAGGACTCATGGAGCTCTCTCCTCCATGGAATTATTTTTGCTTGAAAGAGAGCAAGAGCCCTACCCCACAGCTGTTGGGCACCATGTGGGCAGCAGAGACCCAGGTGCACTGCATGGGCAGCAAACTGGAGCCAGAAGCCATCAGAATGCCAGGGCTACATGCCCACTCCAGGGCTCCTGAAGTTGGTGCTGTTGTGTGGACGTGCTTTTATGGAGCTGTTGCAATGGTCCCCTAAGGAGGAAGGAGGCGTCACAGTTCCTGTCCGAGCTGACTGGGCGCACTGCAGGCCGTAGGGCGGGCACAGCTGCCTGCTGTCGCTGTAAAGTCGTGTGCTGAGTCCAGCGCTGGAGTAGCATGGGCCTGCGACACTCGGGGTGCACGGGCTCCTCTGTGTGAGTACTGTCTCGGGGCTCTCGGGCTGCTGCTCGCTCGGTTGTCCGTGCTGGCTCTCGGGCCTTGGCTTCAGCTCTCTGCGGACGTCCCCTGGGGTCTTGTGGTCTCAGGGCCTGAGCAGGGCTTTTTTTTTTTTTTTTTTTTAACAGTTAATTTGAATGGGCCTCAATTGCTTAATATCCAGGCCTGAATTTTGTTGAGTTGCAACATACAAAGCTAGGCAAGAAGGTGGAGTAGATCAGTTCTCAGTTGTGAAATAGCAAGTGGGATGCTGGGAAATGAAGTCTTGTTATACCACCTGTGTAAACTTTGGGATTTGGGCCAATGTATCTCAGAGGAGTCTCTGATTTGTGTTAACACTACAGTGGAAGGACTTGGTTGCGGCTCCTAGGAGATTCTTGCTGGAGGCTTCTGGATTGAATTGCTGGATTAGATGGTCACTGTTAGAACAGAAGTGTGCTTTGGTGTGATTAGAATTTAGTCGTAGGCCTGTCGGTGGGCGGTGGCAGGTCTGCAGGGTGGGAAGGGGCCTGGCCACACCGGCCGGCCGGCCGGCTTACTGGCTGTTGTTCTGGAAGCCCCAGCTCCCTCTCCTGCAAGACAGAGAGGCACCGAGGCCTGCCTCAGGTGCGGAGGGTGAGCGGGAGACTGCAGTTCTCGGACAGCAGTTTGAGCAGGTAATATGGTAAGCTTTCTTTTTGAAAAGTGAAAAAATTTATTTGAAAGGTGTCGTGACAGAGAGAGAAAGGGAAGGGCAGACCTTCCCTCCGCTGGCTCGCTGCCCAGGTGGTTCCGACGCGGCTCTTCGTCCTTGTCTGCCCTCCTCCTCCTAAGGCTTCCCTATGCCGCTGAAGGGGAACCCTGCCCTGGTGCGGGACGCGTGCTCCGTGCTCCGCACCCTCCGCGCCTCAGTGTCGGCCGGCCTGCTTCCTGCTGCTTGGATCTTTGCAGTCGCCTGACTTCTGACCTTCTCACCCCTCTTGTGTCGTCTTTTTCGTGTTGTTAAGGACAAGGGTCAGGTCACCTTCTTGCAGAGCTTTCCTTGAGCACCTGTCTGCAGAAGCAGCTGTCCCTCCTGCAGGACATTTTCTGCCACTTGGCTTATCTGTCCAAAATGAAATTCCTCTGAAATGCCAGTTCCATTTAGTGTGGACCTTGGCTGTCTCATTTCTCCTGGCAGTCTGTTTTCAGGCTCTCAAATCATGAGTTGATGCGGGAATGTCTGCTGAGTCTTTGGATAGGTGTGTGGCCAGGACCTTCTTCTGCACCTGTGTCACTCGGAGTGCTTGAAATGTGAGCAGAGGAACCATGTGGGGATGACTGGCTTCCAGGGGAAGGTCCTGGGGGCGCCGTCGGGTGGGGCCCTCCAAATAGGCCCCTGGGGACCCAGAGAATGCTGATGTGACTTCGCTTGGTGCTTGCTGCGTTGGCACTTACCAAGAGCCAGGACTTTTGTAACTGCTTTGTTCCCTCATTTCGTAAGATCTGTGTGTGTTTTAGACGTCATGCTGAATAGGTCAGAGTCCCATTGCGCTCGGGTCCGTGTGCGCACTTGGAATGTTTGTTTTTCAAGACAGCTCTGCTGCTTCAGCTCGGAGCGGCCGTGGAGCGCCTGGCCGGGTCAGCCTCGGGCTCTCCCCCTAACCCGAGAGCTGCGCTTGCAGTTGCTGCGGAAGCAGCGCTTGGTTGGAAGGAACGCTCTGTGTTTGTCTCCTTGTTCAGTGCGTGGGTGATTGACCTAGGTACACTACTGCTCTGCTGGCGCCGTGGGCCTCTCCGTGGGGAGAGTGGGCGTCCCTGGGGAGCGCGCTGCAGCCCCAGCGTCTGCCTTGCCGTGGCTGTCAGCGTGTGCTGTGGTTTCTCGTGGGATGGCACACTGGACGCCGCTCTTAGCTTACAGGTTCTCCTGCTGTGTGTGGGATGCTTCCCTGAGAAAGCCCAGTTGCCAGTGAACTGCCCTCAAGTACTGGGCAGCCATCCCTGGCACTGCCCGTGACTAGGTGAATTCCGTCTGACTGGGCTCTGCTTTCTGTCTGTAGATCCCAGGTTTCATTTTTCTGGTAGTTCATGTTTAGAATTTCTGCTGCGGTGACGCACCGAATGTTTACAAAACAAACTGTTCGTGTTCCTAAGCCAGTTGAGTAGCTGTGCCCTGACACACTGAGGTGCTGGCTGCTGTGCGGGGGCTCCGTCAGGGCGAGGTGCTGCTGTGCGGGGGCTCCGTCAGAGCGAGGTGCTGGCTGCTGTGCGGGGGCTCCGTCAGGGTGAGGTGCTGCTGTGCGGGGGCTCCGTCAGGGCGAGGTGCTGCTGTGCGGGGGCTCCGTCAGGGCGAGGTGCTGCTGTGCGGGGGCTCCGTCAGGGCGAGGTGCTGCTGTGCGGGGGCTCCGTCAGGGCGAGGTGCTGCTGTGCGGGGGCTCCGTCAGAGCGAGGTGCTGCTGTGCGGGGGCTCCGTCAGAGCGAGGTGCTGGCTGCTGTGCGGGGGCTCCGTCAGGGTGAGGTGCTGCTGTGCGGGGGCTCCGTCAGGGTGAGGTGCTGCTGTGCGGGGGCTCCGTCAGGGCGAGGTGCTGGCTGCTGTGCGGGGGGCTCCGTCAGGGCGAGGTGCTGGCTGCTGTGCGGGGGCTCCGTCAGGGCGAGGTGCTGCTGTGCGGGGGCTCCGTCAGGGCAAGGTGCTGCTGTGCGGGGGCTCCGTCAGGGCGAGGTGCTGCTGTGCGGGGGCTCCGTCAGGGCGAGGTGCTGGCTGCTGTGCGGGGGCTCCGTCAGGGCGAGGTGCTGCTGTGCGGGGGCTCCGTCAGGGCGAGGTGCTGCTGTGCGGGGGCTCCGTCAGGGCGAGGTGCTGCTGCACAGCAACACACTGTTGGTGAGATGCAAATGTGACATTGCCTTCTCATTGAGAATGTTTATTGTTCTTGCTGTTTCTTGGTAAGATTGGTCTCTTTTTGCTGTCAGTGTGGTTAGAGTACTTGGTAAAACATACACCCATTTCGTGGAAGCTTCTTGGGCGCCAGGTGTGGTGCGTGCCTTGCGCTTTGCTGACAGTTACTTGAATGTTGCCACGTGAGCCTGAGGTGGTGCTCCTGGCCAGGCCAGCGAGCAAGCAGGAGTGCTTCTTGTTCCTGAGCTGCAGAAGCCGATCTGCAGCACGATGGCTTCCTTGTGACCGACCTTGCGGATTTCTGTCAGCACACGGAGCTGAGGCATTGCTGCATGGCACTGCCCGCCTCGGGCTTAGTGGGCACCTTTTCTCCAGAGCGCTTCAGTCTTCAGACCAGAAATGTTGAATAATTTTGTAGTGTTGAGATGGGGGAACTGGACCTGTGTGCTTTCTGCTGTGGTCAGGTGAGACTGCAGGTGTAAGGCTATCACTTGTCTTGTGTTTTGACTATATGGAAAAGCTGAAGAAACTTCTGACATTTTAAAATACCGTTATGTTCTTAAAATGGTATATATGAGGGGCCAGTGCAGTGGCATAGTGAGCCAATCTTCTGCCTGTAGTGCTGGCATCTAGTATGGATACTGGTTCGAGTCCCAGCTGCTTCGCTTCCTGTCTGGCCCCCGGCTGCTAGCCTGGGAAAGTAGTGTGAGATGGTCAAGCTTGGCGCTCCTGTACCGTGTGGGAGAGCTGGAGAAGCTCCTGGCTCGCAGCTCGGTCTAGTGTCAGCTGCTATAGCCTTTCAGACAGTAAACCAACAGATGGAAGATCTCTTTCTTTCCCTCCGTCTATCTCTGTATCTCTAACTTTTCAAGTAAAATATTTCTTTTTTTTAAAGATTTATTTTTATTTATTGGAAAGTCAGATATACAGAGAGGAGGAGAGACAGAGAAGAAGATCTTCCATCCAATGATTTACTTCCCAAGCAGCCGCAATGGCTGGAGCTGTGCCAATCCAAAGCCAGGAATCAGGAACTTCTTCCAGGTATCCCACGCGGGTGCAGGGTCCCAAGGCTTTGGGCCGTCCTTGACTGCTTTCCCAGGCCACAAGCAGGGAGCCGGATGGGAAGTGGAGCTGTTGGGATTAGAACCGGTGCCCATATGGGATCCCGGGGAGTTCAAGGCAAGGACTTTAGCCGCTAGGCCCTAAAATATTTCTTTTTAAAAAAGAGTATTTATGAAATACATGCAATTTGTGGCCTTTATCTAAAAATAAATAACGTCCCTCTTCCTGCTTCCCCCCTCCTATAATTTTGGACTGTCGCTTCTGCTGAACTGGCGTCCAGTGGAGTGCAGCTTTTCTGTTCCCTCACAGCCGACAGCTGCTCTGGGTCTAGCATGGTAACGGCTTTACTTGTGGGGCACTTTTTTGTTTTTAAAGATTTTTAAATTTTTATTGCCAAGCCAGATCTACAGAAAGGAGACAGGGAGGAAGATTTTCTGTCCATTGACTCACTCCCCAGGTGCTGCCATGGCTGGAGCTGAGCCAATCCAAAGCTGGGACCTTTCTAGGTCTCCCACACGGGTGCAGGGTCCCAAGGCTTTGGGCCGTCCTCGTCCTCAACTGCTTTCCCAGACCACAAGCAGGGAGCTGGATGGGAAGCGGGACTGGCGGGATTAGAACCAGCGCCCATATGGGATCCCGGCCCTTGCAAGGTGAGGACTTTAGCTACTAGGCTACTGTGCTGGGCCCGTGGGGCACTTTTTGAGGACCTATGTTCTCTGCTGTCATTCGGTAGCACGGCCTCTGGGTGTGCACCCATGACTGTGGGCACAGGTGCTGGCAGCGGTAGCCTGACTTGTGGGCCATTGCCTGTCTCGGACCACCAGCTGCACAGCCTCTGTCTATGCAGAGAGTCCTGTAGTTGGCGCAGGGTCGTCTGTGGATGGGGGTAGGACGCTGCTTCTGAGGTTCTGGGGCTGCTGGTCTGGAATTACAAGGCCTGCACAAGGCCTGTCGTTGCCTGAGTGCTAACTTGACTTGCAGCAGGGCAGTATTCTTTCTCATCAAGGTCTCTTGGACCCATCAGCAGGTGCTGGAGTGGACATCGCTGTGCCCCATGGAGAGGCTTCTCCCGCCTCTCTCCCACCTTCAGGTGGTCTGACTGCTCCGTGCTGTGCTTCCGCCACGCGGTCTGCCTGCGAGGGAGCCTCTTCCATCGGAGCTGATGGGAGGACCCGGTTCTGGAGGCTGTGCAGCCTGGTCCCAAATCCCTGCTGAAGTCCTGCATCTGGCCAGCTGTGCCTGCTGTGTGCCAGGCCAGGGGCAGGTTGGGTCCTTATCCTCATCCGTTGCCACCACAGTTTTGCATAGAGACTATTGCTATATATTTTTTAATAGTCCATTCTCAGAGAGCTTAATAGTCCATTCTTAGGTTTTCACATCTTATATATAAAAAAATTTGATTTGGCTCGTGTGTGGGAAACCTCCAGCTAAGGAGTCATTGAGTGTCCTTAACCGTGACACAGGGCTGTGCTGGCCGCCTGTGCAGCCTCCATCAGGGTGCTGCTGTGGCGTGCAGAGGCAAGGGCCCTTCATTTCTTCAGAGTTGGGAGATGGGAAGAGAAGGCTGCCGAGATCTCCGCAGACCATCTGTGCTGGTCCCCCGCCTTCATGCACGCTCGCGGGCTCCCAGCTTACTGGCCTTGGAAAGCCCGGCTGCTGCCTGTCGGTTCCCAGCTGTGAGTCAGCCAGGCATTCTGGTGTGTTTGTAGCTGTGCTTTGCTTTTCTGCCGCACTTGACTTGGTTATAGTAAAATCTCTGCATGCATTTCCCAAGCGATTGTTGGTTCCTAGGCAGAAACACAGCTTTATTACTTAACTGCAGGCTCTAGTCCACAGCCCACTGGACCAGGGGGTCTGACATGGGGCCGTGCTGGCGTCCAGAAGCAAGTCCTGTCCAAGGGGAGTTGTGAACCTTCGGGGAGCATCTGGGAGCACCACGGAGAGCACCACGAAGGGCCTGGCTTGGCTCTCCCTCTCCCGTCCCACTCAGAGAGCAGATTCCGTTCTCTGGAAAGGCACACAGCTGTGCCAAGGCTGAGAGCTGGGGGTCGGGGAGGAAGGCTTGGGGGGCTGGGCAGCCTTTGCAGCGCTGCTCTGCAGGCTTGTGCTGCAGGGGTTGAGAGCACAGGCGCTGGGTGTGAGCCTGGGAAGGCCTCTGCTCCCGGAGCTGTCGGCCTGCCGGACGGGCCTTGGGTTGTGTTTCATTTAGTCCTTAAAAGAGACACCATGGCCGTCCTTGTAACCCAGCATCTTGTTCAAGGTCCTTTACAGGTGATGAGTGCTCCATTGAATGATCTTTGATGTCACCGTGTGAAGGCAGACCGTGAAGGCAAAATTGAAATTAGGAGTAATTATGGAGAAAAAAAAGAGAGAGAGAGAAGGTGACTCACTTAGTTCCAGAGATATTGCTGGGTTGTACAGAGAGAAAGTGATGGTGCGAATCAGTTGTGAGCAGGCTGTGGAAGTGTGTAAGAGGTGGGCAGGGGCACCGGGGTGGCCGGAGTTAGAGCTGCACCAGGAGGTGGGCATGGGCACCGGGGTGGCCGGAGTTAGAGCTGCACCAGGAGGTGGGCAGGGACACCGGGTGGCCTGAGTTAGAGCTGCACCAGGAGGTGGGCAGGGACACCGGGTGGCCGGAGTTAGAACTGCACCAGGAGGTGGGCATGGGCACCGGGGTGGCCGGAGTTAGAGCTGCACCAGGAGGTGGGCAGGGACACTGGGGTGGCCGGAGTTAGACAAGAGAGCACACTGCACATTTGTCTACTGGGGAAGTGGATGGTTGGGAACAGGACAATTTGCTGTGTTTTCAAAGTCAACTTGTGACCTGTCGTCATTCTCCTCATGCTCCTTTCAGCGTGCCTGCTAAGCTCTGCCTCTGTGGCCCTGTTAGAGCTGTGTCTGATGGAACACAACTTGAAAATGCTGGCCTAGAGACCTGGAAGTGACGGTTCATTGCAGTACCTGTTGCTACCTCTTCAATAAAATGAGGTCTGCCAGTGAAGTATCTAAGTATACATTTACAGTGTGACAGTAGATTTAGTATGCATACCTTTGCCTGTATCTACCACGGCATGATATATTTAAATAGAGAAAGTTAAACTTGTAACTGTTAAGGAACTATACCACGTGATCATTTGGGGGAAATGTTGGGAAAAGTCAGCAGGGAGGGAGGAAGGCGAGCGGGTGGCAAGAACGCCTGTGCCTACAAAACTCTATCATGAAAAATAATTTTAAAATGCTAGACTAGGATTTCATTTGTTAGTGGTAGAGAAGTTTCCTGTGCTCTTCTTTTTTTTTTTTTTTTGCTGTTATGTAATGTATTAGGCCTTTGACCCTCAGCAAATTGAGTAAACAGCGACTCACAGCCAAGTAACTTGTGTTGTGTTTAGAGGATAAGCCGGTTGTTACATGGTCCAAAGAGGTGGTTTTTCCTGTGCCACCAGAGTGGCAGTGTCCAGGCCTGTGTGCCGGGAGGAGGTGAGCCTGAGCCTTTAGGAAGCAGGGGGGCGAGGGAGAGGCTCTGGTGGCCCCCGTGAGATGTGCTTTGGGAGTGGGGTCTTGCAGTTTGACTGCAGAATGGCATTCAAAGGAGTGTGGGGGTGGGGGTTCAGGGTAACCAGCTTTCCGCCAGTGTGGCTGCCGGCTTCCAGGCCCACAGAGCATCCAAGCTGGAGCAGAGGCTGTGGGAGTTAAAGTAAAGGGGTTGGTGGAGAAGTGTTGCCTACACAAAACAGTGGGAAGGTGTGCCAAGGAAGAAGAGTGGAGGCCTGGGCTCAGGAAGCTGGCATGCCAGGGACAGTGTGTGTGCACAGGGTGACATCGGGCTGACATGGGGTCAGCCGCACTGGAAGATCCAATCCAACCCGAAAGTTCTGCAGTGTTTCTCACGGGATGGAGAGGGGCGCTTGGACCCTGCGTCAGACAGGTTGGAGAGAGTGGGAGCCAAGGGGCAGTGTGGGGAGGGCTGGAAGGAACGTGGTGACTTCTGGACGCCAGACAAGGCCGAGGCTAGAGGGCATGACAGCCCTCGGCCCTGCATGGTCCACACAAGGGGCTGGCCACTTTGTTGTGTGTGTTGGGCCAGGGAGATCGTTGTGACAGCCAAGATGTCTCTAGGCCTCTGTGAGAGCTGCCAGTCTGGAGCTTGAAGGTGACTGCGGCGGCCTCTCCCCTCTTCACAGCACCACTGCTTCTGCAAGACCGTTGGGTCTCATGCTCGTGGGAGAAGCCGGGAAACTGCAGGCACCCCGGGCTGGAGGCCTCTTTAAATAGTTGACCATTGCTTGAACTCATGTTAGTTTGCCTCAAGCAAAAAGCTCACCTGAGAATGAGGTCACCAAGGCTCCTGTTGTTTTAGGAAATTATAGAAAGTTTGACCCCTGTGGGGAAGGGTTAGGAATAGACAAGTCAGTGACTCATTCCTAAGCAGGGCCCAGTTCAGTGGAGATGGGAAAGCACCTTAGGCACATATTTTAGTGCCTAGCCTCTGCATTTTGCCTCTCTCATTGAGTGCTGTTGATTTGAGTATCCCTGAATGATCAAGGCAAGGCCATCCTTTAACTCACCAGGTGGTGCTCAGGTTACTGACTGATTCAGTTGTTTTCAGTTGCTCTGCCTTATCCCATAGAGGCAGAGGGGTGCAGAGACAGAGCTCAACCCCTGGTTGGTCGCCCAGGGCTGAGCTGGGGCCAAAACTGAGAGTCAAAAACTCAGTCCCTCACCTGGGTCCAAGACCCAGACCCAGGAGCCTGCACCCCTGCCTCGCAGAGGAGCTGGGGCCGTGACTGGACCAGGCCTTGAGCCCGGGCTCCCTTTGGTGCCCTCGTTGCTTCCCCTCCTTGCCCTTGTGTGCGCGCTCCTGACGCTCACTCGGCAGGCTCCGTGTTAATCTGGTCACAGTGTGGCATCACTGTCACCTTCCGTGTGGGACTTTCCAGTTCCAGCTTTCCACTGGAGCGTGATTCTGGCTTGTTGAAAAGACAGGGGAGAACAGGGAAAGGGAGATGGCTTCCATCTGGTGGTTCCATGTGGCCAAGCAGCCTTGGGCGGCTCCGTTGGAGTGAGGAGTGCGGCGGTCCAGTCGGGTGCCTGTAGGGGTGAGCCGCCATCATCTCTCTTCCCCGGTGGTTCCATGTGGCCAAGCAGCCTTGGGCGGCTCCGTTGGAGTGAGGAGTGTGGCGGTCCAGTCGGGTGCCTGTCGGGGTGAGCCGCCATCATCTCTCTTCCCCGATGCTAGGTTAGAGAGCGGCTGGGACTAGACGCAGGCGCCCTTAGCACTGCACAAGCGCTGCTTCTGCCTCTCCACTCAGAGCTCTAGTTCCTCTTTGGTAAATTGTTCATGGCAAACTGTGTGATTTACTAAAAACTTGGGAAAACCAGTTGGAGTAATCTTTTTTTTTTTTCATTATTGATTACATTTCATTTTGTTACACAGTTTTACAGGCTCTGGGATTCCCCAACCCCTCCTCTGCCCTCCCCCATGGTGGATTGCTCCACCTTGTTGCTGTATTACATTTCAAATTCAGTCGAGATTCTTTCATTGTAGGCATATACCAGGCATAGAGTCCAGCATCTTACTGTCCAGATCAATTCAACGATTTCTTGGGGAAACCATCTCTGGTCTGTAGGCAGAGCTGGCACAATATCATCCTGACTATTTAAAAGCCCCAAAACAACATCAGCAACAATTTACAACATTATGGAATTAATTGACATGGTATTGAGTAACCAATATGCTAAAAAATGCAGGTTCCTAACCACATCCTGCGACTACTTCATTGACATTTCAATTTTAGTTCATACACAACCGGCTGCTATACACCTTAAAATGGCTATAGGGTACTATTCAGCTGTCTTGTGTCTATTTTCATTTTAGTATTTAGCAGTTTATAGTGTTGAGGCATAATTTTTATTGAACTTGGCAGATTTTAGGATAGTCTAAACTGGCTTCTAACTCTAACAAGGCATATGTCAACAGTTGAGGTACAGAACAGTTTTAGGAGGGGTGTGCAGAGAAATCTTCAATGCCTTCGTGGGGAGTAACTAATCTTTGTGTCCTACCTAGTAAGGTATGTGTGAGTCCACGCTGTTTCTTGTCTAGTTCTAAGCTTTCCTTTTTGTTCTCTATCTGTTCTAATTTATTACTGTTATTATTGTTATTTTGTTTTTATTTTAGGGGGCTCCAGAGCAACCCTGATGGTTATTACAGGAGAGGGTGGAATCCAAGTTTTAGCTAAGTGAGGACCAGAGAGCTCTTCTCTCAAGACCTGAAGAAAGTTGACAGTTTTTCTGTTTCTGCGGGCCGCTCAGGGCTCGTGGCTGTTGTTCTGATGACCTTGGATCCTGCCAGGAAGGATTTGGGCTTCTTCTATGCCATGTAGGAGATCCACACGGGAGTGGATGACCTCAGAGTTCTCGGCCTCCGACGGCACTCAGTTGAAATAATCTTACATACTTTGTATGTGATTTGTCAGTGTATAGCATATCTTATTCCTTAATTCTTTAATTTCTTCAGTCTCGGATATAATAATGAACTCAAATACAACCTCATTCCTGCCTCCCAGAAACCTTGGCAATCTGCTTTTTCCCTATAGGAAAATACTAAAGTATAATGATTGATTGTTTATTTGCATAAGCTGTATTGAAAGAAAACAGCCCGCCTGTTTAGATGAGGCTGAGCAAGTTGACGGCAGCAGAACCTGCCTCTGTGCCTGGTCCGCAGCACTGGGGATTATTCTCACAGGTTGCAAATGTCAGAGGAAATGAGATTTTCTGATAAAAGTGGAAAAGCTCAGAGCAAGAAGGGAAGGAATTGTTTTTGGACAAGTCAGAGCAGGGATGACTGAGTGTGGCTTTCCGTGGGAAAGGGCCGGTGTCGCTGTGGTGATCACCCTGCTGTGGGTGTAGCATTCTGTTGACAGGCTATGAGAGCAGGCCCAGGGAAGTTAAGAAATTTAACACTACATAGCTAGGAAATAAAGTACAAGGATTTGTGCCTTGAAATTGAAGCTATTATATCATGTGCCAGGCTAGCAGGGACATGGGGAGTAGTGCTTCAGCGATGCTGCTGGTGTCAAATGCAGGAGAGAGAGTGCGACCTGACGCGCCCCCATAGCGACTACTTGTTGTCTTATGTGTTCATAAAGATCGGCATTGAGCAAAGTTGGTTTTCATTTTTTTTTTTTTTTGAAAAAAGGATATAGTTCTTGGAACCAGATGCTTGTTTCAAAATACTTGACAATTGTATTGACAAGTGCAGCGGGGCGATTGGACAGAGGGTGTGTCGTGTCCTGCGCCTGTTGTGAAGCGGCAGTGCTGTGTGTGACTGCAGGCAAGTGGCCCTGTGTCAGAGCATGCAGCTGGCAGCTGGCGGAACTGGCTTTCGCAAGCAACTCTTAGCGAGTGCTGGTGCTCTGCAAGCCTAGCTGAACGCGCCGGCACCTGCTTCCTCGGGCCTCGCTTGTTAGCTGACCAGGTTAAGATTCCAGCGTGTGGGCATCCTCAGGGAGGACTCCTGCAGTCTGCACGGAACCTGTCACGGAGCACCTGGGGGCGGAGGGCTGGCCGCTGTGGGAGCACCCCGGGCAGGGCCCGGCCTTGTCGGGAGGCATGGCGCGCTCTTCCTAACGGGCCTTCTTCTCTCAGGGAGGATGCTGGGGAGCCCGACTCCTGGAGCAGCCTGTCGTACGAGATCCCTTGCGGAGAGTGCTCCGTGAGGCACCACCGGGGGCTGGGCGTTTACACGCTGACCTCGGGGGCTGAGGCGCGGCGGGAGTCCCCGGCTGCTGAAGAGAGCTGCACGGGACAGATTTTTAAACTGATGAACATCCAACAGCAGCTAATGGTAAGGAAGAATGTTTGCATTTTCTGGTGCCTGTGCACTTCGGGTGTGCCCCTCCACAGGGAACCTGCGTCATTCAAACAGAAGCCCCGAGGGCTGTGCGCAGGCCACACTGCGTGCTCGAGGGTCAGAGAGGCGGCAGTTGGCAGAGTCCCCTGGCCGAAAGCGGATGTGCGATTTGTGTCCATTTCATCAAAGTTGGTGGGCAGAACCATTCCTGGGATCGCTGCTAAGAGCCGCAGCGGGGTTTGCATAGCTAGTGTAGTGACATTGGCCTTGCTGCTGCGCCTAAGTCAGTAGCTGTCCGGTTAGCAGGTCACTAAAGCGCTGAATTTCCGACTGCACTGAAACCTTGGGAATGGAGCTGCCAGTCGTGCAGCATTACTGGGCCCCCTGCAGTGTCACCAGGGGAAGCAGCAACATCCCAGCCCGTAACATCTCATTGGCTAAGTTCAGATACATTTTTTTGCCTTGTTTATTCCAGAACTGATTTAATTTGGAAACAGCTTGACCACCATTTCATTTGAGGTCATCTGAGGTCATCTTGGTGCCGGAGGTTTCCTGGGAAGCAGGCTGCACTTTGATGGGCTGCCTCGAGCGCTCACAACCATGCTGCTTCCTGGCACTCAGGTTTTCCCTTAGGACTCCATGCTGGGTGAGCAGTGCTCCCCTTGGCTCAGACTGTGGCTGCCAGCCCTGCCAGGGAGGGCGTGGTGGGCAGAACAGCACGAGCATCAGGGCACAGTGGCAGAGCCCAGGAGCCTTGCCCAAGCTTTCTGGCACATCGCACACTCACACAGGACAGCTCTGTGGTGGGCAGGGCCAGTGTGATGAGGGCACCCGCATGCTTAGGGTTTGCTGGGTGAAGGGGTGAGTGAGGGCCCAGGCAACAGTGGACTCTGCACCAGGTCTCCCATCCAAGTACTAACCAGGCCCGACCCTGCTTAGCTTCCGAGATCAGACGAGGTCGGGCGCGTACAGGGCGGTATGGCCGCAGATGGCTCATTGTTACAGGATTTCTGCACATGTTGATAGGTATGTTTATTAAAGATCCTCCTGGTTGCTTTTCTCTGCTTTCTTAGGCCCTGTATGCATCCATGTGAAATAATGTCTCCAATTACAACTGTGCATTAATTGTCGATTTTTCCTTTTTTCCACATTGTATTGTTGAACATTTCTTCCATTTGCACAGTGGTCTTCAGGGTGACTGTTGAACAGCGTGTCGCTGTCTGTGGGGTTGGTCCACTCTGTTTACAGTGCCTGCCCTGTCCTGCTGGACCAGACGGTGGCCACCGCCCCAGGCAGCCTGGGCCCTTTGTCAGAAGCTCCAAGAAGAGTGGTGGCCTTGGCTAGGGCGCTCGCGTCCCGTTGGGCACCTAGCTCTGGCTTGGGACTGCAGCCTCCTGCCAGGATGCACCTTGGGTTCTATGGCGGGACTCCAGTAATGGGGTTCCTGCCCCCACTCGGAGATCAGCTTGTGCTCTGTCTCCTGGCCCCGCTCTTGGTCTAACCCAGCAGCCGTGGGCTCTAGCGGAGTGAGTCAGTGGATGCTTATCTGTTTGCGTCAAAGAACAACTACCATTCTATCTTGCCACTGTTGCTGCAAGCAGTTAATTTGGATGGGAGATGGTGTTTTGGGGACAAGACCCTTCGTGACCCCCGTAAGAGGCACCTGGCTGCACCTTGGCATTCAAAGCAGTTTTTGCCTCTGGGCTTGGAAGTTTGTTTTGACCCCCCCCCCCCCGAGAGGTGTTGTGGTATAGCAAATTAAGCTACCACCTGTAGTGCCAGCATCCTATAGGGGCCCTGGTTCTAATTCCAGCTGTTCCACTTCTGATCCATCTCCCTGTGAATGTGCTGGGAGAGCAGCAGAGGATGGCCCAGGTGGCTGGCCCCCGTCTCCCCTCCCAACCCCATGGAAGACCCACAGGAGGGATGGCCCAGGTGGCTGGCCCCCGTCTCCCCTCCCAACCCCATGGAAGACCCACAGGAGGGATGGCCCAGGTGGCTGGCCCCATATTTCCCCCACCCCCCACATTGAAGACCCAGAAGGAATTCCTGGCCCCTCACTTCTCCCTACTCTGACCTGGCCACTCCTGAGCCATTGCATCCACTTGGGAGAGTGAACCGGGGGTGGGAGACCTCTGTCTCCCTGTGTGACTCTGCCTTTTACTATATAAAATACATTTTTTAAAAAAAAGATTTATTTATTTTTGTTGCAAAGTCAGGTATACAAAGAGGAGGAGGAGAAACAGAGAGGAAGCGCCTCTGTTGATTCACTCCCCAAGAGGCCGCAACAGCCAATGCTGAGCTGATCTGAAGCCAGGTGCCTGGAGCCTCGTTTGGGTCTCCCACATGGGTGCAGGAACTCAAAACTTTGGGCTGTCCTCAGTCAGCACCAACCAGGCCACAGGCGAGGAGCCGGGTATGAAGTGGGGCCGCTGGAGTCAGAACTGATGCCCATATGGGATCCTGGCGCATGCCAGGCATGAATTCTAGCCACTATGCTACTGCACCAGGCCCTAAAATCTGCTTTCGTAGGTGGAGGATTAGT
Organism: Ochotona curzoniae; assembly: GCF_017591425.1. Classification (NCBI taxonomy): domain Eukaryota; kingdom Metazoa; phylum Chordata; class Mammalia; order Lagomorpha; family Ochotonidae; genus Ochotona; species Ochotona curzoniae. The sequence goes on along the minus strand of NW_024467122.1, from coordinate 1,433,415 downwards.
GGACTATACTACGTCTGCTTTCTTGTTTCTAGTTTTTTTTTTTTAAAGATTTATTTATTTATTGGAAAGTCAGATATACAGAGAGGAAAGACAGAGAGGAAGATCTTCTGTCCGATGATTCACTCCCCAAGTGACCGCACTGGCCGGTGCTGTGCCGATCCGAAGCCAGGAACCAGGAACCTCTTCCAGGTCTCCCACACGGGTGCAGGGTCCCAAGGCTTTGAGCCGTCCTTGACTGCTTTCCCAGGCCACAAGCAGTGAGCTGGATGGGAAGTGGAGCTGCCGGGATTAGAACCGGCACCCATATGGGATCCCTGTGTGTTCAAGGCGAGGACTTTAGCCACTTGGCCATGCTGCCGGGCCCCTTGTTTCTAGTTTTTTAAAGGTTCATTTTATTGTTATCAGAAAGGCAGATTTACAGAGAGATGCAGAGGCTCAGAGAAACATCTTCCATCCACTGGTTGACTCCCCAAATGGCTGCAGTGGCCAGAGCTTAGCCAATCTGCAGCCAGGAGCCAGGAGCTTCTTCCAAGCCTACTGTGGGTACAGGATCCCAAGGACGTGGGGATCCCCCGCTGCTTATTCCAGGCTGAAAGCAGAAAATTGGATTAGAAGTGGAGCAGCTGGGACACAGACTGGCTCCCCTGTGGGAGCCTGGCGCTTGGAGCTGGAGGGTTAGCCAGTTGAGCCGTCATGACGGTCCCCGTCATCTACGTGCAAGTTTAAACTAGAGAAAACACTCATTTCCTGCTCGCATTTTAGGCCATTTTTAATATCCAGGTGGATGTAGATATGACCAAAATTGTTTGGAAGGAGATAAAATTCTTTTGCACCCGTTGAAATCAACCCTTGTCTGACCTGGAAGGTCTGAAGCGGTGGGCACCTCAGCCCAGTAGGTTCCTTTCTTGTAGATGCGGAGTTCCTTTCCCCTTGGCCGGTTTTTAAAGTATCTTTCATTTCCTCCTAGAAAACAAACCTCGGGCAGATGGACAACCACTTGCCCTTGATGGTGACAGCACAGGACCCCGGCAGTGCACCCCGCACCCCAAAGACAGATGGCTGCTTCCTGCCGGGTGCACCGCAGCCCTGGGGCAGCCAACAGCTTCCTCTTTGCCAGCCCCAGCGGGCTGCACGCTGCCAAGGAGGCCCCACTGGACAGAGTGACCGTGCCTGTGCCCCACTGAGCCTGGCTGAGGGAGAGCGCCCGGACCAGCCCTGCAGGCGGGAGGAAGGCGTGGCCGCAGAAGGGGAAGAGGCGGAGCCAGCGTGTGCCCTGGACTGCAGAGCTGTGTCTGGGCAGGACAGCTGCCTTCCCCGTGAGCCTCGCTGTGAGGTGGAGGGCGCAGAGGGCTCCCCGTGCTCTGGAGACAGTCAGGGAGAGCATGGAAGAAAGCCTGGAACCCTGAAGAGTGGAAGTAGTGTGCCCCCAGGGGGCACGGTCATGGAGCCAGGCCTAGCCTGGTGTCTCCCTGGGGGCGTGCTGGCAGCTGGGGTGGCCACAGGTGCAGCCGAGCAGGAATTGGAGGCCCTGGCTGCTGCCACGCAGGAACAGGTTCCTCAAGGAAGGGAGAAGAATGCAGCGGGGGGATTCGGAACCTCAGATGCCGGCACAGCTGGAGCTGCTTCCCTGGGAGGAGGCAGGCCTGCTGCTTCTGCGCTCCGTGTCAGTCATGGAGGAAGTTCTGTTGAGAAGGCTGCAGGAACGGAAGCTCCTGGAACAGGACCCGTGCAGAAAGCTGATGTCCCAGTGGGTCATGGCTGCCTGAGCCCTGCGGATGCTCTGGACAAGATTCCAGGTGGATTAGAACCTGGCACCGCCCTGGCAGCAGGCCTGGGTAAGGCCGTGCCCTCCTTGGATGAGGATTCCACACGGGACCAGCGGTCAGAAGTAAATTCCTGCACTGATGGGAGTTGGCAGGGCGCCCACTGTGCCGGTGTGCAGTGCACAGCGCCTCCTAGTGGCGAGTCTGGGGCACAGCACCCCAGGGACGAAGACCCGCCCAGCATGCCAGGTGCTTCCCCTGCTGTGGGCTGTGCAGACCCACAGTGCCCTGTGCCCTCCCAGCCTGTGGGCGAGACCCACGAGCCGGAGGATGACTATCCTTTTGGAGTTTTGCATGAAGTGGGCCAGAGGAAAGAGTTGAAGCCAGATACATTTTCAGTAAATGCACTTGCGGTTGTCTCACCTCCACACGAAGTTGTCTCTGAAACTGCAGAGGCAGTGGTGCCAGGCCAGGCGGTGACATCAGACAGCACTGTCTCTCTGGCAGGCGGTCCCGGCTGTGAATCAGGAACCAGAGATGACGCGCTTTGTCCTGTCCCCTCCCACAAAAAGGGGACGGCAGCTCCTCAGCTGCACGCAGCCGCAGAAGGCCTGGAGCGCCGGGCCGGGGAGCCCGGCAGGCCTGGTGAGACGGGGCCATCTGCCTCGTGTCCTACTGCCGCCCTTGAGCCTGGCATGGGGAATACCAGCCCCGCAGGACTTGGTGGGCAGCTGGAGGGGCCTGGCCCGTCGGCACACCCTGAGCCAGTGACCGCCGAGGGTGGCCCCGAAGCTGCCCTGCAGGGCGTGGGGCCGGCTGCCCCAGAGAGCCCTGTGGCTCCGAGACAGGGCGATAGGGCGGAGGCGGCGACTGGACCTTCCACCGAGGAAGGCACACTTCCCTCAGGGGCGCTGCGAGCTGAGCAGCCGGCTCCTGGCCTTGAGCCCTGGGCATGCTCTGAGAACCCCAGCCCGGCTGCCCATGGCGAGGACCAGGCGCTGCAGCCCTGCCACTCGCCGGGCACACCCTCTGCCTGGCTGAAGATGGAGACGGTGTGTGATCCGGAAGTGGCCCTGCAGGGCTCTCTGCTGTCTGAGGGTGGGGCTGCAGGGGGCCTGGGGGTACCAGGAGCAGGCCCGGCCACAGAGCAGAAGCGCTCCCCTCTGTCGCCACAGGTGCGACCAGAGGACTCCGAGGCTCCGAGCTGCGAGCTGCCCTTGGTGCAGGGTGTTGGCACGAAGACCTCTCCCTCCCAGGAGAACGCGGATCCCCACGGGGTGAGGAGAGATGAGGCGGTGGGCACTGCTGCCGCTGGTCCTCAAGGCCCCTCCAGGCCCGGGAGCAAGGACTTTTCTCACGACTCCCTGGATATCCCATTGCCCGAAGTTGTGCTCGGGATGGAGAACAGTGTGACCTTGGGCCTGCCGGAACCAGCACTGGGCGGCGTCCTGATGGACGTGCCTGCGGCTGCGGCCCCAGAGATGCCCCCTGCTGACTGCCAGGAAGATCGGCTGGAGGGTACAGACCACAGCTGTGCTGGGTGCGGCGCCACCGACACTGCAATGGATGGTAAATCCCAGTGGCCTGTCCTCCAGGCGCGGCTCCCGGAGGATGAGGCCCCAGCTGGTGGGCTGCCGTGCAGGGCAGCCTTGCCCACAGGCGGGGACAAGAGTGCTTGCCCTCTGCCTCCCGGGCTCTCTGCCCACAGGCAGCCTCTACCCCAAGGAGCCCACTCGATCGAGGCAGCTGCCAACCACATCGTGGAGGCGGTCATGGAATGGGTCAGGGCCTCGGGAGCCCTGATGCCCCAGGGAGCACATGCCCATCCCGAGAGCGTCTCTGCGGAGGAAGGGGGCGCCCGGCCCCCCGAGGTGGCCTTGCAGGAGTCGGAGGAGAGGAGCCTGCCTGTCCGAGGACCCGCAGCAGCTGCAGGTGAGTGGGGCTGGCATGGCAAGTGGCCTCACGCGTATCTGTGCCCGTGCCCACGAGGTGCTGAAGTCTCCGGGCAGAGCAGCTTTTGATTCCTGTGGAGTCGACCCTGTGGGCCCTGATGGGGTTGTCTGTGAGCACCCCACCTGTTACCCTGAGGCAGCCGCCCCCAGTCCGTGCTGTCACAGGTGTGCTAAGGTGCTGAAGGAGTCAGGATACCGTCTGATCCCCGCTGAGCTCCTTGTGTTGAACAGGTGTTTTCTGGTCACGCCTGTGCCCTGGTCTGCCTTGGGAGCAGGGCCATGTGAGGGCGGTGGCAGGAACAGCTGCTAGCAGCCCTCCAGGCAGAGGGCCCGGCCTCCAGCATGGGGCTGTTAGGTCATTGGCTTGGCTTGGGTGTGGTGGGGGTGGCGGGGGTGGAGGGGCGGTGTTCCTTCCCTTGCTGGCCAGTGGAGCCATTCCATTGCCTGTTGCTTTGGGGCAGCAGGCCTGGAGCCCAGGGCCCTGCGGGGCACGGGGTAGGATGCAGGATTTCCGTCTGCTGGGCTGCTGTTGTGGGCAGACCTCGCATCTGCTTATCTCTGTGAAGCAGCTGCCCCAGCACACTGCTCAGCGGCCTGGTCCCAGGTCAGCGGTGAGCCGGTGAGCCGAGGGGGCTGGAGCGTCAGAGGTGAGCTCGCTGAGGGCTCAGACTGAAGCTGAAACTTGAGTCCGATTTGCTCAGGACTCTTGAAGTGCTTAAAGGTCAGTTGGGACACCCGCTTTCATCCTGCCACCTGTTGCCAGCTGGGGCCAGCAGCTTCCTCTGGGCTCACCCCCAGGCTTCTGAGGGTGAGGCCTCCAGAGATTGTTTTTGCCTCTCTCTAATTTTTTACAATCCTCTTAAGCACAGTAGGTGTTAAGGGCGTGGGGAGAAACGATCTATACTGAAGAACAGGACTGGCCTGGGAGCAGAGCGGCTTGGCCGTGGCCCTCGGCTTCCCTGGTGGAGGCCCTCCGGCTGCAGCCCCTCTGTGCCGGGTTGAGGTTTCTGCTTTAATTGAGCTTTGCGTGTGGACGGCAGGAGCTTGCCGGTTGCTGGGCCCCCGGGCAGGTTGCTGTTTCAGGGAATGGGAGTGGCTGTAAGCTGACGCCAGCTCTGTTCCTTCCCCTGTGCTGTGTGCCTAGCCTCACCCAGGGAGGGCTGTCTCTTCCTGGCTCCTTGCTTGGATTTTAACCCAAGCCAGTGTGGGAGTCCCGGGGTTAGGGCCACCAGGAAGTGTTGGGCGGTGCTGAGGAATGCCGTGTAAGGTTTCAGCTAGGAGGGAAGTGTCGCTGGGCTGTGGGTTGGCGTGCTTGGTGTGGGCTCGGGACTTGTTCTGCTCTCGGAGTCACAGTCCGCTCTGGGCTCATGGTCGCAAAGTGTGGAACAGAGTGGCCTGTGATCAAGTTGGTGCTTTCTTCAGAAAATAGCACAAGCTTGGGCAAGTCCCTGGTCACATTGCCTTGGAACAGAGAGCATGTGACTGTGGCCTCAGGACCCAGGGCATTTCCAGCGAGTTGAGGTTCACTCGTGGACCGGCCCTCGTGCTGCTGGCTGAGGTTAAGGTGTTGGTCACGGCGCTGAGGACAGGTGCAGGACAGTGAGGCTGTGGCTCGGATCACTTCTCCGGGGGAACTAGGGGGAGAGCCTCCCACAGCTCCCCCGACGGCTGCACTGCGGCTGCTCCAGGAGTCCCGAGTCACGTTTCACCAAACGCAAGGTTTTGGTTCTCTGGGCAAGGAAACTTGTTTGCTGGTTTTAAAACTAGCTGCTAGTGAGATTGTATGATTAGGGCAAAGAAGGAAGAAGAAAGGTTTGTAAATGTTTGTTTATAGAAATCATAACTTTCCTAAATCTGAACGAGGGCTTGTGCTGGTCGCAAGCGCTGCTAGGAGAAACCCGAGTGGCATCTTTCACTCCTCGGGGGGGAGACTGCTCTGCCTGTCCTGGGCCCAGCGTGCTTTTGTGCCAGGGCAGCGGCACCAGTGGGTTCATGGTGACCGCAGGGAGCCTTCTGTGCGAAATGAAGCTGGTTCTGTTTGTGTTTGCATTGCCAAGGTGAACTGTGACTGTCCCACCACAAGTCCCGTAAAGCCAGGCAGGCGCCTGAATTAGCCCCTGACCTCATCCTGATCACTTCCTTCCTGTGTTGATGGGCCAGTGACAGAAGCCGCCAGGCTCGGGTCTGGCAGGCGTGGCCAACTGAAGGACAGCTGTGTGTTTGCGAGAAAGTACACAAAGACCTTTTCCCTAAGATAAGAAATGGCTAGTTTGTGATTTTATTTTGGCTTCGGAAGAAATACAAATCAAAAGTTAGTTTACTGGAACTGTTACTGTGAGGGCTGGATCAGGGTTTATGGTTTCTTTTATGAGACAGCCTGGTCTCGGCCTGGCCTCACTCTTGGGCCTGTTGCACTTGACCTTCTGTAAGTCACTTGGTGAGCATTCCAGGTGGGACCACCCAGCTTGAGCCATTGCCCCTAACTTGCAGACTGACTTGCCCATGGTCAGTCCGAGCTGGGCATGGACGTTGTCTATACTGCCTCCAAAGCCACATGGACAGGGCAGCCCACAGGAGTGTGTACTGAGCCCAGGTCCTTCTCCAGCTAGTGGCAAAACCTGAACTAGGAACCTGGTACTCGGTGAGGGGCGGGGAGCGAGCGCACGGGGTGGGGGGCGAGGCACAGGCCCCAGTGTTTTCAGCATGCTCTCTCCCTCCTGTTCTCTTCAGAAATGCCAGATACGAAAGCTGAAGATGAAGTGGATTTTGTGGGAAATGGCAGTGTGATTTCGGTTTCTGAAGACCCGGCAGTGGGCAGTGGCGCTCCTGCAGCCGAGACGGGACGAGGCCCGAAGAGCCAGGCGGTGAGTGCCATGGCCTGCTGGCCTGCCGCGGGCCTGGGTTGCGGGTGGCAGAGGGACCTGGTGCTTCACCTCCTCCTGCTGTGTTGTTGCGCTGATCCCTGGTGAATGGGCACCTGCATAGTGGGCACAGAAATGAGTTTGCCTATCTTTAAATGCCTGAGTAAATCAGCATGTGATAGGGCAAAGGGAGAGGGAGTCTCCTGTGGGAATCCCTTGGAGTTGTTGTGAAAAACTTTCTCGCTGACCTCGAGACTGCGACACTTGTCACAAAGCATCCCACAACGATGGTCACCGCCCAGATGGCTCTCGGGCCTCCCCTCCCCGACGCTCCGCGTACAGTGGTGGCATAGGTACGATTGTACCTCCCAGCTCAGTGGTCACTGCTGGAGTACAGAATGCGTCACAGTGAGGACAGCGGCTTGGTGTGTCTCTGTGACAGATGTACGGGATACAGGTCACACCCTGAGAAATCTGCCTATTCAAGTAAGGGGCACCGCTGAGTGGTTTTAATATAGCTAGGTTTGTGGAGGGACTTAAGCTGATATTCTGATTTTAGGAAAGGACTGTCACCCACCCCCCCAAACAAGCCCCGCTGTTAATCTGCTGCTCCCAGCCTGTCCCAGCTGCTTGCCATCTTGAATCCACTTCTTATTGTCACGGGTTTACCCTTTGTGGGACTTCACATCAATGGATGATGTTTTGTGACTGCCTTTCCCTCGGTGTGTTTTCAGGACACGCGTGTTGTAGCGTGTGGCAGCGTGTTCCTTGGCAGGTGCGTGCTCCATGCTGCGTCTGTTGCGGGCTGTGTGTGGGTCTGCAGGCAAGGGCACCTTGCAGAGCAAATTCACCTTAAAATTTTATTTTCCATAAATTTATGTGAAGTCTCCTCATTTATTTTCTTGAGGACCTAGTTTTTTTTTTCTTGTTAAAATACAGGAACACTCTTTATATTTTATTTTTTTATTTGAAGTTACAGAGAGAATGCTTCATCTGCCCAAAGCAGCAGCCTGGTGCTGCGGCCTGGCACGCGCGACTGCCTGAGTGTCTCCCAGGCTCGCCAGCAGGCAGCCAGACTCTTATGGAATCCTGCGTTGCGACGTTGGCTTCACCTGGTGTGCCATGCCACTGGCCCCAACAAGGCAGTCTTGTTGAAAGGAACCGATTCCGTGGCATCCAGAAACCCTTACAAAGCAGCCATCAGTGTGATGTCATTATCTTGTTTTGAATTGTTCTCTAGACATTTAAGAATGAAATATGAAATCCCCTGTTAAGGTTTTGCTGTTGTGAACAAACAGTTCACTAGAAGGAGTGTGTGAATTCCTGGCCAGAAGCATGTTAGTGCTCCTAAAGAAGACAGGCGGGTAGACTAGGCCTGCCTGCCTCCCTCCCTCAGTCCCTCCCTCCCTCCCTCCCTCCCTCCCTCCCTCCCTCCCTCCCTCCCTCTGTCCCTCCGTCTCTGCCTCCCTCCATCCCTGCCTCCCTCCCTCCCTCCCTCCCTCCCTCCCTCCTTCCTTCCCTCCTTCCCTTTCTCAGTCCCTGCCTGCCTGCCTCCCTCCCTCCCTCCCTCCCTCTGTCCCTCCATCCCTGTCTCCCTCTGTCCCTCCGTCCCTCCCTCCCTCCCTCCCTCCCTCAGTCCCTGCCTCCCTCCCTCAGTCCCTGCCTGCCAGCCTCCCCTCCCTCCCTCTGTCCCTCCGTCCCTGTCTCCCTCTGTCCCTCCGTCTCTGCCTCCCTCCATCCCTGCCTCCCTCCATCCCTGCCTCCCTCCCTCCCTCCCTCCCTCCCTCCCTCCTTCCTTCCCTCCTTCCCTTTCTCAGTCCCTGCCTGCCTGCCTCCCTCCCTCCCTCCCTCCCTCTGTCCCTCCGTCCCTGTCTCCCTCTGTCCCTCCGTCTCTGCCTCCCTCCATCCCTGCCTCCCTCCATCCCTGCCTCCCTCAGTCCCTGCCTCCCTCCCTCCCTCTATCCCTCCATCCCTGTCTCCCTCTGTCCCTCCGTCCCTGTCTCCCTCTGTCCCTCCATCCCTGTCTCCCTCTGTCCCTCCATCCCTGTCTCCCTCTGTCCCTCCATCCCTGTCTCCCTCTGTCCCTCCATCCCTGCCTCCCTCCCTCCTTCCCTGCCTCCCTCCCTCCCTCTGTCCCTCCATCCCTGTCTCCCTCTGTCCCTCCATCCCTGTCTCCCTCTGTCCCTCCATCCCTGTCTCCCTCTGTCCCTCCGTCCCTGCCTCCCTCCCTCCCTCCCTCTGTCCCTCCATCCCTGTCTCCCTCTGTCCCTCCGTCCCTGCCTCCCTCCCTCCCTCCTTTCCTGCCTCCCTCAGTCCCTCCCTCCCTCCCTCCCTCCCTTTCTCAGTCCCTGCCTGCCTCCCTCCCTTCCTCTGTCCATCCGTTCCTCGCTCTGTCCCTCCCGTTCTCCCTTCCTTCATGTATTTTGTGGTGAATCTCTGTCACAAGTTAAGTCAGGGCTGGGTTCTAGTTCTGTCTCTCATCAGCTGGCTTTAACTTGACCTTCCTGGACGGCTGTGTGCTAATTTTTTCATCTCTTGCCAACACCCGCACATCTGGTTGTGCTGTCTGCAAAGGGCTAGTTGGGTCAGGACTGTGATTGAGGTGGAGTGTCATTTGCTTAATACTAGTTAATCCAGTCCTCCTGGCTCATGCCTAGTCCGTGGGGTGGCCTTGAAAACAGTCATTGCTTCATTGAATTGTTGTTTCATTCATTCATCATTATCCAGAAGTAAAATTTGTGTGTTGTGGGGCCCAACATGGTGGCCTGGCGGCGTAAGTCCTCACCCTGAATGTGCTGGGATCCCATATAGGTGCCGGTTCTAATCTTGGCAGCCCCGCTTCCCATCCAGCTCCCTGCTTGTGGCCCGGGAAAGCAGTCGAGGACGGCCCAGGGCCTTGGGACTCTGCACCCACATGGGAGACCCGGAAGATGCTCCTGGCTTTGGATTGGTGCAGCTCTGGCCGTTGCAGTCACTTGGGGAGTGAATTATTATACAGAAGGTCTTCCTCTCTGTCTCTCCTCCTCTCTGTATATCCATCTTTCCAATAAAAATAAATAAATCTTTAATTAAATCTTTAAGATTCTTTAAAAAAATTGTATATTATATGCCTAAAAATTTGGAGTGGTAAATTTGTGGCCATGGCCTAGTAAATGTAAGTGGAGAATTCATTTGAGTCACCGTCTGAATCTGTGGCTGCCAGGGCATAGGACTCTCTGTTGAGTGGCACCACAAGTGTTTAGTGCACATGGCTACAGTCCTGGTCTCGTGTGTGCAGTACGGCACCTGTCATAAACCTGCTCTGCCTAACACATGTGCTGCAGAACAAGCCTCGGTTTCATAAAAGGAATTATGGGAACAAATAAAGGCATTTTGGGGTTAGCAGGTTCAGGGTTTCTTCGTCTTTCTCCACGTGATTGAAGGTTGTTCACCATGCAGGAGGCCAGGTCGTTTATCTGCGCCCACAGAGTGCGTCCCAGTCAACTGCCTGATGGCTCGATCGTGGTTTGTTGTTGGCTGTTACCGAAATCCTCCCGGGCGTCATCCCGTGGGTTTGGCCTCCCTTCTCATGTACCCCATGGTTTCAAGGTTCCCCCTGTACCTTTGGTTACTTTCTTTCCTCCTCGATGACTGTCTGTGGAATACACATAGCAAATGCTTAGAGCATAACCTGTTATACACTGCTTTATGACCTATTTTAAAGATTAGTTTTTTATTTGAAAGGCAGATTTAGAGAGAGAGAGAGAAAGAGATCTTTTGATGTGCTGGTTCATTCCCCAGGTGGTGGCAGTGGCCGAAGCTGAATGGAGCTTCTTCCTGCTCTCCTGCATGGGTGCAGGTACTCCAGGACTTAAGCCATTCTCTGCCTTCCCAGGCCATTAGCAGAGAGCTGGATCAGAAGTAGAGCAGCAGGACTCAAACCAACGCCCAAATGGGATGCTGGTGGTACAGGTGGAGGCTCAGTGTGCTACGCCACACCGGTCCTGAAATGTCTACTGGTTCGCTCCCTCAGCTGTTTAGCAGGTAGGCCAGGCAGCAGCCAGAAGCCAGAGACCCCATCCTGTCTCGCACTTGCTGGCCTCGTGTGCTTGGACTGTCCCCCACTGCCTTCCCAGCAGCCAAACACCCGAGGGCAAGTATGGTTAAGGAGAACTCCAAAACCAGTCTGTGGAGTGTTTGGTCTCGGGGAAAGTTGGCTCTGCACTTCACCCTGGTCGTCGAGAAGGTTCTCAGCTGGAAGCAGGATTCCTGTTGTGTAATTATACAGCCCCAACCAGTCAGCTGGATTTCCATCTTTCTCAAGAAGCATTAGTGTTCGGTTTCTAGCAAACTGCTCATTGCCGTGTCAGTCTTAGCTTATCTCCTGTTCCTTTTGCGTGCCTTTTGTGTCCTGTTGTTATTTCTAGTGGTGCACTGTTACATTGTTCTCTTTCTCTTGCATTTCCAGGAATTTAGTTCAAACAGTTTGTCTTGTGTGGGTGTTTATGGTTTCTGTACCCAGCTGTTGTTGGCAGCTACCAAGTGGTTAGGGAAGGAGACAGATGACCAGTCATGTCAGACCTGTGGGGCACTTACTCACATTTCCATGTCACTAAAAATGATGTGATGGTGTCCACAGAACGTCCTTGGAGCTCTGTGCTTGACCTCGGGAAGTAGGTGTGTGGTCGATATAACTGCTGAGCCAACACACGCAATTCAGTCCGGCATGAGGAGTCTGGATGGCGGGCTGCTGCCGCTCATGTCAGCATCGGTGTGGGAGCAGCTGAAGTCTCTGTCAGGCTGTCCTCAGAGAACCCATCTTGTTCTGACACTGCAGTATGAAATGCAGTAGTGTGTGGTGCCGCGGAAGCATGGGCTAGGGTGTGGCAGTTACTTCTGCCAGTGCGCATGCTTGGAAAATGTGATCCTTGGCTCTGGGTTAAGGTTACTGATGCAAGCTTGACTCAGAACCACTTAAATTTGATTTGAAAAGAACAAGCTTACAGGGTAGAAAACCTGAAGAAGAGTGTCGTGTAGTCTCCTGCTTGCAGAGTACAGGCCTTCCCTGGGCTGTGAGCGTGGAAGGCCAGGCTGCGCTGTGCAGGCCTTCCCTGGGCTGTGAGCGTGGAAGGCCCTGGCTGCACTGTGCAGTCCTTTCCTGGGCTGTGAGCGTGGAAGGCCCAGGCTGCGCTGTGCAGGCCTTCCCTGGGCTGTGAGCGTGGAAGGCCCTGGCTGCGCTGTGCAGGCCTTCCCTGGGCTGTGAGCGTGGAAGGCCCTGGCTGCGCTGTGCAGGCCTTCCCTGGGCTGTGAGCGTGGAAGGCCCTGGCTGCGCTGTGCAGGCCTTCCCTGGGCTGTGAGCGTGCCTAGTGGTGGGCACCACAGAAACAAGGGGCACATTGCAGGGGAGCAGTTCCCTTGTTGCAGGGACAGCCTCAGGCCGCTCAGTTCTTTGGCATGGCCTGTAACTGAGACGTTATTCAGCTAGTATTAAGTGAATGCCTTCCTGGGCTGAGGCAGAACATCGTGTGTGTGTGTGTGTGTGTGTGTGTGTGTGTGTGTGTGTGTGTGTGTGAGTGTGAGTGTGTGTGTGTGTGTGTGTGAGTGTGTGAAGATATATGTGCACACTCTAAGGACACGATGTGTGACAGAGATCTTTCCTCTGGTTCACTCTCCAGATGGACACAGCAGCCAGGGTGTGAGCAGGCCGGTGTCAGGAGCCAGGAACTGCATCCAGGTCTCCCACATATTAGCATGGGGCTAGGTTGAAAGACGGAAGCTTAACCACTGTGCCACAGAGCCAGCCCCATGAAAGCGTTTTCAAAAGTTAGGTATTTAGAATTCAGCTAACTGTAGCAAGCAGCATGTGTAGTTGGAATCACATTGTGTGACTCAGTGCATGGGCACAGGTCTTGGCCAATGGTGGTCTGCCTTGGGGGCTTTCGTGTGACCCCCGCAGCGGGGCACAAGTGAGTGGGCAGTGCAGTGGGAAGGACCCGCTTTGGGGTAGGAGTATCTTTTTGTCCTAGTGTCCTTTCTTAACTTTGACTGAACCCTCCAATGAGCATGAATCTGCTGCAGAAGTCTCAAATATCCTGGCTTGCAACCACTCTGGCAGTAATACAGATTTTTAAAGATTTACTTTATTTTTATTAGAAAGTCAGAGATACAGAGAGAAGGAGAGACAGAGAGGAAGATCTTCCGTCATTTGATCCACTTCCCAGGTGCCACCATGACTGGAGCTGAGCCAGTCTGAATCCAGTAGCATCTTCTGGGTCTCCCATGTGGGCGCAGAGTTCCAAGGCCCTGGGTTGCCCTTGATTGCTTTCCCAGGCCACAAGCAGGGAGCTGGATGGGAAGCATGGCCACCAGGATTAGAACCGGTGCCTGTATGGGATCCTGGTGCATGCAAGGCGAGGACTTTACCTGCTAGGCTACTGCACTGGGTCCTAATACATTTTTTAAAAATACAGCCAGCAAAGGTAGCATTAACCCCAGAGCTCTGGAGACTGAGCCCACTGGGTAGTGTGTGGACCATGTTGGGGCCTCTCTTGAGCTGGCTGCCTCCAGCTGGCAGGAGTCTCTGGTTGTTCTGGCCTCATAGCTCCACGCAGTGGCACAAGTGTTTCTGGGAACTTACCTGGCCCCACTCCCCAAGGACTCAGTTTGGTGATGCCATCATGAGAGACTTGTTGAAGAACCGTGTGGTCAGTGAGACCCACAGAGCGCACTGAAAGCATCTTGAACTTGGACCTGACTGCAGGTCCCTTTGCTCTTGCCTGTCTGTGCCTGTCCTTGGTCCTGACCTAGTCAAGCCTCAAGGCTCATCCCTCTGGGACTGGAGGGGTGTGAGGGTGGGGGTGGCGGGGCAGAGCCTGTGTTCCCCTGAAGATAATTGCAAAAGATTTCAGAAGCTGCAGTTATTAGAGGAATAATTGGAAACCGGGATCTTGTGGGAATGCTGCATGTGCAGCTTTCCGGAATGTGAGGCGTGTGGGCCAGGCTGGTTATCCCTGCTTGGGCTGCATGGAAAATGCCCAAGGCTTTGGCTCGGCCCAGTGGCGCAAGTGTTCAGGGGGGACATTGGGAACTTCTGTTGCTTGAACTCTCACTGGGGAGAGCTGGGCCCGAGGAGGAATGCACCTGACTCGGAGGGGATTCTCCTCGGTTTTGTTTGTAGAAGGTGAGCGAGGTGAGCAGAAGGATGCCCGCGTGAGGCTCAAGAGCAAGAGCGGAAGTTGCAGCAGCTCTTGGTGCCGGCCCTGATGGAATCAGAGCAGCCAGGATACAAACTGGTGCCCAGTTGTGATTCCATCGCATGCTAGGAGAGGACTTTATCCACTAGCCTGCTGTGCCGGGCCCCACATTGCTGTTTTTAACTTAAGACTATTGATCTAACAGCAGTCATGTGACAGGCAACGTGAAGGTAGCTCGGTATAACAAGTGGCTTCGAGCCATCTCTCCCTCTAAGGGTGGTTTGTTCCATGTGAATATGGGAAGATGGCAGAGAGCCTCACTGTGGGGCTGGGAAGCAAAGTTAGGATGAAACCTGGGCCTTTCCCAGACCCCGTGAGTTCTTTCTGTGGAAACGGTGACTCAGGCCATCCAGGTCTGGTGGCAGTTGTTTCTAGAACAACTAACTCAAGAGTTCATCACCTCAGCACGGAGTGAGGAAGATGGTAGTGGACGGTTCTGGGTTGTTTGTTTGTTTGGTGGTGGGTTTTTTTTTTGTTTGTTTGTTTTTTTGATGGTTGGAGTGAGTGGGCTAGGTGTTTGGTGCAGCAGGTGCAGCTGCCTATGAGTCCTGGAGCCAGCTTCCTGCCAGCTGCAGCCCTGGCGAGGCAGTGTTGAGGGCTCCAGCTCTCGGCTGCCTCCACCCTTGGCACTGAGCTCCAGCTCCTGGCCCCAGCTTCCTGCCAGCTGCAGCCCTGGCGAGGCAGTAGCGAGGGCTCTAGTGCTCGGCTGCCTCCATCCTTGGCACTGAGCTCCAGCTCCTGGCCCCACCCTAACTGCTGCATCTTAGGGGAAGTGAGCCAGGAGGTGGGAACTTGGTCTTGATGTGTTTTGAATAAATAAGTAGACAGATACAATTAGGAAAAAATTAAAAACCTTTACAGAAGAAAGAAGAGAGGACTAGGTCAGTCTCCTCCCTCCCAAAAGGATTGCATCCTGTGATCAGCCAGTCCAGTCCGGCAGAGGGGAGGAGCTGCCTGTGTGTGTACCCGCAGATCTCATATTTAGAAACGTGCACTCACTCAGGGACTTGTTCACGCTGGGGCTGTCTTGAGTGCAGTGGACAGGACTTCAAATATTGGCATTCATTTTCACAAAATAAAAATTTATTTGGGAAAAGCCTTTTAAAATAAAGAAATAATAGTTAAAGCATTTTACAGATGTTTATCATTAACTTTAAGCTTTAAAAGGAGGCCTCTTATCCTTGAGGCACCTGTGTTGTGATGATCATGAGAAATTGCTGAGTTGAGTAACCACTCGGCTGGCACATGCTCAGCGGGTGGACAGTGCTTCTGCCTGCCATGCCTTGGGGGGGGGGTGGGCTGTGTGTGGGTGTGTGTGTGTGTGGCCTCCTCACAGCCCTGCCTTCCCCAGCAGTGCAGACGGTCCTGGTACTCACTGCGCATGTCTGCTCTGGGGACTTTGGACAGTGACGGAAGAGGTGGGATCTCAGCAGCTTCTCTCCCCTCAAGGGTTTTTTCAGTTTTGATTTTTTTTTTTGCTTGCGGGGCTGGAGTATATGTTTAAAATAGCTGTGCGTTTGGCAGGCTTTGCCGAATTGTGTTCTTTCTGGCTCTGTCATTAGGGCTGTCATCAACAGAGTCCTTAGGACCCTGCTCCCTCTTGGGGACTTGGGCTCCTAAAATAATAATTTAAAAAAATTTTAACATGTTAATTTGAGAGATGAAGAGGTAAGGGAGAAAGGTAACATTTGCTGACTCAGGGCGTGGGCCAGGACCAAAGTGCAGGACCAAGAAGTCCTCTGTGCCTCCCCTGCCGGTGACAGGAGCCCAAGTACAGCAGCCTTCACACTTCCCCAGCCGGTGACAGGAAACCGGGTACAGGAGCCTTCACACCTCCCCTGCCGGTGACAGGAGCCCAAGTACAGCAGCCTTCACACCTCCCCTGCCGGTGACAGGAAACCGGGTACAGGAGCCTTCATACTTCCCCTGCTGCTGACAGGAAACCGGGTACAGGAGCCTTCACACCTCCCCTGCTGCTGACAGGAAACCGGGTACAGGAGCCTTCACACCTCCCCTGCTGCTGACAGGAAGCCGGGTACAGGAGCCTTCACACCTCCCCTGCTGCTGACAGGAAACCGGGTACAGGAGCCTTCATACTTCCCCTGCTGCTGACAGGAAACCGGGTACAGGAGCCTTCATACTTTCCCTGCTGGTGACAGGAGCCTTCACACTTGTTCCCAGGTCTGCACTGCTGAGGGGCTGCAGGCAGGGGCTGTATCCAGGACTGGGGTGCCAGGGCCTGCAGTGGGGGACAAAGCTGTCTAAACTCCGGGTGAAATGCTTGCTCTCCCAAGCCTTGTTTTCTTTGCAGTAACTATCAGGTTTAACTTAAGCACTCATACCCCTGTGCTGTCTCCTGGAATTCTTGCTTCTTTGTACCTGGGTTCTTGCATCCATGTGGCTCCTGCATCCACGTGGCTCCTGGGCTCCTGGACGCACGTGGCTCCTGGGCTCCTGGACGCACGTGGCTTCTGGATGCACCTGGCTCCTGGACGCACGTGGCTCCTGGACACACATGGCTCCTGTACCCACGTGGCTCCTGGACGCACCTGGCTCCTGTACCCACGTGGCTCCTGGACGCACATGGCACCTGTACCCACGTGGCTCCTGCACCCACCTGGCTGCTGCACCCACGTAGCTCCAGGGCT
Organism: Ochotona curzoniae; assembly: GCF_017591425.1. NCBI lineage: Eukaryota > Metazoa > Chordata > Mammalia > Lagomorpha > Ochotonidae > Ochotona > Ochotona curzoniae. The sequence goes on along the minus strand of NW_024467122.1, from coordinate 1,416,959 downwards.
CTTGTACCCACCTAGCTGCTGCACCCACATGGCTCCTGCACCCACATGACTCCTGGGCTCCTGCACCCACGTGACTCCTGTACTCATGTAACTCCTGGGCTCCTGCACTCACATGGCTCCTGCACCCACGTGACTCCTGGGCTCCTGCACCCACATGGCTCCTGCACCCACGTGACTCCTGGGCTCCTGCACCCACATGGCTTCTGCACCCACATGACTCCTGGGCTCCTGCACCCACATAGCTCCTGCACCCACATGGCTCCTGGGCTCCTACACCCACGTGGCTCCTCGGCTCCTGGGCACACATGGCTTCTGCACCCACGGAGCTCCTGGGTTCAGCCTTGTCCAGCCACAGCCACTAGGCAGTGAACCAGTGAGTGTAAGTTCTCTGTCTTCCCCCACCACCACACTCTTTAAAAAAAAAATACAGTGAATCTTTAAAAATATAGTTTTAGGTCTCCTCTTATCACCCAGCCTACTGTAGTGTTGGTTTTGTTTCTGTTGAGGTATATAAGCCTTAGTCTGACTTAGGTATACATTTCTGTGTTCGGTCTGCTATAGGGAGGGCTGTTGTTTGCTTGAAGTACATAAAGAAAATTAGCCTGGGTTAGGTAGATGCTTGAAAAAAAAAGACTTTACTAATGTTCCTCTAGTATTCTTATTTGATACTAGATCAAAATTGACAGGTGTTAAGTTCCTGAATGTCTGTGGTGTGGAGCTGAAGTGACAGTGTGAACTCTTTGTGCTCTGCTGCGTGAGTGTCCTGGCCTGCTGTGGGCTCTGGGAGCTTTTACTCAAGGATGCTCTTGTGGTAACGTCGTGGTTTAGTCATTTGAAAGATGCTAGTTTACTGAGTAATACGACTCTCGCAAATGTTGAACGTTTTGTTCTGCACCACCAAACATCACATGTGTAGCTCTAAGGACTGAGGACCTGCCAAGTGTTCTAAAATCCGTGCGTTCGTACGGAGCTCTCACTGTCGTGAGCAGCAGTAACCCCTGCCCCTGTTGGCATTTGAGGCAGCTCTGCCGGGTCACTCCTAAGAACGCCCTAGGTTCTGCTTAACTGTTGCCTTCAGTTCCTCTTTCAGGTCAGAGTGTTTTGAGGAAAATGCTGCTAGTTCAGCTTGTGGACAATGCACTAATGATTTTGCTTCAGACCGCCCTGCTCCCATGGGCAGCAGTGTTGCAGGGCAGCAGGCCTTGGGGCGTTCAGAAGGTGGAGGTATTGTCACTGGAACTGGGGCTCATAGCTCCAGCATGGGGGACATTCTTTTTTTTTTTTTTTTAAAAAAAAAGATTTATTTTTGTTTGGAAGGCTGAGTTACAGAGGGAAAGACAGAGTGATCTTTGATCTGTTGGTTCACTCTCCAAATGGCCATAGTAGCCAGGGCTGGGCCACGTAAAGCCAGCAGCTTCTGAAGCACGGACATGGGTGTAGGGCCCACGCATTTGGGGCATCCTTTTGCTTTTCTGGGCCACCCTTGGAGCTGCATAGGAAGTGATGCCCAGTGTTGCAGAGAGCATAGGCCTCTGTGCCGGGCACTGACCCCTGGCAAGGACTTGGGAGAGGGGCAGTGGACAGCAGGATGAGTGCAGTGCCCCTTGCCTGCTGCTGCCCTGATGTGTGCTGTGGCTTGACCACTGAGATGCCAGGGTGACACAAAGAGCAAGTGGCATGTTGGTGTGACTGTGCAGCCATGTCTGACTGACCTCCCTGTGGCCTGGGAAGTGTGCGGTTCTCACAGCATTCTCAGACACTTTGAGCACTAGATGAAAGGACTCCTTTGTTTCATCTTTGTGAGCTGAGGTCGCTAGTGCAGGTGCCCCCTTGTCTGTGACGGCCACTCCAGATGCGTCCAGCTATGCTTGTCCGTCAGGGCTTGCTCACTGGCGCCTCTGCTTGAGCTGGGCCCTCGGAGTCCTTCTCAGGCTGCTGCTCAGCCCCCCAGTGCGGTCAGCGGTGCACGCTGCCTCCTGTTGATGCCTGCTGTGCCACTCAGAGTGCCCATTGTCCAGTTGGTAGATGCAGAGTGCACTGCTCACAGAGCAGCACAGGCAGAACCCGAGCCCGGTGTCCTCCGGTCACTTCCGCCGTGTGTGCTTCGGGCAGCGGGACTCCGTTTCTCTCCTAAGTAGTTCCCACTCTTGAAATCCTGTGTCCTGTTTCCATAGCAGTTGTTTTGGAAGCTGTAAGTGTAGTTGAAGTAACTGATGAATCACCATGGTGGACGTTGCTGTTGGAAATCGGGTGCAGAGTGACGCTCCCGTCTTCTCATCGGCAGACGCTAGTGTGTGCGTTTAGGCTTGAGTAGCGGCCAGTGTGACGACTCAAATGGCTAGTCCTCTGTGCCTGCAAGTGCCAACAGCCCACCTGAGCATCGGTTTGTGTCCCAGCAGCCCCACTTCCCGTGCAGCTCCCTGCTTGCGGCCTGGGAAAGCAGCCGAGGATTGAGTGAAGAAGGGTCCTTAACCCTCTTGACGTACGTGTAGAAGTCAGGCAACGGTGTTTGCAGTCAAATGGAACACGTAAAGCTGTGTGCGTTGGAGGCAAAGTCCTTGGAATTCTGACTCGGGAAAGCTCCGCTGATCTGTTACAGACGCTTTGCTTGTTCGGAGCACACCTGTGTCCGTTGCTGTAGCATCCACAGGAGGCTGAGGAGGGGTGGCCTGGGGAGCTGCAGAGCAAGAGCTTGGTCTTGACTTTTCAATCAAAATAAAATAAGTTAAAAAAAATAGAAATACTGTAGCTACTAACCCTGTAGGGTACTTGTGCCCTAAGCGTTAGGCACATATTTTATCTGTGGATTCATCCATTCCCCACAGCGGGTTTGTTACTGTTTGTCATGATTTGGGCCCGCATTTAGCAGGTGTAGCACTCAGAAAGGCCACAGGCTTACTCCGGACAGGTGGGCGGAAGCCAGTGAGCCCTGGACCCTCCCGCCACTCCTCGTGTGCCTGTGCTCCGAGCAGGGCTGAGGACGAGCACACCTCTGCTCTGTGCCACGTGCCGTGGTCACCCTTCCCAGACGCACGCCCACAAGCTCGTCTTCAGTGCAGTTACAGTGAATCGCCAGAACCTTACCACACGCATTCGGCCTGAACAAAGCGAGCAAGACAGAAGTGCACGCTTGTTCTTGGCTCGGTGCTGTAATTGCCAAGGTTAGCCTTCCTCCAGTATGGAAAGTGCCTTTGCATGTGGAGTGTTGCTCCTCCGCCTTCATCGGCGAGTGTTTTGGGAAGCATGACTGTCTCGGGGCGTCAGCCTGGAGGATGTGCCGGTCTCCCTTGGGAAGTTGAGTCATCCCAGGCTCTTCTGAGTGGCTCTGCTGCAGGCTTTTGCCCCGCCTAGAAAAATAAGTCACATCATTTCCTAAAGCAAAACTGGCTCCTTTTATGTGCGAGTCACACTTGTTCTGTGGTTAGGTTATTTTGAACAAACGTGTTCATGACTTGCCAGGAACTTCAGATGCCATGCCCTGTGTATGTGAAGTTGCATTTGGAAAGGCTGCTTCCACTGGCCTTGGTTACCCCAGAGCTGCCTCCGGAGCTGCCCCCAGTGCTGCCCCCAGAGCTGCCCCAGTGCTGCCCCCAGAGCTGCCCACTGCTGCCCCCAGAGCTGCCCCCGGTGCTGCCCCTGGTGCTGCCCCCGGTGCTGCCCCCAGAGCTGCCCCCGGTGCTGCCCCAGAGCTACCCACTGCTGCCCCCAGAGCTGCCCACTGCTGCCCCAGAGCTACCCACTGCTGCCCCCAGAGCTGCCCACTGCTGCCCCCAGAGCTGCCCCCGGTGCTGCCCCCCCAGAGCTGCCCACTGCTGCCCCCAGAGCTACCTACTGCTGCCCCCAGAGCTGCCTCCGGAGCTGCCCCCAGAGCTACCCACTGCTGCCCCCAGTGCTGCCCCCAGAGCTGCCCCCGGAACTGCCCCAGTGCTGCCCCCGGTGCTGCCCCCCCAGAGCTGCCCCCAGAGCTGCCCCCGGTGCTGCCCCCGGAGCTGCCCACTGCTGCCCCCAGAGCTACCCACTGCTGCCCCCAGAGCTGCCTCCAGAGCTGCCCCCAGAGCTACCCACTGCTGCCCCCAGTGCTGCCCCCAGAGCTGCCCCCGGAGCTGCCCCAGTGCTGCCCCCAGTGCTGCCCCCAGAGCTGCCCCCAGAGCTGCCCCCGGAGCTGCCCCTGGTGCTGCCCCCGGAGCTGCCCACTGCTGCCCCCAGAGCTACCCACTGCTGCCCCCAGAGCTGCCTCCGGAGCTGCCCCTAGTGCTGCCCCTGGAGCTGCCCCCGGAGCTGCCCACTGCTGCCCCCAGAGCTGCCCCCGGTGCTGCCCCCAGAGTTGCCTGCTGCTGCCCCAGAGCTGCCCCCGGTGCTGCCCCTGGAGCTGCCCACTGCTGCCCCCAGAGCTGCCCCCGGAGCTGCCCCCAGAGCTACCCACTGCTGCCCCCAGAGCTGCCCTCGGTGCTGCCCCAGAGCTGCCCCCAGAGCTGCCCCTGGTGCTGCCCCCAGAGCTGTCCCCGGAGTTGCCCGCTGTTGCCTCGTGCTCATGTCGAGCTGGTTGCCTTAAGAGCCCAGAATGTTTCATCAATTTTTTCCCTTTCCTGATACCATATAGATCAACTGTCAGGTACCCAGATGTTTGTTGTGTTGAGGAATAAATTAGCTCCTGTGTCCTGGTTTGCTGCCAGCTGACCACCCTGTGTTGCTGGTGCGGACAGAATCCCTTCAGGAAATTCTGGCAGGCGAGAGCCGGTCTTGTTCTTGCCCTGCTGGCCCCGCTTGCCAGGGGGCAGTTGTCCTGATGTCCTTAGATGGTCATCTGGAAGGAAGTTTCTTCTGTGTTCTTGCTGTCCTTCCCCATTCATTGCCAAGATGTACTTCACTTACCCACCCCCCTTTTCTCAGGATCCCCTATCCCCCACACTGGACACTGGACACAGGGCCCAAGTTCCTCTGGTCTGTGGCTGGGTCTCTTGGGCACACTTGACTGTGTGAAAGGACAGTCCTGCTGGTGGCTAGTGGCTCATGTCAAGTTCATGGCTCTTGTTTCCTGCTGTATTTCTCAGGTTGCCGTCCTGCAGCACCCGTGACACGTAGGTACTCTGTCCACAGGAAAAGTGGCTTGGGGGAAAACCAGACAGTTGAGTATACACTTTCTGAAAGACGGGATGTCACTTTTCTGGGACCACTCGCAGGTCATGCCCCTGAGAGAGTAGCAGAAGGTGGTTCAGAAGTTTGGACCCCTGCCCTCTGTGGGCTCCTGTCTCCTGCCTGGCCCAGCTGTTGTGGTCCCTTGGCCTAAATTAGCAGACGGGAGATCATTTTGTCTTTTGCCTCTTTCGCTCTGCCTTTCAAATAAGTAAAATGATGGAATCCTTAAATCCAGCTTTTTGGTGCATCACAGCTGTCCCCAAGTTGTCCTCTCCAAGACCTACCGGACGTGTGTCTCCTTGAGGCTGACGGCGTTTGCCGCTGTTTATCTCCCTGCAGTGCGTTGTGCTTCCCACCCCGATCCACATCCGTGCCTTGGTCCAGCTCTGGCCTTGTGCTGCTCCCCGTGGCTCCCACGGCCCAGGGTCCCTGTGCACTCTGTTGCACCTGCTGGGACACCGGCTGCCTCCCTGCCATCCTCCAGTGCCTGGTGTCTGGCCCAGCTGCTGGGGCATTTTGGGAGAAGTCTGTAGTTGGTTCCCATGAGCACAGGGCATGAACTCGTACGGCTTTGGTATTTCACGGTGGAGTTACGTGGAGAGAGCATGTCCTCGGCATCCATGTCTTTGGGAACAAAGCACAGTGCTCGTGTGGAAAGCTCCTTTACTCAGAACTTTACAGGTGTGGGCTTTGCACGTTAGCAAGATTTGAACACATGAGAAGCAGTTCTGGCTCTTCGGGTTGCTTCCTGTCCAGTTGGAGTGTACGTACATTCTCTTCCCCTTCTCGGAGCCTCCGTGTGTGTCAGCGTGGGGGCGGCACAGCCATGCTAAATCCTGAGCCTGGAGAAAGCCCCGCGGGAGTGATGCTCTGCTGTGGCTGTCTCTCCTCGCAGAACCATGCCTACAGGTGTCTTGTTTGAAGCAGAGAGGCGTCGCTCTCAGTGCCAGCAAAATGCCTCAGCTACGTTCTACTAGGCTCTGGCCCTGATTAAATAGGTCTCGGGATGACTAGGAAAATTCCTGAGACCACCACTGCATGGAAAGGGCTGGCGGAGGAAGCCTTTCCCATCGCCATCCTGTGTCTGGAGTCAGGTGGGAACTGGCATGTGAGTGCTGTGCCCTGCGCAGGTGTTGAGAGGGTGTGTCTGCCAGTGCTTTCCTCTGCTCACCCCATCGAGGTCCTCCAGCTGCCAGCAGGTGCTAGAGACCACACAGAGGTGGAGCCCGGCCGCTGGGAGAGCCCTGTGTTTTTCCTGTTGTGGGAGGGTGAGTCCAGAGATTCAGAGTAGTTCCTGGTCACTTGCTCAGAACGGCCCCCGTTTTCACACTGGTCCCAGCATGTCACTGGGGCAGTAACATGAGGAGCAGTAGACGGCACTGCGTCCCAGGTCTTTGTCATCCGTCTGAGCCGCAGGCAGGGTCCTGCTCAGGGCCGGTGGGGCCTCTGTGGCTGCTGTGACCCCGTGCTCCGTACTGGGAAGCCAAACTGTGTGGCTGTTGGGCCTCGTCCTTCAGCCGGGAAAAGGGTTACTTCACTGTGTAGAAAGCTCCTGGAGCCTGTAGGATGCCCCAGCCGACGTTGGCTTTTGTGCAACAGGAGCTGCTTGCATCTCAGGGAGGAGGAGGCAGAGGACGTGAAAGGGTGGTCCAGGGGTCCTGCAGATAACCGTTGCCAGGAGTGATGGTGACCCCAAACTAAAGGAAAGGGAGGTGACCCAGACCTGCTTTCTCGCCCCACCTCTACTTTGACAGGAAGTGCTTGGTCGCTGTGTTTCAAAATCGTAGCACCTGTGACTGCAGATGGTTTTGATAAAAATTTGGAATTGTCACCTCAGCAGCAAACACGCAGGCCTGCCAATTCTGCTTGCCCTTGGCTGGGGGAGCTGAGCAGATCCCGAGACTGCCCTCCAGCTCTGCATCATCCAGCGCAAGGGCTGGGCAGCCAGCTTGCAGCACAGCAGCAGAGGCAGGAGAGTGGTCAATCCATATGTCTCAAATAGTGATGTGGCTGTTGCCGAAAATCAGATTATTCTAGAACAGGTTTCCCTCTAATTTTATAATCTTCCTGAGGGCAGAGGCCTTGTTATTTGTTTCCTGCCCTGCAGGGTCCAGTGTCTGCTCAATTGATATAGATGAGCTTTGTGGAAGCTGGGATGAGGGGCCCTGTCCCTGTGGAGAAGCCAGGTCCCCTGGGGCAGGGGCCTTGTTAGATCCCATTAGAAGGTGGGAGTGGTGGAGGCAAGGGTCCTGTTAGATCCCAGTTAGAAGGTGGGCTTGGGGCCCCTGGGCCAGGGGCCTTGTTAGATCCTGTTAGAAGGTGGGCCAGGTGGAGCAGACCCCTCTGAGCACAATGCTGTGTCCAGGGGGAAGGAGAGAGACCCCTGAGTTATCATCAGGCACCCATTCTTATACTGGAGCCTACAGGGTCTTCTGCGGTGCACCCTGGCTGCAGAGTCTGAAAATGTTTGTAACTCCCCGGCTGGATTCCCACATCGGGAAGCCGGAATAAGACTTCTATTTACAACTTGCCATCTCTGTTTGTCCTGCTCTCCAGCCTCCTCACCCTGAAAGCCACATCTGCCTCCCTCTGCACACTGGTGACGTCACAGTTGGGGCTCACTGGCTGCTGGAGGGAGGGCATCACACCCCCTCCCGGCCATGCTGGGGCTAACTGGCACAGCACGGCATCGGGAGGTGCAGAGTGGGCTGTGGCTGAGGCTGGGGGGCTGGTAGGTCAGCAGGCCGTGCCGGCCACCTGGCCCTTGTCCCTGGCCTGGCTGTCACCTGCGTTTGCAGGCAGCAGGACCGTCTTCCTCCATGCCGCTGGGGCAAACCCCCATGTGCACATGCTCCTGGGCTCATAGGATTAACCCTGGGCAACTTGTAGAAAGAGAAAAATCATTTTTAACCCTTCCTTTTGAGCCTTTACCCACTGCTATGGCTTTGTGCTTCCCTCAGTCCCTCTTCTTCCCCTCCCCTCATGCCTGAAGTGAGAGCATGTCTTCTGTGGTCTGCGGTGGGGGCTGGAGGGGCCACGCGCCTGCACAGAACCGCACCAGCCCGGCCCAGCCAGCCCAGTGACTCACAGCGCTGTGTCGTGCACACACGCTCCTCTCGTCTTTGCAGTCCTGCTGGCCTCCCCACTTGGATTCCCTGGTGGACACTTTTTTTTCTTAAAGATTTATTTATTTTTCTAGGAAAGTCAGATATACAGAGAGGAAAGACAGAGAGGAAGATCTTCCGTCCGATGCTTCACTCCCCATGTGAGCGCACCGGCCGGTACTGTGCTGAGCCGATTCAAAGCCAGGAGTTCTTCCAGGTCTCCCACACGGGTGCAGGATCCCAAGGCTTTGGGCCGTCCTCGACTGCTTTCCCAGGCCACAGGCAGGGAGCCGGATGGGAAGCAGGGCCGCTGGGATTAGAACTGGCGCCTATGTGGGATCCCGGTGCATTCAAGGCGAGGACTTTTTGTAACTTCTTCCGGGAAGGTCAGGGCATAGCCCTGCAGTAGCTGGCGGCATTTTCCTATTGGTAAGCCCGTGGCTTGGTGTGACGGAGAAGCAGGATTTCTGTGTGCACAAGTAGAGGATGTGCTGCACTCTGTGCTGTGGGGTCACACCCTCTGGCTCTGTTGGCCACTGCGCTGGGCCCTGTGGCTCGTCGGCCAGCCTCTTCCCAGGGGCTGTGCGAGCAGGAGGGGCAGGAGGCGGCTGGCGAGGGAAGCCTTGTTTTCCTCCCATCCCTCTGTGAATCATGGTCCCACCACTGCAGTTGCGTCTCAGCCCTCCGAGGCTGCGGCCAAGCAGCGAGGGCGAGTCGCTGACGTTGCTCCAGAGGGAGAAGGGGGGCTGCTGGGCGGGCTGGCCGGGCGCTCCACGAGCCGGAGTTGTCCTCCCTTCTGCTGGGCGGGCTGGCCGGGCGCTCCACGAGCCGGAGTTGTCTTCCCTTCTGCTCTACTGTCCTTGGATATTTGCGGCTTCAGTCGAAGCCCAGCTGCTGGACTCCAGGACTCCACCTTGCAGGACATCAACAGCCTCTCCCCAGCCTCTTTACAATTCTGGAAGGAAAAATTGGCTTTCTTGCCCTTTGTTTTCCCCCAAGTAAGAGAACCCAGCACATTTTTTCTTGGGATTTCTTTGAAGTAGAGTCGTCTTTCTCCTCTTGCTGCCAAGTGCAGAGTGGAGGCGGCTGCTGCCTTGGGTTTCTCCCCCGTGTGTGTCGGCCGTTGTGCGTGGCCAGTTTGTTCTTTGCTTCTCGACGGGGTTTGTTGCCAGCCATGGGAGTGGTGTGCACCGCCCGCGCTCTCAGGATCTGCGCAGGGTGTAGCGTCTGTGGACACGGGTTTTTTCCACGGGGGTTGCAAGTCTCTCGTCTTGCACCCTGAAGCTGCCAGAAAGCTCTCATTCAAGGGATTGGATCCTGCTTGGTCTCTGCTGCTGAGGTTGTGACCCCAAAAGGTTGTTCACACAGGGAAGTCTGGAAGGCAGAAGCCCCTGCTTGCTGTGAGAACTGCCCTGACAGGTCCCGGTGGTGCCCGCCCTGTGTTTTGTCTCCTGGCCTCTGCTTCTGGGCAGCATGTACGAGCGGCACAAGAGGCGCTACAGCCTGTGCGACATCTCCAGAGTAGACAGGACTGTGGCCGTGGTGCTGCTGAAGGTAAGGCCGTGCCTCAGCCTGCTGGCGTGCCGGCTGCTTGCCTTTGTGGGCTCCAGGGGCCTCAGCTTCCTGGTCAGGAGTGGATGAATCTGCAGCTGCCGGCTGGAGCTGTGAGGGGAGACACGGAGTCTGAGCAGAGACTGGGAGGAGGGAGGCCCGCTTTCTGTTGGACTGTGGGCTCGGGTTCAGGTGGCCACCATGTCCGCAAGGTGCCCGAGAGCCCTCCCCATGGCTGCCTTTCCTGGGAAGGGTCCTGTCTCAGTCCTCCCCTACTCCTCCAGCTCTGGCTTCCCTGCTGGCCTCCGCCTTTTGTCTGGGTGTGCTGTGGCTGTTTCTCCACTCTCCTGGGGTAATGCGGGCCCCTGGGGAGGCCCTCTGGCCACCCTGATGACTACAGGGCAGAGCTGCCCTTGGGCTGGCTTGTGCTGGCTTCCCACTGGGGCCTCTTGCTGGGAGCTGATGTGTCCCCCTCACTCAGTGTGCTCTGAGTGTCTGAGTGGGCTGGGGCCTCTGGGAAGCTAATTGCTCGCAGGCGGCATGTCGGGATCCAGAACTGGGAAGGAGCCGCCAGCCACGCAGATGAAGCCTGGGAATGTTAGACAGCACTTCTGAAAGTGCAGCAAGCTGCTGGCCGAGGCGGGAGCTGGGCGGAGTGCATCCTGCTGCCAGGAGCCTCAGCCTCTGAGTCAGGGCGGAGGAGCAAAGTGGGAGGGTCCTGCCTTCCTGGAGGACCCAGTGGGGCTGTGGGATTGATTACACTCACTTGAGCTTTCCTTAGGGTGAGTGAGGCTAAGCACGGGCTCAGAAGCCAGCCATGGGCAGGGCAGTGGGTTGGAGAGCGTTGCTGACACTTGCTGGCCTAGCCTGATTGCAGTTGGTAACTTGGGGTTTTGTGCTTATTCCAAGATAACCCGTGATTCCTCCCTGAAATTACGGTGCTGTCCTCATGGGATGGGCACTACAGAGCTTGGCTGTTAAGACGTGGGTTTACAGGGTGATGAAGAGCAAAGCTGACTCTGTGTATCACTTGGCACTTTCGAGCCCTCGCCCCTGGCTAGGCACAGGTGGCCCTTGGTGTGCGGCCTGTCCTGCACCATGATGAGGAGTAAGAGTAACCCTCGTGAGAACAGTCTGGGCTTTCCCCCACAAGGCTGCTGCTAATAAAGATACCTGGTTGTTTTCTTGGTCTGTTTTCCTGCCCACTACATGGTGGGAGGTTTTCCATACAGAAAACCTCGCTGCTGGAACATGGTCGTTCATTGCAGTGAGCACTGGGTGTTCTGAAGACCCTCCTTGCTGTGTGAATTGAGAGGGAAGGCCTGTACCTTCAGTTGGTGCCAGGTGTGGTGCTGGGACCCAGGCATGCCTCAGCAGCGCAGCGGTCAACAGAGGAGGGGGAGCTGTGTGGGGAGGAACAGGAAGCAGTATTCAGAGGAGAGCTCAGAGGCACCTCTGGGTTGATGATCTTCAAGAAGGCCTTGCAGAAACTAGGACAGAGGCTTGGGGCTCTGTGGTGATGGGCAGACAGGGGCAGGCTGCGGGCAGGCTGGGGCCTGAGTGGTTTCCAGCTGCGTGGTACCCGTGCAGATGCCTTACCTCCGGTGGTGGACCAGACTTGGGCAGAGGGTGGTGTGAGCCACGAGCACTGAATGTCCACAGTCCTCCTCCAGTCTCTCTCCTGACTGCCAGCATCTTCCCTCCTCCCGTGTGATGGACGAGGAGGCAGCCCTGGGCTGGACTGAGTTCCAATACAGCACGTGGTCCTGCCCTCTGGCTGCCTCTGTTTTGAACTCTGATTGGCATGTACAGCTGTATTTTTTCCCAGTGCGAACTGTTGATGCTAGCAAGTAGCCTAGAAGTTTCCTTTCCCATGCAGGAGTTCTGCCGTGATGTTCTCTACAGATAAGAGACCTTGGCTGCTTGTGGAGAAGGCCGATTGTGAATAACTGTACACGTTTCTCAGAAACGCTCTACTAAAGTGATCTGAGCTTCACTTCTGCTTTTTAGACATTATTTTTTATTTATTTGCAAATCAGAGTGAGAGGAAGAGAGAGGTTTTTCTCTTCCATGTGCTGGTTCACCCCCAACAGGCTGCAGTGGCTGAGACGGACCAGGCTATATCCAGGAGCTTCTTCTGGGTCTCCCACGTGGGCGCAGGGCCTGAGCGCTCGGACCTCCGGCAGCACCCATCCAAGGCACGAGTCCACACGGGCAGGGAGCCGGAGCATGCACGAGCGGCAGGCTCCTAAACTCGTGTCCACACAGAGTGCTGCTTCGAGTTGGCGGCTGGGCCGGTAGTGGATCAACACTGGCCCCTCGCTGTTTTCCCTGCACACTTTGTGCAAACTCCTTGTACATGAGGCATGTGCATCTATCAGATGGTTTTTAGCCATTTTATGCACACTTTTTTTTAATTAAAAAATTATTCTGTAGTGTTCCCTAGCGATTTTTATTTTGAATTTCAGTAATTTTGTTTTTTAAGATTTTAGCGATTTTTATTTGAAAGGTAGTTTTACAGAGAGAAGGACACACACACACACACACACACACACACACACGGCCCTTCCATTCACTGGTTCACTCCCCAGATGGCATCTGTCGTGGCTCAGCCGATCTGGAAGCAGGAGCTCTCTGGTCTCCCACTGGCATGCAGCGTCCTGAGACTTTAGGGCATCCTCTGCTGCTGTCCTTGGAACTGGGTCACAAGTGGCGCAGTCAGGACATGAACTGGATCGCATGTGAGATGCCCGTACTGCAGGCAGGAGACTAACCTTGAAAGCCACCATGCCAGCCTTGAATTTCAGTATTTTCTGGTTTGGTTTTGTTTGTTTTAAATAGCTATGTTGAGTGTGTATGCCACTTAAATTCTCAAGTGATCCATCCGTGTTCTCCTTCACCCATGCCTACCGCCTTTGCTGTTTTATATAGAAGAGTCTGCTTTCATCAGCTCCTTAATTAACTCAGGCACTCAGACCACTAGCGCTGATTCCTTCGAAGAACTCTTTATCGACTTCAAGCTTTGGATCATACCCAACATGTTATATGAATTGTGTTTAATGCGCTGATTAAAAAAAGATTTATGTGTTATTTATTTGAAAGAGTTCAGAGAGGAGGGGAGAAGGAGAATCTTCCACTCTCTGGTTCACTCCCCAAATGGCCACAATGGCCAGGGCTGGGCCAGGTGGAAGCCAGGAGCCCAGAGCTGTTTCCTGTGTGAGTACTAGGAAGATGGGCCCCGTCCCTTCTGTGCTGCGTTAGTGGCTACTTGCCCACACTGCCAAAGCGCACTTTAGTGCCTTTCACGGCCTCTGGTGTTCTGTAAAAGCTTGTGTGCTGTAAGGAACGTGCCCCTTGTCACCTGAGAGTCAGTAGGCTGAGGATGGAACTGCGTGGTTCCTGTCTCCTGCAGAGCCTTGCCTAGGCGCTGGCTTCCTGAGAAGGAGGCAGAGCAAGGATGGGCCGTGGCTGGGACGGAAGGCTGGGCCACGAGCTGCGCCTTCAGGATGTGGAAGCCCAGCCAGCTCCCTCCCCGAAAGTGTGGGAAAGATCATGGGTGTGTTGGGCTCATCCCAAGAGGTCCCTCTGGGCTTCATGGCAGGAAGGGAAGTGCCACCCAGCAGGTCTTCACTCGGAGGGCTTGGGAGGCGTGTGCTGTGCGCACTTGGGGGCCCTGCGCACGTTGTCATGGAGACACCGTGATGAAAGAAAAGCAGTGGCCAGGTCTGCTTTTCAGCTAAAGAGTCATAAATGTGATTAGGGCCAAAACCAGTTTTTGGTGACTTACCTCTCTCAGAAATGATGATATTTAATGGCAGAATCTGCTTTTCACATTCCTGTTTGCCCAGTAAAACTCCTGAATTCTCTTGAACTTTGCACTGATCTATGCAGTCAGTTGCTTGTATTTTGGCGTTGAGAGATAAGGTGTAACCGGATCTTCCATTTCCTCTGAAACTCTCCTGCTGCTGTGGCTGCCCGGCTCAGGACTGCCGAGAAGGGCGCGCACAGCTCCTGAGGCCACGTGCTGGGGCCCTGACGTCACAGCAGCGGTGTCCCCACTTCGGGAACATGGGTAGGTGCTGGCCTCCACACACTGGATCCACGTGTGGCCAGCTCTGTGGGAAAGTCTGTGACCAGGGCGCAGATGTATCGCTTTGGTTTTTTTTTTTTAAAAGATTTATTTTTATTATTTTTTCATTGGAAAGGCGGATATACAGAGAGAGGAGAGACAGAGAGGAAGATCTTCCATCCGATGATTCACTCCCCAAGTGAGCGCAACGGCCGATACTATGCCGATCTGAAGCCAGGAGCCTCTTCCGGGTCTCCCACGCGGGTGCAGGGTCCCAAAGCTTTGGGCCGTCCTCGACTGCTTTCCCGGGCCACAGGCAGGGAGCTGGAAGGGAAGCGGGGCTGCCGGGATTAGAACCGGCGCCCATATGGGATCCCGGGCGTGCAAGGCGAGGACCTTTAACCACTTGCGCCACCGCGCCAGGCCCTCGCTTTGGTTTTGTGAGTGAGACAGAAGTGTTGGAGCTGTTGCTGAGTAGAAGCCAAACGAGGGCAAGCTTACCTTCTGTGTCCCTGATTCTCAAGTGGAGTAGGAGGCGGGGAGAGCTTTGACCCGGTTTCTGTCCGTAAGCACAGATGAAGGTCATCTGTCTGGTGTTCGGACAGGATGTGGCTGAAAACGCTGCTGCGGGTTTGCCATTCTCTCCACACTCAGTGTTGTGGGGTTTGTTCCCTGGTTTGAAGCACTGCCCATGGTGGGGATCGTCTGGCCCAGCTTGCTGGCTTTGCCAGGCTACCTTTCTCTGAACAAGCTTGCATAGTTGGTACCCGCTGCATACACACTTAAAAAGTGTAGTAAAGCCTGCAGGGTGCATCATTGCCCACTGGTGTCCTTCTCAGACGTAGGTTCATGTTGGTAAACCATCACGAGAACTTTGTCATTGTCCTCAGCCGAGAAGTCTGTACATGTGGTAAACCCTGACTGCCCACCTGCCCCGTCTCCCTGTGGGCCTGGATCCAGCACGGGGTCACACTTCAGGGACTCACTGAGTCAGACTTGCTTGGTGCCGTGTCCTCAAAATTCTTACATGCTGTTGTGGATATCAGCTTCCGAGGAACATCCTGCGTGTGTCTCTGTCTACAGCTATGTTATCTGTCACCTTCCAGTGACCACTCACCCTCTCCATGGACATTCGGGACAGAGTCCATTGTCTGGCCATTGGGTGTGATACTGCTCTGGACCCAGACGAGCACATCTTTCCTTTCTTTCTGGTAATATGCCCAGATGTGAAACTGCTGAGTCATTGGGTGATCTGAGTGTGTGTTTATTTTTACATCTTCTTGAGGAAGTGTCGTAGTGTTTTTAAGCTGGCTGCACCATCTTTCATTCACAGCAGCATTACACCGTGAGTGCCAGTTTGTCTACGCGCCCTGTCCTCACTGACGGTTAAGGCTTTTCTTCCTTTTTGAGATGATAGCCGTCCTAAGGGGCACGGGCTGGTAGCTCACTGCGCTTCTGATATGTGTGTGTGTGTCTTGTGCCATAAGTCAATGGCAGGAGAGCCAGCCCGGCTGCAGCACGTCTTCTGTGCGTGCTCGAGATGCAAGGCCAGCCCGTCCTTCCCTTAAGCTTTCCTGACTGTGGCTAGCCTTTCTCGGGACATGTTGCTGTATCAGGTTCTGGTGGGTAGAGATGCCTGTGGGTTTTCTGGATCTGTCACTTGGGGTCTTCTTTCCTCATTTCTCTAGATGCTGCCATTTCACCAGCATCTTGACTGATGGGTCCTTTTGCCTGTGTCTCAAAGTATATCCCCGGAGTTGAGGTTTCCACTGTTTCTAGACTAGCCAGGAGCAGCCTCATCCTGCCTGATACTGCGTGTTCCTGTCTCTCCCCAATCCCGTTCCATCTCTGCCTTCCTGTAGAGTTGCTTTCCAGGTGAGTCCTGATCCTTTCATTCCTTGTTGATGCGCTTGGAGAGCCTGCTGGACCAGGAGAGGACAGCTGGCATTCCCTGGAGCTCTTTTTCCTGTTCTTGGCGGTTCTGAACATGTCAGCCCCTTGGTGCTCCTGACAGGCCTGCAAGGGGCGGGTGAGGCAGGTGGGGCGGGTGGGGCGGCCGGGGCGGCCAGGGTGCACAGCTGTGTCCCCTCAGATGCTCGAAGGCTGCAGTGTGCGCTGCACATTGCTTCGTGTACGTTCCCTTTCACAGCCTTGACACCTGCACCCACTTCCCCCATACACTATTCTCTTATCCTCTTTTAGATTCACCTTTGTTGAGTTTTTTCCGAATTGATGAACCACAAGTAATTATTTTTGTGCTCAGGCTTTCTTACTGTTGTTGATTGTGATTGTTTGTGTACCTGTTGTATTTTGCAAATTAACTATATTTCTCTGACCTTTGACACAAGGTGTCTGACAATCTAGACGTTGGACCCTGCCCACGTGGTCACCCTGAGAGGTGGAGGCTGTGCAGCCTGAGACTGCATGAACACGGGTCCTCATCCACGGGGTTTGCCAGTTATAATCCGCTTCCTCTCTTGTTCAGCTGCGCCTTAGCATAGCCTCTTGCGGGAAGCGTGCGCCGTCCCCCAGGCCTGCCTGTGGAGTCCTGAGTTACCTGCAATCTCTCTGCTTGGCAGTGCAGATTTCACTTTCCATACTTGTAAATGAACGGCTGAATTGTGCATCATGTCAGATATTTTATGAAGAAGAGGGTTTTTTGTTTTGTTTCTATTCTACTTGCAATGCTTGACATAATATCTGATTCATCAAGTATCTAACATTCTTTTCAATAATAAGAAAAAGAGCTGATGATGTGTCTTCAAAAAAAAGTGTGATGAGTGTCTTCAGTGTCTGTATTTCTATGAAGTTGGTGATGCATCAAAGCAAACCATTCCTTTTGAAACCAGGCTCGGTGGGTGAAGGCACTCCCCACAACCTTGCCTTCCGTCTTGGAGTGCTGCTGGCAGCACAGCTGCTTCGTTTCTGATGGAGCTTCCTGCTTCTGTGCCTGGGACGGCCTGAGTATGTGGGGGCCCACCATCCCTGTAGGTCTGGGTGAGTCCTTGGCCCCTGGCCTTTAGTTCATCCCAGCCCCAGTTGGGGGCTGCTTGGGGAGTACACCAGTAGATGAAAGATCTATTTTTATTGCCCCCCCTTGCTTTGCCTTTGAAATACAAGAATAAAGAAATCAATACATACATGTTTTTTGAAAATAAATTTTAAAAAACCACATACTTGGGGTGAACTAGCACACATTGCCCCCACAGTGAGAGCTGTAACCAGCAAGTCAGACGAGAATGAAGAGATGTTGGCAGGACATGGGAAGATTGTCCAATTGTGTGGCCACCCTGTGATGCGTGGGCAGTTCCTAAAGACATGGAGCAGTTACCCTGTGTGGTCCACAGGTGCGCTCTGAGCTGCCTCTCCAGTGGACATGAGCGCGTGTGTTCACACGGCCAGAGAGGAGAAGCGGCCAGGTCTCTGTCTGCAGGACAGTAGCCGCGCAGGCTGTGTGCTGTTCATGTGTGGGGTGTTCCCTGCAGTGAAAGGAAAGGGAGAGCGGTTCTGATGTACACTGAGGCATGGGTTAACTTGGAAACAGCTTGTGAAGTGCCAGTCATAAAATACCGTAAACTGTGTGATTCCTTTAAGATGTCTGGCACGGGCCTGTTTAGAGATGGAAGACAGCGGGTGGGTGGTGGTCTAGAGGTGGGGAGGGGGTGGAGCTCTAGTTCTGGTGGTCTAGAGGTGGGGAGGGGTGGGGTTAGAGTTCTGAGTCTGAGTGGATTTTATGGAGTAGCTTACTTTCCGTTTTTCGTTTGTGCTGCTGCCAGGTACAGTTTTTGTAAGATGCTCCCTTGCATTTTCCTCACCCCACCTAGCACGTGTTTGTCAGCACAGCAGCTTACTATCCTCAGCAAGTCCAGTCCCTGAAAGTCCTTCTCTGGACACCTGCCCCAGGGGCGAGTGCCTTTCCTTCCCCTTGGCGTGATGCTCTTGGAGTTTTGTCCACGCGTCCCTCCGTTCATTAGCACTTGACGACACTTAGTCTGGGTGCTGGGCACTTTGGAGCTGACTGACGTTCTGTTGAGGTTTCTGAGGAGAGGGGTGGCACGTTGTTTGTGGTTGTCGGAGCTGTGCGCTGCTGCTTGCATGGCTGTGCCCTTTGGACGTGCGTCTCCCCATGTCCGCGTGCCCGGGCTGCCTTCTCTGTGAGCACTTGGTGCTGCCAGTCTCCGACCAGCTGTCCTGGTGGTTGTGTGTGCACTGTGGTCATAGCTAACTTCCACCTGTTATTTGTCAAATCCTTTGTGGTGAAATGCTTGTTCTTGCCTGTCGTAAAAGCCTGGTAGTAACAGCTGTATGCTAGGAGTTTTGTTTTGGTCTAAAACACCCTGGATACAGTCCTACAGCACCTAGTGCTTTTAAAAAAATTTTTTTTTCCTCTCTGTGGGTTATCTTTGCAGTTGCCTAATAGCACCTTCTGAGGTGTAGTTGAATATTTCTGATTTTTCATGCTGTTTTATGGGTAGTATCTATTCAATTTTTGCCTAACTCAAAGTCACAGAAAAGAATTCACCCCCTTTTTTTTTTTTTTTTGAAATTTCATGGTTACAGTTTGACCATTTATCTAGCTAAATGATTTATTTTTATAAGTGGTAGTTTTACTGGTTTCAGTTAAAGGAAGGTCCGTTGTTCATAGGCCCCTCTCCCCCTTGCTGTATTTGGCTTCTGTGTTCAGTCAGTGGGCCAGGGATGCTGAAGACATGGAGTAGACATGTGCCACCACCTGTGACGTTCAAGTCCCGGCTGCTGCTGCACTTCCAGTCTGACTCTCTGTTAATGTGGCAGATGGCTGAAATCCTTGGCCCCTGTATCCACATGGAAGACCCCAGTGGGGACCCAGGCTTCTGGCTTTGACCTGGCCCAGTCCTGACCAGTGTGGCCACGGGGGAAGTGACCTAGCAGGTGGAGGATGAGTCACCCTGCAATGTGAAGGGTGTGTCTGCAAGGCTCTCTTTGTAGATTCTGTTCCAATTTCATGTCTGTACTGCACCATCTTGACCTGGTCTGTAAACCATGGAATAATGCTGTTGCATTTACTTTTACTTAAATGTCTAATTATTGACTGCTAGCATATGGAACTAGCATTGTGTCTGAGGGGGAGTATCAGCTTTGTCTGTGACAGTCTTGCTGAATCATGGTCATCCTTTATCCTGGGAGTTTTGTGCCTCTCCTCCTGAGGCGTGTTGGGTGAAGCCGAGGAGGGGAGGTGGTCTGGGGCAGTGCCCTCAAGCTGCAGGCTGAATCCTGGCGCCTGTTGCAGAGCTGCTCACTGCACTTCTCCCAGAGCTTCCTGCTGAAGGTCCCTGAGCCCGTGCCACCCGTGTGGCTTCCACCTCACGCAGCCTGCCTCGGCTGTCCCAGGTGTTTTGGGATAAAAGATAGCAGGGTGCTCCTCTCTGTGCCTGCCTGGCTGCCTTTGCCTCTGCCTTCAAGCAGATATAAAACTCAGACCAAAACCACAGCAACAAGACCACCGTTGAAACCGCAGTGGTGGGCGGGCCCTCTGACTTGTTCCTGCTCTGGGTGGAAGTGTGTCGGCTCCTGCAGGGCTGCCTGGGTGCCCTTCAGGCTGAGGCAGTTCTGTTCTGCCCCTAGCTCTTGCTGGAGTTTTAGCATAAACAGAAGTTAAATTTTGCAAACTTCTTTCTTTTCACCTAGTGATAATCATTGAAGTGCCAGCTTTGTTGTTGCAGTACTGACCTGACTCGGTCCTCCTCTCAGCACCCATGTTCCTGGCGTGGCACCCCTGCAGTCCTGCCGCCCGGCTTGGCTGTCGGGCCCCTGGTGGCCTGAGAGACTCTTGGCTGCCCTCAGAGCTGGTGCAAAGCTGGTTGGCTGCTGAAGCCTGGATGTGGGGTGCTTGTTGAGGGGAACCTTAAATGATGAATTTAGAGCTTTTAGCAGAAAATACCAGGCTTTTTAGGTTAGGTGTGTGTCCTTGAGTCGGAGTGGTCTGTGAAGCTTCATGGAGTGTTGTGCTTCCTGTCGCTGGCAAGGTTTGTTTCCCTGTGCTGTCTGAAGGGTTTGTCACGTGTCACCTGCCATGTCTCTTGGAGTTCCGTCCAGCTCAAGTCGTGTTGGAATCACTGCCTTCTCAGGGCTCTGCCTTTGGTTTTTGTCGGTGAGTTTCCTGTTTTCTGCCTCACGCTTCTTCCTGTCGTGCTTCGGTCTCACTTGCTCTTCCCTTTGTGGCGAGCCTGCAGCCTGGCTGACCCAGGGCTTTCTGTTCTAGTAGCTATTACTGCTGCGTGTCCTGCTCCAAGCACTGCCCTAGTTGCATCCCCCCAAAATGTTTGTTTGTGGTATTTTAATTTTTATTAAATTCCAAATAGTTTCTTTTTTTTTCCTAATAGTTCTTATTTGATTCATGGGTTATATTTTTAAAATCTTTGGGGTTTTTCCACAGATCTTTTGTTCTTGGCCTCAGTTACTCTTGTGGTCAGAGAGCATACTTTCTGTGATTTCAGTTCTCCTAAACTTGAGATCTGTTTTAGGCTGCAATTTGTAAATCTTAGGATGGGTTTTGTTGTTGCCTCAGAATGTGGCACCCCACGTGTGTACAAGAAAAGCATGCTGTCTCTTCTTGTATGTTTGCTGGCTTTCTGAGAGCAGAGTGCTACCTTGAGTGGTGCTGTAAGAATTGCATTATTTCACAGCTAAAGTGGAGTGTCACCATTTTTAGATGATTGGGCATTGGGCGGTGCCATGGTGTAGCAGGCAGAGCCTCAGTCTGCGGTGCCCCACACCACATGGGTGCCAGTTTGTGTCCCCGCTTCTCCACTTCTGACCCAGATCCCTGTGAATGGCCTGAGGAAGCAGCAGAGGACGGTTCAAGTGCTGGGGCCCTTGCACCATGTAGGAGAGCTTGAAGAAGTTCCTGGGTCCAGCTCATCTCTGACCATTGCATTGGGGAGCAAGCCAGCGGATGGATTCAGAATCTCTCTCACGCGCGTGATGTGTACTCCAGTGGCCCTCTCTGCAACCCGTTTCTTCTTCAGGGTGCTGTGCTAATGCAGTGTGAGAACAACACATCAGATGTCAGACTCTGAGCAGGGGGTTCCTATGATATGGGATTCTGAATTTTTTTTTTTTTGAATTTTGTTTTCCTTTATTTGAAAGGCAGAGTTAGGAGGAAGGGAAGAGATAGAGCAAGAGTGAGCAGTGAGCGAGTAGTGGCGTAGTTTACTCCGCACATGGCAGCAACATGCAGTCCCGCCCAGACCTCTCTGGGGTTCTCTGGTGGGCGGCCGGAGCCAGGACACGGGCCGCGCTTCTGTTGCTTTCCAAGGAGCGTTGGCAGCTGGATCTGAGGCTGAGGAGCTGAGGCTTGAACTGGCACTCCATACAGGATGTCAGAAGCACCGGTGAGGCTGTGACAAGCTGCATGGGGTCAGCACTGTGGCATAGCGGTAAAATAGCATCCCGTGTGGGTGCTAATTCAAGACCCATCTGCTCCACTTGGAATCCAACTCCCTGCCCAGTGCTCCTGGGAAAACAGATGAAGATGGCCCGAGCGCTGGCGCCCAGCTGCCACGTGGGAGACCCAGAGCTCCTGATCCCAGCTTGGGCTGTTGTCCTCGTTTGGGAAGCGAAGCAGCAGATGAAGGTTCTCTCTGTTCCTACTTTCCATCTCCCCATTCCTTGACCCGCTCCTCCTCTTCATTCCTGCCTGTCCCTCTCTCAATTCTACATTTCAAACAAAGAACTCTTTAACAGCCAATAAAAGCCTACAAACTAGAACATCAGATAGGTATTTCAGTATCTGCGCATGTGGTTTTGTTTCACCTTTGACATGCACCGTGAGGCTCTGTTGGAGCATCTTCTGCTGTCTTGTCTTTTGTTGTCCATCCTGTCAGAGCCCGGAGTAGGGTTGTACTATGAAGTGCTTTTTGTTCTCAGCATAATTTTATTTACTCTATAAGGCATTAATGAAGAAGATAGACAAGTTTGTACGCTAGTAACTTCAAGCAGTTGTAAAATTATTGCAAGGCACTTCACTGCCTGAACTCCCTGCGTTTCTTTTCTTCCAGATAAACCGAGGAAGCTGGTGCACCCTCGAGCCGTGTCCTGATGCAGCGGCTCTGTTGGCTTCTGAGCGAGGTGGAGGTAAGCTGAGTTCTCCCGTGTCTACAGATTCTGCTTTCTGCTCACGGCGCGTTTGATTTGGGCATCCGTCGGCCCTCTGCATGGGGAGCACTAACCCGAGGAAGGGGAGCCTGGCCTGCGATTTGGGGCATTGTTGTCACAGTGTCAGAGGAGCCTCTGCAAGTCATGGGGCTGGGGGCTCGCTGACTCGTGCAGTGTCTGTGCAGACGTGCAAGCGATGGGTTCCTAATCTGTGCCCTCAGTTGAGGCTTGAAGCCAAGCTCTCCGTCATGGCTGCACATTGGGGTTACCTGAGACCAGCTGCGTTCTGCCCTGGCATTCTGATTCCCGGGGTGGGCTGCATCCTGGCATCAACCGAGTTCTTGTTTGGACATCCTCCTGTACGGTGGGAGTGGAGAGCCGTAGCATGAAGGGAGTGTTGTCAGGACCCAGGCCTCTCTAGGCACATCAGGAGGATTAGCGATGGCCACTGGCTGCCATGGGCTGTGTCCCGCCTGTGAATGTGAGCCGAGTCCAGGTGCCGGTTCCTACAGCTGCCAGGGCAATACTGGAGATTGTCCTTCGGGTATTTTCCGTATGCTTAACTCAGCAAATGCTCGCCGTCCCCGTGTCCCTGGGCCTTTAGCATAGCCTTATGAAGGTGCTCAGTGCAGCGTGTTAAGGCCACATGGCTGTTGACACTCCCTGAGAGGCGTCTTACACTCGGCTTTCCGAGGGCCGTTAGAAACGGTCTTGCTGCTGTGTGTTTGGGTCTTGACGTTTCATAAGGCTGACCCTCTTCTCAGTTTAGCTGCCACCTCTGCCATCCAGGCTCCTGGCGAGCCTTGTACTTAAGAGTACCAGCGTTTGCGTGGTTTTGATTGTTGGGCAGCTTGAGCATCCCTTCCAGCCGCTCCAGCAGACAGGTCTGCCGAGAAGGAGTTAAATGAAATTGCCTCACAATTTTGAATATTCAAAAAAAGAAAGAATCCTGACCCATTCTTGTTTAATGTTCTTGAAATCACTGAACGTTTTTCCTGGAGTATAATCTCGAATGGGTTTTTTTTTTTAAAGATTTATTTATTTATTGGAAAGTGAGATATACAGAGAGGAGGAGAAACAGAGAGGAAGATCTTCCATCCGATGATTCACTCCCCAAGTGAGCGCAACGGCCGGTACTGTGCTGATCCGAAGCCGGGAACCAGGAACTTCTTCCAGGTCTCCCACATGGGTGCAGGGTCCCAAGACTTTGGGCTGTCCTCGACTGCTTTCCCAGGCCACAAGCAGGGAGCTGGATGGGAAGTGGAGCTGCCGGGATTAGAACCAGCGCCCATATGGGATCCGGGGCGTTCAAGGCGAGGACTTTAGCCACTAGGCCACGCCACCGGGTCCTAATCTTGAATGTTTTAGGCCCCTTCCACACTCTAGTCCCAAGCATAAACAATTTAGTCTTTTACACTGGTTTTCAAATTTGAGTTTTGTGGAATTCAGCAACTGGATCCTGCGTCCGAACTTGCAGCCCGCAGTTCCAGCTCCAGGCAGACTGTGAATCCTCCAGTATTTTCCACATTTGCTTTTCTTCCTTAAGAGAGAACAATGAATTAGACCAAGTGAGATGAGTGTCTCTCTAAATCACTGTTTTCTGCCTTAGTACTGGATAAACACAAGATGGAATTGTGTCTAACATGATTAAGCAAAGTCCAAGAGATGTTGCTAAAAGGTTTTTGCCAAAGAGGAATTTATTTTTTAACATATGTGTGCGTGTGTTAATTTATTTGAAAGCAGGGAGATGTAGGGCCAGTGCGGCAACCCACAGGCGAACCCTCCCCCTGCTGACAGTGGCATCCCATATGGGCGCCACTTCATGTCCTGGCCGCTTCAGTTCTGATCTAGCTCCCTGCTTGCAGCCTGGGAAAGCAGCAGAGGCTCATTTGTACTCATTTGAGGAGTGAACCAGAGTATGTATGGACGAGTTTCTTTCTCTCTCTCCCTTTTTCTCTCAGTAATCCTGCCTTTCAAATAAGAATAAATTAACCTTAAAGAAAAATAAAATCAAGGTGGGAGATGGAGCATGAGAGCTCTGGTTCGCGCATGCATGAGTTGCGTCTGACTGCCTCTGTATCTCCTTTGCTGGGAGGGTTTTCCCCTGCTCTGTGTGAAATGGGCGGAGTAGGCTAGCCTACTAGCCTGAGCACTTCCTCTAATAGTAAGGCCTCAGGCCCAGAGGTAGGCCAGGTGGATCTGAGCGCCTCTGGACCCAGCACCCTTTTCACTGGCTCTTACTGTGGAATGCTGGAAGAATGCCACAGCCAGACACCTGGGACCGCTTTGCCCCGGAGGATGGCTGCAGGCCATTTTCCCTCCTCCCCAGCCTGCAGGCATCGTTCTCTCACCCTGTGAATTTTCAGCGCCTCTTGGACTGTGGTCCCTTACAGTGCTGCAGTGAATGCTCCTGCTGAGCGAAACCCAGATCTGCTTTGAGTTTTTCCGTTAGAATGGCTTCAGCTGGTTTTGTTTCAGTCTGTAGTTTGGATGTGGTCGGTTGGACTGCCAGCTGGACAGCAAGCCGCTGGGCATGGGTGCTGTGACAGCCCTTTCTCTTTTTGGCCAGTCCCGCTGTTTTCCCCACAACCACAGAATGGAGTGTCTGATTTTCCTATGGGTGGATGGGGAAGGAGCAGAGAGATCAGGACTCTACCAGCACTGTCTGAGTTACCGCATCTTCCATGAAATGCAGAGAAAGCCTCCAGAACGCCCGTTGTTTCCAGGCTTGGCAAAAACAGAGCTGTTCCCATCGAGCTGACGCCCTGAAATACTGGAACCAAGACCGAAATGGGCCGAGATCGTGTTCAACGGAAATATTTTTAGATTAGTCCCTTGCTTTCTATTTTGTATTTTTGTAATTTTGTGTTGACACTGTCTAATAGGTTTGTCTCTGCCAGAAAAAACTAGCGATGCCAGTGCCCCCACCTCCCCCCACAGTTTCTCTTTGGATACTTCGCACTACATCCAGTTGTCCAACAGAAAAGCCGATGCTGACCAGTGAGCCGGGAGCTTGGTGGAGGCCGCTCCTCCCCGTCCTCCAGCAACGGGGCTGACTCATGGCAAATAATTTATTGCTTATCAGTTATTAACTGATAATAACTGCAGTCAGGGTAGAGCAGTTTCTTTCCACACTTCCTCCACACGCAGTTGAAAGAGTGGGAGTGTATACCTAGTCCTTGCCTTCTTTCAGTATGGAAATGAGGAACAAGTTGGGGAAATGCAAAATGAAAGTGCTTTGTTTTGTTGGTTTGTTTTTTTGTTTTTAGTTTTAAAGCAAGATTTATTAGAAAAGCTGAGAAGAGAGACTCTGTCCTAGTGATGGGAGGGGGCTCCAAGACCGCATGGTGGCAGAGAGAAAACCCAAGCCTCCTGCCTTGGGGGAGCGGGGGAGGACGGAAAACAGCAAAACAACAACAACAACAGGCCTCCTGCCACGTGGGGGGAAGGATGGAAACAAAACAAAACAACAACAACAGGCCTCCTGCCACAGGGGCGAAGGGAAAGAACGGGAAAAAACAAAACAAAACAAAACAACAACAAAAACAAAAAAGCCCCCTGACCTCCTGCCATAGTGGCAGGAAGTAAAAAGAAAGAAAAACCCAAATTAATGGTGGGGATCTTGTCTTTTAAAATGAGAGTACTTTATAAGTGAGCAAGAGCACAAAGCTAAGGGTGAGAGCATGACCGCACAGCTCTGCAGGAGTGGACCCCGGAGCTTGATGTGTGTTAGGGTGCTGGGTGCCCAATCTTCATGGAGTGAACCGTGGAGCTCAAGTGTGTTAGGGTGCTGGGTGCCCAGTCTCCATGGAGTGAACCCCGGAGCTTGATGTGTGTTAGAGTGCTGGGTGCCCAGTCTCCATGGAGTGGACCCCGGAGCTTGATGTGTGTTAGGGTGCTGGGTGCCCAGTCTTCATGGAGTGGACCCCGGAGCTCAAGTGTGGTACGGTGCTGGGTGCCCAGTCTCCATGGAGTGGACCCCGGAGCTTGATGTGTGTTAGGGTGCTGGGTGCCCAGTCTTCATGGAGTAGACCCTGGAGCTCAAGTGTGATAGGGTGCTGGGTGCCCAGTCTCCATGGAGTGGACCCCTGAGCTTGATGTGTGTTAGGGTGCTGGGTGCCCAGTCTCCATGGAGTGGACCCCGGAGCTCAAGTGTGGTAGGGTGCTGGGTGCCCAGTCTCTCTCCATGGAGTAGACCCCTGAGCTTGATGTGTGTTAGGGTGCTGGGTGCCCAGTCTCCAGGGGTCATCTAACTTCCCTTTTATCTACATCATCAGAATCAGAGGAGGAGCTGGAGGCACCCAGCCAGTCACAAGCATTTCCTGAGTGCAGAGGGGGGCATGATAGGTCCATCTTGGTCGTCATGCAGAATGTGGGAGGAGGGTGAAGTTGACCGGTTTCCTAGAACACGTCTGTTCCTGCCTTCAGTCTGAGAATCCAGGCCTGCTGGGAGTTAGCTGGGTGAATCTGCACTTTCCCTCGGTCTTGTTGTCCGTCTCTGCTCCAGCCCTTCTGATGATGTGGACGCACAGCCCGTTGGGCCAGAGCGCTGTGGTCAGGCATGGCAGCTTCACGTGGTAGGCGCCGCACTGCTCTCCACGGAAGAGGGACTCTACGGCTGACCCATGGCTCTGCTGTGGATGTGGCCTCGAGGCCCTCTGCACACTGGCCCACCCCCGCTGCTGGTCCTGTGGTGACCTGGTTTCCTGGCAGCAGATAGAGGCCTGGGAGGGCTAAGTTGGGTAGCTCATGGTGGTAGCACTACCTCCGTGTTAAACTCTGGCACATGTCTGGTAATGGAGACTTCAATTATCAGTGACTTTTTGTTTACTTTGCCATTGTCTCATAATGTCAGCTGTACTTGAATTTGCCCGCCTCCAGCCAGGGCTTCTGTGAAGTTGGTGGCCACCCGCCACGTCTCTGATCTGCCAGGTCACAACTCCTGCTGTCAGAGAATAGGCTAACGTCTTGCAGATTTCATGAGATGAAGTTCTGGGGCTCCCCCAGTGTTACCCCAGGTATTTGTGTCTGCTGGCACTCAGCCGAGCCCCATCCCACTGTCCTGAACTGCAGACTGGCTCTGCAGAGAGGTTTCCTTTGCTCACACATTGGTTCGCCTTGGAAGACCTTTAATAAGATAGGAACCTTATGTTCTTACTCAGTGGACCCCCCTTTGTGTTTTATTGATAAAGTCTCAAGTTTCCAGATAGAAATGTTCCTATTTTGTAACAGAACTTTTCATACTGTTACGCTTGCATGCTGACACCAGCAGGTTCACCTCTGTCGGAAGACTGTAACCTCCTGACCCGCTGTTTCTCAGACTCTGCCCCGCCACACAGCCGCATGCCTGTGTTGTTGAGGCAGCAGAAGTGGCTACAATTCCCATCACGTGGTCATTCCTAGAGGCGGACTTTAGATTTTGGTAGCCAAAAACAAACAAAAAAATCCCCTAATTACCTGGGGGTGGTTCCTCAATAGGTCCATTCCACTTACATACGTAAATATGGGCAAAATATGCCATGCCTGTATGATTCCTAATGTTTAATCAAGTGAAAGAAAAAGAAATATTGATGGGTGCATGGAGGGAGAAGGGGAAGGAGCGGAAGAAAGATATAAAGAGCTAGCTGTTGGGATGAAGAGAGAGTGGATTTTCCTTTTTAAGTATTGTTTGAATAATTCTCTTCCAGAGTGTGAGGACTTCCTGGATGTGGGGCTGGGCAGCGTGTGGGCATCCGGGAGCGACTCCGAGCTTGTGCCCCCCCGCAGGAACAGCGTGCACAGCGTCCTTGTGTCACAGGTACTGGCGGGGCGTCCCTGGGTGCTCCTGTCCCCTCCGGCCTTCCCTAGAGGTATGGACAGCGTCCTCATGCTGCAGGCACTGGTGGGGTCTGCCCTGCGGTGTGCCCTCGCCTTTGCTGCCTCGTTCCTCTGACGAGTGCTGGTTCAGCTCTGTGTCCCTCCCCCAAGGAGCTGGGAGCCAGCCAGCTCGGTGGGCTCCTCTCATCCCGAGAGGGTTATAAACCTTTCCTTTGGAGAGGAACTCAAACTGCCAAGACTTGGAAAAAGCAGTAGCCACATTTATCTTCTGCAAGGCCATGCTGCTTATTTGCGTCTTTTTGAAACTCACACAGAAGTCTAAATGAAGCAGGGCTCCTTTGGGATGAATTCAGTCAGGTGTCAGTGGGCCGACGTGCTGTCATGGTGTTCACATGGAACCGTTTCTGGTTAATGTGCTCAGGCCTGAAGCCTGTTGCAGAGTGGTGATAATCACCCCTATCATCTTCCTAATTGGAACTTTCTAGACCTCTGCTTGCAAGCCACATTTATCCCTAGTGAAAGCCTGTTGGTGCGTCTGCATGCAGCTGCAGGAGGGCTAAGAGAGGGTCAGTGGGACTGGCTGCTTGCTTTTTCTTGAGTTTCTGCCCGTAGCAAATTGCTTTGACCCCGAAGACTAGAGGGCTTTCCTGTGTGCAGCGCAGCTGGTATGTTCAGTGGACATGGTGCAGGACTGCTGCAGCTGCTTGAGCAAGGCTGAAGGCTCATCCCTGAGCTTACGGTGGCGTGGCAACAGGCTGCAAGCATCTGTGTTCGCTGGTTAAGTCAGTGCTGGGGGCTCACGGTACAGCAGTGCTGCTGGATTCTGGAAGTGTGTTCTAGAAGCTGCTGGAGCCTGCGTGCATGTGGCTGGCCGTTTGCCCACTGGGGTCCAGGTTGCAGCTCGGGTCTCCCCTCCATTGGTTGACCCTGTGCGGTTTGTAATCCTCTTGGGCACACTGCCTTCGTAGGCACTGTGCAGAGATCTGTGCTGTGACTTGGGGTTTCTGCACCTGTTCCCTATAGAGCTGGCTCTCTGGGGGGTCTGTGAAAACACCTCACATTGCGAAGGTCTCCTCTTCTCTAGAACTGTTGAAGAAAGCCAAAGCTAGTATTTTTAAATGAAATCGAATTTCAGTGATTATTATTGTGATGGTGAAGTTTTAAATGTAGTTTTCTGTTCCCACTAAAGGGGATGCTATTCTGAAGATATTGGGCCTCAAAAGCATACGGTTTGTTTGTTTGTTTTTGTTTTGGTGGGGGAAATCAAGAGATCGGAGATTTTCTCTAAATTCCAAGTTTAAAATAGAATCATTGATAGTTACTGAAATGGGATCACAGATAGTGGAATTCTGTTAGATATTTATGTATGTTTGAAAATTGAAATGGCAACAACTTCCTCAAAAATGAAGGTAGCACCTTCCCAAGAAACGTTGCTGCCTCCTGGCCCTGCAGAGCCTGTTGGCACCTGAGTGCCTATTACTGCGGGCATTGAGGGCGCCTGCACAGGTGTCTGGGAAGACTGGCCAGGCACAGCCGGCGAGCTGCAGGACACTCCTCAGAGAAGATGGGTCTCCATTTCCTGCTGGAGGGCCGAGGGTGAGGCAGAAAGGCGAGATGCTCTTTGACCTCTGCGGGGGGGCACGAGGACATTGGCCTTCCAGGCTCGAGCTCCGGAGACGCCTGGCAGTCAGGCTTTCTGCAACATTTTCACAGAACCTGGGCTCCCTTGTGAAAGGAGCAGGAGGAAGAGGCCCAAGGCTGGCGTGCGTTTCCAGGCAGCAGGCCCTGAACCAAGTCTGTGTACACGCTGGCAGACAGTAACTCCTAGGCCCTCAGCGACGGAGGAGGAGAACTGAGCTTGGTAACTGGGCCCGGCTCTTAGGAGAACTGAGCTTGGGAACCTCAGCCTTGAAAAATCTAATATTTGGTGGTTTGTCTAGTGATCTGGTGCTGGCCAGCAGGCTGTCAGTTACTTCCGAAGCCATCGATACCTCAGTGGTCATCCCCACGACGTGTGGGGCGAGTGTTAGAATGCCCTCAGCTTCTCCCCCAGGCTCTAACCTTCTTCTTGTCTAAAAAACCGTCTGGAGCCAAGGCATGACAACATCGTTTCCTGTGCACTGAGTGGTGCATGACGTCACTTCCTGTGGCCTTGCTGAGGTCTGCTGGGCAGCCAGGAGTGCTGGTCCTGACCTTTCCCAGGGCGCCTCCTCAGGGCTGAACTCTGAGGCTGTTCTCACCATGTTAGCTAGCTTTTTGTTTCTTTAGCCAAAATTCCGGAGAGCAGGTTCTGAAAAAGAAAGTGTTATTTGGTCTTAGAATTTGGAGCCTTTCAGCTCAGAAGCAGGCAGCCTTCCGGGTGACCCTGGCAGAGTAGCTGTGGAGGATGACACAAGGTTCCAGGAAGCACCCCGAAAAGCTGGGCCGGACTCAGCTTGAGGACCACCCCCCATGACAGGAACCGCCTTCCAAGGGCACCGCCAGCCACTCACCCCTCCAGACACTGTGGTTAGAGGAAGTGAGTTTGGGGAGCCACACTGTCTTCTATTTGTAACACTTATGACAATTTCTGGTTCCTGAGGCCTTTAAAGATTAACAGCTTAAAATTTAGATTTTGTTTTGAAAATGAGGTTTGGTTCTGAGATCCTTTTGGCAGGTATGATTATAAAATACAGATGATCTAGGCCATTCTTCTCTGCAAAAGAATATTTGACATGTACAGAAACTGTTGCTATAAGGGCCAGCAGCGTGGCCTGCCTGGGAAAGCTGCCTGCTGTGAGGCCAGGATCCCATATGGGTGCCTCTTCATGTCCCATCCAGCTTCCTGCTAATGGCCTGAGAAACCAGCAGAAGATGGCCCAAGGTCTTGAGTCTCTGTACCCATCTGGAAAACCCAGAAAAGGCTCTTGGCTCATGGCTTTGGACCTGCCCAGCTCTGGCCACTGCAGCTGCTTGGAGAGTGAGCCAACAGCAGACAGATGACATCCTGCACTCCACCAGCCCTGCAGTAATGCCCTGCCCGCCCACGTAAAGCTGGGATGGAGAGAACACCTGGCTGGCCTCGGTGGCAGTACCTACTGTGAGTGTCATAGCTGGGGGTGAGTCACAACACCTGCCAGAACCCAAAGAACAGGATCGGGAGGCACCTCATGTGGGTGACTTGTGGGCTCATCTCTTGGACTGGAGGGCCTGCAGGTTTAGATGAGAGCTGGAGTAGTGACAGGCTGACAGAACTCAGCTGACACTCATGGAAATAGGGTTAGGAGGAGGCGTGGCAGGGCCAGGCTGCAGCACACACCAGCACGGGCACAGGCCAGGCCCGTGGGGAGACCATGCCAGGCAGGGCTGCTGCACCCACTAGCATCCATGGGATACTGGCCTGGGAGCAGGCCTGGTAGGAGAACTTAGGGAACTCTCCTGCTAGACTCAGTTCCCACTGTGGAGCATTAGGAGTTGGAGCTGGGGGCAGGCCAGGCCAGACAAAGCTGTAGCACTTCTCAGTATTTGTAAGGGCCAGGTCTAGGGGCAGGCCAGGCTGAACTAGGCTTCAACACCCACCGGAGAGAGCTGATAACTTGAGTGGGCCATACCAGGTTTGTTTGAAGCACCTGCTAGTATGCATGAGACGTGGGTTGGGAACAGACCTTGAAGGGAAGCTCTGGGGACTCTCTTGCTGGGCTTTGCTCCCGTTGGTGAGTGAGAGATTTGGGACTGCGAATGGACCAGGCTGGGCAAGGCTGTAGCACCTGTTAGTGTGGGTATGGGCTGAGTCTTGGAGGTGTACCAGTGTAGGTTAGGTTCCAGCAACCACTGGCACTCGAAAAAACCAGAATGGATGCAGGACAGGCTGGGCTAGGCTTCAGCACCCCCAGGTCACATGAGAACCATGTTGGGGGTGGGCCAGGTTGAGCTAGGATGCTGTGCTCACTGGCAAGAGCTGGAAGGGGATGGGCTGGGCTGAGCCAGACTGGCATCTGTTGCTGATTGTCAGAACTGGGGATGAGACATTTTGGACTGGGCCCACCCACATGTGTAAGACTTGGCTGGGAGCAGACCTGGTAGGGAATTTTGGGGACTCCCTTGCTGGCCGCTACTTCCACTGGTAAGCATGAAAGCTGGGACTAGGGGTAGGCCAGGTTGGGCTAAGCTGCCAGTACCCCCTGGCATCGAGAAAGAGCCAGGACGGGTATGGGCCAGCTGGGCTAGACCACGGCACCAATGGCAAGTCATGTCAGGCTGGACTGCAATATCCCCTAGTAGGTGCAAGTCCCATGGCTGGGAGCATGCCATACAGGGGAACTGTGCACATCCCCTGCTAGATTGTACCTACTGGGGAGTGTGAGAACCAGGGATGGGGGCAGGCCCAGCTGAGCTAGGCTGCAGCCCCCACAGGTGTGCACAAGAACCAGACGGAATGCAGGCCGGACTGGGCTAAGCTGAAGCAAAGGCTGGTATGTGTGAGAACCAGGGCTGAATGGGCTGGGGATGGGGTGGATCTGTTGGGGGTTGTTGGTTGTCACCCTGATTAGGCCATGGCATCAGCTGGGTCTGCAGTGATCAGGCTGGGCCGGCACAGAACTGACTGGACTGCTTGCATCCACCGTTACATGTCAGCTGTTGGGAGTGACAGGCTGAAACTGAAGCTGACCTGGCTTGTGTCAGGTCTGAGGTCACCCCAGGTCAGGTTTCTCGGGGATTCCCCAGCTAGACCACTGGACTCAGCCCAGCCTCTGATCATAGGACTTATAGTGTGACACTCGGTTGATTGCCTGTGTCGGGACTGGGCCGCTCAGTTGTTGTTGGCTCTGTAATGGACAGCTTGTCTGGATGCACTTGGGGGACATGATGGCCAGCTCATGTGGACCAACAGGGAATGGCAACAGAACAGGTTGCCTCATCGTAGGATGGCAACAGAACAGGTTGGACAATTCTCCCGGCCAAATTTTGCAGCATGTTCCTGAGTGTGTGGATGCACTGAGGTGGACTCTGTCCACTAATGGACCCTGGAAGATTTTCTCTAGCCTGGAGCAACAAAAGCATCAACTTTTCAGACTATCAAACCGCTCAGGTCACACCCTCCAAGCACGCTTCCCCACATCAGGGTCTCTGAAGTGTCATCCGACAACCATCCCCCTTCTCCGGGTGCTCATTTAGTGTGACAGAAAGGAGCAGCTGTCCCCTCCTCTACCCCTGTGGATACAGGGAGGAAAAACAGAAAGCCAAAACCCACCTAACTTCCCGTCCCACCCTAGTCGGGGCTCCAGGATCTCAGCTGGGTAGACAGTGTTGAAAAAAGAATAGCAAATTTTAAAGGAAATTACCTTTAAAACCGCATTAAGATTAGACACACTTTAGGGGTCGGCGTTGTGTGACTGCTGAGCTGCGTGGAAGCTTGGCTGCTCCCTGCCTGTGGTCTGGAAAAGCAGTCGAGGACAGCCCAAAGCCTCGGGACCCTGCACCCGCGTGGGGGACCTCAGAAAGTCCATGGCTCCTGGCTTCAGATCAGCTTAACTCTGGCAATTGCAACTACTTGAGAAATGAGCCAGTAAATGGAAGATCTTTCTTTTTTTCTAATTTTGTTTTTGATGATGTTTTACATAGTTGATTAGGGTGGGAAGGGTCCAGGACCAGGGGAAAATGGGTGAGACCTTTGTGTCCATGTTTTCTTTTCCTTCTTGTATCTGGGTGAAAGGGAGAGAAGAGGCAAGAAACCGCACCCAGCCTCCCCGCTGCCTCAGCACCTGGGGATGGGGACAGCCGCCCGATGTCATCCCAGGGTCCCCATGTGGAGCATGCCTCGGGATCTGCTCCAGTGGTTTTGATAGCTCTGAAATGCTGTCGATCCTGCAGATGCAAGGATCGGGTTCCTGGCTCTTGGGTTGGCCTGGCCCAGCCTCAACTGGTGCAGGAATCTGAAGACTCAGTCAGTGGACGGCTGTCTGCCTTTATGCGTTTCAAGTAAAATGAAACAGGTTTAAAAACGAAGTGTGCATTAGCAGGTCACCAGGTGTTTTCTCATTCTGATAGCATCTTGCAACAGGTGGATGTTTGGTGAGTGTGTGTGTCATGTCCCAGGGCAGCAAGCCAAGTGTGTTTTGCAGGCAGTGCCCTGCCGGGACTGGAGACCAGAGTCGAGAGGTGCCTTTTTGTCAGGAAGCAGTTCTGAGCTGCAGAGAGCGCGGTAGGTGAGAGAGACACGTGACCGTCCCAGCTGGGGCTGCGTCGGTGACTTGCCTGCCTGGCGTGTTTTCGAGTAGTCTTGCCGCAAGTTTTCTCTGTCGCTGCTTATTCTGCTCGTCAGTGGGGTTGTTGTGAGAGAAAGTGAGGTAGCTAAGGGTTCATGTCTGAAGGCTGCTGGAGGAAGTTAGCACCAATACGTGGTGGCGTTTATCTTCCTGTAGTGTGGGAGATGGGAGAGTCTGGGATTCACAGCTGGGCTCTGTGCTCCATGCCTGCCTTGGAGTCCTGGGGGAGTAGGAGTGCCTTGGCAGGGGCTCCATGCCTGCCTTGGAGTCCTGGGGGAGTAGGAGTGCCTTGGCAGGGGCTCCATGCCTGCCTTGGAGTCCTGGGGGAGTAGGAGTGCCTTGGCAGGGGCTCCATGCCTGCCTTGGAGCCCTGGGGGAGTAGGAGTGCCTTGGCAGGGGCGTTCCATTCCCCCATCGCTGCCTCTGCCTTCCTGGGACTGTCTTCCCAGGTGTCGCCCCTATTCTCCTAAAGAGACCACCTGCAGTGGATGTCAGAGCAAGGCCTCTCCCTCTTGGCCCATGCACACTCCGGCGTACACGGTCAGAGGGGACCCAGCAACAGGAGCGCTGGCGTCGAGGTCTTGCTCTTCCCAGGCGACTGAATGACATGGCCATGCAGTTCAAGTGGAGGTCAACCCCAAGTTAATGCCCAATTGTGTGGAATGGACTGTCTGCGCCTCACTTCCTAATCTCCCTTCCCCTCCAGCCTCTGTTTACACATTGTCTCATAAGCAGTTAATCTAGGAACCAGATTCCATGGAGTGGGGAAAAATAGCCAGGGAGATTCAGCTCCAGAGGGGCAACCAGCAGAAGCGTCAGTTAACCGTTTGAAATGGCTGCTCCAAAACTGAGAGTGTTAGCTCTCATGGATTAGCTTGATTTTCTATAAAGTATCATCATTTTTTCACTTTTTAAAGAGGTTTGTTATTTCAAAAGAATTAGAGAAAGGAGGTAAGGGGAGAGGAAGAGTGGGGAAGCAGGAGGTCGCCGCCGTCTCTTCATCACAGTGGCTGGGACTGAGCCGGGCTGAAGCCAGGAGCTTCGTCCAGTTCCCATGTGAATGCAGGGACACAAGTGATTGGGCCATCTTCCACGGCTTTTCTCAGGCTACTGGAAGGGAGCTAGACAGGAAGTAGAGCAGCTGGGACACACACCGGTGCCCATATGGGCAGAGACAGTGTGTCCCATTGCTGTACCACAACACCAGTGTTGGATTTCATCACCCTTGACCTTGAGTCAGCTGCCTAATCAGGGCATTACAAAAACACTGTGAAAAAATTACAGAAGCACCTTTCTTTCCCCATTCCTGGTCCTGTGAGGGAGCATGGGGAAGGCACTAAGACAGTGCCCGCGTTGCAAGGGGCTGTGCCCCCTCCCTGCCTCGGCCCTCCATCTGAGACTCTGGTGTCTGAGCAGGAGTGGAGCACACGAAGCTACTCTGACCAGGGACAACCAGGGGACAGAGGAGTGGCACTTTGTTGAGGATTCAAGACTGACAGTTGTATGTGACGGACCTCACGGCCCTTAGCCCGTCCTCAGTGCCATGAGGGATAACTTCCTGCTAGCTTAGCCTGGGAGCCATCCTGCGGTCGTGTGAAGCTGTTCTGCGTGTCTGCAGGGCCCTGCAGAGCAGTTGCACAGTGTTGAACATGGATTTCCCCACCTTGCGGCCGGCCGTCTGCTTTGTTCTCAGCGAAGGTCATGGAGATACTGGCCCTGACACAGTGCTGCTTTGCAGTTCTTTTATTGTAGCAGCACAGAGGCTTGTAATTCAGCTCAGGGCTGGACCTCCCAAGTCGCCTGTCTGTCTTCTGTGTGTGAAAACCCAGTATGGTGGGAGTAGTTCTAGTGGTGGTGTTGTTGGAAGAGGGTGGGAGGAGGGGACCTTGACTCCTCCATCCCTGAAGGTCAGGTGCACGCACATCCAGCTGCAATTTGTTTTCTAAGAACATCCTTGTTGGTGTGGCTGTGTGCCCTACCACTTAAGCCACTGACCAGGACATGCATGTTGAGTGTCCAAGCTGAGTGCTGCCTGCCACCCTGGCTTCCTGTCAGTGCAGAGGCTGTGACAGCACAAGGAAACCCGGGCTCCTGGGTCCGGCATGAAACAGCCCATCCACCACAGGTGTGTGGGGAGTGAAGCAGCAGAATGGCAGCAGAATGAAGTTCTGTCCTTTTCTGCCTCTTGAATAAATTCCTTTGTGAAAATCAATGTTTGAAGCCAGTTCCGTTGCTGCTGTTTGGGGCTCTACTGGGAAGCCATTTGCGTGGCCTTAAGTAACTGGGCTTACCTGCTTGGTCCTTCTTGTTAGCACCAACCATGTTTCTGTCTGTGGCAGCCTGCAGGAAAACAGTCAGCCAGCGATGTCCTGGGACCCAGTGCTTCAGCCGAGGACACCGCTTCCCAGGATCGGCATTCTTGTCCGGGCGGTGATGTGTCTGCCCCCTCGACTGCAGAACTGAACAGGCCCAGAGAAGAGCTGGGTGCTGCTGGCCTCAACCCGCTTGGACTAGGAGCAGAGGGCTGCGCAAGGGACAAGGAGCCTAGCGGTCGTGGTGAGGTGGAAGAGGAAGAGGAGCTGGACAGCATCACCGACGTGCCTGCCGGCCACTCGCTGCTGAGGGGCTCTGTGCGTCCACTCTCCCCCTTCCGGAGGCATAGCTGGGGCCCCGGGAAGAACACAACCAGTGACGCAGAGATGAACCAGCGGAGGTGAGCCGGGAGGCCCAGGGCTCAGGGACGTGAGCTGGAAGACTCAGGGCTTGGGGAGGTGAAATGAGGGGCCCAGGGCTTGGGGAGGTGAGCTGAGAGGCCCAGGGCACAGGGAGGTGAGCCGGGAGGCCCAGGGTTCAGGGATGTGAGATGAGGGGCCCAGGGCTCAGGGAGGTGAGCCAGGAGGCCCAGGGTTTGGGGAGGTGAGCCAGGAGGCCCAGGGCTTGGGGACGTGAGCTGGGAGGTCCAGGGCTTGGGGAGGTAAGATGAGGGGCCCAGGGCTTGGGGAGGTAAGCTGGGAGGCCCAGGGCTTGGGGAGGTGATCCGGGGCCCCAAGGCTTGGGGAGGTGAGATGAGGGGCCCAGGGCTTGGGGAGGTGAGCTGGGAGACCCAGAGCTCGGGGAGGTGAGATGAGGGACCCAGGGCTCGGTGTCAGGAAGATGCCTGTCCCCATTCCAGCTCTGTGACTTCTTTGGATGGACCCTTGGACTAATCGCTCCACTTTGATTTTCTCATCCATAAAATGAAGTGTTTTTCTTTTTTGCTTATTTGTAATGGTTAAATGCTTCTAATAGACACTCCTTAGTGACAATGTTTGCCAGCCTTGTTCATGAAATCGGTGCTCAGAAAACATTGCAAAGAATAGGTTTCTGTTCATTTTGAATTAAATAATTAAGTTGTAGAGTCTTAACAAGTCTTCATTTTTTAAAAGACTTCCCAAGAATTGTAGCCATCTGTTGGTACAGCAGAATGCTTTAAGCAGACATGGTCTTCCTTTAATGCTTAAGGGAGCGTAAAACACATTACACATTGTTAAATTGTTATAAACAGTCTCAAGTATCCAGAGTATTACTACTCTGTGTGACCCAGTCCTCCTCCCTCTAGGAAACTTGGACCCTGGCCACCACTGTGCACAGGGGCAGGTGGCTTTCTCCTTGAGTGCATTCCAGAGCTGCTGCTCAGGGCAGGATGGCATCTGCGGGAGGGGCCGGCCCAGCTCAGAGGAGCACTTGGTTCTGCTCCCCAGGTAGAGCTGCAGAGAGGAGGTGGAGTTCTGAGCCCACACGGCTGGTGGGGCTCCAGCACACAGGCCCTCTGCCCTCTTTTCCCTGGGTTGGAAGTGGAGCAGCTGGGACTCGAAGCAGTGGGGTGCTGGCACTGCAGGGAGCAACTTCCTGTGCTGTGCCGTGACATCAGACCTCTTTGCTCGCATCCTAAAAACATCCTGGCTGTCCTCTGTGTCAGCTAGTCCCAAGTATTCGCTCACTCTCCCGCTCTTGTTCAGCTGTCCCACACTGGGTGTCCACTGTGTATCCTGGAGAGGCAGAGGTCATGAGGCCCCAAGGCACCTTCCCTTTACAGGCAGTTATCCTTGACCCTGTGCCTTCTGGCTTTGTGGCCCAGGACACTGTGGCTACATGATGACACGAGCAGGAGTGCAGTGTGGTTGGCCCGCTGCTCTGTGCCATGTCCGCCAGTGTCCTGAATATCTAAACACTTGGCTTCCCAGTTTGATTCATACTGCAGTTTTTGTCTTTGTGTTAAAACATTCACAACAGAAAATCAGCGGTCGTGGGGAATGACCTTTGTAGCTAGAATCTTGTGAGGCAAGGGTGACCTGCTGCCCGGGTGCCCTTCCTTGTCTTAGGTGAGCAGGGTGTCAGGCAGGAGGGTCCTGGGTTGCAGGGTCCAGGGTGACCTGCTGCCCGGGTGCCCTTCCTTGTCTTAGGTGAGCAGGGTGTCAGGCAGGCGGGTCCTGGGTTGCAGGGTCCAGGGTGACCTGCTGCCCGGGTGCCCTTCCTTGTCTTAGGTGAGCAGGGTGTCAGGCAGGAGGGTCCTGGGTTGCAGGGTCCCTTTTCTCTATGAGCGCCTTTCGGACCCTTTGTGCAGATGGCTGTCAGAGGTGCATTTTACTCCTGTGTGCATGATGGCCAGGGTTGTGTGATACTCTGCAGAGGGAAGTGACAGCAGAACTTTGAGGCTCTGGGTCATTTCACTGTCTCGTGACATAGGTTTTCATGAGTATGACTTAAACCTCATCATATATAATATTGCCTGGGTTTTCAAGTTGTAAGAAAATCCTTTTCTAGTTTTGAATAATATTCTTTTT
Organism: Ochotona curzoniae; assembly: GCF_017591425.1. Lineage (NCBI taxonomy): Eukaryota > Metazoa > Chordata > Mammalia > Lagomorpha > Ochotonidae > Ochotona > Ochotona curzoniae. The sequence goes on along the minus strand of NW_024467122.1, from coordinate 1,378,078 downwards.
TCTGATCTTTGTGCTTTTATAATGTAATAAACTCACTGATGTGTCTCCTGGTTGGCCTCTTGGGGCGAAGGGGCATTGAGGCTGTCCCCACGGACGGTGCTGGACACTTGGACCTGGATGTTTTTCCACTGTGTGTGACCTAAGCACTGACCTGTTGCACTGTTCATTTTCAGTTCAATGCGAGCTCTTGGGGATGTTGTCAGGAGACCTCCCATCCATAGGAGAAGGTACAGACCTCGCTGACCTGGTGGACTAACCCTCTGCTCGGAGCGCAAACTAACAGGCCTTTCATTGCTCACACCACTACACAGCCTTTTCTGATTTTTCTTTTCTTTTCTTTTCTTGCATCTGATTTGAGCAAATGAAATTGAGGTACTTAGCACTGATGTCCACACTGTGTGAACTGGTTCCGCTGATGGTTTTTTTCGGCAAGCATTTTGCCGGCTGCCCCCCCTCGTGTTCAGATGCCTCTGATAGGATCTCACCCATCTGGGGAGGTGGAACTGTCCATGCTGTACTGCTCTAATGTCTCAGGGAGCTACTTTGTTCCCATTCTGGAAAGCACAGACACCTGTGTGCTCAGGCACGGGCCCTGAACTGCTTTCAACACTTTGTTTCATGGTGTGATGAAAGCCTTGGTGATGGGCCACTTGGCAGCTTCCCTTTCTTTGGTGTAAAAACAAGAGTCATGAGTCAAACTTCCAACCTCTGGATTCTCTATTAAGGTGAAGTTTTGAAGCTAAAATTATATGATTAGTAATCTTGGAGTTGTTAGTCAACTTTTCTAAATGTTAAGTTTCATTTATGTTTATTATTCATAAATCATTAATGACTTTATTTGGAAAAAATGTTTAAAAATGCAGAAATTAGCTTCTCATGTTAGGGCTGGATGGCCCTTGTCATAGGGACTGTGGTGAAAACGTGTTGTTCACTGTTGACTGAGCTTGTCTGTTGGGAGGCAAGCAAGTAGTGACCTGTCCAGCTTGAACTTTTCCAAGGAGATGCTTTGTTTACTGCTGGAGTGTAGACCAAAAATGTGTGTGTGTGAGAAAGCCAGTGCTTAAAATCAGATAGTCTCAGGAATTTTGATCATTGTGAATGTCCTATTGTTATAAATGCCATTTCTGGTAGCAGGTGTATAAACCTTTGCAGGTCTTTCACATGCCTTTGCTAAAAGCATTCGTGTGCTACAGACAGAGGTTAGACAAGTTGCCGGACAGAGTCAAGGCAGCATTGAGAAGTAACCGTTAGCACTTGTAGTTATGGTTGCACTCACAGTGTTGCTATTTTTTGTAGGAAGAATATAAAGTATAATTTTCAGTTTTGTAGAGGGAGACATGTTTCTCTTTAATGTAAGACTTCCTGAATTTCAAAAACAGACGCTCACAGCCAGTGAACCATTAGATGTTCTCTCCACTCTGGAGTAACTGAGAAAGCCAGCATGCTCTGTGAAGGGCTCAGCCTTCTGGAAGATGTTTGCTGATACACGGAGGGCACACACTGGGTGGGCTGCAGCGGGACTGCCAAGTCCACCCCCCATGCCCTGTGCTTCACCCCCCATGCCCTGTGTTTCATCCTGGTCCTGGTCCTGGGCCGAGAGCAGGGCGTGCTGCTGAGCTCTGCACCAGGAGCATCTGTTACCATGTTCTGTTTTTAGTATGCAGTTAGATATTTGGGCATAATGTGCTTGCTTATTAGCATATTGGTGATTTAAGAAATAAGTTAATAATTGGAAAGAAGGGGCTGTGACGTTTTGTGTGTGAGCTCTGTTGTTGCTCACACATCACACGAGAGTGTTGCTGGCCAGTCCCGTCCCAGTTGCTCATTTATTCCCACTAGCTGCTTCCACACATAGGAGCTTTGTATGATTCTTTCAATTGATTTAATACTGCTAAAATCAGTTTTAAGTGGCAGCTTCAGGCTTTCCTTGTACCGGACAGCCCTGCAGAGCAATTGTCCTCCTTTGTCCCATTGGCCCACCCTCCTGTGTCTTGGAGCCACTCCCTCCCTGTGCACAGGGCTGCGGAGGAGCACAAGGGCTTGCCTTGGATTGAGTTCTGTTCACCAACCCCCTGCTGAAACACAAGCATTTGAAGGCCCACATGGTAACAGTAACATTTTTAAAAAGTTACTGGCTTTTGGTTAGTCAGTAGCATTGTCGTGTCATGGAGCACTTGAGTCTTTGAATAAATTATCCAACCCCAGATTTTCCATTCTTGTTGCTTTAGAACTCGTAGCAGTGGGTCAGGCCAGTGATCAAATGGCCTTGGTTTGTTTTGTGGGAAAAATGGGTAGACACCAAACATGTAAAAGATGTATTTCCAACTCAACATGAAGAAAGATTCTCTGCATTATTTAAAAGTAAGGGATGGAGGGAGGGGGCTCACACGGCGGGACAGGGCTCACACGGCAGGTCTCTACAGGGCTAAGGGCTCGGGAGCCCCAGGGCAGAATTAGAGAGTGTGACTAGGGTGTGCTGGGTGTGCTGGGGGCTGCCCTCAGTGGGTGAAGCTCCCTGGGATCTGTAGAGGGAAGGGCAGGATGCGTTTTGGGGTTCCAGAGGGAGCCATTCCCCAAAGCGGTAGTTAGACAGTAACGAAATAATTTTATGTTTCATGTCTTACTTTAGCCTTTTTCTCAATTCTAAATGTTACATTCCTAAATGTTGCGATGATTAAGTCTTTCTCTAACTGTGCTTTTTTTTTTTAAACCTAATAACCCCATCCTTGTTTCCCTCTTTCTTCCTCTTCCCGTTTTTCCCCGGATGTCATCCCCAGTATGAGCTGGTGCCCCTCTGGTGCACAGCACTCGACAGGCCTGAGTGCTGACTGTAATTACAGAAGGTATGGTATCCTGACCTGGCAGCCACCTGCCAGCACTGTTGGCTGTCGCGTCGGGACCGGGGCTTGGAGCTGGCTTCTCTGTGCCTGCTGTGTGTTGGGGCTGGTCTGTCTGAGCCCCTTGTTGCCTCCGCTGCAGGAACTGCTGATGAGGAGGGGGTAGGAGTGGCCCTGTGTGAGGCCAACGCCCTAAGCGCCTGGTTTGTCTCGGTGACCTGCCTTTGTGGGGTAGTGTGCC